>NC_053391.1:484069741-485326942 GCF_905171765.1 Bufo bufo | reverse complement strand
GAGCTCCAGTCCGACTCAGACGCCAGCAAGGTGGAGGTGGAGTACTGGTTTGGGCTGGTATCATCAAAGATGAGCTTGTGGGGCCTTTTCGGGTTGAGGATGGAGTCAAGCTCAACTCCCAGTCCTACTGCCAGTTTCTGGAAGACACCTTCTTCAAGCAGTGGTACAGGAAGAAGTCTGCATCCTTCAAGAAAAACATGATTTTCATGCAGGACAATGCTCCATCACACGCGTCCAAGTACTCCACAGCGTGGCTGGCAAGAAAGGGTATAAAAGAAGAAAATCTAATGACATGGCCTCCTTGTTCACCTGATCTGAACCCCATTGAGAACCTGTGGTCCATCATCAAATGTGAGATTTACAAGGAGGGAAAACAGTACACCTCTCTGAACAGTGTCTGGGAGGCTGTGGTTGCTGCTGCACGCAATGTTGATGGTGAATAGATCAAAACACTGACAGAATCCATGGATGGCAGGCTTTTGAGTGTCCTTGCAAAGAAAGGTGGCTATATTGGTCACTGATTTGTTTTTGTTTTGTTTTTGAATGTCAGAAATGTATATTTGTGAATGTTGACATGTTATATTGGTTTCACTGGTAAAAATAAATAATTGAAATGGGTATATATTTGTTTTTTGTTAAGTTGCCTAATAATTATGCACAGTAATAGTCACCTGCACACACAGATATCCCCCTAAAATAGCTAAAACTAAAAACAAACTAAAAACTACTTCCAAAAATATTCAGCTTTGATATTAATGAGTTTTTTGGGTTCATTGAGAACATGGTTGTTGTTCAATAATAAAATTAATCCTCAAAAATACAACTTGCCTAATAATTCTGCACTCCCTGTAATAGCCAAGCTATTATATGCAGATCTGCCATTCAGGAGCATGGAAAAGCTAGGTGAGAAACAGTCACCTAGCTTTTCCATGCTCCTGAATGGCAGATCTGCCTTTAGGCATATCTGTTTGTTATAGCTGAACTATTATAAGCAGATATATCATTCAGGAGCATGGAAAAGCTAGGTGACAATTTCTCACCTAACCTTTCCATGCTATGCTCCTGAATGGCAAATCTGCCTTTAGGCATATCTGTTTATAATAGCTGATCTATTATAAGCAGATATGCCATTCAGGAGCATGGAAAACCTAGGTGAGAAATAGTCACCTAGCTTTTCCATGCTCCTGAGTGGCAAATCTGCCTATAGGCATATCTGTTTATAATACATGATCTATTATAAGCAGATATACCACTCAGGAGCATTGAAGAGCTAGGTGACTATTTCTCACTTAGCTTTTCCATGCTCCTGAATGGCATACCTGTTTATAATAGATCAGGCTCAGCTATTATAAAGATATATATGCCTATAAGCAGATATGCAATTCAGGAGCATGGAAAACCTAGGTGAGAAATAGTCACCTAGCTTTTCCATGCTCCTGAGTGGCAAATCTGCCTATAGGCATATCTGTTTATAATACATGATCTATTATAAGCAGATATACCACTCAGGAGCATTGAAGAGCTAGGTGACTATTTCTCACTCAGCTTTTCCATGCTCCTGAATGACATGTATAAATTATACAGTATACAGTATAATAGGTGAGGTGAGCCAATGCTGATTTACTTACCGCCTATGAGTTGTTTTCTGGGCAGTACACTGAAGGCTGCTGAAGGCGACTCACCGCTGGCAGCACCCCTGACTCCACGCAGGAAGAATTTTGAACTTCCCGCGCACAGCAGCCGTAACGGTCTTTCACTTTACGGCATGGCCTAGATCCCAGGGGAGGAGTCGCAGCGCGGCGTGCACAGCTGACCTGTCACCTGACCTGATCTGTCAGCTGTCACTGTCCTGGTGAGTTCTGTAAAGGGCCAGCCTGGGAGATTTCTCCTTGCGCGCCGGCCCTGTCATCATCTGACAGTCGGCACGGTTCGGTCCTAATAAAGGGTTGCGGGGTGGCCGCCAGGCAACCTCAGTGAGGCGGTCTATGCGGGCCTAGCTCCGGTTGGCCTATGCAGGCTGCTGGGCCTATTTTCATGCAGGGGCCTGGAGCTGCAGCTCCATCCGCCCCCACGTTAATCCGGCCCTGCTCCACACGAGTCTGCGGAATTATTTGCCCATCAATTCCCAGACCTTTCCGATGCGCAGCCATTCTTGACATCGGAAGAGGAGGTAGCAACGGCCACCACCCAGCGGTCTGACGACAGTACCCGGATCAGCCCAAAGATGGAGGTCCCCGCTGTTGCTGCCTACTCCGAGATCTCAAATGTCAGTGGTGGTGAAGGTGAGGATGATGATGTGTCGATGGACGTCACGTGGTTGCCCACAAGAGAGGAAGAGGAGGGGAGTTCAGAGGGAGAGACAGAGAAGCAGAGATAGAGGAGAAGGAGGAGAAGCAGGCACAGCTCGCAGGGCACAGAAGGCAAAAAGCAGACTGCAAATGAATCTGGAGCCAGCCATTCACCATGCATGGTCACTTATGATGCTTCCAGGATGCTGGCACATGGCTCCGCAATGTTTTATTTTTTTAACGTCTCAGTTGCTGACAATAGTATTGTCATCTGCAGCCTGTGCTGTCAACGCATACAGTAAGTCGCGGTAAGCCCAACGCTCACCTAGGGATGACCACCTTAAGAAGGCACCTGGCCTTTAATGACCGAGCCCAGTGGGAGCAACGCTGTCAGAACCCACAAAACCACACTCCCGGCACTCCACGTCCTGCCTCTTCTCCTTTTCCTCTCTCCTCCCATTTGTCCTCCACTCCACCTTCCACCATGCCATCGTTGCGTTCATCTGGCATAAGGCAGGCTTCCGTGGCCCAAATGTTTGAGCGTAAAAAGATGATGACGCCGGATAACCCTCTTGCCCAACGTCTGACCGCTGGCTTGTCAGAACTGCTAGCCCGCCAACTACTGCCATATAAACTGGTGGACTTGGAGGCCTTTAGAAAATTTGTGGCGATTGGCACACCGCAATGGAAGGTCCCCGGAAGGAAATATTTCTCCCAGAAAGGAAATCCCAGAGCTATATGGCCATGTTCAGCGGCAAGTGAATGTATCTCTGGCACACAGTGTCGGTGCCAAGATACATCTGACCCCAGACACATGGTCTAGCAAACACGGGCAGGGAAGGTACATAACTTTTACTGCCCACTGGGTGAACCTTCTGACGGCCGTCAAGCATGTAACCTGTGGCTACCGTGTGGTTTAGTGTTACTGAGACAGATTGCATGCAGGCCTGCCTCTTCTTCTCCTTCTCCTACTCCATCCTCCGTCTCCTCCTCGGCTGAATCCTCCTTTTTCACTGTTACCGCCTCTTCCGCTGCGCCCCCCAAGCTCCCCAGAACCTATTTGACGTCCACACCGGTCCTGCACTGCTTTCAGCTCTGCAGTCACAGGCCGATCAGTGGCTAACCCTGCTCAATTTGACAGATGGTAAAGTGGTGTGCGACAATGGTGCCAATCTGATGAGCGCACTGAAACAGGTCAAAATGACACACGTGCCGTGCATGGCACACATCCTGAACTTAGTCGTACAGCGATTCGTTGCCAAATACCCCAGGGTCCAGGACGTCTTGCGGCAGGCCTGGAAAATCTCTGGCCATTTTAGAAGATCTTACACGGCTATGGCTCGCCTTGCTGACGTTCAGCGGCGACACCACTTGCCCGTCAGATGTCTGGTTTGTGACAGCCCGACGCGCTGGAACTCCACCTTGTATATGCTTGATAGGCTGCTCCAGCAGCAATGTGACGTTAACGACTACCTGTACGAACTCTGCAGCAGGACAGGATCTGGGGAGCTTGGTTTCTTTTCACTGCGCCAGTGGCTGCTCATGTGCGACGCATGCAGACTTCTGCGGCCATTTGATGAGATCACCAAACTGGTCAGTCGCAGCCAGGGCGCCATCAGTGACATCGTACCTTACGCCTTCTTTCTGGAGTGTGCATTGCGTCGTGTCATTCATCAAGCCGTCGAGGAGCAGGAGGAGGAAGATGAGGAAGTCGCAATGCTGAATGAATTCCCAGGGGAGGCTACTCCATCTGAGACAAGTCAGCAGGAGTCTGAAGAAGAGTCAGGGGAGGATGGTGGCTGGGGGGAGGAGGAGGAGGAGGAGCAAGAAAAGCAAGCTTCGATGGGGGACTTCAAACTTTTAAGGGATCCATGGTGTTGTCCGTGGCTGGGGGGAGGAGACCGAGGACGACATTCTCCTGGGCAATGAGCGGGACCTAGGGTGCTCCACCACTTACAATTTAGTGCAAATGGGGGCCTTCATGCTCCAGTTATTGCAGAGGGACCCCCATATAAAAAGCATAAAGGGCATGGACCAATACTGGGTAGCAACGTACTTAGACCCCCGGTACAAACACAAAATGGCAGACATGTTACCAGCATCACAGAGGGCTGGCAGAATGCAGCATTTCCAGGCCTTGCTGCAAGAGATGCTGCATTCTGCTGTTGCGGGCGCTGGCAGAGGAATTTCCACCCACAGCGAAACAGGTGCGAGTAACCAATCCTACCGCGCCTGCAAGAAGAGAGCGGTTTGAAGATGTGTTGGGCACTATGGATATAAGTTCATTCTTGCAGCCAAACCATCGACAGCCGCCCTCCGGATCCAGTCTCAGGGAACGCCTAGACCGACAGGTGTCCGACTACATCAGGTTAATGGCTGATGTGGACGCTCTGAAAAGCAAGGAACCCCTGGACTAATGGGTGTGCAGGCTTGACCTATTGCCAGAGCTGGCACAATTTGCCAGGGGACTCTTGGCTTTCCCCTCGTTGAGTGTCCTGTCCGAAAGGACGTTCAGCGCAGCAGGGGGGATCGTGACCAATAAGCGCACTCGCCTAGCTCACGACAGTGTGGACTACCTCACATTTATAAAAATTCATGAGGAATGGATCTCGGAGGAATTCAACACCTGTGACGACCACGTGTAATTGAATTTCCTCATGCCAGCCCACACATATCTGCCACCACCCAGAACAAAGAATGGTCCTTGTCTTATTTATATACAGCGGCATAAAAGGCCTTTTCTGTCAGGTGAATGCCTAATATTTGGGGTCTCTACTCCAGTAGCCTACAGTGCAATTTTTATCAAGTGACCACCTAATGTACCTCCAGCCACAGAATCACAAGTTCTTTTGTGTCAGGTGAATGCCTAATTTTTGGGGCCTATACTCCAGTGTCCTACAATTCTATTTTTATCCAGTGACTGCCTAATGTGCCTTAAGCCACAGGATCACAATTTCTTTTGTGTCAGGTGAATGCCTAATTTTTGGGGCCTCTACTCCAGTGGTCTACAGTTCTATTTTTATCCAGTGACCACCTAATGTACCTCCAGCCACATAATCACAAGTTCTTTTCTGTCAGGTGACTGCCTAATTTTTGGGGCCCGTACTCCCGTGGCCTAAAATAAAAATATTTTAGGCTCCAGCAGGGCACATTTTTTTAAATTTCCCTTTAAGACGCATAAAAATGGCCCCTGATTAAAATACATATTTTTTGTGGGAATTTTTGCTAATGATCCCCCTCTGGTATATCACTGTCCATGCTGTGGGACTATTTGTGTACTTCTAGTAAGTGTTTGCTGGCTGCAAATATGACCTGAAGGTTTTTCAGGTTTGCCTGCCATTAAAGTGAATGGGGCCCACCCCGAACGTGCCACTAATGTGCACTACTTATTGCTGGTTATTAAACTGAATGATAATATAAAGCAGTCTAGAGGTCACTGATATCGAGTATAGAAACTATTATTAAAGGGGTTTGCCCCTAAAAAGGACTTAAGAACATAAAAGAAGACATACTCATCTCCAGCAGTCCCCTACTCCTGCAATTCTGAGACTGCCTGGGTCCTCGCTGATCTCTAGATTCAACTTATATTAGAACACCAAGGAAACGCCATGAAATTCCCTATCAGCCAATCACTAGCTAGAGCAATGACCCACCATAGCCAGTGATTGGCTGGGTGGGCAATTTGACGCATTTCCTATGTGTTGAGATAGGAGTCAGAAGAAGCCTTTATCATTGGTAGGATTTAAACCCATGACTACAATGCAAGTCACCATGCTGTCTATTATATTACCTTGTATTGAAACATCAAGTTCTTCAAAATGTTGCGGCAGGGCCTACAGGTTGCAGCTCTACATACATGCCTCTGATTCTACTTGTAAGCAGATATCCTGCACTGAAGGATGAAGCCAGACTACAGTCCTGAAGCAGGAGGATACTACCTGGCTGGTGGGAATCATAAAAAAAAATGCAACAACTGAAAATGTCCTACTTACCTCTCAGGATGGGAGTGATAATAGTAGACAGAAGACTGCCAGCATTGATTGACAGATAAAAGATAGAGAAGAAGCGGCCCCTCTGTTTATCCTGCAGTAGAAACATACACAATCACACATGCTATTCAGTTAACTGATATAAGAAGGTTGGATCGTTGCTGCAAATGTTTCATAAAAAGACAGAAAATGGATTTATCACTAATATAAGAATATACAGTACCTGGCTCTCATCAAACTGGTCTCCACCAAAGGCTGCAACACAAGGTTTAATTCCTCCTGTTCCCAAAGCGATTAAAATAAGGCCAATCATTGATAAACCACTATGAGAAAGGACAACTGATGTTACTTCAATATGTAAAAAAAATTTTTTTAACTTCCTTGTACAAGCTTAAGGTAATTTTACATGTCCAGATTATAGGGCAGATTATTGGAACAAACGTTTCTGCAAACGCTCGTTGCCACCATGAATGAGCAAAACGCTCATTCATTGGGTGATCCTGTCGTTAGTGCAGGCATGTAAATTATAATTTCTGGGCAGCAGATCATGCGGACTAAACAGCAATCTGCTGCCCAGAAACAATACAGCTGTATGAGAACAAGCGATCGCAATAGCGACTGCTTGTCCCCATACTGTGGAGGTGATCTCTATATGTAAATGCAGTGGTCACCTGCACTGAACTAGCAGCCAATTGTCAGGAAGGAACGCTTCCTTCCCAACAAACAGCTTTAGCTCTGCACGTGCAAAAGCACCTTAATTCGTACAAAAATTTACTTACAGTACCTACCTCAAAGGAGTGTTCCATAAATAGTCATATATTATTAGGGCATACAAAGCATAATTTTCCAATTGGATTAATGAAAAAAATACACATGGTTTGTCTGTATAGGGCCAGAAATTCCTGATGGCTATAAAACTATATAGCAATCTGCTCAGATAAAAAAAACAGCTATATGTAAAACTACCCTGAAGTACTTACACATGAAGAGGAATATTGTCAGGTATTCCATCCCTGTTCCCATCAGAAATATCATGAATAGCACTGACAGACATAATGACCTGGCCAACCGCATAAACAATAGACAGATATACGATGGTCCTGAAAGTAGAGACATTTTATGCAGTAGAGAAACATGTTGTGATGTTAACTGAATTTGTAATTTACCGTAACTTTGTATTTTGTACATTGCAATAACTTTCTGGGTTAAGACAACTCACTAGGTTTTCATGGTCCCATAGGAAACCACAGAGCATATTGTGATATTGTAGTGAATCGTGGCAAACTCAGCTCAAAATCATTTTAGGACATTTACGGTAGGTTTTAATAAACTTTATTTATAAACTTAAAGTTTGGAAGGTTTCACTAACAATAGAAATCTTGTAGATTTTGCATACAAATGTTAGTCAATGACTTTTGATTTTTTAGAAGTGGAGAGTGCCTTCTGTATTTTTTTGGGGGTACGATCTCTCCTTGGGGAGAGAGCGCCTTAATCGGTGTGAGGAGACTCCTCTGGAATTCTGGGAAGAAAGAGATGCAAATGAGCTCTCAACAAGCTCTGCCTCTTACATCTGGTGGCATTAGAGGCAGAGCTTGTTAAGAGCTCATTTGTATCCATTACTTCCCGTATTTTTGTCACACACAAAACATCTCACTAGTGAAGGTTTTACATTTATAACTCATTACAAGATGACTTACTTGAATTTTCCCAGCCAAGAGTCAGCAATGATAGCCCCCAAGATTGGAGTCAGGTAGCACACAGCAACAAATGTGTGATAAACCACAGTGGCGAGGTTGTCGTCCCATTGTAGAAAGTATTTAAAGTACAAAACCAACACAGCTACAAAGAGAAGATAAAGAGAGCAGATGGTTTTAAGATTAATTGAAGATTTGCCATTAGCAGGTGCCCATCTTAATTTTGTCCGCCTCCAGAATTTATATGAAAGGAAAAATGATCTGTAATACTTTACCTCGCATTCCATAATAGGAGAACCTTTCACAAAACTCATTAATGACAATAAAGAAGATACTTAGAGGGTAGCCGAAGCATCCTGGCTGTAAAAGGTTAAAAAAAAAAAAAGTTAACAAGTGTCATGTCTTTTTTCTTTTCTGAATTTTGTGAAAAATTACAATGTAAATGAACACAACTGTATTTCGCCTGCATTGAAGTTCTGAATTGTATGGCACCATAGTGAGTGGCTCAGGTGCTGTTGTGTTGTGAAAACTTTGAAGGGAATGCAGCACTAAATCATTACTGATGTCTCAGGATCAGTGGTCCCAGACGGTCCCAGTGGTCAGACGGACCCCCACTGATCATATACTGATGGTATATTCTAACAATATCCAACACTTTATAAGATAGGAGTAACCCTTAAACTTGTGAAATATCTTCAGTGTTCTCCCAAGGCCCGCTTCACACATATCAGTTGAGTACGGCCAGCTATTTTAGGCTAGGAGCCGGACACAACGGTTGTATGTGTACTGTACTTCAGTTCACAGATCTGGCGTCTATCTACTGATAGATCTACTGATTGCGCCAGGCAGAAAAATGTGATCACCAAAGGGAGATTAAAGGGTTTGTACAGCCACATATAATGATGACCTATCCTCAGGATAGGTCATCAGTACCTGATCGGCAGGTGTCCAACACCTGGTAACCCCACCCATCAGCTGTTTGACAAGGGGGCTGTGCTCCATGTGAGCTCCGCTTCCTCATCTTTACACTACGTGTTATTTCCTGTGTAGCGGTGGTGTAGTAAGACCTCTTCCTCCTCTTCAAACAGCTGATCGGCAGGAGTCCTGGGTGTTGGACCCCCGTTCATCAGATATTGATGACCTATCCTGACTATACGTTATCTATATGGCTGGACAACCCCTTTAAAATGTCATTCATTCTGTTATAGTAGATTTTAAATGTTTCCATATTCTTTGTATTTTAATTGATTTATGATTGATTTAATTGCACTTCTAGTGATGTTCAGTGATATATCAATTCCCTGCCTGGAACTTTTCGATAACCTTGCCACATAGTGTCTGGCACAGTAAATTCAGAATAGAATAATAAATCATAAACGGTTGAATATATATTTTTTAATGGCTGATATTGTAAATGCAGAGAGATGAGAATAGATTATTTACATTTTATGTAAGAATGCTATGTGAAATCATATCCAGGTTTACTAGAGTAAGGCCTCATGCACACGACCGCTGTGTGCATCCGTGTCCGTTGTTCCGTTTTCCGTGATTTTCTGCGGACCTATTGACTTTCAATGGGTCCGTTGAAAACTCGGAAAATGCACCGTTGTACATCCGCGTCTGTGATCCGTGTTTCCTGTCCGTCCCAAAAATATGACCTGTCGTATTTTTTTGAAGGACAACGGTTCACGGACCCATTCAAGTCAATGGGTCCGTGAAAAAACACGGATGCACACAAGATTGTCATCCGCGTCCGTCATCCGTGTCCGTAGGCTACTTTCACACAGACGGATCCGCTGATCCGTCTGCATAAAAGCTTTTTAGATATGAGTTTTCACTTCGTGAAAACTCAGATCCGACAGTATATTCTAACACAGAGGCGTTCCCATAGTGATGGGGACGCTTCAAGTTAGAATATACTACAAACTGTGTACATGACTGCCCCCTGCTGCCTGGCAGCACCCGATCTCTTACAGGGGGCTGTGATCCGCACAATTAACCCCTCAGGTGCCGCACCTGAGGGGTTAATTGTGCGTATAATAGCCCCCTGTAAGAGATCAGGTGCTGCCAGGCAGGAGGGGGCAGACCCCCTCCCACCCCAGTTTTAAATTCATTGGTGGCCAGTGCGACCCCCCTCCCTCCCCTGTATTTAACTCATTGGTGGCCAGTGCGGCCCCCCTCCCTCCCCAGTATTATATTCATTGGTGGCCAGTGCGGCCTCCCCTCTCCCCCCCTAATTAAAATCACCTTCCCCATCATTGGTGGCCAGTGCGGCCTCCCCTCTCCCCTCCCCCCTAATTAAAATCACCTTCCCCCATCATTGGTGGCAGCGGAGAGTTCCGATCGGTATCCCAGTTTAATCGCTGGGGCTCTGATCGGTTACCATGGCAGCCAAGACGCTACTGCAGTCCTGGCTGCCATGGTTACTTAGCAATAGAAGCATTATACTTACCTGCGATGTCTGTGACCGGCCGGGCGCTCCTCCTACTGGTAAGTGACAGGTCTGTGCTATAAGCAATGCGCCGCAGGGAGGGAGGGAGGGGGGCCGCACTGGCCACCAATGAATTTAAAACTGGGGAGGGAGGGGGTCTGCCCCCTCCTGCCTGGCAGCACCTGATCTCTTACAGGGGGCTATGATACGCACAATTAACCCCTCAGGTGCGGCACCTGAGGGATTAATTGTGCGGATCACAGCCCCCTGTAAGAGATCAGGTGCTGCCAGGCAGCAGGGGGCAGTTATTACACAGTTCTCAGTATATTCTAACTTGAAGCATCTCCATCACTATGGGAACGCCTCTGTGTTAGAATATACTGTCGGATCTGAGTTTCACGATCTAACTCAAATCCAATGGTATATTCTAACATAGAGGCGTTCCCATGGTGATGGGGACGTTTCAAGTTAAAATATACCATCGGATTGGAGAAAACTCTGATCCGATGGTATAATAGGGACTCCTGACTTTACATTGAAAGTCAATGGGGGACGGATCCGTTTGCAATTGCACCATATTGTGTCAACGTCAAACGGATCCGTCCCCATTGACTTGCATTGTAAGTCAGGACGGATCTGTTTGGCTCCGCACGGCCAGGCGGACACCAAAATGACTTTTTCCTTCATGTCCGTGGATCCTCCAAAAATCAAGGAAGACCCACGGAAGAAAAAACGATCACGGAACAACGGAAATCCGTTTTGCGGACCGCAAAAAAAACCGGTCGTGTGCATGAGGCCTAAATAAAATAATACTTTAAAGAAACTTACAGATTTTTCGCCCCTCCCTGTTTAGAAAAGAAAGGAAAATAATTATGTTTAGATAACTGAATCATGTTAAATAAGCATTTTTATAAATGAAACATGTAAAAAGTAGTATTAAATATGTCTGCCACAAATTTCTAAAAATAACATATTTATATGTATATTTCATAAGTCTGAACTAGGGAGTCATACCCCGGTGAATTTGAAACTCTGTACATGGCTCACTGTTTGACTGATTTTATTGCATTTCAATTGGATTAGAATGAATTAGATTCTGTATTGAGTATTGACTTCTACAAAATATCATTGATAGGGCCATGTATGTAATTCCTTATTGTTACTATTACAGATATACTGCAGCAGGGAGACAAGTGCACTGCCTGCGCCCCTCTGTCTGAGTGCACATACATTAATTATGTCCAGACAGGTTGTATTTTTTTTTATTGTGGAGCCGGGCACAACTGATATATATGTATGTGCCCATAGGGCACACATTTGGCGTCTATAGACCACTAGCACTGTGACTGGACATAAAAAAGTAGCATTTTTCTGTCTGTTACTGTTTGACAACCAGCATCACATCTGATCCGCTGGATGTATATGAACAATTCCATAGAAAAATATAGGATAAGTTCTAGCTGCCGTTTCTCTGCACCACACTGGAGGGAAACTAAGCCGGATCACCAGATGTATCTAAAGTGGGCCTTAAACACTAGCATCTATGTCTCTGAACAATGCTCTTTTGGGCTTAGTTTCTCTTAAAAAAATCAAAGCTGATTCTTTACTGCTTTAAAAGCGTTAAGGTGTAGGGCACTAGACTATAAAAGATTCTCCTAGTATCCTCACGGCAGCACAATTACTTACAGTATCCTTATCTGCTCTAAAATCTATAAATCATTATATTGACTTATTTTGCCCTAGACAGCTACTGTAAAACAATCACCTGTAGATCATAGTGTAAAATACATTGTATATCAGTGAGGATATGGCTCAGTTCACATGTGTGCTTTTACATTCCATCAGGGGTTCCATCCCTTTTAAATGTAAGGTTAGAGCAGCAACAGAAACTTAACTGGAACTGTAATAGATCTCATTATAAGCCAATGTTTAAAGAGGTTATGCAACGATTAATGTAAAAAATGAAAATCAGATATAATATAGTATATGTCAAATTCTCATGCCAGAGCTAGAGCCAGCCCTGTACCTCACATGGATCCAGAACTCCCCTCTCTCAGTCAAAGCTTGCAGCTCATCGGCATGTCCTTGCTCAGGGGGCATGTCGGTTCTGCTGTAGCTTTTTCCCTTTGCTTTCTGCATCCGTATGTCTGTTCCACAAATTACAGAATATGTCCTATACTTGGCCACAAAATGAGAGGCACGGCCCCATTAAGGTCAATGGGTCAGCAAAAGATGCTGACGGCAAAAGGACCACATCTGTGGACTGCTAAATACATATGCTTGTGTACATGATGCCTTAATAGAAGCTATGGCTGGTGGCAGTTAAAGGATGGAACCGAGTATGTGGACAGAGAAATGAGGAAAAGAACAAACAGCAGGTGGCACTATACAGATTTTCTTGAATAACCCAGTGGATGTGCTAAACTTGTAATTACACCACGCAATAACAAAAAACCTTTTCGTCTGCTACTGGGAAAAAAACATTTGTCCTATACTAAATCGAGTGTGCGGATTACAAATCCGAAGTCAGAATTGTTGTAACACGTCACAAAATTTTGCTATGCATAAGTATGCCTAAATGAATTAAGCACTTGGAAAGCATTGAATAATTTTGAACAGAACGAGTTTTACTCCAACAATTACCTGATCTACATCAAAGTTTGAGAAGTAAACAGTGTATGAAAATGTAATGGAATAACAAAATTTCAAAAAGTCTAGTTTTTCAGTTTAAAAGTCTTGCGCCCAGTACTGCTAATAGTGCTTCAGGCATCTGCTTTTGCATTTGTGAACAGTCATATTTTCCCGTTGCAAAAACCAGCAGTAGTCCCCCATCATGTTGGGATTCCAGCGGCCTTGATACCTGTTCTCCATTGTAGAAATATCTTTATGGAACCGCTCTCCATGTTCGTCACTTACGTGTCCCAAATTGGGTGGTAAAAAGTCAAGATGGGAATGTAAGAAATGCACTTTCAATGACATTCGGCAGCCAAGTTGTTCATATGCTGTAAGCATGTTGTCTACTAATTCAGCATAGTTTGCAGCTCGTCTGTTCCCAAGGAAGTTCTGCACTACTAGCACAAATTCATCCCAAGCTGCAAGTTCCAGAGAGTTAAGTTTTGTTCTGAATGTGTCATCATGCAATAGTTTGTTCATTTCGGGGCCAATAAAAATTCCGGCCTTTATTTTAGCATCAGTTTTTATTGTGCTAAACCTTTCCTTCAAATACTGGAAACCATTTCCATCACGATCAAGTGCAATTACAACATTTTTCATTAAACCAAGTTTAATGTGAAGTGGTGGAAGATAAACTTGAAGTTGATCGACCAGTGATTTGTGTTGTACATTGTACTGACCAACTGTGTGCTCGACTCTGAGAGGCCACTGTCTCATTTTGTAATTGTTGTCATCACGACTGTTTTTGTATTTGATCATTTTCAAAATTAACTCCGTAGAAGCATGGGTCTCTTTCATTCCAACTTCATGAGCCAATGGAACAGATGGTTTTTCATTACCATTGTGCAACAAGACAGCTTTCAAACTTGTTTTGCTAGAGTCTATGTATAGCCTTCATTCATCGGGAACATGTGTACCATCTAACTCCATCATAAGACAATTTACATCAGTACAGAAACAGACATCGCTTTCCATTGCATAGTATGCAGCTAACTTGGTGTGTCGATGACGAAAGTGTGAAGTTGTGGGGCCTCGTTGTAGCAAATTCCATTCCTGAAGTCTAGAAGCTAGCAGTTCTGACTTTTCTTTAGATAATGACAGATCTCTTAGCAGATCATCTAAATCTGATCGGCTCAGCAAGTGCGGCTGACCCTCCAGTTGTTTTGGATCAGGAAATATCGTGTGGTACTGGTTTAAGAGCAGACTCACAGTCAGGATACTCAATTTGTGACTTGTGTCTCTTTGAATATCTGGCGATTTTAGTCATGCAAAAGTAATAGTCTGAATGGTGATTTTTCTGCTCATGCCAAACCATAGGCACTGCGAAAGCCATTCCTTTACTTTTGCCATTCAACCACTGTGTTAGCCCAGAGTAACACACAGTGCAACAAACATTAGGTGCCCAGCTTTTATCTTTATATCCAATTTTACAGTCAAAGTAATACTTGTAAGCAAGACGCACTCGCTTTGTCAGATTTAGTGGCGTAAATACCGGGGAAGCAGGGGAAGTGGCTGCCTCGGGGCCCGGGCTGACAAGGGGCCAGGCCCCGGCGCCCGGCAGCATGTCTTGTCAGTCAACTAACTTACTCCTCAACTTAACTTACAGCTGCCCAGCCTGACCTGCGTAACTGCGTTTAAGTTAGTTTTTCAGGTCAGACAGGTGGCAGGCCCCTTCACAGTGCGGCGCCAGTGACATTGGGGGCCTGGCCTGTGTGATCTGAGTGTCCGTCTTCCATCAATCATATCATCCAATGATAATCCCTCCCGGCCCCCGGGCCCCTCCCGCTCTGTTCTAGGCACACAGTCACACACAGACAGTCTGGCACGCCCACCGACTCCTGACCAGAGTAAGCAGCAGGCAGGCGGGGAAAAGCTGAGCGACAAGAGCAGCAGCAAGTTAGTAACACAGAGGAGGAGTGGCACAGCAGCGCAAAACGGCAGTTGCCAGCGCACATCGGTGAAGGAGTGACAAGACGACTCACTGGGCTTTTCAGAGGTAGTAATAGTATGTGTGCTGGGTGCCCGCTTGCTGTCTGCCCCCCTTGCCCATGTGTGCCCTGTGCCCACTGCCCATTGCCTTTGTGCCCCCCTGGGGCCCTTGCCCAAGTTGCCCTGCCTGGCCCCAGTGACTGTGCCTCCCTAGGCTCCCTCCCTGGTTGGCTGTTCAGTAGATCAGTGGCTGAGGCTGACCATTCTGTGTGCCCTGGGCCTGGTGGGCTTCCTTTGTCTGTGCCCGCCCTGGCCTGTGCCAGCTGCCTGTGCCCCCCTTGCCCAAGTTGCCCTTGTCAGCACAGCTGCGCAGCCCTGCCTGGCCCCTGTGACTGTGCCCTGCTGGTTGGCTGTATCAGGAGAGAAGTGGCTGACTATTATGTCTGCCCATGTGGCGTTTGTCTGTGCCCACCGTGGCCCAGGCCCCAGGCCACTGTCTGCTCCTTCCTGGCCCCTGTCTGTGCCCCTGGGCCCTGGCCCTTATCTGTGCCAGTCCCGGGCCCTTACCTGTGCCCCGTCCATGGCGATTGTCTGCGCACCCTTCCCCCCCGGCCCTTGTCTGCGCCCCCCCGACCCCTGTCTGCACCACCCTGCTTGCTGTTCTGCCATCTACTACTGTTTAGGGCTCATTTACACAAATGTATGCTGCCCGTTGCCGTATTGCGGACCGCATTTCCGGATCTACAATACACGATCAACGAACTACCGTGTGCATTCCGCATCATGGATGCGGACCCATTCACTTAAATGGGTCTTCAAATCTGGAGATGCTGAACGGAACACTACGGTAGCACTACGGAGTGCTTCCTGGGGTTCCATTCCATGCCTCCGCACCGCAAAAAGTACTTTAATGGGTCAGCGATCCCCATGTGGCTGGGTCACGGTCGGTGCCTGTGAATTGCGGACCGCAATTTGCGGTCCACAGCACGGGCTTCACACGGTCGTGTGAACAAGCCCTTATTTTGTTACTCTTATATACGCAGAGTGTGTACGCTCATATGTGCCATAATAAGCACTAGTACATGGCGGAACAGCGGGCAGAAAGGGGAGGCTACCATGTACTACAATACTACATGCTATAGACCATATCACCCCCCTTCAAAATGTTTTATATAAAGATAAGTAAACAAAAAAAAAGTCTAAACTATTAAAATATAAAATAAAAAAAATACACGGTTTTGGTGACCAACTACTACCTTCCCCCTCTTCCCCCACAACACACACATGCACCAAACAAAAATAAAATTGAAAAAGGGCCCATGCACACAACCGTATGCCCTCCAAGACATACAGTCCGTGAGCGGGCAATAAGTCCCGGAGCGCCATTGACCGTGTGCACAGGAGCGCACAGCATCATAGATTACTAAAACGTATGATTATGGGACAGTAGTGTCGAGCGCTGCCCACCGTGCAAATAACCTATGATGCTGTGCGCTCCTGTGCACACGATCAACAACAACAATCAGCCTGGTCTGGTCTAGATCGTGACTTGCCAAAGGAGAAGGGTTTACACAGGAGGGAGTTGCGAAGCACGCCGGGGGGAGGGGGGGGGGGGGTTAAAAAATTTGCTGTAGGGCCCAGTCACTTCTAGTTACGCCCCTGGTCAGATTCTTGCGCTGATCATAAGTAGTGTATTTGCGACATATGTAGCAGAAATTGTCTGGATCGTTAACACATTTGCGTTTATCCATCTTAAGTTTCAAAACTGATAGCACTATAACAGATCACTTTATCAAAATCTGTCCAGCTTCCCTTATATACTTACTGCTGACATCAGCCTTAGTGCGTCCGGACAGGTCTGGACATGTCCATTGGAATATTTCCAATATAATGCATTAATATTATAACTGAATAGGCTTTGCATGTATAACTTAGAATCTATCTGAGAGAAAATCTATGGCACACCAATTATAACTGATATTACAGTGTAGTTTTATTCATTCTTTTTGAACACTTTGCGTCACATTACATCCAATATTATTTCAAGGCATTTTTGGATATAGGGCCAATATCTGCTCTAATCAGGTTATCCCTGATGTTCCGTGATCGCTTGTAGCATGTTAGGGGTGGAGATTGGAATTCCTAGACATTAGGCTAGGCCTGGGTCAGTATATGCGATTGTTGGCGAACTATATTCAGAATTTTTTGTGAAAGTGGGTGGTATCTTAGGATGCACGGCATCCTATTCATTGACTTGGGTTTCTCTACTGGCTGGCTTGGTGGTATGTGTTTTGGTTCCATTGCATATTGGGGGTATCCTCGTTGAGTAAATTTTGTGGACATTTCTCTTTTTCTCTTCTCTTCTCTTTAAGAAGGTGTGCAGATCCCAATAACCAAAGAATTATAACTTAGAGTCTAGACGTGTGGAATCAGCGTGCTCATTTTAGTATAAATCACATGTTTTTCTCTCAGCAACAAAATCATTGTTGAGAGGTGTTACATACAATTATAAAAGTATTCATAAATAGCTGCTGGTTTGGAAAACGTAGAATATTTTTCACAGGACAGAACTTGATCTACAGAAAAAAAACTGGGGTCCAGAGTCATATGTGATCTAGGCCATCATCTACATTGAAATTAGATACATGTGAAATTGAGTCTGAGATATGGAAATCAAACTGATAACCTGATGCAGTCATATAGTCTTTGTATGTTGCTCTGGGATATGTGGAACATGTAATTTTCTTTTGAATCCTTCTATATTTTGTCTATAAGTGTGGAAGGTTGGTAGAGCACCCAAACAAGTTTTCCCAGGTTAACACAGAAGATAAGGGTTTGGAGCTCTCCTCTACAAACTGCCAAACCTTATAGGATGCAGTGAGCAGTATTAGAAGGAACACTCCAGACATGACTGTGACCTCTCCTTCAGGCTCTGCACTTAGTATAACACAATGGGGCAGTGTAACTTTAGACTAAACAGTCTAAACATGCAGCAGATATACAGTATCAGAGTGGCTCATGCTGGATCATAAATTTGGTGCATTCTTGTCTAGAATAAGTTTATAGCACCTATTAGTTGTCCTAGTTTTCTTATAGTGCTCTTTGAAAATAAAAGCTACCTCGTGAATGGTTGCTATGGGCAACATAGTTTTTCTCTTAGACCGTTTTCATAAATCTTCCCAATTGTTGAGACCCTAAGCCACATACTCTTTCCAGTAAGCAATGCTCCTTTCCTGCTAAACCATGCTCCCCTTTTCTATTGAGGGGCTAAACGTGTCTAAGATACTTAAAGAGGATCTGTCTCCAATTAAATAAATGGAAACTGAGTATTAGCATTGCCCCGCTGAGTTTTACTTTTTCTTTTCTTTTTCTATCCTTGCATTCCTGAGTTCATGGCCAATATGAATACTAAATCCATCACTGCCGTGCTAAGTAGATGGCCCACCATGAGTCTTTACTTGAGGGGGGAGAGGTGATTTGCTTTCCTCTAATGCTGTAAAGTCACTAGAGACAGTGCCAGAGCGGATAGCTCAACAGTGCCAGAGCGGATAGCTCAGGGATCTCACAAGCGGTCCAAAACTGATCAGGGGAGGGATAGCTGCCTTTTTCCCCAAAAAATTTGTTCTTTTGTTAGTACAGCAATATACAGTATTTCCCTCTATTCTGCAGGCTAATTAAAGGCCTGCTTAAATGTGACAAGTGACAATCACACCCACTTTCCACAACCACGTATTTAATGATCACATCCATCAGCCATATTTATCTGAAAAGTGGTGGGCAAAGATCAATCTTGAGTAGTTATTGCAATAAATTTAATTGTCTGTGGACCAAGTGCAGTTACTAATAGACCTACCAGGAAACACTTATGAATTGAAGCAAAGGAATTAGAGATTACAAGAGCGCACAGCAATAAATAACTCACAGGTAAAATGTATGATAGGGAAAGTTAGTAAAATATTTGCAAACCATCCAACTAGTCTAGAACATGGTGTACTGTATCTGTAAGAAGAGATGTCTACGACAAATCAATGTGTGGGATTTAAAGGGCATCTGTCAGCAGATTTGTGCCTATGAAGCTGGCTGATATCTGTCTTGTTCCCATGCTCATATGTCCCCGGAATGCTGAGAAAAATGAAGTGTTAATATATGCAAATGAGCCTCTAGGAGCAATGGGGGCTTTGCCATTACTCCTAGAGACTCTGATCTTTCTGCAACTGCTGCACACTCTGCACTTTGATTGGCAGGGTCAGGCAGGCGTGATGAGGTTTTCACTGCCTGGTCCTGTCAAAGTGCAGAGGGCATGGCATTTGCAGAGAGAGTGGAGGCTCTAAGAGCAAGGGCAATGCCCCCATTGCTCCTAGAGGCTCATTTGCATACAGTATATTAATTTAAAACATCATGTTTCTCAGCAATGAGGGCACATATGAACACTGACCAATACAGATGCCTTTAGCTGCGAAGAGCACATGTAACAAGTCAGACAGTTTCATAGGTACAGATGCCCTTTTACTATGATCACAGCATAGTGCTATTCCCAAAATGTAGATAAAAATAGTGATTTTTCTGAACCTTTTTATCGGCGCTGAAAACAGGAGGCAGGATTCTTGCGTGATATTTTTAAAAGAAAGTGGATTTTTATTCTTTTGTCAACGCGTTTCAAGGGCGCACAGCCCTCTTCATCCGGACAATAAAAGTGCGCCCTTGAAACGCGTTGACAAAAGAATAAAAATCCACTTTCTTTTAAAAATATCACGCAAGAATCCTGCCTCCTGTTTTCAGCGCCGATAAAAAGGTTCAGAAAAATCACTATTTTTATCTCCAATACTTTATCTCTCTTGCCACACCTGGGGCAGAGAAAAGGAACCTTGGCAGCAGTACAGGACCTCGCATGCTGGACGGGAGAATACCAGCAAAAGCATCATACAGCTGTTGTGGCTCTACACAACAACAAATGGTAAGCGCTTCTTGTATAAAGTGCATTTAGACTGTAATACAGCCACACACACAAGGCGCGGCCTCTGGTCTCCTTTGTCTCTTTTCCTTTATTCCAAAAATGTAGCCACCTCACCCATCCTCTGTTGACCATAAGTTGATTTGTCATAAATTTAGCCATGTGCATATTATATGTGCGACTCAGGCCTAACTTTATAAACTAGACTTGGTCAGAAGCATCTTACTCAATGAGGTAACACTCGCTTAGTATGGCACGTATAGTAAGATCAGGAGTGTTATATACTGCAAGTTAAAACCTACCTAGCCGTGCCCTTAGAAACATTTCTACATTTGAGGGAAAAATGGACCCAATTTTTTATGTCAAAAGTTTGAGATTTTATTTTGATTTGGGTATAATTACTATGTTTTCTGACATACAAAAAAAATGATAGAAAATTATATAAGGATCTCTTCATCCAGTTGGTTAAGCCTCTATAAGGAGAAAACTATTTAATTTCAAAATGTTCTTCAGCGCATTTCACAATCAGTGAAACTGATCACATGCAGTCTGTGCTAAATTGCCTTGTTACGCAGGATATCATTAAAGTGTTATCTCCTGAAGGAGCAATCAAATGGACTTTGAGTTTTAAGTATGCTCATAAATACAGGTAAAGTAGATTGCAAATTTGTTTATGTGCATAACAGATGATTATTTCTGTAATCTTTGTTCTGGAACTAATGCCAATAAATTATGACCCTAAAATTAGCAAATATAATAAGTATCATTTTGCAGCATTAGTTTATGTACATATTAACGGATCATAGAGAATATCGGATACTGGTATCTCTTTTTCCAAGAATCACTGCACAGGCTGTTCTGATGTCTTATTTTATGATCTACATCTCTTTAGATTATGGCTTCCTTATTCTAGGTCTCTAGAGTCTACACAAGCATATGTCGTGTAGTCATGTGATCATTTTATTTCATTGGCTTCTAACCCTCGGTGACTGAACTGGTGTAGAACAAATGGATATATTTGTAGATAAGAACCATCAATGCTGCCCATTTCTGGTTGATTGGATAGCAGGAGTAGAAGTACAAAACCCTCTGTGCTAGTGATACAACATTTTCATAGGCAGTGAACATAATGATATCATCACAGTCCATTGTTCCCATGCACAAGGGGACATCTTATTAGGCCACTTTCAGATATGTGTTTTGGTTTCAGGTTTTGAGATCCAGCAGAGTATCTCAAAACCTGGGCAAAACTGTTCCGTTTTGCTTACGCACCCGTTGCATTAGGATTCGGTTGTGTGAAATTTAAATGGAACAAACCGGATCTGTCACTAAATATACTGAAAGTCAATTGGTGACGGATCCGTTTTTCTAGGATCCTAAAAAACCGGATCCGTTACCATTGTTTTCAGTGACGGAACCGGTTTGTTCCATTTGGATGACAAGACACAAAACTGTCCGGTCACAAAACGGTGTGCTAACAGAACGGAAGGCATCCTGATGCATTCTGAACAGGTTTCTTTCCATTTAAAATGCATGGGGACAAAACAGAACCGTTTTGGCCCGGTTTTGAGGTCTTCTGCCAGATCTCTAAACCGGAATGCCAAAACGCATACATGAAAATAGTCTAAGTGGTTAATAAAGCAGTATTCCATAATATGCCATAAATGTCTCACAGATGTGAGTTCCACCTCTGGGACCCACACCTATCTGTAGAATGTTGTCCTCTGACCCTGCTGTATGTGGCGGCCAGAGATGGCTGGGATCTTGGAAACAGTCAAACTGGCTGTGCTACACTGTTTCCGTAACTCTATTAGAAGTGAATGAGAGTTACAGAAATACCATTGCACAGCCAACCCAGCTGTTGCCCTAATGCGAGACATAGGAATATCCCTTTAAAGAGGACCTGTTAACCACAAAATGCAGTGCAATCTGCAGGCAGCATTTTATAGAGCAGGAGGAGCTGAGCAGATATATTGTTTTATAGGAAGAGATTCAGTAATTTATACATTTAAATCTCAGCTGTTTCTGGGCTCAGTTTTACACGGGGGAGGTGTTATCAGTGATTGATAGCATTCTCTGTGTGTATAAGTATGTATCTGAGATAACTGTCAGTCACTGATAGCTTTACACTGGGGAGGTGTTATCAGTGATTGATAGTATTCCCTGTGTGTGTATACATATACAGTCAGGTCCATAAATATTGGGACATTGACACAATTCTAACATTTTTTGCTCTATACACCACCACAATGGATTTGAAATGAAATTAACAAGATGTGCTTTACCTGCAGACTGTCAGCTTTAATTTGAGGGTATTTACATCTAAATCAGGTGAACGGTATAGGAATTACAAGAGTTTTCATATGTGCCTCCCATTTGTTAAGGGACCAAAAGTAATGGGACAATTGGCTTCTCAGCTGTTCCATGGCCAGGTGTGTGTTATTCCCTCATTATCCCAATTACAATGAGCAGATAAAAGGTCCATAGTTCATTTCAAGTGTGCTATTTGCATTTGGAATCTGTTGCTGTCAACTCTCAAGATGAGATCCAAAGAGCTGTCACTATCAGTGAAGCAAGCCATCATTAGGCTGATAAAACTAAACCAACCCATCAGACAGATAGCAAAAACATTAGGCAAGGCCAAAACAACAGTTTGGAACATTTTTAAAAAGAAGGAACGCACCGGTGAGCTCAGCAACACCAAAAGACCTGAAAGACCACGGAAAACAACTGTGGTGGATGGCCGAAGAATTCTTTCCCTGGGGAAGAAAACACCCTTCTCAACAGTTGGCCAGATCAAGAACACTCTCAATGGAGGTAGGTGTATGTGTGTCAAAGTCAACAATCAAGAGAAGACTTCAGCAGAGTGAATACAGAGGGTTCACCACAAGATGTAAACCATTGGTGAGCCTCAAAAACAGAAAGGCCAGATTAGAGTTTGCCAAACGACATCTAAAAAAGCCTTCACAGTTCTGGAACAACATCCTATGGACAGATGAGACCAAGATCAACTTGTACCAGAGTGATGGGAAGAGAAGAGTATGGAGAAGGAAAGGAACTGCTCATGATCCTAAGCATACCACCTCATCAGTGAAGCATGGTGGTGGTAGTGTCATGGCGTGGGCATGTATGGCTGCCAATGGAACTGGTTCTCTTGTATTTATTGATGATGTGACTGCTGACAAAAGCAGCAGCATGAATTCTGAAGTCTTTCGGGCAATATTATCTGCTTATATTCAGCCAAATGCTTCAGAACTCATTGGACGGTGCTTCACAGTGCAGATGGACAATGACCCAAAGCAAACTGCAAACGCAACCAAAGAGTTTTTTAAAGGAAAGAAGTGGATTGAGCATGCATTTCACTTGCTGAAGACAAAACTGAAGGGAAAATGCCCCAAGAACAAGCAGGAACTGAAGACAGTTGCAGTAGAGACCTGGCAGAGCATTACCAGTGATGAAATCCAGCGTCTGGTGATGTCTATGCGTTTCAGACTTCAGGCTGCAATTGACTGCAAAGGATTTGCAACCAAGTATTAAAAAGTGAAAGTTTGATTTATGATTATTATTCTGTCCCATTACTTTTGGTCCATTAACAAGTGGGAGGCACATATGCAAACTGTTGTAATTCCTACACCGTTCACCTGATTTGGATGTAAATACCCTCAAATTAAAGCTGACAGTCTGCAGTTAAAGCACATCTTGTTTGTTTCATTTCAAATCCATTGTGGTGGTGTATAGAGCCAAAAATGTTAGAATTGTGTCGATGCCCCAATATTTATGGACCTGACTGTATAGCTGTCAGTCCCTGATATCTGTACACGGGGAGGTGTTATCAGTGATTGATAGCATTATCTGTGTAAGTGTGTATACATAGATAGGTGTCAGTCACTGATAACTGTATATGGGGAGGTGTCATCAGTAATTGATAGCATTCTCTGTGTGTATAAGGCCTCATGCACACGGCCGTTGTTTGGGTCCACATCCAAGCCGCTGTTTTGGCGGCTCGGATGCGGACCCATTCACTTCAATGGGGCTGCAAAATATGCAAACAGCACTCCGTGTGCTGTCCGCATCCGTTGCTCCATTCCCTGGCCCCGCTAAAAAAATATAACATGACCTATTCTTGTCCGCGCTTTGCGGACAAGAATAGGCATTTATATTGAAGGCTGTCCGTGCCGTTCTGCAGATTGCGGAACGCGCACGGACGCCATCCGTGTTTTGCGGATCTGCAATTTGCGGACTGCAAAACACACCACGGTCGTGTGCATGAGGCCTAAGTGTGTATACAGAGATAGCTGTCAGTCACTGATAGTTGTACACAGGGGAGGTGTTATCAGTGATTGACAGTATTCTCTGTGTAAGTGTGTATACTGAGATAGCTGTCAGTCACCATAGCTGTTAAGTACTGATAGTTGTACATGGGGTGATCTTAAGTTCTTAAAAAGCAGACGTCTAAATTTATAAATTGCAAGTTTTACTGCATCTTTTCCCACAAAACTATATATCAATCTGCTCAGCTCCTCCTGCTCTATAACATTTTTTTAATCCCTGCATCTTGCCTGGAAATATCAAAAGGGACAGGCATATTTTCAAAGTATTGGGGTCTGAGTACTGAAGCCCCCACTGATCTCTAGAACGAGGGGAGAGAAGTGGGTGCAAATCCAGCTCTATCTCTTATTGCTGCACAAGATAAGTTCTATAGGAGTCTGTGGGCCCCACCCTGTCTCAGCACTCAGACCCCCATCGATCAAAATAGATCGATATATCCAGAGTTTCTTGAAAAATTTGTGATACTTTAACCGCCTCCGGACCGCCTAACGCAGGATCGCGTTCCGGAGGCGGCAGCTGCAGGCAGAGTGACGCATATATGCGTCATCTCGCGAGACGCGAGATTTCCTGTGAACGCGCGCACACAGGCGCGCGCGTTCACAGGATCGGAAGGTAAGCGAGTGGATCTCCAGCCTGCCAGCGGTGATCGTTCGCTGGCAGGCTGTAGATGCGATTTTTTTAACCCCTAACAGGTATATTACACACTGTTTTGATAACAGCGTCTAATATACCTGCTACCTGGTCCTCTGGTGGTCCCTTTTGCTTGGATCGACCACCAGAGGACACAGGCAGCTCAGTAATAAGTAGCACCAAACACCACTACACTACACCCCCCCTGTCACTTATTAACCCCTTATTAACCGCTGATCACCCCTGATCACCCCATATAGACTCCCTGATCACCCCCTTGTCATTGATCACCCCCTTGTAAGGCTCCAATTAGACGTCCGTATGTTTTTTATGGATCCACGGATACATGGATCGGATCCGCAAAACACATACGGACGTCTGAATGGAGCCTTACAGGGGGGTGATCAATGACAGGGGGGTGATCACCCCATATAGACTCCCTGATCACCCCCCTGTCATTGATCACCCCCCTGTAAGGCTCCATTCAGACATCCGTATGTTTTTTACGGATCCACGGATACATGGATCGGATCCGCAAAACACATACAGACTTCTGAATGGAGCCTTACAGGTTGGTGATCACCCCATATAGACTCCCTGATCACCCCCCTGTCATTGATCACCCCCCTGTAAGGCTCCATTCAGACGTCCGTATGTTTTTTACGGATCCACGGATACATGGATCGGATCCGCAAAACACATACGGACGTCTGAATGGAGCCTTACAGGGGGGTGATCAATGACAGGGGGGTGATCACCCCATATAGACTCCCTGATCACCCCCCTGTCATTGATCACCCCCCTGTAAGGCTCCATTCAGACGTCCGTATGTTTTTTACAGATCCACGGATACATGGATCGGATCTGCAAAACACATACGGACATCTGAATGGAGCCTTACAGGGGGGTGATCAATGACAGGGGGGTGATCACCCCATATAGACTCCCTGATCACCCCCCTGTCATTGATCACCCCCCTGTCATTGATCACCCCCCTGTAAGGCTCCATTCAGACGTCCGTATGTTTTTTTACGGATCCACGGATACATGGATCGGATCCGCAAAACACATACGGACATCTGAATGGAGCCTTACAGGGGGGTGATCAATGACAGGGGGGTGATCACCCCATATAGACTCCCTGATCACCTCCCTGTCATTGATCACCCCCCTGTAAGGCTCCATTCAGACGTCCGTATGTTTTTTACAGATCCACGGATACAAGGATCGGATCCGCAAAACACATACGGACATCTGAATGGAGCCTTACAGGGGGGTGATCACCCCATATAGACTCCCTGATCACCCCCCTGTCATTGATCACCCCCCTGTCATTGATCACCCCCTGTAAGGCTCCATTCAGACGTCCGTATGTTTTTTACGGATCCACGGATACATGGAACGGATCCGCAAAACACATACGGACGTCTGAATGGAGCCTTACAGGGGGTGATCAATGACAGGGGGGTGATCACCCCATATAGACTCCCTGATCACCCCCCTGTCATTGATCACCCCCCTGTAAGGCTCCATTCAGACGTCCGTATGTTTTTTACAGATCCACGGATACAAGGATCGGATCTGCAAAACACATACGGACATCTAAATGGAGCCTTACAGGGGGGTGATCAATGACAGGGGGCTGATCACCCCATATAGACTCCCTGATCACCCCCCTGTCATTGAACACCCCCCTGTAAGGCTCCATTCAGACGTCCGTATGTTTTTTACGGATCCACGGATACATGGATCGGATCCGCAAAACACATACGGACATCTGAATGGAGCCTTACAGGGGGTGATCAATGACAGGGGGGTTATCACCCCATATAGACTCCCTGATCACCCCCCTGTCATTGATCACCCCCCTGTAAGGCTCCATTCAGACATCTGTATGTGTTTTGCGGATCCGTGGATCCGCAAAACACGGACACCCCGGATCCGCAAAACACATACAGACGTCTGAATGGAGCCTTACAGGGGAGTGATCAATGACAGGGGGGTGATAACCCCATATACACTCCCTGATCACCCCCCTGTCATTGATCACCCCCCTGTAAGGCTCCATTCAGACATTTGTTTGGCCCAAGTTAGCGGAATTTTAATTTTATTTTTATTTTTATTTTTTTCTTACAATGTCTCATATTCCACTAACTTGTGTCAAAAAATAAAATCTCACATGAACTCACCATACCCCTCACGGAATCCAAATGCGTAAAATTTTTTAGACATTTATATTCCAGACTTCTTCTCACGCTTTAGGGCCGCTAAAATGCCAGGGCAGTATAAATACCCCACATGTGACCCCATTTCGGAAAGAAGACACCCCAAGGTATTCCCGTGAGGGGCATATTGAGTCCATGAAAGATTGAAATTTTTGTCTCAAGTTAGCGGAAAGGGAGACTTTGTTAGAAAAAAATAAATAAATCAATTTCCGCTAACTTGTGCCAAAAAAATAAAAATTTCTATGAACTCGCCATGCCCCTCATTGAATACCTTGGGGTGTCTTCTTTCCAAAATGGGGTCACATGTGGGGTATTTATACTGCCCTGGCATTTTAGGGGCCCTAAAGCGTGAGAAGAAGTCTGGGATCCAAATGTCTAAAAATGCCCTCATAAAAGGAATTTGGGCCCCTTTGCGCATCTAGGCTGCAAAAAAGTGTCACACATGTGGTATCTCCATACTCAGGAGAAGTTGGGCAATGTGTTTTGGGGTGTAATTTTACATATACCCATGCTGGGTGAGATAAATATCTTGGTCAAATGCCAACTTTGTATAAAAAAATGGGAAAAGTTGTCTTTTGCCGAGATATTTCTCTCACCCAGCATGGGTATATGTAAAATGACACCCCAAAACACATTGCCCAACTTCTCCTGAGTATGGCGATACCAGATGTGTGACACTTTTTTGCAGCCTAGGTGGGCAAAGGGGCCCACATTCCAAAGAGCACCTTTAGGATTTCACAGGTCATTTTTTACACATTTTGTTTCTAAACTACTTACCACACATTAGGGCCCCTAGAATGCCAGGGCAGTATAACTACCCCACAAGTGACCCCATTTTGGAAAGAAGACACCCCAAGGTATTTCATGATGGGCATAGTGAGTTCATGGAAGTTTTTATTTTTTGTCACAAGTTAGTGGAATATGAGACTTTGTAAGGAAAAAATAAATAAAAAAATCATCATTTTCCGCTAACTTGTGACAAAAAATAAAAAGTTCTATGAACTCACTATGCCCATCAGCGAATACCTTAGGGTGTCTACTTTCCGAAATGGGGTCATTTGTGAGGTGTTTGTACTGTCTGGCCATTGTAGAACCTCAGGAAACATGACAGGTGCTCAGAAAGTCAGAGCTGCTTCAAAAAGCGGAAATTCACATTTTTGTACCATAGTTTGTAAACGCTCTAACTTTTACCCAAACAATTTTTTTTTTACCCAAACATTTTTTTTTAATCAAAGACATGTAGAACAATAAATTTAGAGAAAAATTTATATATGGATGTCGTTTAAAAAAAAAAAAAATTACAACTGAAAGTGAAAAATGTCATTTTTTTGCAAAAATTTAGTTAAATTTCGATTAACAAAAAAGTAAAAATGTCAGCAGCAGTGAAATACTACCAAATGAAAGCTCTATTGGTGAGAAGAAAAGGAGGTAAAATTCATTTGGGTGGTAAGTTGCATGACCGAGCAATAAACAGTGAAATTAGTGTAGTGCAGAAGTGTAAAAAGTGGCCTGGTCTTTCAGGGTGTTTAAGCTAGGTGGGCTGAGGTGGTTAAAGCTTGGTTAGCATACACACTATGTCACACTGCATTCTGATCTTTTTAGGATGCACATTGAGACAATGAAAAACTAAATCTAGGAGCATTTTGTTCCATTTTTGCATTAATCTTTAAGTGAACATTTCAGCTTGAAGTTGTGTTATCTGGTGTGATGTATTCTAAGATAATAGGGGCTTGAGTAAATTAATGTACTTAGCATTGTCCATTCAACAGTCCAATAAATACATATATACTCTGAAGTCGTGTATTTATGTGCTATAAACTGAAGGTGGTACAGTCAAATGGTGTCAAGTTTCCTTATAAATAGATTTAATGAGCAAGTCCTCCCAAATGTGTGTGTATATATATATATATATATATATATATATATATAAATGCAATAGGGAATTGATGTAGTTCATATGTCAAAAAGTTTTCAGATCTGTTTTGGCATGATGTTGACCAAATGGTACCAATAAATGCAACAGTTATACAAAGATGCTGCAGTTTTGAAAATCCACAGCTTTTCGTAATAGTCCGTATTAGTTTTTTCAATTCCGTGAGCGCATAACCTATACACAGATCTATACAACTGAATAGATTTCAAAGAAGAAGACCGAAACGTGAATTCTACAAGATCAGTATTCTAGTCTATTGGTCACAGAGGTACATCTATTTTTTAATTTTAGGTGTTCTTATTCATGGTTCAGCTGATTTTGATAATACACCTATATATTTTTTTGCAGATTAAAACAGATATAATAAAAATATCATTTTAAATTGTTACATGCAACTGATATGTGAACACACAAGAATAAGCTGAAAAACAATGAATCTCTTAAATGCTGGAAGTAACATTAATTTTTTTTTCCTATTTCAGTGCAACAACCATTAATTCTATAGTGATAACATTATTAGTGGCATTAGGGGTTATTGGCTTGTGGTAAATAGCTACATACCCATGGTGACAGGGTGATTGAGTGGTGATGTGTCCTTTAGAGGCAGGGAGGGATGTCCTTTTGTAGTGCTTTCGTTTAAAGTCCCTGCACTTGGCTGTGGACCAGTCTTAGGTACTCATTACTTAGGTGCAGTAACTTCTCTCCTCCTCTGTTTTGTCTTACATAGAAGGGCGTCATAGGGAGCGCCTCCTCTGCCTAGGCACTGGCTGCAGGGCACAGTCCAGGGGTCAATTCATTCCTATGGTAAGGGAGATGAGGCAGGAGGACACTGCAATGAAATCTGTGTGCAACAGCAAAATGACATAGAAACGCTAATAAAAGTCACTTGTTTACAGTGGCTGTTGGCAGTGCATTGCACATCCTCAGCTGCATACCGTACATTATATACTAGTAGTTAAGATATTTGTGTGGTCCTAAGTCACCTTTGTTTATATACCTGCTTTAGATTAGGTAATGCGTGCCATTTATAAATGCTATGAAGAAACCTACTTGCAAAGCCAAATTACACCTTACATCTATTTTACATTGCATCTATTAATATCATGGAGCACATACAGCTTTGATTACTGACAGTGTACAGTATATTGACATACTGTATTTTGCAACATAAAGTATTTGGTGATATCAGGAGTATCAGGTGAGTATGTGCTAAAAATTAGCTAAAGCAGAAGGTCACTGAGGAATATTTACTTACATTAGAGAGTATTTACTGAGAAAAGAGGCTTGATAGGCTTGACAAAGCGCGAGGGGCGTGAAACGGCTGTAGCCTGACCTTTTGTGCAGTGCCTGTGTCCGACCATTTTTATCTTTAATAACGCTGCTGAGTTCATATAACGGTGAGTGCCGATATTTATTCCTCTAACCCTCAAATGAGAAAATAGTATATATTGTACATGTTGCTTCCATATTACTTCTCTCTGGGACGTTTTCAGTAGATTGCAGATTTCAGTCATGGCACAAAAATTCTAATCTTTGCCCCCACTTCCTGATTCACTTCCAAGACTGCCTGCCTAGTATCACCATACCAAACTTTTTAAAAGTGAACTTCTTTTGCCCTCACTGCTATAAATGAGTCTTCTATAGATACTGTCATGCCTTGCCATGTGAATGTGCGGAGATCTGTCAGACTGGCTGCACATGTCTGACTTGTTTGTTTGTTTTGATTTGGGTTTGAGCTGGATCCACCTTCCTCAGGTATACTGGGTTTCATTGTTAGTGAGGCTATTTATCCCTCCTTCCCCCAGTGGCCTGTGCGGGTTATAGTTCTGTCCTGGGAGCTCTTGGTTTGTGGTGGATCGTCTGCTCCAGCTCTGCTCAAGATAAGTCCTCTCCTTCATTTCCCTTTGTGTGTTTTATCTAAGCCTCTAAGGAGACGCTTGCTTTCTCCTGGTTTGAAGAAGCAGGTAGCCTCTTCCCTTTTCCCTGCTGCTTAGGGTTTTCCCAGGGTGTTTAGGTTTTAGGCACGAGGGCATGTGCATATCCACCCTTAGGGTATGCACATGGGCACAGCAGTTTAGGGAAAGCTTTTAGGGATCGCTAGGAGGTGACCCTTGCTTTTGGGCCTAGTCGTTTGTTCTGTTTGTTTTCCTGTGTTTGGTTATTTCCCCGCTTACCTACCTGTCGTGACAGATACCTTCAATTGCAATATGTGGTAGAAATGCAGTGGCTGGGTTGGGGTGATCCCAACTCTATGCTGGGTCCCCCGGACACTGTTGAGGTGTCACCATGTGTTGGTATGCTCCGGAGGGGATAGTAAGATGTGGTGCTCCCCAATGGGAAATATGTCCAGAGAGTCAGGGCTTGAAGTAAACCAATGTGCATCTTTACTGGAGGAACTGGAGTATAAAAAAATACAGGTACTGGCAGAGTGTCTTCTACTAAACACTGGTCCCTATCTGCAGACAGCTAGGCGCTCTAACTTATATATAGCTTTAACTGAACTAGAACCTTCTAGTGTGAAGGGTGGAGTGGAAAAGCACATCCTAAACAGAAACAATGTTGCAATTTCAGTCATGGACTTATATAGAGTTTCAACATAAGTCTACGAATGGCTAAGCAGTTTTTCCAGACATAAACAAGTCTTCACAAACAACAGAGCTTAAAGGGCTTCTGTCACCCCCCAAAAGTCATTTTTCATTTTTGGGCTAATTAAAATTCTTATAGTGCGATTAATCAATATATAGTGCTCTTACCTTTTTCTGTGGCTTAGTTTCTTTAAAAACCATCATCGGCGCAGGCGCACTGAGGAAGTGCTGAGGAAGCGAGCGTCCTTCTCTAAGAACGCCTGCGCCGAATGAAGACACGTAAGGCGCAGATGCGGGATTTGAATTGCAGACAGGGCCAGCCAGAGGAGGAGAGCGCTCGCTGGCCCTGTCAATCAACAGGAGGAGGGGGCGTTTTTTTGAAAGGAGGATGCGGCGGCTACCAGCAAGTAACCGCCCTACTTGCTGGTAGCGAGGTAATTAACATATTATAAAAGTGCAGTTTTTAAAGAAACTAAGCCACAGAAAAAGGTAAGAACACTATATATTGAATAATCGCACTATAAGGATTTTAATTAGCCCAAAAATGAAAAATGACTTTTGGGGGGTTATAGAAGCCCTTTAATCAGACAGATAAAATGTCAGTGTGTCTGTTTTTCTCCATACAAAACTTTGCATAGTCCCTTATAGTAATTGTGGGAGATTTCTACATCTCAGTGCATAGGTAGAAAGTCCCAAAGTCTCTCAGTATTAGGTGGCTGTGTATTAACCCTTTCCACAGTGCAGTGCAAATGAACAGGCTAGATTACAATAAACATATAAAATGCAGTTCAACAATAGAAAACAGTATAAGTGCACAAAACAGCATAAATCACAGTGCAAGTTAAGCCTTCAAATACCACACACAACCTGTGACAAGAAAGGTTAACTTCACCCCTGCTTATCTGTTTTTGATGGACTATCTCCCATGCACATTTTATCACATTGCCTGGGACTTCCCCCAGGTTAATCTGCTTGACCTAGTTTGAATTCTTCCAATCAAATATATTACTTTTTAATATACCCAGAAAACTATTAAACTGTAAACACCACTCATCAACCTTTAAAGGAGTTGTCCGGGTATTGAAAAATATGCTTGCTTTCTTTTACCTGAATTGGGCTGAGCTACAGTACAACACACCATATGTGAACAGGTTTGACAGTTTGAAAGAAAGCATCTATGTTTTTCAAATACTGTACAACCCGTTTAATGTATGAACACCAAGGATCGGACCACTGGGACCCCCATGATCATGAAAACCAGGGTTTCATGGAGTGATGGTCAGGCATGCTCACTGCTGCTCCATTCTATAGCAATGACAGATATGTACTCTCTTAGCAATTAAAAGGCGTTGTAGTGTGCATTTGTGACTACTGTTCCATTCAAATGGAGGACACAGGACTCCTGTACTCATGATAAATGGGGTCCCAGCCCTCAGCAATCATACATTTATACATGGGTACATTTATACATGGATAAGTGATAAATAATCCCTTTAACCCTTTAGTGACCAATCATTGTTTTCCATTTTTCCATCACATTCCAAGAGCTATAACTTTTTTTCTGTCACTGTAGCCATATGAGGACTTGTGTTTTGAGGGACAAGTTGTAGTTTTTAATGGCACCATTTTTGGGGTACACATAACTTACTGATAACATTTTATTAACTCTTTCTGGAGTTTTTACGTTATAAATTTTGCTGCATTCATTTTTCGGCATGAATAACATCATAACTGGGACAGTAGGATTACAGTGATACCAAATACATGTTTTTGTTTAAAGGGGTTATCCCATGTATAATATAAAAAATGAAAATCGGACATCATATAGTACATGATAGTTTTTTCTAACAAAGCTAGAACCAGCCCAGTACCTCACATGGATCCAGAAAAATACCCATTAATTGCTCTACTAGATTTATATCAAGCTGGCAGCTCAAGGGGAGTGTCTTTTCCACTGCAGCTAAGGGGGCGTGTCCATGCTCTCCCTATCACAGCTCAGGCAGTAGTTGAGGGATGAAACTGAGCATGTGCGGCCATCTCAGCGAGCAGGACAAAGAAATAAGAAATTAAGTGGCACTATAAAGATACATTTTACTGAATAGCTCAGTAGCGATACTAAATGTTTAATCACATGCAATTATAAAAGTATTCAGATCCAGGTGCTGGTTTGAAAACTGTAGAATATTTTTATGGAGCAGTGTGAAAGCTTGATTTTTGCAGGAAGACTTTTTCATTAGTATCATTTTGGGGTACATAACACTTTTTGATCGCTTTTTATTGTTTTTTTGGTGGCGAATAAGTAAAAAACAGCAAATCTTTTTTTTTTTTAACCGCCTCCGGACCGCCTAACGCAGGATCGCGTTCCGGAGGCGGCAGCCCTGTGCAGAGTCACGCATATATGCGTCATCTCACGAGACGCGAGATTTCCTGTGAACGCGCCCACACAGGCGCGCGCGTTCACAGGATCGGAAGGTAAGCGAGTGGATCTCCAGCCTGCCAGCGGCGATCGTTCGCTGGCAGGCTGGAGATGCGATTTTTTTAACCCCTAACAGGTATATTAGACTGTTTTGATAACAGCGTCTAATATACCTGCTACCTGGTCCTCTGGTGGTCCCTTTTGTTTGGATCGACCACCAGAGGACACAGGTAGCTCAGTAAAGTAGCACCAAACACCACTACACTACACCCCCCCTGTCACTTATTAACCCCTTATGAACCCCTGATCACCCCATATAGACTCCCTGATCACCCCCTGTCATTGATCACCCCCCTGTCATTGATCACCCCCCTGTAAGGCTGCATTCAGATGTCCGTATGATTTTTACGGATCCACTGATACATGGATTGGATCCGCAAAACACATACGGACATCTGAATGGAGCCTTATAGGGGGGTGATCAATGACAGGGGGGTGATCACCCCATATAGACTCCCTGATCACCCCCCTGTCATTGATCAACCCCCTGTCATTGATCACCCCCCTGTAAGGCTCCATTCAGACATTTTTTTGGCCCAAGTTAGCGGAAATTTATTTATTTTTTCTTACAAAGTCTCATATTCCACTAACTTGTGTCAAAAAATAAAATCTCACATGAACTCACCATACCCCTCACGGAATCCAAATGCGTAAACATTTTTAGACATTTATATTCCAGACTTCTTCTCACGCTTTAGGGCCCCTAGAATGCCAGGGCAGTATAAATACCCCACATGTGACCCCATTTCGGAAAGAAGACACCCCAAGGTATTCGCTGAGGGGCATATTGAGTCCATGAAAGATTGAAAAAAAAAAATCTTTGAACTCGTCATGCCCCTCATTGAATACCTTGGGGTGTCTTCTTTCCAAAATGGGGTCACATGTGGGGTATTTATACTGCCCTGGCTTTTTAGGGGCCCTAAAGCGTGAGAAGAAGTCTGGGATCCAAATGTCTAAAAATGCCCTCATAAAAGGAATGTGGGCCCCTTTGCACACCTAGGCTGCAAAAAAGTGTCACACATTTGGTATCACCGTACTCAGGAGAAGTTGGGCAATGTGTTTTGGGGTGTCATTTTACATATACCCATGCTGGGTGAGATAAATATCTTGGTCAAATGCCAACTTTGTATAAAAAATGGGAAAAGTTGTCTTTTGCCGAGATATTTCTCTCACCCAGCATGAGTATATGTAAAAAGACACCCCAAAACACATTGCCCAACTTCTCCTGAATACGGCGATACCACATGTGTGACACTTTTTTGCAGCCTAGGTGGGCAAAGGGGCCCACATTCCAAAGAGCACCTTTCGGATTTCACAGGTCATTTACCTACTTACCACACATTAGGGCCCCTAGAATGCCAGGGCAGTATAACTACCCCACAAGTGACCCCATTTTGGAAAGAAGACACCCCAAGGTATTCTGTGAGGGGCATGGCGAGTTCCTAGAATTTTTTTTTTTTTGTCACAAGTTAGCGGAAAATGCTGATTTAATTATTTTTTTTTTCTTACAAAGTCTCATATTCCACTAACTTGTGACAAAAAATAAAAACTTCCATGAAGTCACTATGCCCATCACGAAATACCTTGGGGTGTCTTCTTTCCAAAATGCGGTCACTTGTGGGGTAGTTATACTGCCCTGGCATTTTAGGGGCCGAATGCGTGAGAAGTGGTTTGAAATCAAAATCTGTAAAAAATGGCCGGTAAAATCCGAAAGGTGCTCTTTGGAATGTGGGCCCCTTTGCCCACCTAGGCTGCAAAAAAGTGTCACACATCTGGTATCCCCGTACTCAGGAGAAGTTGGGCAATGTGTTTTGGGGTGTCTTTTTACATATACCCATGCTGGGTGAGAGAAATATCTTGGCAAAAGACAACTTTTCCCATTTTTTTATACAAAGTTGGCATTTGACCGAGATATTTATCTCACCCAGCATGGGTATATGTAAAATGACACCCCAAAACACAATGCCCAACTTCTCCTGAGTACGGGGATACCAGATGTGTGACACTTTTTTGCAGCCTAGGTGGGCAAGGGGGCCCACATTCCAAAGAGCACCTTTCGGATTTCACCGGCCATTTTTTACAGATTTTGATTTCAAACTACTTCTCACGCATTCGGGCCCCTAAAATGCCAGGGCAGTATAACTACCCCACAAGTGACCCCATTTTGGAAAGAAGACACCCCTAGGTATTTCGTGATGGGCATAGTGAGTTCATGGAAGTTTTTATTTTTTGTCACAAGTTAGTGGAATATGAGACTTTGTAAGAAAAAAATAAATAATCATAATTTTCCGCTAACTTGTGACAAAAAATAAAAAATTCTAGGAACTCGCCATGCCCCTCACGGGAATACCTTGGGGTGTCTTCTTTCCAAAATGGGGTCACTTGTGGGGTAGTTATACTGCCCTGGAATTCTAGGGGCCCTAATGTGTGGTAAGTAGTTTGAAATCAAAATCTGCAAAAAATGGCCGGTGAAATCCGAAAGGTGCTCTTTGGAAGGTGGGCCCCTTTGCCCACCTAGGCTGCAAAAAAGTGTCACACATGTGGTATCGCCGTACTCAGGAGAAGTTGGGGAATGTGTTTTGGGGTGTCATTTTACATATACCCATGCTGGGTGAGAGAAATATCTTGGCAAAAGACAACTTTTCCCATTTTTTTATACAAAGTTGGCATTTGACCAAGATATTTATCTCACCCAGCATGGGTATATGTAAAATGACACCCCAAAACACATTGCCCAACTTCTCCTGAGTACGGAGATACCACATGTGTGACACTTTTTTGCAGCCTAGGTGGGCAAAGGGGCCCACATTCCAAAGAGCACCTTTCGGATTTCACCGGCCATTTTTTACAGATTTTGATTTTAAACTACTTACCACACATTAGGGCCCCTAGAATGCCAGGGCAGTATAACTACCCCACAAGTGAACCCATTTTGGAAAGAAGACACCCCAAGGTATTCACTGATGGGCATAGTGAGTTCATAGAAGTTTTTATTTTTTGTCACAAGTTAGTGGAATATGAGACTTTGTAAGAAAAAAAAATCATCATTTTCCGCTAACTTGTGACAAAAAATAAAAAGTTCTATGAACTCACTATGCCCATCAGCGAATACCTTAGGGTGTCTACTTTCCGAAATGGGGTCATTTGTGGGGTGTTTGTACTGTCTGGCCATTGTAGAACCTCAGGAAACATGACAGGTGCTCAGAAAGTCAGAGCTGCTTCAAAAAGCGGAAATTCACATTTTTGTACCATAGTTTGTAAACGCTATAACTTTTACCCAAACCATTTTTTTTTTTACCCAAACATTTTTTTTTTTTATCAAAGACATGTAGAACAATAAATCTTGAGAAAAATTTATATATGGATGTCGTTTTTTTTGCAAAATTTTACAACTGAAAGTGAAAAATGTCATTTTTTTGCAAAAAAATCGTTAAATTTCGATTAATAACAAAAAAAGTAAAAATGTCAGCAGCAATGAAATACCACCAAATGAAAGCTCTATTAGTGAGAAGAAAAGGAGGTAAAATTCATTTGGGTGGTAAGTTGCATGACCGAGCAATAAACGGTGAAAGTACTGTAGGTCAGAAGTGTAAAAAGTGGCCTGGTCATTAAGGGTGTTTAAGCTAGGGGGGCTGAGGTGGTTAAGGTGTTCACCATACGGGATCAGTTAAGTGATAATTGTGTAGTGTGGGTTGTTACAAACGTTGCAATACCAAATCTATAAAGGACTTTTTTGCCATTTTTTTCTCTATTGAAAAGCATTCTTCAATGGAAAAATATATATTTTTTTAATTTAACTTTTATTTTTACCACTTACTATTCCCACTAGGGGACTTTGAAAGGTGATCTTCTGATTGCTCCCATAGTACGCTGTACTACTTATGTAAGTCTTACTTAAAATTCTACGTCAGACCAACAGTCAGACCAAGGAGGAGCGATGGGTGGTGACTCAATTTTAGCATCAGACCTCCTCTACTGTATCCCAGTAGGGTGACTGGTCAGGTCTGCTCACTTTCTACTAATCAATGCAGTGCTCTTCTGCACAGCTCATAAGGGGCCCGGGAACAGAACTAAATGGTTTTGGCAGGACAGGCCCTCAGGGGCGCACCTTTAAGGAGCAATGACCTAACAGTGACGGGGTGTTTGCAGGACCTTTAGGAGGACAAGCACAGCAGGGCCTGACGCTCCCAGAATGGTGACCCTTATATGAGCATGCTGGGAGCCTCAGGTCAGTAAGAGGATGTGCCTATCATTAAGCCTGTGTGAGCACCATGCTCCAAAAAACAAGTGCAGGCTTGGAGCAGAGGCCCCTCATCCCCTATATCTTCATCCTGACTTCCCCTCTTCCCTTCCTGAAGAGTCATAATGCAGACTGGAAGATTCTCTGTGTTGGGACCAACAGGAGGGGGAGGAGAGGCTGTCTGGGCTGCCTTCCTACTTCATCTCCCAGCGGGAAATGTAAGTGCAAATATGGATATAAATATTTGTATATATGTAATTGTGTGTGTATATATTTGTATGTGTATATGTAAATATGTATGTGTACAAATGTGTGTGTCTGTATATGTGTGTATTGTGTGTATACTCAGGGCCGTCTTTTATATTGATTGGACCCTGGGCAAGAATTTCCTTGGGCCCCCTGAAATGCTAAGGTCCATCCGTCTTCATGAGTGATTATCGCAGGGAAGGCAGGTTAGTTAGTGTACCCGAGCATTAGATTTTAAGACGCCTCTGGCCCCCACGGGGGCACAGGAGGCAGAAGCACAGCTCCCGCACAGCCCGTCTTCCCTTTTCAAATAGAAGACGGGTGGCCCTTAGCAACGCTCATTTCAGAGAGCGCTGCTAAGGGCAATTTCAGCCACAGTTTTCCACTAAAATTTAACGTTTTGGCTAAATAAACTATATTCTAAAAATGTTACTTATCACTTGCCCTACACTTTAGCAAAAAAAAAAAATTAAATGGCAGTTACACTTTAAGCTCTTCCAAGCGACGGTCGTCCTGAGGATCGGTGATAAACGCCTGTCATACGGTTGCTAATCACTGCAGTATTATTTATTTAGGGACTGTAAGCACATGCAGTCTCAGGAGTGGGTCCGCAGCCTCACAGGAGTACAGGACCAGTATCTGTACACGTATGTATGGCATAATTAATGTGTAACGGTCGTGTACACACACACACAGGGGGGAGGGAAGTGACCACTGCGCTCCACCCTTACCCCTTGCCCTGCCTACTTGCCTCGCGAGTCCTAATGACAGGGGACAACTGGATGACAATCCCTAACTTGGAATAAGTGCAGGGATGACAGACAGACAAACAACAGGACGTGAACGGACCGAGTCAATACCAGGAAAGCTACAAAGTACAAATGGAGCAAGCAGAGAATTGTCAGGAGAAGCCGGGGTCATAAATACCAGGAGAGACGTGAAGTACCAAAGGAATCAGCAGAGGAACGTCAGGAGAAGGCCGGGGTCAGAATACCAGGATAGCAGCAAAGTACACAAGGAGCAGGCAGAGGATCATCAGGAATTTAGCAGAAGATAAGTACGCCAGGAAAGACCAAATCACAGGTGGAACCTAAATTAACAGGCAACCTGTGGCCTCAAGGCAGACTAGGAGCAGGGAACCACCCAACTAGTAAAGCTGCCCTGGGAATGAGGTCAAACACAGATCCTCATTCCCAAAGCTAAGCAACAGGTCTGCGGGCAATGGGGGACCGAGTGCACCCTCGGAACCCCGTTACAGTACCCCCCCTTTTACGAGGGGCCACCGGACCCAAGACTTCAGGCGATGGCTTTTCAGGGTGTTCTAAATTAAATTTTCAAACAAGTCTAGGAGCATGAACCTCCCTGGCATGTACCCAAGATCTCTCTTCAGGTCCATACCCCTTCCAGTGAATCAGGTACTGCAAGGAATTACGCACCTTCCTGACATCCACTATTTTAGACACCACATACTCGACAGCATCATTAACAAGAACCGGCGGAGGCGAGGCTTTTGATGGTACTACCGGTTCAAAACATTTTTTAAGTAGAGACTTATGGAACACATTATGAATGTGGAATGACTCGGGCAGCTCCAACCTAAAAGATACCGGGTTAATCACCTCCGTGATCTTATATGGTCCAATAAAACGAGGAGCAAACTTTTTAGAATCTACCTTAAGAGAGAGATTCTTGGAGGACAACCATACCTTATCCCCAACCTGAAAATTTACCCCCCTTGAACGTCTCCTATCGGCCTTGAGTTTCTGAGAACTTTGAGCCTTTTCTAAGTTCGATTGAACCCGGGCCCAAACTGTGCACAGTTCAGAGGAGAGCCTATCCGCCTCAGGGTTAGAGGAGGAGACGGATGACCCAGAATGAAAACGGGGATGGAAACCATGGTTACAAAAGAAAGGTGAAACCCCAGCAGAAGAATTGACATGGTTATTCAAAGCAAATTCAGCCAATGGAAGAAATTTCACCCATAATTGCTGGTCATCAGCAATATACGACCTCAAGAATTGTTCGACAGACTGATTAAGGCGTTCAGTCTGCCCATTACTCTCAGGGTGGTAGGCAGAGGAAAAAGACAATGAAATTTTACTTTTTTTATTTTTTTTATTTAAACTTTTTATTGGTTTTCAAAAAGGGACAGGGAATAACAGGGTTACAGGTACAGGCACGCAGGCCATGTAAATACATACAGATAGGCTTCAATTACATTCAAGTACATGGCATTCTTGAGCATGGAGATTGATGATAGTCAGTCAGACCGGTATTTCGTGAAATAAGAGTAACAGCCTATGGGGTGAGTGGTAGATTGAGAAAAAAAAGGGGGTGGTAGGTATGGGTCCCACAATTAGGCTACAGGATACTAGTCGTTGTGTAGTGATCGAACAGTGTGAGGGGGTGGTGAGTAGGAGGTCTATATTTGAGTTGAAGGGGGTGGTAAAGAGTGGGGTAAAAGTCTCTATGAGAGAGCCAGGACGAGTGTGGCTAATGGCCAGATGGATCTTGCCCAATGGTTAGGGATATTGGGCTTGAGAGAATGGCCCTGTTGGGAGATCTGTAGATCGACCATGGGAGCCACTTTTTGAGAAATATAGTATGAGTGCGTGTTTCCCATGATGACATTTCCTCAAACCTATGTAGTTGATCTACTTTAAGTATCAACTTTTCTATGGAAGGAGTCTGGGTTTGCAACCAGTAGCAGGGAAGTATGAGACAAGCAGCTAGTAACAATTGGGAGAAAACAAAGGGAAGTCGTGGGGGGTTCGTTCCCAGATATATTGATATTAAGGCCAGTTGGGGTAAGGGTTGGATAGAAGTGTTGCATATATTGTTTGCTATGGAAAATATTTCGAACCACCATTTGGATATGGAGGGGCATGACCACCAGATGTGGATGAAGTCTCCCTTATCCTGAAGGCACCTCCAGCAAATATTTGAGGCGGTGGGGGAATAGAGAGACGTCTTATCAGAAGTACGGTACCATCTTGTGAGGATCTTGTATCCATTTTCTTGGATACGGACACAGCGGGAAGTCCTGTGGGGAGATTCAAGAAGTTTGGGGAGGGACGTGAAAGGGATAACAATGTTAAGATCTGTTTCCCATTGTTTCACAAAGGCTGGTTTTGCCAACATAGGTGCTGATCGTAGTCTACTATAGATTTGTGATACTGTTTTTTTGGGGGTAGAGGGTAGGGAAATCCCAGACTCAAGCCAGACAATGGGACGTTGGAGGGCGCCTGGCTGGATTTGTTGGTTTAGGTAAGCTCTAAGGTAAAGTACTGAGAACATATCACATGGACTTGGGTTAAGGAGGCTTTTCATGTCATCTAGGTTAAGGGGTTTGCCAGTATGGTCCAGCAACGATGAGATAGCTATGGTTGAGGATGACAGTCTTACAGAGGTAGTCGATCTCAGGGCTGAGGGGGCTGTACCGAGCACATCCCTAGTTGTAAGAAGTGGTGAGGGGAAGGGTATTGAACAATGGGATGTGGAAAACCACTTCCATGCCTCAAGAGTAGCTTTGACAATAGGGTAGTGGGAAAGGGGTTCAACTATAGGGTTTTGGTTTCCTAGCAGGAGGGCTCTTGGTGGCTTCCCAAGTATCTCTAATTCCATTTCTACTGCAGAGGAATGAGTGGATGGACGCAACCATGCTACTGCACAGGCTAGGAGAATGGCCTTACCATATAGTTCTGGATTAGGCAAGCCAATACCCCCCTCCTCCCTAGGCCTAGTGAGGAGGGAGAAGGCGAGTCTGGCTCTCCTCCCATTCCAAATAAAGGACTTAAATTTTTTATGAAAAGCTGTATAATATTGTTTGGGTACCGGGATTGGGAGAACCTGTTGTAGGTAAGTTAGGCGTGGGAGGTATAGGGAAGAAAGCAGATTTTTTCGACCAAACCAGGATAAAGTGGGGTTGGATTGGGCTAGACTATCAATGGAGTTGAAGATTGAAGCTTTAAGAGGGACATAATTGAGAGAGAATAACTCTTTAATGTTGGGGCTGAGTGTTACGCCTAAGTAGGAGATGGTGGGAGAGGACCAATTAAAGGGTGAGTTTTCCTCGAGACACCGTTTTGTGACAGGGTTGATGCCTGAACAAAGAACTAGGGACTTGTTAGCATTTATCTTAAAGTCAGAGACTTTACTGTAAAGGTTGAGATGAGACTGAATGCAAGGGAGAGCAACTGAGGGATTAACCATCATCATTAAGACATCGTCCGCAAATGCTGCGAGTTTCTGTTCTCTGCCTCCCAAACACAGACCCTCAATTCTCCTGTCCAACCTGATGATGGACAAAAGCGGTTCTAAGGCCAATATGAACAAAAGTGGAGACAGAGGGCATCCCTGCCTTGTCCAGTTCTTTATGGCAAATGCAGAGGAGAGGTTCCCATTGACCATGACTCGAGCAGACGCTTGGTCATACATGGCAAAGGTGGCTTGAACAAAGGGATCAGGGAGGCCAAATCTGAGCAAGGCATGTCTCAAATATAACCAGTTCACTCTGTCAAATGCCTTCTCAGCATCTGTGCTGAGAAGAAGCAGGGGAGAGGAGTAGCGGTTGGCATGGCAAAGAGCGTTGATCACTCTGGTAGTGTTATCCTTACCCTCCCTGTTGCAGATAAAGCCCACCTGATCCCCATGAACAATAGAGGGAAGAAGAGCGGCTAGTCTGTTGGCCAGCATTTTGGCCAGGAGTTTGAGGTCTATGTTTAGGAGGGAGATAGGCCTGTAATTAGAGCACTGTTTGGGATCCTTCCCTTCTTTGGGTATAAGTGAGATATGGGCTGTTGTCATGTCTCTAGACAAGGGGACCCCTATAAGGGATAGGTTGCAGACCTCAAGGAGGTGTGGTAAAAGGATCTCTCTGAAGGTCTTATAATATTGTACTGGTAGGCCGTCTGGGCCAGGGCTCTTACCTTTTGGCATTTGATTTAGAGCTTTATTAAGTTCCACCAGAGAGAAAGGAACTTCTAGGCGCATTTTTTGTTCAGGCGTTATGGCAGGGATATTAGAGGAGTTGAGGAAAGAAGATATAAGGGTGGTTTGCGTTTCAGGAGTGGCATTGGAAGGGAGGTTATAAAGATTTTCATAAAAAGATCGAAACTGGGCTGCAATCTGGGTGGCCGAAAAAATGGGATTACCCTCAGGGGAAGTGAGTTGGTGTATATGATTTGCAGCTCTCCTATTCTTGATCCTGGACATTAAAAATTTTGTAGCCTTATCACCATGGGCGAAAAATTTATGCTGGGAGTTTAAATAGTATTTGGCCGATTTAGCATGGAGGAGGGTTTTGAGTTCTGCTCTAGTTTTCGAGAGTTCCTGGAGAAGGGCATCTGAGGGGTTACTTTTGTGATGGGATTCAAGCTTATGGATGTTTTTAAGGGCCTCGTCTATGGCTTTTTCCCTCATTTTTTTCTGGTAGGCACCAGTGCTGATGAAGTGGCCTCTGATATAGGGTTTATGTGCATCCCAAAGCAGGTTGGCGGAGAGGTCAGGACTCTTGTTAATGGAGAAGTATTCCTTTATATGTTTGGAAACCCAATCAATCGTGGGCTGATGTCCCAGTAAAGATTCATTCAGTCTCCAATTGAAACGTGGAGGTGTACTATTAGGGGCTAGGATAGAGAGGAAAATTGGTGCATGGTCAGAGAGATGCACGGAACCTATGGACGCCTGGCTACATAACTGAATGTGTTCCTTGGATATGAAAAGGTAATCCAGGCGGTGATAAGACCCATGCGTAGGGGAGAAGAAAGAATAGTCACGGGTATTTGGGTGATTTAATCTCCAAACATCAATTAGATGGAGATTCCAGAGACCGTCTCGGAAGTTTTTGAGAGATCTAAGGGAGTGTTGGGACTTCTTAGCAGAGGTATCTAGGGCTGGCTGTAGGGCTACATTTAAGTCTCCTCCCAGGACTACTATACCTTCCTTGAAGGAGTCAATTATGGGGCAGATACTTGAAAACCAACTAAATTGATTAAGGTTAGGGGCATATAGGTTTATGAAAGTGTAAGTGTGCTGGCCTATGGTGCCCTTAACCAGAATGTATCTCCCATCTGGATCCTGCAGGTGACATGTGTATGAGAAGGGGGTCTTTCTTTGGAAGCCAATACTGACTCCGCAGGAAGCAGAAGAGCTTCCTCCGCAGTGGTACCATTGGGAGTAATGGGAGAATTGCATGTTGGGGTAGCAATTAAAGCGGAAGTGCGTCTCCTGGAGGAACACTACATTTGCACCAGCTTTCCTAAGGATAGAGAAAATTTGGCTGCGTTTTGAGGGTGATTGAAAGCCTTTCACATTATACGAGGCAATGTGGAGGTCAGCCATAATAAGCTATGTGGGTTGGGGTACCTCTTGAGCATAGGTGATTCCTCCAGGAGAGCACGGCTCCCTCAAATGGAACCTCCAGCAGGACCCGGATATAAAGCAGGAAAATTTTACATTTTTGACAGAAGGCCCTTCAGAATTTGGACACAAACTGCACACCCCTGTCAGAAACAATATTTTCCGGGATACCATGCAATCGAACTATTTCTTTCACAAAAATAGACGCCAGGGTTTTGGCATTCGGGAGTTTAGACAGGGGAATGAAATGGACCATCTTGCTAAACCTATCAACCACTACCCAAACTACAGTCTTACCCTCCGCCGGCGGTAGGTCAGTTATATGAGATATGGGACCAGGGTCTACTGGGAATGGGTAGGGGTCGTAGGTTACCAGCAGGGCGAGTCCTAGGTGTCTTGGACCTGGCACAAACCTCACAGGCCTCACAGGCTAACACGTAGGACTTGACATCCCTAGTTAGAGTGGGCCACCAATAAGATCTAGAAACCAGATCCTTAGTGCCCTCAACACCCGGATGTCCACAAAAGGCAGAATCGTGACACTCACCCAACAGCTGGAGACGAAATTGTACGGGAACAAACAACTTATCTGTTGGGGTGGATACCGGTGCCAGATGTTGTTCAGACCTAATGCGAGCCAAGATATCCTGGTTAAGAGCTGCTAAGAAGATTTTTGCTGGTAGGATGGATTCACGTGGTACCTCAGTAGGTTGAAAAGCCTGGAAGCTCCGAGATAATGCGTCCACCTTCACATTTTTACTTCCCGGCCTAAACGTGATGGAAAAATCAAAACGAGTAAAAAACAGAGCCCATCTGGCTTGACAGGGATTCAACCTCTTAGCAGACTCGAGAAACATAAGGTTTTTATGGTCAGTGACGACAGTTACACAATGCCTTGCCCCCTCCAGAAAATGCCTCCACTCCTCAAATGCCCATTTAATGGCCAGCAGCTCCCTATTCCCTATGTCGTAGTTTCTCTCCGTGGGAGAGAATTTCCTGGAGAAGAAGGCACATAGTCTCAGATTAGTGAGGCTAGCAGGACCTTGTGAAAGGACTGCTCCTGCGCCGTCCTCGGACGCATCCACCTCCACAATAAAAGGTTTCTCCTGATCAGGCTGGATCAGAATGGGAGCGCTACTGAATGCCTTTTTTAATTTTTCAAATGAAGAAATGGCCTCAGTAGACCAATTCTCCAAATCCGCCCCTTTCTTAGTAAGGTCGGTCAACGGTTTAGCAATTACGGAAAAATTCATAATAAATTTACGATAGTAATTGGCGAAACCTAAGAACCGTTGTAAGGCCTTTAAGGATGAAGGTCTTACCCATTCCTTAATTGCTAGTACCTTACCAGGATCCATCTTGAAGGCGTGAGGAGTCAGAACATGCCCTAGAAACAGAATCTCCTGTACACCAAAGACACATTTCTCTTGTTTAGCGGATAGCTGATTCTCCCTCAACACCTCTAATACTTGTTTAACATGAGACACATGGGATTCGAAGTCAGGAGAGAATATCAAAATGTCGTCAAGATAGCCAATAACAAATTTACCTAAGAACTCCCTAAGAATGTCATTCATGACGTTTTGGAACACAGCTGGGGCATTGCTGAGTCCAAAAGGCATCACCTGATATTCAAAGTGTCCTACCGGAGTATTGAACGCTGTCTTCCATTCGTCTCCTTCCTTGATTCGGATTAGATTGTATGCCCCTTTCAGGTCAATTTTGGAAAACCAGGTTGCCCCCAGAACCTGGTTAAATAAATCCGGAATTAATGGGAGGGAGTATCTATTCTGGACAGTGATTTTATTTAATCTCCGGTAATCGATACATGGCCTAAGACCACCATCTTTTTTCTTAACAAAGAAAAACCCCGCCCCCATAGGAGAGACAGAAGGTCTAATATGCCCTTTACCAAGGCTCTCCTTAATATAATCTTCCATGGCCTTGCGTTTGGGCATAGAAAGATTATAAATTCGTCCTTTAGGAAACTTGGCCCCCTCTACTAGCTCTATGGTACAATCATAAGGTCTATGGGGGGTAGAACCTCCGGGGTTGGTGATGAGAATACATCAGAATATTCTTTAACAACAGTGGGTAAAGTATCAGACTTTACTGAGACCCCAGCCTGTACCACGGACAAGCACGAGTCACACTTAGGCCCCCATCTCACAAACTCCCCATTGGACCAATCTATAGTGGGGTTATGTAGTCGGAGCCAAGGCAACCCTAGTACCACCTCAGCCGGTAGGTTCTCCAGGACTAAAAGCGAACATCTCTCTGAGTGGCACACACCCACGGTTAGAGAAATCTCTGAGGTACATAAGCTCACCGTACCACCAATAAGAGGAGTAGCATCAATAGCCATGACATGGATAGGAGTTGGTAAGACAAACATAGGAATATCCAATCTTACAGCATACTCAGAGTCAATAAAGCTAGCCGCTGAGCCAGAATCAATAAAGGCCTTACCCGGCCATTTATCTACTCCCAGAGAAATCGTAATGGGTACCGAAAGCTTACATTTAGAAAATTCAGGGTGTACCTGGTCTTTAGGTTGCCTTGCCTTAGGAGACTTGACAGAGAGGACCCTCTTAGGACACTGGTTGATCCAATGGTCAGGATCTCCACAGTAAAAGCATTCTCCACGTCTGCGGCGAAGATTCCCTCGGGTCATGCCAACCTGCATGGGTTCCTCGGTGGAGACCTCAGCATTGTCTCTGGGATAGGCCTCTGGCTGGACCACCATCTGGGAAGAGAACTGTTGTTCCTGTCGTCTCTCTCTAACCCATCGGTCAAGTCGGACAACAAGGGTCATCATCTCCTCTAAGGTCTCTGGAAGTTGATAACTGACCAGAAGATCCTCTAATTTATCAGACAGACCTGACCTGAACTGACTCTTCAGGGCTGGTTCGTTCCATCCTGAGGGGACACACCACCTTCTGAATTGGGTGCAATAATCCTCCGCTGGTAAATTGCCCTGAACGAGTGCCTTTAGAGCCGTCTCGGCTACTAGAGCCCTGTCTGGTTCATCATAGAGGGTACCCAGGGCCTGAAAGAACCCCTCCACAGAATATAAACAACTGGCGCCAGCAGGTAAAGAGAACGCCCAGTCCTGGGGATCACCCTGTAATCGGGAAATGATAATGCCCACGCGTTGACTCTTGGGGCCAGAGCAAACGGAAGTAAAGTTTGCAACTCTCCTTAAAAGAAAGAAACTTCTTCCGGTCTCCAGAAAAGGGTTCTGGGAGCTTAATCTGGGGCTCAAAATGTGGACTGGAGGCCTGAGGAGTGGAAGAACCTTGCCCTAACTCAAAAGAACTGAGTTTTTCCCCTAACTCCTGCACCCACTGCGTCAGATTAGAGACATGGTCAGTCAGGGTCACCAGAGGATTCATAATACAGTGGTTATTGGGCCTGCTAAACTGTAACGGTCGCGTACACACACACACAGGGGGGAGGGAAGTGACCACTGCGCTCCACCCTTACCCCTGGCCCTGCCTACTTGCCTCGTGAGTCCTAATGACAGGGGACAACTGGACGGCAATCCCTAACTTGGAATAAGTGCAGGGATGACAGACAGACAAACAACAGGACGTGAACGGACCGAGTCAATACCAGGAAAGCTACAAAGTACAAATGGAGCAAGCAGAGAATTGTCAGGAGAAGCCGGGGTCATAAATACCAGGAGAGACGTGAAGTACCAAAGGAGTCAGCAGAGGAACGTCAGGAGGAGGCCGGGGTCAGAATACCAGGATAGCAGCAAAGTACACAAGGAGCAGGCAGAGGATCGTCAGGAATTCAGCAGGAGGTAAGTACGCCAGGAAAGACCAAATCACAGGTGGAACCTAAATTAACAGGCAACCTGTGGCCAGCAGGCAGCCTGTATTTATAGTGGGGAGTGAGGGTCATGTGACGTGGCCAGCGTCACATGACCGACAGACCAACCAGTCGAGCAGCGAGTGATCAGCTCGGCGCTCAAGGCAGACTAGGAGCAGGGAGCCACCCAGCTAGTAAAGCCACCCTGGGAATGAGGTCAAACACAGATCCTCATTCCCAAAGCTAAGCTACAGGTCTGCGGGCAATGGGGGACCGAGTGCACCCTTGGAACCCCGTTACATAATGGAATGACACATCACACATAACATGACATGAGTTACCAGGCTGCCTGGTAAAGACCTGTGTCACTCATGTCATGTCATGTGTGATGTGTCATTCCATTAATTATGCCATACATGCGTGTACAGATACTGGTCCAGGCAGCAGGCTGCAGGCCAGCAGACACATTATTATTGCCACGTCACGTGTCACAGACTCACATGCCACTCTGACTGTACTGTACAGCCATTCAGACAGTTACACTGCCTTTAGACAAGCAAGCCTGCAGTGCACACCAGCGACAAACGACTTACTTACAGATAGTCTAGAGGTGACCGTGACTCAGGTGAGTAACCGAACCGTTACTGAGTGTCTAGACTAGTGATGGTGGTGGTGATGGACTGGGTGTCTCCTCTGTGACGCGGCCGCCTTTGCAAGTTGAGGAACTTGAGGGCCGAGGCAGGATGTGGCACAGAGGCAGGCAGCGTACCAGTGGCGTTGCTAGGGCTGGTGTCACCCGGTGCGGTAGAAAATGGTGTCTACCGCAGCGGGTGATGGGGGCTATGGTGGTGCTACTGCCATCGGGGGCATCCGTTAGCTCAGCAGACCCCCCCTAGCAGTCAGAGCCTGGTCTCGGGAGGGGCACTTCCAGATTATTTTCTGTCTGCCGCCACAAAACAATGGTGCTTATAGAACAGACTACACAGTGTAGCGGTATACTGTATATTGTGTGGCACAGTGTAGAGGTATACTGTATATTGTGTGGCACAGTGTAGTGGTATACTGTATATTGTGTGGCACAGTGTAGAGGTATACTGTATATTGTGGGGCACAGTGTAGCGGTATACTGTATATTGTGTGGCACAGTGTAGAGGTATACTGTATATTGTGGGGCACAGTGTAGCGGTATACTGTATATTGTGTGGCACAGTGTAGAGATATACTGTATATTGTGTGGCACAGTTTAGCGGTATACTGTATATTGTGTGGCACAGTGTAGAGGTATACTGTATATTGTGTGGCACAGTGTAGCGGTATACTGTATATTGTGTGGCACAGTGTAGAGTTATACTGTATATTGTGTGGCACAGTGTAGAGGTATACTGTATATTGTGTGGCACAGTGTAGAGGTATACTGTATATTGTGGGGCACAGTGTAGAGGTATACTGTATATTGTGTGGCACAGTGTAGAGGTATACTGTATATTGTGTGGCACAGTGAAGTGGTATACTGTATATTGTGTGGCACAGTGTAGAGGTATACTGTATATTGTGGGGCACAGCGTAGTGGTATACTGTATATTGTGGGGCACAGTGTAGAGTTATACTGTATATTGTGGGGCACAGTGTAGTGGTATACTGTATATTGTGGGGCACAGTGTATAGGTATACTGTATATTGTGTGGCACAGTGTAGCGGTATACTGTATATTGTGTGGCACAGTGTAGCAGTATACTGTATATTGTGTGGCACAGTGTAGCGGTATACTGTATATTGTGTGGCACAGTGTAGCAGTATACTGTATATTGTGTGGCACAGTGTAGCAGTATACTGTATATTGTGTGGCACAGTGTAGAGGTATACTGTACATTGTGTGGCACAGTGTAGAGTATACTGTATATTGTGTGGCACAGTGTAGAGCATACTGTATTGTGTGGCACAGTGTAGAGGTATACTGTATATTGTGTGGCACAGTGTAGAGGTATACTGTATATTGTGTGGCACAGTGTAGAGGTATACTGTATATTTTGTGGCACAGTGTAGAGTATACTGTATATTGTGTGGCACAGTGTAGAGTATACTGTATATTGTGTGGCACAGTGTAGAAGTATACTGTATCTTGTGGGGCACAGTGTAGAGGTATACTGTATATTGTGGCGCACAGTGTAGAGGTATACTGTATATTGTGGCGCACAGTGTAGCGGTATATACTGTATATTGTGTGGCACAGTTTAGCGGTATACTGTATATTGTGTGGCACAGTGTAGAGGTATACTGTATATTGTGTGGCACAGTGTAGAGTATACTGTACATTGTGTGGCACAGTGTAGCGGTATACTGTATATTGTGTGGCACAGTGTAGAGTTATACTGTATATTGTGTGGCACAGTGTAGAGGTATACTGTATATTGTGTGGCACAGTGTAGAGGTATACTGTATATTGTGGGGCACAGTGTAGAGGTATACTGTATATTGTGTGGCACAGTGTAGAGGTATACTGTATATTGTGTGGCACAGTGAAGTGGTATACTGTATATTGTGTGGCACAGTGTAGAGGTATACTGTATATTGTGGGGCACAGCGTAGTGGTATACTGTATATTGTGGGGCACAGTGTAGAGGTATACTGTATATTGTGGGGCACAGTGTAGTGGTATACTGTATATTGTGGGGCACAGTGTATAGGTATACTGTATATTGTGTGGCACAGTGTAGCGGTATACTGTGTATTGTGTGGCACAGTGTAGCAGTATACTGTATATTGTGTGGCACAGTGTAGCGGTATACTTTATATTGTGTGGCACAGTGTAGAGGTATACTGTACATTGTGTGGCACAGTGTAGAGTATACTGTATATTGTGTGGCACAGTGAAGAGCATACTGTATTGTGTGGCACAGTGTAGAGGTATACTGTATATTGTGTGGCACAGTGTAGAGGTATACTGTATATTGTGTGGCACAGTGTAGAGGTATACTGTATATTGTGTGGCACAGTGTAGAGTATACTGTATATTGTGTGACACAGTGTAGAGTATACTGTATATTGTGTGGCACAGTGTAGAAGTATACTGTATATTGTGGGGCACAGTGTAGAGGTATACTGTATATTGTGGGGCACAGTGTAGCGGTATACTATATATTGTGTGGCACATTGTAGAGGTATACTGTATATTGTGTGGCACAGTGTAGAGTATACTGTATATTGTGTGGCACAGTGTAGAGTATACTGTATTTTGTGTGGCACAGTGTAGAGGTATACTGTATATTGTGGGGCACAGTGTAGAGTATACTGTATATTGTGTGGCACAGTGTAGAGGTATACTGTATATTGTGTGGCACAGTGAAGAGGTATACTATGTGGCACAGTGTAGAGGTATACTGTATATTGTGTGGCACAGTGTAGTGGTATACTGTATATTGTGTGGCACGGTGTAGAGGTATACTGTATATTGTGGGGCACAGTGTAGAGGTATACTGTATATTGTGGGGCACAGTGTAGTGGTATACTGTATATTATGTGGCACAGTGTAGAGGTATACTGTATATTGTGTGCACAGTGTAGCGGTATACTGTATATTGTGTGGCACAGTGTAGGCTATATGTGTATAATAAACATATTTCACATGAAAACTTACAATTACTTGGCTTGGCCCTTGGGGATCTCGGACGCCACTTCCACACTTGGCTGGGCGGCTCGGCGGAGCTGATGTTGTGCTTTATCCTAATGAGAAAGATTTCATAATAAGGATTTGGGGAAGGGGCAGAGAGATAGCAGAGCAGGGAGAGGCTGGTGCTGCTACTATGGGGTCATACCATGGGGGAGTAATAAAGCCCACCATAATGATCTCCCCCCAGTAGAAATAATTCTCCTTTTAATGTGACAGTGCAAAAAATACCCCCTTGTAATGCCCCCAGTTGAGCTAATGTCCCCATAGTGCCCCCATAATGTCCCAGTATAAAATACCCCTATATAGTGCCCCCAGTAAATTCCCCCATAGTGCTCCTCTCCCCCTTCCTGCAAGTGCCCCCCATAATGTACCAGTATAAAATGCCCCATATATAGTGCCCCAGTAGATGCCCTCAGTGTCCGGCATCTACTGGGGCACTATAGTGTCCGGCATAGGCTGCCGGCCTAGTGTCCCCCATAATGCCCCCTAATAATGTGCCAGTAAGTGTCCCCATAGATGCCCCCCCCATGTGCCAGTATCAAGTGCCTCTCTCCTCCCCCCATGTCCCAGTATCATAGTGCCATCTCCCCCCCCCAAAAAAAAGTGCCAGTATCAAGAGCCATCTTCCCCCCCCTAAAAAGGTGCCAGTATCAAGAGCCTCTCTCCTCCCCCCATGTTCCAGTATTATAGTGCCATCTTCCCCCCCCCAAAAGTGCCAGTATCAAGTGCCCCTCTCCTCCCCCCATGTCCTAGTATCATAGTGCCATCTCCCCCTTTCCCCCCAAAAGTGCCAGTATCAAGTGCCCCTCTCCTCTCCCCCCCATGTCCCAGTATCATAGTGCCATCTCCCCCCCATGTGCCAGTATCAGGTGCCAACCCCCCTCCCCCCATGTGCCAGTATCAAGTGCCTCCCGCTCCCCCCATGGCAGTAACAGTCGGGTATTCATAAAAAAAAAACAACTTATACTTACCTCCATATCAGCGATGCGATGCGATGCAGCCTCTTCCTGTGACCCGCCCTGTATGTCCATATATGGAGTCAGTGCTTGTGTATTTCAGAAAAGTTTCTGCTGGGATTCGAACCCACGACCTTCTGTATCAGAGGCATAGCACTTACCCACACAGCCATAAGAGCTGCATTGCCACTGACTGAAAACTGTTATATGTGAAAACTTATACTGTTATAGCTGGCTAAGTGTACATCTATACACATGACAGCTGCCCTAACACACCCAGCACTGCTATCTCTATATGACAGCTGTCCCAGCACACTCAGCTCTGCTATATCTCTATATATGATAGCTGCCCCAGCACACCCAGCTCTGCTACATCTAATACACATGAAAGCTGCACAAGCACAATCAGCTCTACTATATCTCTATATATGACAGCTGCCCCAGCACACCCAGCTCTGCTACATCTAATACACATGACTGCTGCACCAGCACACTCAGCTCTACTATATCTCTATATATGACAGCTGCCCCTGCACACCCAGCTCTGCTACATCTATATATCTCTAAGTATTGCTATACAGTAGATAGATATATAGAGATATAGCAGAGCTGAGTGTGCTGGGGAAGCTGTCATGTGTATAGATGTAGCAGAGCTGGGTGTGTTTGGGCAGCTGTCATGTGTATAGATGTAGCAGAGCTGAGTGTGCTGGTGCAGCTGTCATGTGTATTAGATGTAGCAGAGCTGGGTGTGTTTGGGCAGCTGTCATGTGTATAGATGTAGCAGAGCTGGGTTTGCTGGGACAGCTGTCATATAGAGATATAGCAGTGCTGGGTGTGTTAGGGCAGCTGTCATGTGTATAGATGTACACTTAGCCAGCTATAACTGTAGAAGTCTCATATTTTTTCAGTCAGTGGCAATGCAGCTCTTATGGCTGTGTGGGTAAGTGCTTTGACTCTGATACAGAAGGTTGTGGGTTCAAATCCCAGATACATCTCTCCCTCTCCTGAGGACGGCAATACAAATGACTATGCCTGAGCGTACATACCGTAGGGACGCAAGGGCAGGCCCGGGTCAGAGGTCGGGAGGAGGAGCTAGCATGGCACTGGCCGGCAGACTCGGCAGTAAGTAATTGTAATTGACAGACAAGTCCTTCACTAGTGCGAGCAGCAAGCCACACGCCGCTCGCTCGCATAGACAACAAGTGAATGTGGGAGACGGGAAACGGAGCTGCCTTGGGCCCCCAGGATCAACTGGGCCCGGTGCAGCTGCCCCTTTTGCCCTGTGGCAAAGACGGCCCTGTGTATACTGCTATACACTGTTATATACTGCTATATTGTGCTATACACTGTTATAAACTGCTATATAGTGCTATACACTGTTATATACTGCTGTATAGTTCTATACACTGCTGTATAGTTCTATACACTGTTATATACTGCCATATAGTGCTATACACTGATATAAACTGCTATATAGTGCTATACACTGTTATTTACTGCTGTATAGTTCTATACACTGCTGTATAGTTCTATACACTGTTATATACTGCCGTATGGTGCTATGCACTGTTATATACGGCTATACATTGCAATATACTGCCATATAGTGTTATACACAGTTATATACTGCTGTATACTGCTATACATTATGTATATATATACAGTACAGACCAAAAGTTTGGACACACCTTCTCATTCAAAGAGTTTTCTTTATTTTCATGACTATGAAGGCATCAAAACTATGAATTAACAGATGTGGAATTATATACATAACAAACAAGTGTGAAACAACTGAAAATATGTCATATTCTAGGTTCTTCAAAGTAGCCACCTTTTGCTTTGATTACTGCTTTGCACACTCTTGGCATTCTCTTGATGAGCTTCAAGAGGTAGTCCCCTGAAATGGTCTTCCAACAGTCTTAAAGGAGTTCCCAGAGATGCTTAGCACTTGTTGGCCCTTTTGCCTTCACTCTGCGGTCCAGCTCACCCCAAACCATCTCGTTTGGGTTCAGGTCCGGTGACTGTGGAGGCCAGGTCATCTGGCACAGCACCCCATCACTCTCCTTCATGGTCAAATAGCCCTTACTTTCAAAGTTTTCGGCTGACTGACTGACCTTCATTTCTTAAAGTAATGATGGCCACTTGTTTTTCTTTACTTAGCTGCTTTTTTCTTGACATAATACAAATTCTAACAGTCTATTCAGTAGGACTATCAGCTGTGTATCCACCTGACTTCTCCTCAAAGCAACTGATGGTCCCAACCCCATTTATAAGGCAAGAAATCCCACTTATTAAACCTGAGAGGGCACACCTGTGAAGTGAAAACCATTTCAGGGGACTACCTCTTGAAGCTCATCAAGAGAATGCCAAGAGTGTGCAAAGCAGTAATCAAAGCAAAAGGTGGCTACTTTGAAGAACCTAGAATATGACATATTTTCAGTTGTTTCACACTTGTTTGTTATGTATATAATTCCACATGTGTTAATTCATAGTTTTGATGCCTTCATAGTCATGAAAATAAAGAAAACTCTTTGAATGAGAAGGTGTGTCCAAACTTTTGGTCTGTACTGTATATATATATATATATATATATATATATATATAGAAACCAAAAACAGAACTCAGCAGCACAAGACAAAAAGCAGTGGGTGCAAGTCCTCTCAGCCGCAGGCTAAGACGGCTATAAATAAGTATAGATTCCAAAAACGAGGCAGCACTCCAATGGAAGTAAAAAACGTGGATCCTTTATTCCCCTCTGTGCAACGTTTCAACCGTCTCAATGCGGTCTTTCTCAAGCATAACAATAAAGGTGTCATCAAGGGGTATATATACCCATAATACATTGCAAATAATGAACGTGACAATTATGTAATCTTCAGACCAATAAGGCATAAAACATACAATCCATGGTGTACAAAAAACAAAAGTCATGTATAGCCGGATGGTCTACATTGCATAATATATATCATGGTGCAAAACAGTGTACATATATATTTGATCATTATGATAACGATCAAATGAAATAATTGACCAATATCTAGTTAATCAAAAAAGTGTAACATCACCTGTGCAAATGAATAAGTGCATGTAGTTTAAAAAGGAACCCACACCGGATCGTATGGGACGGCGCGCCAAACTTCCGCGTCCTCACCGTCAAAGTGCGCATGTCCAAGTGCCTGCCACGTCACCAGACGGACGCTCCAAGCCGAGGAGCCAGGCGTCATCACCATGGAAACGTGTGAGCACATGACCACAGCGATAGACACGTGACTCCTCAGGAGGACGCGCCGGGTAGAAGCACGCCCACAAGGCCGGCCCCGCGTCGCTAGGCAACAATGAAACATTGCTCACCCAGCATCAGCAGTCCCGCAGTGTGTATCGTGGTCCACCCACCGGCCACACGGCAGGCACAGGTACCCGGGCACATAAGAAACGGCAGGAAAGGGGGAATTAACAGACGAGAGGAGAGAAAAAAAGGAAGACACTGGCATCGCAACAATGAACTATGTGGGTAGAAGGACCAAAGTAGGTCACTGTAGTTTGTATACTTATATATATAAAAAAAATCAGAGTGAACGTGGCTTGCATGAAGTATATCAGCACTGGAAATAAGTAATAACCCGTGCCATACTTCAAAAATAGGACAACAGGCCGGGGATCAAAAGGTCCCGCCGTTGTCACGGCAGAACCCCTGTTCCATGGAAGGCGAGGGATCAGAGACACGTCCATGCCACAGGTCCCAAACCCAAACACCGACCCTACAGTCCAAGATGAAATAAACAGACCACCACTCCAGATAGACAACATAATTATAGTAAACCCACACGTTACATGGCAAAGCCAATACAAATGTATCCAGGGATCTCTCCCATCATCATAATCCCAACATGGATAAGCAGAAGAGGGCGCATACCGTCCACAGAGAACGCCAGCGGAGCACCAATGATCTAAAGAAAGAAAGAGTAGAATATAAGCAATAAGACAGAGAATTATACACCTATATGTAACAAATTGGTTATATATATCAAAAAAATGACACCAATACGGAATTCACATACACCAGGACACGACAAGGGGAGGGGCAACAGGGAGTAGCTAAAAAAGCCACATCCTATACTACACTCCACTTAAAATCAACATTGAGACCATGGGGTCTCAGTGTGTTGAGACGATGGATCCATCTAAGCTCACGTTGTTTGAGAGCCAATGTCCTGTCACCTCCCCTTCTAGACAGAGAAACATGATCCACTAACATAAACTTCAAATCCTTCTCCCTGTGATTGGCCTCGACAAAGTGTTTAGGCACAGGCAGATCTTTTCTTTTTTGTCGAATGGAGAAACGATGATTGTTCAACCGTGCCTTCATGTCACAAGTGGTCTCCCCAACATAGAGGAGGCCACAAGGACAGGAGAGCACGTAGATCACATATGAACTATTGCATGTCAAGAAATGTCCAATCCCATACTGGATCCCCGTAACAGGGTGAGTAAACTTCTCCCCCTTGGTCATGTAGGCGCAATTGACGCAGCCAAGGCAGGGATAAGAACCCACCCTGCGAGGGCCAATATGAGATTGTACTAAAGTCTTGACGGGAATGTCCGCACGGACCAATTTATCCCGGAAATTGGCAGGACGTCTGTAGGAAAGCAGAGGTGGCACCGTCAAAGATATAACACTGGGAAAATTGCTCTTGAGTATTGCCCAATGTTTACGGACAATCTGAGCAATCTGAGCACTTTGTTCAGAATAAGTTGATATAAAAGGTATTCTCTCAATTTTATTTTGTGTGGCACCTAGGGAGATCTGTGGATTTTTTACCTTGTTAAGGTGTTTATCAATCACCCGAGTCGGGTAACCCCGTTCCCTAAACTTGTGCACCATGTGAGAGAAACGAGTCGGGAGTAAGTCTGGATCCTGCACCAACCTCTTAACCCTGAGTAGCTGACTGTAGGGTACGGAATTAATGATGGATCTAGGGTGACAGCTGCCATAGTGCAGCAGTGTATTACAATCGGTGGGCTTCGTGTAGATGTCAGTGGATAAATGGTCACCCACAATGGTAACTGTCATGTCTAGAAACTGGACATGTGAACTCGAGTGTACAAGGGTAAACATGATATTGGGGTCCATGTGGTTCAAAAAGTCATGAAAGCTGCCGAGAGAAAGAGAGTCACCAGACCAGATGAGGAAGACGTCATCTATGTATCGCCACCACCCCAGCACATGGCTGAAGTGGTGGGACACATAGACAAGGTCTTCCTCGAGGGCCGCCATGAAGACATTGGCATAAGTCGGTGCCACATTAGACCCCATGGCGGTCCCTCGTAACTGGAGATAGAAGCTGTCCATGAAAAGGAAATAGTTGTTCCTCAAAATCAAATTCAAAAGCTGGACTAAAAAATCTTGACAAGCTAGTGAATAGTTACTGCCAGATAGCTGTCTCCGAACCGCAGCCAGCCCTCTGTCATGGTCAATGGAGGTGTAAAGGCTAGTGACATCAAAGGATGCCAGGAGACAACCATCTGGCAGCACAATCACAGAGATCCTATCCAAAAAATCGCCAGTGTCCCTGATGTAGGACCTGGCGTTTATCGCATAGTGTCGAAGTACTCGGTCCAAAAAAATTGAAATGTTGGAAAAAATAGATCCGGTGCCCGAAACAATGGGGCGACCTGGTGGGTCCAGCAATGATTTATGGATTTTGGGGAGAACATATATAACTGGTGTACGTGGCTGGGCTACAGTTAGAAAGGCATAGAGCTCACCATCAATGATGTCCCGACCCAGAGCTGTGTCAAGGACACCCTTGATGCGTCTAGCTATATCAAACCTAGGATCCCCAGTTAATACCTTGTATACACTCGAATCGCCCAGTTGTCTTTTGATCTCCTGGATGTACTTAGGGGTGTCCATGACAACAACCGCACCACCCTTATCCGCCGGTTTGATGGTGAGGCTGCTGTCATGGCACAAACCCTCCAAAGTAACCATCTCAGAAGTAGTCATGTTGGGATGTCTAAGGGGCACATTGGTAATATTATCACGTAGGGCGGCTATATCAATAGAGACCGCCTTCCTAAATGTATCCAATGCAGATGAACTATTGTGAGGTGTAAAATCACTCCTATTAAAAAGCCCAAAAGCTTTGAGTCTCAATTCCGTATCAACAGATCCTACAGTCGACTGCTCCACTGGAGGGCGACCTGCAAACCATACCTTAAGCTCGATGTTCCTGTATAGGCGCTGCAGGTCGACCTCCAGGTGGAACCAGTCAACCTTGGTAGATGGACAAAATGAAAGGCCCTTAGACAGTACATTAATTTGTACATCAGTTAAAGGTACAGAAGAAATATTTACCACATTGGAAACATTACTATTCATCATAGGGCATGATTCCCCTTTCTGCGTAGTGCCATAGGTTTGATCACTATTGGAGACCTGGGATTTCCGCCACCTGTGGTGTCTTCTGCCACCCCGTCTGGTTCTCTGGCTGTCACGGGGCTTATCCCTAAAAAAGGCTTAGTAGATACCGGATTATTGGTGGTCACTGGCCCAGGCTGTCCCGGCTGGGGGTGTTTTCTGTTATTCGGACGGTGTGGAGGAAACTGTCTCTGTGGTGTATCATTTTGCCATGTATAAATTTTGCCTTTAGCATAATCTTCGGCATCCCGCTGCCATTTTTTTCTTTTAGTTGACTCCTGTTCCTTAATAAATTTGGATAAGTGTTCCATGCAGTTATCATTATATTTACGGAATTCATCTGGTCCCAACATCGTTTCCAAAGCACTCTTAGTCTGGTCCTGCCGTGTTCTGCTATCAGCCAGTTCCTGTTGCAAATACTCCAAATTCAAAAGAATAATATCATATGCATATTTATTTGATATTTGAGTAAATTTCTGTGCATATGGAGAGTCACTAGGAAAAAGATTCGGTTTAAGCTGTGACCGAATTCCCCTAGGAATTCTGTGCTCCTTGAAGTATTGGCCGAGGGTCATCATATGGAGGTCAGTGGACACTATTTTCTTGGCGTCTGCCTCGAAGTTTCTTTTCAGGTCAATTAAAGTGGGTGTAGATAAAAATGCAGGCTCACTCACCAAACCCTGCAGAATCCTCTCCTCATCAGCCCTGGTGTATGTGAAGACATCAGGGGTATCCATAACGTAAAAAGGTGAAATAAATGAGTAACGGTGCAGGCTGGAAAAGTCCAAAATAGACAGAAACCAAAAACAGAACTCAGCAGCACAAGACAAAAAGCAGTGGGTGCAAGTCCTCTCAGCCGCAGGCTAAGACGGCTATAAATAAGTATAGATTCCAAAAACGAGGCAGCACTCCAATGGAAGTAAAAAACGTGGATCCTTTATTCCCCTCTGTGCAACGTTTCAACCGTCTCAATGCGGTCTTTCTCAAGCATAACAATAAAGGTGTCATCAAGGGGTATATATACCCATAATACATTGCAAATAATGAACGTGACAATTATGTAATCTTCAGACCAATAAGGCATAAAACATACAATCCATGGTGTACAAAAAACAAAAGTCATGTATAGCCGGATGGTCTACATTGCATAATATATATCATGGTGCAAAACAGTGTACATATATATTTGATCATTATGATAACGATCAAATGAAATAATTGACCAATATCTAGTTAATCAAAAAAGTGTAACATCACCTGTGCAAATGAATAAGTGCATGTAGTTTAAAAAGGAACTCACACCGGATCGTATGGGACGGCGCGCCAAACTTCCGCGTCCTCACCGTCAAAGTGCGCATGTCCCAAGTGCCTGCCACGTCACCAGACGGACGCTCCAAGCCGAGGAGCCAGGCGTCATCACCATGGAAACGTGTGAGCACATGACCACAGCGATAGACACGTGACTCCTCAGGAGGACGCGCCGGGTAGAAGCACGCCCACAAGGCCGGCCCCGCGTCGCTAGGCAACAATGAAACATTGCTCACCCAGCATCAGCAGTCCCGCAGTGTGTATCGTGGTCCACCCACCGGCCACACGGCAGGCACAGGTACCCGGGCACATAAGAAACGGCAGGAAAGGGGGAATTAACAGACGAGAGGAGAGAAAAAAAGGAAGACACTGGCATCGCAACAATGAACTATGTGGGTAGAAGGACCAAAGTAGGTCACTGTAGTTTGTATACTTATATATATAAAAAAAATCAGAGTGAACGTGGCTTGCATGAAGTATATCAGCACTGGAAATAAGTAATAACCCGTGCCATACTTCAAAAATAGGACAACAGGCCGGGGATCAAAAGGTCCCGCCGTTGTCACGGCAGAACCCCTGTTCCATGGAAGGCGAGGGATCAGAGACACGTCCATGCCACAGGTCCCAAACCCAAACACCGACCCTACAGTCCAAGATGAAATAAACAGACCACCACTCCAGATAGACAACATAATTATAGTAAACCCACACGTTACATGGCAAAGCCAATACAAATGTATCCAGGGATCTCTCCCATCATCATAATCCCAACATGGATAAGCAGAAGAGGGCGCATACCGTCCACAGAGAACGCCAGCGGAGCACCAATGATCTAAAGAAAGAAAGAGTAGAATATAAGCAATAAGACAGAGAATTATACACCTATATGTAACAAATTGGTTATATATATCAAAAAAATGACACCAATACGGAATTCACATACACCAGGACACGACAAGGGGAGGGGCAACAGGGAGTAGCTAAAAAAGCCACATCCTATACTACACTCCACTTAAAATCAACATTGAGACCATGGGGTCTCAGTGTGTTGAGACGATGGATCCATCTAAGCTCACGTTGTTTGAGAGCCAATGTCCTGTCACCTCCCCTTCTAGACAGAGAAACATGATCCACTAACATAAACTTCAAATCCTTCTCCCTGTGATTGGCCTCGACAAAGTGTTTAGGCACAGGCAGATCTTTTCTTTTTTGTCGAATGGAGAAACGATGATTGTTCAAACCGTGCCTTCATGTCACAAGTGGTCTCCCCAACATAGAGGAGGCCACAAGGACAGGAGAGCACGTAGATCACATATGAACTATTGCATGTCAAGAAATGTCCAATCCCATACTGGATCCCCGTAACAGGGTGAGTAAACTTCTCCCCCTTGGTCATGTAGGCGCAATTGACGCAGCCAAGGCAGGGATAAGAACCCACCCTGCGAGGGCCAATATGAGATTGTACTAAAGTCTTGACGGGAATGTCCGCACGGACCAATTTATCCCGGAAATTGGCAGGACGTCTGTAGGAAAGCAGAGGTGGCACCGTCAAAGATATAACACTGGGAAAATTGCTCTTGAGTATTGCCCAATGTTTACGGACAATCTGAGCAATCTGAGCACTTTGTTCAGAATAAGTTGATATAAAAGGTATTCTCTCAATTTTATTTTGTGTGGCACCTAGGGAGATCTGTGGATTTTTTACCTTGTTAAGGTGTTTATCAATCACCCGAGTCGGGTAACCCCGTTCGGAGACAGCTATCTGGCAGTAACTATTCACTAGCTTGTCAAGATTTTTTAGTCCAGCTTTTGAATTTGATTTTGAGGAACAACTATTTCCTTTTCATGGACAGCTTCTATCTCCAGTTACGAGGGACCGCCATGGGGTCTAATGTGGCACCGACTTATGCCAATGTCTTCATGGCGGCCCTCGAGGAAGACCTTGTCTATGTGTCCCACCACTTCAGCCATGTGCTGGGGTGGTGGCGATACATAGATGACGTCTTCCTCATCTGGTCTGGTGACTCTCTTTCTCTCGGCAGCTTTCATGACTTTTTGAACCACATGGACCCCAATATCATGTTTACCCTTGTACACTCGAGTTCACATGTCCAGTTTCTAGACATGACAGTTACCATTGTGGGTGACCATTTATCCACTGACATCTACACGAAGCCCACCGATTGTAATACACTGCTGCACTATGGCAGCTGTCACCCTAGATCCATCATTAATTCCGTACCCTACAGTCAGCTACTCAGGGTTAAGAGGTTGGTGCAGGATCCAGACTTACTCCCGACTCGTTTCTCTCACATGGTGCACAAGTTTAGGGAACGGGGTTACCCGACTCGGGTGATTGATAAACACCTTAACAAGGTAAAAAATCCACAGATCTCCCTAGGTGCCACACAAAATAAAATTGAGAGAATACCTTTTATATCAACTTATTCTGAACAAAGTGCTCAGATTGCTCAGATTGTCCGTAAACATTGGGCAATACTCAAGAGCAATTTTCCCAGTGTTATATCTTTGACGGTGCCACCTCTGCTTTCCTACAGACGTCCTGCCAATTTCCGGGATAAATTGGTCCGTGCGGACATTCCCGTCAAGACTTTAGTACAATCTCATATTGGCCCTCGCAGGGTGGGTTCTTATCCCTGCCTTGGCTGCGTCAATTGCGCCTACATGACCAAGGGGGAGAAGTTTACTCACCCTGTTACGGGGATCCAGTATGGGATTGGACATTTCTTGACATGCAATAGTTCATATGTGATCTACGTGCTCTCCTGTCCTTGTGGCCTCCTCTATGTTGGGGAGACCACTTGTGACATGAAGGCACGGTTGAACAATCATCGTTTCTCCATTCGACAAAAAAGAAAAGATCTGCCTGTGCCTAAACACTTTGTCGAGGCCAATCACAGGGAGAAGGATTTGAAGTTTATGTTAGTGGATCATGTTTCTCTGTCTAGAAGGGGAGGTGACAGGACATTGGCTCTCAAACAACGTGAGCTTAGATGGATCCATCGTCTCAACACACTGAGACCCCATGGTCTCAATGTTGATTTTAAGTGGAGTGTAGTATAGGATGTGGCTTTTTTAGCTACTCCCTGTTGCCCCTCCCCTTGTCGTGTCCTGGTGTATGTGAATTCCGTATTGGTGTCATTTTTTTGATATATATAACCAATTTGTTACATATAGGTGTATAATTCTCTGTCTTATTGCTTATATTCTACTCTTTCTTTCTTTAGATCATTGGTGCTCCGCTGGCGTTCTCTGTGGACGGTATGCGCCCTCTTCTGCTTATCCATGTTGGGATTATGATGATGGGAGAGATCCCTGGATACATTTGTATTGGCTTTGCCATGTAACGTGTGGGTTTACTATAATTATGTTGTCTATCTGGAGTGGTGGTCTGTTTATTTCATCTTGGACTGTAGGGTCGGTGTTTGGGTTTGGGACCTGTGGCATGGACGTGTCTCTGATCCCTCGCCTTCCATGGAACAGGGGTTCTGCCGTGACAACGGCGGGACCTTTTGATCCCCGGCCTGTTGTCCTATTTTTGAAGTATGGCACGGGTTATTACTTATTTCCAGTGCTGATATACTTCATGCAAGCCACGTTCACTCTGATTTTTTTTATATATATAAGTATACAAACTACAGTGACCTACTTTGGTCCTTCTACCCACATAGTTCATTGTTGCGATGCCAGTGTCTTCCTTTTTTTCTCTCCTCTCGTCTGTTAATTCCCCCTTTCCTGCCGTTTCTTATGTGCCCGGGTACCTGTGCCTGCCGTGTGGCCGGTGGGTGGACCACGATACACACTGCGGGACTGCTGATGCTGGGTGAGCAATGTTTCATTGTTGCCTAGCGACGCGGGGCCGGCCTTGTGGGCGTGCTTCTACCCGGCGCGTCCTCCTGAGGAGTCACGTGTCTATCGCTGTGGTCATGTGCTCACACGTTTCCATGGTGATGACGCCTGGCTCCTCGGCTTGGAGCGTCCGTCTGGTGACGTGGCAGGCACTTGGGACATGCGCACTTTGACGGTGAGGACGCGGAAGTTTGGCGCGCCGTCCCATACGATCCGGTGTGAGTTCCTTTTTAAACTACATGCACTTATTCATTTGCACAGGTGATGTTACACTTTTTTGATTAACTAGATATTGGTCAATTATTTCATTTGATCGTTATCATAATGATCAAATATATATGTACACTGTTTTGCACCATGATATATATTATGCAATGTAGACCATCCGGCTATACATGACTTTTGTTTTTTGTACACCATGGATTGTATGTTTTATGCCTTATTGGTCTGAAGATTACATAATTGTCACGTTCATTATTTGCAATGTATTATGGGTATATATACCCCTTGATGACACCTTTATTGTTATGCTTGAGAAAGACCGCATTGAGACGGTTGAAACGTTGCACAGAGGGGAATAAAGGATCCACGTTTTTTACTTCCATTGGAGTGCTGCCTCGTTTTTGGAATCTATATCTATATATATATATATATATATATTGTGGTAAAGTTTATAGAAAAGTCTTGGATGGGGTTTATATCTCACCCAGGTTCCTCAAATGGATGAGGTAATTAACATCGAGGAAAAGCTAAAGTGGTTTTAGCAAGGTGTAGGTTGCTGAGACAGTTTTGTTGAAAGTTCAAGGGCTGGATTGTATTTGGACTGGAAAGGTAGGTTTGGTAGTGGGACCCCCCAAGTTCATTCCATTCCAGGGCAGGTTTTCCCCTAGCCCAGGAATCAGCAACCTTCAGCACTCCAGCTGTTGTGAAACTACAATTCCCACCATGCTCCATTCATTTGTGAGTTCTTAGAAGAGCAGAGCAAGTATGCATGCTGGGAGTTATAGTTTCCCAGCTGGAGTGCCGGAGGTTGCCTGGAAGAAGTCTAGGAAGCTGGCTGCCTCGCTGGCTAGAGATGCCGGATTCTCTGTGTGTGTGACCTGTGCTCAATAGGTGAGCTAGAAACTAATCTGTATTAGTTTATTTTGTTTGGCAGGAGTTTATTTTGTTTGGTTTATGTTTGGTGGTGCTGTAAATTTACCGTACCTAGTGAATTAGCTGGAGTGTCATAAAATAACGCATGAATTTGGACTTTAATCCTGTTGTCTGCAAAGGAATCTGTCACCTCTGCCCTGCTTGAGAGAGCAATCCCTTAATATATATATATATATATATATATATATATATATATATATATACAGGGGGTCTGGACCCCCCCTAGAACCATACATACACAGCCGATCACCACAGGCGACACAGCCCTAGATCTAGCGGTGGCTGGGCAGTAGGAGATTATTGCTTCCATTGTGGAAGCGCTCATCTCCATATTCATCTGTTTCGCCGTCTGTGCTGCGGCGGGGCAGGGAGGGAGATGCGTCTCCCTTCCCCGTTCTTTTGATTGATAGGCTGCAGGCACTAGTTCCTGCAGCCTATCAGAGGCCGGCTCAGGCAGTATACAGCGCAGGACACAGGCGCATTGCTGACAATCTCATGAAGGTAACTATTAGTGCTTTTTTTTTTATATATAGATGGCACATTATAGGGTCACCTGGTGACACTAAGGAGGCATTTGCTACTGGCCCATTTGGGGGGGGATGGATCTGGGGGCATTTCTTACTAGCCCATTTTGGGGGGGCACTATGGTGGCATTTCTTACTGGCCCTTTTTTTTTGGGGGGGTACTATGGGGGCATTTCTTACTGGCCCATTTTGGGGGGCACTATGGGGGCATCTGGGGGCATTTCTTACTGGCACATTATGGGAAGGCACTATGGGGACATCTGGGGGCATTTCTTATTGGCCCATTTTTTGGGGGCAATATGGGGGCATTTCTTACTGGCACATTATGGGGGGCACTATGGCATCTAGCACTAAGGGGGTATTTTTTACTGGCACATTATGGGAGGCACTATAGGGGAGAGCAACACTATGGGGCATCTGGTGGCACTATAGGGGCATTATTTACTGGCACATTATGGGGGGCACTATGGGGATGAAGAGCACTATAGGGGCATCTGGTGGCACTAAGAAGGGGCATTTTTTACTGGCACATTATGGGGGCACTATGGGGCATCTGGTGGCACTAAGAAGGGGAATCTTTTACTGGCATATTATGGGGGCTTCTGGTGGCACTAAGAAGAGGGATTTTTTACTGGAACATTATGGGGACATCTGGTGGCACTAAGAAGGGAGATTTTTTTTACTGGCACATTATTGGGGGCACTGGTAATTTCTATACCAGCATATTATGGGGGGCACTATGGGGAAGGGGGAGAGGAGAGGAGCACAATGCAGGCATGTGCTGGGGGCACTAAGATGGGTTATTTTATACTGGCACATTATGGGGGGCACTATGGGGAAGAGGGAGAGGAGGACTATGGGGGCATTTACTGGGGCACTATATTGGGGTATTTTATACTGGCATGCATTATGGGGACATTAGCTCAACTGTGGGCACTAAGCGGGGGTATTTCTTGTATTGTCATAATATAAGGAGAATTATTACTACTAGGGGGCATTATGTTAAGCTTTACTACTATTGGAGGGCTATGGGGAACATGATTACTGTGTGTGCACTATTGGGGCATTATTACTACTAAGTGTGCTCTGGCAGAGAATTATTTCTATTGGTAGGATTTTGGGGAGTACTGGTACTGTGGGGGTCACCCTGGAACAGTATCAGCTTAGCACAATTATTTTTGGGGGTCATTATGTTTATGCTATTAGTTTCCAGGACACTATTTACTGGGTGCAGTTATTTTTTATCTGTGTGGTACTAGTGTACTAGTATTTTCAGGAGGACTGTTTCTGCACTATAGTATTGGGGAGCACAGTTCAGAAGATGTGAAGATGATGGAAAAGTGGAAAACTAATGTCTATTTGTCAATCTCTGCAGAGACAAGAGATGGCTGAAAAATCATCATTGCAGTCTGGTCTAAATGGAGAAGATGAGGTAATAGAACATCTACATCAAAAGTGACATCACTGGATGTAAGAGGTATGTGGTGCTATGTAGAAGAGGAGATGCCCCGGCTCCTCCCCCTGCCATTTCCTGGCTGTAGCCTGCTGTTGTCTATTGTATAATGTGAAGCAGGCACTGCAGCCTGGAGAGGCCCTCCCCTCTCTGTATGATGTGTAAAGCCGGACCTCCACCCGGACCTACACACCTTCGCGCAGCAACTCCTCCACTCCTTTTTTGGCACCTTCAGGACTAGGAGGGAGGAAGTGAAACTGCAACAGCTCCTGCCACGAAGCTAGGTGGGGAAAGTGTGAGTGTGAGTACAGGAGCTTTATGTTGGGGCTCTGAGTATTAAGTACAGTGCGTCTATGTAGGATGGGGGTGAGACTCTTACCTTCATCCTCAACAATATAATTTCAGCTGTACAGTGTTTGTTAGGAGTGGCCTATTATATGTAAAAGAGGCTTATAACAATGGGCGGGGCCAAAATGCTGCATTTTTTATTTGTAGGATATTGTGTGTGTGTCAGGTTGGGGGAACTATTATATTCTTGAAAGGGGGCATTGTTATCATCTGGGACAGTATACATAAATTATTTCAAGCAGGGGGAATTATGTATAAATTGCATATTTTTAGGGGGCTATTTAAGGGGACATGATGCATGATATTATCTACAGGGAGTGCGGAATTATTAGGCAAGTTGTATTTTTGAGGATTAATTTTATTATTGAACAACAACCATGTTCTCAATGAACCCAAAAAACTCATTAATATCAAAGCTGAATATTTTTGGAAGTAGTTTTTTGTTTGTTTTTAGTTTTAGCTATTTTAGGGGGATATCTGTGTGTGCAGGTGACTATTACTGTGCATAATTATTAGGCAACTTAACAAAAAACAAATATATACCCATTTCAATTATTTATTTTTACCAGTGAAACCAATATAACATCTCAACATTCACAAATATACATTTCTGACATTCAAAAACAAAACAAAAACAAATCAGTGACCAATATAGCCACCTTTCTTTGCAAGGACACTCAAAAGCCTGCCATCCATGGATTCTGTCAGTGTTTTGATCTGTTCACCATCAACATTGCGTGCAGCAGCAACCACAGCCTCCCAGACACTGTTCAGAGAGGTGTACTGTTTTCCCTCCTTGTAAATCTCACATTTGATGATGGACCACAGGTTCTCAATGGGGTTCAGATCAGGTGAACAAGGAGGCCATGTCATTAGATTTTCTTCTTTTATACCCTTTCTTGCCAGCCACGCTGTGGAGTACTTGGACGCGTGTGATGGAGCATTGTCCTGCATGAAAATCATGTTTTTCTTGAAGGATGCAGACTTCTTCCTGTACCACTGCTTGAAGAAGGTGTCTTCCAGAAACTGGCAGTAGGACTGGGAGTTGAGCTTGACTCCATCCTCAACCCGAAAAGGCCCCACAAGCTCATCTTTGATGATACCAGCCCAAACCAGTACTCCACCTCCACCTTGCTGGCGTCTGAGTCGGACTGGAGCTCTCTGCCCTTTACCAATCCAGCCACGGGCCCATCCATCTGGCCCATCAAGACTCACTCTCATTTCATCAGTCCATAAAACCTTAGAAAAATCAGTCTTGAGATATTTCTTGGCCCAGTCTTGACGTTTCAGCTTGTGTGTCTTGTTCAGTGGTGGTCGTCTTTCAGCCTTTCTTACCTTAGCCATGTCTCTGAGTATTGCACACCTTGTGCTTTTGGGCACTCCAGTGATGTTGCAGCTCTGAAATATGGCCAAACTGGTGGCAAGTGGCATCTTGGCAGCTGCACGCTTGACTTTTCTCAGTTCATGGGCAGTTATTTTGCGCCTTGGTTTTTCCACACGCTTCTTGCGACCCTGTTGACTATTTTGAATAAAACGCTTGATTGTTCGATGATCACGCTTTGCAATTTTAAGAGTGCTGCATCCCTCTGCAAGATATCTCACTATTTTTGACTTTTCTGAGCCTGTCAAGTCCTTCTTTTGACCCATTTTGCCAAAGGAAAGGAAGTTGCCTAATAATTATGCACACCTGATATAGGGTGTTGATGTCATTAGACCACACCCCTTCTCATTACAGAGATGCACATCACCTAATATGCTTAATTGGTAGTAGGCTTTCGAGCCTATACAGCTTGGAGTAAGACAACATGCATAAAGAGGATGATGTGGTCAAAATACTCATTTGCCTAATAATTCTGCACACAGTGTATATCTGTGGTACGGTTCATTGTGTGAGTTAAAGAAGACCTTTCATTGGTTTGTTGTAAGGGTGATAAATATCTGTAATTGCGGAGTACGCCCCGCTGTGCTGCCACCCCACCTGTTTTTTTAAAATGGTGCTCCTGCGCCCCGTTATGGCCCCCGCAAATTTCGCGCTCAGTATGAGCATCGGAGCAATGGGGAGGAGACGTAGTCTCTCTGTGGGCGTCTCCTTTTCCTTTGGCTGTAGCGCTGTCCAATCGCAGCGCAAAGCTGTGGCTGTGACGAAAGAAGAAAAAGAAAGTACCGGTACTGTGCTTTTCCGTAATAACTTCCTCTTTATTCACGTAACAAATAATCGTGTGCAGACAAATCCATACAGCAAGCGATAGTTTACGTGTTTCGGACAGAAATGTCCTTAGTGGTAACAATAATTCCTGTCGGGCGTGAGGATTTAAGACCCCGAGCCTCCACCTACCCAGAAATAGGATGTGGACACACGGAGCCACGGAGCCACAATTAACCCCCCAGCAGGAATTCACCTGTTGTTTAACACATGGTGAGTTAAAATGACATAAATGTAGCACCAAATTCACATACAATCTTGTGTGAACCAGTTCCATGTTCTCATATTTCATTTATTCGAAACATCAAATTCGGTAAATTGCCCAAAAAAATTGGGACCAAAAGAAAAAAAAAACGCACAATGGGAATTGGGACAAGCATGAATTATGGCCATACATAATTTAAAAACCATGATCTGGTTTGCAAATAGGCAGAAAGAGCTGGATGCACTCCACTAGCGACACAAGAATGTACAGGTCACTGATAGGAGTACATCAGCTCTCTCCTCTGATTTAGAACTGAGGGCACTCTAGTGTTAAGTTTGAAAATCCAATACGCTTCCCTTAATAAAATTGCTCTTCTATGATCTCCACCTCTAGGGGCCGTTTTGACCTTTTCTATTGCAAAAGCGCGGAAAGAGCTCACTTTGCGGTTATGTGTGTGAATAAAGTGCTTGGCACCATTGGACACAGTCAAAGCAGCAGGGTTCGAGATATAGTTCAAATGCTCGAGTATTCTATTTTTAAATTTACGTGTCGTGCTGCCTACATACATTAAATCGCACTCTATGCATTGAATAACATAAACCACTCTTGAGCAATGGCAATTAATGTAGGTCTTGATTAAGGTGGTCATGGAATAATCAGAATTTTGGAAGGTTTTAGTCACCAGAACAGAGTTACATGTTTTACACGGATAATAACCGCATTTTGTGAAACCCGTGTACTTTATCCAGGTGTGTTGTACATTTTTATTTCTGTTCTTATTGTTTGAGATGAAAAGAGAAGGAGAAAGGGAACTAGCAAGAGTAGGTGCTCTTCTAGAGACAATTCTGCACCCACTTATCAAAGCACTATACAGGACATCGTCATCATACAGTATAATATAGGTAAACAATTCCTGACGATGCCCTGTATTCTGTTGAATTGTCGGCTGTAATTTAGCACTAAAGTGGGTGTGTTTCCCCTCTCCTTGTCCTTTCCATCCTCCGACATGTTTCCCCGCATATTTTTATTATTTCTATTTTTATTATTATTTCTATTTTTATTTTTATATTTATTTAACTTAATACTGTTATTTTTCGAAGCAACTTTGGAGGAGAACAACAATTCCTGTCTTATCTTGCCTGATGCTATATCAACACCTCTTTGCAACATCTATTAGGGATATCCACGTTTTGTCAATCTTGTCTGAATAACCTTTCATTCCTTTTTAAAAGCTACCTCCGTGCTGCAATTCCTGCGTGCACGAATGAAGTCTCCCACTGGTATATTTGCCCGCAAAGTGGAGTTGCCTGCCATCTCCTTTCTGTAAGTTTCAGTAAATACTGTTTTTTCGGAGAGGCCAGTCAGTTTCAAATCCAGAAAATAAATGGTTCGCACATCCACTGTACAGGTAAACCGCACGTTGTATGAATTGTAATTTGGGTAGTGCTTGAAGTCTGGTATGGCAGACACACTACCACTCCAAATGAAGAGTAGGTATCTGCCATACCAGACCAAACTCGACAAAAATGGATTGTCCAAATTGTAAACATACCGTTCCTCCCAATATGCCATTTGTCAGGTTAGCCAAGGAGGGCGAAAATTTCGCCCCCATTGACACACCTCGAATTTGCAAACAATAATGAATGTCAAACATAAAATAATTGTGTGTAAGGAGAAAATATGTAATTTCCAACACATAATCTATAAAATTGGGAGAATGGTCCGTATATTTACAGAGATGAAACTCTAATGCGTACAATGCCACCCTATGGGGAATGGAGGGATACAGGGATAAAAAAAATCTGCGGTAATCCATGTATAATCTGATTGCCAAACTATGTTGAACATGGATCTTAACTAGAGTTGAGCGGACCCGGGATGTTCGTGTTCGACAGGTTCGGCCAAACTTCATAAAAAAGTTCGAGTTCGGGACCCGAACTAGACCCAGAACCCCATTGAAGTCAATGGGGACCCAAACTTTTGAGCACTAAATTGGCTCAAAAAATTTCATGGAAAGGGCTAGAGGGCTGCAAATGCCAGAAAAATGTGGTTAAGAGCATGGCAAGTGCTCTGCAAACAAATGTGGATAGGGAAATGACTTTAAATAACATAAAATACGTAAAAATAAAAAATAATAATCTTGATCTAGGAGGACGAGGTCCATGTGGAGTAGGAGGTTGAGGAGGCAGTGGATGTGGCGGTGTAGTGGAAGCAGTGGTGGAGGAGGAAGAGATAGCCTACACAGTTTTTTATTTTTTTGGTTTTAGTTTAAATTAGGGTACACCCAAAAACATTGGGAAATACAACCTGTGATAACCCCCTCCAGTCGTGTTAAACACACGTTCAGACAATACACTGGCTGCAGGGCAGGCCAGCACCTCCAAGGCGTAAAGGGCAAGCTCAGGCCATGTGCCCAATTTGGAGACCCAAAAGTTGAAGGGGGGAGACCCATCAGTCAGTACGTGTAGGCGTGTGCACACATACTGCCCCACCATGTCGCACGTCCCCGTGATGTTCACGATCCAATTGGATATCTTCTCTATCAACTTTCGATGTTCTTTTCTGCGCCTATCATGTTGATCACGGTTAGTGGCGAATCAAAGTTCCACGCCGGAGAAGGAGCATGAGAAAGGGATACCACATCCAAGGGAGGTCAATGGATGAAATTAAATGTGATTGAGTGGAAATGTGGGAGAAGCTATTAAAACGGAAGAATGAAAGGAAAGGAGAGGGCGCACGGCAATTACCCACTCCCGACTCGGGGAGGTAGTGACGATAAATAACAATACAGGACTCTTAAGATGCCCTGTTATTGGAATGATTAATAAAAAAATTATAGGGAATGTCACTGGGGTATTTTGGATTTGGACTCTAGATAACTTCTGCCTGATTGCACGTCCCCGTGACGTCCACGATCCATTTGGATATCTTCTCTATCAACTTTCGATGTTCTTTTCTGAGCTTACCATGTTGATCATGGTTATCGGCGAATCAGGGTTCCACGTCGGAGAGGGAGCGTGAGAAAGAGATACCACATCCAAGGGAGGTCAATGGATGAAAATAAATGTTGATCGAGCGAAAAAGTGGGACAAATTATTGAAGCCGAAGCTTACAAGTAAAGGAGGTGGCGCGCGTCAATTAAAGAAGAATTTTTGAAATTTAATTCCCTGTCACCTATGCAGAGCAGGGGTTTGTATACGGCAAAATTGGTAAAATGTCACCTGACAATGTAACAGATGATTTTTTTGAAATTTATGTCCCTGTCACCTATGCAGTGCAGGAGTTTAATCACAGCAAAAATGGTCAAATGTCACCCAAGAATGTAACAAATTAGTGAAATGTTTTTACCTGTCTACTAGGTAGAGCAGGGGTATATCACAGCCAAAAATTGGTGAATTTCACCCGAATATGTAACAGACAAATTAGTGTTTTTTTTTTACCTGTCTACTAGGTAGAGCAGGGGTATATCACACTCAAAAATTGGTGAATTTCACCCGAAAATGTAACAGACAAATTAGTGAAATGACATAAAATACGTACAAATTTAAAAAATAAACTTGATTTATGAGGTGGAGGTCCATACGGAGTAGGAGTTTGAGGAGGCGGTGGACGTAGCGGTGTAGGTAGATGCGGCGGTGGAGGAGGACGAGGTAGCCTACACTGGTTTTTGGTTAGAATTTTTTTTTATTAGGGTACACTCCAAAAGAGTGGGAAATATCCAAAATACAACAATAAGCAATTGCGCTGTAATATAACAATGGCTGGGTAAGGCCGGTATACATGTCTATTCTGCACAAGGTACGGATAAGTCCTGTGGGATCCATGCCTAGTTAATTTTAATGAACGTGAGCTTGTCCACATTGGCTGTGGACAGGCGGCTGCGCTTGTCTGTGATGACACCACCTGCCGTGCTAAACACACGTTCAGACAATACACTGGCTGCAGGGCAGGCCAGCACCTCCAAGGCGTAAAGGGCAAGCTCAGGCCATGTGCCCAATTTGGAGACCCAGAAGTTGAAGGGGGCAGACCCGTCATTCAGTACGTGTAGGCGTGTGCACACATACAGTCAGGTCCATAAATATTGGGACATGGACACAATTCAATTTTTTTGGGCTCTATACACCACCACAATGGATTTGTAATGAAACTAACAAGATGTGCTTTAACTGCAGACTGTCGGCTTTAATTTGAGGGTATGTACATCCAAATCAGGTGAACGGTGTAGGAATTACAACAGTTTGCATATGTGGCTCCCACTTGCTAAGGGACCAAAAGTAATGGGACAGAATAATTATCATAAATCAAACTTTCCACTTTTAAATTCTTGGTTGCAAATCCTTTGCAGTCAATTACAGCCTGAAGTCTGGAACGCATAGATATCATCAGACGCTGGGTTTCATCCCTGGTGATGCTCTGCCAGGTCTCTACTGCAACTGTCTTCAGTTCCTGCTTATTCTTGGGGCATTTTCCCTTCAGTTTTGTCTTCAGCAAGTGAAATGCATGCTCAATCGGATTCAGGTCAGGTTATTGACTTGGCCATTGCATAACATTCCACTTCTTTCCCTTAAAAAACTCTTGGGTCATTGTCCATCTGCACTGTGAAGCGCCGTCCAATGAGTTCTGATGCATTTGGCTAAATATGAGCAGATAATATTGCCTGATACACTTCAGATTTCATCCTGCTGCTTTTGTCAGCAGTCACATCTTCAATAAATACAAGAGAACCAGTTCTATTGGCAGCCATACATGCCCACACCATGACACTACCACCACCATGCTTCACTGATGAGGTGGTATGCTTAGGATCATGAGCAGTTCCTTTCCTTCTCCATACTCTTCTCTTCCCATCACTCTGGTACAAGTTGATCTTGGTCTCATCTGTCCATAGGATGTTGTTCCAGAACTGTGAAGGCTTTTTTAGATGTCGTTTGGCAAACTCTAATCTGGCCTTCCTGTTTTTGAGGCTCACCAAAGGTTTTCATCTTGTGGTGAACCCTCTGTATTCACTCTTTTGAAGTCTTCTCTTGATTGTTGACTTTGACACACATACACCTACCTCCTGGAGAGTGTTCTTGATCTGGCCAACTGTTGTGAAGAGTGTTTTCTTCACCAGGGAAAGAATTATTCCGTCATCCACCACAGTTGTTTTCCGTGGTCTTCTGGGTCTTTTGGTGTTGCTGAGCTCACCGGTGCATTCCTTCTTTTTAAGAATGTTTTTTTGGCCACGCCTAATGTTTTTGCTATCTGTCTGATGGGTTTGTTGTGTTTTTTCAGCCTAATGATGGCTTGCTTCACTGATAGTGACAGCTCTTTGGATCTCATCTTGAGAGTTGACAGCAACAGATTCCAAATGCAAATAGCAGACTGGAAATGAACTCTGGACCTTTTATCTGCTCATTGTAATTGGGATAATGAGGGAATAACACACACCTGGCCATGGAACAGCTGAGAAGCCAATTGTCCCATTACTTTTGGTCACCTAACAAGTGGGAGGCACATATGCAAACTGTTGTAATTCCTACACCGTTCACCTGATTTGGATGTAAAAACCCTCAAATTAAAGCTGGCAGTCTGCAGTTAAAGCACATCTTGTTTGTTTCATTTCAAATCCATTGTGGTGGTGTATAGAGCCAAAAGTGTTAGAATTGTGTCGATGTCCCAATATTTATGGACCTGACTGTACTACTCTACCATGTTGCTGAAATGCTGCCTCCTGCTAAGACATTCCATATCAGCTGGTGGTGCTGGTTGTTGTGGCGTGCTGAAAAAGTTTTTCCACATTTCGGCCATGCTAACCCTGCCTTCTGAGGTGCTGTTGGTGCCCCAGCTGCGTTGGCGACCTCTTCCTCCTCCTCTGCCTTCGCCTTGTGCTTCCACTGTGCCCCCGCTGTCAGGTGGGAATGCCACCAGCAGCGCGTCTACCAGCGTGCACTTGTACTCGCGCATCTTACGATCACGCTCCAGTAACGGAATTAAGGACGGTACGTTGTCCTTGTAACGGGGATCCAGCAGCGTGGCCACCCAGTAATCAGCACAAGTTAGAATGTGGGCAACTCGGCGGTCATTGCGGAGACACTGCAGCATGTAATCGCTTATGTGTGCCAGGCTGCCCAGAGGCAACGAAAAGCTGTCCTCTGTATCCCTCCAGCCACGCACCAGTGATGGCCATGAGCTGGTTTGGTGCCACCCTGCTGTGAACACGGTTCCTCCTCCTCCATCTCCTCCTCCTCATCCTCCAGAACTGTGCCCTGGCTGGACAATTGTGTACCTGCCGTTTGTGGGTGCAGGAACCCACCCTCGGAGCCACTTGTGAATGACTGGCCGGAAACCCTATGAAATGATCCCTCTTCCTCTTCCTCCTCCTGTGCCACATCCTCTTCCATCATCACCAGAAGCGTTTTTTCAAGGAGGCATAGAAGTGGGTTAGTAACGCTGAGAATGGCGTTATCGGCACTGGCCATGTTGGTGGAGTATTTGAAACAGCGCAGCAAGAAACACAGGTCTCGCATGGAGGCCCAGTCGTTGGTAGTGAAGTGGTGCTGTTCCGCAGAGCGACTCACCCGTGTGTGCTGCAGCTGAAACTCCACTATCGCCTGCTGCTCGCATAGTCTGGCCAGTATGTGCAAGGTGGAGTTCCACCTTGTGGGCACGTCACATATGAGCCGGTGAGCGGGAAGGCCGAAGTTACGCTGCAGCGCTGACAGGCAAGCAGCAGCAAGGTGAGAACGCCGAAAGCGCGCACAGGCGGACCGCACTTTATGCAGCAGCTCTGACATATCGGGGTAATTTTTAAGGAACCTCTGCACCACCAAATTCAGCACATGCGCCAGGCAAGGGATGTGCGTCAAACCGGCTAGTCCCAGAGCTGCTACGAAATTTCGCCCATTATCGCACACCACCAGGCCGGGCTTGAGGCTCACTGGCACCAACCACTCTTTGGTCTGTTGTTCAAGGCCCGTCCACATCTCCTGCGCGGTGTGGGGTTTGTCCCCCAAACAGATACGTTTTAAAACTGCCTGCTGTCGTTTACCCCTGGCTGTGCTGAAGTTGGTAGTGAAGGTGTTACGCTGACCGGATGAGGAGCCGGTAGAGGGTGAGGAAGCGGAGTAGGAGGAGGAAGCAACAGGAGGCAAACTGAAGTGCCCTGCAATCCTCGGTGGTGGAAGGACATGCGCCAAACTGCTATCCACCTCAGGCCCAGCCGCCACTGCATTTACCCAGTGTGATAACGTCCCTGACCGTGCTTACTGGTCCACATATCCGTAGTTAGGTGGACCTTGCCACAGATGGCGTTGTGCAGTGCACACCTGATTTTGTCCCCCACTTGGTTGTGCAGGGAAGGGATGGCAAGCCTGGAAAAGTAGTGGCGGCTTAGCACGACGTACTCTGGGACAGCCACCTCCATAAGGCTTTTAAAACTCTGTCTCCACCAGACAGAATGACAGCATTTCAAAGGCCAGTAATTTTGAAATGCTGGCATTCAAGGCCAGGGATCGCGGGTGGGTAGGGGGGTACTTCCTCTTCCGCTCCAGTGTTTGGGAGATGGAGAGCTGAACGCTTCTGTGGGACATTGTGGAGATGCTTTGTGATCCAGTGGGTGGTGTTGCTGGCAGATCCTCTGTTTGCGGGGAGGCAGGTAGCACTGTCACTCCAGAGGTGGATGAAGAGGCCGAGACTGCAGCAGAAGAGGAAGCAGGAGAAGCCAGAGACCTTTCTTGGTTATTGAGGTGTCTGCTCCACAGCAGCTCATGCTTTGCACTTAGATGCCTGGTCATGCAGGTTGTGCTCAGGTTGAGAACGTTTATGCCTCTCTTCAGGCTCTGATTGCACAGCGTGCAAACCACTCGTGTCTTGTCGTCAGCACATTGTCTGCAGAACTGCCACTGCTTTTGCACCCTGCTCCCTCTTTTGCTGTGCTGGTGGCTCTGTGCGACCACCGCCTCTTCCTCCGAACTACACAGGTCACTCGCATGACCTTGATTCCATGTGGGGTCGAGGACCTCATCGTCCTCCACATCATCTTCCACCCAGTCTTCCCCGCTGCTCTCCTTGTCGGTCTGCATACTTTCGAAAGCCACAGCAGTTGGCAACTGTGTTTCGTCATCATCATCCGAGACATGCTGCGGTGGTCCTCCCATGTACTCATCTTGAAACATAAGTGGTTGGGCATCGGTGCACTCAATCTCTTCCACTTCTGGGGCAGGGCTAGGTGGATGGCCCTGGGAAACACTACTAGCAGAGTCATCAAAAAGCAGAAGAGACTGCTGCATGACTTGGGGCTCGGACTGCTTGACTGATTTGCAAGGGGGTGAGGTGAAAGACTGATGGACATCGGCTGCAGGTGCCAACTCTGATCTTTCAGCAGGAGACTGGATGGGAGACAATTTAAAGGAACTGGAGGCACTGTCAGCAACCCAATCTACTATCGCCTGTACTTGTTCTGGCCTCACCATTCGTAGAGCCGCATTAGGCCCGACCAAATACCGCTGAAGGTTCTGTCGCCTACTCGCACCTGAGAAAGGTGTTTCACTTGTGCGTGTAGCTGGCACAGATCGACCACATCCTCTCCCTGCAACAGGAGCTCCACCAGCAGCACCACGACCTGGGCCCCGTCCCTTATTTGACGCTCTCCTCATATTTCTCAAATTTAGGATCTTGCCCAAAATGGGTGTTTTTTTAATAACAGAATAGAACACCAGTATCTAACGCGTGTATCTCACACTGACAGATGCAGCAAAGGCCGCAGATTTATTATTTTGCCCAAAATATATATATTTTTTAAATAACAGAATAGAACACCAGTATCTAATGCGTGTATCTCCCACTGACAGATGCAGCATAGGCCCCTAATGTAGGGTATTTCCAAAAATGGGTGTTTTATTAAACCCAGAATATTATTGCACTATTTCAAGCTTGTATGTCACACTGACAGATCCAGCCAAGGCCGCAAATTAAGTATTTTGCCCAAAATTTGTGTTTTAATAACAGAATAGAACAGCAGTATCTAACGCGTGTATCTCACACTGACAGATGCAGCAAAGGCTGCAAATTTAGTATTTTGCCCAAAATGGGTGTCTTTTTAAACCCAGAATATTATTGCAGTATTTCTAGCTTGTATGTCACACTAACAAATGCAGCATAGGCCCCAGATGTAGGGTATTGCCAAAAATGGGTGTTTTTTTAAACCCTGAATATTATTGCAGTATTTCAAGCTTGTATCTCACACTGACAGATGCAGCAAAGGCTGCAAATTTCGTTTTTTTGCCCAAAATGGGTGTGTGTTTAAACCCAGAAAATTATTGAAGTTATCCAAGATTGGATTTCACACTGACAAATGCTGCAAAGGGCCCAGATGTAGGATATTGCCAAAAATGGGTGTTTTTTTTAAACCCAGATTATTATTACAGTATTTCAAGCTTGGATTTGAATGTCACAAAAGCACATATGCTGTGCTGGTGCACTGAGCTTGCATAAAATGGCCGCCGCCGCCCACCTAACTAACAGATGGATAATAGTTCTTTTTCTGTGTCACTGGGCTCAGGGCAGGGTAAAAATATTGCGCACTGCACCCACAAAACTAAATCTAGGTAGATCGCTGAGTTAACAAGCACTTCTGATTAAAGATTCTTTCCTATTCTCTCCCTCACAGCAGCAGCATCCTCTCCCTACACTAGTAACAGCAGAGTGACGTGCAGCGCTACGTCACTCCAGCTTATATAGAGGCTGGGTCACATGCTGCACTGGCCAATCACAGCCATGCCATTAGTAGGCGTGGCTGTGATGGCTTCTAAGGGTACACAGTTAAACACTTGTTGATTGGCTGCTCTGCAGCCTTTCAAAAGGCGCCATAAAATAGCCGAACACCGAACTCAAACTTTTACTGAAAAGTTCAGGTTCGGGTCCGGGGTTCAAAAATACTAAAGTTCGGTACGAACCCAAACTTTACAGTTTGGGTTCGCTCAACCCTAATCTTAACATGTCAGCAGTATCCCTAATGTATCCCGGTACTCTCTTCACCATAGATTGTAGTAAAACATCTAGCCAATTGCCTAATCGTTCTGTAAGAGATCCTATGCCGGAGACAATAGGTCGCAAGGGGGGAGGGTCCAATTTTTTGTGTGTCTTGGGTAGTGCGTGCATATTAGGAGTAATAGGCGCCTCCACACACAGAAATCTATATTGTTTATCATAAAAAAAAAAACATCTCAATTCCTTTATGTAAAAGGTCATTATAATCAGATTTAAAATATACCAGTGGGTCCTTATCTAGTCCTCTGTATGTGGAGGTGTCAGATAAAATATCTAACATTTGTTTCTGGTACACGCACTTGTCCAAGACCACAATGGATCCTCTGTTGTCGGCCATTTTTATAATGATATCATCGAGAGCCTCCAATTCAACTAAACCTTTTTTGGGGGAATGGCTTAAGTTACAACCATACTTGTTTGATTATTCATACATATACAAATTCCTCAGTTCCTTTTCCAAGACATCCTAAAAAATATTCATTCTCGGAGTACGGGATACAATTGGATAAAAATGTGTTTTTGGTATCCTAATATCATTTTCAGCACTAATGAAATTTTTGGTACCCGACTCATATTGAAGTTCGTAAAGGCAAAATAGGGACATTTGTTCTTTAAATGACATATCTTTATATATATTGACCTCGGTCCCATTTGCCTTAACCAAATCTTCAGATGGATCCAGGATGTCGTGGAAATGTCTGAAACTGTAGATTCCTAATGAATTTATTAATATCAAGTATGGTAGTAAACAAATCAAAATTAACTGAGGGTGCAAAGTTTAAGACCAATGACAACACCTGAATTTGATCCGTGTTCAGCTCCACACTGGACAGATTTAATACATCCAGTCCAATATCCAAAGGCTCATTTACATTTGCTTCCTTTGAAGATGTGATGCTCTGCGCTGCGATTGGACAGCGCTAGAGCCAGGAGAGAAGGAGACGCCCACAGAGAAAGACTGCGTCTCCTCCCCATTGCTCCGATGCTCAGTATTAGCATACTGAGTGCGAAATTTGCGGAGGGCCATAACGGGGCGCAGGAGCGCTATTTAAAAAAAAAAAAACAGGCAGGGTGGCAGCACAGCGGGGGGTACTCCGCAGGTACAGATATTTATCTCCCTTACTACAAACCAATGAAAGGTCCTCTTTAAGTTACAGTGTAGTATTATAAGTTATATTATTGATTGTATAGTGGTAGTGTACACCCGTCCCACACTGAAAAAGTTAGTGTTCACTTGTCCCTAACAATGTGATTAAGGACAGCTCAGTATTTCGTGATTTGGGAGAGGGAAGATAAGGAAACTTGTGAGAGTAGGACAGGATTTGCAGATGCTGCTAATTCTGGATACCATAAACAAAGATGCACTTGAAATGATATCGCATTAATGCCCTTTGTCCTGCCTATTGCCTCTTCTACGTATTCGGGGTAATAACTTTATCTTTGTACTTTTGCCCTCTATTACAAAGGACAGTTATAATCAGCTACTGTATATTATGCACAGTAGCAGCCAGACACATACAAATGATTACATAGGTTATGATGCTACTGAAAATACCTGTTGGCAATGAAGTGCAAACTTTATCAAAAATCTCCTGTTAGCTATATGTACTCTACATATTTCTTCCACCTGACACACAGATATCACATGGAATAAATGGAATGTAAATAAACTCTTATTCAGGAGGACAGAAGCTGGATCTCTAGTGCCACATACTGTATTGGATGGCTATAAGTCAATATCTGGCCTTTTAAACAGGCATGAGAATATAAGCCAAAACCAGAATCTTTTCCATTAGAAAAAGACATCCATCCACTTCCACAGACAGCTGTTCATAGCACTGATCGGCAAGTTGGTGTATGGATTCTCATAGGCCAGGCAATAAGCCCTGGGAAAAGGTGAATCTAAATAAGCTTTTATCCAAGAGTAGGGTGGCCAGTTTCAGAACCCCAAAAAAGAGGACACAATACCTGAGACAATACTTCAATACTAAAGTGTGCAAGATACTACAATACACAAAATACATATACAGATAATACAACACAAATAATAGAAACAATTAACTATATAATAGCGTCAGCCCAAAAAAAAAGAAGAGAAATAGAAAGCTATAAAATAAATTTAGTCACCAAACTTTGCATCAACTTTTGATATTTCACTCCTTTCCTCGCTGCCTCCAATAGTTTGCCATGGGCCAGGAATTTGAGGTACATCTCTACATTCTTCTGCAAGGTTCACACAAATCTGAAGCTCTGCCTTTTCACTGTCCACCTTATTTCTCCCATTTCTCCACGCTGAAGACATCACAGAAAAAAAATACGCTTTGTTGGAGAATTGCTACATGGGATGTAGAATACATGAGCACTCACACAATCTTTAGACTCTTGAGGAGCACCTCAGCCTTAGCAAACAACTTCACATACCTCTCTTCACTGCCGCAGTTATCTGGAAAATTGAGAAATAGCTCCACAATGGCACTGCTTGTAACAATATGTTGAGGAAAGAAGACCTGAACTGCTCCTGAAAAATCTTCAAATGACACTGGACTTGAAGAACTCTGTTTAGATACTTGGCTGTGAAAGCTCTTTTCAGAGAAAAAAAAAATCAGCTTTACATTTTCTAGCTAGATCTGGAGTGAGCTGTTTCAGCCTGGTGTTCACAGAAAAGTCAAAAAAATTAATCCTACATCCTTTCCTCAAATTTTCCATTCAGATCTGTTAGCTTCTACACTGAAGTGATGCAGAAGGATTTGGCCTCCAATGCCTCAATGCCTCAATGCCTCAATGCAGTCAGAGAATAATTTCAGAGCATGGCAGAGAAGAGAAAATAAGTCTCCGAAGCATCACAAGTGTTCTCTCCAAAGCATATCTGCAGAATTTTGGGACATTCCTCCTTACCTAAACTCTGAATATAACTTGTCAGGGATTTCCAGTTCAGAATTCCAATTCTGTTAATAGATGGAAGTAGTGACAACCACCTTGTCACAAAATGGAGCAATGGATTACATTTAACTTCAAGATTTAACATACATGATGTTACACAGATACAATAAATATCCACAAATTTGGTAAATTTTTCTCTCATGAATGCAAAATTAATGTCCAAAAGAAAGAAAAAAGAACCTATTTAGTCCCATTCCCCCCCCCCCCCCACGCGCCCTCGTTGTCGTTGTCTCGGAGCACATCCACGGCGAACAGGACCTTATGACCATGTCGACCAAGTTCTATCCCATCAAATTTTCTGGCTCTTATTATAAATAGCAAGTTTCTCATATTTCCTCACTTTATCAACAAGTTGATGCCATTCAGATACCGACAAAGGGTTATTTGAGCCCCAGTTCCTAGCAATTATTACCCTAGCCAACATAAGTGACTTCATCCAGAACAAATTTTCCCATCCCTGCTCATCAAATAAGGAGGCACCTAGAAAAGCAGTAATTATATCTACCTCATAATTATATGCGGAGCATCTCCGGAGCTCAGAGGAAACATTGGTCCAAAAATCCTGAATCACAGGACATAACCAGACAAGATGTGTAAAATCCGCACATTGGGCCTGACACCTACGACATCTATCTGAAACATCCTTATAGAACTGAGAGAGAGAAAGGGGTGTATAGTATAAGCGGTATAGAATCCTGAACTGAATTAACCTGTGATTCCCAGATATAGAGATTTTCCGAATATTCCTATAAATTAGTTCCCATTTTAGTGTTTTATTATTTCCAATATCTTGACCCCATTTCACTTCACTTCTAAACTTACTCATTTTACCCATTTCCACTCTCAATTTACTATAAATTAGTGAGATGGACATACTATTCTGATATGAATTGAAACACCAATCCATAAAATCATGTGATTTCATCTTAAACACCTCTTTATCTTTAGTGCACATGAATGCGTGTTTAACCTGAAAATATTTACTTATCTAATATTTTTATATCTCTGTGCCCAAATATATCCACTAAAGTCCTAATATCACCATTATGTATAATTTGCTCAACCCTAATTATTCCCTTCCTTTCCCAGAATTCAATATCATCTATCTTATTGAATTCATTAAGGTGCACATTATACCATAAGGGGGTAAATTTAAATATATGCGTAATTTCCAAAATAACTTTAAGTGAGTTCCAGACAAGTTGCATAGAGTGCGATATAATACATTCCCCCTCCCCCCCACCCTCCCATATAGCCAGTTTCTAAGATGCTGAATATATCATGCTGGGGTCCTCTATCATTTCTGATGAGTTTGGAGAATATATTAAAAGGTGCAGAGAGATACCACTGTATTTGAGAGGCTAAATAATAGCCCCGTAAGCAAGGGAGGGATAAACCACCAATCTCCTCTGCTAGCCATAGATAATTCTGTTTAATACACACTTTTTTCCTGCCCCAGATCAGTTTATTGAACAATCTCTCCAGATCTTTAAAATGTGCGTCTTCGATCCATATCGGGCAAGGGGTCAGTTGGTATAATATCTGTGGGAGAAGCACCATTTTAATTAAAGGAATCCTATCTGCCTGTCCCAACGTCAGCTTTTGCCAAACGTGTATTTTGTTTTTTATTTTATCTATCAGTGGGATAATATTCAATTTGGTGTAATCTTTCACCATGGGGCTGATCCGAACCCCCAGATATTCCAGTGAATCTGTTAACATTAGACATCTGACATCCGTAACATTAACTGGGGGAATTTTATTTAGCGGAAGCAAAGCTGATTTCTGCCAGTTCACTTCATATCCAGAAAAAAGGCCAAATTCGTTTATTATCTTCATCACATAGGGCAGGGCTTCAAATATCCATCCCTTAAGTATATAAGGACATCGTCAGGATACAAGCTAATTTTGTCCTGCAGATCCTGGCCTCCAAAACCAAAAATATGAGTATCCTGTCTGATTCGACATGCCAGGGGCTCTAAAAAAAATAGCAACTAAAAGAGGGGATAAGGGACAGCCTTGTCTAGTACCCCGTTGTAGTTCAAAGGGGTCCGACAAAGAGCCGTTCACATTTATCCTTGCCCTAGGTGATTCATACAACAACTTAACCCACTGGACAAAATTAGGGCCAAAATTCATCCTGTGCATTATTTCCTACAAAAAATTCCACTCCACCCTGTCGAACGCCTTGGCGGCATCTAAAGACAGGATGGAGCGGTCCTCTCCCTCTCCCAGGTGGATATTCATTAATGTTCTTTGGATATTAGTCTGGGCTGAGCGCCTTGGTATAAAACCTGTTTGGTCAGTGTCACAGCCACTATCTCTGGCTATGACCTTCCGTCCTTGCTCGTTCGGCGCTCCTCGCTGAAGTTTCGTTTCTGTGTGTTATTTGTGGTTCTGTATGGGTTAACTCCCCTGTGTTCCTATTAGGAGTTAATCCTCTCTGTCTGCTCCATGGGTGTGGCCTCTCTGCTGCACCCATGGAACCTGTATATAAGGCTGAGGTTTCCTCAGTTCTGTGTCAGCTCTCCTGGTGTGTGTTGTCTTGTCCTGCTCCTTGTTTGTACTCACTCTCCCATGCTGCTGACCCATGGGATCCGTGTCTGTCTCTCTGTGCTCTGCGGGTTTCCTACTTGTTCATTCTGTCACGAGAAGGAGGTCCCAGGAGAGACCACCGCGTCGTCAAGCAATAAACAAACGGAAATCAGGTACAGACACACAAGAGTTTATTGCACAAACAAAAACCAGGGAAGGCAGCACAGACAAAACATAAGCTCTATGTACCGTCAGCACAGTGGGAGCAAACCCCCACTGCACCACTGTCTAGTAATACTCCAGAGGGGCATGACTAAGCAACTCCTGGTATTCATTAGGGCCCCAGATGGTAGGGTTAGGCTTTGCAGCAGGAAGTTGCCAGGGTCCACTCTGGAGCGTGAACTACACAGTGACAGCAGGAACGAATGGACAACAGGTACCAGAAGGTACCGACGGCACATAGGCAAACATAACATAGACAGGCAAATACAAACAGGGCAATTAATAACACAAGCAGGAGTACATAGCAAGGAAACAGGAGTGACAATGAGCAGAGAAGGACTTGCTCCACCAGTAGTAAACTGCATGGCCTTACCCATGGCACTCTGCTGCAAAGAAAGGTGCAGCAAGGGCTTGCTGAACAGAGACATGAATACACACAAGGTAACTAAAACATAACTGGTAGAACAGATAACATAAACACAGGAAAGAGGACATCAATGAACAAGTAGGAAACCCACAGAGCATGCACAGACAGACACGGATCCCATGGGTCAGCAGCATGGGAGAGTGAGTACAAACAAGGAGCAGGACAAGACAACACACACCAGGAGAGCTGACACAGAACTAAGGAAACCTCAGCCTTATATACAGGTTCCATGGGTGCAGCAGAGAGGCCACACCCATGGAGCAGACAGAGAGGATTAACTCCTAATAGGAACACAGGGGAGTTAACCCATACAGAACCACAAATAACACACAGAAACGAAACTTCAGCGAGGAGCGCCGAACGATCAAGGACGGAAGGTCACAGCCAGAGATAGTGGCTGTGACAGTCAGTATGAATTATCTTAGCTATTACCCTCTTGAGTCTATTGGCGAGTTCCTTGGCACCGATTTTATAGTCAGTATTAAGTAAGGAGATGGGTCTATATTACCCCATCTCCAGTTCGTTCTTTCCTTTTTTTTAAAACCAAAGTGATAATAGCTTCAGACATTGATACGGGTAGACGGCCTTCATTCCAAGACACATTTAATAGCTGCAGCAAGTGAGGTAACAGCACATCACTATACCGCCTATATAATTCGAAAGGAAGGCCATCTGCCGCAGGAGAGGAATTACCTCTAGTTGCTTTCAATGCTTCTTCCAACTCCAAGAGTTGGAGAGGAGTCTCCAGCATCAATCGGTCCTCCTGGGAGAGGGAGGGGAGATTAATCCTGTCCAGGAATATCTTGTGGTCAACATGTCGTCCCTTTAACTCCGATCTATATAAAGTAGCAAAATAACTGGCAAATTCTTGCTCAATATCCGCCCTATCTGTACATATCTTTCCCTTGCAAGATCTAATACTTTTGATTACAGTGGTAGATTGCTGATTTTGGATCAGGGAAGCTAATAATCTCCCTGGCTTACCTGCCTCACAGAACTGTTTTTGACCTGAAAAAAAGATCTTTTGTTGACATTTATCTTGAAGATGGTGGTTATATTCCTCCCTTGCCTTAAGTAAACACTGCTGTATATCTGCACTTTGATCCGTGGCTATTATCCCTTGTAGAGCGTATACTCGCTGTTCCAGAGCGATCTCCTTTTTAGCATAGGAAGCTTTAGCTTTTTGGATTCTAGAATAAAAAATGCCTCGGGTGAAGGCTTTTAGAGCGTCCCAGACATAATGTTTATGAGCAGTACTAGCGTTGATTCCAAAATTCTTCCAACTCACTCCCTATTTCTCCCTGTTCCTGAAGTATATTGAGCCAATGAGGGTTAAGTCTAAAAGTGCGAGACATCCTAACAACCTCCCACTTTTTTATTACTAGGAGAATTGGGGAATGGTCTGAAATCGTATGTGGCTCATATTTCATACGGACAATCCTTTTAATAAAGTTAGCCGTTGTAAAGGTCAGGTCTATCCTGGATAGAGCAGTACAGGAACGACTGAAACAGGAGTATACTCTAACATTACCATACAGATGTCGCCAAATATCTATTAACGCCATTTCTTGGCATATGTTGGATAATGACGATGTTCCTCCTGTTCCCGACCCGCTCCGACATCCCGAGGAGATCCTGTCCAATCCACGATCCATAACATCATTAAAATCTCCTAGCAGTATAATTGGGCATTCATCTCTTTGACTTACAAAGTCAAAGAGCTGGGAGATGACATACAGAGAGAAAGGGGGAGGGATGTAAACAAACGCCAATATACAAATTGTCTGGGACCATCTGCAGTGGAGAAACACAAACCTACCCTCTTTATCTATTCTTTGTCCGATAGGTTCATACTGTACTTTATTATGTATATACACACTGACCCCCCAAGAGAAATAAGAAAAGCAAGAGTGTTACTCAGCCTGTGCCCACTTTTTTTTCATGCACAAAACTTTCTCAGGAGTCAGGTGAGTTGCGACTAAACCCACAATCGCAGGAAGATGTTTACTAATTATATCAGAGACAATCACTCTTTTAGTTCTGTCAACTAAACCACGGACATTCCATACAAAAAGTCTTTCTGACATTAGATTGTGACTATTCTGCCTCTAGGTCAATCCTTGGAGGCGCAGCCTCCCCGGCCTGTGCACCATAGATATGCCCCTAGACAACGAGTCCCCTCCCACCACCCCCCCCCCTAGCCCCTCTTCCTGGTCATCAGAGAGTGGCATCCCTCCCTGATAGCCTCTTCCTCTTTGCACTCCCCCCCTCCCCATCCTCACCGCCCATGCCCACTCCATATTTAATAGCAATACCCTCTTGCTCCATCCACGACACTAATCCGTCCAATTTGGGGAAAGTCTTTCCTTCATATATTAGTCTAAGAGTTGCTGGGTACATCATAGAGTATTTAATTTTTACAGATGCCAGCAGTTTTTTCACCTCACGAAATGCTCTACGTTTCTCTTGGGTATTTTTTGAGAAATCCGGGTAAATCTCAATCCTGCTATCATTAAACAACAGATCTTTAATATCCCGCTTTTCCCTCAGAATCTTATCCCTATCTTTTTGGGACAGCAATCTGACTAACATTGCCCTCGGGGGGGCACCCGTTGTTTTTTTTTTTTAAACGGAATCCTATGCGCCCTCTCCACGCAGAAAGAGGGCGAAAGGGACTCCATTCCAATATTATTTAACAACCAACTCTGTACAAACTCTTCTGCTAAATCACCCTCAGCCCCCTACGGAAATCCCTCAAATTAAATCTTCTGGACGTATCCTCCAGAGAGGCCAATTTATCCTTTTAATGTTTTGTTTTCGGATTCCAAAGCATTGGCTTTCCCTGAGGTCACGTCCAGATCCTTTTTCATTTCTTTAGTGAAGCCCTGCAGCTCCTTAACTTTATCCCGTATCTTGTTCATTTCATCTTTTATTAGGGAAATATCAGATTGTACAGAGGCCACCTTTAGAGAGAGCTCCCTCAGTGATTGATTAGATAGATAAACCGCTGCCAATATGTCAGCCAATTTATTATCAATCAATTCCATCCTATTTTCTCCTCCCGAGTTCCCATCAATATCACTCCCCACATCTGTTTTATCAGAGATACCGGGAGTTTCCTGGGATAGCTGTGATTTCTGAGCTTGTCTTGTCTTGTGCGGGGAAGATTTTTTTTAAAATCTATAAATTTTTGCTGAGGGACTACTCGGGCCTGAGCTTTTAGGTAATGAGTACCCCATAGATTTCCTATTAACAGACTTCGGAGGCATTTTCCCTTAAGAGTAACAAGAAACAAATAAAGAGATAAAAAAATAAAAACAAAAAACAAAAAACAGAGCTTTTCACAATCAAGGGTAACACCAATAACAATCCTAGTCGCAGTATTCCACCTCCTCCTCCTCCTCCTCCAAAAGACGATGGGCGGGATAGAGGGGAAGGCTGATGATATTATGGATACTAGGGACTTTGGATATAAAATAAAAATTAATTAATTAAAAAAATAAAAAAAACTTCAAGAAATTCACAGAATTCCCTCAGTTGTGCAGTCCTACTAGCTGAGATCTTGAAAGAACTATACTACAACATACTTTCGACTTCAAAATCCAATTTTCCTGCAGCATACTTGGATGTATTGTGGACTATGTGAGCAAGAAAGTTTAATGCAACAATGCCCTTGGAGACAGTTTCAATTTTTCAAACCCACTGTTGTGCTTTTCATAGTTCCCACTAGAGATGAGCACATTTTTGAAAAATTCGATTCGGCTGGTTCGCTGAATTTTTCGGAAAAATTAGCTTTGATCCGAATTTATTTGCGGCGAATTGTGTTAAACGGCTATTTCCGGGCTGCAGAGAGCCTTTATAGTGGTGTACTGTGCCTTGCAGTAACACGCATAGGGAGTCTGCTGTGGTAGTGAAACAATACTGTGAGTCAGTATGACAAGCACATGACAGGCGTCGCTCTTAGAATCACTGCACACTTCACTTATTTGGGCAGTCACGGGGCCAACACTGACCAAATAACTCAAGTATGAACTCAGCCTTACAAGTCGATGTTAGCGTCAAGAAGAAGCGCACTCCTTTTACACTGTCGTCAGCGGATTCCACATAGATGTTATCATAACTTGTTCTAGTAAACCCTTATACAAGTAGAGCCCCCCCGACAGAGTGGAGAGGGTGTCAGCAGTAAGTTTGTGTGGACATCACTGATTAATTTGCCCTTCCTCTGATCCGTCAGAACAATAACCCACAAAAACTGGTCCAGTCTGTGGAGCATACGCCTTCACTCGGTCAGCATTTACTCAATAACCCATCAGTATTGTTAATGCCAAAAAAAACAGGAGTGGATGTAAAACAGAGATGACACGCAAATGGAATATTTGCATGTCTTCTGTGTTTTGTACCCACTCCTGCTTTTGGGTACCAAATCATAAGCCAATTCTGATGGGACCATACAGGCCTTACAGCTGCTACATGGACAGGATCCGTTGTGCGTCTCATTTTTCCTTCCTTCTGTCAGATTAGAAGAAAGGTGAAATAAATCATTATGTCAGCCAGGCCGAAAGGCAAAATAGTGGCTCAGTCATGAAGTGGGGAGGGTGGGAACAGCATGAGAAGTCCACAGAGTGGCCCTATGACAAAGTGGTGAGTAGTGATGAGCGGCAGGGGCTATATTCGAATTTGCGATATTTCACAAATATTTTGTAGAATATTCTTCATATATTCGCGAATTTAGAGAATTCGAGATTTTATTGAATGAGAAAAAATCTGCATTGTAAATATCGCGTAATGCGAATTTGTAACGCGAAAAACAGGCGTGGGTCACTTTGGCTACATTTTTCAAGCTGTTAGAAGTTTCATGAGTTTTTCCTGAGACTGGAGAAAATGGTTGGCACGGCAGAACATTACAATAGCTTTATATGCAGATAGAGTCAAGTGCTCCAATATATTCGCGATTGCGCTAATCGGCAGTGATTAGATATTTTTTGGCACTACGTGCAACTTCACATTTTAGCAGGTCTGACTACAGATTACTGATTGGTGCACTAAGTATTGTTGTGAACTTGACGTTGCTTCCTTTTCATTGGCCCACAAGCAAGAAGCAGAGAGGAATCATGCGTTCAGATGGAAAAAAATGCTGAATATTCGATATAACGAATATATAGCACTATATTCTAAATATTCGCGAATTCTCAAAGTGGCGATATTCGGAATAAAAATTCACTATTCAAATATTCGTGCTCAATACTAGTGGTGAGGTGGAAGCAGCATGAGGAGGCCACAGAATGGCACAATGACCGAGTCTGGAGGTGGCGACAGTAACAGCATCAGGAGGATACCACAGAGTGGCAAGGTGACATAGTGTGGAGTTGGCAGTAGCAGAAGCAGCATCAAGGGACCACATAGTAACAAGATGACATAATGTGTAGATGGCAGTAGCAGCAGCTTGAGGAGGATACCACAGAGTGGCAAGGTGACATACTGTGGAGTTGGAAGCAGTATGAGGAGACCATGGAGTGGCAAGGTGACATAATGTGGAGATGGCAGCAGGATACCACAGAGTGGCAAGGTGACATAATGTTGATATGGCAGCAGCATGAGACCACAGAGTGGCAAGGTGACATAGTGTGGAGATGGCAGTATCGGCAGCATCAGGAGACCACAGAGTGGCAAGGTGACATAGTGTGGAGTTGGCAGCATCAGGAGGATACCACAGAGTGGCAAGGTGACATAGTGCAGAGATAGCAGCATCAGGAGACCACAGCAGCAGCATCAGGAGACCACATACGTAGTAGCAAGATGCCATAATGTGTAGATGGCAGCAGCATCAGGAGGATACCACAGAGTGGCAAGGTGACATAGTGTGGAGTTGGGAGCAGCATGAGGAGACCACAGAATGGCAAGTTGACATAATGTGGAGATGTATAATCAGTTGAATTCAGATATGAGTGGCTCTACTCAGTGTGGAGAATTCTGGCTGGGTGCACGATCAGTTGTAAACCCCCGTTTACCAATTAGATAATGTGAAAATAGAATGATCGGCACTCATAATTATATGGGTCACGCAGGATATTTATAATTAGATTAAAATTTATTCACATTAATAACGTTACGGACTGAGACCTATGACTGTAAAACTGTGAGTACCTTAACAACTCTCACCTTATAACACCGATCTGCAATAACACTCAACCCGAATATAGAGTGAGACATCAGTGCTGGCTTCAATTAAGCGGTCATATCGAACTTTCTTTCCATCTAAGTTTGTAGTGAACTATCGCTCTATTAGGATTTGACTGCGAATATATACAAGAGTTTGGAAATCATTCAGCTATTTCGCACCTGGGTATTTAGAGTGAAACAGCAACTGTCATGCACATTTTGACCAATTGACCCATTGTGACCATCTTGGATAAAAGACCATATACACGTTTATTGCTAATAATTGGTGTTTTTCTAAGTCCTATTGATTTGGGTCATTGCTCCAGCCTATACTTACCTGGTCTAATATCCTCAGCAATCTTGTAGTATTGGCCAATACTTACATTTTATCATGTTTTCTGTCTCTGTTATTAATGTGAATAAATTTTAATCTAATTATAAATATCCTGCGTGACCCATATAATTATAATGTGGAGATGGCAGCAGCAGGAAACCACAGAGTGGTAAGGTGACATAGTGTGGATATGGCAGCAGCATGAGGAGACCACAGAGTGGCAAGGTGACATAGTTTGGAGGTGGCGGCAGCATCAGGAGGCCACAGAGTGGCAAGGTGACATAGTGTGGATATAGCAGCAGCATGAGGAGACCACAGAGTTGCAAGGTGACATAGTGTGGATATGGCAGCAGCATGAGGAGACCACAGAGTGGAAAGGTGACATAGTGGGGAGATGGCAGCAGCATGAGGAGACCACAGAGTGACAAAGTGACATAGTTTAGAGGTGGCGGCAGCATCAGGAGGCCACAGAGTGGCAAGGTGACATAGCGTGGATATGGCAGCAGCATGAGGAGACCACAGAGTGGCAAGGTGACATAGTGTGGAGATGGCAGTAGCAGCATGAGGAGAACACAGAGTGGCAAGATGACATAGTGTGGAGTTGGCAGCATCAGGAGTATACCACAGAGTGGCAAGGTGACATAGTGTGGAGATGGCAGTAGCAGCAGCAGCATCAGGAGACCACATAGTAGCAAGATGACATAATGTGTAGATGGCAGTAGCAGCAGCATCAGGAGCATACCACAGAGTGGCAAGAGCAGCATGAGTAGACCAGATAGTGGCAAGTTGACATAATGTGGAGATGGCAGCATCAGGAGCATACCACAGAGTGGCAAGGTGACATAGTGTGGAGTTGGCAGCAGCATGAGTAGACCAGATAGTGGCAAGTTGACATAATGTGGAGATGGCAGCAGCAGGATACCACAGAGTGGCAAGGTGACATAGTGTGGAGATGGCAGCAGCATGAGGAGACCACAGAGTGGCAAGGTGACAGTGTGGAGATGGCAGCAGCAGCATTACGAGGATGCCACAGAGTGGCAAGGTGACATAGTGTGGAGATGGCAGTAGCAGCAACAGCATCAGGAGACCAATGAGTGGCAAGGTGACATAGTTTGAAAATGGCAGTAGCAGCTGCATCAAGAGATGCGGTAACAGAGAGGGGCGGTGGGTGGCAATACCAGTACCCGCTGATAATGGGTAGTGAAATAAGGAGCACTTGGCATCAGATGTGTGGCATCAGGCGGGTTGCAGCATCAGAGTAGTAGCTGAGGCAGGTAGCCAGAAGAAACCGGTCTCTTTTATCAAATTGTTGGTGTGGCACCATGGATGATCTAGTCTGATGCATCAGGAATTGATTAAACAATATCAGTCACAAAATACACATAGATTTGCGTTCACATATAGTGATCCTATGCGAAAAAGAACACCCTACAGTAACGTACCTACTCAGTGTACATCAACATACACAAAGGATAAACTGAGACTAAACGGGTTTAGTAGCAAAATGTAAATATACTTTATTCAATAATTCTCATTAAAAAAAAAATATATCGTGTAATACATCAGATAAAAAGGTGGACTGCACCTGAGGGGACATAACACAATAAACCAGTAGGTAGAGGGCAATAAGACAACCACAATTGGCTGGAATATACACTAAATACACTGATATATAGAAATATCACATAAATATCACAAGTATCCAGATCATACCAAAGTGCAAGTGCATATCTTTATAAGTACACAGGAAGTAACTATCGCTATCACATAAATATCACAAGTATCCAGATCATATCAAAGTGCAAGTGCATATTTCTATAAGTACAAAGGGAATGACTATCGATACCCTAAGAATGGAGCCGTAAATAAAGGTATATACAGTCAGGTCCATAAATATTGGGACATCGACACAATTCTAACACTTTTGGCTCTATACACCACCACAATGGATTTGAAATGAAACAAACAAGATGTGCTTTAACTGCAGACTGTCAGCTTTAATTTGAGGGTATTTACATCCAAATCAGGTGAACGGTGTAGGAATTACAACAGTTTGCATATGTGCCTCCCACTTGTTAGGTGACCAAAAGTAATGGGACAATTGGCTTCTCAGCTGTTCCATGGCCAGGTGTGTGTTATTCCCTCATTATCCCAATTACAATGAGCAGATAAAAGGTCCAGAGTTCATTTCCAGTCTGCTATTTGCATTTGGAATCTGTTGCTGTCAACTCTCAAGATGAGATCCAAAGAGCTGTCACTATCAGTGAAGCAAGCCATCATTAGGCTGAAAAAACACAACAAACCCATCAGACAGATAGCAAAAACATTAGGCGTGGCCAAAACAACTGTTTGGAACATTCTTAAAAAGAAGGAATGCACCGGTGAGCTCAGCAACACCAAAAGACCCAGAAGACCACAGAAAACAACTGTGGTGGATGACGGAATAATTCTTTCCCTGGTGAAGAAAACACTCTTCACAACAGTTGGCCAGATCAAGAACACTCTCCAGGAGGTAGGTGTATGTGTGTCAAAGTCAACAATCAAGAGAAGACTTCAGCAGAGTGAATACAGAGGGTTCACCACAAGATGAAAACCTTTGGTGAGCCTCAAAAACAGGAAGGCCAGATTAGAGTTTGCCAAACGACATCTAAAAAAGCCTTCACAGTTCTGGAACAACATCCTATGGACAGATAAGACCAAGATCAACTTGTACCAGAGTGATGGGAAGAGAAGAGTATGGAGAAGGAAAGGAACTGCTCATGATCCTAAGCATACCACCTCATCAGTGAAGCATGGTGGTGGTAGTGTCATGGTGTGGGCATGTATGGCTGCCAATGGAACTGGTTCTCTTGTATTTATTGAAGATGTGACTGCTGACAAAAGCAGCAGGATGAAATCTGAATTGTTTCAGGCAATATTATCTGCTCATATTTAGCCAAATGCATCAGAACTCATTGGACGGCGCTTCACAGTGCAGATGGACAATGACCCAAAGCATACTGCAAAAGCAACCAAAGAGTTTTTTAAGGGAAAGAAGTGGAATGTTATGCAATGGCCAAGTCAATCCCCTGACCTGAATCCGATTGAGCATGCATTTCACTTGCTGAAGACAAAACTGAAGGGAAAATGCCCCAAGAACAAGCAGGAACTGAAGACAGTTGCAGTAGAGGCCTGGCAGAGCATCACCAGGGATGAAACCCAGCGTCTGGTGATATCTATGCGTTCCAGACTTCAGGCTGTAATTGACGGCAAAGGATTTGCAACCAAGAATTTAAAAGTGGAAAGTTTGATTTATGATTATTATTCTGTCCCATTACTTTTGGTCCCTTAGCAAGTGGGAGCCACATATGCAAACTGTTGTAATTCCTACACCGTTCACCTGATTTGGATGTACATACCCTCAAATTAAAGCCGACAGTCTGCAGTTAAAGCACATCTTGTTAGTTTCATTACAAATCCATTGTGGTGGTGTATAGAGCCGAAAAATTTTGAATTGTGTCCATGTCCCAATATTTATGGACCTGACTGTATATCTATACAGATTGGTCACTAAAATGTCTGTGCCCACTATCAGTGATCACAAAATCCACAAGGAAGAGAGATCTCAACAAGTAAATACAAAGATCGATCTTCCTATAACATATAGCAAATGGCCAAGTGTACCAAAAGTAACATATGCAGGCACCAACCACTTATGCAAGAAACGACCTCACACCATAAAGTAACATACCCATAAAGCAGTAGTGTCCACCTCAGGAGAGCCACGTACCATGACGCGCGTTTCGGCTAGAATGCCTTCCTCTGGGGGCATCAGGAATTGGTGGTTGGAAATCCTGGCTGATCTACGCCTGATTCATCTTGACAAAGGTCAGTCTCTCCACATTTTGGACAGGCGAGTTCTCCTTGGGGTAACTATGGCCCCCGCTGCACTAAAAATCCGCTCTGATTCCACACTACTGGCCGAGTAGGACAGCTTTTCCAGGACAGCTAGTTGCGGCCACAAATCCAGTTTGGCTACCCACTAGTCCAGCGGATCTTCAATGTTGTGTGGCAGGGTGCTGTCCAAGTATGCCACCACCTGCTAGTTAAGGTCCTGCTCAAGGTCTGCCTGCTGCTGCTGGTGAGTAGTTTCTTCACTATGCGGGTGAAGAAAGCTACTCATCAGCGACTGTAGACTCAGGCTTCTGCTGATGGAGCTGGTACTGCTCCTGCCACCCCACCCCTCCCCAGCAGCCAGCCTCTCGGTGGGTGTAAAAAAGGCCCCCATTCTGGACCGGTAGCGAGGGTCCAACAAGGTGGAGAGCCAGAAGTCATCCCTCTGCCGAATGGTGACAATTCAGCTGTCACTACGCAAACAAGTGAGCACGCATCGTGCCATTTGTGTAAGTGACTCGGAGGGACTCCCTGCCTCCATCTCCACTGCATACTGCCATGGTGTGTCCGGGTCCTCTGTCTCGTCTTCCTCATCGCCCTGAAGCTCCTCTGGCGGCTCCTGCTCCTCCTCTCCTGTCAGCTGAGTAGAAAAATCACCCATTTGGCTACACATTGCCCCCATTCTGGACCAGTAGCGAGGGTCCAACAAGGTGGAGAGCCAGAAGTCATCCCTCTGCCGAATGGTGACAATTCAGCTGTCACTACGCAAACAATTGAGCACGCATCGTGCCATTTGTGTAAGTGACTCGGAGGGACTCCCTGCCTCCATCTCCACTGCATACTGCCACGGTGTGTCATGGTCCTCTGTCTCGTCTTCCTCATCGCCCTGAAGCTCCTCTGTTTGCTCCTGCTCCTCCTCTCCTGTCAGCTGAGTAGAAAAATCACCCATTTGGCTACACATTGCCTGTGCTCCAATGTCCTCCTCCCCCTACTCCTCCTCTTCCAGTTCAGCCCCCACAGGGCTCATGTGGCCGTGAGATCGAGGCGCCATGTCTCCTGTCCCCTGACCAGCCATAGTTACCAGCATCTGTTACAGGACATGAAGCAGTGGAATGACATTGTTCATTCCGTAGTCCTGACGGCTGACAAATAACGTGGCCTCCTCAAAGGGCCTGAGCAAAACGGCAGGTGTCACGCATGAGCTTCCACTGGCTGACATTGAAGTTACACAGTGGAGTACTCCTATCTGCTTGCATCATCAAGAAATCGTTGATGGCCTTTCTCTGTTCGTATAGTCGGTCCAGCATATGGAGGGTGGAATTCCAATGGGTCGAAACGTCACATATCAGCCTGATATGTTGGGGAATACCGTTCTGGCGCTGTTGCTCAAGGAGGTTTGTTTTGCGGTGTATGAGTGGCTGAAGATGTCATGCAGATGGATGGAAGACTTCAGGAACCGCTTGACAACCAGCTTGAAAACGTGTTCCATGCAGGGCACATGGCTCAGCCTTCCTTGACGCAGCGCCGACACCATGTTCTTCCCGTTGTCAGTCAGCATGGTTCGGATTTTCAGTTGACGCGGAGAAAGCCAAGATTAGATTTCTTGATGCATCACATGGAGCAGTTCCTCCCCTGTGTGACTGTTCGCCAAGGCAATCCAGGTGCAGAACAACGTGACACTGCCAAGCCCTGCACATGTGGTATGCTGGAGGGGCACTGTGACTTGTCCATGCAGTGGAGGCTGAGGACACGGTGGAGGATGAAGGGGCAGAGGCGGACATTGTCGCAGGACCAAGGGCATGGCAACGTGGAGGCGGAAGCGGCGTGACCTGGCCAAGTTGCTGGTGTGGCTGTGCAGGAACCACATTCACCCAGTGGGCCGTAAAGGACATGTACTGTCCCTGACTGTAGTTACAGCTCCACATTTCAGTGCTTCCATGCACTTTGGCAGACACCGACAGGCTCAAGGACTGGCCCACCTTCTGTTCAACATATTTGTGCAGGGCTGGTACTGCCTTTTTCGCAAAGAAATGAGGGCTTGGGACTCTCCACCTTGGCTTGGCACAAGCCATCAGTTCTCTGAAAAGTGCAGAGTCCACCACTTGGAAAGGGAGGGACTTCAGCACCAGCAACTTGGACAGGAGCATGTTCAGCTTCTGCGCCGTTGGATGCTTGCACGCATACTGCTGTCTTTTGGCAATTGCTTCGGTGATCGATTGCTGACGGAATGACTTACGAGGAGTAGGAGCATCTGGACCAGCAGAAGATGGGAATGACAGACAGCTCCCTTTGGCTGAGGTGGTGGAGCCTTGACTGGCTGAAACAGAGTGCGTGCCACTGGGTGATGCAGCAGTAGCTGCAGCAGGCTGGACCACCACATCGGAGACACGGTTCTCCCAGGCCACTGCATGGCAACTCTGCATATGTTAATGCACTGCTGTAGTGCCAACATTGGTACAATGGCCACGCTTCACCTTCTGCCCACATATTCCACATGTGGCCACGTTAACCTCCTCTAGCAGCTTAATAAAAATCTGCCACACCGCCGAGTAGATGATTTTCCCCCCAACAGTCTGTACTAACTGACTGCTACCGCCGCTGCCTGCGTGAGCCCCTGCATCACTACTTTCCAGGCAGGTAGACTGCTGCGATGCAGGTGGTCTACCCCAGGCATGTTTTTGGCTCCCGACCTGCAACTGCTGCCACACTGCTGACTCCCAGGCATGCTATCACGCAGCTGCCTCAGCCGCAGCCTTCTACTGATAATGATGAAGCCCCTTCTGCACCCAGCTCCCAAGTGCGATTGGCTTCATCATCATCAAGTAGTGTCTGCACATCACTGATGTCCTCCTCAACGGTCTCTGGGTCAGGAGCCTGACCGCTCGCAACACAAGCTCCTGCGCCAATCTCCTCATCACTACTTGCCCGCCTAGTGGCGTAAAAGGTGGATGTCTCCTCCAGATCTTGGCTGGGCAGTAGCTGCTGACTGTCCTCTAGCAGCTCATCCTCGCTGTATAGTGGAGCTGAGCCCACAGCATACAATACTTCTGTGGCTGAGGGAACAGCAAAGGACAGAGGTAGGTTGAGGACAGGTGAGGGCACAGGGCCTGGTCCCGGGCCATACCAACTAAGGGTTGTATCTGACGAACCCACCGACTGTTGGCTGGGGGTGTCTGATGTCACTTCGGATGACGTGGATGACCGAGTTAACCAATCAAGAACCGCTGGGTTGCTGGTCAAGAGTCAGACACGACTGCTAGATGACACCGGGAGCTCAGGCCTCTCGCTGCGACTCCTGCTGCCACACCCCCTTACTCTGCTGGGACCTCTGCCTGCGCCAGAAACATTCAGTCCTCTGCCACTCCTCTGTGCATGGCCTGGCACTTCTTTGCCTGACATACTTGTAACTGAACTACACAAATTAAACGGAAATAAAAACACCCCTAAAAACGACGAATATATTTATCTTTTTGTACTAAAATAGTCCACTAAACGCTTTCACCACAATTAACTGCAGCAATGCACTGAGAATATATTTTTCTATTAGTACTGAAATACGCCCCTATACGCTTTGACCAGAAAAACTCAAATAGTGAAGTGCGTATATACAGTCCTGATCAAAAGTTTAAGACCACTTGAAAAATTGCAAAAAATCATATTTAGCATGGCTGGATCTTAACAAGGTTCCAAGTAAAGCTTCAACATGCAACAAGAAAAAATGGGAGTGAGACAAAACATTTTTTGAGCATTCAATTTAATGAAAACAACGAATAAACTGAAACAGGCTGTTTTTCAGCTGATCAAAAGTTTAGGACCAAAAAAAAACTAAACCCCCCCCAAAACAGAAATCCAACTTCCAAACATGAACTCAGTAATGAGTAGCTCCGCTATTATTGTTGATCACTTCAAAAATTTGTTTCGGCATGCTTGATGCAAGCGTTTCCATGAGGTGAGTGGGAACATTTCTCCAAGTGGTGAAGACGGCCGCGCGAAGGCCATCTACTGTCTGGAACTGTTGTCCATTTTTGTAAACTTCCCTTGCCATCCATCCCCAAAGGTTCTCAATTGGATTTAGATCAGGGGAACACGCAAGATGGGCCAAAAGAGTGATATTATTCTCCTGGAAGAAGTCCCTTGTCCTGCGGGCATTGTGTACTGTAGCGTTGTCCTGTTGAAAAACCCAGTCGTTACCACACAGACGAGGGCCCTCAGTCATGAGGAATGCTCTCTGCAACATCTGGACATAGCCAACGGCCGTTTGACGCCCCTGCACTTCCTGAAGCTCCATTGTTCCACTGAAGGAAAAAGCACCCCAGACCATTATGGCACCCCCTCCACTCTGGCGCGTAGAAAACATCTCAGGTGGGATCTGCTTGTCATGCCAGTAACGTTGGAAACCATCAGGACCATCAAGGTTAAATCTTTTCTCATCAGAGAATAAACTTTCTTCCACCCTTGAATGTCCCATGTTTGGTGCTGTCTTGCAAAGTCCAAACGAGTAGTTCTGTGGCGTTCAAGGAGACGAGGTCTTTGAAGACTTTTTTGTTTTTGAAGCCCTTCAGTCTCAGATGCCGTCTGATGGTTATGGGGCTGCAGTCAGCACCAGTTAGGGCCTAAATTTGGGTCGAGGATCGTCCAGTGTCTTGACGGACAGCCAATTGGATCCTCCGGCTCAGTGCTGGTGAAATTTTTTTGGGTCTTTCACTTGACTTTTTTGTTCCATAATCCTCAGGATCATTTAAGAAATTCCAAATGACTGTCTTAATGCGTCCCACCTCAGCAGCGATGGCGCTCTGTGAGAGACCCTGCTTATGCAGTTCAACAACCCGACCACGTTCAAAAAGGGAGAGTTTTTTTGCCTTTGCCATCACAACGTGTGACTACCTGACAGAAAATGACAATGAATCCACATCTTTGCACAGATTTGGCCTTTTAAAGGCATGCGGTCCTAAACTTTTGATCAGCTAAAAACAGCCTGTTTCAGTTTAATCGTTATTTTCAATTAATTGAATGCTCAAAAAATGTTTTGTCTCACTCTCATTTCTTCTTGTTGCATGTTGAAGCTCTACTTGGAACCTTGTTAAGATGCAACAATGGAAAATATGATTTTTTGCCATTTTTCAAGTGGTCTTAAACTTTTGATCAGGACTGTATTTTTCTATTAGTACTGAAATACACCCCTATACGCTTTGACCAGAAAAAACTCAAATAGTGAAGTGCGTATATATATTTCTTGAAGTACTGAAATACGCCCCTATTCGCTTTCACGAGAAATAACTACAGAAGTGAAATGCATATAATTTTTCTTGTTGTACTGAACTACGCCTCTATACGCTTTCACCAGAAAACACTGCAACAGTGCAGTGCGTATATATTTTTCTTGTTGTACTGTAATATGTCCCTATACGCTTTCAACCGAAATAACTGCAGAAGTGAAATGCATACCGTATTTTTCACCATATAAGACGCACCGGCCCATAAGACGCACCTAGGTTTTTGGGGAGGAAAATAAGAAAAAAAAAATTTGAACCAAAAAGTGTGCTTTTGGTGTGTTTGGAACTAATGGTGGTCTGTGTATGGCACTATTACTGGGGATCTGTGAAGGACACTGTTATGGGGGGGATCTGTGAAGGACACTGTTATGGGGGATCTAGGGATGGCACTGTTATGGGGGGGATCTAGGGATGGCACTGTTATGGGGGATCTGAGGATGGCACTGTTATGGGGGATCTGTGGATGGCACTGTTATGGGGGATCTGTGGATGGCACTGTTATGGGGGATCTGTGGATGGCACTGTTATGGGGGATCTGTGGATGGCACTGTTATGGGGGATCTGTGGATGGCACTGTTATGGGGGATCTGTGGATGGCACTGTTATGGGGATCTGTGGATGGCACTGTTATGGGGGATCTGTGGATGGCACTGTTATGGGGGATCTGTGGATGGCACTGTTATGGGGTGGGGGGTCTGTGGATGGCACATATACACTCACCTAAAGAATTATTAGAAACACCATACTAATACGGTGTTGGACCCCCTTTTGCCTGTAGAACTGCCTTAATTCTACGTGGCATTGATTCAACAAGGTGCTGATAGCATTCTTTAGAAATGTTGGCCCATATTGATAGGATAGCATCTTGCAGTTGATGGAGATTTGAGGGATGCACACCCAGGGCACAAAGCTCCCGTTCCACCACATCCCAAAGATGCTCTATTGGGTTGAGATCTGGTGACTGTGGGGGCCATTTTAGTACAGTGAACTCATTGTCATGTTCAAGAAACCAATTTGAAATGATTCAAGCTTTGTGACATGGTGCATTATCCTGCTGGAAGTAGCCATCAGAGGATGGATACATGTTCTCATTCTGTTTACGCCAAATTCGGACTCGACCATTTGAATGTCTCCACAGAAATCGAGACTCATCAGACCAGGCAACATTTTTCCAGTCTTCAACAGTCCAATTTTGGTGAGCTCGTGCAAATTGTAGCCTCTTTTTCCTATTTGTAGTGGAGATGAGTGGTACCCGGTGGGGTCTTCCGCTGTTGTAGCCCATCTGCCTCAAGGTTGTAGGGGGGGATCTGGCACTATGGGGGGGGATCTGGCACTATGGGGGGGGGGGGGGGATCTGGCACTATGGGGGGATCTGGCACTATGGGGGGGAGCTGGCACTATGGGGGGGCTGGCACTATGGGGGGGGAGCTGGCACTATGGGGGGGGGGATCTGGCACTATGGGGGGATCTGGCACTATGGGGGGGGTCTGGCACTATGGGGGGGATCTGGCACTATAGGGGGAGCTAGCACTATGGGGGGGAGCTGGTACTATAGGGGGAGCTGGCCCTATAGGGGGGGGGCTGGCACTATAAGGGGGCTGGCACTATGGGGGGGGGGGGGCTGGCACTATGGGGGGGCTGGCACTATAAGGGGGATGGCACTATGGGGGGGAGCTGGCACTATGGGGGAGCTAGCACTATGGGGAGGGCTGGCACTATGGGGGGGAGCTGGCACTATGGGGGAGCTAGCACTATGGGGAGGGCTGGCACTATGGGGGGGGGCTTGCACTATAGGGGGGGCTGGCACTATGGGGGAGCTAGCACTATGGGGGGGCTGGCACTATAAGGGGGCTGGCATTATGGGGGCTGGCACTATGGTGGGGGTGGCACTATGGGGGGGTGGCACTATGGGGGAGCTGGCACTATGGGGGGATCTGGCACTATGGGGGGGAGCTGGCACTATGGGGGGGAGCTAGCACTATGGGGGGGCTGACACTATGGGGGGGAGCTGGCACTATTGGAGGAGCTGGCACTATGGGGGCATTTCTTACTGGCACATTATGGGGGGCACCATGGGGGAGAGGAGCACTATGGGGGTATCTGGGGGCTCTAAAGGGGCTTTTTTTTAATTATTGGCACATTCTGGGGGGCACTATAAGGGAGAGCAGCACTATGGGGCATCTGGTGTTACTATAGGGGCATTATTTCGGGGTACTATGGGGAAGTGGGGGCTCTAAAGGGGCCTTTTGTATTGGAACATTATGGGGGGCACTATGGCATTTGGTGGCACTAAGGGGGCATTTTTTACTGGCACATTATGGGAGGCACTATAGGGGAGAGCGGCACTATGGGGCATTATTTGGGGGCACTATGGGGGAGTGGAGCACTATTGGGGCATATGGTGGCACTAAGAAGGGGCATTTTTTTACTGGCACATTGTGGGGGAGAGGAGCACTATAGGGGCATCTGCTGGGGGCACTAAAGGGCATTTTTTTACTGGCATATTATGGGGGACACTATGGGGAAGGGGGAGAGGAGCAGTATGAGGGCATTTACTGGGGCACTATTTTTGGGGGACATTATCTTTATACTATTAGTGTCTGGGCGCAGTTATTTTTTATAGCACGGTGTGCCAATAATTGTTTAAGGGGGCACTATCTGTGTGGTAGTAGTATTCCCAGGGGTACTGTTTCTGCAGTATAGTATTGGGGGCATAGCGGGTACAGTATTGGGGGCACTATCTGTGTGGTAGTAGTATTTCCAGGGGGACTGTTTCTGCAGTATAGTATTGGGGGTGGCAGGAAACTAATGTCTGTTTGTCAATCTCTGCAGAGACAGGAGATGGCAGAAAAATCACCATGGCGGTCTGGTCTGAATGGAGAAGATGAGGAAAGAGAATGTCTACATCAAAGGTGACATCACTGGATGTAAGAAGTATGTGGTGCTATGTAGGAGAGGAGATGCTCCGGCTCCTCCTCCTGCCATTTGCAGAAGGAGGATTCAGAGCTGGTTGAGGATGACGAAAGGGGGCAGCAGGCCACGGGCGGGTGGCAGATGGTGGGGGGGAACCACAAGCCTTGAGCAGGATCAGGGGAGGGAGGAGAGCGGAGGAGCTTCCTGGCTGTAGCTTGTTATATAAGCAGGCAGTGCAGCCAGGACAGACCCTCCCCTCTCCGTATGATGTGTAGACAGGCCTCAACTATAGAATGTCAGCTGTACAGTGTGTGTTGGGAGTGGTCTATTATATGTAGGAGGGGCTTTAATAATGGGCGTGGCTAAAAATGGGCCACTTGACTGGATTTGCCCCCCAGGACTAAGGCTGCCAGCCCTCCCCTGCCATCCACAGATGTCCCCCATAAAACTGTGATCCACAAATCCCCCCCCCCCCACTGCTCCAGTATACAAATATAACATGTCTCATTCAATTAAAAGTGATTAAACATGCCCCCCCACTATTAATATTACCGTACACCCTAACAGCTTCTGTACAACGCAGGCAGGAAGCCGGGCGGCCGGCCGGCGCGTCACTCACTGACGTCACGTGCCTGCGCCGCCTGCTTCATTCATAAAGTAGGCGGCACAGGCACGTGACATCAGGGAATTACGCTGCCGCCCGCCCGGCCTGCCTGCATTCTACAGAAGCTGTTAGGGTGTACGGTAATATTAGGAGTGGGGGGGGCATGTTTAATCACTTTTAATTGAATGAGACATTTTATATTTGTATAGTGCAGCACTGGAGCGGCAGGACCGGAGTACAGTGACTGCACCGGCCCCGCCGCAATTGCCGGCCCCCAGCTCCTCCTCCCAGTCCCTCTCCGCTCGCTCATACATCGCAGCCTGCGATATAAAAATGTCAGTATTCGCTCCATAAGACGCAGGGGCATTCCCCCCCCATTTTTTTGGGGGGGGAAAGTGCGTCTTATGGGGCGAAAAATACGGTATATATTTTTCTTGTTGACCAGAAAACAATCAAACAGTACAGTGCGTATATATTTTTCTTTTTTTACTGAAATACACCCCTATACGCTTTCACCAGAAATAACTGCAACAGTGCAGTGCGCATATATTTTTCTTTTTTTACTGTAATACGCCCCTATACGCTTTAATACGCTTTAAACAGAAATAACTGCAACAGTGCATATATATTTTTCTTGTTGGACTGAAATAGGCCACTATACACTTTGACCAGAAAACAATCAAACAGTGAAGTGCGTATATATTTTTCTTGCAGTACTGAAATACGCCCCTATACGCTTTCACCAGAAATAACTGCAACAGTGCAGTGCGTATATATTTTCCTTTTTTTTACTGAAATACGCTTTCACCAGAAATAACTGCAACAGTGCAGTGCGTATATATTTTTCTTTTTTTTACTGAAATACGCTTTCACCAGAAATAACTGCAACAGTGCAGTGCGTATATATTTTTCTTGTTGGACTGAAATAGGCCACTATACTAGTGTTGGTCAAGCACAATGGATGTCAATGGGAGAACCCGAGTATTAAACCAGGCACCCTCTGCTCTGAAGAGGGGAGGGTGTCGGGAATCTAGTTCGGTTTAGGAGTCCCTGCTCTGACTCCATATATAGCTATGTCCATATATGGAGTCAGTGCTTGGGGACACCCAGTGTATTTAAATCTAATTTAGTCTCTATTTCTGAAAAGTTTCTGGCGGGATTCAAACTCATAACCTTCTACATTACAGCCAAGAATCTAAACCGCTACACTATAGAGCTGCATGGCCAGTTACTTTATAAAAAATTAAAAAAAAGAGACTTCTGCTGTATAGGAATACTTACTAGTAGTAAGTATTCCTATACAGCAGAAGTCTCATATTTTATTTATTTTTTTAAGTAACTGGCCATGCAGCTCTATAGTGTAGTGGGTAACATTCTGGGCTGTAATGTAGAAGGCTGTAATTATTTCGAATCCCATCAGAAACTTTTCAGAAATAGAGGCTAAATTTAATTTAAACATATATATGTTTTTAGCCATAATATATTTACATATATTATTATATATTTAGAATATATAATATATTATAATATATGTAAATATATTATGGCTAAAACATCAGTAGTAGTTTCCCACATAGTATGCATTCATATATATCAGAAGTATGATTTTATCTATACAGTGCCTTGCAAAAGTATTCACCCCCTTGATTTTTTTTCGTATTTTGTTACATTACAGCCTTAAATTTAATGTTTTGTTAATCTTAATTTTATGTGATGGATCAGAACATAATAGTCTAAGTTGGTGAGGTGAAATGAGAAAAATATATAAATAAAACTATTGTTTAGAAACAGAAAACAGAAAATTTGCATATGCGGATGTATTCACCCCCTTTATTAGGAAGCCCATTAAAAGCTCTGGTGCAACCATTTACCTTCAGAGGCTAGTACGGAGGTTCACCTTCCAGCAGGACAATTACCCCAAACACACTGCTAAAGCAACACTTGAGTGGTTTACGGGGAAACATGTAAATGTGTTGGAATGACCTAGTTAAAGCCCAGATCTCAATCCAATAGAAAATCTGTGGTCAGATTTTAAAGATTGCTGTTCACAAGCGCAAACCATCCAACTTGAAGGAGCTGGAGCAGTTTTGCAAGGAGGAATGGGCAAAAATCCCAGTGAAAAGATGTGGCAAGCTCATAAAGACTTATCCAAAGCGACTTGGAGCTGTGATTGCCGCAAAAGGTGGCTCTACAAAGTATTAACTTTAGGGGGGTGTATAGTTATGCACATTGACTTTTTGTGTTATTTTTTCCTATTTGTTGTTTGCTTCACAATAAAAAAAAATAAACACCTTCAAAGTTGTGCGCATGTTCTGTAAATTAAATGATGCAAATCCTCAAACAATCCATGTTAGGCTACTTTCACACCTGCGTTATGTGCGGATCCGTCTGGTATCTGCACAGACGGATCCGCACCTATAATGCAAACGCTTGTATCTGCTCAGAACGGATCCGTTTGCATTACCATGAACAAAAAAAATAAAAATAATGCAAACGGATCCATTTTCACTTACACTGAAAGTCAATGGGAGGCGGATCCGTTTTCAATTGCACCATATTGTGTCAGTGAAAACTTATCCGTCCAGCAGAAGTCTCATATTATTATTCTTTTTAAGTAACTAGTGATGCAGCTCTATAGTGTAGTGGTTAACATTCTTGGCTGTAATGTAGAAGGATGTAAGTTCGAATCCCGCCAGAGACCTTTCAGAAATAGAGGCTAAATTAGATTTAAACACACTAACTCGAGCACACGCGATATTCGCCCAACACTACACTATACGTTTTGACTAGAAAGCAAAGAGTGAAATGCGTATATATTTTTCTTGTTGGACTGAAATATGCCCCTATATGCTTTCACAAGGAATAACTGCAACAGTGCAGTGCGTATATATATATTTTTTTACTGTAATACGCCTCTATACGCTTTAAACAGAAATAACTGCAACAGTGCAGTGCATATATTTTTCTTGTTGGACGGAAATAGGCCACTATACGCTTTGACCAGAAAACAATCAAAGAGTGAAGTGCGTATATATTTTTCTTGTAGTTTTGAAATACACCCCTATACGCTTTCACCAGAAATAACTGAAATAGTGCAGTGCGTATATATTTATCTTTTTTTTACTGAAATACGCCCCTATATGCTTTCACCAGAAATAACTGCAACAGTGCCGTGCATATATATTTTTCTTTTTTACTGTAATACGGCCCTGTACGCTTTCAACAGAAATAACTGCAACAGTGCAGTGCATATATATTTTTCTTGTTGGACTGAAATAGGCCACTATACGCTTTAACTAGAAAACAATCAGAGTGAAGTGCTTATATATTTTTCTTGTAGTTCTGATATATGCCCCTATACGCTTTCACCAGAAATAACTTCAACAGTGCAGTGCGCATATATTTTTCTTGTTGGACTGAAATAGGCCACTATATGCTTTGACCATAAAACAGAGTGAAGTATGTATATATTTTTCTTATAGTTCTGAAATACGCCTATACGATTTCACCAGAAATAACTGCAGCAGTGCAGTGCGTACATATTTTTATTTTTTTTATGAAATACGCCCCTATATGCTTTCACCAGAAATAACTGCAACACTGCAGTCTGTATATATTTTTCTTTTTTTTACTGTAATACAATATTTACTATAAAACAATCAAAGAGTGAAGTCTGTATATATTTTTCTTGTAGTTCTGAAATACGCCTATTCGCTTTCAACAGAAATAATTGCAGAAGTGAACTTAGAATATATTTTTCTTGTTGTACTGAATTACGCCCCTATACACTTTCAACAGAAATAACTGCAACAGTGCAGTGCGTATATATTTTTCTTGTTGTACTGAAATACGCCCCTATACGCTTTCAACAGAAATAACTGCAGAAGTGAACTGAGAATATATTTTTCTTGTTGTACTGAATTACGCCCCTATACACTTTCAACAGAAATAACTGCAACAGTGCAGTGCGTATATATTTTTCTTGTTGTACTGAAATACGCCCCTTTACGCTTTCAACAGAAATAACTGCAGAAGTTAACTGAGAATATATTTTTCTTGTTGTACAGAACTACACCCCTATACGCTTTCCCTAGAAATAACTGCAACAGTGCAGTGCGTATATATTTTTCTTGTTGGACTGAATAAGATACTAAGATATAAGCCACTAAAGGCTTCTCAACATAACACTTGCAGCCCAATAACAAATAGCTGGAATGACAGAGCTGTCTAATGACTATTTGGATCCCCTGCACTTGTTTTTTTTTTTTGTAAATTCTCTTTTTATTAAATTTTTCCATTTAAAATTAACATCACAAGGGGAGGACACCTCGGGACGCAGCCCAAGAGAGTTACCTCCATAAGGCATGAGTGATAAAATAGTAAACACATTTGAATGGCAAATATACAATACCAGCATATGCCGGGCGATATCAGGGTATTCCTTCATTAAAGGTGCAGCCCAGTAAACAAGAAACATCAGGTAGTTTGTAGGGGGGAAGGAAAGACCCGGGTAAGAGGGGAAGGGAAGCGAGGGGGGGGGGGGGCCGACAGAAATAGAAAGACAACAGTCCAGAAAGAGCGAAGAAGGAAGGAAAGGCCAAGAGAGATAAACAAGAGCCTCACACCTTAAGCAGCGAAAAGAAGTTTATAGTCGTGGGTAGTTTGAAATGTCAGCCCGCTTTTCCATGTCTTAAGAAATTTATTTTTGGTGTTCATTAGCGAAGCGGTTAGATCCTCCATTCTCATTATTTCCTGAATTTTACCCAGCTACAGAGACATCGTAGGCACAGTCGTCTGCCTCCAAAGGCATGGGATACATGCCCGAGCAGCATTGACCAAATGTCGTATCACAGATTTTTTTATAAGTCGCCATGGATAGGTCGCACTGGTGGAGCAGGAAGAATGCTGGTGATTTCGGGAGATCGACCTCGGTAAATTTGGACGTGACCTGCCACACCTTATCCCAAAATTGTGTTAGTGCCCGGCATTCCCAGAAGATATGTAACAAGGTCCCCCTGGTTTCACCACAGAGCCAGCATAGTGGAGACACTGTAGGGAATATGGCATTTAACCTGGTGGGTACGCGGTACCATCTAAAGAGTAGTTTAAACCCTGCTTCCTGTATGTTACTAGCTATAGAGGTTTTATGTGCGCACGAATAAATCCTGTCTTTCTGCTCGGTCGTGAACGTCACTCCCAGGTCCTGTTCCCATTGTGTCATGTATTTCGGTGGGGGGAACCCGAAGGAGAGTTCAGGAAACAGTATGTAGAGGGGGAATATTAATCACCAATATTTATGTAAATATCAATAATTAATATTCATAAATAGGAGGAGCCGTCTATTGATGACTCCACCTATTTATACCTTTATATAACAATAATACAATACTTTCACTATACTTTACGCTAATCACTAAACTAGCTGCATGCGCCTTACTGAACTATCGCCAATAACTACACGTTACACAGATAGTTACAAGTAAAACAAGATATTTATTAATACCTAGTACACTACATGCGCAATACACTAACAATACAGCACTAAACTACACTACACATTCCCAAATTCCACCCACAAACTAACTATACAGTACATTCACACAATCATTAGCAGCCCACCCACCTGGTTCTACTTACTGTCCCTAAGGGGTACAACAAGGGTTAATACAGTAATGCAAGGGTTAATACCCTGCAAGTGAGAGGGGGTGTATGGTCAGGTTGAGGGTTGGTAGTGGGTAGGGGTGAGGTACAAATAGTGGGGGTGATCAGGGAGGTACAATCAGGGGTATAGGAATCAGGGGTTATTCAGGGGAGTAGGGGTTTGGATATGCAGGGGTTAACCAGAGAGGATCGTTGGTGGGGTAGGGGTGTGGGCTCAGGGGTGTAAGGGTGACAAGGGGGGGAAATCGTTGGTGGGGTAGAGGGGTGATTGTGGCAATGGTTGGTGGGATAGAAAGGTTATTGTGGCAGGGGAAATCGTTGGTGGGGTAGCGGTAGGGGTTAATCAAGGGGGTGGTGATACTCAGCACTTTGTTGTCAGCCGGGGGGCCGCTCCGTCCTCCTCCCTGAGCGCCGGCTACGCTCTCCTTCAGGGGGGCCGGTAGGGGTCTCGTCAGCCGGGGGGGGGGGGGGGGCGCTCCGTATCCTCCAGTGCAGGGGCCGCCGGATATTTATCTCCCGCGGCCCGCACTGCCGCACCACCCACAAGGTGGCGCGCGCCCATCGGAGACACGTGGGCCGGCGCAGTGATATGACGTCACTGCGCCGGCCCGCCCGTCCCCGAACGCGCACATCGGGGCCGCGCCATATACTAACAGGCGGGAGAAGCCTGTGATCTCCCGCCTGTAGCCTTTAGCATTCCGGGCAACGCGATGGGGTAATCGTGCTGCCGGAATGCGCATAATAGAAGGAGGGGAGGTTTCTCCCTCCCTTCTATCATGCATAACTATCTCTAGTAGCGCTGGAGATAATTAGAACAAAGGACTCAGATTCTGTTGAACCTGAGTCCTTTGTAGCCATCAGGATGACCGGACCCTTGTCCGGTCATTCTGATGCAATCAGCCAGATTGCATTAGGGTGAATGCTTGGGGCACATTCACACTGATGCACCTGGTTTCAGATATTGGGGCCTATGGATATGGGGGGGTATCTGTACAATATACGTGTATGGATGCTTGGGGCACTGATACTGGGGTATATACTACACACCTATCAGGGGGCACATATATTATATTATAAGGGGGATTATCTTCCAGGGACCATATATTTCCCACAGGGGCCAACATGAGCCCCTGTCGACCACCAAGGGCAGACGTGCGCAGATGCTGGGCACATCTGCGCACATCATCCCATGATATGGTGATCAATGTATGCATATATACCATACATGCATGCACGTGTTTGCATGCATGCATGCATGGATATATATGCATACGTCTCAACCCTTCCTCAACAGAGTACATGCTAGAGAGAGTATGTCGGAGGATACCCCTTTGATCGCATAGTTTCTCAAAGTCAGTTTTTTTCTCTTACGTATAAAGACGCCTGTGGTAGCATAGAGAGGAAATGGCAGAGTTGTTGGGACTTCCAGTCAGTCAAAACAGGTGTATTGGAATCCAGATGTGGAATCGTCCATGAGTTTGTCACGATAAAGTGATGTGCCTGGAAGACATTGTTAGATAGTAAAGTCCTGAAACTACCCTAGGCCTGGGTTTGATTAGCTTCAATTCTGGCAACATGTGCCTCTAGGTCAGCTCTAGTGGGTAGAGCCCTCACCATCCCCCATAATTCAGCCGTGCGGTCCAGTGATGGCGGTGGAGGGGAATCACACAGTCTATCCTCTGGCGGTTGTGGTGTGGGGGAGAATATGGCCGGCATACCCTGGCTAAGGGAGGGGCCTCGGCCACTGCCTGAGGAGAAGGTGGTACCTTAATAGCTGAACACTGAAAAATGGCAAAATCTAAAATGGCTAATGTATTTATAGGGCTGCGACATCACAGGGCTGGCTGCATGCAGGCATATCAATCTGGGTGATCCCGCCTTCCCAGAGTACCTTGCCCCATGTCCTCAGTCCTTACACGTGTAGTGGCCATTTTAGGAAAATTGCATTGGTTGCAAATCAAATTTTAGTCAGCTTCGATTCGCTCATCTCTAGTTCCCACCAATACTGTCTGCTGTGTAAGCACAAATGTAGACCAACCTGATCTAGCTTAGAGACAAGTTGGTTTGTTATAGCTTCAGAAATGTCATTACTATTGCTGTAAAAATCAAGCAGCACACGTTGCACCCCTTTTTTAAAAAGAAAATATCTGAGAACATCTAAAAAACACTTAGTTACACCTTTGTATGAAGCATCTGTTGCCAGTGAAAATGGCAGGTAGTTTACTTTCATGTAGTCTACATGCATCTGCATGGAATATGGAGCTAACATATTTTGCATAGAGATTTTGCTTTGTTTTTCCCACAGGACACACTTTTAGCATTAAAGGAGTGCTTATATAGCTCTATATCGACTTAAATGCCACAGTCCACTCTTCTGTAAGTGTGATGGTGTTTCACTGCATGATATACTTTGCAAAGATCAGCAGAAGATATTTCGAAGTGCTCAGAACTGACAGAGTTGGTCTAAAAAACAATGCTTGGGAGAAAGCTGATTGGAAATGAATAATCAGGGGTGAAGTTAACCTTACAGTGACCTGCAGAGCCTAATGGATCTCCCTCGCTATAAGTATTGGACTTGTGGGTTCCTTAGAATAATCACTGGCCAATGAGGCAAGGGTAGTCACTACTAGTCCGGTGGTGGGTGTGGGCCAGAACTGGAAGGTCAGCAAGGGATGACTTATCCAGAGGATGAGGCTTATACAGATTCAGAAGTGCAAGCTAGGCAACAAATTCAAAGGGACTAGGAAAACATGGCTGCTTTTGTCCAGGATTACCTGTGTCCATGGATTGTGTCTGGTATTGCATGTTGCCCCCTATTTAAGTGAATGGAGCTAAACGTCAGTCACACACAAAGTACCGGTGTGGTACTGTTTTTAGGAAAAAAACAAACTATGGTTTCCTAATAAGTTGTGATTTAATAAAGAGCAAGAGATACAAGGTGGAAACAAATTCGTCGTCTTCAAACAACTGATCAGTGGACTGCTGGGTGTTGGACCCCCACTAATTAGAGATTGATTGGCCTATCCTGAGGATAGGTCATTAGTACAATATGTACTGGCTGCACAACCCCTTTAATTTGTCGGGTTGCTACTTTCACTGACTGGTGAATTTCATATTAAAAAAGTCGTAAATTTTCATCATATAGAGATAATGGAGGCTGAAATAAGGATATTTATAAAATTATTTCGGCCTATCTATGAATAGGATTTCATAATGAGAAATTCACCAATCAGCAAAGCAAATTTTCTGATATTTGATCATCTCAAATGAGGGCCATAAACAGGCACCCCTTTCAGATATGGACCCCATTCGTAGCGGTCCATTACACAAGTCTATTTTATGTTTACATTCTACTTTTTTTTTTCTTTTGGCAAAAGCAGGAACAGATCCCAGCAGGGAGGAGAGGAAAGCTTTCCTTATGGAAAAAATAGATTTTTCCTGTGTGAAGGACATTTCCTTCCTGGGAAAATGTTAGGGCCTGAAGGATCATGGGGCCAGGGAGTAAAGTTCATGGTGAAGATTGTTACCGTCACTTCTAGGCTGAATTCCAAATGTTATCTGCATAATATCACAAGACACAATCTGACTCAGCATACTTAAAGGGATATTCCCATTATTGAATTTTGTGGTTTGTAATTCTCTGCAAAAAAAAAAATGGATACAGTGGAAATATTCTCTCATAAATAAGTTTGTCTACATTTGATTTAACACAAAATAGACCCACTAATTTCCTCTGTTAAAGTAGAGTCCATCTTTGTTTCAAAGTTGGCAAAGCTTTCTTTGACCAATTTCCCCCCTAATAAAGTAACTGGATTAAAGACTGCTGCACCAGTGCCACAGACAGGATATGTTCATTGAAACATGTAAATTAGATAATTAGATTTTTAAAGATACTGTTCATTTCAGTATAATATCTCTCCATACTCAGAATGTGGTATAACTGCAATGTGTGAACAGGGCCTTATATATATGGAAGCTAGGCATCTGCTGCAATTAGACGATTTTTATTGCCTTAATGTGGCCAGACCCCTGGGGGTTCTTCTCAACTAAATTTAGGCCACCTAGGGGGAGATTTATCAAATGGGTGCAAAGTAGAACTGGTTTAGTTGCCCATAGCAACCAATCAGATTTCACCATTCATTTTCCAAAGGAGCTGTGAACAATAAAAGGTGGAATCTGATTGGTTGCTATGGAGAACTAAGCCAGTTCTACTTTATACCAGTTTGATAAATCTCCCCCCTAGAGTTGTAAAATTAAACCCTTTAATATAGGTCTGTGTCACTAGCGCATTGTGTTATCAAAATACAAAAAAGGTATAAAGCTGGAAATTATACTAAGTCTTCCCAATATCAGGTAAAATGAGGTGAAAGGAAATCTTTGACCAAGGTTTATCGCTTAAAGCCTCTACAGTAAACATGTGCAAAGGGCTATATTGGAGTTTAGGTAACAGAGTAAGTACTTCAAAGTACTAATGTCATGATAAGACTCTGCAATCTTCCAATTCATATCAACTTTTTTAATTTTTAAAGTGTAACTGCCGTTTAATTATTTTTTTTAATATATCCTAATGGTATAGTAGACCCTGCTGTATAAATGCTTTTGTGCTTTAGAATTTCATCTTCTTCAGTTTCACCCCATAGCACCCAGGAATGTGTGTCACTTTTACATTCAGAAGCCGTCTCCTCTCTGATATAAACAAGAGACTGAAGAGCACTGGGAAGAGGAGCACCGCCCTGAGTGCCTGGGCAGAGCACTGGGAGGAGGGGCGCGGTCCTGAGTGCCTGCGGAGAGCACTGGGAGGAGGAGAACAGCCTTTAGTGCCTGAGGAGAGCACTGGGAGGAGGAGCACAGCCCTGAGTGCCTGCGGAGAGCACTGGGAGGAGGAGCACAGCCCTGAGTGCCTGAGGAGAGCACTGGGAGGAGGAGCACAGCCCTGAGTGCCTGAGGAGAGCACTGGGAGGAGGAGCACAGCCCTGAGTGCCTGAGGAGAGCACTGGGAGGAGGAGCACAGCCCTGAGTGCCTGAGGAGAGCACTGGGAGGAGGAGCACAGCCCTGAGTGCCTGAGGAGAGCACTGGGAGGAGGAGCACAGCCCTGAGTGCCTGAGGAGAGCACTGGGAGGAGGAGCACAGCCCTGAGTGCCTGAGGAGAGCACTGGGAGGAGGAGCACAGCCCTGAGTGCCTGAGGAGAGCACTGGGAGGAGGAGCACAGCCCTGAGTGCCTGAGGAGAGCACTGGGAGGAGGAGCACAGCCCTGAGTGCCTGGGCTCGGGCAGAAAGTGGAGGGGGAGGGCTGCTTTAGATGGTGATATCTCCTGAATGGTAGCAGCTAGAAATATGCAACTGGTCTTGTTTGAAAGATGACATTCCAGGCAAGACCAGAATGACAGCTAAAGTCCAGGCAACAGAGGAGAAATAACTGTTAAAAATCGAGTCGGGAATAACCACAAGTAAAACCTGCTTTTACTTTCATTTTCAGCTGCACTCTCAGAATCCTGATTTCTATCCGTGATATCTTCCCCTGTACTGAACATATTGCTGGCATTCTGGTATTGTCTGAAAGCCTGGAATGTCAGCTTTCAAACAATACAAAGCTGGTACCAAACTAGAGATATGAGGAGCTAAAGTCAGTGTGGAGGAGAGTGAGGGAGCAGCTGCAGAGCTGACAGGAGGAAAGATAGTAAAAGAAAAATATTGAAATATGGCATTATCGTTGTAGTGACCCACATAATAAAATTAAGTTATTTTTACCACACAGTGAACATCATAAAAAAATTCCACAAAATAATGTAAAGTTTTTTTTAATCTTTCCCCCTAAAAATAAAATAAAATAATAAGTTATTTAATACACTATATATCTCAAAATGATTCCTAAAAAAACTAATGTGACTATTAAGAGGCTAAAACAAATGCTTACTGATTTCATGTAATTCTCTAGTCTCTGGTTAGCTGTATGTGAGATGATACACACTGCTCTGGGGTAGTGGGGGAGGTTATCTGCATTCTGATTGGTCTTGTCTGTCTCTGGTTAGCTGTATGTGAGAGGATACACACTGCTCTGGGGTAGTGGTAGAAGTTATCTGCATTCTAATTGGTCTTGTCTGTCTGAAATAGGGTTGCTAAGGGCTGAATACAGAGATCAGAAAGGTAAAATTAGCTGAAAAATAAAGCTTCATGAATATCTTACCTTCAGCATCACATATGTTAGGAATTTCATTTTTTGTAGTGAAATGGCAGTTACACTTTAATGCACCTGCTAAATGTAAAGACGACATAATGATAGGCAAAGAAGTCCCTGATGGAAGATGAAAACGCATTGAAAGTCTAAAGCTAGTTTCACACCTGTGGCTGTCCTCTCCAACAGGGTTTTCTGGCATAGAATTAGTGCAGCGGTTTTTGTCCGACCGATTCCTGGCACATTTACCGGGTAGCGGCTGGATCTCTGCCGGATCCCCATTATAGTCAAATCCAGGAGAACTCCGGCAGGCTGTTCTATGCTGACGGAGAAGACAGCCGCAGATATGAAACTAGCATAATATTGGAAGTACAGGGCCAACACAGGATTACCTTAGCAGTACAGGCTACAGCCTTCCATGAATTCTTCTCATAATGTGGAGACTTTAATACTGCTTATGTTTGGGTGAAAGGGCTGTGCAGGATACTGCTTCTGACAATAATTCAGTGGTCAATATTTTTGTAATGCGAAGAACAAAACTCTAATAGACGCTAAAGAAAAGAAGAACTCTACAAAACCTGTAGACAATCATGAATTAAAATGTAGAACAATTAGCGGCTCACCAGGAATCAAAACCAGGACTACGTGGGTGCTCTGGCTGGGGGCTGGCTATCGATCAAGACAGCAAAAAAAAAGATGAGAATCAAATATACTTGTCACACTATCTGACAATAGAATGTAATATTATGATGACGTTCTAGATCTACCAGCTACACAACTTCATCACAATATTACATCATATTGTCAGACAGTGAGTGCCAGCTATACATTTCATGTAGACAATCATGACTGTTCAACCATATAAATCTGTAATGTACTGTATATGTATTTCAATAATTTTCCTACTTCTAATACCTGGATCTTAGTTTTGCAACATTTAAAATTGTATCTTCCTGGTTTACTTAATTTTTTATTTCTCTTACAATGTTGCCAGAAATGAGGAAAAATAATGGTTTGCTTTTTTTCTTTTTCTTCTGGAGACATCATCAATGTTGTTCATGGTATTACATGGTATTATCTGTGGTATTACAGGATTATTCAAACAAATGGGACTAAGCTGCAATACCAGTCACTATCTCAAGAAAACCACTTTCCGTTAAAGGGGTTTTCCCATGAAAAATATTCTATTTTTTTTAAACCAGGACCTGAATACTATTGTAATTAGTCCTTCAACAGCCAGATCTAGTGTTAGAGCTGTGACAGTTAGGCCTCCTACACACGAACGTATTTTTTTGCGGTCCGCAAAAACGGGTCCCGTTTTTCCGTGACCGTTTTTTCGGCCGTGGGTCTTCCTTGATTTTTGGAGGATCCACGGACATGAAAAAAAAGTCGTTTTGGTGTCCGCCTGGCCGTGCGGAGCCAAACGGATCCGTCCTGAATTACAATGCAAGTCAATAGGGACGGATCCGTTTGACGTTGACACAATATGGTGCCATTTCAAACGGATCCGTCCCCATTGACTTTCAATGTAAAGTCTGAAGTCCCTTTTATACCATCGGATCGGAGTTTTCTCCAATCCGATGGTATATTTTAACTTGAAGCGTCCCCATATTCTAACACAGAGGCGTTCCCATGGTGATGGGGACGCTTCTAGTTAGAATATACTACAAACTGTGTACATGACTGCCCCCTGCTGCCTAGCAGCATCCGATCTCTTACAGGGGGCTGTGATCAGCACAATTAACCCTTCAGGTGCCGCACCTGAAGGGGTTAATTGTGCTATCATATCCCCCTGTAAGAGATCAGGGCTGCCAGGCAGCAGGGGGCAGACCCCCCTCCCCAGTTTAAATATCATTGGTGGCCAGTGCGGCCCCCCCCCCCTTCCTCCCTCTATTGTAATAATTCGTTGGTGGCACAGTGTGCGCCCCCCCCTTCCTCCCTCTATTGTAATAATTCGTTGGTGGCACAGTGTGCGCCCCCCCCTTCCTCCCTCTATTGTAATCGTTGGTGGCACAGTGTGCGCCCCCCATTGGCCCCCCCTCCCTCTATAGCATTAACAACATTGGTGGCCAGTGTGCGGCCTCCCATCTACCCCCCCCCCCCCCGATCATTGGTGGCAGCGGGTTACTAGCAATAGTACAATAGTAAAAGATTCATACTTACCTGGGAGCTGCGATGTCTGCTTCTGGCCGGGAGCTCCTCCTACTGGTAAGTGACAGTTCATTTAGCAATGACACTTACCAGTAGGTGGAGCTCCCAGCCGGACACGAACATCACAGCAGCCGGTAAGTATGAATCTTCTACTATTGTACTATTGCTAAGTAACCATGGCAACCAGGACTGTAGTAGCGTCCTGGTTGCCATGGTTACCGATCGGAGCCCCAGCGATTAAACTGGGACTCCGATCGGAACTCCGCTGCCACCAATGATGGGGGGGGGGGGAGATGGGAGGCCGCACACTGGCCACCAATGTTGTTAATGCTATAGAGGGAGGGGGGGCCGATGGGGGGCACACACTGTGCCACCAACGAATTATTACAATAGAGGGAGGGAGGGGGGGGCCGATGGGGGGCGCACACTGTGCCACCAACGAATTATTACAATAGAGGGAGGGAGGGGGGGGGGGCGCACACTGTGCCACCAACGAATTATTACAATAGAGGGAGGGGGGGGCCGCACTGGCCACCAACCTATTAGTACAATAGAGGGGGGGGGGCCGCACTGGCCACCAATGATATTCAAACTGGGGAGGGGGGGGAGGGTCTGCCCCCTGCTGCCTGGCAGCCCTGATCTCTTACAGGGGGCCGTGATCAGCACAATTAACCCCTTCAGGTGCGGCACCTGAAGGGGTTAATTGTGCTGATCACGGCCCCCTGTAAGAGATCAGGGCTGCCAGGCAGCAGGGGGCAGTCTTGTACACAGTTTGTAGTGTATTCTAACTAGAAGCGTCCCCATCACCATGGGAACGCTTCTGTGTTAGAATATACTGTCGGTTCTGAGTTTTCACGAAGTGAAAACTCAGCTTTGAAAAAGCTTTTATACAGACGGATCTTCGGATCAGTCTGTATAAAAACTAACCTACGGCCACGGATCACGGACACGGATGCCAATTTTGTGTGCATCCGTGTTCTTTCACGGACCCATTGACTTGAATGGGTCCGTGAACCGTTGGCCGTGAAAAAAATAGGACAGGTCATATTTTTTTCACGGCCAGGAAACACGGATCACGGATGCGGCTGCAAAACGGTGCATTTTCCGATTTTTCCACGGACCCATTGAAAGTCAATGGGTCCGCGAAAAAAAACGGAAAACAGCACAACGGCCACGGGTTCACACAACGGTCGTGTGCAGGAGGCCTTACAGGGATAGAGCTGCAGAAGAAAAGACCTGCCTCCTGAGAAAGGACACCACCCTAAGCTGTAATAGGATGAAAGCTGCAGCAGAAAGGACACTCCTGCTGAGCTGCCAGCCTGAGTAAAATCTAGCAGAGCAATGAATATATTTAGTTACATACAGTTGAAAAAAGAGATAAGTCCTTGAAGTTCAACCAAGGGATAGGTGGGGACGTGAATTTTAGAAAAAGGGGAGCGAGTCAGATTTCTACACATTTTCATAAGCATTAATGTCATCTAATCATCTAAACCCTTTTTCTTTTATTTTCTTCCCCCAAACTATCCCCCAGTTAGTACTTTTGGTACCGTTTGTTATTTCACAATATTGTATGTACAAATCTACAGGGGCGAAGAAGAAAAAATAGAAAAAATCAATACTAAAGGAGGACCTTAACGCACAAAGAAATGTTGTTCATAGATAAAGTAAAAGATTTATTCAACAAGTACTTCTTGTATCATCTTGCTGAAATTAAATTAAGTTTCCAGCTTACTGCACATAAAGCTTAATCGCCATATAAGAAAAAGCTCTACAGCTTTCAAATACACTTTCAACAGCTGTAGACCAACCAAGAGCTATTTCTCTGGACTCCCCCATACACAATCGATTTGGCCGATTGTGTATATGTTTTTTGATAGGAAGAGAGAAGAAAACCTTGCCAGACATTTCTGGTGATGACCTATCTACCAGGAAAAGAAGATCATTGGTTGTAATTAAAAACTGAGATAATCTGTCGAGGGAGGGTCGGGAGCTTCAAATATAGACACAGGGGCACATTTACTAATCCTATAGATGGCGTAAACTTAGACAGGCTGTCTAGACATTCACCAAATTTATCAAAGTGGCTTAGGCTGAATGATAAATGTGGTGCAGGGATAGACAAATTTGACCAAATTTGACCAACTATTGGTTGGCTAATTTTTGAACCAGAATTGTGACACCATTTTTTAATGGTTACATTAGACCATGCCCCCTTTTAAAATGAAATTACTCCTCTTTCTGTTAAACCACACCCCTTTGTTGGGCTCTCTAAAACTAGATGCACAAATTCTGCCAAATTTTGGTGCAATTTGTACTAGAATCTAGGTGCAATCAAATTAGCAAATGTGGCCCAATATGTTGGCCAGTCCCACCAAAAATGGTGCATTTGGTCAACAATATTTGTTATTTCATAATATTGTATGTACATCTACCGTAAGCCCTTTTTAAAACTGTTCACTGTTCCTGCTGTTACCATGTCCTGAAGTACTGTAGACTATTCCAAGATATACAGTTCTCACAGTGACACCTCTGGGGATGGAACTTTTTTTTTTCTCCAGTCGGAGGCAGTGCACCCTTCTTTAAAAATTAGGAACTGAGTTCTTTAAGAACTCTTGGGTATAATCAGTCTGACCTTATGTAACTTAGCTTGGACCATATCTACAGTTAGCCAGTAGAGTATAAAAAACCCATTTAGTAACTCTGCCTTTTCCTTATGTTCAGTGACCACATACCCTTTTCTGTTATTTAGGGGACCTACCTGCTCTGACCTTGGTTTTTTAGCATTTATATATTTAAATAATTTTTGGGGATTTGTTTTGCTCTCTTTTGACACCTAGTTTTTTTTTTTGCAAATTTTATCTCCTTTTTACAATTTTTTTTATTAAGCCCATTGTTAATTTCAAATGCTACAGCAAACCCCTCAGATTTGTATTTTTAAAATGCCTTGTCATTTATTGCCCTTTTTACAATAGCTGTAAACCATGTGGGGCTTAATTTTCAGCCGTTTATACTTATTACCGCCAGGAATAAATTTAGCAGTGTAGTTACCCAATGTGGATTTGTATTATTATGCAACAGTAGCTGCTGGCAGTCTATGCATGAAAATTCTGCCCTCAAACTGGGGAAATTGGCCTTTTTAAAATTCAGTGTTTTTGCTCTACTAGCCACAGTTTGCTTCTTATAGTTCAGGGGGAATATAATTATATTGTGGTCACTATTACCTAGTTTTTCACAAACAATAACAATTCTGACAAGCTCTGCATTGATAGAAATTACCAGATCACAACGGAGCATTGCCCCTGGTGTGATCTTATACTAATGGGATCCTGCAGCAGGTTAAGAAATATTCTCCCCTTTGCAGTAGAGGCAGAACCATTTAATAACCAGTCAATGTCTGGGAAGTTAAAATCTCCCATTATGACCACTGTACCAGCTAGTGCAGCCCGCTCTATCAGGTTATACAACTGAACTTCTAACTCCTCTGTGATGTTAGGGGGTCTATAGATTACACCAAGTATTATTTTTCCAGAGTTTATTTCCCTTTGCAATTCTACTAATAGTTTTTCAAAATTCTCACCAACAATTTCCTATTTCACACTCTTTCACATCACTCCTCACATAAAGGCACACACCACCGCCTTTTCTATTGACCCCGTCTTTAGTAAAGAGTATATCTGTAAAGAATAAATCAAGGCAACTGGACTTACTGTAGATTTCTTGAAAACGTTTCACTCGTTCTTCCAACGAGCTTTCTCAATTCTGAGTGACTGTACAAGAATTCTCTGGGAATAAATATATAACTAAATCAACATCTGGTAATTATACCCAACATGGGGTAAGGGGTCATTATACCCAGAATGGGGTCAAAGGTGTTGATGCCATTATCCTAATTGGAGTCAGTAAGTGATGACCTCCCAGAAAAAGGTGTCAAGACAGTATTGTATGTGGCAGACAATAGATGTCTAACCCCCCCCGCCTCTATTCAAGCTTGGCTTCTCCATTTTTACGTAGATGGCCTCCTTCACACCTCGTTTGTACATGCACAGCTAGCTCAGCACACTATGAGCAATGAGAGGCAGAAGAACAAGTTCTGCATTTTGTTATCCCGAACTGCAAACAGCCATACCAGTGAGGAAGTAACATGGAGGCGAAAGGAGGAAACAAGGACAGTGCAAAACAAAGAGAAATGGGTGCCTGAGATGGATGTCCTTGCTAAAGGGTTGAATTTCGCAATCACACCAAGAACCATACCAATAGTTGGTATTATTTCAGCCACTGAAGCCTCAATCCACAGCAACAAAGTACCACAGAGTGAGGCTGAACAACTTCGCCTTAAAGTGTCTGCAGCTCTGGCCAGTGCCAAACCACCTCCTTCAAACTTGACTAGAGAAGAAAGGAAGGCGGTTACATCCCTGAAGAAAGACACATCACCATCCTGCCTGCAGATAAAGGAAGATACACGGTTGTACTTAATACATCTGACTACGATGCCAAGGTGACCACACTCCTGGATGATAACAACACATATGAGGCCCTAAGACGAGACCCAACCAGTGGCTACAAGAAGAAGGTTATAGAACTACTACAAAATCATTGATCGGGCCATGTATCATCGCCTCTACCCTGGGGAAGCCCCTCCATGTATTTATGGGCTTCCTAAGATACATAAGGATGGGACCCCTCTCAGGCCAATTGTCAGCAGCATCAACTCTGTGACCTACAATGTGGCAAAATACTTAGCCAGATTTCTAGCGCCCTTGGTTGGAAACACACAACATCACATACAGAACTCTCAGGATTTCTCCACCAAAATCCAGAACTTGGTATTGGGCACAGAAGAAACAATGGTCTCCTATGATGTTACATCCTTCTTCACCTGCATACCCACTACAGAGGCAATTGAAACGATCAGGAAACAGTTGCTACTAGACAACACCTTAGGCTGCAGAACAGAACTTAGCCCAGACCAAGTGTGTGCCTTACTGGACCTTTGTCTGAGTACCACCTACTTCAAGTATAAGGACAAGTTCTACAAGCAAAAACATGGCTGTGCTATGGGATCACCAGTCTCGCCTATTGTAGCGAACCTGTATATGGAGGAAGTAGAAAGGAAAGCCCTGACCACTTTCATGGGAATTACACCGAGTCATTGGTTCAGATATGTGGATGATACTTGGGTTAAAATTCATAAACAAGAGTTACAGGCTTTCACCGACCACATCAACTCAGTGGATCATAACATCAATTTCACGCGGGAAGATATGCAGAACAACAAACTGGCGTTTCTGGACTGTCTTATAACAGTGGAAGAGGGAAGGAAGCTGGGAATAGAGGTCTATCGAAAACCAACACACACAGACCAGTACCTACTATTTGATACCCACCATCCTCTAGACCACAAACTGGGAGTCATCCAGACTCTACACCACCGGGCAGAGAAAATCCCCACCAGCACAGAGGCCAAGGCGAAGGAATTCAAACACCTCAGAGGGGCACTTAAAACTTGTGGGTATCCAGATTGGGTCAAAACAGAAGGAAGGAGAAGAAAGAGCACCAAGACTACCAGTGAGGGCGAGAAGCATGACGGACGCAAGAATATGGTTATCCCATATGTAGCTGGGGTGTCTGAGAAACTCAAAAGGATTTTTAATAAACATCACATCCCTGTCTGCTTTAAACCCAGCAACACACTGAGGCAACAACTGGTTCACCCAAAAGACCCAACGCCTAAACACAAGATGGACAACATTGTGTACGCAGTCCAGTGCAATGAGGAATGCTCAGAACTGTATATTGGCGAAACAAAACAACAACTACATCAGAGTATGGCTCAGCATAGAAGAGCAAAAACCTCTGGTCAAGATTCAGCCGTGTACTTACATCTAAAAGAAACAGGTCACACCTTTTAAGACAGTCAAGTACGTGTTTTGGATAAGGAGGCCGATTGGTACAAACGCGGTGTGAAGGAGGCCATCTACGTAAAAATGGAGAAGCCAAGCTTGAATAGAGGCGGGGGGGGGGGGGGGGGGGGTTAGACATCTATTGTCTGCCACATACAATGCTGTCTTGACACCTTTTTCTCGGAGGTCATCACCTACTGACTCCAATTAGGATAATGGCATCAACACCTTTGACCCCATGCTGGGTATAATGACCCCTGACCCGATGCTGGGTATAATTACCAGATGTTGATTCAGTTATATATTTATTCCCAGAGAATTCTTGTACAGTCACTCAGAATTGAGAAAGCTCGTTGGAAGAACGAGTGAAACGTTTTCAAGAAATCTACAGTAAGTCCAGTTGCCTTGATTTATTCTTTACAGATATACTATGACCTGGATAAATGAGAACCTTCACAGACTTTAGTAAAGAGTGTAAAACCCTGCAGCCCAGTCATGACAAGAGTCCAGCCAGTCTCAGCCACACCAACCACATCTATGTGTTTTGCTTGCAGAGTACAGGCTCCCGCATTTTGCTTGCTAGACTTCTGGCCTTTGTGAATATACATTTTAAAGGGTTTCTATCACTTCGTATGCCATAATTAGCTCTCAGACACTAGCGATCCGCTAGTGTCTGCTCTGGCCAACCATCCTAATATAAGAGCTTTTTGGGCAGCCGTTTTGCTAAAAAAATAACTTTTATAAATATGCTAATGAGCCTCTAGGTGCTATGTGGGCGTCATTAGCACCTAGAGGCTCCGTCTACCTTCATACACAGCCACCGCCCAGCGCGTCCCTCCAGCCCGCCCATCTCCTGATGAATGCGATCCTCCGTGTGACGCAACGGACGAATTCTCGGCAATGCGCCGTGCGCGGCTGTATTCGGCGCATGCGCAGAGAATGTCTGACCGCTTCCCTGCTCAGATATCTCCACTGCGCCTGCGCCGATGACGTCATAGTGCTCCAAGGAACAGGCGCAGTGGAGATGTCTGAGCAGGGAAGTGGTCAGACATTCTCTGCGCATGCGCCGAATACAGCCGCGCACGGCGCATGCGCGAGAATTCGTCCGTTGCGTCACACGGAGGATCGCATTCATCAGGAGATGGGCGGGCTGTGTATGAAGGTAGACGGAGCCTCTAGGTGCTAATGACGCCCACATAGCACCTAGAGGCTCATTAGCATATTTATAAAAGTTATTTTTTTAGCAAAACGGCTGCCCAAAAAGCTCTTATATTAGGATGGTTGGCCAGAGCAGACACTAGCGGATCGCTAGTGTCTGAGAGCTAATTATGGCATACGAAGTGATAGAAACCCTTTAAGTTATTTAATTTCCCACATTCAGTTCCCGGAAAGTGAATATCTGTAATTTTTTGGGTACCTTGGTTTATATTTTTGGTTTCTAACAGGTTCATGAATGGGGAAGATCTCTGAATCCGTGTGAGGTACGGGGCTCTTTCTAGCTTTGTCATATACCTGATTTGCTTTTATTACATTAATCGTGGCATAACTTAAAGGGGTTATCCAACCCCTAAAATGCCTCCCATACGCCCGGGTCCCTCACAGAGGTTGTAGTTACCTGGCTCACCGGCACCCGTGTCGCTTCTGACGCCCACCGCTGCATCTCCCTGTCCTGCGGATGAAAACATCCGGCATGGGAAGGGGGGTAAGCCAATAGCAGGCCCCGATGGGAACAAGCCTCCCTAGCATTACGGCTAACGCTAGGGAGGCCTGTTCCCGTTTTGGCCTGATAGTGGCGACCCCCCCCAACACCCGATGTTTTCATCTGCAGGACAAGGAAATGCAGTGGCGGCCGAGCAGGCGTCAGAAGCGATGTGAGTATCGGGGAGCCAGGTACGTACAACCTCTGTGAGAAGCCTGAACGTATGGGGAGGCATTTTAGAGGTTGGATAACGCGTTTAATTAATAGGATAAAATTCAAAAAAGCCCGGAAAGAACAAATAAAAAAAAGAAAAGAAAGAAAACCTCACAAACACAAAAATTAGCCATTTCCTTTAATACATATGTAGTACAGAATGTTAATTACAGCAGAACAGTGTTTCCAGTTAAATAAAATTAAAAACTTTTTATTCGCCCCCTCCCCCAATATAAAATTACCAAATTAATATTTTGAAAGAACAATATGATCAAAGCTTTAAATAACACCACCATTTACCACAGTAATCATAACCACCAATACATACTCTTTGCTTTGGCAAAAAAAAAAAAGTCTTTGTTTTTAAACAGTGTATAAACCTAACATAGCAAAGACTGTATACATCTTTGTATTGCACTCATTTCTGTACAAGAATAAATTGTAAAGACAAAAATAGATAGCAGGTAAAATTAAGAAGCACAATATTTCTCACAATAAAAGTTTTCAGCCAAGAACATTAAAAAAATGCATAGAAAAGTAACACATTTATGTACAGAAAGAATGATCTGCATCAATTAACAATATGTACATTCCAACTAAACAAGTAACACCTATGCAGGACGGACGTGTGAATTTGTGCAGAGGTGAAGGGGTTCAGTTTCATGTGTAGTTTATAGCACGTTTGTTGGAAGATCACAGACAAAAATGGACAATCCGTAATACAAACGAGGAAACTGAATCCTCAGCAAACATTCATAAGTTCATAAAATCACCTACTTGTGTGAACAAAAAATTCCAGTCAGGCAAAAAGTAATGTTGGAAATAGTGTTTTTTTAAAGGCAATTTAAAATGGAGCAGAAAAGAAAAGCGCACTGATTATCTTAAGACTGCAAAGTGTGCTTGGTCGCAAAGCTAAGATGTAAACTTTAGTGTAACATTTGTATTATACACTGTACATTCCTAGATATCTACTACCCAAGACCTACTGTGCTATTACTTGTGATTCGGCTTGTTCTGGAACAGTTCATCTATACAGCATCAAAAATATTCAATAAACTTTTTACTTCTCTTTAGTGTTGAAAATAGTTGATATTGCCAAAGGAGGAAAATAAAAGTCATTACGGCTCCTCCTACCACAACCATCAGTTTGGCCGGCTAAACCCCAGTGGTGATGGAAATGGTTGTCCATTTTTAGAGGACCATGGGCTCTGGAAGGCATCCTGAGTTAGCCATACATGAGGCATCGATGTGAAATGAAGGAGGACTTTCATGCAATGGATGAGGAGTTTGTCATTCCTTGGACGGTTGTGCTTGTAGGAGTTCCACTTATGGCATTAAAAATGTGAAGTGAATTCGGCATAACACTGATCTTCTCTTCTCCGCACCAAATCTACAGAGGCGGAAAAAAAAAGAAAGGAAATCAATACTAAAGGAGGACCTCAACGCACAAAGAAATGTTGTTCATAGATAAAGTAGAAGATGCATGCCACAGGTTCTTCTTGTATCATCTTGCTGAAATTAAATGAAGTTTCCAGTTTACGGCACATAAAGCTTAATCGCCATATAAAAAAAGCTCTGCAGCTTTCAAATACGCTTTCAACAGCTGTAGACCAACCAAGAGCTATTTCTCTGGACTCCCCCATACACATACACGCTCGATTTGGCCGATTGTGTATGTTTTTTGATAGGAAGAGAGAAGAAAACCTTGGCCAGACATTTCTGGTGATGACCTATCTCCCAGGAAAAGAAGATCATTGGTTGTAATTAAAAACTGAGATCATCTGTCGGGGGAGGGTCAGGAGCTCGAAAAAAGACACAGGGGCACATTTACTAATTCTCTAGATGGCGTAAACTTAGACAGGCCGTCTAGACATTAACCAAATTTATCACAGTGGCTTAGGCTGAATGATAAATGTGGTGCAGGGATAGACAAATTTGACCAAATTTCACCAACTATTGGTTGGCTAATTTTTGCACCAGAATTGTGGCACAATTTTGTAACGGTTACATTAGACCAAGCCCCCTTTTAAGATGAAACTACTCCTCTTTCTGTTAAACCACACCCCTTGTTGGGCTCTCTAAAACTAGATGCACAAATTCTGCCAAATTTTGGTGCAATTTATACCAGAATCTAGATGCAATCAAATTAGCAAATGTGGCCCAATATGTTGTTGGCCAGTCCCATTAAAAATGGCGCATTTGGTCAACAATATTTTAATATATCTGTAGAGACACTCTTAAAGGGTTTCTACCACCAGAAATACTGTTATGTAGCTGACTGACATTAGCGATTCGCGCAGGCGCAGTTAGTGAATGCCACGCTCCTGGTGCCGGCTTCCTCATTGTAACGTAGTTGGCGCAGGTGCAGTGAGGAAGCCGGCGCCGGGAGAATACAGAAGCACACGGCGCAGGCGCGGGAATTGGTACGAGATACTGAGAAGTTTCACGTCAATCAACAGGAGCGGGGCGAGCTGGAGGGACGCGATGGGCGGCTGAAATGGTTAGTGGACGGAGCCCTCTAGGTGCTAATGACGCCCACATAGCAACTAGAGGTTCATTAGCATATCTATAAAAGTGCTTTTTTAACAAAAACGGCTGCAGGGACTAATGTTAGAAACATACTGTTATGTAGTGCTGACATTAGCGCATCGCTAATGTCAGTCAGCTACATAACAGTATTTCTGGTGGTAGAAACCCTTTAAAGGGGTATTCTCATCTGGGGAATTTATGGTATATAAACAGGCTACACACCTATTGGACATGGAAAACTCTATCAATATGTCATAAATGTGTCAGATGGACTTTAAACAAAAGTCTTTTGGAATAAAGTGCACCAAACTTATTAAGAGGTGTGACACTTGGCACAGCTTCATGCCGTCTTAAAGACAGAAAGTGAAAGATCTGCTATGAGGAGTGAAGTTGCACATTTTAGCACAAATATAGAAGGTGCCAAAATGTGTGACGTTTCTCTAGCCAGTAAACTGGCAAAAATCCGTTTTTATGAATTCCTCCCTTTGTATTTTAAGTCTTCATCATTCCTAAGATCTCTGCTTGCTGATAGTGAAACGTTATTTATATATTGAGATGGAAACCCTGTCCTGTCGATCACACAGGTGCATGTCTTGGATGAAAATAAGTATGCCTACATGCAGCAAGCTTAAATCGTGAAAATGGGGAGGAAAATAAACAAATGGATCCATTTATGAAAACGAACACAAAAGACTGGCATTATTGTCTATAGCAACCAGATTTAAGCTTTCATTTGCCAAACCAATTTAGACAATGAAAGCTCTGCGGTTACTGGTCGCTATGATCAATATATTTTTTTCTGTCAGTTTTGATAATTAGGTCAAGCTGCAGAACTTTTCAGTATACACTGATTAAAGCCTCCTGAACATAAATCTGGAAAGCCCTTTAATGGGGTTTTTGGGAAAGGTCATCAAAATCAGATCGGTGGGGGTCTGACACACCACACCCCCATTGATCAGTTGCTACCTGTAGCCGGAGGTACCATTGAGAAGAGGGCCAGAAGCACAGCTCCATTCCAAGTGTTGTGGCTATGTGGGGATGCTACATCTCTGCAAAGTCTCATTTTATTGAGAGCTGGACTGCAGTGGTATTTCTAGTTCTGGCGCTTGCAGGTAAAAGCTAAATGGTTTGCTGGGTGTTGGACCCCCAATGATCTGATATTGAGGGCTTTTTTTCTGGCGGAACGCACCGGAACGGCGTTCCGCCACCTTTTGACATCGCAGCCTGCCATGCTCCAGCATCGCAGGCTGCGATGTATCAGCGGGGAGGGACTGGGAGGAGGAGCTGGGGGCCGGTGCGTTCACTGTGCTCCGGCCCCGCCGCTCCAGTACAGTTATAAAATGTGTAAGTAATTCAATTAATAATGATTCATGCTGCCCCCTCTGTAGTATAACATTCAATATATCCTACTCACAGGGCTACTGTTATATCGTAATGCAGGCCGGCCTGCAAGTCACGTGCCTGCGCCGCCTGCTTCATTCATAAAGTAGGCCGGGCAGGCACGTGACGTCAGTCAGTCACGCTGCCGCTCGTCTGCCCGGCCGGCCTGCATTACGATATAACAGTAGCCCTGTGAGTAGGATATATTGAATGTTATACTACAGAGGGGGCAACATGAATCATTATTAATTGAATTACACATTTTATAACTGTACTGGAGCGGCAATGGGGGGGGTCTGTGGATGACACTGTTAAGGGGTGGGGGGGGGGGGGGGTGTGGATGGCATTGTTAAGGGGTGGGGGGGGGTCTGTGGTTGGCACTGTTATAGGATGGGGATCTGTGGATGCCATCCACAGATCCCCCATAACAGTGCCATCCACAGATCCTCCACCCCGTAACAGTGCCATCCACAGATCCTCCACCCCGTAACAGTGCCATCCCCAGATCCCCCATTAACAGTGCCATCCCCAGATCCCCCATTAACAGTGCCATCCCCAGATCCCCCATTAACAGTGCCATCCCCAGATCCCCCATTAACAGTGCCATCCCCAGATCCCCCATTAACAGTGCCATCCCCAGATCCCCCATTAACAGTGCCATCCCCAGATCCCCCATTAACAGTGCCATCCCCAGATCCCCCATTAACAGTGCCATCCCCATCTGGGGGGTTTCTTTGCTGGGCTGGACTTTTATAGCCCCCCCCCCCCAAATTTTACTTGCATCCCTGTTCTCTAAAGGGGCGGTTTTAAGGGGCAGTCCTAGGGGTGGGTAGGGGCGTGGCCAGGGAGGGGGGGTGAGTTCCACCACCTTTTCTCTGAGAAAAAAAGCCCTGGCTATATGTATGTATTTTAAAGATGACCGAGAGAGGGTCAGCAATATACCTTCAATATACCTCTTTGCTAAAAATTAACAATATTGACGTAACGCCTTTTAACACTAAGCATCCGCACTAAGCGGGGAGTTGACTCAATATTAGGCTATTTAATTTATATCAACGCAGCACAGAATAAAGTTATACATTACCGAGAATGCAGATGATGTGCAGAGACTAAGGGAAGCTAGCTCTAAGGTACAATCTGGTTGTTAGGATCTTTCTCCTGGGTTTTCTTTGTTTCTCTGTGTTTTCTCTTTTTTTTTCTTGTTGGTGGTGGTCCCTTTCCTCATGTGTGTGTTGTTTATTATCACAAACTTATCAGTTAGACACCTTCCTAGCTTGGAGCTTTCCAATCATTGTCAGCTAGGTGTGTACATATGATAAGAACTGTGATGTCATTGTATTACCCAAAATGCACTTATGCTACTGTTGCAATGTCACCTACTCATACCGAGGTGGCACTGTTGTATATGCTATTAGCATCATACTATAAAGAGTTAACCACGCAAGTCTGACTTAATCTTGCATTCTATACATTTGATATCAGGAAGCTTAAATCCATTGTACAGATAAGAAATACAATGGATTTTTGTTCAACGACAGGTGTACGTATCTCCTTAGCTGTCTTAACGATGATTAATCCTTAGTTACAAAAACACATCTTTCCTCATTAGGAAAGTCCATGCTTTTTCTCTGAGCAAAGCCTCATTAACAATGTTATAGAAGTAAATATTCTCCTAGCGAGATAGGTCATCAATATAGTTAGATTGGAAAACCCCTTTAAGCCAAAGTCATAGACTCGTAAGTTTGCTAATATACTTGGTTTTCCAAATTCTGCAATTGGGGACATAGCTGTAGGACGGATGCAATCACTAGAGTCAGATACTCCATCTCCTGCCTCCTTCTTGGAAGCTCAATTCTGTAAGCAAGTATATCGGCAAACTTGAGTATTTACATGTGCTCAATTACTGCAGAATTACTTATACTAAAACATACAAACTCTTAAATAGTATACCTTGATTGAACATAAGTGACATGATAACCTGGGCCCCTATGATACATGCAGTAATGTAACGACATATACATGCACAAGGGTTGGCATATACAGAAGAGCCAGTTGTCATAGGCATCATGATTCTTGTGATATCCACACATTTTTTTAGAGGTAAATACCCTCCCAGGAATTACCAAGATTACAGTATATGCAATTTGTCTGTTCGCTGGATACACATACAATGCCTAGTTTTGGATCTTGAGAGCAATATCACACACAAAGCACTCATGAGTTATATATTTTGTAGACTACATGCTGCGGCGGTATTTCAGAAGTGTCACAACAAATTAATGGAGCAGAAACATGCAGAGATTAAAACAAAACCAACTAATATTACCATCCCATCTGCTCATGTGCGCACAAAAGGAAGAAGAAAAACAGCCAGTTACTCAATATATCAACCACGTAATCAGACATTCTCTGCTAATTACAGGATAACGTATCAGTGCTTCCAATTATCACATATGAATGTATTATACTTTCCCAGTCTACATTCTGTATGCTGCAATTTTGCTTATTATACATCATCAGAAAGCAATTTCTAGTGGATTTGTGTGTCAGGAGATGAAAGATCCTCTAGACGTTGCTTAGCTAAGGCTGAGTTCACATCTCCGTCAAGGAGATCCAGCAGCATCCAGGGTTGCCGGATTCTCTACTTCACCGCCGGATCCCCATTGACTGATGAGCTATGGTGGCGATCTGGCTGCTTTTCGGCATAAATGAGGGGTTTTGGCCAGACACGATTTCATGCAATAATTTTTTTTTATCTTGCTGACAATCGGATCGCCTTAACAGAGATGTGAATGAGGCCTAATCTGACATCTTGGGTAAGGGAATGAAAATGATAAGTTCTCTTAAAGAGAACCCGTCACCATGAAAATGCAGTGCACCCAGTGATGGACAGCTAGCTGCATGACTAAGCATACATGGAAAGCTGTCAAGCACCGACTAGGACCGTCCACATGACTCCTAAATAGTGTTGAGCAAAGTGAGCTTTGGATGCTTCATCCGAAGTCGCTTCATTCTAAACTTTGGAATAATAATGTATGGACATTCGTCTCCATACAGTATTAGAAAGTATGGGCTCCGATGAGCTGAAGTTAGTTATTCACGAAGTCGCATGTGACTTAGTTGAATAACTTCGGTAGTTGATTTCAAAGTGAAAAACCACTTTAAAACTTGAAACCGAGCTTGGCTTCGGTTCAGACTAGTACCTCAGAACTGAAGCCAAGTTCGGTTTCAAGTGTTAAAGTGGTTTTGCACTTTAAAAATCAACTACCGAAGTTATTTAACGAAGTCAATAACTTACTTCAGCTCATCGGAGCCCATACATTGTAATACTGTCGAGAGATCCGCTTAGCTCAACGCTACTCCTAAACATAAGAGCAGAAAATGTAAAGGGGTTTTCCAAGACTTCTATACTGATGACCTATCCACTGGATAAGTCATCAGTATCTGATCTTAGGGGTCAGACACCGGGGATCCTCACTGATCAGCTGTTTCAGAAGGCACCAGAGCTCCTGTGAGCGCCACGGCCTTCTCGCAGCTTACTAAGCACATTGAATAGCGGCTATGGTGGGTATTGCAGCTTAGCCCTATTCACTCCTATGGTTCTGAGCTGCGCCTAGGCCATGTGACCAATGAACATGGCATTACATGGTGTAGGCCAAGTTGCAAGAAAGCTGCGGTGCTGCCAGCTCTGGTGTCTTCTTAAACAGCTGATCAGTCGGGGTCCTGGGTGTCCGACCCCCACCTATCAGATACTGGCGAAAGTCTCGGAAAACCCCTTTAAATGTATAAATTACAAGTTTTGCTGAAACTTTTCCCACCAAACTATATATCAATCTTAACTCATTCTGCTGTAAGACATGCTGCCTGCAGATTGCATTGTATTTTTGTGGTGACAGGTTCCTTTTAAGCAGACTACAGATTACTTCAGCTATTAACGGGACCGAATCTATAGGGTCTGCACAACTGTCTCCTGATGGAGGAAATCATGACCATACAGTCTGGATGTTAACATGTCCAAACCTATGCTTCCAAAGTGATAAGTGGGGCAATAGGGGTCTAGCAGCCATTCATTTTCCTTTAGACTTTATTGTTTCGTCAAGCCTAAAGGGCCTGTTAATCAGTAGAGTGCAGGATGACGGTGATGTGAAAAATCAGAAATAATGATGAAAAATATAAATTTTATTATACTTGCCAACCCTGCACCCTCCCCTCTTCCCTGTTATCGTAGTTCTTTTCTATGATCACATCCCTTTTAATAGAACAAAAATTCTATTGGAGCTTTATTAAGACTAGCGTTTCAGTCTTATGCTGAAGTGCGTTAAAACAAAATGTGCAAAATCTATTAAGAGGTGCATCTCTTAAAGGGCTTGTGTCAAGTTTTAAAGGTCTCCTATCCATTCAACCACTAAGACCTGCACCGATCCTGAGAATGTAGGTCCCATCTTTGCGTCCTCATGGAGTGGCAGGCCAACCATGAGCCCTGATGCTCCATTTATTCTCTATGGGACTACCAGAGATAACAGAGTACAATGCTCATCTATTCCTCGTAGTCCCATAAAGAATGGAGCAGCAGGGAGCGTGGGACTCTTGTCCTCAGGGTTGTGGTGGTCCCAGTATTTGGACCCCAGGAACAAGTTAGTTATTCACTATCCTGCTACTCCTTTACTACTTGACACAACCACTTTAACCCCTTAAGGACTCCTGCCATACATGTACAGCGCTGGTGGACGTGACAAAGACCAGCGCCATACATGTACGATGGGCTGATCGGGTGGGTGCAGGAGTTGTGCCCGCCCGATCAGCGGCACGGACCCGGCAGTCACTGACAGCCGGGCCCCTGCTGCATATGCCGGCATTGGTGAAGCTGACCGTAGCATGAAGAGGGTTTGCAGAGGGTACGCGTGCCCTCCGCATCTCCATCGGGTCCCCGCTCTGCAGTGGCTTGCCTTCTACGGAAGTTTGTGAGATCCAGCCCTTAGGCTGGGTCTCACAGGCAGACTCAGCATAAAGGCTGACAGCCCATTCATTACAATACAGGTTGTATTGTAATGCATTGCAGAGGGGATCAGACCCCAAAAGTTGAAGTCCCAGAGTCGGACAAAAAGAAAAAAGTCCCAAAAATTATTTTTTAACTGTTTTTCATAATAAAAAAATAAATAAAGTTTCAAGTAAAAAAATAGCCCCTTTCATAAAATAAAACGCATAACATTGTAACAAAAAAAAAAAAAAAATAGACTTATTAGGTATTGCCATGTCCGTAACAACCAGGTCTATTGAAATATAACATGACCTAACCCCTCAGGTGAATAAAATAAAAACGTCCAAAAAAAGCAATTTTTTTTCACCTTACATCATAAGAAGTGTAATACCAAGCGATGAAAAAGTCTTACGCACCCAATTTGCACCACTTTTTAGACAGATTTTTGGCTCAGACACATTTGTAAATCTGAGTCACTGTATGTAAAATACAAGTTTGTGCAGAAATTTAAGGGACTGTTCCACAACAACTTATCCCCTATCCACAAGACTGCTGGAGCCTCTGTCAATCACTAATATGAGGTCCCATGTTTACTGTGGGACTGAAGGAGACAATCACGTGCTTGTACTCGCTATCTCCAGAAACCCCCTAGAGTTGAATGGAACAGTGGACACTTATCCCTGTGGATAGGGGATAATTTGTTGTTAAGAGACATCCCCTTTAGGGTCCATTCACACGTCCGCAAGTGTTTTGCAGTCTGCAAATTGCGGATCCGCAAAGCACGGACATCAGCCATGTGCGTTCCGCATTTTGCGGACTGCACATTTCCGGCACTTTAACCACCTCAGCCCCCAGTGCTTAAACACCCTGAAAGACCAGGCCACTTTTTACACTTCTGACCTACACTACTTTCACCGTTTATTGCTCGGTCATGCAACTTACCACCCAAATGAATTTTACCTCCTTTTCTTCTCACTAATAGAGCTTTCATTTGGTGGTATTTCATTGCTGCTGACATTTTTACTTTTTTTGTTATTAATCGAAATTTAACGATTTTTTTGCAAAAAAATGACATTTTTCACTTTCAGTAGAAAAATTTTGCAAAAAAAACGACATCCATATAGAAATTTTGCTCTAAATTTATAGTTCTACATGTCTTTGATAAAAAAAAAATGTTTGGGTAAAAAAAAAATGGTTTGGGTAAAAGTTATAGCGTTTACAAACTATGGTACAAAAATGTGAATTTCCGCTTTTTGAAGCAGCTCTGACTTTCTGAGCACCTGTCATGTTTCCTGAGGTTCTACAATGCCCAGACAGTACAAACACCCCACAAATGACCCCATTTCTGAAAGTACACACCCTAAGGTATTCGCTGATGGGCATAGTGAGTTCATAGAACTTTTTATTTTTTGTCACAAGTTAGCGGAAAATTATGATTTTTTTTTTTTTTTTCTTACAAAGTCTCATATTCCACTAACTTGTGACAAAAAATAAAAAGTTTTATGAACTCACTATGCCCATCAGCGAATACCTTGGGGTCTCTTCTTTCCAAAATGGGGTCACTTGTGGGGTAGTTATACTGCCCTGGCATTCTAGGGGCCCAAATGTGTGGTAAGGAGTTTGAAATCAAATTCTGTAAAAAATGACCTGTGAAATCCGAAAGGTGCTCTTTGGAATATGGGCCCCTTTGCCCACCTAGGCTGCAAAAAAGTGTCACACATCTGGTATCTCCGTACTCAGGAGAAGGTGGGGAATGTGTTTTGGGGTGTCATTTTATATATACCCATGCTGGGTGAGAGAAATATCTTGGCAAAAGACAACTTTTCCCATTTTTTTATACAAAGTTGTCATTTGACCAAGATATTTATCTCACCCAGCATGGGTATATGTAAAAAGACACCCCAAAACACATTCCTCAACTTCTCCTGAGTACGGGGATACCAGATGTGTGACACTTTTTTGCAGCCTAGGTGGGCAAAGGGGCCCATATTCCAAAGAGCACCTTTCGGATTTCACTCCTCATTTTTTCCTGAATTTGATTTCAAACTCCTTACCACACATTTGGGCCCCTAGAATACCAGGGCAGTATAACTACCCCACAAGTGACCCCATTTTGGAAAGAAGACACCCCAAGGTATTCCGTGAGGGGCATGGCGAGTTCCTAGAATTTTTTATTTTTTGTCACAAGTTAGTGGAAAATGATGATTTTTTTTTTAATTTTTTTTTTCATACAAAGTCTCATATTCCACAAACTTGTGACAAAAAATAAAAACTTCCATGAACTCACTATGCCCATCAGCGAATACCTTGGGGTCTCTTCTTTCCAAAATGGGGTCACTTGTGGGGTAGTTATACTGCCCTGGCATTCTAGGGGCCCAAATGTGTGGTAAGTAGGTAAATGACCTGTGAAATCCGAAAGGTGCTCTTTGGAATGTGGGCCCCTTTGCCCACCTAGGCTGCAAAAAAGTGTCACACATCTGGTATCTCTGTATTCAGGAGAAGTTGAGGAATGTGTTTTGGGGTGTCTTTTTACATATACCCATGCTGGGTGAGATAAATATCTTGGTCAAATGCCAACTTTGTATAAAAAAATGGGAAAAGTTGTCTTTTGCCAAGATATTTCTCTCACCCAGCATGGGTATATGTAAAATGACACCCCAAAACACATTCCCCAACTTCTCCCGATTACGGAGATACCAGATGTGTGACACTTTTTTGCAGCCTAGGTGGGCAAAGGGGCCCATATTCAAAAGAGCACCTTTCGGATTTCACAGGTCATTTTTTACAGAATTTGATTTCAAACTCCTTACCACACATTTGGGCCCCTAGAATGCCAGGGCAGTATAACTACCCCACAAGTGACCCCATTTTGGAAAGAAGAGACCCCAAGGTATTCGCTGATGGGCATAGTGAGTTCATGGAACTTTTTATTTTTTGTCACAAGTTAGTGGAATATGAGACTTTGTATGAAAAAAAAAATAAAAAAAAAAATAAGCATTTTCCACTAACTTGTGACAAAAAATAAAAAATTCTAGGAACTCGCCATGCCCCTCACGGAATACCTTGGGGTGTCTTCTTTCCAAAATGGGGTCACTTGTGGGGTAGTTATACTGCCCTGGCATTTTCCAGGGGCCCTAATGTGTGGTAAGTAGGTAAATGACCTGTGAAATCCTGAAGGTGCTCTTTGGAATATGGGCCCCTTTGCCCACCTAGGCTGCAAAAAAGTGTCACACATGTGGTATCGCCGTATTCAGGAGAAGTTGGGGAATGTGTTTTGGGGTGTCATTTTACATATACCCATGCTGGGTGAGAGAAATATCTTGGCAAAAGACAACTTTTCCCATTTTTTTATACAAAGTTGGCATTTGACCAAGATATTTCTCTCACCCAGCATGGGTATATGTAAAATGACACCCCAAAACACATTCCCCAACTTCTCCTGAGTACGGCGATACCAGATGTGTGACACTTTTTTGCAGCCTAGATGCGCAAAGGTGCCCAAATTCCTTTTAGGAGGGCATTTTTAGACATTTGGATACCAGACTTCTTCTCACGCTTTGGGGCCCCTAGAATGCCAGAGCAGTATAAATACCCCACATGTGACCCCATTTTGGAAAGAAGACACCCCAAGGTATTCAATGAGGGGCATGGCGAGTTCATAGAAATTTTTTTTTTTTGGCACAAGTTAGCGGAAATTGATATTTTTAATTTTTTTCTCACAAAGTCTCCCGTTCCGCTAACTTGGGACAAAAAATTCAATCTTTCATGGACTCAATATGCCCCTCACGGAATACCTGGGGGTGTCTTCTTTCCGAAATGGGGTCACATGTGGGGTATTTATACTGCCCTGGCATTCTAGGGGCCCTAAAGCGTGAGAAGAAGTCTGGAATATAAATGTCTAAAAAATTTTACGCATTTGGATTCCGTGAGGGGTATGGTGAGTTCATGTGAGATTTTATTTTTTGACACAAGTTAGTGGAATATGAGACTTTGTAAGAAAAAAAAAAAAAAATTCTGCTAACTTGGGCCAAAAAAATATCTGAATGGAGCCTTACAGAGGGGGGGATCAATGACAGGGGGGTGATCAATGACAGGGGGGGTGATCAATGACAGGGGGGTTGATCAATGACAGGGGGGTTGATCAATGACAGGGGGGTGATCAATGACAGGGGGGTGATCAGGGAGTCTATATGGGGTGATCACCACAGTCATTGATCACGCCCCTGTAAGGCTTCATTCAGACGTCCGGATGCGTTTTGCGGATCCGATCCATCTATCAGTGCATCCGTAAAAATCATGCGGACATCTGAATGGAGCTTTACAGGGGGGTAATCAATGACAGGGGGGTGATCAGGGAGTCTATATGGGGTGATCACCACAGTCATTGATCATGCCCCTGTAAGGCTTCATTCAGACGTCCGGATGCGTTTTGCGGATCGGATCCATCTATCAGTGCATCCGTAAAAATCATGCGGACATCTGAATGGAGCTTTACAGGGGGGTGATCAATGACAGGGGGGTGATCAGGGAGTCGATATGGGGTGATCACCACAGTCATTGATCATGCCCCTGTAAGGCTTCATTCAGACGTCCGGATGCGTTTTGCGGATCGGATCCATCTATCAGTGCATCCGTAAAAATCATGCGGACATCTGAATGGAGCTTTACAGGGGGGTGATCAATGACAGGGGGGTGATCAGGGAGTCTATATGGGGTGATCACCACAGTCATTGATCATGCCCCTGTAAGGCTTCATTCAGACGTCCGGATGCGTTTTGCGGATCGGATCCATCTATCAGTGCATCCGTAAAAATCATGCGGACATCTGAATGGAGCTTTACAGGGGGGTGATCAGGGAGTCTATATGGGGTGATCACCACAGTCATTGATCATGCCCCTGTAAGGCTTCATTCAGACGTCCGGATGCGTTTTGAGGATCGGATCCATCTATCAGTGCATCCGTAAAAATCATGCGGACATCTGAATGGAGCTTTACAGGGGGGTGATCAGGGAGTCTATATGGGGTGATCACCACAGTCATTGATCATGCCCCTGTAAGGCTTCATTCAGACGTCCGGATGCGTTTTGCGGATCGGATCCATCTATCAGTGCATCCGTAAAAATCATGCGGACATCTGAATGGAGCTTTACAGGGGGGTGATCAATGACAGGGGGGGTGATCAGGGAGTCTATATGGGGTGATCACCACAGTCATTGATCATGCCCCTGTAAGGCTTCATTCAGACGTCCGGATGCGTTTTGCGGATCGGATCCATCTATCAGTGCATCCGTAAAAATCATGCGGACGTCTGAATGGAGCTTTACAGGGGGTTGATCAATGACAGGGGTGTAATCAATGACAGGGGGGGTGATCAGGGAGTCTATATGGGGTGATAACCACAGTCATTGATCACGCCCCTGTAAGGCTTCATTCAGACGTCCGGATGCGTTTTGCGGATCTGATCCATCTATCAGTGGATCCGTAAAAATCATGCGGACATCTGAATGGAGCTTTACAGGGGGGTAATCAATGACAGGGGGGTGATCAATGACAGGGGGGTGATCAGGGAGTCTATATGGGGTGATCAGGGGTGATCAGGGGCTAATAAGGAGTTAATAAGTGACGGGGGGGGGGGGGTGTAGTGTAGTGTAGTGGTGCTTGGTGGGACTTTACTGAGCTACCTGTGTCCTCTGGTGGTCGATCCAAACAAAAGGGACCACCAGAGGACCAGGTAGCAGGTATATTAGACGCTGTTATCAAAACAGCGTCTAATATACCTGTTAGGGGTTAAAAAAAACACATCTCCAGCCTGCCAGCGAACGATCGCCGCTGGCAGGCTGGAGATCAACTCTCTTACCTTCCGTTCCTGTGAGCGCGCGCGCCTGTGTGCGCGCGTTCACAGGAAATCTCGCCCATCGCGAGATGACGCATATATGCGTGACTCTGCGCAGGGCTGCCACCTCCGGAACGCGATCCTGCGTTAGGCGGTCCGGAGGTGGTTAAATAGAAATGCCTTTTAGGACATGTTCTATTTTTTTGCGGTCCCATTGAAAATGAATGGGTCCGGATCTGTTCCGCAATGTTGCGGAACGGATCTGGACCCATTTTGCGGACGTGTGAATGGACCCTTAATGTTCAGATCATGTCCATACAGTCTATATAGATTGGCAATGTCCAAAGGTACTGGTATGGATGCTGATTGTTTTGACATGAGCTATTTTTAAAGTGCTTGTCCCACAATGCAAACTTATCCCCTGTCCTGTGGATAGGTGGTAAGTATCCAGTTGATGGAGAGATGACTAAAATGAGGAGTACTGGTCCCAAATGAATGGAATGGCAGTTGTGTGTGCATACTGTAATACCAATCACACTCTGTGGTACTGATGGAAAAAGCAGTTTTTTAGAAAGTGAATGGTGTGGCAATGCACAAGCTCAACCTGCTGCTCCATTCATTCAGGGAAACAGTACTCCCATTCTACTGCTCAGTGTGGGTCCCGTTGGTCGCTCCACCACCGATCAGATACTTATCCCCTATCTACAGGGTAGGGAGTAAGTTAGCATTGTGGTACAACCCCTTTAAGGCTGGGGTCAACTGATTATTTACAAATTCCATGCAGGTGAATGACATAAATTATCACTAATCCCCAGCCCTTGTTAGGATGAGGCGATCTATTCTGAATAAAGATTGTATTACTAAGCTTGCATGCAATGGGGTAGATTTACTAAACTAAATGCTCCAGACTTAAAGGGGTTGTCCAGCCGTTAATATTGATGACCTATTGTCTGGATAGGCCACTAATATCTGATCAGCAGGGACCCAACACCCGACACCCCCACGATAAGCTGTGATGAGGAGGCGGCGCTCCAATCTTCACACTACGCCTTGTCTCCTGTTTAGAGGTGGTGTAGTGTAATTACAAGCACTTGCATGGAGCGAGTACTTGTATTATACTGCACTTCCGAGACAAAGTGCAGCATAATGAAGAGATGCTGCTCCTCTTCAAACAGCTGATCGTCAGAGGTGCTGGGAGTCAGACCCTCACGATCAGATATTTATGACCTATCCTGACGATAGGTCTTCAATATCAATGCTGGACAACCCCTTTAATTATTGCCAAAAACTGGCATACATGCTTTGAAAACACATTTACTATGTTTTAGACATTCTAAAGTATGGCTACAGAACTCTAGGCTATAAGTGAATGGATGGAATGGTGCTCTTTCTATACGTACCTGTTCATGCATTATTTCAGAAAGTTCTTTGACCATCTCCCTGTAGTTAGCCTTCATTTCTTCCTGGTACTCAAACTGATTTTCTTTTATCAGTCTTTCATTCACACACAAGGCCTGGCCGCACGCTTCAACAAATTGTCTATGAAAAAAAATATAAAAGCAATGAATTAAAATTTAAACCAGATCATTTACTATGTGCACAATGTACAAGCTCCATGCAGATGATGCCTGGGCCCGATTCAAACCCAGAACCTATGTGCTATATACATTTTTAACCGTTAAGGGTGGGTTCACATCACGTTTTATGCCTATGTTTGATGTGTATGCTCTTGTCTCCTGAACGATCTGGTAAAAAAACCTTCTATATATATTTTTTATAACGGAACTCTATGGTGAACGGATGCCACTGTATCACATCAGTCGGAGGCATCCGTTTAACGTATACGTTTTTTGTATGAGTTAAAAGGATGGGAAAAACGTGATGTGAACCTAACCTAAGACATTGTATTGCTCATTTTAAGATGACAGAACTAGAAGTACACTTAATGGTTGGATTTCACAGAGTTGTTTCTTGTATCTAGAGATAAGTAATGACACAACACTGTGGGAAAACTAAATCCCCCTCCAGTCAAACCCAAATTACTCTGCCACTGATCCAGAAAGATATTATGTCACCGATGCAGCTTTCTATATTTATGCTGCATTAAAGGGGTTATCCCACGAAAATTCTAGCGGTATAATGCCACGTGTTGTTTGTTCTTTTCCTTATTTCTCTGCCCGCCTTGCTGAGTTCCATCCCCCAACTGTCACCAGTCATATCATTAGTTAAAAGCTGTGACGGTTACAGGGAGAGGGCTGCAGTCCCCTACACAACTACTGAAAAAACCATGCCCCCTGAGAAAGGACACCCCCTCAGAGCTGACAACCTGAAGAGAATGGGGAGAGCTCTGGATCCATGTGGGCGCTTTGTTACAAAGACATTGTCATGTACTATATGATGTCATTTGATAGGAACCCATTTAATAAATATGGTCATTACGATTTACCTAAAAACTTCTTTTAACTGTTTAATCTTGTTGTCTGCATATTTCTTTGTATTTGTATCATCTAAAAAGGCTCTTGCATACGCTAAGGGTCCAGCATTGACCTACAGAAAAACAAAGAAATGTAAATTATGTACATAAGGGCCAGAAACTACAGAGGCAACAATTCATTCAGATTGAAGTGATTTACAAAGCAATCTAAAACAAAATCATCAACTGTCCTGGAACATGTTCATCAAGGTGTCATACCTGTCACACACATCCCATTTATTATTGTATCCATCACTACATTCATATTCAACCAGGATCCACCAATACTGATAAAACTACGACGCACAAAAAAATACTGAAGTTGACCATGTAATACACAAAATGCATCAGCTGTTCTTTGTGGCCTATAGCGAAGAGGTTCATAGTGGAGGACCGGGTATATGATGTCCTTACTCCCTAGCAGAGCATACAGACAAGGCAATTCATGCAGTTTGAAGGCACTTTAAACATTATTAGGTAACAGTAGGAAGCAGCCAGACACCTCTGACCGCGATTTAGCATCCTGAAATCAAAAGAATGGGAAGCTGAAATCCAACTTGCCCTATCCTTATATCTTCTGACATTTGCCACCAGGGGAGAGTTGGGAGTAGCGTCGGACTGAGGTCCCTTGGACCCACCAGAGGAAATGATTCTGAGGGCTCAACCTCTGTGTATATAGGACCTTAAGGGCCCTGTTTTATTAGGGGGTCGATTATTGTCAGAGTTTGGGCCCACTAGATGATCCTCTGGTAATCTGGTGGGCCAGTCCGCCCCTGGTTGGGGGGGTTCCATAAACATTGGATGGTTGGCTGACCCCAAGAAAATCAAATGTATGCCGTCAGCAGATCGCAGGTGTCATTTATCCAAAGAATGACCAGATGGGAATGCATGTATTATATGCTGCACTATGGGCACTATTTTCCCCATTAAAAAAACAATATAAGCTGTCCCACCACAACTCACCTGTACACTAACACTACCCTGTAGTTTTAGTTGTAACTTGATCATGTCCACGTCTGTGGAAGAGCAGAGCTGGCGGAGTTCAGCGACTTTCTTACTCATCTCATCAATGGCGACTTCTATGGGGTTGAGATCTGTGTGTTGCTGATACATTACAGGAATCCGTTTCTTGACATATGGGAAGCAATGTAAAGCTGCACAGAGAGAAGCAAGATCGTATTATATAAGCTTCAGGTCTAAAGAAATTAATCACTGAAGAAACTAGTAGAAAGTAGGGATCGACCGATATTGATTTTTTAGGGCCGATACCGATAATTTGTGAACTTTCAGACCGATAGCCGATAATTTATACCAATTCCTACACAAATCTGCTGAAAATGAATATTTTTATTGTTAATGTGTAGTTTTTTTTTTTTGTAAATCTTTATTTTTTATTTATACTTAATATTTTGGTGTTTTTTTTTTTTTTTTTACTAACTTTTAGCCCCCTTAGAGCCCTTGTCCTATTCACCCTAATAGAGCTCTATCAGGGTGAATAGGACCTCACACTGTCTCTGCTGCTCTGTGCTTTGTCCACACAGCAGCATGGAGCTTATCATGGCAGCCAGGGCTTCAGTAGTGTCCTGGCTGCCATGGTAACCGATCGGAGCCCCAGACTTACACTGCTGGGGCTCCGATCGGAGGAGGAGGGGAGAGGGGACCCTGTGGCCACTGGCACCAATGATTAAAACTGGGGTGGCTTGGGTGGGGGGGTGCCCTGCGCCACCAATGTTTTTAATACTGGGGTGGGGGTGGGGGGCGCACTGCGCCACCAAAGATTAATACTGGGGGGCTTGGGGGGGCACACTGCGCCACCAATAAACATAAATCTCATTTATTCATATACAGGAGGCGGGAGCTGGCTGCAGAATCACATAGCCGGCTCCCGACCTCTATGAGCGGTAGCTGCGATCCGCGGCACCTGAGGGGTTAACTACCGCGGATCGCAGCTACCGCTCATAGAGGTCGGGAGCCGGCTATGTGATTCTGCAGCCAGCTCCCGCCTCCTGTTCAATTTGAATGAATGAGTAAGTCAACATCATTGGTGGCGCAGTGGCCAAAGCCTCTCCCCTCCTCTTCTCATCTGTCTCTTCATTGGCGGCAGCGGCATCACAGGGGGAGGGAGACACTGCTTCCTTCTCCCCTGTGCTGCTGAGGGAACACAGAGAGCGCTGTTAGCAGCGCGATCTGTGTTCCCCATGTATTATCGGCAAACTAGATGCCGATACCGATAACTGTCAAAATCCTCAATATCGGCCGATAATCCCGGTAAAACCGATAATCGGTCGATCCCTAGTAGAAAGGTCACAAATTTAATTATGAAATGGAATTTGGCAAATGAAATACCAGGAATACTGTGAGATACACAAATGTGATGAGCGAAATCACTGTAGAATATAATTATATATACACACACACACACACAGTATACTGTACTTTGATAGCACTGATACTCTTGCACTTAGAAAGCAGTTGAACACGTTCTACTATAGAAAACATAGATCTGTGAGGTGGATCACAGGGAACTCCACTTTAATGCAGAAATATATATCATTTGGCTGTCCATTAGCTTGGAGTTTTGTGCTCGGTTTACAGTTCTGGACTTACAAATATTAGAAGCCACTATAAGACATTTACCGGTAAGGATTGTGCGCCGCTTCCACTGCTCCTCCACACCTCCTTGTCTTTTTCCGGAGAGGGTAAATGGCATCTCAAACACAAAACGACGGATATTGTGAGTCTTCTCAAACTCTGTTTTTCTATCCTGCAGCTCTTTATCTTCAAAGTAAGGTGTGACATGTGTAACCTGGATGTAGGCGTATTTGGAGTCCAGATCTTTTGGGTTTACCTTCATAAAACACAGAGTTTTTTTTTTTAACCTGATAAGTAAGATCTTTTAAATGTGATTCTGTGCAACGATTATCAATGGCACACAAGTAGATCACTATGCTATCTGCATACAGGCCGTATGGGTTATGATTTAAAACAGGGATGCTCAACCAGCGGCCCTCCAGCTGTTGCAAAATTACAACTCCCAGCAGGTTGGGCATCTCTGCTTTAAAACATTTGCATCATCTGACTACATGCCTATTTGGTGCAAATGGCAACCCAGATTTCTACTTTCTTTGACAATTTAAAGTGGCCCTCCAGTCTGACAAAGTAGCACCTGCCATTCCAAGAACGGATTCCTCAGATTACCCAAACATAGCAGGTAATTTTTTTCAGTGCTGTGCCATGTTGAGGACAAGCAGAGGTGCCAAGGAACTGGCGGCATAATGTATTAACAGGAGGGCACCAGATAAAGCATTCTCTGGATAATGTTACATTTATATGTTCGACTGGAGGGTCACATCAATCTTAAGGGTACTTTCACACTTGCGTTTTTCTTTTCCGGCATAGAGTTCCGTCACAGGGGCTCTATACCGGAAAAGAACTGATCAGTTTTATCCCCATGCATTCTGAATGGAGAGTAATCTGTTCAGTTTGCATCAGGATGTCTTCAGTTCAGTCGTTTTGACTGATCAGGCAAAAGAGAAAACCGCAGCATGCTACGGTTTTATCTCCGGCGAAAAAAACTGAAGACTTGCCTGAATGCCGGATCCGGCATTTTTTCCCATAGGAATGTATTAGTGCCGGATCCGGCATTCAGAATACCGGAATGCCGGATCCGTCCTTCCGGTATGCGCATGCACAGACTGAAAAAAAGGTGAAAAAATAAATGCCGGATCAGTTTTTGCCGGATGATACCGGAAAGACGGATCCGGCATTTCAATGCATTTTTTCGACTGATCAGGCATTTTTAAGACTGATCAGGATCCTGATCAGTCTTACTAATGCCATCAGTTAGCATACATTTTGCCTGATCCGGCAGGCAGTTCCGGCGACGGAACTGCTTGCCGGATCTCTCTGCCGCAAGTGTGAAAGTAGCCTTAGTTTGTGAATGTTCAACCAATAATTATTACTTTTTGTCATGAATGTTGTTTCAGCAGAGGTAAGCGACCGCTCCTAGGCCTTACCACCTTGTCCACCCAACCACATAGGAAATGAGGATGATAAGAAAGTGGTGTAATAACATCTTCTAAATGTACAATAACAGTCATTGAGACGGTGGTGTCTCAATATGAAATAAATATATCTTGTGATGTGCATAGAATTATATACAGTAAATTGGGAATTTTTCAGTGGTTAGGAGGAGGGCCCCAGCTTTATGCAGAACACAAACTACATTTAGGAAAGAAATTGGTTTTAAGAGTATAGAGGGTAAGCTTTGCCTCCAGCATGAGCATTACATGTCAATAAAATTAAGGGTAACTGCACACAATGTTGATCATGTGTTTTTTTCCACACGGATTTTAGTGCAGAAAAACCAGAGCATAGAAACATAGAATGTGTCGGCAGATAAGAACCATTTGGCCCATCTAGTTTGCCCAATAAACTGAATACTAAGGCCCTATCTTATATGAAGGATGGCCTTATGCCTATTCCATGCATGCTTAAACTCCTTCACTGTATTTGCAGCTACCACTTCTGCAGGAAGGCTATTCCATGCATCCACTACTCTCTCAGTAAAGTAATACTTCCTGATATTACTTTTAAACCTTTGCCCCTCTAATTTAAAACTATGTCCTCTTGTAGCAGTTTTTCTTCTTTTAAATATTCTCTCCTCTTTTACCTTGTCGATTCCCTTTATGTATTTAAAAGTTTCTATCATATCCCCTCTGTCTCGTCTTTCTTCCAAGCTATACATGTTAAGGTCCTTTAATCTTTCCTGGTAAGTTTTATTCTGCAATCCATGTACTAGTTTAGTAGCTCTTCTCTGAACTCTCTCCAAAGTATCAATATCCTTCTGGAGATATGGTCTCCAGTACTGCGCACAATACTCCAAATGAGGTCTCACTAGTGCTCTGTAGAGCGGCATGAGCACCTCCCTCTCTCTACTGGTAATGCCTCTCCCTATACACCCAAGCATACTGCTAGCATATCCTGCTGCTCTATGACATTGTCTGCCTACCTTTAAGTCTTCTGAAATAATGATCCCTAAATCCCTTTCCTCAGATACTGAGGTTAGGACTGTATCACTGATTTTATATTCTGCTCTTGGGTTTTTACGCCCCAGGTGCATTATTTTGCACTTATCAACATTAAATTTGAGTTGCCAGATTTTTGACCATTCCTCTAGTTTCCTAAATCCTTTTCCATTTGGTGTATCCCTCCAGGAACATCAACCCGGTTACAAATCTTTGTGTCATCAGCAAAAAGACACACCTTACCATCGAGGCCTTCTGCAATTTCGCTGATAAAGATATTAAACAATATGGGTCCCAGAACAGATCCCTGAGGTACCCCACTGGTAACAAGACCATGGTCTGAATATACTCCATTGACTACAACCCTCTGTTGTCTGTCCCTCAGCCACTGCCTAATCCATTCAACAATATGGGAGTCCAAGCCCAAAGACTGCAATTTATTGATAAGCCTTCTATACCATACCTTTCCAGAATCTTGTATCATTTTCACATTTTCAGCGCCAAATTTGTCAGAGTACAACTTAAGCAGTCGTTGGGAGATTTCTGAAAGTGGAGTGAGTTTAGGTTCTTTGTAGATGTATTCCTTCCCATCCTCTTCTTCAAAGAATCCCTGAGACACATAATTGTGTTAATCCAGCTGTCTGTTAAATAAAAAGCTCAAACAACTACAACCCACAGTGGATAAACTTAACACGGATATAAAAAATTGTATCACACGTAAATCAAGAAAAAAAAAAAGTGAAATGCACTCTTCATGTGATTGAAATCACATGATCATGGAGTAAAGTAAAGAAGGAGAAAGACATATTCTATAAGTGAAACAGAAATGTGAAACAGGGTAATGGTCATACTTTAACCACCGATCCTGGCGTTAATCCCTTGCATCTTTATTTTGAAAAATGTAACCTGTGCCATTGTTAAAAAGCTGAGAAGAATGGAAGCATATGACTTTCATCAAACAGCTAAAACTGTGAGTATGTCTCACTGAAGGCTCAGTCTGTTCCTCTCCCATACTTTAGACTGCAGCCCTGATTGCTTAGATTGGCTGAATTACAAGTCCTTCAAGAATCTAGAGTTTAAAGGGGTTTTCCAGGCTATTTATTTTGATGACCTATCTTCAGAATAGGTCATCAGTATCAGATCGGCGGCACTCCTGCTGATCAGCTGTATGAAGAGAAGGCACACGTCTCCTATGTCTCTTCTTGCTTGCCATAGACATAGCAGCGGCGAGCAGGAAGAGAAACAGAAGACGGCACGCGTGCATGGTGCGTGCCTTCTCTTCATACAGCTGATCGGCGAGGGTCCTGAGGATAGGTCATCAACATTAAAAGCCTGAAAAACCCTTTTAATAGATGATTTACGTGGTTTCTAAGATAGGATCATTACTGGACACTATAAGCAACTGAACTGCCACTAAGGAAAAAGATGAACATTAGCCACCGAGGCAAAAGGAGTGTAAGGCAGCCCACATGTTGTTTCCATTATGGAAAGTATATTTCACTGCAAATAATTTTTATAGGAAAATGGAATTATCATCGCTTTTGGTTTAAATTTGCATATCCTGCTGCTCTATGACATTGTCTGCCTACCTTTAAGTCTTCTGAAATAATGATCCCTAAATCCCTTTCCTCAGATACTGAGGTTAGGACTGTATCACTGATTTTATATTCTGCTCTTGGGTTTTTACGCCCCAGGTGCATTATTTTGCACTTATCAACATTAAATTTGAGTTGCCAGATTTTTGACCATTCCTCTAGTTTCCTAAATCAAAAGGAGTGTAAGGCAGCACACATGTTGTTTCCATTATGGAAAGTATATTTCACTGCAAATAATTTTTATAGGAAAATGGAATTATCATCGCTTTTGGTTTAAATTTGCTTTTACTATTCTTCATCACCCAGCCTTCTGTCCACTGCATGGTCTACTGAGAATGAGAGTGGTCAGAGAACGTTCCATTCACAATGGACGCCACTGGACACTAGTGTAAAGGATTAACTCGAACCGGAAAGAAAAAGAAAAAACTCCTAATAATGGAAGGAGGCAAACAGAACAATATGGTGGAAGAGAATGAAATGCTGAGCTAATCATAAAAAAAACACATCAAACCAAAACCTTTCATATAGGGTGTTGCCACTGTGTGCCTACATGACAACACTGAATTTACCTCCACGTCTGTCTCACTGTCTGTAAACTGGTATTGCTATAAAATTGTAAAAGAGGGATAAACAGAATAAAATGAAAAATTGCCTGCAGTGAAGCTGCACAAATATTTCCCCAAAACAGTTTTACAAACGGTCTGGATGAGAAGCTTCCGTGGGTGAAGCCGTGCGCAGTCTACCGACTTGCTGTGTGACTGGACAACACCAAATGCCTGACACACAACGGCCAGACATCTGTACAGGGCATGCATTAATAACAGATACAAGAAATGTGTGACTTCCAGCGGTGCAGATGAGACATGGAAACATCGCGACCTGAAAGTGGCACGAAATGTAAATGTTGCCAAATTTATTCTAGCAAACCACACAGACGCATTAATTAGACCTACTAAAAACTGGTCAACCAAGCCTGAAGTAACTTACCGCAGCCTTGAGAGAGACAAATATAATATAAAAGAAACACAAAAAAGTAAATATTTACTAGTGCAATTGTAGATACATTGTACTGTGTGCTTAGAATTATCATCAATAAGAAGAACGCCACTCAAATTTCTTTCTTTGCCCTCCTTCCTCAGCCCAGCCAGTAGAACCAAAAACCAGATAAGTAGGAATGGAAGTTTTCAAGATCCTGGCATCCTTTAGATCCCAGTAGATCACGGTAGGGTACACTAAAACTTTCTATTCCAAGCTCAGTTTGCTCCACAATACAGACCAATATGACCATGGTCTGCCTTGAACTATGTGGATGTGCCATGTAACTGTGACTGGCTCAGATCAATGACATGCACAGTGTGATACCACTGATCCATTGAGGCTGGCATCTTACACCAAACTGGGGCATATATAAGCATCCACAACCAGAGTCCGACAGGGAATAAAGTGGCCGTGGAAAAAGAAAAAAAGCTGTAGCGCAGTACAAAATACTACCCCAGCAGAATCAAATACACAAAATACTGCCACAGCATTCAACTCTAACACTGTCCTGGGATGGCAATACAGTTGAAAGCAAGAGTGCACTTTCTCCACCAAGTACCAGATCCTCCTAGCATTAAGATCGTTATGTACCCGACTGGCAACCTGAGGAGGGCTTGAGCGGGGGAATTTACCTGTAGGCTCTATGGCCAGTCTACCCCTGTCCACAACCAATTTTTTAAAAATATTTTTTTAATTTCTGGGGTTAAAAAACAATCGAGGTTCCATAAAGAAATAGTGGAGCTGCACATTCAGTGAATTTTACAATCTCAATTGAATTTTGAGAACTTTTTATAAAGGCAATGATTCTCACAAACTATGTAAATTCCAGTAATCTTACTTGTCCAAAGAAGGCCACTCTAAAGTAGGTTCCCAGAAGCCTCTTGCCTGTGTGCATCACCTCGGTAACCTTGCTGTAGGCGCGATGCAGAGTGTCATACAAATGAGCGAGTCTCTACAAAACCAACCAAGAAAATAGAAGATGTCAGTTCTGCAGTTAAATCAAAGTGCTGGGACACTCCAGCGGCGCTTCTGATAAGCCATGGTTAATGTACTGCCTTCTTGAGGGTACGTTCACATGGTACAGATATGCAGTTGTGGATTGTGCAGTTGTCCCCCAATCAAGTGAATGGGGTTGAGTGCGTACCAAGCACAGCCGATATACTATGTACGCTGCAAGAAGGCAGCAGCGTTCACAGGAGCGCTGTACAGGGGGACAGATTGGCAGGGGCCCCGGGTGTGTGAAGCCCACCAATCAGATATATGATGACCTATTCCAAGGACAGTTAATCAGTGTAAAACAATCTCAGAAAACGCTTTTAATAGCATGTTACAAAAAAAAAAAATGCATTTACTACAATATCTTTTGCCCTGTTTTTTTTTTTTTTTTGTAACCAACATAAAATTCAGCTCTAGCAAAAGGGAAGGTCTGTAGTTGTAATTCTTCTGACTGCTATACAGAAGGTCTCAGATTCAAATCCCAATAAAGACCCATAAAATAATTTCTTTAGTAAAAAGGCTATGTGCAGGGAGAGGGCCCCTCCCCAACCCATATCCAGCAGGCCTTCATTAATATTCACTGCACTGCCCACTAGCTGCTCCGAGCCCCTGACTGCAGTACCGCCAGTACTGCACTGATGACAACCCTGCCTAGTGTTCGTTATTAGAGGAATCTTTAGGCCTGTGACTTTGTGACTATTTTATCTACAGGGGAAGAAGACAGGAGAAAAGGTTAGCAACAGGTGACTGCAATGCACTCCTGGGATATGCAGGTGCTTAATGATCACATGTGATGAGCAGCTCCACGCCCACAGAAAGTGTAATGGCCAGTGCTGCAGGGAGGTGAGTAAAGAAGCCAAAGAATAATTGTGAAAAGGACACTGGAGAACAGTATTTTGAACTTTGATATAGTAAAAACACTGGTGTGCATTTAATATCATTTGTGTGATAACATGATATATGGCATCCTAATACAGTTACACTAGTGGTCACAGGACATCATCACACTGATGTTCTTAATTAGAACAGTCTGTCGTAGTGATCGGTTCTGGTACACCGTATGGTTGTCACGGCCATGGCTATGACCGTGACTCCTGAACCGCATGCGGTTGTCAGCGGTTTACTTTGGTTGTCAATCACAGGTGAGGGCTGTGGTATTTGCCTCATCTGTGGTTGCCGCTGGCAACAGTATGTATGTGGCAGCGTAGCAGTCTGAGCTGTGCCATTGCAGCTTTCTATGTTGTGCATGCGGTTTCGTGTGATGTGTGTACAGGGAGTGCAGAATTATTAGGCAAGTTGTATTTTTGAGGATTAATTTTATTATTGAACAACAACCATATTCTCAATGAACCCAAAAAACTCATTAATATCAAAGCTGAATATTTTTGGAAGTAGTTTTTAGTTTGTTTTTAGTTTTAGCTATTTTAGGGGGATATCTGTGTGTGCAGGTGACTATTACTGTGCATAATTATTAGGCAACTTAACAAAAAACAAATATATACCCATTTCAATTATTTATTTTTACCAGTGAAACCAATATAACATCTCAACATTCACAAATATACATTTCTGACATTCAAAAACAAAACAAAAACAAATCAGTGACCAATATAGCCACCTTTCTTTGCAAGGACACTCAAAAGCCTGCCATCCATGGATTCTGTCAGTGTTTTGATCTGTTCACCATCAACATTGCGTGCAGCAGCAGCCACAGCCTCCCAGACACTGTTCAGAGAGGTGTATTGTTTTCCCTCCTTGTAAATCTCACATTTGATGATGGACCACAGGTTCTTAATGGGGTTCAGATCAGGTGAACAAGGAGGCCATGTCATTAGATTTTCTTCTTTTATACCCTTTCTTGCCAGCCACACTGAGGAGTACTTGGACGCATGTGATGGAGCATTGTCCTGCATGAAAATCATGTTTTTCTTAAAGGATGCAGACTTCTTCCTGTACCACTGCTTGAAGAAGGTGTCTTCCAGAAACTGGCAGTAGGACTGGGAGTTGAGCTTGACTCCATTCTCAACCTGAAAAGGCCCCACAAGCTCATCTTTGATGATACCAGCCCAAACCAGTACTCCACCTCCACCTTGCTGGCGTCTGAGTCGGACCTGAGCTCTCTGCCCTTTACCAATCCAGCCACGGGCCCATCCATCTGGCCCATCAAGACTCACTCTCATTTCATCAGTCCATAAAACCTTACAAAAATCAGTCTTGAGATATTTCTTGGCCCAGTCTTGACGTTTCAGCTTGTGTGTCTTGTTCAGTGGTGGTCGTCTTTCAGCCTTTCTTACCTTGGCCATGTCTCTGAGTATTGCACACCTTGTGCTTTTGGGCACTCCAGTGATGTTGCAGCTCTGAAATATGGCCAAACTGGTGGCAAGTGGCATCTTGGCAGCTGCACGCTTGACTTTTCTCAGTTCATGGGCAGTTATTTTGCGCCTTGGTTTTTCCACACGCTTCTTGCGACCCTGTTGACTATTTTGAATGAAACGCTTGATTGTTCGATGATCACGCTTCAGAAGCTTTGCAATTTTAAGAGTGCTGCATCCCTCTGCAAGATATCTCACTATTTTTGACTTTTCTGAGCCTGTCAAGTCCTTCTTTTGACCCATTTTACCAAAGGAAAGGAAGTTGCCTAATAATTATGCACACCTAATATAGGGTGTTGATGTCATTAGACCACACCCCTTCTCATTACAGAGATGCACATCACCTAATATGCTTAATTGGTAGTAGGCTTTCGAGCCTATACAGCTTGGAGTAAGACAACATGCATAAAGAGGATGATGTGGTCAAAATACTCATTTGCCTAATAATTCTGCACGCAGTGTATGTGTGCACTTGGTTTTATGTTATTGTGTGCACTTCCTCTTTAAGTGGTGTTTTCCCTTCCCTGGTGTTGGAAGGGTTAACCTCCTTCCTAGTGTGTGTGTGCACTGGGTGTGTCTGACTGTGGGTGTGGCTACTTGGCCCTATAAAGCCTCAGTGGAAGGCAGTAGTCAGAGTGTGCTTCAGCCATGCTGCTGGAGACATCCTCCTGCTGGTTACCATCCTTCCAGTAAGGGCCACCCTTCCGGTCATAAAATCCTTATCCCTGATGTTTAGTTTATGTCCTATGCATTTGGTTATTATTGCAGCTATGAATGTCCTGGTTCCTCTGTGTTCTTATGTGTGTGCTGTTTGTCTATGTTTGTGTGGACAGCGTTCCTGAGCACAGGTTCCAGTCAGCAAGGCTGTGGCAGGTTAGTGTGGAACAGTTAGGTTCACCTGTCATATTCATAGACTGTTCTTGTTCCCCTTCTCCCTGCTGCTTGGCCAGTGAGACCCCTGTTCCTCCGTGCCTAGGAGGAATAGGTAGTCTTACCCTCCTCCTAGTTCAGGGCCGTCCTGAGGGCTTCCAGGGACTATTAGGTTCCAGTGTATGAGTCCTCCCACCATCAGGGTCGGCTCATGCGGACAGGAGACAGGGTCAGTGCTAGGGACGCAATAGGAGGTTACCTGCTCCCTAATGCTGTTGCCCTAGCCGAGTAGCGACCGGACATTTCTGAGCATCGCACCGCTGAGGGTTTTCCCCATCCTCAGCCGTGACAATGGTGTAGTGATAAACGATAATAACAGATCTGACAAAAGCAGCTTGCTGGAAGTTTGTAAGGAAGAAAATTTAGCTTTTCTTCCATACTACTGAATAATGAGCTGAAAAGTAAGTGAAAGTATTAAAAAGGAGTACCAATGGTAAATTGACAGATTTTGATTTTGTTTCAAAATGGTGTTTTACTAATTATAATTTGGATACACACAGAATTTCTATAAAGTACCTCAAAATCTCTGCGCTTTTCATAGATGGGAATGATGAGTTTGTAAATGTCTGCAATCAATTCATAACGTTCTGCTTTCCACAGGCCATCTGCACACTGCTCGAGGAGTTCCATTAGAACATCCTAGAAGAAAGGAACAAGTACAAATATTACTCATAATCATATAGTTATAAAGTAACAGTACTAGGAAACTTTGTAATAAAGAAACTATTGCCTTCAATGATCAGCAAATCAAAGGTGCCGAGCCATGCTAGGATGCCAAGATGCATCTGGAATAACAGGGACGTAAAGGAGGTGCTCCAGAAATTGTTGTGGCCCCCCTTCTTTCTGCTGATCAATGATAGTCTAATGGATAGGCTAGGCCAGTGATGGGCAAACTGCGGCTCTCCAGCTGTTGTAAAGCTACAAATCCCATCATGCCCTGCTGTAGGCTGATAGCTGTAGGCAGACTGGGCATACTGGGAGTTGTAGCTTTACAACAGCTAGAGAGCTGCAGTTTGCCCACCCATGGGCTAGGCTAATGATATGCCATCAATGAAAATGTGACATATGTCCTTGAATAGGGTGAGCAACACTATTAACAATTTCATGGACTGTTTACACAAGACTGACTGGTACTACAGGAAATGTTCATCTAAGGGCTCATTCACACGGCTGTATGAACGGATCCGCACCCGCTCCGCAATTTTGTGGAAGGTCTGCGGATCCATTTATTTCTATGGGCCCTCAAAAGATGCGGACAGCACACCGTGGTGCTGTCCGCATCCGTTACTCCGTACCGCGGCTCCGCAGAAAAGATAGAACATGTCCTATTCTTGTCCACAATTGCGGACAAGAATAGGCACTTTCTATTATGGTTGCGGCCATGTGCGGTCCGCAAATTGCACTACGGCCGTCTGAACTGAATGGGCCCTAACCTGGAGCCTCAGCGATCTTGTGCAATGTTCTGCTAAATTAGTCATTTTGTTTATTATCCTGCCATCTGTTTAATCAAACACTTAATATCTGGATGACCTATGAACTATGTTACACATTTACTAATTTATGTGTCTCATGATTGCAGTAGAGAATCATTTTATGCAGGGTTTGCACTTAACCTTTAAAGGTGCTGATAAAAATGCCCATACAAGGCAAAAATATTTATCAGCCAGAACCTGATTATAGGAAACATTGTGTGCCAGCAGAATATTATCCATTTCCAATTACGCCTCTTTTCCTAAACTACCAGCAATAATTTAAATCATCCTGTTTATATACGTTTAGTTTTTTTGTATATGTTTCATGTGTACACCAAAAGCTTCCAACATATATGCTAAAAGTGTCCATAGCCTTATATTACCAGATGGAGGACAAAAGAGTGTCCTTCTGGCTTTTGTCTGGCTGTAATATGTTAGTACCCTGCATACACAAGGTAAGGCCTCTTTCACACTTGCGTTGTCCGGATCCGTTGTGCACTCCATTTGCCGGAATTACACGCCGGATCCGGAAAAACGCAAGTGAACTGATTTCAAAATCCGTTCAGTGTTACTATGGCACCCAGGACGCTATTGAAGTCCTGGTTGCCATAGTAGTAGTGGGGAGCGGGGGAGCAGTATACTTATCGTCCATGCGGCTCCCGGGGCGCTCCAGAAAGACGTCAGAGCGCCCCATGCGCATGGATGACGTGATCCATGCGACACGTCATCCATGCACGTGGGGCGCCCTGACGTCACTCTGAAGCGCCCGGGGAGCCGCACGGACGGTAAGTATACTGCTCCCCGCTACACTTTACCATGGCAAACAGGACTTTAGCGTCCTGGAAGCCATGGTAACCATTCAGAAAAAGCTAAACGTCGGATCCGGTAATGCGCCGAAACGACGTTTAGCTTAAGGCCGGATCCGGATTAATGCCTTTCAATGGGCATTAATTCCGGATCCGGCCTTGCGGCAAGTGTTCAGGATTTTTGACCGGAGCAAAAAGCGCAGCATGCTGCGGTATTTTCTCCGGCCAAAAAACTTTCCGTTCCGGAACTGAAGGCATCCTGAACGGATTTCTCTCCATTCAGAATGCATTGGGATAATCCTGATCAGGATTCTTCCGGCATAGAGCCCCGACGACGGAACTCTATGCCGGAACCCAACAACGCAAATGTGAAAGAGCCCTAAGAAATAGCCGTTTCGTTCTGCATTAAACGTGGATGCTTTTGTTTTTTAAAAAACTTTAGCCAATGTTTGACAGATCCCAGTGTGTAGCATCCATTAAAGTTAGTGGAAGGGGCTCTCTGGGCTTTTTACGTAACCCATCCTTTCTTCTGCCCTATAGAAGAAAGATAGTTGGTTGGTACTAAGCTCTCCGCTGCACCACATCCGGCGCGGAAGAGCCCGCTGCCCGCGTCACTGCAACTGAGACAGTAATGGTACTAACCTAATGATCTTTCTTTCATAGGGCAGAAGAAAGGACAGGTCCTATAAGATGCCTGGAGAACCTCTTGAGCTACAAATTATGCATATGCCACCGAATACGTTAGAATAAAAAACAATCATTATATACTCACCTGTATCCTCAGTATATTGCTAAGGACAGTAATAGGCTGCATATACCTCTATGTCACAACGTCTATACAAAAAGGACCGGCCCTGCGGCTTTAAGGCTGGGTTCACATCACGTTTTTGCCATCCGTTTAACGTATAGAAAAAATGTATATGTTAATGGATGCCACAGACAGATGCCATATGGTGGTATCCTTCACTATAGAGCTCCACTGCAAAAAACGGATATGTTAACGTATATGGTTTTTTTTTACCAGACTCTGCAGGATAGAAAAGCGTGATGTGTTACGCCGTTGTATCCTTTTTACCCCAAACATATCCGTTAAACGATATGATGTGAACCCACCCTAAGAATGCCACAGGAGAGAAAACTATATAATTTTTTATTTTTTTTTACTTTAAAGCATTTGATGGCATAGGCAAATATTGGATTTTGCTTCAAATGTTTAAGCCATAGGCTTTTCAATAGCTTTCTATGATGTATCTGTTAATGGCTGCATTAAACAGGTGCCTAACAGTGGCGTCTGTCATCTATAGGCTGTAATGTCATCCGTTTATCTGGGTATGTTATGAAAAGCTATTAACGTTTTACACATACCATTATAGACAATGGGGGATGAGGATTTAACACAGCTTCCATTTAACATACGCATTGGGAGTGTACAAAGTAAAAGAAGACAAAAAATGTGATATGAACAGGGTGCAGGTAAGGCTAGTTTCACACTCGCGTTTGGTGCGGATCCGTCATGGATCTGCACAGACGGATCCGTTCAGATAATACAACCGTCTGCATCTGTTCAGAACGGATCCGTTTGTATTACCTGTAACATAGCCAAGACGGATCCGTCTTGAACACTTTTTACCAGATTATGTCATAGAAAACGGATCCGTCCCCATTGACTTAGGCTACTTTCACACTGGCGTTTTGGCTTTCCGTTTGTGAGATCCGTTCAGGGCTCTCACAAGCAGGCCAAAACGGATCAGTTTTGCCATAATGCATTCTGAATGGAAAAGGATCCGCTCAGAATGCATCACTTCAGTCTCCATACAGCTTTGGAGGCCGACACCAAAACTCTGCTTGCAGCGTTTTCGTGTCCGTCTGACGAAACTGAGCCAAACGGATCCGTCCTGACACACAATGTAGGTCAATGGGGACGGATCCGTTTTCTATGACACAATCTGGCACAATAGAACACGGATCCGTCCTCCTTTGACTTTCAATAGTGTTCAAGACGGACACCAAAACTGTGCCAGCAGCGTTTTGGTGTCCCCCTCCAAAGCGGAATGGAGGCGGAAAGGAGGCAAACTGATGCATCCTGAGCCGATCCTTTTCCATTCAGAATGCATTAGGGCAAAACTGATCCGTTTTGACCCGCTTGTGAGAGCCCTGAACGGATCTCGCAAACGGAAACCAAAACGCCAGTGTGACAGTAGCCTAAGTCAATGGGGACGGATCCGTTTTCTATGACACAATCTGGCAAAAAGTGTTCAAGACGGATCCGTCTTGGCTATGTTACAGGTAATACAAACGGATCCGTTCTGAACAGATGCAGACGGTTGTATTATCTGAACGGATCCGTCTGTGCAGAGCCCTGAACGGATCTCACATACGGAAATCCAAAACACCAGTGGGAAAGTAGCCTTAACCAGAAAGTAGGCAACACAAGCGTGACTTAACTAGCAAGCGCAATGCCAAGATCTAAGTGCAAGTCTACTTTCAGATTTTATTCCCCCAAAGCGTATCCTAAATAAATACCGAAAATTACATCTAGATTCCTTAGTGAATAGGTCTCACGAGTAGAGACCTTTATTGCCAGTGCCCACATGTACTGGGTGTACATTTGCAGGCAGCGTCCTAGTTTATATTCCCATAGTTTTGTCCATGCCACTGGTGGTTCAGAAGTTTAGAATGTACCACAAGCTGCCCTCCAGGTTAGTGCTCGCCACTGTTAGATGTTGATATTGATGGTTTCCACAACAGCGTGGAAATTCAGTGTGTTCACTTCTGGCAGTGTGTCTTCTGCTTGAAGAAATGTGAACGTGCTGATATTTCGCTGCCAAGTCAAATGCCATGCTACTAATGCAAGTCTTCATCTCTCTTCCTGGTTATATCCAATGACAGACAGAAGTGTGACTGGAATACCATTGAGTCTACTAAGATATATTTTGCATAAGGGAAAGCACGATCAGAAATTATCTGCAATATCCATGTTAAATACACCAGCGTACCTCATTGAAATGAACATCCTGCATTCCAACATCTTCCATCATGGAGGCCTCCTCATCAATATTTGGAGTGATCACTCTAAAGGTTGAGCAACCTTGTCTAAACATTCCTGGGAATACCAAAGATCATGCCTTAGATTAACACATTTAAATAAAGCGTCCAATGATCAGAGAGACTGTCATTATAAGGCTACATTCACACGTCAGTATTTTTCTATAATCCGATTTTCGGTCCGTTTTTTGCGGATCCGTTGTTCCTGAAAATGTTTCCGTATGTCATCCATATGTCATCCGTTTTTTGCGGATTCGCAAAAAACGGAAACATGTATGAATTTCAATAAGCAAATAAAGTTGTTTGGATTTCTTTAAAAAAATAAATAAAATTAAAATGTAATTTCCAGGAACGGATTCCGTATAAAACGGATGACATACGTAATGACATCCGAATGTCTTCCGTTTTTTGCGGATCCATTGACTTTGTATTGTACCAGGATCCGATTTTTCAGGAAAAGAATAGGACATGTTTTATATTTAAACGGACATGCGCAACGGAACAACGGAAACGGACAGCACACATTGTGCTGTCAGTTTTTTTTCCAGGACCCATTGAAAATGAATGGGTCCAGATCTGTTCCAGAAAAAACGGAACAGATCAGGAAAGAAAAAACGGACGTGTGAATGGACCCTTATACAAAGGCCTAAATGACCATGTATTTATAGTTCTATCCTTCTTCACATCAACTTTCCAACCAATATCTAGACTTCCACTTCAATGCTCTGAATTACCGACTACAGACGGGATCCTGCATTACACAGACAACCTACTGATTTAATTGGGCATTGTGTAATACTTCTTTCCACCTGTGGTGGTGCTGCAGGAAAGTTTCACCACAGATCAAGACGGGTGGCGGTCTGAGGAGGGAGGGGGGAGGCATCTGTCATATGCTGATCATTAGGAGGCCCTTCCAGCAAAAGTAGGGATTGTGCAAAACCAAGAACCCCTTTAAAGAAGGACAACAAAAAATATATTTTTACGGCCTGTTTGAGCCGCCGTAGATTTCATTCTGGGGCATGGACAGCTGAAATATGTGCCTAATGTATGACTCTTCATAAATAGAACACATCATCTGGCCATGCAGGAGATTTTAATCTCACCCAGTGTCTTATGTGAGGACAGGAAGTCAGTTTCTCTATTGTTTCCTACATACCACCAGTAAGAACATTAACTTCATTACATGCACCTTTATTTTTTTTTGGTGGGAGTGTTTTTTGGTGTAGTTACCTGCTCTTGACAACAGCATGTAGTCACATTATTACAACCGCTTCCTACTTTCTACGTTGGCAACGTGTAGCTCATGAAGAAAGTCACGTGTGCTGAGCTGGCTTGGTGGGTATATAAGGTGTGGGATAGGCTGTCTGCACACATATCCCTCATTGCTGTTATGGGTAAAAGGGGCGATTTATCAGCATTGCAAATACGGATGATTACTGGTTTTAAGGCCAAGGGTGGCAGTATTTCTGAAACTGTGCAGTTTGTGAACTGTTCTCGTGCTGCTGTGGTGAAAGTTTATCATGAGTGGACAGATGGCACCATTGTGAATAAGCGGTATGGAAACTGAGGAGCACCACATGCCACTGATTGAGAGGTGAACATTGGCTACAAAGGTGCGCAAGGGTAGACCAACATGTTATAGTGGTGCAGCTCACCACAAAAATGAACCAGGGGGCTACCAAACGTGCGTCTAAAACAACAGTTCAGCAAACCTTACTGAATGTGGGGCTCCAAAACAGATGGATGGTCACTGCACCTCTGTTAATGAAGTTTCATTGACAGAGAAGGCTTCAATTTTTTTCCTGCAGTATCAGATTTGGACCTCTACTGCTTGGCAAAGGGTGGCCTTCTCCGATGAGTCATGTATTCTGCTTCATCGAATGGATGGACGTTAGCGTGTCAGGTGAGAAACATCAGAGAAGAAACACCCTGCAACCATTGCTGGAAGAACACAAGGTGGTGATATTCTGGGGAATGTTTTCGTGGCATTCTCTGGGCACACTCATCCATGTGGAAGGCACTCTCAACTGAATTGGGTATGGATTCATCCTTGCAGATCCCATACAGCCATACATGCCGATTGTCTTCCCTGGGGCGGATGGGATCTTCCAGCAAGACAATGTGACATGTCATACATCTAGACATTGACATTGGTTGGAAGAGCATGACCAAGAATTCCAAGTACTACCCAGACCTCCTAATTCCCTAGATTTGAACCCAATTGAGCATCTGTGGGACCACCTTGATCGTCCTGTTCGCTATATGGATCCTCCCCCACGCTCCCTCCATCAGTTGTGGGATGCACTGCAGTCAGCATGGCTTCACATACCAGTGACAACCTACCAGGACCTTACTGAGTCACTCCCAGCCTGTCTAGCTGCACACGATGGTTACTAGCTGTGGCCATAATATTGGAATTCGCCTATGTATGATATGTTTCTATCTCTCTTCATTCTACAGCACAATAATCAAGTTACAAGGAAACTGGCATTGTAACTTCTATTGACCTAATGAATGGTCTCATTATAGGTATCACAGTTACATTGGGTGAACTAGTGATACAAGATGCATACAGGTCATTATGGGATGTTAATGGGAGAGTGTCTTTGCTAGTTTAATGCAGACCGTCGGTTTTTAAAAACAGCATGTAAAGCAGAGATTTCTTGGCAAGTACAGATGGAGTACGTGTTATTATATACTTCACCTAAATTTGCCAGGAAACTGGGGCAGATCACTGCAGTTTTGCGTAGTGGCACACTAACACCCCATGGCTGCAACTTCAGAGGAACAATGGAACAGTGTTTATAGAAGAGTTCTCACTATTATGTATAACAGATTATAAGAGAATAGTAAAAAGTAAGGCTACAAAGGAGCATAGGTGCTGCTAATGTGACAAGGCATATTAGAAAAGATAATCTAAAATATGCCTGAATAAACAGAGCAAATGAAAGCTGTAAATAAGTGAAATCCGTGTGCAGCCTTCTGTAATTTATTATCAATACTTTATAGTGTTATTTCTGTTCACTGGAAGCAGCTCAAATGATAAATGAAGAGTGATAAGACTGAACAACACATGTTACTGATACCACGCTCACCTTTCCTCAGGAGATATTCTGCTACCAGAGCAGCCACGTGTACATAGCACATTGCTGCCTGCAAGACAGGAAAACGGACACAATCAGAAACAGAGTGCTTCTCGTACTCAAATGTCTGTAGCCTTAGGCCTTATTAACACAGTCAGTGGTTGGTCAGTGATTTCCATCAGTGATTGTGAGTAGTGTTGAGTGAAGTGAGCTTCAGATGCTTCAAGTTGAAAACTTCGGAATGGTACTGTACAGAGATCAGTCTCCATACAGTATTAGAATGTATGAGCTCTGATGAGCCGAAGTTAGTTATTCACGAAGTCGCCCGTGACTTTGTTGAATAACTTCAGTAGTCAATTTTTAAAGTGGGAAACAACTTTAAAACTTGAAACCGAACTCTGCTTCGGTTCAGACTAGTATGAGTTCGGTTTCAAGTGTTAAAGTGGTTTTCCACTTTAAAAATTAACTACAAAAGTTATTAAACAAAGTCATACGTGACTTCACGAATAACTTACTTTGTCTCATTGGAGCCCATACATTCTAATACTGTACGGAGAGGGATCTCCGTACAGTATTTTTCCGAAGTTTGGATTAACTATCCGAAGATCACTTTGCTCAACATTAATTGTGAGTCACAGCCAGAAGTAGAGCCTCTACAGAGGTAAGGTATAAGGCAAAGCTTTACACCTGCTTTGTGTTTTTGCCCCGTACCTGGTTTAGGCTCACAATCACTGATGGAAGTCATTGACCAAATAACTGAGGGGTGAATAAGGCCTTAGGAACCCAGTAGTGCTTTTTTCCCCCAATCTAGGCCACTGTTTAGCTTTCATCGATTGGGAGACTAAATATATAAGCACTTGACGTAGCAATATAACATAACACTAGACCAGCATATAGATGGATGTATTTATGTACGTATACCTTGATCTACAGATGACACAGGTAAATGATCTCAACTCTCACCCTGCCTACAATAACTGCTTTTTTACACACAAAACATTTCAATTTTTTTTATAGCTTTTCATTTTCACATGTGGCTTTAGTGTTTTTTCTTTATTTTGTTATTGAATTATTACCATATATGTTTTTATGGCCTTATTCAAGGCCTATAGAAAAGTCTATGGTGAAAAATGTCAGAAAAACACTACAACCCAGAGCATGCTCCAGAAAAAAAACAAAAACAAAAAAAAAAAAACTGTCACTGACCCAAAAATGCCACTAATTTGTCACAAACCAAAACTTTGGGGCACACTTATTAAGACCGGCGTTTTAGACACCGGTTTTACTAACCCCTGCACTGGCGGTGAATCCGCCAGAGTAATGAAGAGACCCTTTTCTACGCCTAAAACAGGTGTAGAAAATGGTGAATGAGACGGGCCTGCTGTTCTGTCCCCTTCCCTGCCCACACCGACTTTTTTTTAGGCCTGGCACGAGTGGGGAGAAGTCGCAGATTGCGGTGCAAAGTTCCTTTGCTCCACAATCTGCACCAGAGATACGCCTAAATTAGGAGTATTTCTCTTTAATAAGTGACACCCTTTGTATGTAGTGTGCATCATGTTTCTCTACAGATATTAAGATAACTTTTGACCACAGTGTTTTTGGCCACAAAATATTTTGCATACAAAAACATTAAGAAAAGTGGCATAAAAAAGTAGAATGTGTGTGTGTGAAACTAGTCTAAGGCTAGTTTAACACCTGTAGTAAGGTATCCGGCAGGCTGTTACAGCAGAGGAACCGCCTGCTGGAGTTCACCGGATCCGGCCTAGCCAGATACCATTGCCAGGGCCCACTGACTATAACGAAAAAATCCCATTATAATCAAAGGACTTTGGGGGTGCATGGTCCTATCCGGCTATGCCGGGTGCGATGAACTCCCGTAGGCTGTTCATCTGCTGGAAAAGCGGATACTTTACCATAGGAGTGCAAGTAGGCTAACAGAGGATACGTAAATTTGAACTGATATCATATGACAAAGAATTTGTTAACATCCAGGTTAATGCAAGTGTATCAAATCCAGATGAGAACAGTACAATAAAGCTCAGTGAACACATATCAGACCATATGTCTGATTTTTAGAGGACTAACTGCTCAATCAGGAACCCTTGTTACAGGACTAGTGGGGGTTCCAGCTGTCAAATGCCCACCAAGCAGATATTTAAGGCATATCAAACTGACAAGTCATAAATGTTATATGCATGGTGCTCCTTTAACACCTTATTTAGTAACCAAAATAATAAAATAATTTATACTGTGCATCTGGGAACATATATACGTATATAAAAAGGTCATACAAGATAGATTTGAACAGAAAGTCTGCTACCTCTGACAAGTCTCCATGTTTGACATGGATCCTGGCCATGCTGTCAAGCCAGGTTTTCCTCAGCTCTGGGGTGCTGGCATAGGACTTGGCCAGACTGTACTGCAGGTCAACAAGCATTTCTGGATCATTCTCATGCTCCTTCATTTGAGCTGTGGCCATAAGGACTGTGCGGATTCTTTTAGTCAGATCTTTGACATCAGAAGAGAACGTTGTATGCTAGAAAACAGACAATAAACGTGAATGATTAAATACCACTGACAGACAGAACAAAACAAACTATGCTCCGTATCTGGGTTTACCAATTAGATTAGGAGAAGTGGAAAGTGGACTGGTTATTCCATAAGAAAATGTTTAGCCAATTTTCTTTTTGACCTCAAGAGAGCTAGGGCAGAACAGATCTACATGAAGTCTACATGGGCAGACAGAGCAAGCAATTATTGGGAATGAACCATTCGTTCCAGATAATTTCCTGCTTGTTACAAGAGGTGACAGTTGCATTTACATGCAACAAATGCCTTTGCTGTATGGGGACGAGTGATCACTTGTCCCAATGCACATATATTGTTGCAGAGATACAGGCATTTTATATTCAGTTGTGAAAGCCATTTTTCAAAAGCCATATTGGTTGAAAAATTTGAATCAACTTCTCAGGAAGTCCTCCTCTAAAATTTAGGAGCATCTTATAAGCCGGTGCATCTTATAGGGCAAAAAATACGGTATATATATTTGTACCATGTTAATAAAAGATGAAAAAAGATTGAGATTCCTCAGTGGTTGATACCTTTTAATGGTTAACTAAAAAGATGATGACAAAATCTTAAGACAGTGTCTGAAGATTCACAGATTTATACAGATAAATACAGATTTATAAATCTGTGAATCTTCAGACACGGTCTTAAGAGACACCTGACGAAGAGGCCCAAGTAGCCTCGAAAGCTTGCAATTTTGTCATCATCTTTTTAGTTAACCATAAAAAGGTATCAACCACTGAGGAATCTCAATCTTTTTTCATCTTTTATTTACTGGCTAACATGGTACAAATATATATACTGTATTTTTCGCCCTATAAGATGCACTGGCCTATAAGACGCTCCTAAGATTTATAGGAGGACAATAAGAAAAAAATATTTTTCATTAGACCTAAGGTCAGACCAACAATCGGACCCCCAATATAATTCAGACCTCAGCTGACAGCCCCAATCAGACCCCCCAATGTTAATAAGACTCCAATAAGACCTAAGATCAGACCCCCAATCAGATCTCAGCTCAGACCCCAAAGTAAACGACCCCCAATCAGACCTCAGATAAGAGCCCCAATATTAATGAGACCCCCATTCAGACCTCAGATCAGCCCCCCATGCCTCTCATTAGCCCCCATGCCTTGTACACAGGAGCAGGCAGTGTGAAGACTTAGAGGGGGAGCAGGCATGTGTGGCAGAAAAGCCTTCTCTGCCCCTCATCTGTCTGCTCCCGCATTCCTACCAACGTTCTCACTGCAAATCTGCCGGCCGGTCCTTATCAACCAGCACCAGACAGGGCCAGCCGGTCTCTATCACCCTACACCAGACCTGACCCTACCACCCAGCGCACGCCGCGGCCGGTCCCCATTAGCAAACGCACGCTGCGGCCGCAGGGCTCTACCTCTTGAGGTAACTTGGATGTCTGGTACATCGTAGGCTGCTGTTCCTATGCAGCGCAGCCTGCATCAACCAGCAACAGACAGGGCTAGCCGGTCTCTATCACCCTACACCAGCTACAGCAGACCTGACCCTACCACCCAGTGCACGCCACGGCCGTTCCCGTCAGCAAACACATGCTGCGGCCGCCAGGCTCTACCTCTTCAGATAACTCGGATGTCTGGTACATCGCAGGCTGCTCTTCCTATGTATTCACCCCATAAGACGCACTAGCGGCTTCCCCAAATTTAAGGGGGGAAAAAGTGCTACTTATGGGGCAAAAAATACGGTATATATATTTTTTACTCTTCTCAGGAACAGACATCCATGTGAAAAGGCCATTTTTACATTTTAAGTGGAAATACTCTGTCATATTGTACACCACTGTAAAACCCAGCACCGACCCAGTAGATTAACAGCAGACATATACAATACTCAGCACATTACAGTATGTAATGACACAATTAAAAGCACATTTCTATTATATGCACAGATATACAAGTTGAAGAACTATGTATAGTAATCTGGTGAAGATCAAAGCAGCAGGAATTGGTCAATACTGGAATAAAGCAAGTGAGCTCCCCCTGTTGGTGGTAACCCTAATTGCAGTGACTTTTTAATAAATAAAATAATATTCATCCACATGTTTTTTTTCCTCCATTATTTACTAACCTTAATAAGACGGTCACTGTTTGCACAGTTGTTGATTATTGAGAGGGACTGTTGAAATCGTGTGCCTCCTATTCCAACCACATCTGCTATTAACTGGCTCACTGATATGATCACCTGTAAAGTGCAGACATGAAACATAAATAAGGTTAAAATGCAGAAACGAAGGTAACATATACTGCAATTTCTAACATCCGGATAATGTATTAGCAACAGTGTAATGGTTAGAGAAGATGTAACCATAGATCCTATACTTCTGTTTGTATTATGATATGTAAAATGGAATGTGAGATATCAATGCTTTTTTTCCCTTTTTGTTAATAAAAAAGTTTAAAAAAAATGCAAAAATAAACAATACATAACTAAGATACATGAATACCAATACATAATATCTGATGAGAAGAGGGGAAATCCAACACAACAGTCAAGATCCTGTAAAATATTTCACTTTCCCAGAGATTTCCCGGCATATCACTGGGTCATGAGCTTCTTACGGCCAAGACTCAGAGATTTCATGAAGGAGTTCCCTTCCAACTAACATGATCTATTGTTAACTTCGGAATCGATGCATCAGTCTTAAATCAGACATTTCAGCTAAAATAAGAAGGACTTCTCAACGGATATCTCCCTCTAAACTGTTTAAGTCCTAGGAGAAAGATTTTAATATCCCAGGTTTGCATACTAAGATACTGAGGGGCTGGATGAGAGTTAGAAGAGCAGAACCAAATGAGATTTCGAGGGAAACCCAGTTTACATTAATACACAAGGCAATATATGGTTTCTATGAATCACGTTTATTGTTAAAGACTGAAAGGCTGGTTATCCAGTTGTTGGAGTGCCATACGCTGAATACGGATCTTTTGCATGGTATCTGGACCTGTCCACAAACTTCATTTACTGGGTTTGGGGGTTACCATCTCTCCTTGGGGTGAGAGCGCCTTAAATCGGAGTGAGGAGACTTATAGGCCATACATGCTCCTCTGGAATTCTAGGAAGAAAGGGATGCAAATGAGCTCTTAACAAGCTCTGCCTCTAATGCCACCAGATGTAAGGCAGCTATACTATGAGTCAATGATCAGCTTAAAAAGGCTTATTTTAAAGGCTGAATATTGACTTCTAGGATAGCTGCCTTACATCTGGTGGCATTAGAGGCAGAGCTTGTTAAGAGCTCATTTGCATCCCTTTCTTCCCATTTACTGGGAGATGGTACGGAATAATATGAGAAGAATTATGCAGATAGATATCCCTGAAACCTTTCAGCACAACCACATGGTACTTCCAGGAGAGCTTGAGAGGGACATTAGGACGTCTGGAGCAGGCGGTTAGGTAGATTAGTAGGTCTAACTGATAGAAGATCTAACTAGAGAGCGGGCAAGGTGGAATTGAGGAGGTTGGGCTCTTTTGTGGATTGGGAGTGTGGGGGTGGTTACTCTACCTTACATTAGTTCTTATGTTGTTCATTTAATACTAGATCACCTGAATGCAATACTGTCCATGAAATTGTCAAGTTCATCACCCCGAAGGACAAGACTTCAATGTAACCTATGTAATTTGGTCTACTTTTTGTTGAGTAGTTATATGTCAGTAACAATGCTATATCCAACCTAGAGCTCATTTCTTAAAGGGGTTCACATTTTTTTTTTTTTTTTCATGTATTCTTTATTTTCCAAATTTCAATAAGAAGACAAGCAACATGACATGTACAGAAATGGCCATGAAGAATCCACATCAAATATCACATAATGAAAGTAATGCAAGTCTTAATGATCTAGTCGAAAACAGATATGGAATTCTTGCTCTATCATCAATTGTTCCTCTTTAGGGAGGGAGGCAATACATAGTAGAGTTTTGAGCTAATCTGGTTTTCCTCCCGAAAACTCTATGTTGAGATCATGGAGAGGAACTTACGTGGATTTTTTTGAACAACAGCAATGTAAGGTTTAAATGAATGGAAAGTACCAATTTTAGAAGTTAGCCTGCAAAGTTAGGCTACTTTCACACCTGCGTTCAGGTGTCCGCTCGTGAGCTCCGTTTGAAGGGGCTCACGAGCGGTCCCGAACGCAGCCGTCCAGCCCTGATGGATTCTCAATGGAGGCGGATCCACTGAGAATGCATCCGCCTGCCAGCGCTCAGTGAGCGGACACCGGGTGCCCGCCTGGCCGTGCGGAGGCGAACGGATCCGTCCAGACTTATAATGGAAGTCAATGGGGACGGATCCGTTTGAAGATGACACAGTATGGCTCAATCTTCAAACGGATCCGTCCCCCATTGACTTTCAATGTAAAGTCAAAACGGATCCGTTTGCATTATCATGAACAAGAAAAAAAAAAAAAAAAATTTTTTTTTTTGTTCATGGTTATGCAAACGGATCCGTTCTGAACGGATGCAAGCGTTGGCATTATAGGAGCGGATCCGTCTGTGCAGACACCAGACGGATCCGCTCCTAACGCAAGTGTGAAAGTAGCCTAAAATGTGAATGACGTCCACATAATCTACAAGTGCTAGGCCTGTCTTTATTCTCCATATTTTAAGCCACGAGAAACCACATACAAGTCACACGGCAATCACCTGTAGATGAGTTCTGACAAAAGACTTCTTTCCAGTGTAGTCAAAGTTATTCCTCATTAAGAAGTACAGGAGCTGAGAGGAGTCAGTTCGGATGGAGCTTAGCTTGGAATTGCAGCATTTAAGAATTTCGTAACACAAGGCAGCGCACATATCAGCTCTTCCTTCATAAAATGTTGATGGAAACTGAGAGGTAAAGAAACAAGCATATTACAGTGAAAGATCTGTCCATAATTACAGGTTGAAACATTAGAAAGAATGGTATGGGTTATGATCCGGACACTGCAGCTTACGTGGTGAAACGCTGTATTTATGATGTAAAGGATCACGTCATAAATATATTTTATATTATTGCAGAGACATTTACTCAACCTGGAATGTATAATCCATAAATTCTGATCATCCAGACCTGAACTAGAATATAATGTGGAATTTCACATGATCAAAAGTGGAAGACAAATGTGGACATTCCTCTTTTTTTTTTTAATCCATAGTGTATTTTGTGTTAACATTTTATATTAGGTTTCCTTCTGGAAGGTTATATGCCCATAAAATTGCATTTTATACACACGTTTATGTGGCTCTCTGATAATCCAGCACCTAGCAGGTCTCAATGATAGTGGATTGAAGGACTTTTGCTGTGTATGATGAACATAGTATGGGTACAAATTCTACAGAGATGAGGACTGCAAAATAAAGCCAACATAAAATAAAAAACTATTAACTTTTACATCAGGCCCACCACACTGACCTTATAAATTAAAGACCGCAATGCAGTAAAGACATTTTTAAGCGTAGTCTCAGACTGATTTTTCTGAAGAAAGCACAGATACACATCAAACACCTTCTTCATCAAGGGATTGTGACCATGGTCAGCAATAAGTTGGTTCTGGAGAAACAAAAATACCATAAGACGTTTTATGTAGTACCACAACAACAAGAAAAGCAGTAAGGGCTCTTTCACACTTGCATTGTCCGGATCCGTCGTGTACTCCATTTGCCGGAATTACACGCCGGATCCGGAAAAACGCGTAAGGCGGCATAATTTTTTCTTTCCGGATGCGTCTTTCCGGCTTTTTTGGTAAGAGACTGATCCAGAAATCCTGAAGCCAACATCAACGTTTTTTCCCCGGATCCGTCTCACGGATCCGGTATGGGTCCGGATCCGTACGACAGATCCGGAAAGAAAATGTTGATGTTGGCTTCAGGATTTCCGGATCAGTCTCTTTTCGCGCCAGCCAAGTCCTTCCTACTTCCTGGCGCAGGCGCAGACGCAACTTCCGGATCCGTCGTTGCGTCGTATCAACTGAAGATGTTAGGACGGATCCGGAATAATACATTTCAATGGGCTATTATTCCGGATCCGTCGATGCGGCAAGTGTTCAGGATTTTTGACCGGAGCAAAAAGCGCAGCATGCTGCGGTATTTTCTCCGGCCAAAAAACGTTCCGGTCCTGAACTGAAGACATCCTGATGCATCCTGAACGGATTTCTCTCCATTCAGAATGCATGGGGATAATCCTGATCAGGATTTTTCCGGCATAGAGCCCCGACGACGGAACTCTATGCTGGAACCCAACAACGCAAGTGTGAAAGAGCCCTAAGATATATTCCAGCTGAATAGCACTGTAAAAGATCAAAAGTGGGCATCAAGAGGGGCAAATAACATTGGTACACGGAAACATAGAATAGATGTTAGGACATAACTGCACCCTATGCAGTAATACTACCTGACTGCATCTTCATGAGGCAATAGCACTTGATTATGCCTGAATCCATCCAGTAGTGTCCACCACAGGGGGAATCAGGCATCAAACAGGCAATGGGTTGTCTGTGTAATGTAGGACAGGATAGGTCCTCAGTAGAGAGATGCTCTTTGTAGCCACTCTGGGAGGCCCCATGTGTTAACTTAGTGGGGTATTTGAGAATAGGTTTTACAAACTAAATACACCCTTTAAGAAACATACCAATATTCAGGACCAGAGATGGTGTGCCACAAAGTTATCATTGGTGGACCCATTTAATAAAAGCTCAGAAAAAATACCAGTATACCAAAAGATCCTAAAAACAACAGTATTATGTGGTTTGCTCAACTATTCCTGGAATATCCAAGTAGCCTAAAACACAGGAGGACTTGGTCAAACAAGACTGGTAAGATGAAAAGATGCTGATGTATGCCTGATGTAATAAGCAATAGTCTTTTTAGTCAACTTAGTAATTATACCTGGCCACCTATTGCACATTAACTTTACATGTGGAAATACAGCAAATAAGTAAAAAAAAAAAAGGTAATATTTATTACAGCTAAGAAAGATTGTTATTTTATAATAATCTATGACTGGAACAATTCTTATTATGAGAAGCAGCAATTCCAGTAAGAGAGGACAGCATCTATGTCATGTATTCTAAAAACTGTTTTATAGTTAGCCATCATACAATATTGGGGTAACGCTCCTCCCCCCACCCATATCTCAACCCAAAAAAGCCCCACAAACCTTAAATGCCATGGTGAATAATGACAACGTGTCCAGGATTGTAAGGCATACTTCCGTAGCTATGTTTGCTTCAAGTAACGACTGGTGAAGAATATCTGCATCTGAATGACCGTAGCCTAAAAAAACAGAGGAGCAGTCGGTAAAGGTTTTTGTTATAAATCATCATACATGCAACTAAATAGCAGATCAGCTCATTAAATAACATAACTGCGAAAACATAAAATGCAGCAAAGGATTAAAGATTAACTGAATTCACGAATGGCTGTGACCTATCATTATGGTTAAAGACTAAGAAAACCTTTGGGGGATTTTTTTTTTTTATCATTGCATTTTACTCTTATTGTGCTAAAAACAGTTATTTTTTTTCAATTGGTCTTTATTAAAAATGTTCAAAAGTTTCAGTTCTACAGCCTTCCCTTTCAGCGAATCTGCAGACTAACTCGCTTTCTGTTTTGGAGGCACTCTTTCAGGCAACTACTCTGACGGCTGTATGTCTAGCCCTTGTCTCTCAATTCCTGACAGCTCATAAACACTTTTTTAAGCCATATTCCTATAGCTATGAGTGTTTATGAGTTGTCAGGAATTCAGAAACAAGGGCTAAACATACAGCTGTCAGGGTAGTTGCCTGACATAGGCTCTACAAAACAGTAGACTGCAGATTCTCTGAAAGGGAAGGCTGTAGAACAGAAACTTTTGAACATTTTTAACAAAGACCAATTGAAAAATATATTTTCAGCCCAAAATGAGTAAAATGCAATGCTAAAAAATGTCTCCAAAGGTTTCCTAGCCTTTAATTTGCACGTTCAATTAATATGACTGCTCAAAGGAAAAATATACACTCATGGCATAAAGCTTTACACTCAAGTCACAGCCACAGATAGCAGACATACAGATAAGGTTCTGTTCACACAGTGTTTATAACAAATGCCACAATGCTGTGCTGGACCCATCGCATGAAGAACATTGGCAATGTCCAACAGATCCACTGACTTATAATGGGCTCTGTTGGGTTCCTCTGAAGAAAAGTTGTGCTGCATACCTAACAGAGCCTCCAATGAAGATTATATCAGTTTTATAGAAACCATCTATATGTATTAAAACTACCGACTGACCATACAAGTAAGAGCAGTAGTAGTGCAGCTTTATTTTGCTCTTTCCAAAGGGTACGTATATGTAAAACTATAACTTTTACAAAGACTATGGGCATTTCACAGTCAATTTTCTCCAAGGTACCATCATCTTTTTAACAGTCTAGAAAGCAAACAAGTCTGTCTCATTAGGAAGCAATGCCGTAAAGAAGAGACAATTGGTGCAATGAAGAGCATATATATGGGATATTACAAGGCCAGCCCAGAGAAACCACAGCAGTACATGCAAGTCAAGCAGCAACTCTTTTTTTTTTTTTACCCAAATCATTAGCATATTACATTAGAGGCTGCTCTGTTCACACCATGTTTTTGGCAAATATCAGATGTATATGTCCATATACTGTATATATGAATGCATTATGTATGTCAAAGGTAAGTCCCTTTGGCATACGGTATGTTTGGTTTAGTACTGGACACCTAATGTAGACTAGTACTCTTTACAGACCCATAAAAAGTATTTGGTATATTACTTTCTAAGTAAATAGCAGATGTATCCAAATCTATTGGCATAAAATATACAGCGCATTTAGCTCCATCTGAAGAACTATAAAATACAATTCACCATACAAAAAAAAAAAAAGAACAGGACATCAACTATACCAAAACATACAAAAAGGAAACAATCGTGTCAGTTTTTTTTTTTAAGTATACATATACATCTGGCATACGACAAAAGTGGTAAACACAGATAAAAGTTGGTTGGATACAGGCAGTGCACACACAGCCATAATAAATATATTGAGGCTCTATTCACAACACGTTTGGGACATGTAGTTATACGGCAAAACTTTTCCATTTTCTTCCTAAAAATACCAAAAATGTATGCTTAACAGAAAGTTTTACAAAAGTTTAGTTATTTTTTAACATGGTCTCAATAGCACAATGATTATTTTTATAATATACTTTATTTATCAATTCTATATACTGTTTTCCTTCTGAAATAGGCACCCGAAGTCCTGCGTGCTATCGCGCCTTAAACTCATTATTCTAGTCCGGTGCTTACATGTCACCGCTGTAGTGGTGTATTGATTTCACTGAGGGCTGAGCACAGATCGCTGCCCCTGCCTGTGCTCCCCCCAAGCTTGGCTAAATTCAGCTGTACAGATGTGCTATGCCAGGATTTAGCTGGGCGTAGTAGGCGCTTTCCTGGGCCCGTTGTGCTCAGCTCAAGGCTCTCTAAGAACTGATGTGCTACAGAGAGCCTTGAGCTGAGCAGAGCGCGCCCAGGCAGGAGCCTACTCCGCTCAGCTAAATCCTGTCAAACATTTGCCATAAGGACACTACTATAGCATACAGTTGGCCAATAAAAACCTATACTATGTGGACTAAAGTATTAATCACTGAATTTCATTCAGTCCCTTTGCCACAGATTTATGAAATCTAGCTCCTAGCCATGCAGTCTGCCGTTACACACATTTGTGAAAGAACGGGCCATGGGGTTGTTTTTCAGGAGTTGGCCTATGCCATTTAGGTCTAGTGATGAAAATCTTTATGCTTCAGCATACTAAGACATTTAGGATAATTTTATGCTTCCAACATTGTGGGGACATTTTTGGGAAGAATGACTGTGCCTCAGTGCACAAAGCAAGGTTGATTAAGGTACAGTATGGTGGGATGAGATACCTGACCTCAAACCTCATCAAACACGTTTGGGATGAACTAGAATAAAGACTGACAGTCAGGCCCTATCGTCCAACATCAGTGCCTGGCTTCATAAATGCTCTTCTGGATGAAATGGGTTAAAATTTCCACAGACACACTCCAGAAACTAGGGGGACCAACTCCATATTAATGCCTATGGATTTAGAATGGGATATCATAAAACTCCAGTAATGTGTATGTGTCCTATTACGTTTCTCCATATAGTATATAAGGACATCACACTATTAGATACTTTTTCGTTAACCAAAACCTCCTTCAGATGTAGTCCATAAATGTGGTGTGAATAGCACCTTTACTATACAGCTTTGTTAAATCAGTGACAAAGAGCAATTTTGAATTTCTTGGGTGAATGAGCTTTTAGATATGACCACTGATCCAAGAAGTAATAAAAAAGGAGTCGCATCACGTACTTGAGGATAAAGTGCAGCAACACAATATTTTTTCCTTTCAATTCCATATATTCATAAGAATGAACGGTCTTAAAGAGTGTTTTGACTTTTAACCATTTCCCACGTCTTATTTACGGCGTCTAAGACATTTCATCACTTCTAGAACATTACCACATTTCTTAGGCTACTTTTACACTTCCGGCAGTGTGATCCAGCGGGCAGTTCTATAGTCGGAACTGCCCGCCGGATCTGCCGCTGACTGAAAGCATTTGTGAGACGGATCCGGATGCGGATCCGTCTCACAAACGCATTGCAAGGACGGATCTGTTTCTCCGCTTGTCATGCGGACAGACGGATCCGTCTTGTATCTTTTTTCACATTTTTACGGCGTCTAAGACATTTCATCACTTCTAGAACATTACCACATTTCTTAGGCTACTTTTACACTTCCGGCAGTGTGATCCAGCGGGCAGTTCTATAGTCGGAACTGCCCGCCGGATCTGCCGCTGACTGAAAGCATTTGTGAGACGGATCCGGATGCGGATCCGTCTCACAAACGCATTGCAAGGACGGATCTGTCTCTCCGCTTGTCATGCGGACAGACGGATCCGTCTTGTATCTTTTTTCACATTTTTACCGGTCTGCGCATGCGCAGGCCGGAAGGACGGATCCGGCAGTCCGGTATTTTGAATGCCGGACGCGGCACTAATACATTCCTATGGGGAAAAATGCCGGATCCAGCATTCAGGCAAGTCTTCAGTTTTTTTCGCCGGAGATAAAACCGTAGCATGCTACGGTTTAATCTTTTGCCTGATCAGTCAAAACGACTGTACTGAAGACATCCTGAACGGATTGCTCTCAATTCAGAATACATGGGGATATGCCTAAACAGTTCTTTGCCGGTATAAAGCCCCTGTGACGGAACTCTTTGCCGGAAAAGAAAAACGCTGGTGTGAAAGTACCCTTAGACATTCAAGCTGATTTTTTCCCATATAGTTTAGGCCTTGTACATGTTGCAAGTGTCACAGGAGCTTGGACACACAGAATAGGCTTACCAATACAGTGAAAAAGTAAGGAGACAGTAACAACATACTGCAAGCAGGGCGAGGATGAATGGAGAGGGGGAGCATGCATGCTTTCAAATGACTTTTGCAGAATTAAAATGCAGATTTGGGAATAAAATGCAGAACCATAATGACTAATGGAACAACTAAACAACAAACGAGAAATGCAGATGAAATAGGCATACCTCTATGGTTAAAGGGGTTATCCCAGAATAAAAGCTTATTTTTTTAAAAAATTTTTTAAAGGTTCTACAAATATAAACTAATATGAATATACATAAATATGGCAATATACCAAAAGTATTGCTTTGGTTATATTTATTCTGCTTTTGGTTTCTTTATATGTTTTGGTGCATGCATAAAAGAATAGGGGGCAGTCCTGCATATGACCACAAGTGCCATGCATCTCCCCCATGCTTACTGTACAGGATCACACTGTGCAATGTGAATGAGGAAACGGAGCATATGCCATGTCACTGCAAAAAGAAACAGAGATGTCTAGACTGCACGGGCTAGGACATATCTGACAGCAACAGGTAATAACAACCTGATGCTATTTTACTCACTTTAGTCGGTGGATTTATGGAGAAAATCTAATTTTATGCAGTTGGCTGTATTTGATATCTGTTTTTGGAGTGGTGTGGGCATGAGACTTTAATATGATTATAGGGATACACGTGTAGCTGGTCCACTATTCTAGGCAAGAATCAGCAAAGTCCACAGTGTCTTTCGACAGGGCCATCTGTACAGTCAAAGTAAGAGAAACATGGGAACAAGGTTTGCATTATTCTGGACAACCCCTTTAAAAGTGTTTTCTGAGATTTTGATACTGATGACATATCTTCAGGCTAGGTCATCAGTATCTAATCGGTGGGGGTCTGACACCCGGGACCTCGCCGATCAGCTGTTTGAGAAGGGACTGGCGCACACAGCGCTGTGGACTTCTCGCTCCTTACCAAGCACAGTGCCATACATTGTATAGCAGCTGGGCTTGGTATCGCAATGATCCCCATTGAAGTGAATCGGGCTGAGCACGATACCAGGCATAGCCTCTATACAATGTTAGGCGCTGTGCTTGGTAAGCAGAGAGAAGGCTTCTCAAACAGTTGATCGGCTGAGGTCCACGGTGTCGGACCACCACCGATCAGATACTAATGACCTATCCTGAGGATTGGTTAACAGTATGAAAATGTCAGAAAGACCCTTTAACCTTGCCTCCATGTTTGAGCTTTCCAGGATTCCTCTGGAGCTGAAACATGAACTACTGATGACACCCTACACAAGATATTCAGAAAAAAATATAGCAAACTCCAAAAACTGCTACCACACCAGAACAACTACTTGGCTAAATATGGCAGTAGCTTGAAGTCCCGTGACAGAAATGATGGGATGGATGTAATGTGCACAAAGATATTACATTTAGATTTGTATATTACCATTTTTTACCATAATTTATGTTATTGATCACGGTTGACTTAAGTACTTGATTTACAGAAAGTTGACACCTTTACCCATTCGCTTCAATGGAGCTGAGCTGCAAAACTAGACACAACCTGTGGACAGGTATGGTGCAGTTTTAGGATGAATGCAGCCATTTTTTTCTAATCCTGAACAACCTCATACAAAACTAAAACACCTGACAGAATAGTAAATCTCGATTTTACCTACGGTCATTTGAAACTACAGAAAGATAACCAATGCAAGCTTGCTGAAGCCATGCTTAATGGTGACAACTTGGTCCTTCAAGAGTTGAATATTCTCAATGCACACTATCTAGAGAGTTCACAGTCCATCTCCCCATGCACAAATCTTAAAAGCCTTTCCACTGATGAGTTTCTACAGCTGAACCTCAGAACGATAGAATCAGCTATACTGATGGAGTAGGTGCTAAGTGTTGTAACTTCCATAGTCATCAGACCTAACTGTGTATGACTTTCATCTGTGGGGGTTTATGAACATGATAAGACAGGCACAACTTTGCTATGCCATTGGCAGAAACCACTTCCAGCATCTCCTGTAATGGGCAAGTACACCATTCTTCCATTATCCTGTTCAAGCCACACAAGGAATACTGGGATCTGGTTTAGTGGCCTACCCTGCAGCCCAGTGGGTCCATGGCAAATAATAAACCTGAAAAACAAACTCTGCTTGTCTTAACTGGATTTCAGGAGATTAAAAGGGGTTGTCTCATCTTGCCACTACTAAGACGGCATAAGACACAGTCTCGACCACCAGCTAGCCAAAAGACAGCCAAGTGCACTGGCGCTTCGGAAACAACATAGCTTGCTGTGCTACGCTATTTCCATAGCTCCCATGAACCACAACGCCAGCTATTGGAACGAGCAGCACTGGCGTGCTACGCTGTTTTCCGGCCAGCTGGTGGTCGGGACTGTGTCTCGTCCGGCCTTAGTACCAGCGAGATGAGACAACCCCTTTAATGGGGTTTAAAATTAGAAAACAGGGTCTACTTTTTACCCCAAAAAGCGTACCCATGGACTTTTTGCATGATACTGCAGATAAAGCTCCTATTTCCTATGTACATGTAACTACACAAAGTAGAGGGAACATCCAGTATGAAGGGCAATGATGTGGGCCAGATAAAGAGAATTATAAAAAGCATGTTTCTGCAGTAAATGCTCAGCATGCCTACACTGTTGTAGAACTGGTACCACCTCATTATAAAGGGGTTTTCCATCCCTGACCACCACTCCATTCACTTCTATGGAACGGTCAAGTACAGTGGTCCACTATCTCCGGCAGTCTCATAGTAGTGAATGGAGCAGTGGTCAAGCAGAAATGCTACTGTTTTATTCACACAGGGCCTCAGAGCATTCTCCCGTCTCCAGCATTTATAGGTTCACCACCTATTCTGCGGAGAACAATTTGCTCAATCGCCGTCCTACGTCACATTTGGTCGTAACGCTGGCTTACAATAGTAAGTTTAAGCTGGCCATACACATTAGGTGTATATTGGCTAAACCCACCTATTTCAGTGGCCCTGGCTGAGCTTCTAATGTATATGGAGGCTTCCAGACATCGAGGAGATATGGATCAGACAGGTGGAGTACAACATGCCCAATCATTTTGTTCTTGGGAGAAGAGCCGCTGCCAGAGGTTTCTGTCAGCATTTCTTCCATCTCCCCATTCACAAAGCATGCATACAAGTCTTTGATTTGGCAAGTGCACTATGGTGCCAGCTTACACAATAAAAATACTAGCCTAGAAAACATTCCTCCTCCAGGTGTCCTACCAAGTGCACTTTGCATACTGAAGTGTATGCAAAGCTAAAGGCCTTGGAGCTGTTTTTTTGGTAATTTTTTATTTATTAGGACTTTTTTATTTATTAGAGCTATCTTTTTTATTACTTTTTATTATTATAAATGGTATACTGCACAACTAATTGCACAGGACTGCAGAGATCTTTAGATGGCCTGCGCTCATTCTACAAAACCTATCACTGTTGTTAGTACGAAGCCAGAGAAAAATAAAAATCATTTGCCACTAAGCAATCAGGTCTCTCTCTCTATAAATTAATATGACGCTGTGCTTGGGGTTATGTACTATACAACATTCAGGAGGTCTAAGGAAAGAATGGAGCAAAGCAGGAGAAGTATAACAAGTTTGGCTAAATGTAATGCAGATTTCTAGGCCAATGTCAACCTGATTGAATCTTACCATTTTCTACAGCTATTCCAAGTATACTGGATATCTTTCTCACACTGAAAACACAGAAAAAGTCAATTCATTATTGAATGCTTTTTCATACACACAACTGTGGACAGTATAGTCTCACCTATCAGCGGGTATACTTCGTAGCTGGCACCAGGATGTTAATGTGTGCAGAACACCACTGTCACCACCATGCCAACACGTAGTCAGAAAAACTGGACCACCAGAAAATACAATCTGCTATGTGGAGCATCTACAATCGGAGATCCTCTCCACTGTATATTCTTCAGGCTTGCACAATGCTGACATCGTGGTGTGGCACGCATTATCATCTGGTCTTGAAGAGCAATCCTGTTCAGGGAAGGAAAAACATGAAATGTTGCCCAGACTGAGAAATCTTCTATAATCCAGGTGTGGTGTGGAGAGGCTTTGGCACGTGCCAGAGTCGTGGTGGTACAGGAAGAGGCGGCTGATAGCGGAGAACATCACAGAACTTACTGTGGTTAAAAGTGAGAGAGTTATCCAGGCTGCTGAGCTGCTGTAATCTGGCATGCATCATCCCTGTTCTGTTACGGGAAACAGGTAATGTCTGAGACTTTCGGTCATGAACTATGGGTCCCAACCCCTCCTGGTTCCTGCAAGATGAGTGGAAATAGGATAGAAGCACCAGTTAGATGTGTCCCCACTGCAGAGAAGTGGGAGCAGTTAGTAAAGCAGAGAAACACACAATCTTGAACAAAAATTGGGTCCAAAGCAAAAATGTCATTAACTGTAAAGGCAACATGCTACAAAACAAAGCAACAAAAGTCAAAGACTTGGGCAAAGTCTACTCCCATGAAGATTACTCTACAGAACTAGAAATGAATTAGGAAACTCCTAAATCAAGCTATGGCCTCATAGATTGATGAAAAAAAAATGTGTTGATGCAATTAGTTATCCTATGAAATGTTCAAAAGGGTTAATCAGAAATGCCATACACACAAGCATGCAAGAGAGTAAAAAGCAGCAAGGCACCGTGAGCGTCTTACCAGGCAGGAAGGGAGAAGAGCCATATACTTTGTTATACTTGCCAGCAATCAAGTGAGGGAAACAGAAAGAGTGAGCCGGGTTAGCAGTCAGCTATGGCTGGCTCCCTAATGTGTACCACCACCAGTGCTAAAGTGAGGGCCAACGCCAGACACACATACCGTGAACCTTAGTATTCAGGTTATCATGTGAGATATCCGGAACATGCACTCGCCACCACGTATCATGCTTACACCTGGGTTACATTGGTTGGTCAGTGTGCACAGTGTAAAATAGGGAGGCCGTAGGAACAAAATGTATACAGCCCCTCATTAAAGCTGGTCATAGACGGAAAGACTGTTGGTCAAAACACTGATTGTTCTGATTTTACATTTTGATACTTTTATTGTTTTCTCTCTTCTGGGAATAATAAATATGGAAGAGACATAAAGACATACATTTCCCATGATATGAACCACTCTCCAGGGGGCAAATTGGCCACAAAGTGGAAAATCTCTCTTTGGGTAAGTCATGAAAATACAGGGACGCTCACTGGACTGCGGCACAGTCTTTACCTCTATAGCCAGCTTATGCTGTTAAAGTAAAAAATCATATAATGAACTATTTAAGAAAACATGAGTAGTAGAACATAGATGTACAGTTCTGTTAGGCTCAAGCAATAAAAGGAATTACTCTTTGTATATTGTTCAGAATGGATTTTAATATTATTAATAGGGACAAATGATTGGGGACACCTTATAGTGATTATAGAATATATTTTAAAGGCTCTGTCCCCATGAAAACGCAGTGTTAATCTGCAGGCAGCATGAAAGAGGTAGCTAAGCAGACTGATATATCGTTTTATGGGCAATGTTTTAGTATAACTTTTTTATTCATCTAAATCTCTGCACGTTCTGAGCTCAGGAGTCATGTGGGCAATCCTACGCAGTGATTGACAGTCTTCCCTTGCCAATATGCACACACATATAGCTGTCGGTCACTGATTAGGACTCCCCACATGATAAGAAAAAGGCGCAGATTTAGATGAATAAAATACAAGGCATACTACCTTTTCCCCCCAAAACTACGTATCAATCTGCTCATCCATTTCTATAACATACTGCCTGCAGATTGCACTGCACTTTCAAGGCGAAAGGTTCCCTTTAAGGCTTCATGCACATGGCTGTATTACATCTTCATGCTGCAGTAGTGCCAAGGATGGGACCAAATCCTGTCCTGTAAGATGTAAGAATATTCAAAGTCAACTTTAGGAAAGGCTTCCAGATCTTAAAAGATCAAAGGGATCAAATCCTGTTCTTGGCACTAAATATACAGCTGAATCACTAAGCTACAATGCTGCCTTGTTCATGAGCTCATAAACGGGTTGTACGGACAATTATATATTTTTTTTAAAGGCTCAGAATTTTGTAAAATAAAAAAAGTCATACTCATCTTAGCAATCCTCTACCACTGCTTGGGTCTTTCACAGGTCTCTACTTGGTTTCTCTACCATGAAAATGTGACCGTATGACCCATCACTGGATAAGGCGGGTCACTACTGTGGCCAGTGACTGGCTGATTGGCCACATTTTCTGTGTCAAGAGGGTACAGGGAGTAGAGACTGGCAGGCTATCGAAAAGCAGGGAGCAGCAAGTAGCAGCAGGGGATAGGTAAGGCTAGTTGCACACCTGCAGTAAAGCTATCTGGCAGGCTGAAATAGAGTGCACCGTATCTAGAGTGGCCTAGCTGGTTAGGACCACGCACTGCTGGAGCCCATTGACTATAATGGGATCCAGCCTGTTTCTGGCATGAGCACTGGATTTCGTCCAGACAAAAACTGGTGAATGCACCAGTTTCTGTCTGGCCAAAACCTGGCGTTCACGTAGGAAAGTTGTCGTATCCCTTTATAGTCATTGGGGTCTGGCAGTGAAGTCGGGCAGGCAGTTCTTCTGCAGGATATCTTTACCGTCGGTGCGGAACTTGCCCGAGTATGACTTATCTACTCTATTCTGTTCTTCAAAAAATAAATAAAAAAAATTATAATTATATATATATATATATATATATATATATATATGTCATCAATATTAGATCGGCGGGGTCAGACACCAAGCACCCTCGCCGATCAGCTGTTTGAGGAGACGGCGCACGCAGTGTGTACGTTCCATCTCCCTTCTCTCCTCCTGTTCGCTGCTGCTGTCCCATAGACATACAGCAACAGAGCAGGAAGAGAGAAGGCACATGCGCACTGCGAGCACAGTCTCCTGAAACAGCTTATCGGCTGGGGTGCCGAGTGTCGGACACCCGCCATTCTGATATTGATGACCTATCTTGACGATAGATCATCAATAGAAAAACCCGGACAACCTCTAACTCAATTACCATGGAATGAACAATTATACATTCAGCAACCTCATACTGTCCTCATCACTCAATCAAATATTGCAGAATGATGATACTATACAATAATTATTCAGTCTGATTCGTGTTCAATACATAACAGCCTACATATTTTCAGCAATGTCTCTTAGATTCCATCCGAAGAATAAATGGTAGTAGCTGTGCCTGTTTAGGGGACAGGGTTTCTAGGCCGTATCAGTGGGATACAATTAATGTTCTTAATGGGTGCTTGCCATACACAATACAATAGCAGTGATAATATACCTTATATCTGCTCAGTGTTGTTATCTGGCAGCACCGATATTAGATAGGAGTTATGTATCTGCCAAGACTATCTGTGATAGTAACAATCCCCTGCTTAAAGGGGTTGTCTCACTTCAGCAAATGACATTTATCATGTAGAAAAAGTTAATACAAGGCACCTTTTAAAGTACTGTAACTGTCTATATTGCTTCCTTTGCTGGCATGACTCATTTTTCTATCACATTATAAACTTCTCGTTTCCATGGTTACAACCACCCTGCCATGCTTGTACACTATAGGAAAAAGCACCAGTCTATGCTCACTCCCATGGTCCCGGCCACCAGAGAGACCAGTTCTTTTTCCTATAGTGTGCGAGCACGGCCACCGATGCTGATTGCAAGGTGGTCGTAACCATGGAAACGAGCAGTGTATAATGTGATGGAAAAATGAATCCAGCCAGCAAAGGAGGCGATATGCACAATCACAATACATTAGTAAGTGCCTTGTATTAACTTTCTCTACATGATAAATGCCATTTGCTGGGGTGAGACAACCCCTTTAAGTAACACAATTTTGTTTTTACAACTTATTTGACCTAAACTGTCAAACTATCTTGGTAGGTAAATGTAGAGTTCATACAGATACAAAGTCAGAAGTGCTTAGGGTGGGCCAGAATAATATATATTGAGCAAAAAAATAAAATAAAAACTGTTTGGAGGCAGAAATATACAATGGTGTCATAGATAAATGAGTGCACACTATACCTGGCAATGTATCGTTTGCCCATATACTGGAACTGATGCAGGCACACTCTGTAGAGATGGAGAGAGGATACAAAACATCATAATAGGGAACATGTAGATGTGTAAACTGGAGGCTTGTAAACGTCAGTCCCTTTATTGCTTCTGTTCTGAAGCCACAACATGACACATCTATCCATACGGGGAAGATGAAATAAAGGTACGTACTCTGAGACTGTGAAAAAATCCATGAGTTCTGACGTCGTGGCTTTATTCCAATATGTAAACAGCGCATCTGAAGAAGAAAGGGAATGAATGATCACTCACTACTAGATATATTGGAGCTGCAATTCACATAAAATAAAGATGAATATATCCTTATTACAAATGACTAGAGTATTCTGATGTATGTATGAAAGCATTTAACAAAAACACTAAAGTCAGCTATTAATCTATTTAACGCACTAGAATGTCTATTGCTTTAAGATTTTTGATGATTTACAAGGTGTTTTCCGGGCCGAGGAGGGGTCTCTTCTTTCCTATAAAATGTGAAACTGCACGTCTTCCCTCTACACACTCACTAAAACACCACAAACAAGGGTCATATCACTGTTCTCTGCTGGAGATGGTGCCACCACCACTGCTGATGTGATAATGTAAAGAGTGGGCTCTGGCAGGAGGGGAATGTAGAGGCCTGAATCAGGACCAAATAGGAGCTGAGCCCCCCAGTGAGAATTATACATCAATCATCTGTAACATTAAAGCCACCTGCCTAATAAAGCAGGTCCTACTCATGCCGCCAAACCATCTCTGACTTGTTGAGGCATGGACCTCACAACAAATCTAGGTGTGGCATAGCTCATTATCCAGCTGAAAGAGGTTACGACTATTAGGGAATAGTGTCGCCGTGAAGGTGTGTACTTGGTCTGCAACAATTTTTAGGTTAAGTGGCACATCCACATGAATGCCAGGACCTAAGGGTTTGCAGAACAATACAGCCCATAGCATCATACCACCTCTGCCAGCTTGTCTTCTTACTTTGGTGCCATCTCAACCCTAGGTAAGTGACATACATGCACCCAGCCATCCACATGATCTAAAAGAAAAAGTGATTTCTCAGACCAGGCCACCATCTTCCATTGCTCCATGATCTAGTACTGATGCCTATGCACAAGGGTCTGCATTGGCACTTTCACTAGTCTGTGGCTATGCAGCAAGCTGTAATGCCCTGTGTGTTCACGTCAGTCTCCATGTTACCACCACGCTCCATGGTTTATGACCCGAATCTCCAAATCATAGGTGCTGCGTGCTAAATGTAAACGCCTACTACACCCTTCCCGGATCCAAGAACTCCGCCCACTACACCCTCCATCATCCTCTTGCTGTCTCCTCCCGCACAGCTTTGATATGACAAACAGTGGACTGTGCCCACCCTGCTTCTGGATTGAGAACGTTGACCGGCCCATTCAAAGATCACATTGGTCTGACATCACCACCACCCGGCTGGGGATTCGGACAGAGGGGGAGGCCTGGGGGTGATGTCAGAGAAATTACAGTCTCCACAGAGGGCGCAGTCACGTGACCACTCATTTTTAGACCCCGATAACCCCTTTAGTTTATACCCCACCTTGACAATGTTATCTGCTTCACCAGGTTTTAAGGTTATGGCTGGCCAATGTAAAAACAGCAAGCGCAGCCAATGTAAAACAAATACATTTGATTTACTGAGATACAACCCATGACGGACCCATTTTGGCAAATGCTACTTACCATCTGACATGCTTTTCAAAATGTGAAGGAAGCACATGAGTAAACTTTTAATTTCAGCTTGCTCCAGCTTGTCGCAGCGAACTAATGGGTTTCCTAAAGAGCCTCCATGCTGATTCTAAGAGTATAAAAGAAGCAGTAATTATCATCACCATTAGAGCGGACTGATGGAATCCTTTCTGTAGACGGCACACCTCTCCACAAAGGTGCAGCACTGCAAGCATTCACAAACTGGAAAGCGTTAGGGTCATTACTGACTTAGGTGGTCAAAGCAATGCTTCTCATCAAATACCATTATTCTGCAGTTTATACAAGACGTACATGATGAGAAGGCCAAGAACAATCAGACCCTTGAAAATGAGGACTTGCTGAGATCAAAGTGACGAAAGATATGAAGGATCAGGAAAGGGAGTAGAACACTGCAAGCTAGTAACGTCGCATCAGATCATCAACATGAAATTACTGCAATGCCACGTTGTAATCACATGCCAGAAACAAGAATATAATGGAATACTTCTGGATTGTGAGGAGGAACTGCAGCATGCAATACAGTCTCTGTCAGCAGAGAGAAATCCATAGTGTAGCGGTTTCTCTTAGCCGCCTGTGTGTAGTCCTCTTCCTCTCCACTAGAGCGCAGGGCGTTTGCAGAATGCCTCCGAATAAGTCTGTCCTTCTGCACGTGAATGCATGTTAAAGCGAGGAGGAAATGTGTAAACCATTGAGAGAGAGTACAATGAAAGCAGGTTAATGACAGGTTTACGAGTGAGCTCAGCCAATCAACGCCGAACATCCTAATTATTCTCTAAACCCCTAATGATCAAGCCTTAATAACACACTACTTTTTCACCGCTCGGCATAACTATTGTTTTATGATGCAACACTTAGACTGGTCAGCCCCACAGCAATCTCTCCCTATCCCCTACATGCCTGCTCGACCCTGCATGCGGAGAGTTGGGGACAAAAGGATTGCGCTTTAAAAATCCACCCATCTCTCCCGACACATGCCGTAGGGAGGCCACCATATGCAAAAGATTCTCAGCTGATCCCGCTGTCAATCAACATGTTCACCCAAGGCTGGGTTCACATCACGTTTTAGTTTTAACATACACAAAAAACAGGCAGCATTGTAAAAAAAACTAAAAACAAAAAAAAAAACTATAGATTAATGTATACATTAATTTTTTTTTGATGGACTCTACAGGATGGTAAAGGCTAGTGTACTGCGCTTTTGTATTCCCCCCCCCCCCCCAACATATATGTTAAACCTAGAGCTAACCCAGCGTTATATGTAGGGTCAGTTTTAGGGTTCCCAACAGCAACCCTAGTGTACAAATAGCTCTGGAGCCCTTCCTAGACTGCGCAGGGCTCCCCTAGTTCCTCAAAGTGTCAGCAAGAAGCCTCGGTTACCAGATCAAAGAGAGCTTCCTTTGATCATGCGGTGGTTAAATGATGGTATCAAAGGTTCCTGGCCATCACAGAAGGAGCTCAGATTTCATTACACAGCCGAGTCTCCCTTTTGAGATGCAACAAGACACTTGTGAAGGTGTTATTCTACCTTAATGCAGAATAAGGAACCTTAGTCGTTGCCTTAAAATGGGTTGTTAAGGGGAGATTATAACATTTCACATACAAAGTGATTGCAGAATTAGCCAGAAAATTGAATTAAACATATGTGAATAAGGTAAAAATGAGATGCACTACACATACCTTGTCTAAAGAACTGCTCTTGTCACTGTTCCTCTCAGGAAGACTGTTCCCTGAATCTGTGCTTATGAGAGATCCCCTGGAATCTGCATTTCTCACACTGTTTATGTTGGGAGTGGATGAGGTCTGTGGAGAAGCTGCAGAAGACAAAGTAATTAACTGGTTAGTTAAAGAAGAACTCCCACAAAAAATGTTATTCTCTGACCTGCTAGAAAGGTACATGATGTAATCTGTAGTGAATGTAATCTTCTTACCAGTGACTGTATTTGTGAGTTATAACCTCCCCTCTGCTTCTCAGCTGTGTCATGTGACCAGCAATCAGCATTTTATGTGTGGACAGGAAGTCAGTTTCTCTGTGTATTCCTATGGCAGCCTCAATGTCAATCTCATATGAATGAATAGAGAAGTAACTGACTTTCTGTCCTGTGTCCTTTGGAGATCAGAGAGTTGGTCACATGACAGCTAAAAATTAGAAGGGAGGTTATATCACACAAATACAGTCACTGATTAGAAGATTACATTCACTACAGATTACATCATGTACCTTTCTAGCAGGTCAGAATTATTATTTTTTTGCGGGAGTTCTACTTTAAGCATTATATAATCCAATATATAAGCTCATTTGTTCATATATAGGATAAGTTTAGGTTCAGGAGTGGACAGCCCCACCAACAGCTAGAAGAGGCTAGGTTCAAAGCAACAAGTAATTTCACTGTCCATTGGCCTTTCCATTTGCAGAACCCTCATCCTAGCAATCACTGGGGAGGTGAGCATCACCCCACTACTGTACTATCTTCTGACATCTACTATCTTTAGAAAATGCTAGAATTTGTATTTGACAATACCTTCTGAAAATGCAATTAAAGGGGCTGTGCAGTGACTTCATCAATATCAGATCGGTGGGGGTCGACCCCAGGCACTCCTACAGATCAGCAATTTCTAGGGCTCACAGCGCTCATGCAAGTGCTGCTTCCTCTTCAAAATTACCTGCTCATCATCCCCTTTGCAGCGGTGGCACACTGTAATTACAACTGCTCGTCCCATTCACGTTAACGGGACAAAGCATCTGCAATTACACTGTATGGCCGCTGTAAAGGAGGTGATGGTGTCACCAGTTGGGGGTCTGACACTACCCATTCAGTGTCCAACTGTGCAGAACACATATGACAGACAATGGGAATTAGAACACCCAATTGTCAATTTAGTTATACATTTCTAGGAGGAATAAAAGAGGAATAGCACAATGCAGGGTTATATGAATAGATGCTCCAGAATTATTACATGTGGAAGTATTTACTTACACAGATTTGTCTGGAGAACTGACAGATCCGATTTAAAGGCAAGCACACTGCTTTGGACAAGTGCAGGATCATACACCAACAGTGATCAGAAGGGATGTCTGACAGCATGCCAATAATATATACCTGTTCACCCTCTATGACGGAGAGCTATAGCTTGCACAATTTTCTGTTTTATTTCTGCTCACTCACCTGTGCCAGAGATAACACCAAAAAGATCTTTATGAAGGTTATTGTCCAGCGTATTGCCTGGTTTCTGGGGCGTTACCAGTGGATTTCCAGCAGCTACGTTAAGTAAGACTTCATCTTTAGCATTCTTGAAGGAAGAAAAATGCACTTAACATCTCATTATATAAATGGTTACAGTCAAATTCACTAGCAGATAGATGCTCAGACTATATTTAAAGGTGTTCTCAGAGATTCCTCTGGATTAGGGCTGCACGATATGAGAATTTTGTGCGATTGCGATTAGGGCCCTAAAAATTGCAATAACGACATGCAATATTTTAAGGGAATTGTGCTAGAGGTCTATTTGCTGTGGATGGCACTGTTATGGAGGGGATCTGTGGATGGCACCGTTATGGAGGGGATCTGTGGATGGCACCGTTATGGAGGGGATCTGTGGATGGCACCGTTATGGAGGGGATCTGTGGATGGCACCGTTATGGGGGCGATCTGTGGATGGCACCGTTATGGGGGCATCTGTGGATGGCACCGTTATGGGGGCATCTGTGGATGGCACCGTTATGGGGGCATCTGTGGATGGCACCGTTATGGGGGCATCTGTGGATGGCACCGTTATGGGGGCATCTGTGGATGGCACCGTTATGGGGGCATCTGTGGATGGCACCGTTATGGGGGCATCTGTGGATGGCACCGTTATGGGGGCATCTGTGGATGGCACCGTTATGGGGGCATCTGTGGATGGCACCGTTATGGGGGCATCTGTGGATGGCACCGTTATGGGGGCATCTGTGGATGGCACCGTTATGGGGGCATCTGTGGATGGCACCGTTATGGGGGCATCTGTGGATGGCACCGTTATGGGGGCATCTGTGGATGGCACCGTTATGGGGGCATCTGTGGATGGCACCGTTATGGGGGCATCTGTGGATGGCACCGCTATGGGGGCATCTGTGGATGGCACCGCTATGGGGGCATCTGTGGATGGCACTGCTATGGGGGCATCTGTGGATGGCACTGCTATGGGGGCATCTGTGGATGGCACTGCTATGGGGGCATCTGTGGATGGCACTGCTATGGGGGCATCTGTGGATGGCACTGCTATGGGGGCATCTGTGGATGGCACTGCTATGGGGGCATCTGTGGATGGCACTGCTATGGGGGCATCTGTGGATGGCACTGCTATGGGGGCATCTGTGGATGGCACTGCTATGGGGGCATCTGTGGATGGCACTGCTATGGGGGCATCTGTGGATGGCACTGCTATGGGGGCATCTGTGGATGGCACTGCTATGGGGGCATCTGTGGATGGCACTGTTATGGGGAGGGGGATCTGTGGATGGCACTGTTATGGGGAGGGGGATCTGTGGATGGCACTGTTATGGGGAGGGGGATCTGTGGATGGCACTGTTATGGGGAGGGGGATCTGTGGATGGCACTGTTATGGGGAGGGGGATCTGTGGATGGCACTGTTATGGGAGGGGGATCTGTGGATGACACTGTTATAGGGAGGGGGGATCTGTGGATGGCACTGTTATAGGGAGGGGGATCTGTGGATGGCACTGTTATGGGGAGGGGGATCTGTGGATGGCACTGTTATGGGAGGGGGACCTGTGGATGACTATGATATGGGGGGGATCTATGGATGAAACTATATAGCATCTTATGCTATATGTGTCATCCACAGATCTCCCCCATAGCAGTGTCATCCACAGATCCCCCTCCCCATAACAGTGCCATACACAGATCCCCCTCCCCATAACAGCCCTGGCCCCGCCGCTCACAGCAGTATTCTTAACCGGCAGTATTTTTTACTTTAAATCACTGCATCTTCTTTTACCTTACAATGAAGCTCCAGTAACAGGCAGAGCAGGCGGCGGCATAACGTCACTTACTCACGTGACGCGCCTGCTCCACCTACTTTATGAATGAAGCAGGCGGAGCATGCGCGTCACGTGAGTAAGTGACGTTACGCCGCCGCCCGCTCTGCCTGTTACTGGAGCTTCATTGTAAGGTAATAAAGATGCAGTGATCTAAAGTTCAAGGACCAGCAGGCATAGCGCCCGACCGCCCGCATAGCAACGAATTGGCCGATTATTCGATAACGGGATTCGTTGACAACGAATCCCGTTATTGAATATTATCGATAACGTCGATTAACCGTTGCAGCCCTACTCCTGACACTCCCTCCCTCCTCCAGGTCAGCTATTTGAAAAAGCCATGGTGCTCCAGTGAGTGCCCCGGCCTCTACCTAGGTCAGTGATGTCACGCTCAGTCACGTGGCCTGGGTGCAGCTGCAGGGGTCCCAGGTATCAGACCCCCCACCAATCTGATACTTATGACCTAATCCTGAGGATAGGTCATCAATATCACAATCTCGGAAATCCCTTTAACATTTACATTGTTACTTACAGGGAAGGGAGATGTATCTTTCACATTAATCCGCTGCACATTCTCAATTAGCAGCCCGAACAATGGCAGGTATAGTGTGGCTATTCTTGCCTGCTGACTCTGAAATGACAAAGAAGATACATGCTATGGATTCCAGCAGAAGCATCAGCTTTCTAAGCGTTCCTGCAATAAATATACACATTCATTCTCTGGATGAATGGCTGAAACAAATTAATGCACTACATCCCTTTACGATCATTATGATGACAAATGAAAGACTAAACACAAGACTAAAACCACTGCAAAAGGTGCAATGCCAAAGAAGCTTCAAAATCTAAACAATGCTCTTATTCTTTGCTGAAAAAAAATGTGTGGGAGGATTTTAAAATACTTGCACTTGTTAAAATCCTGCAATGTGGAAAAGTGTTTACTCAGCCATCTGCACATTCTGACAGATCACCATAAAAATGTACACAGCACTTGAAATATGATCCGATCCGTCATCCCGATCCAGATAATTATTTAGACAGAGTGAAATGCACAGGCTATTCAGTTGTAGCCCGTACGGTGGCAGATGGCATTATTTTCTGCAGTCAAGATTTATCAAGCGAACACTTGGCTACTCTAGTGTACATAGGAAGAGTAAGATAAATTAAAACATCCATAATCTTTTTTTTTTTTTTTTTTACAGTATGGACTGGATACATCCATAACTAGCTATTTGAGAGTGATTTGCCACAGTCATGTTCACACCATGTTGCTTTTTTAACGCACACTGTTCTGCCCAGCAGGGTTAGAAAATGATTCTATTTCATTCTGCCAGGGTTTTGGTATTTCCCAAGTGTTTAATGTGGTTATAACACCATCTAGCGGTGTTGAGATTTATTACACTTTGTTTTTCCTGTTACAAAGACTGCTGCGGTGGTGCAAAGCATTGTGGGACTGAAAAGCATCCTGGGAAAGAGAAGTCTCCAGTCACCAGAACTGTCCTTCTGCATATCTCCTTCTAAAACTCCACTATCCTTGTAAAAGCATATCTTGTTTGTTTCAGGGATATTATGTTATGCAGAGATGTTCAGTTAGTTGTAATTGTTACTCAGGGAGTTGTTACTACTGTTAGGCTACTTTCACTTTCCGTTCAGATAATACAACCGTCTGCATCCATTCAGAACGGATCCGTTTGTATCATCTTTAACATAGCCAAGACGGATCGGTCTTGAACACCACTGAAAGACAATGGAGGACGGATCCGTTTGATACAAAATACCTCTCAATGTAAGAGACACTTTGAATGCATCGAACCAGCTAGCTCAGCAATCAACTGTAATAGTACTAAAGTAGTCACATGAAACAACAGAACTTATTTTCATATTCTGCATACCTGCAGACTAATCACAGCTATTACAACTCCCGCAGGGCATGTCAACCTTTCTAGTACAAACATCACAGTATAAAAAGCCAATTTTAGTATAGCCATTTCACATTCCTTTCAGGAGCTGCATCATTGTACCTACAGTGCTTTCAGAAAGTCTTCAGACTTTTAATTTTTTTTCATATTTCGTTTTGTTGTGATCTAATATTAAAATAAGAACAAATAAAGTTTTTCCCATTATTCTGCACGCCATACTCCACAATGACAAAGTGAAAACAGAATGTTCAAAATCTTTGCTAATTTATTGAAAGGGAAAAACTAAAATCTTGCATTGACATAAGTAATAGGACCCTTACTTTGACTCTAGTTGAAGCACCTTTAGCGGCGATTACAGCCTCCGGTCTTGGTTTGCACACCTGGATTTCTTCTCTGCAGATTTTCTCAAGCTCTTTAGGTTGGATAAGGAAAGTCTGTGTACAGCCATTTTTAGGTCTCTCTAGAGATGTTCGATTGGGTTCAGTTCAGGTCCCTGGCTGGGCAACTCATTGACATTTCAATCTATGCCTTGAGGGTGTAATTTTTTTTATTATTCAGAGTTGTCCCTAATCCAGCTGAGTTGTCTGTGTGCTTAGGGTCACTTTCTTGTGGGTAGGTGAATCTTCGGTCCAGTCTAAGGTCAAGAGCACTATGGATCAGATGGGCTCCAATCAAGGTGTAGAAACATCTCAAAAATGATCAAGAGAAATTGAGGGCTCAGAGACCTAAATTTCAAATGTCATAGCAAAGGGTCTGAATACTTATGTCCATGCAAAATTTTAGTAATTCCTAGTTAATAAGTTTGCAAAAATTTGTAATATTCTGTTTTCACTTTCCCCTTTTGGGGTACTGAGTGCAGACTGATGGGGAAAACGTGATTTTTATTTTTATTTTAGCACAAGGCCACAACATAGGCTACTTTCACACTCGCGTTTGCTGCGTATCCGTCATGGATCTGCACAGACGCATCCGTTCAGATAATACAACCGCATGCATCCGTTCAGAACGGATCTGTTTGTATTATCTTGAACACAGCTAAGACGGATCCGTCTTGAACACCATTGAAAGTCAATAGAAGACGGATCCATTTTCTATTGTGCCAGATTGTGTCATAGAAAACGGATCCGTCCCCATTGACTTACATTGTGTGTCAGAACGTATTCGTTTGGCTCAGTTTCGTCAAGCGGACACCAAAACGCTGCAAGCAGTGTTTTGGTGTTTGCCTCCAGAGCGGAACGGTGACTAAACGGAGGAAAACTGATGCATTCTGAGCGGATCCTTTTCCATTCAGAATGTATTAGGGCAAAACTGATCAGTTTTGGACCGCTTGTGAGAGCCCTTAACAGATCTCACAAACGGAAAGCCAAAACGCTAGTGTGAAAGTAGCCTTAACAAAAGGTGAAAAAAGTGAAAGGGTCTGAAGTCTTTCCGAATGCATTGTATGTGCACATAACTCCAGTAAGGGCTCTTTCACACGAGCAGATGCCGTGCGTGACATCCGCTGTGTGAAAGACAGCCAACCCCCGCTCTGGACAGCAGAGACGCTGAGCATTAACATGATTGATAATGCTCCATGCCTCTGTGATCTTTTTACTACAAAATCACAGTGAGATAAAGTTGTCACCGTGATTTTGTAGTAAAAAGATCAAAGGGAGGCACGGAGCATTATCATTCATATTAATGCTCAGCGTCTCTGCTGTCCAGAGCGGAGGTTGGCTGTCTTTCACGCAGCGGATTCCACGCATGGCATCCGCTCGTGTTAAAGCACCCTAAGAATAAGAAATTCCTGGTAAAAACGCAAAACAAAAATATATATATATTTTTTTTTTCTCTCCAAAATATTTATTTCACCTCATAGGTACATAATTAGTATGGCTGAAAAAAGACATACCGGTAAGTCCATAAAGATTAACCAGGGAATTGGAGGGGATTTAAAATAAGAGAGAAGCCAGGTTCGAGGTCTCTCTTGTATTACACATTTTAAAAAAATGAGTATTTCTAAAATGATGCCATTGTCACACACATCTACACTCACCTAAAGAATTATTAGGAACACCATACTAATACGGTGTTGGACCCCCTTTTGCCTTCAGAACTGCCTTAATTCTACGTGGCATTGATTCCACAAGGTGCTGATAGCATTCTTTAGAAATGTTGGCCCATATTGATAGGATAGCATCTTTCAGTTGATGGAGATTTGAGGGATGCACATCCAGGGCACGAAGCTCCCGTTCCACCACATCCAAAAGATGCTCTATTGGGTTGAGATCTGGTGACTGTGGGGGCCATTTTAGTACAGTGAACTCATTTTCATGTTCAAGAAACCAATTTGAAATGATTTGAGCTTTGTGACATGGTGCATTATCCTGCTGGAAGTAGCCATCAGAGGATGGGTACATGGTGGTCATGAAGGGATGGACATGGTCAGAAACAATGCTCAGGTAGCCCGTGGCATTTAAACGATGCCCAATTGGCACTAAGGGGCCTAAAGTGTGCCCAGAAAACATCCCCCACACCATTACACCACCACCAGCCTGCACAGTGATAACAAGGCATGATGGATACATGTTCTCATTCTGTTTACGCCAAATTCGGACTCTACCATTTGAATGTCTCAACAGAAATCGAGACTCATCAGACCAGGCAACATTTTTCCAGTCTTCAACAGTCCAATTTTGGTGAGCTCGGCAAATTGTAGCCTCTTTTTCCTATTTGTAGTGGAGATGAGTGGTACCCGGTGGGGTCTTCTGCTGTTGTAGCCCATCCGCCTCAAGGTTGTGCGTGCTGTGGCTTCACAAATGCTTTGCTGCATACCTCGGTTGTAACGAGTGTTTTTTTCAGTCAACGTTGCTCTTCTATCAGCTTGAATCAGTCGGCCCATTCTCCTCTGACCTCTAGCATCCACAAGGCATTTTTGCCCACAGGACTGCCGCATACTGGATGTTTTTCCCTTTTCACACCATTCTTTGTAAACCCTAGAAATGGTTGTGCGTGAAAATCCCAGTAACTGAGCAGATTGTGAAATACTCAGACCGGCCCGTCTGGCACCAACAACCATGCCACGCTCAAAATTGCTTAAATCACCTTTCTTTCCCATTCTGACATTCAGTTTGGAGTTCAGGAGATTGTCTTGACCAGGAGCACACCCCTAAATGCATTGAAGCAACTGCCATGTGATTGGTTGACTAGATAATTGCATTAATGAGAAATAGAACAGGTGTTCCTAATAATTCTTTAGGTGAGTGTATGTAGACTGATAAACTGTGTTAGAAATAGCAGAACCGCTAAGAGTTTCTAATATTTTATTCTTCTTTTGCATGTACTACACTGTGAGTAACTGCACTTTACTACTAAACATGTGTCATTCATAAACTGTTCCCTTGTTAAGTTGCTCAGATTTCACATACCCTGGTAGAATATCGATCATCAAAGGAGTGCTTGATCATCAGACTTTTCAGCACACTGATGGCAATCTGCCGGATCTCTCTGAACTCTTGCAATGCGTTTCCCACCTCCCTCAGTAAGAGGCCCACCAAGAAATGGTTCTTGCAGAACTCGTCTGTCAGTGTGTAGTCAAGCTGCAGATCTGTAGGCGTAAGCAGGGATTAATTAGAGTGTTCTAAATGAAGCCATTATGTTCCAGAGTTTCACAGTGTAAATGTCTTTGCAACAAACCAGTCAGCAGTTTAATGATATGAGCCGAGCAAACAGTGACACTCATTAGTAATACTGGGAACACTATCAAAATAACATCCCATATAACAAGATGAACAGCTTGTCATCTGCCCCGTTAAATTGACAACAGGACTGAATTTTATTCAATGTCTTTTTTGGCTGCTACAGATAAAAAAAACAAAAAACTATACATTAAACTAAAATACTGAAGCTAGAGAACGGCAAAAACGGCCACACACTGCAAACCCTGCACCTACCTACAGTAGGATCTAATGACTCCATTGTTGGTGAAAGAAAGGCTAATTGATGAAAATAAAGCGGGAAATAAAGGACATTCTTATAAAATAAATTCTACCTGCTAAAATGATTCTCAACATATCACTTAGTACTTTAAGTCGGCACACAGACGTTTATGTGGATTACAAGGTTATACAACCCCTATAATGCCCGGGCCCCTCATACAGGTTATACTTACCATGCTCCCCGACACCAGTGTCACTCCTGATGCCTGCACGGCTGCCGTTGCATCTCCCCGTTGTACGGATCAAAACATCCGGCGAAGGGTGGGGGTTTGGTGGGTGTCAGCCAATAGCAGGCCGTGATGGGAAGGAGCCTCCCTAGCGTCACCCGCGATGCTAGGTGGCAATGCGGGTTCTGAGGAGCTGGATAAGTATAACCTGTATGAGGGGCCCGGGCATTTTGGGGGCATAATAAGGGTTGGACAACCCCTTTAAGAGAACAGTTGCCACAATTACATATCAAATGGGATAAAATTTGATACAGAAATGGACTTGGAAAATTAGAACGCACTAAATTGAACGGTATTAGCCAATGCCAGGTAGCTGCTGCCAAGGAATACATTAAAGATCATAGATACACCTGATGAAAATATACTTTGACGGTTACGTAAGGTACTGGACAGACAGCACATGAAATACCATGTCCACTTCAGGATTCAATTTATCAACATACATATGTATGCAGGAATAAAAATCCATAAGGTACAGCTGTTATCCCCAATAAAATGGTCTTGTATGAAAGCTTCTGTAGTCGCGGTGCTCATTTACAGAAGAGCAACTCTGTGTTCACCTGTGTTAAGGGGGCACTGCGCTATCTTTCCAATACTGAAAAGTTTATGTATCGACGCATAGGCTTTTTAAATAGGTCTGTGCTCCCTCCATATGTATTTTGGCACAAGCAAGAACAAAACCTGTTTAAAGGGGTTGTGCAGCCCTACAATATTGATGACCCACCAATATGGCCGGACCCAGGCCGATCAGCTGTCTGCAGCGGTAGCAGCTCTCGAGAAAGCACTGCTTCAGCTTCAAAATTACCTGTGTGTTGTCTGGCTTACATAGGTGGCTCAGTGCAATTACAACTGCGGGGACCATTCACTTGAATAGGACGAGCAGTTGTAATTGCACTGCGCCGCCTGTACAAAAGGGACAAAGAGCAGGTAATTCTGAAGGGAAGGCAGTGCTCGCGCTGATACCGCTTCAGACAACTGATTGCCGGCGCTGCGGGGAATCGGACCAGGTCAATCTGATGACCTATCCTGAGGATAAGTAATCCATACTGTAGTGCTGCACAACTCTTTTCAGCTAAATAAGATAGATGGAGAAAATGCTCACCACAGAGACACAGCTAAGTAAAATAAAATGCATATGTCTATATAGCTATTGGCCCTGGGTGAATTTTTAGTACGTGACCATTCAAAGGAGTCAAGGGCCACATTAAGCTCTCACAATACATCAGCCCCCGCACACTGGAAGAAAACTCAGGTTGCTTCTGCCAAAAAGGTTTTAGTAATATCTGTTCGGCAGATTACCTGAAATATAGTTGTAATTGTTATAAATACCTTGATATCTTTGGATTCTACCCTTTCCAAAAGGCATTGGCAAGTTCAAAGGGATGTAGTGCTCATGATTGCAGACAACTCGCAGAAACTCAAACTTGAATTCAAACAGTGTCTGGAAAAAATGAAATCAAGAGGAACCACAGTGACAGTGGGAAATCAACCTAATGATGTCATTTTGCTATAGCGGTGCTCAGCGTTCGAATCAAGCTGAACCAAAGTTTCCTGAAAAGCACAATGTGGAAATTGAGACCTTCAAGGCCTTTATTCTGGGTGGTAACCTCCACTGTAGGCCAAGCTCAAAAGGCAAGACGGAGTCTTCTTACCTTTGGATCTCCTGGTGTAAAGAAACTCATGTAGTTGTTAATTTGCTTAAAAACAAAACCCCGATCCATAAATGTGAAGCACCTCTGCAAAACATTCAAAATACATAATCATTAAGAAGAAAGCCAGGGAGACAATATGGGCTGCACATCATATTCTGTCTGAAGTGTTCAGGAATTAATATTGACCATTGTTTCTACCAAACTATACAACTATATAGTTGCACATTGTGGATGACGTTATTGGAGTCTACATGAAAAAGCTTTGCTACCTTTATGAAGAACGCCAGGCTGTGATTGGCATTCCTGGAAGCCTCGGGATTGTCCTTGAATTTATGCGTTATATGGGGCATAAGCATGTTAACCAGGGTTTCTACTGCATGGTGAAAAGAGGCAGTGAATCTTTGGTTCCTTAGCAACTAGAAAGACAAAAAATAAAGTATATGACGTAGCGCACATCAGCCAGACCAGATCCCCGTCTGCTGGTGAATCATCTCAAATACATTTCGTTCCATCATGCACAATAACACATAAATCTAAACGCAAAAGGAAACCTTTCCCTTTTCATAGGATTTACCACATTTTAGGATAGCCTGTCAATTCCCCTGACTTATCTGTTTTAGTGTACCTTTTCTTAGAACTCAGCATTAGGCCTCATGCACACAAACGTATTTTGTTTCCGTGTCTGTTCAATTTTGCACAACAGGTGCAGAGCCATTTATTTCAATGGGGCTGCAAAAGATTCGGACAGCACACTGGAAATGGATGAATACATAGACAACTGGGAGTCATGCTGACAGGCCTAACACATGTTATAGAGCAGGAGGAGCTGAGAAGATTGATATATCGTTTTATGGGAAAAGATTCAGCAACCATCAACTTTTGATCCACCTGTCGTATACCACGACCCGATTCAGAACCTCACTCAGGGTCCACAATTATATCCACATAATTCACTCAGTCGTATTAGTCTTAGGCTACATGCACACGAAAGGTGTTTGTTTCCGTGTCGGATAAGATGCGGACCCATTAATTTCAATGGGTCCACAAAAAATGCGGACAGCACATTGTGTGCTGTCCGCATCAGTATGTCCGTTCCGTAGCCCCGCAAAAAAAAATAGAACATGTCCTATTCTTGTCCATTTTAGGCATTGTTATAATGGATCCGCAAAAAAAAAACAACTGATGGCATACAGATGTAATCCGTTTTTTTTTTTTTTTTTTTTGCGAATCCGCAAATTGCAGACCGCAAAACATACGGTCGTGTGCATGTAGCCTTATTCAATAGGTTATTCATGAGGTGTAAATAATACTCACTCTTTTGAAGCTTTGCTTGTATTTTTCAGTCCTTTTATTCATATAAATAAATCGCTATAATGCACAGTAATCCTGAGAGCGCTGAACTGATTGCTAACCCATGCTGCGCGACATATCGGTGGTCACGCCCCCTTAATCATGCGTGCCTGAGGGGGGAAGGATAATCGCTGCATGTATATAGGGACCTATGATAGACATGCGACTCTTATAAAAAAAAAATGCTATAAATAAATATTGGGGATTATTAAAACACAATAAAAAAATATGGCAATTTATTTAAGGCTACTTTCACACTGGCGTTTTGGTTTCCGTTTGTGAGATCCGTTCAGGGCTCTCACAAGCGGTCCAAAACGGATCAGTTTTGCCCTAATGCATTCTGAATGGAAAAGGATCTGCTCAAAATGCATCAGTTTGCCTCCGTTCTGTCTCCATTTCGCTCTGGAGGCGGACACCAAAACGCTGCAAGCATGACGATGCTGAGGCAAACGGATCCGTCCTAACACACAATGTAAGTCAATGGGGACACATTGACTTTCAACAGTGTTCAAGATGGATCCGTCTTGGCTATGTTACAGATAATACAAACGGATCCATTCTGAACGGATGCAGACGGTCGTATTAGCTGAACGAAAGCGTTTGTGCAGATCCATGACGGATCCGCACCAAACTCAACTGTGAAAGTAGCCTAAAGAAAAACCTAGTTTTTCATATCGGAGAGGTAGAACTGTACGGAATACACTTATCAGAAGTGATTCGATAGATCACCCAAGACAGGGATATAAAATCTCAATGCGCAATTTTCTACATGAATGACAAAAAATTCACATTATACGATATATGGAAATGCAGGAGGTGAATGCAGGTGAAACAAAGGAAAACAAGAATAGCGAAACTACATTGTTACAACACTGCTATGAAATGAAATGGCTAGTGCTGGATTGCATTAATGAAGCTACTACTCTGGTAGAAAATAAACAGATTGCTACAATATGAGCCTAGATGGATAATGAAAATGGAGACACTATGTCCTAAAGGGTTAAATGAAATTTGCAATTTTAAGGTATTTCTATGATCAGTATCTCAGTAACTGGTTTTAAATGCAACATAAATATTTTATGTACATCTGTGAAAACTGAAGTTATCAATGAATATATGTAAATGTGACATGATGATGATAGAAAGAGATTGCATTTAAAGCGCATGGTTACAACCCACAGGCACGCATGATTAAGGGGGCGTGACCCCCGAAACGTCGCTCAGCATGGGGTAGCAATCAGTTCAGCGCTCTCAGGATTACTGTGCATTATAGCGATTTATTTATATGAATGAAAGGACTGCAAAATACAAGCAAAGCTCCAAAAGAGTGAGTATTATTTACACCTCTCGAATAACCTTTTGAATAAGACTAATATGACCGAAAAGATTCAGAAAACTTGCAATTTATTCATTTAAATCTCTGCTTATTCTGGACTCAGGACTCCAGAGGGCAGTCCTGTTTAACTCTATATGAACAGTCAATCACGACTGCCCACTGGACTCCCAGGCATAGAAAGAGCAGGATAATAAATGAATAAATGACAAGTTTTGCTATAGATCAGCCTGCTCAGTATATTCCGCTCTATAACATGCTGCCTCTAGATTTTACTGCATTTTCATGGTGACAGGTTCCCTTTAAGGCCAAGGCAGAGTAGCACCCTTAAGGAGTTAAAAAGGACACTTCTGAAGATGTATATAATGTATTGCTGTAGTAACCTATGGAATCCAAATGACTCTCAAGGGAAGAAACACAACACATAAGTACACAATACTGTGGGTAACACTGAGCATTAGCATAGTCTTCTGTAGGTCAAAGGTTCTTTGGTGGAAAGTTCACCTGTAGGTAAGAATACTTCTTAATATTATGTCAGTCTATGGAATACAGTACCTGTTGCAATGAGGATAGATTGATAATTGCTGTGTACAGTCAAATAAGTTCACATTTGCACACAGCAGCTACACTTAAATATTTATGGACAATCTCACTGCATCTAGAAATGCTTTCGGAGAGGAAGAAAAACCCACAACAGGATGATGCTCGTGGAAACGGACGTTCGTTTCCAGGGCAGTATTTAGTGGTAACACCAACCATCTAATTTTCACCTTAAATGTGAAACTTAGGTTTTTATAGATACTTGCCACCCAGAGCCCAGAGGGATTATTTTGTGGTATGGTGAAAAGTGTTCAGCTTTAAATTTAACGAAAAATAAAGTATGGCTTATATACTAGTAACGGTTAGCAAAGCCAGGGCACGAGAATTGTGCAGCATGCCATCGAAGAGATTTTTTTTCTTCTTGCGTTGACAAAACCGTATGAGGTTTTTAACCACTTAAGGACCACAGGTTTATACCCCCCTAAAGACCAGGCCCTTTTTTACAAATCGGCACTCCACAACTTTAGCGGTTTATTGCTCGGTCATGCAACTTACCACCCAAATGAATTTTACCTCCTTTTCTTCTCACTAATAGAGCTTTCATTTGGTGGTATTTCATTGCTGCTAACATTTTAACTTTTTTTGTTATTAATCGAAATTTAACGATTTTTTTGCAAAAAAATGACATTTTTCACTTTCAGTTGCAAAATTTTGCAAAAAAAACGACATCCATATATAAATTTTTCTCTAAATTGATTGTTCTACATGTCTTTGATAAAAAAAAAATGTTTGGGTAAAAAAAAAAAATGGTTTGGGTAAAAGTTATAGCGTTTACAAACTATGGTACAAAAATGTGAATTTCCGCTTTTTGAAGCAGCTCTGACTTTCTGAGCACCTGTCATGTTTCCTGAGGTTCTACAATGCCCAGACAGTACAAACACCCCACAAATTACCCCATTTCGGAAAGTAGACACCCTAAGGTATTCGCTGATGGGCATAGTGAGTTCATAGAACTTTTTATTTTTTGTCACAAGTTAGCGGAAAATGATGATTTTTTTTTTTTTCTTACAAAGTCTCATATTCCACTAACTTGTGACAAAAAATAAAAACTTCCATGAACTCACTATGCCCATAAGTGAATACCTTGGGGTGTCTTCTTTCCAAAATGGGGTCACTTGTGGGGTAGTTATACTGCCCTGGCATTCTAGGGGCCCAAATGTGTGGTAAGGAGTTTGAAATCAAATTCTGTAAAAAATGACCAGTGAAATCCGAAAGGTGCTCTTTGGAATATGGGCCCCTTTGCCCACCTAGGCTGCAAAAAAGTGTCACACATCTGGTATCTCCGTATTCAGGAGAAGTTGGGGAATGTGTTTTGGGGTGTCATTTTACATATACCCATGCTGGGTGAGATAAATATCTTGGTCAAATGCCAACTTTGTATAAAAAAATGGGAAAAGTTGTCTTTTGCCAAGATATTTCTCTCACCCAGCATGGGTATATGTAAAATGACACCCCAAAACACATTCCCCAACTTCTCCTGAATACGGAGATACCAGATGTGTGACACTTTTTTGCAGCCTAGGTGGGCAAAGGGGCCCATATTCCAAAGAGCACCTTTCGGATTTCACTGGTCATTTTTTACAGAATTTGATTTCAAACTCCTTACCACACATTTGGGCCCCTAGAATGCCAGGGCAGTATAACTACCCCACAAGTGACCCCATTTTGGAAAGAAGACACCCCAAGGTATTCCGTGAGGGGCATGGCGAGTTCCTAGAATTTTTTATTTTTTGTCACAAGTTAGTGGAAAATGATGATTTTTTTTTCTTACAAAGTCTCATATTCCACTAACTTGTGACAAAAAATAAAAAACTTCCATGAACTCACTATGCCCATCAGCGAATACCTTGGGGTGTCTTCTTTCCAAAATGGGGTCACTTGTGGGGTAGTTATACTGCCCTGGCATTCTAGGGGCCCTAATGTGTGGTAAGGAGTTTGAAATCAAATTCTGTAAAAAATGACCAGTGAAATCCGAAAGGTGCTCTTTAAAATATGGGCCCCTTTGCCCACCTAGGCTGCAAAAAAGTGCCACACATGTGGTATCGCCGTACTCAGGAGAAGTTGGGGAATGTGTTTTGGGGTGTCATTTTACATATACCCATGCTGGGTGAGATAACTATCTTGGTCAAATGCCAACTTTGTATAAAAAAATGGGAAAAGTTGTCTTTTGCCAAGATATTTCTCTCACCCAGCATGGGTATATGTAAAATGACACCCCAAAACACATTCCCCAACTTCTCCTGAGTACGGAGATACCAGATGTGTGACACTTTTTTGCAGCCTAGGTGGGCAAAGGGGCCCATATTCCAAAGAGCACCTTTCGGATTTCACTGGTCATTTTTTACACATTTTGATTTCAAACTTCTTACCACACATTTGGGCCCCTAGAATGCCAGGGCACTATAACTACCCCACAAGTGACCCCATTTTGGAAAGAAGACACCCCCAGGTATTTCGTGATGGGCATAGTGAGTTCATGGAAGTTTTTATTTTTTGTCACAAGTTAGTGGAATATGAGACTGTAAGGAAAAAAAAAAAAAAAATAAAAATCATCATTTTCCGCTAACTTGTGACAAAAAATATAAAATTCTAGGAACTCGCCATGCCCCTCACGGAATACCTTGGGGTGTCTTCTTTCCAAAATGGGGTCACTTGTGGGGTAGTTATACTGCCCTGGCATTTTCCAGGGGCCCTAATGTGTGGTAAGTAGGTAAATGACCTGTGAAATCCTAAAGGTGCTCTTTGGAATGTGGGCCCCTTTTCCCACCTAGGCTGCAAAAAAGTGTCACACATGTGGTATCGCCGTATTCAGGAGAAGTTGGGCAATGTGTTTTGGGGTGTCTTTTTACATATACTCATGCTGGGTGAGAGAAATATCTCAGCAAAAGACAACTTTTCCCATTTTTTTTATACAAAGTTGGCATTTGACCAAGATATTTATCTCACCCAGCATGGGTATATGTAAAATGACACCCCAAAACACATTGCCCAACTTCTCCTGAGTACGGCGATACCAGATGTGTGACACTTTTTTGCAGCCTAGATGCGCAAAGGGGCCCACATTCCTTTTATGAGGGCATTTTTAGACATTTGGATCCCAGACTTCTTCTCACGCTTTAGGGCCCCTAGAATGCCAGGGCAGTATAAATACCTGTCATGGTCTTACCTGCTTGCTGCTCTCCTTCGTTTGACATGTGCTGGCGGCCATCTTGGTTTCTGGGTTTCTTGTAGCCTTCCACCCTGCGGCTCCTCCTTCCCCTGGGAGGAGCTGGATGCCTAGCTCATATATATAGGAGGTCTGTGGCTTCAGTTCCTTGCTTGGTCCTCTTGTGTTCACATGCTTCTAAGACTGCTGCTGCTTCTGGTTCCTGATCCTGGCTTCGTCTGACTACCCTGCTGGTTCCTGATCCTGGCTTCGTCTGACTACCCTGCTGGTTCCTGATCCTGGCTTCGTCTGACTACCCTGCTGGTTCCTGATCCTGGCTTCGTCTGACTACCCTGCTGGTTCCTGATCCTGGCTTCGTCTGACTACCCTTCTGGTTCCTGACCTCTGGCTTCGCAAAGACTCTGCTCGGTTTCACCATCCGTTTGGACTTTTGCTTTACAGCTTTATTTTCAATAAAGCCTTCTTATTTTCACTTATCTCTTGTCGTACGTCTGGTTCATGGTTCCGTGACATTAGGACCAAGCCATGAATTCTGACGGTACAGGGCAATCCTCGCTACCCACGCTGGTTGCCAGACTTGATCAGCAGGATCACCTGTTGGGTCGGTTCGCTGTGGCGTTGCAAACCCTGCTTGAACGCACGGCTCATTTCGCTCCCGTTGCCGATGGGTCGGTTGTCGCTCCTGGGCTCGCTCCTACTGCCGCTCCGGTTGTTGCGCCAGAGTCTACCCCGACACCTGTTGTTGCGCCTGCGGTGTTTCGGGGTATGACCGGTTCTGCCCCTCTTCCACAGCGCTTTGGGGGAGAGCCAACTCAGTGCCGAGGTTTCCTTAACCAGGTGGGCATTTATTTCGAGTTGCTGCCACATGCCTTTCCTACTGAGAGATCAAAGGTGGGCTTCTTGATCTCGCTGCTCTCGGACAAGGCCTTGGCCTGGGCCAGCCCTTTATGGGAGAACAACAATCCGGTGGTTGCCGAGTTTTCCGGTTTTGTTGCTTCTCTTCGGAAGGTATTCGATGTGCCGGCTCGTGCTGCCTCTGCTGCGAAGCTCCTTATGTCCATCAGACAGGGTTCACGATCCGTAGCTGAATACGCCATTGAGTTTCGTACCCTGGCAGCAGAGGTGGGCTGGAATAATGAGGCTCTGGTCGCTGCTTTCTCTCATGGTCTCTCGGATGCCTTGAAGGATGAGGTTGCAGCTAAGGACCTACCAGTTGAGCTCGAGTCTCTTATTTCTTTCCTGATTTTGATTGACACCAGACTCAGGGAGAGACCTTCCTTTAAGGAGAACCTGCGGAGGTCTTCTAACAGATTGGTGCCTACGTTTGCTGTCCCACCCGTGCCTCCCTCTCCTCCCACGCCTCCTGGGGATGACTTGTCTGGGGGTGAACCCATGCAGCTGGGGTTTGCTCGCCTGTCCGAGGGGGAGAGGGCACTCCGGAGACGCGAGGGCCGATGCATGTACTGTGGTCTCGGTGGGCATTTTCGGTTGGCATGTCCGAACCGTCCGGGAAACGCTCGTACCCTGAGATCCTGTCGGGGGCAGATCTTGGGTGGAGTCTCCTCGTCCCCGGTTTCCCGTGTTGACAAACCACTGATCACTGTTGTCCTCTCCTGGGTCGGGGGCTCGGTGACGACCCAGGCGTTGGTGGACTCTGGTGCTGGTGGTTTGTTCATTGATAGTGTGTTCGCTGCCGCCAATTCCATTCCTCTGCAGGCTCGAGGTTCCCCACTGGCTCTTGAGGCGATAGACGGCAGACCCCTTCTGCCGCCACACGTGACTCATGAGACCCTTCCAGTGGGGATAGCCATTGGTGCCGTTCACAGAGAGTCGGTCTGCCTCCAGGTTATTTCGTCTCCACACTACTCGGTGGTCTTGGGGTACCCCTGGCTCCAGAAGCATAATCCGAATTTCGATTGGAGATCGGTCGAGATCCTCTCGTGGTCACCGCAGTGTGGGGCTAGTTGCATCCATGGGTCTGTCAAGTTGCTGTGTACTTCCTCGGACTCTCTGTTGCCTCCTGAATACGAGGAGTACCGGGATGTATTCGATAAGGTGCGCGCGGTTGCCCTACCTCCGCACCGCCCATACGATTGTGCCATAGAGTTACAATCTGGTGCCGTTCCTCCTCGTGGCAAAGTCTATCCACTGTCGGTAGCGGAGAATGAGGCCATGGAGGAGTACGTGAGGGAGGCGCTTTCACGCGGACACATTCGCAAATCTTCGTCCCCGGCAGGGGCTGGATTTTTCTTTGTGAAAAAGAAGGGCGGTGAGTTGAGGCCTTGCATCGATTACAGGGGTCTCAATCGCATCACGATCAAGAACGCTTACCCGATACCCTTGATTTCCGAGCTGTTCGATCGCCTTAAAGGGGCCACGGTCTTTACCAAACTCGACCTGAGGGCGGCATATAACCTGGTAAGGATCAAGGCGGGCGATGAGTGGAAGACCGCGTTTAACACCAGGACCGGTCATTACGAATCCTTGGTTATGCCCTTTGGGTTGTGCAATGCGCCCGCAGTCTTTCAGGAATTCATCAACGATGTTTTCCGTGACCTGTTGCAGCAGTGTGTGGTGGTCTATTTGGATGACATCTTGGTATATTCTGAATCCATGGAGGCCCACATTCTGGATGTCAGACGAGTGTTGCAACGGTTACGAGAGAACAAGCTGTTCGGTAAGCTTGAGAAATGCGAATTTCACCGATCCCAGGTAACCTTCTTAGGTTACATCATTTCCGCTGAGGGGTTCTCCATGGATCCTGAGAAGGTTTCGGCTGTCTTACAGTGGCCCCAGCCCAGTGGTCTTCGTTCCCTGCAGCGCTTTTTGGGCTTCGCCAATTATTATCGGAAGTTCATCAGGGACTTTTCCATGCTGGCCAAGCCTCTCACGGATCTGACCAGGAAGGGCAGTAATTCCCAGGTCTGGCCGCTCGAGGCCATCCGAGCTTTTGAGGCCCTAAAGTCCGCCTTTGTGTCGGCTCCGATTCTGTCGCATCCCAACCCTGGGTTGCCCTTTGTCCTCGAGGTGGACGCGTCTGAGACGGGAGTAGGCGCCCTTCTGTCTCAGCGTAGAACACCAGAGGGTCCTCTGCTTCCTTGTGGGTTTTACTCCCGGAAACTGTCTTCCGCGGAGTGCAACTATCAGATTGGTGACAGGGAGTTATTGGCCATCGTGCAGGCCCTTAAAGAATGGAGGCACTTGCTCGAGGGTTCGGTGGTTCCGGTTCTCATCCTGACGGACCACAAGAATCTGACCTACCTTTCTGAGGCCAAGAGATTGACACCACGTCAGGCCAGATGGGCTCTGTTCTTGTCACGTTTTAATTACGTGGTCTCCTACCTACCCGGTTCCAAGAACATCAGGGCGGATGCCTTATCACGGCAGTACTCCGAGCTGTCCAGGGAGGAGTCGATTCCGACTTCGGTCATACCTCTGAATCAGATCCTGGCCGCCATTCGCACCAGCCTGACCTCTCCCCTGGGTGAGCAGATTTTGGCGGCTCAATCTGGTGCTCCCTCTGGGAGACCCAACGGCAGATGTTTTGTGCCTGAGGAGTTGCGCACTCGGTTGTTGCGAACCTACCATAACTCCAAGACCGCGGGGCATCCTGGAAAGAATCAGCTGTCCTGGGCTGTTTCACGTCTGTTCTGGTGGCCTTCCCTACGTTCCGACATCGCCGCATATGTAGCGGCATGCTCCGTTTGTGCCCAGAGTAAGTCCCCTCGGCACCTTCCGTTGGGCCTTCTGCAACCCATAGCCACCGGGGAGCGCCCATGGTCACACCTGGGGATGGATTTCATTGTGGACCTCCCTGCATCCCGAGGCCATACGGTCATTCTCATGATTGTGGATCGGTTTTCCAAAATGTGCCACTGTGTTCCTCTCAAGAAGTTACCCTCTGCACAAGAGTTGGCCACGATTTTTGCCAGGGAGGTCTTCCGGTTGCACGGTTTGCCTAAGGAGATTGTGTCGGATCGGGGGAGTCAGTTTGTGTCCAGGTTCTGGCGCGCCTTTTGCTCCCAGTTGGGGATTCATCTCTCCTTCTCCTCGGCCTACCACCCTCAGTCCAATGGGGCCGCAGAACGATCCAATCAGGCCTTGGAGCAATTCCTTCGTTGCTATGTCTCCGATCACCAAGACAATTGGGTTGACCTCCTGCCTTGGGCTGAGTTTGCCAGGAACACGGCGGTGAACTCTTCCTCTGGGACGTCTCCCTTCATGGCCAATTTTGGGTTCCAACCTGCCGTGTTACCGGAGGTATTCTCTCCCCAGGATATTCCGGCTGTGGAGGATCACCTTTCCGTCCTACGTGCTTCTTGGGTACAGATCCAGAAGTCCCTTGAGGTCTCTGCGCAGCGCCAGAGACTCCAGGCTGATCGCAGACGAGCGCCTGCTCCTTCCTACCAGGTCGGAGACCGTGTATGGTTGTCCACCCGCAACCTCAACCTTCGAGTGCCCACTCCCAAGCTGGCGCCTCGCTTTGTTGGTCCCTTCCGAGTGCTTCGCAGGGTAAACCCGGTAGCCTATGCCCTTGCGCTTCCTCCTGGCATGCGGATCTCCAACGTGTTTCATGTCTCCCTGTTGAAGCCACTGGTGTGTAATCGTTTCACTTCCTCGGTTCCTCGGCCTCGTCCGGTCCAAGTGGGCAATCGTGAGGAATATGAGGTGAGCAATATCCTGGACTCACGCCTGGTCCGCGGTCGGTTGCAGTTTTTGGTCCATTGGCGTGGTTATGGTCCAGAGGAGCGTTCCTGGGTTCCCTCCGCAGATGTCCATGCTCCTGCCTTGCTCCGAGCCTTCCACGCACGCTTCCCTCAGAAACCGTTTTGTGCTCCGCGGAGGAGGGGCCCTTGAGGGGGAGGTACTGTCATGGTCTTACCTGCTTGCTGCTCTCCTTCGTTTGACATGTGCTGGCGGCCATCTTGGTTTCTGGGTTTCTTGTAGCCTTCCACCCTGCGGCTCCTCCTTCCCCTGGGAGGAGCTGGATGCCTAGCTCATATATATATAGGAGGTCTGTGGCTTCAGTTCCTTGCTTGGTCCTCTTGTGTTCACATGCTTCTAAGACTGCTGCTGCTTCTGGTTCCTGATCCTGGCTTCGTCTGACTACCCTGCTGGTTCCTGATCCTGGCTTCGTCTGACTACCCTGCTGGTTCCTGATCCTGGCTTCGTCTGACTACCCTGCTGGTTCCTGATCCTGGCTTCGTCTGACTACCCTTCTGGTTCCTGACCTCTGGCTTCGCAAAGACTCTGCTCGGTTTCACCATCCGTTTGGACTTTTGCTTTACAGCTTTATTTTCAATAAAGCCTTCTTATTTTCACTTATCTCTTGTCGTACGTCTGGTTCATGGTTCCGTGACAATACCCCACATGTGACCCCCTTTTGGAAAGAAGACACCCCAAGGTATTCAATGAGGGGCATGGCGAGTTCATAGAAATTTTTTTTTTTTGGCACAAGTTAGCGGAAATTGATTTTATTTATTTTTTTCTCACAAAGTCTCCCTTTCCGCTAACTTGGGACAAAAATTTCAATCGTTCATGGACTCAATATGCCCCTCACGGAATACCTTGGGGTGTCTTCTTTCCGAAATGGGGTCACATGTGGGGTATTTATACTGCCCTGGCATTCTAGGGGCCCTAAAGCGTGAGAAGAAGTCTGGAATATAAATCTCTAAAAAATTTTACGCATTTGGATTCCGTGAGGGGTATGGTGAGTTCATGTGAGATTTTATTTTTTGACACAAGTTAGTGGAATATGAGACTTCGTAAGAAAAAAAAAATAATTTCCGCTAACTTGGGCCAAAAAAATGTCTGAATGGAGCCTTACAGGGGGGTGATCAATGACAGGGGGGTGATCAGGTAGTCTATATGGGGTGATCACCCCCCTGTCATTGATCACCCCCCTATAAGGCTCCATTCAGATGTCCGTATGTGTTTTGCGGATCCGATCCATGTCCGTATGATTTTTACGGATCCACGGATACATGGATCGGATCCGCAAAACACATACGGACATCTGAATGGAGCCTTATAGGGGGGTGATCAATGACAGGGGGGTGATCAATGACAGGGGGGGTGATCAATGACAGGGGGGGTGATCAGGGAGTCTATATGGGGTGATCACCCCCCCTGGAAGGCTCCAGGGAGACGCCTGTATGTGTTTTGCGGATCCGATCCATCTATCAGTGGATCCGTAAAAATCATGCGGACGTCTGAATGGAGCTTTACAGGGGGGTGATCAATGACAGGGGGGTAATCAATGACAGGGGGGGTGATCAGGGAGTCTATATGGGGTGATCACCACAGTCATTGATCACTCCCCTGTAAGGCTCCATTCAGACGTCCGTATGCGTTTTGCGGATCCGATCCATCTATCAGTAGATCCGTAAAAATCATGCGGACATCTGAATGGAGCTTTACAGGGGGGTGATCAATGACAGGGGGGTAATCAATGACAGGGGGGTGATCAGGGAGTCTATATGGGGTGATCACCACAGTCATTGATGACGCCCCTGTAAGGCTCCATTCAGACGTCCATATGCGTTTTGCAGATCCGATCCATCTATCAGTGGATCCGTAAAAATCATGCGGACGTCTGAATGGAGCTTTACAGGGGGGTAATCAATGACAGCGGGGTGATCAGGGAGTCTATATGGGGTGATCACCCCCCTGTCATTGATCACGCCCCTGTAAGGCTCCATTCAGACGTCCGTATGCGTTTTGCGGATCCGATCCATCTATCAGTGGATCCGTAAAAATCATGCGGACGTCTGAATAGAGCTTTACAGGGGGGTAATCAATGACAGGGGGGTAATCAATGACAGGGGGGTGATCAGGGAGTCTATATGGGGTGATCAGGGGTGATCAAGGGTGAATAAGGGGTTAATAAGTGACAAGGGGGGGGGGGGGGTGTAGTGTAGTGGTGCTTGGTGCAACATATTACTGAGCTACCTGTGTCCTCTGGTGGTCGATCCAAACAAAGGGGACCACCAGAGGACCAGGTAGCAGGTATATTAGACGCTGTTATCAAAACAGCGTCTGATATACCTTTCAGGAGTTAAAAAAAAAACACATCTCCAGCCTGCCAGCGAACGATCGCCGCTGGCAGGCTGGAGATCCACTCTCTTACCTTCCGTTCCTGTGAGCGCGCGCGCCTGTGTGCGCGCGTTCACAGGAAATCTCGGCTCACGCGAGATGACGCCAATCGGCGTTAGCGTAGCCTGGGGGAGCCGCCGCGATGACGCCTTTCGGCGTTACAGTTGCGGAAAGTGGTTAACAGTCCTATGTGTTTGAATTGTATAAATATAAACTTTATTTTTTTCCAGAAAATAATATTTCTTTGTGTGGCCATACATATTTCTTTATTTTTCTACCCAACAGAGCTGTGTGGGGGCTTGTTTTTGTGTGACTATCTGTTGTTTTTATTGATATCAATTGATTCACTTTTTTGGGAGACTAGTAGATAACAAAATAAACATGACAATTCTAGCATAATTTAATAGATCAGGTTTTTAAAGTGACCCAGAACTCAGATGCTTCATATACATTATAAATTGCCATGCGATTTACCTTGTCACATTGACGGCGACCTCCTCCTGAGTTGCCTTGTTAGGACATTTGTTTGAGTAATAGCGGCTGTGAAATGGAAGGTGCATGGTGCCGACTGGCGGACACAGGGAGCTCCCTCCTGCTGAATAACTGCTCAGATGCTGTGCTCGATACTGACAGCGGCATCTGAGGGGTTAAAGGGATTCTGTCACCAGGTTTCACCCCCTCCAGATAAAAATATGGTTATGTTCATGGAGCTTTCACGATTGCTAATGTGGTCTTATAAATGTAATCTGTAGGCTCATTTTGCTTAAAAAAACGCTATTACTAACCTGTCAATCAACAACATAAGGTGCCCAAGGGGATGTAAATGGATCCAAGCTGCCGCCCGCACCCGTCGCCGTTCGTGCCCAGCTCCGCCTTTCCCGACTTCAGCGCCGCCTCATAATCCTCTGTGCCGCCTCTCGCTCTCCCTCCCTCCCCCATCCTTCTGCTCTAACATCTTGCGCGTGCGCACAGGGCTCTGCCTGATGCGCCCGTGCAGACTTCTCCGTTCGGCCTCATAGAGCGAAGTGCGCATGCGCCAGCACTTCGCTCAACCTCTCGATGACCTGCACACTGGCAGAGCCCTGTGCGCACATGCAAGATGTTAGAGCAGAAGGAGGTGGGAGGGAGGGAGAGCCGGAGGCGTCACACAGGATTATGAGGCGGCGCTGAGGTCGGGAAAGGCGGAGCTGGGCACGAACGGCGGCGGGTGCGGGCGGCAGCTTGGAACCATTTACATCCATTTGGGCACCTTATGTTGTTGATTGACAGGTTAGTAATAGCGTTTTTTGAGCAAAATGAGCCTACAGATTACATTTATAAAACCACATTAGCAATCGTGAAAGCTCCATGAACATAACCATATTTTTATCTGGAGGGGGTGAAACCTGGTGACAGAATCCCTTTAAACTGTCAGGATCTGAGTTCTCGGCAGTGAGAGCCAGGTGCTAGCTTTAAAATACAGCAGGCACTGCAAGCAATGACGCAGGCCTGGCTCTTGAGCCTGTGCCATCACCATGACACGCTGTTATGGCACACAGCATTAACTGCCAAGGCTCTGTGATATAATAGTACATCAGAGCGGGGAGGGGTTAAGGGTATAAGTTCTTCTTGAGCTTTTAATTAGCATTAATGTTGTTTGAACGTGTTCTGCAAAGTAGCTGCAAACTGGAGTAAACTCCTTTGAGTATAATTGTTGGTTATGGGCTCTGTATACAATGCAGATATACCAAACCACATAAAAGAACTAAAACTGTCAAAACAATAATAAATATATAATAAAAATACATACTTTCACTTTTGAATTCTCCACTAGGTGCTGGGCCATTGACTTTATCAAGACTTCAAAGAAAAACCAAGAATACTGCAAATCAATAATAGACAAATAAGTGTTACAAAGTAAAGTACACAACTGTGAAAAAAAATAAAAATACAAAAGAAAGGTAGATGTACTTTCTGAAAAAAAGTTTCTCAGGTTATAAAAATATGCAACTCCCCTACAGGAAAATATTATATTTATGAACCCAACTCTGTTCATACCTTGAGAAGCTTGTTACACGTTAAAAAATCAGCAGAAGGTTTGAGAATTGCGGTCATGGATTTGGCCAGCTCTTCGTGCACAGTCTTGTATTCTGAGGTGACATATGGTTCTGCCTTGTAGACATACTGATACACAGAGATTGACTTATATTAGAAACAGTTTACATATCAAGCTATCATTTTCAATGTAAGGTAGAAGTCATGTTTTAGCAAAAGCAGATGGTGACCCGTCACTTGTCTCTGGATATCGACAAAGGCCTGGGCAAACGACTGATTTCAACTATTGAGTGACAGCCGCCAGTCTACAAATCTACATTATATGCACTAAAACTATCGAAAGCATTATATTGCCACTTACAACTGTACGTATGCTTTACTACGCATAGTCAAGATTTCAGACATGAGAAATAAAGAGTCCATATGGGCATCTACTATCATTTCACAATGAAAAAAGTAATTTGGTTCGAAGGATGTTCCAATGATAGGACTATGTATACAGATTGGGGAATGATATACAAAGTGGTGGCCTAGAAGACCTTAGAAAAAGCCCTAACGGTTCACTACTGTCTGAGAAACAGTAATAAAAGTACATAATTGTACACGTATAGCAGCATAACCAACATAATTTATTTAGCTAGAATTTTTATTGCGTTTTATGTTTTTTTTTTTTCACATTTACAGTAAAAGCAAAGGAACTTGATGCACCACCAAAGTTTGACTTACCTTAACATATGACCTCAAGTAGCTCTCCAGCCCCTCTTCATGGCACTGAGCGACAACATGGATGATAACCCTAAAAAAATTGTTAACATATAAAATCATAAGTGGCTAACTTAAAGGGAATCTGTCACCAACTGTAACCCCATCAAACTTCTAGAAGTAATAAATATATACTGCTGGCATAGTGTATATCACAGCTGATGGGCAGACCTCAGTACTGCCTATCTGCACAACAGGACTGCTGAGCTTGTACACAGCATTTGGAGGACTCATCGGATGTTTACAGGATCAGAGCAAGGATTAGAATGTGAATTTTACTAAAGTGATTACATCTTTAGACCAGGGCTCTCCCAGCTAGCCAATAGTCATACTAGCTGGGGGTGTGAGAGTTCCTATGAGTAGGTTTGTGTTTGGCCTTTTTTAGGGACAATTAGAAAAGTCCTAAAAATTGTCTCAACTGCACTCCACTCCTGACCTGGCAGTGGCAGCCTAAAATCAGAATGTGATAGTTTGCCTATCCTAAATTGCCACTTTCATAGATTTGGTGCACAGACCATTACCTTTACACAAACTTCAAATGTCCCCTGTTGATGAATCAAGGCCTATGAATCTGTATATCACAAGTCACAGACAGATTCATGTGACAATTCACCCAAGGGTATATAAGTGACCCAGAACCCAGATGCTTTATATACATTATAAATTTCCATGCAATTTACCTTGTCACATTGACGGCGACCTCCTCCTGAGTTGCCCTTGTTAGGACTCTGAACATTTGGTTGAGTATAGTGGGCAGGAAGGCGATCATGACATGTCCTTCCATTGCATGGAGACTCTAAGGAGAGAGAAACATGTAATTAACAAAACTTCTGAAGTCAGAACTTCTCTTCCAGTAACACTATTAGTAAATGTTAGCTAAACCTGACAAATGTAGAGCCAAAAGTCACATACATCATACTTTTGTTTAATGATACATAGGTGGCCCACACTGAAGAATAGAGCATACACATTATAGCATCTCACTAATGTCACCTAATCACACTAGGGAGCAGTCCCCATACAATAAAACAAAGCAGCAGTGAAATGCCCAGCAAATTTGCTAGCAGAATACAGGTTGCTGTTCACATCTCCCCTGATGGACAGCTAGGGTTCCCAATATACATTGTCAGCTGCCAGTTCAGCTGACCTGTACCTAATAAGTAGGGCCATACTAAGAAGTGCACAACTGTCCAATCTGTATATAGCTTGATATGGCCCCTATGGAGGTTCACCCTACGTATGATGAGATGTACTACTGCATTATTGAGTGAACTCACTGAAGTAAACCTACAAGGCAGTAGGATTTTTTACCACTTTCTCTCTTGCTCGGTCTTGTTCTACTAATTTATCAAGTATGTGCAAACATTGTCTTACTGGATAACGAACATTGTAAGAGTGATATATAATTACATTGGTATTATGTCATTCATCAGATTTACCTTTAAATATTTAACAAGCTCACTTCCTAATGCCTGTGCTCCAGAGTCTGTTTTCTGGCAATACTGAAAGAAGTTGTGCAAATGCTGGTCCTAAAAGCAAAGAAACAAAACAAATGGCATAATCTCAAAATTTGCTTCAAAGTAAGCTTACGGCCATGGAAGCTAGGCACCCCAAAACATAACCATACCTTGTGAAGCCAGCTGCACTGAGCGGAGTGGCCTTGTGTGCTAAAAACCTTTCATTTCGTTATAAAGGTTTGTCCGCTTTTTACCATTGATGACCTATCCTCAGGATAGGTCATCGATAACAGATCGGTGGGGGGGGGGGCGACACCCGGCACCCCCGCTGATCAGCTGTTTGAGGAGAACACAGCTCTTGTACAAGCCCCGTCTTCCCTGGTCGTCACAGCAATTGCAGTGGTGAGCAGGTGTAATGACAAGTATGGCCTACCCATTCACTTCTATGGGACAGCTCTGTAGTATTCGCTTGAACAGATGGAGCCGTCCCATAAAAGTGAATGTATCTTATTTGAAATAAAAAGACAGCTTTGCAGCCGATAATAAAGAACAAGTAGTCTTTCTTGGTCCAGAACATGCACTTTGGAAAACTACTATTCCCTTAAGCTGTTCTGTCACAAAGGGATAATTGTCTAGCTGTGTAAATCGTACTTTATCTTTGTGCCAGACATGTAATAACCCCATCTCTAAATTACTAAAAGGTCATAAACACTTAAGTCACATTCTTATCATTAAGTGTTTAGGAGGGCAGAGATCAGAGATAAGGAGCCCTTAGTTGAGCTGCCTGACTAAAAAAAGTAACAATACTGAGCCTGCTACTAGAGAATCTCAAGGTTGTACAGAGAAAGGGGCTCAGAACTTTTAATAAAGACCAAATGAAAAAATTCTTTTTAGCTCAAAATTAGTACAATGCAATAATAAATAAAATGCCCCCAAAGGTGTCCATAGAATTCAATACTGATGGCCTATAATATCCTCAGGATAGGTCATCAGTCTCTGATTGGTGTGGGTCAGACACCCCTGGTGATCCGCTGTTCTGCAGTAGCTCCAGCACCAGCAGTTGGTGTCTGAACTACACAGGTCTGTGCATTTGATTACCAGATGGAGCTGGTTACTGCAGCGCTGCTCCCATTAAAATGAATAGTACCATCATGGCAGTAGCCACTCCTGTCCATCACAAAAATGGATGGAGATGTATAGTTGTGATACCAACTTCCAGCGCTGGAGCTACTACAGAAAAGCTGATTGACGGTGGTGTCAGAACATTGCTGAGCAGATATCGATTGCCCATCCTGAGGAGCTGATCTATTTTGGTTTGAAGATTTGTACTCAATATCTTAAACCTTTCCAGAGAGATGCATCTACTATAATATGGAATGCATGTTTTACTATTGGAAAGGACCTAAATGCTAAATGCAACATCTAGACAATAATTACTGCTTGCAGAAATCTGCTTACTTCTTAAAATTCACACAAAAATATTTTGATAACTACCTGTGCATATACAGTGGACACCAGATGAGTAGCAACCTTTAATAATGGTTTGCCTCCATCCACCCATTTAATTTCTGGGCCAAAATGCTGCATAGGAAACAAAAAGTATACATACAATATATTAATATTGAAATGTTTATGACAGACTTCACCACACTTTTCACTGTACATTTTATACCTTGCCCATCCCGGGTTCCTGATAGCACAGGTATCCTGCAGGTAGGTTGGCAGACACTGGAATGTTCTGCTCATTGGTGACCACTCGACCATCCTTCAGCAGGGGAAGCCAGGCAAAACCAACTGTATGCAGAACAAGCAAAGTCACATACCTTGCATGCAAATACCATTCCCCACATCCCAAATCACTAAATGTCAAAGGAAAAGACAATTATGCCATAATGCCACAATAAACAAGAACATAAAACTAAAGCAATATGCTTACAGTATGCATTAAAAAGCATATATCTGTATAGATCGTAAAAAAAAATATTTCTAGGAATCTCTGCTCCATTTTGCAAACTGCAAAAAGACATCACATTCCCCATCGCACAGTGTTATTTCAGACAATGACCTATATTTGCAAATGAATTGATATACGTTTCTCTCTCTCTCTCTCTTACTAGTCCTCTGAGATATGACCTATATTCTTCAATAAATTACTGGCTCATCATACTGTAATAAAAATGGATCATCTCCCTGCACACACCATAAAGCCTAGCTAATAAATATATTAAATAATGAAGTGGCATTAACATACATCCACTTTAGGGCCACAAAAAGTAGCATATACACATGCAAAAGCGTCCTTCAGAAGCTTGCTCTGGACTGGGTCAGACGAGTGTAATTTGAAAAAAAAAAAAAAGGAAATATACATTTAAAAAAAACATCATAGGAGACTATGTAGTAAAGTCGGTGTAACTGCACTCCATCACCGTGAACACAAGGTGCTACCGGAAGATTCTTCAATCCCCTGTCTACAATATGTAGAAATCCAGGGCACAATCCTCTTGCGCTTTTGTACTTTTTTGAATATATTTCAATGTGTGCAAAACAAAGTAGATTCTCCTACTATAGCCAGCCATTTGGTGCAGCAAATCCAGATATACAAACTTTTGGCAAGTTGTATCTGCAAATTAAGTGAATGTGGGACAGTGGTCAAAGCGGACAGCGCTGCTGTAGGTTGTGGCAGGGCTCAATAGGAACAGTGAATCTCCCATAGGCTACAATGTTCAATCAGTGCAGTTTATGGGAGAAGCGATAGAGGAACTTAAAATAAGAGGGGGAAAAACGTTTTTAAAAATTACATTTTTATAGAACAATTCAAATTACCCCCCTTTCCTCATATTAAAAATAAACATTAAAATAAATAAAGATGACAGATTTATCCACTGCAACAATTGAAATGGGAGATTTACAATTTTTTTGTCACTTCACCTCCAAAAAAACATTCAATGAAAAGAGATCAAATAGTCATACATACTCCAAATGGTATCAAAAACTAAAAACCACCCGGCAAAAAATAAGCCCTCAAACAGCTCTATAGATATAAATGTAAAAAAGTTATGGGGGTCAGAATATAGTGATCAAAAGAAAAAAGTAAAAAAAAAATTTAAGAATTAAAACACGAGAAAAACTACAGACCCGGAGAAAGAGGGCAGTTTTACAGCACAGAGAATGCTGTAAAAACTAAAATAATTTTTCCAACTCCACCCCATTTAGATTTTTTTTTTTTAGCAGCTTCCCACCACATCATATGCAAATATACATATTTGTTTGCAGAACAAGTCCCCATAAGGCTATGTGCACAGAAAGAAAAAAAAAGTTATGGCTCCTGGAAGCTGTGCTATCTCTTATTTGTGAAAAATAACTTGAAATAAAGGGGGTAACCTTAAAACTTTAATTTTAATAGTCAATCCTAATTTAGTACGCCCATTGCATATAAACAAGTTAAAACATCCATGCATCAGTGACCACGCATAAACCGAATGGTGAAAGTATAAGCGAGTGTGCAGTTATACAAGAAACAGGAATATAAATTAAGAGGGAGAAAGATACTGGGTCTCTTCCCCTATAATTCCCTGTATCTAACTCTCATTTCAACCCTCTCTGCATGTCCCTGGGTGTCCTTTTATTGCGGCGATGACTGCCCAGCTTCGTCAGGTAAAACACACAGCAAGGGTACATACATATGATTCCAAATCAGATATAGCGCAGTTAGGGTATTTAAGCAGCAGATTAACAAACAGTAAACTGCTGGGAGAGGTGTAGTGAAACTCCCCAAGACCTGAGGGTCCGAATGTTATAATTACATTTGCCTGTAACGGGGCATTGGTAAGCCCAAAGTAAACATACATATATTGCATCTTTGATGGAAGGGTTTAAATTTGACCCTTAATATGTCATTATAACTAACAACTTTTCCAAATAGGGGTTTCAACTTAGGCCGAAATGATGTTGTTTCTTAAATATAGCAGCCAAATAATAACTGCTCATTAAGGCCCCTGGGTTAGACAGTTTTTAATTCAAATATCCACCATGCCTCTGCAATATCTTTCTGTCCCAGTCCCCTCCTCTCTTAAGAGGGGAGACCTGTTCAATGGCCATGAATGTAATTCCTGAATATACATCTTGCCAGTGACATTACTCACAAATTCACGGCCCTTGGTGACAAAAGGACATGCAACACAACCACTACAATGATAACATCCCACCACCGGTTGAAGCCACATCCTATTCTATCTGTGGTTTCACAAAAATGACTATGGACCAGAGATACCGCAAGCTACGGCCTCTCCAGTAGGTCATCTGCGGGGTTTTCAGCAATAGCTTGTTTAATGTCTGGATCAAGTTGTAGGGTTCCCCAAAATTTTGATATCACCATCCTCACCTCCTTTGCAGCACCATCAAATGTAGCTATCAGCCGTATGGGATTGGTTGCATTTTGTTCTTTTTTTTTTTTTTTTTTGAACGGGCTCTCTGGTATGCTTTCTTTAAGGTGGATTTGGGATATCCTTTTTCCCAAAACCTTTCCCGCAAGTCACCTGCTTGTTGTTTATAATCACTCAGAGTAGAGCAATTGCTCCTCATCCGTAGGTATTGCCCAGAGGATGATGGCTATCCCAACTCAAAGAGTTGGTAGCCGTTGGTTTCCTAAAGGTTTTTGTTTTTAGCTCACCCTGATCACCCCTAGTAATTGCAATATCCAGAAATGGGAGTGTGTCCTTCTTGGATCTCAAATGTACATTTTAATCCAATATTATTGATGTTTAGGGTATTTACAAAATGCACCAGTTCCTCAGCCTGCCCCTTCCATATCAGTAAAATGTGGTCAATAAGTCTGGCCCATATTTTTATCTCTTATTTGTACAAACCTTGGCTTTCTATGACATCTTTCTTCTTGGTGCCTCCTTTGCTTGATGTATCGCAGCTGACATGGAAGAAAGTGAACAACAAATGGTGTTTCTCATGAAGCTGTGTGGGCAGCTCTATTTTAATCTGCAAGAATGGAAAAAACAAGTCTTAAGTGACACTTATCACATTAATTCCTCCTCACATTCAGCCAGGTTTAACAAAGGGAACCTTTTATAACCTGAATAAACAAGACGCCGGAATAAGCACTTGTCTCTTGCTATTCTTAGTTACTTAAGTACAGAAGCAGCACCATCATGCATCAGAGAAAGTTTTCTGGAATGTTTCTAAAGTATATGAAAAGATCACATCTTAAATGTGCACCCCTGAGACATCTTCAGGCACACAAAGTTGAGGAACGCTAGGTGTTTAGATTAGATTTCAGTTTGACCCTTTTTTTTTTTTTTTTAAATATTCGCACCTTAGGTTACAGAGAATGATAGCAGAAATGTGGTAAACACCATCTAAAATTCTGTTTGCCAATATCTAGTAAATGTCATCATTAACAAACCTTACCTCATCATAGAACTCTGGATTTTGCTGATGGTGCAAAACAGCAGCAAGTGCATTCTTCACAAACACAGGACCACCTGGTCTCCCATATATGCACTGAAACAAGCACAAGAATAATAAACACGGCTTTAATACACAGTAATTGCTGATTAGTACAGGAAGAATAATGCATTTACAAAGCTACTCAGCTTTTTATGTACACATATAAAGTAAAAATTGTTAGCTTTGAGTCAAACAAAAAGTTGTAAAATAACAAACCCGTAACGGCTGTGCCTCTTCGTCATCAGACTCTCTGAATTCAATTGATACAGCTATATTCCTTGCCTAAAAGAAAAAAGGGTCTGTCTCAAAATTAAAGTTTAAACATTTTTTTTTTTTTTTAAACTTTTACAATATACTTTATGTACTTTTATTAAAAAAGAGCATCTAAAGGGTCCCCGTCTGAGTGTCGCCATGAGAATCACTTTCCGTCATCTACTGAAGGTGGAGAATGGTTAACTGTAAGATGCAGAGACAGGCTTAGAAGCATGCCTCTGTATCTTACACTCACCCAGCCAAGCCAGTACTCTCTGCTCTGCACTGATAAGGGGCAATCACCCCGAAACAGCTGTCTGCAGATGAGGTGCTGGCTTATTTAATATCCAAGTCATGTATCAAGGCTTAGCTAAAGAGCTGAACATTGACTTATAGCAGGCATCCTCAAACTGCGGCCCTCCAGCTGTTGTAAAACTACAACTCCCACAATGCCCTGTTGTAGGCCGATACCTGTAGGCTGTTCGGGCATGCTGGGAGTTGTAGTTTTGCAACAGCTGGAGTGCCGCAGTTTGAGGATGCCTGACTTCTAGGATAGCTGCCTTACATCTGGTGGCATTAGAGGCAGAGCTTGTTAAGAGCTCATTTGCATCCCTTTCCTCTCTGTATCTTACAGTTAGCCTTCTACTTGCTGAAGACGGATTCTCCTTAGCTATTCTCAGTGTTGCAAAAGGGACCCTTTAGAAGCCAAGTTTTTTTTAAATGAAAGTTCCCTTACACAGTATATTGCGAGTTATTAATTGACAATAATACTTTAAATTAAGGAATGAAAAGTTTGGTAGAAGAAAAAAATGCACAAAGAACCAAGATAAAATAGAATAAAAAAGCGATTAGGAATATAAGTATTTCCCTGCTCATGGCTATGCTCTATTAAGTAAATCACAAAAAATGAGAATGAACCAACAATGCCTTAAAAATCAACCAGCAGCAATAAGCAGAAGTGCTCCCTTCCATACTGCCTAAGGCCTCATGCACACGACCGTTGTTTTATTCTGTGTCTGTTGTGCCGTTTTTCGTGATTTTCTGCGGACCCATTGACTTCCGTGTCCCGTTTGCCATCCGTGTCCGTGATCCGTGGTTTCAGTCCGTCCAAAAAATATAACCTGTCCTATTATTTTCGCGGAAAATGGTTCGCGGACCCATTCAAGTCAATGGGACCGCAAAAAAACGCGGAGGCACACAAGATTGTCATCCGCGTCCGTTTTTTTCCTATCATTTGCATGGCAAACCTGTCTTAGACTTTTTTTTACTTTCCTTTATGTCTGGTGGTCCTCCAAAAATAAAGGAAGACACACGGAAACAAAAACAGAAACGGATCACGGAACAACGGAACCCCATTTTGCGGAACGGAACACAACAACGGTCGTGTGCATGAGGCCTAATCCTGCAGTCTTGCATAACTTTGTCTGAAGTTTAAGCTATAAATTCATGACTGCAGGAGTCAACACAGAGGGTTTGGCTGTAGTCTGCCTGCCTGGGAGCTGTGGACACAGATCAGCAGGATCCATTGTCTTATAGTTGCACTGGAGCTAGGTTGTCCTTCTGCAGTGTGCCTACAATCTGCTACATGTGAACAGGATGTTTAACACTTCATTCATTTTCTCTGCATTGAACGTTTGCATATTCCACAATCGCAAATCTACAACAAATAAACCATGCATGAACATACCCTAAAAATAGGGTCACCACAGTTATATTACCAAACACAAACCACAATTACCTTTGCAAATGCCTTTTGACCATCATATTTCAAATGCTTTGGATAAACATACAGATGGTTATTGTAGATGGTGAAGGCTTGCGTGTGTTTGGGAATGCAAGGAACAAACTCCTCTACTTCAAATGTTACCACAGTATCGGCATTGTTCTCAAACTGCTTCATGGGAATGTAAGACGAGTTCACATAATCTGCAATATAATACATATAATAATAATAATAATAATACACAAAGTAATGGCCACACATATAATGAATATACTTTTAGTCGTGTCTAAGGAGCTTACTTGGAAAATCTGGAGACACGTTGTCAATGTGGATGTCTAAATTTCCTAAAATCACAGGAAGCTTGCCCAACTTCTCGGGTCTAAAAGAGACAATTATATTATATTTATGCCAAATCAAATTAACACTATTGGACGGATTTACTAATCCTATAGATGGTGTAAACTTAGACAGATTGTCTGGACCTGCACCAGATTTAGGGTCCATTCACACGTCCGTAAGTGTTTTGCGGATCCGCAAAGCACGGACACTGGCAATGTGCATTCCGCAATTTGTGGACTGCATATCGCAGGCACTATAATAGAAAATGCCTAATCTTGTCCGCAATTGCGGACAAGAATAGGACATGTTCTATTTTTTGGCGGAAACAGAAGCACGGATGCAGAAGTGCGGATCCGCAAATGACTATGCGGACAGCACATTCCGGCCCCATTGAAAATTAATGGGTCTGCACCCGTTCCGCAAAATTGCGGAACGGATGCGGACCCATTTTGCGGACGCGTGAATGGACCCTTATAAGAGTGGCCCAGGCTGGATGATAAATGTGCCAAACCTTCTAGCAGCTACTGGTTGGCGTAGTTTGTGACAGAATTAGGCTGAGCTCACATCACCGTTTAGCCTTCTGTTCTTCTAATCCATCAGAACAGAAAGAAAAATAAAAAAACTGATTTGTTATTTTGAGCATCAGTTATGCTCAGTGTTGTACTAAAAATAACTGATCAGTCTTTTTTGAGCATCAGTTATGATTAGTTTGCATCAGTTTGTGTCACTTCCATCAGAGAGCCCTCTAGGACTTTTTCTCCTGTCAAAAATAACTGATCTCTGATGGATTTGACACAAACTGATGCTCAAAACACTGGATCACGGATCAGAAGAATGGAAAGCTAAACGATGATGTGAACTCGCCCTTAGAAGTCAGAATTGGTCCATAGTCAAAGGCACACCCCTTTTCTATGAAGCCACACCCCCTTGAGTGGCAAATTGCACAAAAGCCATAAGGTTATGCAGGTGTAGATAAAATCTGCAAATTACAAAATTTTCAAACATCTAGCTCCAATCTGTGGCATGTGGGAGGAGGATAAATGCCAGACTGAAAGCAAAGCTTTTTAGCCAAATGAAACCTCAAAGATCGAATCAAGTCATGAGACGTCTCCTGTTCGTCAACATGCCATTTATTACCACTTTTCCCAAACTGACAGGGACAAAGGGGCACATTTATTAAGACTAAAAGTCTAAGGCATATTGGTACACCTGAGACTTTTTCCAGGGTGTGGGTGCCCACAGAGAGGGCTCTGAGTGCCGCCTCTGGCACCCATGCCATAGGTTCCCCACCAATGGTCTAGCCTATTCAGTGGAGTCACATGTCTCAAATGCAATGATAGCCACAGATTGGTCTGGAGAGCACGTGGGCAACTTCATGAAGAGGAAGGGAACATCACGTCGATCCTACTCCCAGGATTATGGTTTGGGGTGGCATTATGTATGGAAGCCAAACTCCTCTAGTCTTCATTTCAGGTACACTAACAGCTCAGCATTACATTAATTTGCTTGTGGAACAAGCATTACAGCCATTTCTTCAAAGAGTCCCAGGAGCAGTTTTTCAACAGGACCACATCGGCCACATCTTGCTCATGTTACTGTGAGTGGCCTGCATGGCCTAAACATGCTAACATGGCCTGCAACGTCTCCGGACTTGTTTCCCAATGACAAAATCTGGGAAGTCATTGGTCGGCAATTGTGGCAACTCCAGTAGTGGATCTTGATGATCTGCGTGCCCAAGTGCATTCAGCATGGCAGAACATTCCTCAGACAACCATCAATAACCGTATTGATAGCATGCCAAGGGGTGTAAGTGTGTTGTTCTGCAGGTGGCGCTCATATGCAACACTGAATAATTAGAGATGTTTTGAATATTTTATTTTCATTTTATCATTTTTATATCATTAACATGTCTATCGATCCTGTGATTTCCATAATTCCACAACCTTTCCTACTTGGTGTTGCAATTTCAATGTAGAGGAGTGTATTTACAATGTAGTCTGACTGAATCCATAAAAACTAGGGCAGTTGCCAAGGGGGATCAGATTAGGTTTTCAATTTCTTAATCCTCCGATTCACTTTTCAGTTGCCCTAGTCTTGTTACATTTTCCCACAAAAAGGAACTATTTTACTGCAGATCATATTCATGCTTCTGGAACTCTAAATACAAAACAGTGCACAAGACAGAAGCACATTCTCAGCTGGTACAAGAATGTCCGATTTCTAAATAAACCCTCCTCTACATACCATTTTATGGAACAGGTCCATCTCCTTTTATCCCACACACATATGCCATTGATTTCTAATCATTTGATTGCCAGATGTTTTTCTACACCGAAACATAGGAGTCAAACCATATAAGGAACTAAAGCTTTAGGCTGTTGACTTCCCTATATAAGAGATTGCACATTGATGCAGAAGCTTGGTTAGCCAACATACAATTCAAATATAAAAGCCGTTGGTGGAAAAATGGATCAGGAATGTTGGCCATCAACGTGCCCAATACTATTCTTCTAGATCAGTGTACTCCAGTCCTCAGGGCCCACCTGCCAGTCATGATTGGAGACTTACAGAATGAATACTACTAGTAGTCCCGATGCATTGATAATAATGATATCAGCTGCTGAGTACTAAGGAAATCCTGAAAACATGACACGAGGAGGATCATGAGGACTGGGGTTGAGAAACACTGCTCTAGGAGATAAGAAGAATCTGGAAGTTGCTTACCCCCTACTCCTACTAAAATGAAAATGCACGCTCAGCCACGTGTGCATGTTTAAAGTTACTTTCCTTTATGTATAGCCTCACATTATATATTGAACAGTCACTTATTCTATATTTAGATACTGCATCCACTTGCATATTCACTGGCATTATAGGTCAACACATTAATATTGTAACATACACAAAGTAACTGCATTTACATTGTCGTTATTGTTATGGGAAGGAAGAAAACAACCCAAACTATTCATGCACATTCCAATACATATACAAAGCAACTGCAATACTTATTTTCTTATATTCATTTAGTACAGTTGGCGAACTAAACCATAAAGCTCAAATTCACAATCCTATCTAGAAATTTCCAGATGCTGCAGCAATAATCAAAAAATAAATTCTAAAAACAATAATTTAAAAATACTCATTGTTACAGAGCTGAGATTCAGTCCTGTTTTGATATTTAAATTAGACACACGGCTGAGTGAGTAACATCACTTTGCCATGTGGTTCCATAGTCATGACTCCGCTGCTTCCTGTGCTTACATCACAGGTACAATGAATTAGGGGAGGCCCCTGGGGCATTCCAGAGGCGAGACCAGCTTCCTGTGGAGTACATTCTAAGGCTAAGTATCTGTTATCTATATTATTAGACTATAGGCCAGTTACATGGTGCATGTATACTTATATGACCATGATATTGAAAGTATTTGTAGATGTTGTAGTACATTGTAGTTAAGTAAAGGTCTCTTTTATGTTATATCTGCAGAGTTGTGCGTTATTCCAGGTGATACCAAGGAAACGTACTGTAGCTGTGGTATAAACTGAGAACAATCCCACGAGCTAGGGGGAAAAGTGTTGTCATCTGATAATTGGTAATAGTTCACCCTTTTTAGACCAGTAAGGTCAGATATTGCTTTTCATAACAATTATTTATATTAATAGGCAATGTCTTTGGTGGGAGCATTAGAAACAAAAAACGAGCAAGGGTCCTCCTACAGTCATTAAAAAAAATAGCATTTCACCAGAAGTTACTGATTTCAAATGGAAAGTATTATGGTGGAAATCTTAGGGTTTGGGACTGCATTGCTGGACAGATTATCATCAAAGAATTCATTATGGTTTCCTCATTGTATCTGAGGACGATAACATGAGCCCATCTGTCAGGAGATTGAAACTCAGCCAGAAATTAACCTATAGATTGGTCTAAAAGAAGGTCTAAAAAAATTTCCATGGAGGTGTGGGGGAAACAAATTCTCCCACTTGATGCCAGTGACTTGTAGACTGTTTTAGAAAGCCACTTAGATAAAAGATATTAGAGACTTTTTACACAAAAGGAAATCACACTTGTAAGTTTTTGTTTAAAGTATTATTAAACTAATTAATCTTGTTAGGTAAGCACTCAAACCACCATGGAGCAGGCACACTATTTAATGTTGATAATACAGGGTATATTACAAAAATAATAATAAAATACAACCCTAAAATGTATAAAACTCTAAAACACAATATAAAACTTGCTAGGAATAAGGTGCAAAAAAGGATTCCTGTCGCAATAAATGAACCAGTTGATGTCCTTATTGATATATATGGTATGAGGTCTTCACACTGGCTGGTGTGGTGTGTATGGTGTGCGCTCAGGTGTGTATTTTCCGGGTGGATTATTCCCTGTATTGCTGGCAACCTTTATGCTTTGATATCAAGCGCACACCAGCCAATGTGAAGACCTCATACCATCAGGTGGGGTGAGCGCTCAGTGAGCAACCATTTATCCGCATAATATTAATATAGTGCGGTGACATAACTGCCACTTGTGGCTTTTTGGATGCAACGCTACATTAAAGCGTACAGGTTGCCAGCAATATAGCGTCAACACCAGATATATCAATAAGGACATCACCTGGTTCATTTATTGCGACAGGAATCCTTTTTTGCACCTTATTCCTAGCAAGTTTTAGATTGTGTTTTAGAGTTTTATACATTTTAGGGTTGTATTTTATTATTATTTTTGTAATATACCCTGTATTATCAATATTAAATAGTGTGCCTGCTCCATGGTGGTTTGGCTTACCTAACAAGATTAATTTGTTTAGTGTGTATGTATTGAATAGGGTGATTCAATTTCAGGTTCAAGCACCTATTCATAGTCATAGGGGGTCAGCCACCCTATCATTTCCTTTTAAAGTATTATTAACTGTGTTTTCTCACAAAGACAACCCCTGCCATATGCCCTATCAGGAATACCGATACAGGTGAAACTCCAAAAATTAGAATATCGTTAAAAGTTCATTTATTTCAGTATAGCAACTTAAATGGTGAAACTAATATATGAGAAAGTGAGATATTTCAAGCCTTTATTTGTTATAATTTGGATAATTATGGCTTACAGTAAACCCCAAAGTCACAATTTTGAGGTATCCTTTGCTCAGGGGATATGGATTAATTAGCTGACTAAGTGTGACACTTTGAGCCTAGAATATTGAACCTTTTCAAGAAATTCTAATTTTAAGCTGCATTAATGCAATTCCTTTTCATTTGCATTACTGAAATAAATGGACTTTTGCACGATATTCAAATTTTTCGAGTTTCACCTGTATAGCGAAGAACCAGTCCTAGTTTTACAAGTATGGCCACTCATCGTAATAGCTGGCATGAAATGCTACATTTCCCCCTGGTTGGGGTACAGTTTCCCTAACAACAATCAGATGTTTCACAGGGATGCCAGGAGTTGGACCCCGGAGCGATCAGCTGTGTGCCCAAGGGGCCACATTTTGAACAGACAACCCTTTAAACAAAAGTCACATTTTTTATTCAGTCCACATTCCATTCCATGATGGAAGCACAACAACAACAAAAAAAACTTACTTTCTGAAGTCAGCAAGCAGTTTAAGCATGTCCTCATTTGAAAGTTTGTTGCTGTCCTGTTTATAAATTGGAGAAAATCTTGCATTTTTGTCCAGGGTTCCGGATGTATCTTTGAATAGCAGTCTAGGGAAAAAAATGAGTGATGTTGGGAAATAATGAGCATTATATAATCCTACATGCCTGTCACGTAAGTATTGGAGAGGGGGACATGCAAGTAGCATGCTGGGCAGTGCAGTTACAAGAGCGACACCCAAGGAGTCTCGTGCACACGGCATTTACTAGACAACCGTATGACAGTCCTTGGACATAATATCTACAAGTCTCTTAGCCTTATCAAAAGCAGTTTAATGAAGAAGTATATCAAGCCCACTTCAAGATGATGAAAACCCATTTTTATATGCATCTCACCTTGCTGCCCAGGCAAATGGCATTCGGTACTGTCCAAGCCTACTGCAAGCCTGCTTGGCATTCTTCAGAACTTTCTGTGCCACCTATAAAGGTTTACATAAAAAGATTTGCATTAATAAACATCTAATAGATTGGTTTACATACAACTATTCCTGGAAACAAGTATTGGCAGTTTTAAGAAGAACATAAATATAAAGGGGTTCTCTGCTCTGGATCACTTGACAATAAACAGATCACGAAGTGCCCACCTGCTGGGACCCCCAGCAATCAGCTCAAATCAGTGGGGAAACCAATTTCTCTACAGCACCACCACAGTTGAAATGAAGTTTCACACAACACCTATTGTAATAAATGGGTAGTCTGTGTAATACAGGAGAGATGCACTTTGCAACCGCTCTCCACTCTGGTTAGGACATGTTGGGGGAAACCATGGAGGGAAGTGTATCAAGTCTGGCGTTCTGACACCAGTACTGTGCACCACAAATTTGAGGTATGCCTCATAATAATAATTCTGGTGCATCCGCTGAAGGTCTGTGTGCCAGAAAAAGAAATCCGTGCCAGAAAGGGACCTGGCATAGATTTCTAGTGTTGTGTGTGCCAGTTTCCTGGTGCACATATTGTTAAATGCTTTGGTGCCACAGAGGTCTCATCCACTGCCTGCCGACCACTTTTTTTTTTTTTTTTTTATAAAAGAGGCAAGGGTGGCAGAAAATATCAAAAAGTCCCACAATTTGGTGGGAAAGTGTCAAATTTGCATTTTTTTTTACGCAAGAAAATTGGCATAGACGATACATACACCCTAAAGGTGGTAGAAAACATAATACTGAACAAGAAATAGATTCTACTTCAGATAATTAGCCAAAACTACAATATTCACTAAGGGATCATTATGAATACCAAAGGTTAAATAGCAGGACAGGCCATCCAGCATTACTCGGAAATGGGATGGATAAAAATACACCATAACAGTGGACTCGCTGCAGGCATTGCTGGCCGTAGAGCTACCAGCGGCACATCCATAAATGTTTAAATGCCATAAATAATTCACAGACAAATATGTACAGACAAACACAAAGGGTTTATGGCTTAGAATGTGTCCTTCAAGCAGTTTCCTTGGAGAGAAAAACAAATGATTGTATTTGATCAACAGCATAGAAAGGTAAGCTAGGCTTGGCCAAGGGGAAGTCCAGAAATAAATGATCAAAGACTGTTTGCTAGGACTCCTTTACCCAGGAAGACTCATAGAATATTCTTCTTCTGTTATAGGGGGGTTTTTCTACACATTTATGTCATATCAATTGGATATGTCAAAAACCGCATCCCTCTGCCTTCACTCAAAGGGGCCGTGATTGCATTTATCGCGGCACCTCATGGGTTAAATGACGGGAGTGGCCCACTGCAGAGGCCCGCTCCATACATCCCCTGCACCACCGTGACGTACCGGTCAGCAGACAGACTTGCATGAATGACAAGTAACCGCTGAGGCAAGTGATTGGCTGAGGGGTAATGTAAACAATGGCTGTGACGTCATCAGCTCCAGGGAGACTGATAGACCTGAGATGTGGATCTAAAGAGCTTTAATGGAGGGATCTTTTAGCAGATGAGCAAAGCTTTTTTTTTTTTTTCTTTGTTTTATAAGCCTGTTTGCTGTCAGGAAAATGTTAACCCCTTTAAGAAGTATAAATAAGACATGTTTCATTACGATCTTTCCTTTTATCTGGACATTTCAACAGAGGGAATCACAATGATAAATGGTTAATGTTTTCTTAGGTGCATTGATGACATTTAGGGTTTAAAACTTATGACCTATCGACAGGACAGGTTATTAGCACCTGATCAATAACGGTCTGATTGTTGTGATCCCTCAGATCAACAGAACAGGAGTCCCTCTATTTTCATGGAGTGATGGTCAAGCATGTGCACTACAGCTACAATCAAAGTCTATGTACAGATGTAGTAGAGAGTCAGCTTAATACAAGTAGTTTAGTTAATGAATCTAGTTAAGCATGCGTGTCAACTTAACTACTTCTGTATATGCCAGGCACATAGCAGATAGCTGTACTCTCTTCAGCAGTCCCATAGACTTTGAAGTGCTCATGCTTGACCATGACTCCACTCAAATGGTGGGGCAACTGATAGCAATATTATTATATTATTTGAATTGTGGGAAAATCCCTTTAAAAGGTTTTCGTGCTGTGTATAGTGTTTACAGGTGTGTCTGTTCTGCAGATGTATAGAAATGTGGAATTCTTATGTGTACATGACAGATGAACATGTTTTAGGACTAATGAAAAACACGCTCCAACCATACTGGAAGTCTCAGAAGAAATCTCTGAACATGAAAATCTCGTTGTTTTACAGAACTGATGAAACTGGACGATAATTGCTTTTACCTAACCAAAATATTGTAACTGCTTTCAACCCGCCTTAACAGACTAAAGAGGATTTACGAAAGATAAGACAGAATTCTGGCTCTATTTGCTCTGTTTTAGAGATTTTTTACATCTAAAAATGGTGTGTGGCTAAACACAGTCATAAAAAGTGCCAGATTTATTAATTATTTATTTTAGTGCAAAATATAGGTGTAAAGAAAGTCAGTCAAAGGTGCTGTTAGTAAGAGACCAGTGTCTAACCTGGGTAGCAAGACGCATCCGATATATCAGAGTTTGTGTGCTACTATGATGAATTTGGTGCAGTTTCTGTCTGTCTCGTCTAGTTTTAGGGTGCTTTCCACATCTGCATTTACAAATCCGGCAGGAGTTTCCGGCACAGCCGGATAATGGCTGTAAACGCCAGATTCCTATGGACTATAATGGGATCTGGAGGTGATACAGTTTTTTTCCAGCATATGGTAAATGCCAGGTTTAGCTGGACTAACACTACTGCATGCAGTGGTTTTTGTCTGGCCGACAGCTGGCTTTTATGCCAAAACAGGCTGACGGTTCTCTTAAGGCTAGAGAGACCCTAATGTAATGCTGTCCTTTGTGTAATTTTATGCAACCAATAAATTCTGCTGTCACAGAGTAGAGAAAAGGAAAACGCACGATTTTGACATGACATATCCTTCAATACAAAAAATTCTTGTTATGTTTTCTATGCTTCACAGTTTGCAGTACTGCCCAGAAGACTTGAGCTTCGGCTATCTGGTGTAAGATGATTTAGAAACATAGAATGTGTCGGCAGATAAGAACCATTTGGCCCATCTAGTCTGCCCAATATACTGAATACTATGGATAGCCCCCGGCCCTATCTTATATGAAGGATGGCCTTATGCCTATCCCATGCATGCTTAAACCCCTTCACTGTATTTGCAGCTACCACTTCTGCAGGAAGGCTATTCCATGCATCCACTACTCTCTCAGTAAAGTAATACTTCCTTATATTACTTTTAAACCTTTGCCCCTCTAATTTAAAACTGTGTCCTCTTGTGGTAGTTTTTCTTCTTTTAAATATGCTCTCTTCCTTTACCGAGTTGATTCCCTTTATGTATTTAAAAGTTTCTATCATATCCCCTCTGTCTCTTCTTTCTTCCAAGCTATACATATTAAGGTCCTTTAACCTTTCCTGGTAAGTTTTATCCTGCAATCCATGTACTAGTTTAGTAGCTCTTCTCTGAACTCTCTCTAGAGTATCTATATCCTTTTGGAGATATGGCCTCCAGTACTGCGCACAATACTCCAAGTGAGGTCTCACCAGTGTTCTGTACAGCGGCATAAGCACTTCACTCTTTCTACTGCTTATACCTCTCCCTATACATCCAAGCATTCTGCTGGCATTTCGTGCTGCTCTATTACATTGTCTTCCCACCTTTAAGTCTTCTGAAATAATTACTCCTAAATCCCTTTCCTCAGATACTGAGGTCAGGACTGTGTCAAATATTCTATATTCTGCCCTTGGGTTTTTACGCCCCAGGTGCATTATCTTGCACTTATCCACATTAAATTTCAGTTTCCAGAGTTCTGACCATTCTTCTAGTTTTCCTAAATCCTTTTCCATTTGGCGTTTCCCTCCAGGAACATCAACCCTGTTACATATCTTTGTGTCATCAGCAAAAAGACAAACCTTACCAGCGAGGCCTTTTGCAATATCACTTATGAAGATATTAAACAAAATCGGTCCCAGTACAGATCCCTGTGGAACCCCACTGGTAACATTACCTTGTTTTGAATGTTCTCCATTGACTACAACCCTCTGTTGTCTGTCACTCAGCCACTGCCTAATCCACTCAACAATATGGGAGTCCATGCTCAATGACTGCAGTTTATTGATAAGTCTTCTATGTGGGACAGTGTCAAAAGCCTTACTAAAATCTAGATATGCGATGTCTACTGCACCTCCACCGTCTATTATTTTATTCACCCAGTCAAAAAAATCTATAAGATTTGTTTGACATGATCTCCCTGAAGTAAACCCATGTTGTTTTTCATCTTGCAATCCATGGGATTTTAGATGTTCCACAATCCTATCCTTTAATAGGGTTTCCATTAATTTGCCTACTATTGATGTCAGACTCACTGGTCTATAGTTGCTCGATTCCTCCCTACTACCTTTCTTGTGAATGGGCACGACATTTGCCAATTTCCAATCTTCCGGGACGACTCCTGTTACTAATGATTGGTTAAATAAATCTGTTAACGGTTTTGCCAGCTCACCACTAAGCCCTTTTAATAATTTTGGGTGTATCTCATCAGGCCCCTGTGACTTATCTGTCTTCACCTTAGACAGCAAACTTAGAACATCTTCCTCTGTAAAGATACATGCATCAAACGATTTAATAGTCATTCTTTCTAGTGGAGGTCCTTCTCCTTTTTCTTTTGTAAAAACTGAACAGAAGTATTCATTAAGGCAGTCGGCTAGCCCTTTATTCTCTTCTACATACCTTCCGTCCTTTGTTTTTAATTTAGTTATTCCTTGTTTTAATTTCCTTTTTTCATTTATATATCTGAAGAATGTCTTATCCCCTTTTTTCATAGACTGAGCTAGTTTTTCTTCTGCCTGCGCTTTAGAAGTTCTTATAACTTGCTTGGCCTCTCTCTGCCTAATCTTGTAGATTTCCTTATCTTCATTGCTCTGGTTTTTTTTATAATTACAAAATGCTAGCTTTTTATTTTTAATGATTTGGGCCACTTCTGCTGAGTACCACATTGGTCTCCTCCTTTTTTTGCTTTTACTGACGAATCTAATGCAATTTTCTGTTGCCTTCAATAATGCACCTTTTAAGTAGTCCCATTTCTCCTGGACTCCATGTAATCCGTTCCAGTCTGATAAGGACTCATTTATGACTAATTTCATTTTTGAAAAAGTCTGTTTTTCTAAAATCTAAAACTTTTGTTTTTGTGTGGTGGGACTCTTTCACAGTTCTTATATTAAACCACACTGACTGGTGATCACTAGATCCCAAGGTTTCGCCTACAATGACATCATATACCGAATCCCCGTTTGTGAATACCAAATCCAAAATGGCCTCCCTCCGGGTTGGCTCCTCAACCACTTGTTGTAGAGATAACCCCAGTAGGGAATTTAGAATATCTGTACTCCTGGTAGAACTTGCTATTTTGGTTTTCCAGTTTATATCTGGAAGATTGAAATCTCCCATAATGATAACTTCTCCTTTCATTGTCATTTTAGCTATTTCTTCAACTAGTAGATCATCTAGTTCTTTAACTTGACCAGGTGGTCTATATATCACACCTACACGAGTTACTGCATGGTTAGCAAACTGCAACGTAACCCAAACTGACTCTATGTTGGCCTCACCAACTTGTATTAGGTTAGATTTAATGCTATCTTTCACATACAGGGCCACTCCTCCTCCTTTCTTGCCTTCTCTGTCTCTTCTGTATAAAGAGTACCCTGGTATGGTTATGTCCCAGTCATTTCTTTCATTAAACCATGTCTCCGTAACAGCCACTAAATCTACATTCTCAGATGCCATTATTGACCCAAGTTCATTGATTTTTTTACCTAAACTGCGAGCATTTGTAGACAGGACTCTGAGCTTATCATTTCTTAACCTCAGTGCTTCTGGCCTGTTCTGGCATTGTTTCGGGGGGCAATTGGACTCTTATTTTCACTCTTTTGCCCCCCCTTCCTAGTTTAAATACTCTTTCGCAAATTCTTGGAGTTGTTCACTAAGTACATTTGTTCCTTTGAGAGAAAGATGCAAACCATCTTTTTTGTACAGTTCCTTTCTATTCCAAGTAGAGCTATCATGAGAAACAAAGCCAAATCCTTGCTCTTGACACCATTTACCAAGCCATATGTTGAACTCCTTTATGCGCCTCTGCCTATCATTCTGAACATTATGCACAGGCAGAACTTCAGAAAATGAAATGGTGGATGCAAAATCCTGTACGTCATTACCAAGTGTGATAAAAGATTTTTTCACCTCTGACACTTCATTGCAAGCCAGGTCATTTGTCCCTAGATGGACAAGAACATCCACGTCCCCTTCCTGCTTTGCTTGCTTAACAATATTAATAATACGTCTTCTATCTCTTCTAGCAGTAGCCCCAGGGAGACATCTCACAAAACCATCTTCTTTAAGCTCCACACTTCTTATGATTGAATCACCCAGCAACAGCTGCATCCTTTGAGACTTCACTTTATCTTTTTTGTTGCATACATTAGACATAGGAGTCGATGGTTTCTCACCCTCTGTGCTTGAGTCCATATCCATGTTGTCCTTACATTCTGAGAGTGCTGCAAATGAATTATGGAGAACCACCGACTGTGGGACATGTCTTCTATCCACCACTCTAAGACTTCCAGAACCTACATTAACCCATCTGCCATTTCTGGGGGTCCTCTGTGGCAGTGGCATTGCAGCAGTCCTAGCTGGAGTTTGTTTAACAGCTAATTTAAATATTTCAGCTTTCAAAAATGCAATTTCCTGCTGCAGTAAGGAGAACTGTCTACAGATCTGACAGCATCCGAATCTCCAAAGAGTGGAACATGAAATAAATGCACAACAATTCCTGCACTGAACCAAGTGTGCCATTTTAAAGAGGAGAAAAAAAAAAAAAAAAAAATTTGTAACTTTAAATCAAACAAATCTTACCTTTTTTTTTTTGTATTGTTTCCACCTTCCAGCCTACCTCCTGACTATCTCCTGCAATATCTCTTTACTAGTACTTAATGTAGTACTTGAAGCTAGTACTTTCAGCTAATGAATTAGGCCAGCTAATGAGTCTGTCTCTATATATACACACACTCCTTCCCAAACTCCTCCCCCAGCAACAAATGTAACACCTTAGTGAGCTAGGCTCATTAGCAAACGCACAATAGCAAACAGCTGACCGAATTCCTTACCTCTTCTCAATCAATGATCAGCAAAAACCCTAGATAAAAGGGGTTCCATGGGATTGTAATACTGATGACCTATCCTCAGGATAGGTCATCAGTATCTGATCAGTGGGGGGCGGACACCCAGACACCCTGCCCATCAGCTGTTTGAGAAGGCACCGGCGCTACTGTGAGCGCCACAGCCTTCTCTGTTTTCACCAAGCACAGCGCCGTACATTATATAGCGGCTGTGCTTGGTATCGCACTCAGCCCTGTTCACTTCTATGGGGCTGAGCTGAGCCTAGGCCACATGACTGATGAATGTGACATCACTGGCCTAGGGAAAGCTGAGAGAAGGCTGCAGCGTTCACGGGAGTGCCGATGCCTTCTCAAACAAATAATTGGCGGGGTGCCAGGTGTCGGACCCCCACTGATCAGATACTGATGACCTATCCTGAGGGTTGGTCATTGTTATTAAAATCCTGGAAAACCCCATCAACCACTTCACATCCGCCCATAGGATATAAACATCCTATGGGTGGATGTTGTTCTTTGAATGGACGTTCTGGAACGTCCATTAGAGATGGCAGCTGCACGATAATCGTGCAGCTGCCAAGCGGGGGGCCCGCTGTCAGCAACAGCAGGCCACCCTAGAGAGAAGGCAGGGACAGTTCCCAGGTGTTTCTGCCTTCTAAATCGCTGCATACACAGTGCTCAACAAGTACTAGGTTTACAGATCAGGAAGCGCTATGCGACCGCCGGGGCAGGGAGAGTGCAGGAGCTGTCGGGTCTTCTACAAACCTCGATCAGCCCTGCTGATCAGCCTTTCTGGCCCCAGTTATAGGAGAAATCAATGGTTAAAAAAAAAAAGTGAAGGTAAAAGGTCCCCCAGAGGTCTTGTATGACCTAATGGGGTACGCAAAGTGCAAAATAAAAAATAAAACAATAAAGTGTTTAAAAAAAAAAAAAAAAAAGGTTTCACATGTCAAAAAAATCAACTCCCCAATTAAAGGGCTTCTGTCACCCCACTAAAGTGATTTTTTTTTTTTGGGCTAGTTAAATTAGTTATATTGCGATCTATGAAAATATAATGGTGTTACTTACTTTGATCCAGCAGTTTCTTCCAAAAACGAAGTTTTATAATATGTAAATTCGGTCTCTACCAGCAAGTAGGGCGGCTACTTGCTGGTAGCTGCTGCAGAAAACCGCCCCCTCGTCGTGTTGATTGACAGGGCCAGCCGGGATCTCCTCCTCCGGCCAGCCCTGTCGGCATTTCAAAAATCGCGCGCCTGTGTTCATTCGGCGCAGGCGCTCTGAGATGAGGAGGCTCGTCTCCTCAGCGCGCCTGCGCCGATGACGTCTTCTATTTCGGTGATGTCATCGGCGCAGGCGCACTGAGGGAGTTCTGAGGAGACGAGCCTCCTCATCTCAGAGCGAGACAGGAAAAATGCTTCATTATGTAAAACTGAAACAAACAAAGAAAGTAGACATATAGATATCATTGCGTCCGTAACTACTTGGTCTATAAAAATAGCACATGATCTAGCCTGTCAGATGAATGTTGTAAAAAATAAAAACAGTGCCAAAACAGCCATTTTTGGGTTACCTTGCCTCACAAAAAATTTAATATAGAGCAATTAAAAATTATATATACCCCAAAATAGTACCAATAAAACTAGCACCTTATCCCCAGTTTCTAAAATTGGGGTTCATTTTTGGGAGTTTCTATTGTAAGGGTGCATCAGGGGGGCTTCAAATGGGACAGGGCATCTAAAAACCAGTTCAGGTAAATCTGCCTACCAAAAACCATACGGCGCTCTTTTTCTTCTGCGCCCTGCCGTGTGCCCATCAATTTTTTTTTTTTTTAAATATAATCTTTATTAACTTTTAGCAATTTTCATTCCAAAAGCATGTTACAGAATTATGAGAAATTGACAAGGTTTGACATAAAGATACAATATATCTGTCACATACTGAACAATTTTTTTTTACATGAATAAAGCTGATCCCTAGCTGTCACTCTTTTTACATTATTTATTGGCCACTCGATCAAAATTCTGATCATTAAAGCTAGTCAGCTAGCCCCAAACTAAAAGGTAACCTCTCACCCCCCCCAAACTTTTTTCCTCCAGTATACCGGATCTTGATATAATTTATACATTTACATCAATTTATGACCACATGTGGGGTGTTTCTGTAAACCACAGAATCAGGGTAATAGAGTTTTGTTTGGCTGTTAACCCTCGATGTGTTAAAGAAATTAATGGATTAAAATGGAAAATCTGTCAAAAAAGTGAAATTTACAAAAGTCATCTTCATTTTCCTTTAATTCTTGTGGAACACCTAAAGGATTAATAAAGTTTGTAAAATCAGTTTTGAGTAACTTGAGGGGTTTGGTTTCTACAATTGGGTCATTTATGGGGGGTTTCCACTATGTAAGCCCCACAAAGTGACTTCAGATCTGTACTGGACTTAAAAAGTGGGTTTTGGTAATTTTCTTAAAAATTTAAAGAATTGCTCAATTCTAAGCCTTCTAACGTCCTAAAAAAATTAAAATAACATTTACAAAATGATGCCAATATAAAGTAGACATATGGGGAATGTTAAGTAATAAATATTTTATGAGGTATCACTTTCTGTTTTAAAAGCAGAGAAATTTAAATTTAGAAAATTGCAAATTATTTTACAAATAAAGGTGAAATACATAGACTCAAATTTACCACTGTCATGAAGTACAACGTGTCACGAGAAAACAATCTCAGAATGGCTTGGATAAGTAAAAGTGTTCCAAAGTTATTACCACAACTTGACACGTCAGATTTGCAAAATTAGGCTCTGTCAGGAAGAGGGAAATGGCCTGGATGTGAAGTGGTTAATGCTGCAAGCCCTGTCTATGCTGCCTGGACACAGAGTCCTCCAATCAAATTTATATTAGGAGGTGCAATTTATTTTTATTTTTTTCATACACACACCAGTTATTAAAAGGTTATACAACGCCTGTCCACTGACAGCAAAAAACAAACAATATAGCAGATGTATTAACATATGAATGGAAACCATTTTAACCCTTAGTTTAGCAATTGTTATATATTTGTGTGCTTCAGGAAGGCCAAAATTCAAAGTTCCCACATGAAGTTTACTTTGGGTGACTGCAAGAAGCCTCTTTATCTGGTTGCTTGACAGAATATACTGGCATTGACAGATAATTTGTCAATAACTGTATTCCTGGCTGTAAAAGTAAGATGATGGTGGAGTATATGAATATGTGAATATAATATAAGCCTTTTCTGCTTGAAGAAAGTGTTGTGAAACAAACGACTCCATGCGTCATCATAACATACCTTGGCGGAGTCTGAGCTCTTCATGTAAGGTTCTGCACAATGAGTAATGCTGCCTTGAAGGACCTTTTCTATCCTGGCCACCAAGAAGATATCAGGATGGGGACAAGTTACAGAAAATATACCCTGAATGATGAAAACGAAAATCAGAAATAGTAATTAGAGCTCATATTACTTATACTGTGCCCTTATGTGTGCTATGAACACTAGGCAAGGACCTTGCTAGTTTTTATATTGCATTCAATCATCAATCTTTTCTGGGAGAACACGTAGAGAACGTCAAGCAACAGGATAAGCAGCAGTCTAGATGACTGGTCCAATTAGGAAAGGGGGGAAATCACTTTATACCTTGCCCTGCTGTGCAAACAGTCAACACTGTATAAAGCGATACTGCAGGCGGGAAAAAGTAAAAAGTAATTTTCACCAAGTTACCATAACAGCAATTTACTGTCACTTTGGTAATTTCCATCAGTCTGCTCTACTAGCCAACAGTCTTCAGGCCTGATGAGGAGGGGAGCGGAGACCAGAACTAGCACGCTGACAGATACTGATATTGTGTCCGTCCTAATATAGTAAAAAATCTGATATAAACAGCCAACACACAAACCAAGCACTGAATCAGTCATGTGTAGGATTTCAGTTGAGGTTCTAAGCAGCTTGGTAGTAAGCAATATTATCAGTAAATATACTTTTTCCTATTACTGTGAACTGTAAGGGTACAAAAGTGATAGATAGATGGAAGATAGATAGACCGATTAGATAGATGGAAGATAGATAGACCGATTAGATAGATGGAAGATAGATAGACCGATTAGATAGATGGAAGATAGATAGACCGATTAGATAGATGGAAGATAGATAGACCGATTAGATAGATGGAAGATAGATAGACCGATTAGATAGATGGAAGATAGATAGACCGATTAGATAGATGGAAGATAGATAGACCGATTAGATAGATGGAAGATAGATAGACCGATTAGATAGATGAAAGATAGATAGACCGATTAGATAGATGGAAGATAGATAGACCGATTAGATAGATGGAAGATAGATAGACCGATTAGATAGATGGAAGATAGATAGACCGATTAGATAGATGGAAGATAGATAGACCGATTAGATAGATGGAAGATAGATAGACCGATTAGATAGATGATTGATAGATAGACCGATTAGATAGATGATTGATAGACCGATTAGATAGATGATTGATAGATAGACCGATTAGATAGATGATTGATAGACCGATTAGATAGATGATTGATAGATAGACCGATTAGATAGATGGAAGATAGACCGATTAGATAGATGGAAGATAGATAGACGGAAGATAGACCGATTAGATAGATGATAGATCGACACAGACAGAGTAGATGATTGATAGATAGACCGATTAGATAGATGGAAGATAGACCGATTAGATAGATGGAAGATCGATAGACTGATTAGATAGATGATAGACCGATTAGATAGATGATAGATATAGACAGACAGATTAATGTATACACACAGACTTTGATCCTTATCCGATTTCTGCTTCCCTTTCATCCACCATTATACCATCATAGTGGGCTGTGATTTCCTGAATTATTTTGACAAGGATGTCAGCATCCCCAACCAATAGGAGATCACAGCAGGAGCCAGAGTACTTGTAAAGCTCCACTTCAGTAACAGATTTAATAATGCCAAATGCCGCATCTCTCCTGAGAACAGGTGAAGGGGCTAATAGAGAATACATCTCTATTACATTCAAGCTGCATTGTACTACCATAGCAGCAGGGAGCACATGGAGGAGACTGCATTAGACAAACAGTTTCCTAGCTGTAAAACATATTAAAAGGTAAAACAACCTGTAGCATTAGCACAAATGAAAACATAATAAACTGAAAGCAGTTTCCACCCCCGGAGCAATCAGAACCTATTTTCCATTGTCTATTACTTCAGACCATACGCACTTTACTGAGCAACGCGTTTACTTTATATCAAGGAGCACTCATGTGAAATGCAAAGATTCTTCAATTATTTAGTTATGTCTCCGGATGCATTTCCTTATCTGCTACAAATCTACTTCAAGCCTGAATTATTTAAGTGCATCAGTTTTTGCAGGAATATGTAATAACCCATAAAGAGACTAACGGATACCTGTTTGGGGAACTGCAGCATTGACTCCTGAATAGACCCTAAAATTCTGTGTCCAAGGTCCCCACTGCCATTTAGAAGCTGCTGAGAAGGGAGGGCAGTCATTTGCCTCACGGAGGCATGGTTCAAGTCCACAGGAAAGTCTGCAGAAATCTTTTTGTTGGCTTTGATGTCAAACAGGGATAGTGTAACAAAGAATGGCTCAACCTGAACAGGAAAAAAAAGTGAAGAGGTAAAGAGTTATAAAGGAATTTGACAGATTTATTCTTTTTGATTGCTTGCTTTGAAGCAATAATGCCCCTTTATATGCGTCGGAAGCCAGAGCAATTATGGGGAAGGAGCGGTTCCTCGGAGTGTTCGTTCCTAATAATTGCCCTCTATAAAGTGGCTATCAATCACCTAACAAATAAGTGTTTGAGTAAAATAATCATTTCTATGCAGCAGGTTGTCCTGTGAAAGAAGGGATCTGCTACCCAGAAATGATGAATCAGTATGGCTGTAGCAATCGCTCTTCCCCATACAGGTAATTGCTGCATGTAAATGCTGCTCTCAGCTCCTCCGATAACCAGGCAAATCCCTGATAACTGCCTGCTCGTTGGGCCTGTGTAAATGAGGCATTAGGCAGCAAAAACTATATATTATTAATAATAAAAAAAATACTACTAAAATATATGTTTCCAACTCTAATGAAGAGCAAACATTTCCAAATACTAAAATAAGAATTCCACATTTAAACTTAACCTGTTCTACAATGGATCTGCCCAATGTAGACATCTTAATACAGCTAATCTGGTCTTGGTCCACAGACTGCTGTCTCAACACATGTGTAGCGCTTCTTCTGGTACTTTGTATGCAGGTAGGTGTAGTCTTTACACCAGAAACTGTACAGTATGCTGATGTGGGAAAAACTAAAGTAGGTCATATGCACTAGATCTGTGATGGCTAACCTCCGGCACTCTAGTTGTATTAAAACTACTACTCCCAAAATGAAAACCTGCTTGGCAGTTCTCCATAGAAATGAATGGAGCATGCTGGGAGTCCTAGTTTCCCAGCATGCCAGAGGTTGGTCATCACTGCACTAGATAAATAAAGATTTCCGTAGGACTAGCTGACCACCTATTGTACAGGACACTGTCCCAACCTTGCCCCCATGGCAGATGGCAGTAAGTAAAAACCATGCCCTATCCTTCGGCCCTAAGTGCTGCACAATACTACTGCTTCCCTCTGTATACCGAAACAGTCATTGGATAACTCATCAACCCTGCGCTCGGCTTGGATTTTAGATGCATTATGAACCTTCTTCTTGAAAGCAATGACTCTCACAGTAGTGTATATGTCTAGGCCGGTCATCATAGATATAGAGAAATGCTGGGAAATTTATGGTCTGGAGCTGGCAGAATTTTGTAGGTGACATAGTGAAGGTACCAGGTACGTTGCCTTCTAGAGATAAAATGCTGCTCAATGTTGTTCCCGGCAAATGGGCAATGCAGAATAACCAGCTTGTATGTAAGCATTTTGCCTGTTATCGCTTAGTTAAGCATAATTAACAAGCAAACTGTTGAGTCTGCAAAGCACATACTGTGCAAGGGAAAGGCTCACACACAATAAAACAACCACAGAGCAGCGGCGACCGCTCAGAAGTTAATGCACATCTTATGTCAGCAAGTCGTAGATAAATATCCACTTAACTAATAACCTTTCTGACGGGGCACAACCACTCTGAACACAGTAAGAAGAAAAAAAGCGAATGTGTGTCTTTGGTGTTTCTGCTCTATGAAGCAAAAAGATCCTTCATCATAATAAATGCATGGTCCACGCGTTTTGACTCAGATCTGATGTCTGCACACACAGTAGGAGGACTCTGCTGAGAACACGCAAGGCTGGAATGCTGAATGAAAGACAAGACTGCCATAGAGGCTCATACAAATCCAGAATTTGGATGTATGGCACATATATAAAACCTCTACCAACACAGCAGGCACAAAGACTGTAAGCAGGAAAAACGTATTATGTATAAATAGACGGCTCAGTGGGTAGCACTAGTGCCTTGCAGCGCTGGGGTCCTAGGTTCGAAGCCAACTGAGAACAACATCTGCATGTAGTTTGTATGTTCTCCCTGTGTTTGTGTGGGTTTCCTCCGGGTGCTCTGGTTTCCTCCCATACCCCAAAGACATACTGATAAGCAGGGACGTGCACACATAGGGCTCAAAGGGGGCTTGAGCCCCTGCCCCCTTCTGCCCCTGGCCCCTTTTTTTCCCCCCCACTTACTCAAGTGCCGTGCGTGCGCCCGCCCAGTCCGCGCGTGCCGGGACCGTGCGGCGCTTTCAAGCTGCAGTGTTCAGTGCTGCAGTCAGCGAGGTCACTGGTCACGTGTGGCGGCGTGGCGAGCAGGGAGCCTGTCTGGAGCAGTGGAGCTGAGCTTACAGTCACCGGTCTGTGAGCAGAGTGAGCTTGTGTCTTGCGGTGCTTGTAAACTGTGAGTGCCACTGCCACTGGAGGGGGTTGGTTGGAAAAATGAACGGGGGGGGTGGAAGATGTCCTCCTGCCAGGCCCATGGGGAGGGGGAGAAATGTGCCATTGGGGGGAGAGCAGATGTCCTCCTGCCAGGCTCATGGGGAGGGGGAGAAATGTCCCATTGGGGGGAGGGGGGAAAGATGATGTCCCCCTGCCAGGCCCATGGGGAGGGCGATAAATGCGCCATTGGGGGCGGTGAAAGATGTCCTCCTGCCAGGCCCATGGGGGGGAAATGTGCCATTGGGGGGGGGGGGGGGGGGGGGGGGGAGATGTCCTCCTGCCAGGCTCATGGGCAGGGGGAGAAATGTGCCATTGGCAGGAAGATGTCCTCCTGCCAGACCCATGGAGGGGGAGAAATGTGCCATTGGGGGGGTGGAAGTAAGATGTTCTGCTGCCAGGTCCAAGGAGGGGGATAAATGTGCCATTGGGGGGGGAGTGCTTCCATGGAGGGGGCGAGAAATGTGACACGAAGGGGGTGATGTAAAAAGGAGGGGGTGATGTGACATGGAGGGGGAGAAATGTGACATTAAAGCCGGAGGGCATCATTGGGGGCACTTTTTACTGGCTCATTATTAGGTGGCACTATGGGGGCACTTCTTGCTGGCACATTATTGGTGAGCACTATAGGGGCATTTACTGAGGGGTATGTTATATGGAGGGCTCTGTACAGTGGCATTTTATACTGGTGGACATTATGGTGGGTACTATGGGGAAGGAGGGAGAGGAGTACTATAGGGTCATCTCTGGGGGGCCCTAAGAAAGGGTATTTTATGCTTGCAAACTATGGGGGACACTGAGAGCATCTACTGGGGCACTATATATGGGGCATTTTATACTGGTTCATTATGGGGGCACTAGGAGGAAGGGGGGAGAGGAGCACTATGGGGAATTTACTGGGGGCACTATATAGGGGTATTTTATACTGGCACATTATGGGGGACACTAATGGAACATTAGCTCAACTGGGGGCATTACAAGGGGGTATTTTTTGCACTGTCTATTATAAGGAGAGTTATTTCTACTGGGGAGGGGCATTATGGTGGGCTTTATTACTCCCCCATGGTATGACCCCCTAGTAGCAGCACCAGCCTCTCCCTGCTCTGCTATCCCTCTGCCCCTTCTACCAAATCCTTATTATGAAATCTTTCTCATTAGGATAAAACACATCAGCTCCACCGAGCCCCCCAGCCAAAGTGTTGAAGTGGCGTCCGAGATCCCCAAGGGCCAAGCCAAGTAATTGTAAGTTTTAATGTGAAATATGTTTGTTATACACATATAGCATACACTGTGCCACACAATATACAGTATACCTCTACACAGTGTAGTCTGTTCTATAAGCACCACACTGTTTTCTGTCAGCCACCACAATTTTTTGAAATTATGACAAGCGCCCTTTTTTTTTTTACTTAAGCCCCTGCCCTTCAAAATGTCTGTGCACGTCCCTGCTGATAAGGGAACTTGGGTCACAAGCTACACTTAAGACAATGAGTGATGATAATGGCTGTACAGAGCTGTGGATTTTTAGTGGCGGACAGTTCTGCAATAAATCCGCAGCATGTGAAAGGCACCCTAACAGCTTGTGGGGATAGACCCAATGCTGCTTGGACAGCTCCCCAGTACATTTAAGACACAGAGTTTTAACACAATCTATATTACAAGGTATTGGAATCTGAAGTAGTGACAGTTTGACATGTATTTATGTTCTATATACCTCATTATACCATGTAATTCAACCAGCTATAAACTAGGGCGCTAGCCCTCTGGATCATTTCCTATGATCATACCAAGGTACCGGAATTTATTGCAAAGTGCAGCAGTGTTGAGGAATTCTTGATCAATGTTTGCATACAAAATCTTTCATGGCCTGCGTTTTAAAGCAGTACTACCATCGTCGGTATTTATGGCATATCCACAGAAAAAGGCATACATATCGGATAGATCGCTGCCACCTATTCCATTTAGTGAAGCACCCACCACATCCAAGTGAAGAATAAATGGCTGGGTAGCTACGCCTGTACTTTTTTTTGTGGAACAGCCATGCAGACATGGAATGCACATGGAGTCAATTGTGTTTTTTTTGCGGCTCCTTTGAAGTGAATAGTATACGGGCCGCAAAAAAAAAAAAAACGGAACGGAGATGGAAACAAAAGTTCCTGTGTGTATGAGACCTTACCCCTAAGAAGTGTACTGGTTTTTCAAGTGCTGTCTGAATGTAATCTGAGACTATTTTTATTCTAAATACCTCCTGTGAGTCCTGAGCTGATCATCTGTTGGCCCTTTTTCAATGCATAACACAAAAGTCACAAGTGCCACAAAATAATGAAAGGAACACTAAACCTAGCAACAAATGCCAAGATTATTTTTTTTTATTCTGCTGAGAAAAAAAAAAAAAAAAGAGGTTAATCGACTGCTCATCTACTTAATATATGGCTGAAGACTGAGAGGTGAGGCTTAGCCAAGGGGATGCAGACAGGACACAGCAGGGAGGCTCCTACTGCAACCACTTGTCTTACAGCTGGTCACTGGACTGGGAGGAGGAGAGGGGGAACACAGAGACATTTCTTTCTACAGTATATTTGCAGTTTTAACTGTAAAACAAGACAATTTCGTTCCGCATTTTGTGGACCCATTCATTTCTATGGGGCCACACAATGTCCGCATTTCCGTTCCCGAAAAAAATAGAACATGTCCGATTCTTGTCCGCAATTGCACTCTATTAGTGCCGACGATGTGCGGTCCGCAAAACACACTACGGACGTGTGAATGGAGCCTAAGACTAAGAGAATAGAGGACGTGAAAGGAGCAAGTAATAGAATTTTTTCTTCATGTATTTTCTGTGTTCCGTATTCCTTTAAAGCTTAGAAGAAAAAACGAAATCTTACGTTTGTTGTCGGCCCCTCTTCATTTTCTGCCACACAACACTGAAGATTGAAAGACAGTTCATTGCATTTCACTAATATCCTTTTCCCAAATTTCTCCTCAAAGGGTTTTATCTCTGGTTCAATTCCTGAAAAGTCAAGTTTCTAGAAACAGAAAAGAGATTGCCAAATAAATAATAAAATACATGACAAAGGGGACAGTGGTCAAGGTCTGCTTGCTATACAACAGAAAAAATAGTGGCCATATTTATTCCAAAACTACCGTACATTAAATAATAATATGTGGGTGATGTAACTATATCAGTGTACTCAACCTGAAAGAGCTACAAACATACAGAATAAATAATGGCGCCAATGTTTTAAGAGGAAAGTCTTTCTGAGCAAAATCACATTCAAGTCTTTGGAATCACACCAAAGGCAAATAATCAATGTGGGTCTATTTAAACGGATTGTCCCAGAATTTGATATCGATGAGCTATCCTCAGGATAGGTCATCAATATCTGATCAGTGAGGGTCCGACTCCTGGCACCCCCACCAATCATACCAAACAAAGCTGCTATCCACTGCATAGCGCTGTGCTTGGTAAGCTACATGGGGTCATGATCTGTGCACATGGTATTACCTGTGTATCTGAATCCAAAGCAAAAAGCTTCACCCTGCTTTCATTTTTCAATTTGGCTTCTGTTTCTCTTCCACTCTGTATAGATATAGATATAATATACAGATATAATTTTTTTTCCACACATCATGCAACATTTTCATAAATGTCATATACAATAAAGAACAATTCATGAATTCCACAGAAAAGTTGGCCAACAGATTATTAAGTCACATAGCAACCACTGGACTATGTAGTGAAGGGACAAAATCACTTCTGGCCACCACTGAACCTTACTTGTGTGGTCAGAAGATAACTGCATTTTAGCGACTGTTCATCTTCTGACTACATTTTCCAACACAACATGATGGTCAGGCACAAGAGTAACTTTTGTGGGTCAGTGGTTAAAGACAGTGGGCCTAATGCCCGATGTTATATCATACATTCTGCAGGACCAGAATTATGTACTGACATCATAATTAATAAGAATACATACAAAATCTGAATGTATTAGTCTGCACACAGGGAAGACAAAATAATTCACTACAGCACTATCAGACAATTGTTGGCACATCAGTATGTTTGCTTAATGAGGATATCAAATGAGAAATCAATTGGCTCTAAACTGAACTGTGCCAGTATATAACTTTATCATGCTGTGATCCTGCACTGGGAAACTGCAGATAGATTGATCAGAATTAGGGTCCATTCACACGTCCGTTTTTTCTTTCCTGATCTGTTCAGTTTTTTGCGGAACAGATCTGGACTCATTCATTTTCAATGGGTCCTGTAAAAAATCGGACAGCACAATGTGTGCTGTCCGTTTCCGTTGTTCCGTTCCGCATGTCCGTTTAAATATAAAACATGTCCTATTCTTTTCCGCAAAATTCGGATCCTGGTACAATACAAAGTCAATGGATCCGCAAAAAACGGAAGACATTCGGATGTCATTACGTATGTCATCCGTTTTATGCGGATTCCGTTGCTGGAAATTACATTTAAATTTATTTATATTTTTTTTTTAAAAGAAATCCAAACAACTTTATTTGCTTATTGAAATTTATACATGTTTCAGTTTTTTGCGGATCCGCAAAAAAACGGATGACATACGGAAACATTTTCAGGAACAACGGATCCGCAAAAAACGGACCGAAAATCGGGATATAGAAAAACACTGACGTGTGAATGTAGCCTTTGGATATCTTTATGGGAACAATGGTGGATTTAAAACTTAAAGGCAATCTTGCCCTAGCTGGGGTCTAAAAGCACACATGGCTAATACAGTGTGAGGACGGACCAAATGTATAGCCTGTAACACACAGGCAGATCAGCAAGCGATTGTCAAGAGGGAAGGCGTTGCCCTGCCAGCAATCGCTTGCTAGCTAGCGGAGGAGACCACTGCTATTACATGCAGCATTCTCCTCCACAGCATGGGTTTGCCGGCAGCAGAACACTAATGGACAGCATGCCTAAAAATCTAAATTGCCCGATGAATGAGCATTTGCTTGTTCATTGGAGGCTGTATTACACTACAAGATCACTACACTACATCGCTAACAAAAGTTTATGCAAATGTTTGTAAGCGATTATTGGCCAAATGAGTGGCCAGTGTAATACAGCCTTTAGTCATGGACAAGAGGTGGATCATTCAGAAAGCATGGAACCCTAGATAGGAGATGCAGACACTAGCTACCTTCTAGGTGGACCAGTATGATTATGAGGCTTAGGAAATTTAGACCGATACTATGATTAAATGGGTTTTCCAATTCATAAACAGCCGCCCCCATATGCTGGGCCCCTCACAGGTAATATACTTACCCCGCTCCTTCTGCCTGTACATGGATGAAAACATCCAGTGTCGGTAGAGAAGCAGGCAATGGCAGGTGGGGACGGGCACGAGCCTCCCTAGCATCACCCGCAATGCTAGGGAGGCTCGTCCCCATCTGCAATTGGGTGCTCCCTGCCCCCCCGACACCGGATGTTTTCATCTGTGTACAGGGAGAAGCAGCAGCGGCTGTACGGGGACCAGGAGCGGGGTAAGTATATTACCGGTGAGGGACCCGGCATATGGGGGGGGTGTTGTGAAATTGGATAACCCCTTTAAATCCCGTAATCTGAATACTGCATTCACCTGTTTATAGAATCATGAAAATTAAAACAAATGTTTATTTTTATAAAGTAACTGTTAGGAATAGCAGGGGGTAATTAAAACATAATTAAGATCATATCTAACAACAAATTAAAGCTACTTTCCTTCTGCTATTCATTAAGCCATCCAGCAATGTTCAGGTTTGCCAGACCATAATAGAACCGATCTTCTATGTGTTGATAAGTATACAGCATAGTGTTTTAATTTTTTTTAAATTAAAACAGGGTCATGCCATAATGGAAATGTTTGCTTAATTCCAGATGTGGAAGTCCTGTCCAAACCAAAGACGACTGCAGTACTGCACTTCCAGCATTAGTTTAACCACAATTGAAATCTATGACCCTCTGAACTAGGGCTTTGGTGGGGAAGTGGTGGAGAATTACGAGTCAGCTGAAGTATGTACTTGGGTGGCAATAAAGAATATGAGGAAAAACTGTGAAATATGACATTGTTTTGTACACAAGTGTACTGTGAAGAAAGGTGGAAGGGGCCACAGAGGAAGAGAAAACTGCTGATTTGAGGGATAATCTTCACGTTTATTTTTCAATACAATCTCTGCCATCAATTTAAAGTTATTAATGTTATGTCATCAGACATTATGCATCAACGCAAAAGAGAATCATTGTGTGCAGGCAAACGCTGATCTGCTGACACCAAACTATGGTTTTATGTGACTCATGAATGCTGGTTCCTGATAACTGCCCGAATTATTGGCCCGTGTAAAAAGGGAGAAAAAATACCATATCTGGTTCCTTCCAGCCATATTTTAAAAGGGGCTGTGCTGCAATACCACCAATACCACACAGTGTACCCTAGTGCTGAGCTAGTCGGAACCAAAGCAGAGTTCGATTTTAATTTTTAAAGTGGTTTTCCACTTTATAAATCAACTACTGAAGTTATTCAACAAAGTCACGCGCGACTTGGTGAATAACTAACTTTGGCTCATTGGAGCCCATACAGTCTAATACTGTATGGAGACAAATGTCCATACATTATTATTCCAAAGTTTTGAACGAATCGACTTCAGATGAAGCATCCGAAGCTCGCTTCGCTCAACACTAGTGTACACCAACAAGAGAGGTACGGTTTCTGAAAGGAAGTCACCATTTTTTCCAGTCTCTTACAATCACTTTTAACTTTACCTAACAGCAATTTAACTTCACCGAACATAACGGAGCATTCCCAATGTTCTCTAAAACTGAGAAATTAGAAGATAATATGCTTTTACATTGCAACTTTAATCTAATGTCTGATGAAGTTTCACCGGATATTAGCCTCTTTACTATGTGAATTTAGGAGGTCAGGGAAATCCCATAGTATCATTACAATGTCTACTCTGCTGCCTGAGGGTCTTTTCATCTGACTAAAAACCTTTCCGCTCTGTTATATCAGTCACCACAGTGACAGCTTCCCATTTTTATGTTTCAACACAGAGATATTCATCTTTTTAGAATATCCCACTGCATCTAGGATGTTTTGACGTAAACTTCATAGGTTTACTTCACACCAGCATTCTCTTTAATAATTTTACATAGTACGGCTGAAAAAAAGACATGGGTCCATGAAGTTCAACCAAGGGATGGGAGGGGATGCAAAATAAGGGAAGGGAGCTAGAGATTAGAATTCTACTCATTTTCATAACCATTAATGTTATTTAATTCTAAGAATTCCTCACCCTTTAAAAAAAAACAAAAAAAAACAACTACTGTCCCTGCCGTTACCACGTCCACAGATTAACAGTACTTAAGCTGTGTCTCCTCTGGAGACTGAATTTTTTCTTCTCCAGACAAAGGTAGTGCCCCTTGACTTTTGAGGGGATTTTACATGGAACAGCTTTTTTGTACATTTATGTATTTATATAGGTTATCATGTTCCTTCTCAGAATAAATATTCTTCTGAAGAACATATAAATTTAATTTATTCTTTCCTCATAGCTAAGACCCACCATGCCCCTAATCAGTTTTGTTGCTCTTTTTGTACTGTTTCCAGCACCAGGTTATCCTTTCTATGGACTGGTGCCCAGAACTGAACTGCATATTGCAGATGAGGCCACAAAAAAATCTTTGTAAAGTGGTAGTATTATATCCCTGTCCCGTGAGTCCATGCCTCGTTTAATACATGACAATATCCTGGTAGCCTTAGAAGCATCTGATTGACATTTTATGCTGTTATTTAATCTATGATCTACAATGACACCCAAATCCTTCTCTATAAGTGACTTTCCCAGTGTTACATCCCCTTAGGCTACTTTCACATTAGCGTTTTTCTTTTCCGGCATAGAGATCCGTCACAGGGGCTCTATACTGGAAAAGAACTGATCAGGCATATTCCCATGCATTCTGAAGAGTAAGGGCTCTTTCACACTTGCGTTCTTTTCTTCCGGCATAGAGTTCCGTCGTCGGGGCTCTATGCCGGAAGAATCCTGATCAGTTTTATCCTAATGCATTCTGAATGGAGAGAAATCCATTCAGGATGCATCAGGATGTCTTCAGTTCCGGACCGGAACGTTTTTTGGCCGGAAAAAATACCGCAGCATGCTGCGCTTTTTGCTCCGGCCAAAAATCCTGAACACTTGCCGCAAGGCCGGATCCGGAATTAATGCCCATTGAAAGGCATTAATCCGGATCCGGCCTTAAGCTAAACGTTGTTTCGGCGCATTGCCGGATCCGATGTTTAGCTTTTTCTGAATGGTTACCATGGCTGCCAAGACGCTAAAGTCCTGGTAGCCATGGTAAAGTGTAGTGGGGAGCGGGGGAGCGGTATACTTACAGTCCGTGCGGCTCCCTGGGCGCTCCAGAGTGACGTCAGGGCGCCCCACGCGCATGGATCACGTGATCACATGGACACGTCATCCATGCGCATGGGGCGCTCTGACGTAATTCTGGAGCGCCCCGGGAGCCGCACGGACAGTAAGTATACTGCTCCCCCGCTCCCCACTACTACTATGGCAGCCAGGACTTTAATAGCGTCCTGGCTGCCATAGTAACACTGAACGCATTTTGAAGACGGATCCGTCTTCAAATGCTTTCAGTTCACTTGCGTTTTTCCAGATCCGGCGTGTAATTCCGGCAAATGGAGTACACGCCGGATCCGGACAACGCAAGTGTGAAAGAGCCCTAATCCGTTCAGGATGCATCAGGATGTCTTCAGTTCAGTCATTTTGACTGATCAGGCAAAAGAGAAAACCGTAGCATGCTACAGTTTTATCTCTGGCGAAAAAAACTGAAGACTTGCCTAAATGCCGGATCCGGCATTCAAAATATCGGAAGACCTCTAAAAATGAGAAAAAAATAAATACCTGATCCGTTTTGCCTGATGACACCGGAAAAACGGATCCGGTATTGCAATGCAATTTTCTGCCTGATCAGGCATTTTTCAGACTGATCAGTCTGAAAAATGCCTGATCAGTCAGAAAAAAATGACATATGTTTGCATACAGTTTGCCTGATCAGGCAGGCAGTTCAGGCAACGGAACTGCCTGCCGGAATCAAACAACGCAAGTGTGAAAGTACCCTAAGACATATGATGTATGTACATTATTTATACCCAGATGGATAATTTTACATTTGTTCACATTTATTCTAGAATTAAAAAAGTTGCGAAAGCAGGTATTTTTACTTTATGAAAATAGGGGGTTGTGAGTGCTGAAATAAAAAATGGGTGAAACCTATGGCAGTATCAAATGCCTTTGCAAAAACCAAGAACAGTATACTGTATCCACGGGCTCCCTCTGCCCAGGCTTCAACTCACCTCATAAAAACAAAATCAGGTTAGTCTGATAACGTCTGTCCATGGTAAACTCGCATTGGCTATCACTTATATTATTAACAGTCATACACTCCTGTATATAGGGACTTTAAACACTTTTCCCACAATGAAAATTAAACTTACTGATCTATAATTACTTGGGGAACTTGAGGACTTTTAGAAAATGGACCCACATTTGCCTTGCGTCAGTCGCTTGGCACTGTGGTACTCATTAGAGAATCTCAATAAATTATGAACAACGGCACAGCAATAACTGAACAGAGTTCCTTAAGAACAGAGTTTAATCCTTCTAGACCTGGAGCCTTGTTCACATTCACTTTATTTAGCTTTGTTTGGACCATATCTACAGTTGGCCAATTTAGTATATTACTGGATGTACTAACAGTACTTGTAAAATATACAGTAAAAATATACAGAGAGGGCAGACTCTGGGAAACCGGAATTTTATGTCTGATATGCCTTGTTTTAATCGACTCTCACGAGTAGAATAAATTCATCTTTAAGCCTAAAGTGCTTCACTAATTTTTGCTGCCTGATTGGACGTGGAAAAAACTGTGGAGAGGCACTGCACCGGGATATAGTAGCAATGTTTGAGAACATAAGGAAGGAGAAATGGAGGAAGGATCTGGCATCTGACTTATCCTCCTTGTTTGTGGATTCCAGGAGAGCAGCACAGTCCTTTAACTTTGATGTACTAACAGCCCTGGTACCACCTACATCAGTTCCTTTCTCTTCTTTTGCATATACACAGCTAAAAAAAAAAACATCCAGTAGCTCTGCCCTTTGCTGATCCTCAGTGACTAACTTCACACTGGCACCGTTTAGGGGGCCCATCTGTTCTGAACTTGGTATTTAGCATTTATATATTTAAAGAATTTTTGAGGTTTTTCCTTGTTCTCTTTGGACACCTGCAGTTCATTTTCTTTTTTTTCACACAGCAAACCAAATCGACCAGCAAATCCTAAGGGAGCTATTACACAAGCAGTAGTGATCATGAGTAGCGCTTGTTTGTACTACCAATAGCGGAGCGGCACCTGGACGTGCAAATTGAAGTCCAAGTGCAGCTGGAAGATCCCGGTAATTTGTGAGTGACAACTACAGTCGCTAATGCACACACGTAATAGCAGCTTAAAGATCTTGATGGTCACAGAACACTGCCTTTGGTTAATAACTGTCATACAACTATGGCTAGCATAACAGTGTTTTAACCCCCCACTAGCGTATTGTTGGCCAAGCCCATTGTTTTAGTTTGAAGCTCCTGACTGTCCCCGACTAATGATCTCATGGGAGGAAAGGATATGGCAAATTGAATTATTTTAACAAATCCTTTACTTCTTCTCGGAGATAAATTGCTGCAAGAGGTGTCTGGCATCTGCCTTTTGCTCCCTCTTCAATAAAAGCACATACACACTTGGCCAAACCAAGCATATTTATGGAGTCGACACCCTGCAATAGCCCAGCATTCAGATACCAACTGGGTGCATCATAAATTACTATGACACAGCTCGGGACAGGAGATCCACGTATGGCCTGGGAGATGAAGCTGACACACATGAATGAACCCTAATGTATTAAAAAATATGAGAATTTAATCAAATTCAGTCCTAGAACCAAAAGAAGCAATTGATTCTGCTTCAGCTACAAAACGCTTACATTTAAAATGAAGAAAAAAAGTACAAAAAAAATTTAAAAATCTCCAGACAGAATGTCTCTCTGGCCACCTTTGGTGGCTTAACCAAGCCTCTCACTAATATCTGAGATGGTCAACAGCAGGCAGTCTGAAAAAATCCAAAAGTTGGCACTACTTCTAAGCATTGTCAGTGGGAAGCTTATCAAGGAAATTCAGGCGTTTTACTTTTTCATTTTGAAGGTTGAAATTTACCATGGCTGTTTCCGCCATATCTTAAGGGAAGGATTACACAATACTCCACACACTGTTCTCAGTGTATATCATAATGGGCAACAAATGAACATTATAACATTCACTTAATATCTGTAACTTTCATAAGAGGGTGAGCACATGCAACACGTCCTGAATAATAAAACACCTTTATAAACTACCATGCTGAATATGAAAGAATGGCAGAGCCAAATTACTGCATCCAAAATGTGGCACTAAAATACTATTTAATTAAACGCTATATGCACTTTTATAACCAACTTTTTATTCTCTCAAAGCATCTAATATAACATTAAAAAAACGAAGCAACATAAGAAAAAATCTACAGTTTGTGTCTGTAGCTCCTAAGTAGATCTGCAGGTCTCCATGGTTACAGACTTCAAATAAACTCAGTGTAGTCAGACACTGCAGTCATCAGTTATGTCCTCCACATAAACGGATGATTATAGTAGCATACAAGTGCTGGATCATACTACACACAGTAGTAGTACAGAGCCATGGACAGATATAGGTTGGCATGGAGGCTGTTGACACAAAATGCAAAGACACGTTATAACTGATAATTTGTGATGTTATGTTATTTTCTATTGTAGATACATTGGAGCAATAAAAACATTGATATTGTGATCCACTCTTCATTTTAGCTTCAAATGGTTTTGTCTTTCAAGCAGCTATGTTTTATTCTTTTTTATTTTATCTTCAGGTACTGTTCTATGCTAAATGATGTAAAACATAACTAAAAGGCTGCACTGTGTGATCTACTTGGAGAAATGAATAATTTCTACCTCTAATCTTTTCTCCAATGAGTCCTCCCGTTAGTTGATAGAAGAAATAGAGCAACCTTGCTTATATCTCATAGATCTGAATGCCTCTATATACACCTTTCTAGTAACACACTTACTCATCTGCATTTAACAAAATTCCCTAGAAAGTCTGATCTACACTGACTTAATGATATAGTCACTCAAGTGCTGCAGATTTCTTGGCTGCTGTGAATTTCTCTTTCCATTAGCGCCATTGTCAAACACAGCGCCAATAACTGAATCGCTACCCATGCAGATCCAGGTTCTGAAATAAGCCAAATCCTTGTGAAAATGAACAAGAAATTCCATCTAGAGCGATCTTCTGACATATCAGACGTGTCAGAAGAGAGCATTGGCTGGCCTGTGTAAGTTACTACACTGTAACTGGATAGGAACATCTAAGAGAAACACTGGTGGGCTGCAGGCTGTGTGAACCTGGCAGGCACAACGCTTCCAGAAGGTTTCAGGCTCCTAATAAACAAAGAGTGCTTTAGATTAACCACATTTATCTGCTGTGGAGCAGAGGAGATTGAAAACAATTACCTCAGAAACCAGTCTCCTTCCTGGACATGAAATATCTAATAACAAACCCAATTTCTCTAGATTTAGGACAGAAAACTCAGAAAACCTGAAAAATAGTTTATATTTCAAAACCTCTCACAGGATGACTAATCTGTACAATAACATAATAAATTAGAAAACATAATTGAATGAAATCTGAATTTAAAGTGGGTGTAAATTACGCTGTGCTACACAATGTAGATTATTAAACAAAGAAAATTTGCTAATATTATACTATGAATTAACACATGTGGAATTATATACATAAAAGTGTGAAAGAACTGAAAATATGTCATATTCTAGGTTCTTCAAAGTAGCCACCTTTTGCTTTGATTATTGCTTTGCACACTCTTGGCATTCTCTTGATGAGCTTCAAGAGGTAGTCCCCTGAAATGGTCTTCCAACAGTCTTGAAGGAGTTCCCAGAGATGCTTAGAACTTGTTGGCCCTTTTGCCTTTCCCTCTGCGGTCCAGCTCACCCCAAACCATCTCGATTGGGTTCTGGTCCGGTGACTGTGGAGGCCAGGTCATCTGGTGCAGCACCCCATCACTCTCCTTCATGGTCAAATAGCCCTTACTTTCAAAGTTTTCCCAATTTTTCGGCTGACTGACCTTCATTTCTTAAAGTAATGATGGCCACTCGTTTTTCTTTACTTAGCTGCTTTTTTCTTGCCATAATACCAATTCTAACAGTCTATTCAGTAGGACTATCAGCTGTGTATCCACCTGACTTCTCCTCAACGCAACTGATGGTCCCAACCCCATTTATAAGGCAAGAAATCCCATTTATTAAACCTGACAGGGCACACCTGTGAAGTGAAAACCATTTCAGGGGACTACCTCTTGAAGCTCATGAAGAGAATGCCAAGAGTGTGCAAAGCAGTAATCAAAGCAAAAGGTGGCTACTTTGAAGAACCTAGAATATGACATATTTTCAGTTGTTTCACACTTGTTTGTTATGTATATAATTCCACATGTGTTAATTCATAGTTTTGATGCCTTCAGTGTGAATCTACAATTTTCATAGTCATGAAAATAAAGAAAACTCTTTGAATGAGAAGGTGTTTCCAAACTTTTGGTCTGTACTGATATATATAGATATATAGATAATATATATATATATATATATATATGAAAGTTCACAGCACTCCTTGAAAGATAAAATGTGCTCTTTTGTTCACACATATCAAGTGACAACGTTTCGGTTCTCTCACAGAACCTTTCTCAAGTCAGGTACCTGACTTGAGAAAGGTTCTGTGAGAGAACCGAAACGTTGTCACTTGATATGTGTGAACAAAAGAGCACATTTTATCTTTCAAGGAGTGCTGTGAACTTTCATATATATATATATGTTCACACATATCAAGTGACAACGTTTCGGTTCTCTCACAGAACCTTTCTCAAGTCAGGTACCTGACTTGAGAAAGGTTCTGTGAGAGAACCGAAACGTTGTCACTTGATATGTGTGAATAAAAGAGCACATTTTATCTTTCAAGGAGTGCTGCGAACTTTCTTTGTTGTCTTCCGTCCTGAATCGAGGGACTATCGCGGGCACCCTACATCCTATACAGCTTTCAAGGGAGTGCTGCCACAGTTTTCTTATGGATCTATATATTATATTATAATTACTGCTCTTCACTTCACTGGACAAAGTTACCATTAGGGCTCATGCACACCAACATTCCGTGTATTGGGGACTGCAATTTGCGGTCCCCAATGCACGGGCAACATCTGTGCGGTTGCCGCAGATGGATACAGACCCATTTAACGTGAACATTTTATTTATTTTTTTGCGGTGTGGAGGTACGGAGAGAAACCCCACAGAAGCACTCCATAGTGCTTCTGTGGAGTTATGTGCCTCCGTTCCGCATCGCAGCTTCCAGATTGTGGATCTGGGTCTGCATTCATGATGCGGGACACACACGGCTGGTGCCCACATATTGCGGACTGCAATACGGGAACAGCCAGGCAACGGCCATGTGCACAAGCCCTTAGTGTGCATTACCAAATGTTACACAAAACCCTTATTTTTCATATCTTCTACTTTAGCTTGAAAAAAGTGTCACATTCCAAAGAAAGATAAAAGACATAAGATAATAGGAGGCTGAAATGTGATTTTGACCTTTTCACGCTGTTGACATTAATTGGTCACGCTTAGTCAAATCAGACAAATGTATTCAAAATGATCTGCTGTGTTGGATTTCCAGCAGATGAGACAATTTGCCAGAAGATACAACAGTAACTAATGAGAATCTTCCCGGGTAAATGGATATGAACAATGAGTAACGTGTAAAATAGCTGCTGCTTGAAGACGGATAGCTATTGTTTGGCCGAGTCCGGTAAACAGCTGTCTAATAAGGTGCAGCGTGGGTGTTCTCACCATTCATCATCCAACATCACCGGACTGATCTATATACAACCGTATGCCAAACCACCACCAGGGCACAAGGTGTGCATTAGGGGATGTTCACACCTGTGATGGAGGATCTCAAAAAGAGCAGACCATAAAGTCCTGCATGCTTGACGTTAACACTAAAAAAGCAGATACCTAAACGGAAACTGAACGGACTCCATTACAGTCAATGTTGTCTGTTCAGCTCCGTTGGTAGTTTCTCAGAACAGAAATAACTAGCGCACATGTGAACGTGGCTTTAAGCATTTGTTACTATGAATAAATGATATTGATAATACTATTAAATCCCAATAAATGTACAATACCTACCTTCTCTGGGAGGTAACTATCAATGCTAGATGATGAAGTGTCAAACTTGCTCTGCTCGTCATCTGAAAAATTACAGGCAGAAAATACATATATCTCAGGGAAAGATAAATACTGAAAAATCTATGAAAACATTTCTAACCCAAGCGTGGAGAGTGAGACACACTGCTAAATCTGCTCCACTCCATGAAATGCACAACAATGTTCACAGTGGCAAATGAAACCTGACAGACAGGTCAACAAGATCAGTCAGGATGCACTGACACAATGAATAAAGGAAGCAACGGCGCCAGTATGAACAGAGTCTTAGGCCTCATACAGAGCAATTGTGTGTGCGAGGTGGCATACAGAAGAGCACGGAGTCCAATGAGTGTCTGCTAAACCACCATTGTGTAAAGGCTGTATTACATACAGGGAAGTAGCAGGTGATTGTCAGGAGGAAAGCGTTCCTTCCCGGCAATCGCCTGCTCAGTAGTGGAGGAGACTGCTGCTATTACATGCAGTGATCTCCTCCTCAGTTCATGCCATTACTCGTCCCCATACTGACCAGTTGTTTGCTGGCAGCAGATCGTGATTAGACAGCACGATCTGCCGCTGGCAAATGATGATTTATAAGCTGGTTTAAAAATCTTTATTGCCCGATGAACAAGTGTTTGCTCGTTCCTTGGGCAAATCGGCAGCAGTATTACACCGCCAGATCATAGCCAACGAGTGCTCCTACGATTGCTCGTTACTGATGACCTGCCAGATTATCTGCTGGTCTAATACAGTCTTAAGACAGTACAAAAACAGCCCCAAAATCATGGCCAACTAAAATATCAAGACTGGCTTTTCATATTGGGGGTGTCCAGTTCTTAGGGGGTCAAGAGCCACAATTGAAAGAAAGCAACAAATAACACTTAAACTGTTTAATCACTTGCCCGTCCAGCACAGGTACTCCCCTGTTTGTGTTCACAGGCTGCCAGCGATGATGTGCCATGATGGCGTGTGACTGTCACAGCCAATCTGTAGCACACCGTAAACCAACGACTGCAGTAACATCTGCATTGGCTGAGGAGGTGACTTTTTGAAAAAGCATTTTCTAACATTTGCGGCATTTTTCACAAAGAACAAGACAAATTTACAATAAGTAACAGAAATATTCCAGCACGCCGATAGGATCGGTAGTCGCAGCAACTTTATCTTTTCAAAGGGGTTAAAAAGTACATCTTTATAAAATGAATGCAAACGCGTTTCAAACTACTTTTTCTTAATCATAGCATGTCTTTGGAATGCAGAGAACAAGGATTTAAAAGGCATACACTGCGTGCAGAATTATTAGGCAAATGAGTATTTTGACCACATCATCCTCTTTATGCATGTTGTCTTACTCCAAGCTGTATAGGCTCGAAAGCCTACTACCAATTAAGCATATTAGGTGATGTGCATCTCTGTAATGAGAAGGGGTGTGGTCTAATGACATCAACACCCTATATTAGGTGTGCATAATTATTAGGCAACTTCCTTTCCTTTGGCAAAATGGGTCAAAAGAAGGACTTGACAGGCTCAGAAAAGTCAAAAATAGTGAGATATCTTGCAGAGGGATGCAGCACTCTTAAAATTGCAAAGCTTCTGAAGCGTGATCATCGAACAATCAAGCGTTTCATTCAAAATAGTCAACAGGGTCGCAAGAAGCGTGTGGAAAAACCAAGGCGCAAAATAACTGCCCATGAACTGAGAAAAGTCAAGCGTGCAGCTGCCAAGATGCCACTTGCCACCAGTTTGGCCATATTTCAGAGCTGCAACATCACTGGAGTGCCCAAAAGCACAAGGTGTGCAATACTCAGAGACATGGCCAAGGTAAGAAAGGCTGAAAGACGACCACCACTGAACAAGACACACAAGCTGAAACGTCAAGACTGGGCCAAGAAATATCTCAAGACTGATTTTTCTAAGGTTTTATGGACTGATGAAATGAGAGTGAGTCTTGATGGGCCCGTGGCTGGATTGGTAAAGGGCAGAGAGCTCCAGTCCGACTCAGACGCCAGCAAGGTGGAGGTGGAGTACTGGTTTGGGCTGGTATCATCAAAGATGAGCTTGTGGGGCCTTTTCGGGTTGAGGATGGAGTCAAGCTCAACTCCCAGTCCTACTGCCAGTTTCTGGAAGACACCTTCTTCAAGCAGTGGTACAGGAAGAAGTCTGCATCCTTCAAGAAAAACATGATTTTCATGCAGGACAATGCTCCATCACACGCGTCCAAGTACTCCACAGCGTGGCTGGCAAGAAAGGGTATAAAAGAAGAAAATCTAATGACATGGCCTCCTTGTTCACCTGATCTGAACCCCATTGAGAACCTGTGGTCCATCATCAAATGTGAGATTTACAAGGAGGGAAAACAGTACACCTCTCTGAACAGTGTCTGGGAGGCTGTGGTTGCTGCTGCACGCAATGTTGATGGTGAACAGATCAAAACACTGACAGAATCCATGGATGGCAGGCTTTTGAGTGTCCTTGCAAAGAAAGGTGGCTATATTGGTCACTGATTTGTTTTTGTTTTTAAATGTCAGAAATGTATATTTGTGAATGTTGAGATGTTATATTGGTTTCACTGGTAAAAATAAATAATTGAAATGGGTATATATTTGTTTTTTGTTAAGTTGCCTAATAATTATGCACAGTAATAGTCACCTGCACAAACAGATATCCCCCTAAAATAGCTAAAACTAAAAACAAACTAAAAACTACTTCCAAAAATATTCAGCTTTGATATTAATATGTTTTTTGGGTTCATTGAGAACATGGTTGTTGTTCAATAATAAAATTAATCCTCAAAAATACAACTTGCCTAATAATTCTGCACTCCCTGTATGCTGTTCATTTTCTGAAGATGTTCTCCTTTATAGAAATGAAGCAGCTGTGGTTACTGATCCTACGAGAGTGCTGGACTATTCCGCTACCGTTTGGAGTTCTGCAGCATTTCCCACGCTGCCGAGCACCTGATTAGGAAGGACAGTCTGCGAGTGGGGCGACCCGACTACAAAGATAGTCCTATTCAATTTTACAATTCAAAGCACAACCTTTATATAGTGTTCACCAAATATACTGGACCTTCATGGGATTCTCCATTTCTCTTCTCTTGCATAGCAGCTTCAAAGTTCAGTTGTAAAATTTTATTAAGAGTGCTGATCCACTCCTCCATTTCAGCATCGCTGTCTGCAGCGAGTAGATAGCTGCTTTTGTCTTGCATCTTTAACTCAAAGGCAAAGCGCCGCACTCGGTTGTTCTAAAGAAATCAAGTAACAGATTTATTTTCCAGAACTAGCTGTGGAAGAACTTTAATGAGACACCTAAATACAATGCTGCATACGGAGTATCAAAATGACATCATGTAACTGCTAGTAAAGCCTTGAGTATGGGATGTCAGGCCGTTTACTATGAAATTGCAAATGACACATTAGGCTATGGCTACTATGGTCACGTGGCATAAAGATCGCAAAGTGGCATTAAGATACTGCAATTAGTGGTATGAAAGGTGCAACAATCAATGAGACAAGAAGGTTGCAAAAAAAAAATAATAATGCAAACCTGCTGGATTTTTGGTTGCAGACTACAAGTCATCTGCATCTTTGCCAGCACAGGATTTAATGTAAGTTGCATACGACTCACTGAGCCATGTCTGCAGATTTGTACCTATGAAACTGGCTGACCTGTTACATGTGCACTTGGCAGCTGAATGAGCCTCTAGGAGCAACGGGGACATTGCCATTACACCTAGAGGCTCTGCTCTCTCTGCAGCTGCTGTGCCCTCTCCACTTTGATTGACAAGGCCAGGCGCCATGAAGTTTACACTGCCTGGTCCTGTCAGAGTGGAGAGGATGCGGCAGTTGCACAGAGAGCTGAGCCTCTAGGTGTAATGACAACGCCCCCGTTGCACCTAGAGGCTCGTTTACATGTTAAAATGTCATTTTTCTCAGCGATGCGGGCATATATGAAGATAGGACCAACACAGATGTCTTCAGCTGCCAAGCGCACATGTAACAAGTCAGCCAGTTTCATAGGGAGAAATCTGCTGACAGATGCCCTTTAAGTGTCTAAGGTAGCATCCATATCACCATTAATGATTCTGCTTGGTGACAGGAGCAGAACAGCAAAAATAACAGAACTGCCAGAGCCAGAACATAGCTGACCCTAAATGACTAATGGGGTCCGTCAGTGAGCCCATCATTTTACTGGACAAAACAGTCCTGTGCGTAGGACATTTTTGCTCGATATTTTTGAATGACCCTGCAAGTGCGACAGAGGTCCATAATGAAGCCTCCATCACAGTTGTGTACAAGCCCTACTGAGTTTCATAAATCCTAAAACGCATGCGACTTGCAACCAAATCACACACAAAATAGTCGCACAACTCCTATGCTGTATGCAAGTCAAACACAATTCATGGTCACAGTGTAGCCCTAGGGCCGACACCTTCCCTTTAATACAGCTGCTCCATGACTGTCTACAGTACATGACTATAGAGGTGTTAACTGGATGAGAAGTGTCAGAAAAAAAAGGCTTCCGTGAACTACTAAGAAGTCGGGCAGGAAATTAAATCTATATGTGAATGTGTGAAATACATCTTGTATTATCTTTATAATAACATTTGTAGTGTGTGGGGGCAAACATGAGTGTAACGTTCCAGCGAGCGCCGGCCCTAATGTACATACAAATGCATATAATCTGTGGCTAAGAATGTTCACCCCGCGTCAGTAATCCCACGTGGACCAGCAGCCTGCATGTAACCTATTAAGAATGCACAGCAAGGTTAGAGGTGGGGTTTTTTCAGATTTTACTCTAAAAATATGGGCGAGTGCCAAGTGCAGAAAAAACAGCAAACACTTCCTGAACTCAACATGTTGCTAAGAAAATGTAACACTCCCAGCCCCCAGAGGACACCTTCATTCTCAGACACGAAAACGTCTGCCAGATATGCGCTCAGCGCTGGCTGCACCTTCCTCTCCTCCAAACAATTCAGAAGCCCGCAGGACTCTGCCTTCCGAGCAGACATTGCTTCTAATTAATATGCATAAGAAAATGCAGCATGTGAAGGTAGAGAATGCGTCAGTCTTCCCATGGCAGCAATGTACTCCAACAAAATGCAACATAAAATGCATAGTACAACTCAATGACATAAAATATATGGCTAAAGAGGAGGGATGCAGCTAAAGAAAAAATTATGAAAATATCAACATAAATGGTTGGAATAACTTAGGCCCCTTTCACACGAGCGTAATGGATTGGCTCTGGATGCGATCAGTGAAACTCGCACCATTTTGCAAGCAAATTCAGTCAGTTTTATCTGCGATTGCGTTCAGTTTTTTCCGCGTGAGTGCAATGCGTTTTGATGCGTTTTTCAAGCGCGTGATAAAAAAACTGAAGGTTTACAAACAACATCTCTTAGCAATCATCAGTGAAAAACGCATTGAATCCGCACTTGTTTCCAGATGCAATGCGTTTTTCACTGAAGCCCTATTCACTTTTATGGGGCCAGAGCTGCGTTTTTCATGCAACGCAGAACTGATGTGTGAAAAAAAAACGCTCATGTACACAGACCATTGAAATGAATGGGTCAGGATTCAGTGCGGGCGCTATGCGTGCAGGTCACGCATTGCACCCATGCGGAAAACTCGCCCGTGTGAAAGTGGCCGAAGCCTGCAGTGAACGCCTCCCCAGATGTGGCTGATCTGTAGCTTGTAGAGCTGGCTTGAATATAAATCAGCATAAGGTACTGTAGATAGGAATAGTTCCTGCATTTTCATTCACAAAGCAGGTCATGATCCACAACCATTAGACCAAAAAGTGGGTCCTGACGGCGGCTGCAGGTTAGAAGTGCCATAGCGCAAAACCAGTGCCAACCAAACAGTTTGAATGACATTTACCTGTACAACACCCATGCAAGAATCAAGGAATATCGACCCCTTTGGTTCTTTTGAGATTTTCTCATCTTTATAGAAATTTAAGTTATATGATCCATCGCCAAGTTGTATAAGGTGGAAAAACCTCCTTTTGAAAGACTGAAAGAAAAAAAAAAGTTATTTCCACTTACTGACCCGGCCAAATGCCACAAGTAAGCTTTATTAATCCACTAAATGACATTGCAAAGGAAAGCTCTTGCTGATGGTCAAATTAGGAAAATACAGTAGTTTCATGAGACAGAATATAAAAGACGGACTTGTTAAAGGGAGCATGTCAGCAGCACCTTTAAAGGGGTTCTTCGGGCATTTAATATTGATGACCTATCCTCAGGATAGGTCATCAGTATCAGATCGATGGGGGTCTGACACCCGGCACCCCCGCCGATCAGCAGTATGAGGAGACTGTGCGCATTGGGCACGTGCTGTCTCCAGTCTCTCTTCCTGCTGGTAAGCAGCGGCGAGCAGGAAGACGGCACATGCACACCACCGTCTGCTCATACAGCTGATCTGTGGACCTCCACCGATCTGAGATTGATGACCTATCCTGAGGATAGGTCATCAATATTAAAAGCCCGGATAACCTCTTTAATAAACTGATCCCAAGTTCACATATGTATTGTTCACCTGAGTGCAAAGAACTATGGGGGAGATTTATCATTCGATGCGCCAGTTTTATGGCAGAAAAAAGTTGCAAACCCAGTACTTGTGACCTCTAAAATGCAGTCGTAACTTGTGTTTCTACATCGCTCATGGCACTTTCCAAGAAGGGGGTCTGGAGAGGGTGGGAAGGAGGTGTGGTCAGGGTGAGAAGGGGGTCTGGAGAGGGTGGGAAGGAGGTGTGGTCAGGGTGGTAAGGGTGTCTGGAGAGGGTGGGAAGGAGGTGTGGTCAGGGTGGTAAGGGGGTCTGGAGAGGGTGGGAAGGAGGTGTGGTCAGGGTGGTAAGGGGGTCTGGAGAGGGTGGGAAGGAGGTGTGGTCAGGGTGGTAAGGGGGTCTGGAGAGGGGGGGAAGGAGGTGTGGTCAGGGTGGTAAGGGGGTCTGGAGAGGGTGGGAAGGAGGTGTGGTCAGGATGGGAAGGGGGTCTGGAGAGGGTGGGAAGGAGGTGTGGTCAGGATGGGAAGGGGGTCTGGAGAGGGTGGGAAGGAGGTATGGTCAGGGTGGTAAGGGGGTCTGGAGAGGGTGGGAAGGAGGTGTGGTCAGGGTGGTAAGGGGGTCTGGAGAGGGTGGGAAGGAGGTCTGGAGAGGGTGTGAAGGAGGTGTGGTCAGGGTGGTAAGGGGGTCTGGAGAGGGTGGTAAGGAGGTGTGGTCAGGGTGGTAAGGGGGTGTGGTCAGGGTGGTAAGGGGGTCTGGAGAGGGTGGGAAGGGGGCTGGGCCAGCAGGCAGTTTTCTGGTGTAAATGCAGACTGAAAGGTGATGTCCTAGATTTCAGTTTAGGCACACAGACCTCCGGAAGATGCGCCGAATTTATGAGGAGGCGTGAGTCTGCCATAAATCAAGCACATCCTTAGGCAGCGCAGGGGATATCAAGACTGATCTTCATAAATCTCCCCCTATTTATTTTAAAGGTTCATTTCTCTTTTTTTCCAGACTGAGTTTTTTTAAAACATACAAATGAGCCGTTCCCTGCACTGAGGGGGTTTGTGCTGCCCTTGGTGTACGAAACATCTCCTCCTTCGGCCTCCTAGCCACTCTTTGTAGTTTGAAGGACATGCAAGCATGAGAGACTGAAGGAGGGGATCTTTTGTACCCCCTTGGTGCAGGGAAACGCTCATTTGCATATTTTAGAAAATGTAAAAACTGCAAAAAGGAGAAATGAACTTCTGAAACAGACATTTGTTAGTACTCAGATGAGCAATACATACTTGAACTTGGTCCTGGTGTATTGGAGGTGTTGATGACAGGCTCCCATAATGGCACCATGGGCCCTGTCTGTAGGTCAGGAAAGTCCACTCTAAGTTGCTATAAATGATAGTGATGAGGTTACAATCATCGCTGAGGCAGCGAGGGAGACCGTTTAGCTACCACCTCTGGAGACAGCTCTTCACTCAATAGCTCAGAGAAATTTTGCATGTGGTATCTAATACAATATACATACTCACCCTCATGGTGACGCTTATTGCACTGTTCATGTTTCCTTTGTACAGCCACCCCTGTCTGGTGATCCCCCCTTTTTGTGAGCCGAGGGAGGCCGCGTCCTAAAAACAAAACACCCTTCTGTTAGTAAAGGTCCCATGTGTCATCATATTTTATGCAGCATTCATTTTACCTATTGGTAGTGGCATTATAGTATAAACTGTTTAATAACAATAGAGGTACACCAAGAGCATTCTGTAGCTGGAGGTCAGAACCTGTCACGTTGAACATGGCGCAGGCAGCAGGTTCTAGATCAGGAGGATGTATAGTCTGATCATTCTGGTCTTTGAAGTCTAGGAGACGGTCCTAGCAGTGACAGCCTTCCCTCTATGACTGTGTATACACAGATAGATGTCAGTCACTGATAGGGCCGCCTCCTGGACTTCAAAGACCAGAATGGGCAGGAATATAAATGATTAAATTACAAGTTTTACTGATTCCGTTCCCATAAAACTATTTATCAATCTGCTCAGCTCCTCCTGCTCTATACTTATGGAATACTTGCGCAGTGTTTTCTTATTTAGTGCTGCTGTGGGGCGAGTTGGAATTGGTTTACACAGCGGTCTTAGTTCCCCTATTAAATTTTATGTATTTCCAGCATGACACCACATTTAATGCAGGTTGTGTCTGTATTTTAACGATTTAATATGGTGATTTAATAAAGATCATGATTTTTTTTTTATTGATATTGTTTTGTGGTGTTATATCTTTTGGAGTGGATGTTTATATATAGGGATAAGACCCATTTGTATCGTTTTGGTCATTGAGCCCGTTGTATGTAGGTGTATTAATAACAAGGCTGAGGGAAGGGATCAATTAGATGAATAGATCAATACTGGCTGCATCGATCAGACAAGAGCCAGGCTGTACGGGAAATCAGCCTCATAGGTTCACTAGTTACATTGTACTTTCTGGCTAAGGCCTCTTTCACACTTGCGTTGTCTGGATCCGTCGTGTACTCCATTTGCCGGAGGTGCCCGCGGGATCAGTAATACTGCAAGTGAACTGAAAGCATTTGAAGACTGATGTCCTGGATGCCATAGTAGTAGTGGGGAGCAGTATACTTACCGTCAGTGCGGCTCCCGGGGCGCTCCAGAATGACGTCAGAGCGCCCCATGCGATCACGTCATCCATGCGCGTGGGGCGCCCTGACGTCACTCTGAAGCGCCCCGGGAGCCGCACGGACGGTAAGTATACTGCTCCCCCGCTCCCCACTACACTTTACCATGGCAAACAGGACTTTAGTGTCCTGGCAGCCATGGTAACCATTCAGAAAAAGCTAAACGTCGGATCCGGTAATGCGCCGAAACGACGTTTAGCTTAAGGCCGGATCCGGATTAACGCCTTTCAATGGGCATTAATTCCGGATCCGGCCTTGCGGCAAGTGTTCAGGATTTTTGACCGGAGCAAAAAGCGCAGCATGCTGCGGTATTTTCTCCGGCCAAAAAATGTTCCGGTCCGGAACTGAAGACATCCTGATGCATCCTGAACGGATTTCTCTCCATTCAGAATGCATGGGGACAATACTGATCAGGATTCTTCCGGCATAGAGCCCCGACGACGGAACTCTATGCCGGAACAGAACAACGCAAGTGTGAAAGAGCCCTAAGATGGCATTTTCGTCCCTTCTCACGGGATGGGTTTAAAGGGGTTTTCCGAGATTCTCGCATGGATGACCTACCTTCAGGATAGGCCATCCATATCAGAATGGTGGGGGTCTGACACCCAGCACCTCCGCTGAGCACCTGTCTGAGGAGGCTGCAGCGCTCCAGTGAGCACGGCAACCTCCTTGCAGCTTACCAAACATAGCGCTCTCCATTCGCAAGCAGCTGTGCTTGGTACCTATGGTCGTGTGCATGAGACCTGTATCTATTTAGTGTTCCACAAACCGTGCAAGTGCAAAATATGGATAACGGCCGTGTGCATGCTTTTTATTTTTTATTTTTACAAGAACTGGTTATTCCTGTCTTCAAAATGGAGAAGTGTAGAACATGCTCTATAATTTGCAGAATGGCCACATGGATGTGGGCAGCACGCCATCTGCATTTGTAGAAAAGAAATTGGTCTGCATGTGATCAGCCCAAAAAAGCGGATTGGACGTGGACCAAACCAACGTCGTGTGCATAAGGCTTTAAATAGTATGCTTTATTGATCGGCTAACATTGCAAGCGTGTAACATTAGTTCAGCCAGTTAAGAAAAGCATCCATTAAAATACATAAAACATTATCACCTTTTTTTTTCGCAAAAGTGATTTCTGACATTTTCTTTCAATGTCATGCATTCTGACCTTCTGTGTGCCACATTCATTTTTAATGGCCTGTCTTACAGTAAACACTTGTGCTTCTAGGTAAAAAGGTCATTGATTAAATTTCAAATGCATGCATAAAATCACTTAAAATGCCATCTAAAACTAAATATAACCAAAAGCTAATTCAAAACAAAAAAAATTTAATTAAAATTTATATCTTTTGAGACCATTTTACAAATGAAGGCACCTTAGAAAAAATAGTGCTCAACAGACAGGAGGAGAAATATTCTTGGTACCCCATAACTAATCTTAACCTGTAATCACACATTACCTTTTTGAGTAATTATTCAGAATTTTATATAGAATTGCTGCATAATTTAAAACTGCTTAATAGACTTCTACCAAGACTAATTCAACCAGATAAGCCAAAATGTTAGCATTACAATGTACAATCAACTGAATTTATATCGTTTACCTACCATTTTTGAACATCTAGAGTTTACATCTGTGTTTCTCTACCAGTGGTTCTGTGCACCAACTACATCAACTCAGACATGGCTCCACGGCCTGAAACATATGACTGGCAGTTGTGTGAGATGCTCTCCATTCATCATTATGGGAGTTCTGAAAAAAGAAGGAGCGAGCACACCGCTCAAGTGCGGCCACCTCTCCATTCCCCACTATGAGACTGGTGGAAATAGCCAAGCTGGCACTTAGCTATTTTCGAGATTCTTGTAGCGGCCACACATACACAGCTGCTCTCTCTTCACTTCAGGGCCTTCTGTTCTAGAGAGAAAAGTGGGTCCGAGAAATAGGACCCCCACCTGTTTGATACGGATGGCATATCCTAGCCATATGTAATCAAAGTCCCAGATGGGCAGACCTATTTAAGGCTCTTACTTTGAGGCTCTGTTCACATCTGCGATGTAAGCTCATTATTAGCCTCTGTAGCACATGCCATCGTTTTGGATGGGAAGAATAGCAATGCATAAATCATTATTTTCTCATCAATAGGTCTATGCCATGACAGACTCCATCGTAAAGTTAATGGGATCCGTTGGTTGCTGCTGGAGTCTACTGTGTGGATCCAGCATTGAGTTGTAGTATGCACATCAATGGAAACCACAATGCAGATTTCAACACAGCCTAAACACATATGAAGATGTTTCAGTAACTAAGTATATTAAAAAAAAGAGTAACAAATGGAATATACTAGAATGTACTTAAAGGACCTGCAAATGTAAATTGTATACACCCAAGAGAGTGGTCCACAACATGCACATAACCGATCTATACTGCACTAGATGGTTCAGTAGAGGGGTCAGATACAAGGTAACCTCCACTTTTCCATCATTACTTCCATATGTGAACTACCAAGGACTGTCCACACATACAGTTGCAAGAAAAAGTATGTGAACCCTTTGGAATGATCTGGATTTCTGCACAAATTGGTCATAAAATGTGATCTGATCTTCATCTAAGTCACAACAATAGACAATCACAGTCTGCTTAAACTAATAACACACAAAGATTTAAATGTTACCATGTTTTTATTGAACACACCATGTAAACATTCACAGTGCAGGTGGAAAAAGTATGTGAACCCCTAGACTAATGACATCTCCAAGAGCTAATTGGAGTGAGGAACTGGAGTCCAATCAATGAGATGAGATTGGAGGTGTTGATTACAGCTGCCCTGCCCTATAAAAAACACACACCAGTTCTGGGTTTGCTTTTCACAACAAGCATTAACTGATGTGAATGATGCCTTGCACAAAAGAGCTCTCAGAAGACCTACAATTAAGAATTGTTGACTTGCATAAAGCTGGAAAGGGTTATAAAAGTATCTCCAAAAGCCTTGCTGTTAATCAGTCCACGGTAGGACAAATTGTCTATAAATGGAGAAAGTTCAGCACTCCTGCTACTCTCCCTAGGAGTTGCCGTCCTGTAAAGATGACTGCAAGAGCACAGCGCAGACTGCTCAATGAGGTGAAGAAGAATCCTAGAGTGTCAGCTAAAGACTTACAAAAGTCTCTGGCATATGCTAACATCCCTGTTTGCGAATCTACGATACGTAAAACACTAAACAAGAATGGATTTCATGGGAGGATACCACAGAGGAAGCCACTGCTGTCCAAAAAAACCATTGCTGCACGTTTACAGTTTGCACAAGAGCACTTGGATGTTCCACAGCAGTACTGGCAAAATATTCTGTGGACAGATGAAACCAAAGTTGAGTTGTTTGGAAGAAACACAGAACACTATGTGTGGAGAAAAAGAGGCACAGCACACCAACATCAAAACCTCATCCCAACTGTTAAGTATGCTGGTGGGGGCATCATGGTTTGGGGCTGCTTTGCTGCGTCAGGGCCTGGATGGATTGCTATCATCGAAGGAAAAATGAATTCCCAAGTTTATCAAGACATTTTGCAGGAGAACTTAAGGCAATCTGTCCACCAGCTGAAGCTCAACAGAAGATGGGTGTTGCAACAGGACAACGACCCAAAGCATAGAAGTAAATCAACAACAGAATGGCTTAAACAGAAGAAAATACACCTTCTGGAGTGGCCCAGTCAGAGTCCTGACCTCAACCCGATGGAGATGCTGTGGCATGACCTCAAGAAAGCGATTCACACCAGACATCCCAAGAATATCACTGAACTGAAACAGTTCTGTAAAGAGGAATGGTCAAGAATTACTCCTGACCGTTGTGCACATCTGATCTGCAACTACAGGAAACGTTTGGTTGAAGTTATTGCTGCCAAAGGACGTTCAACCAGTTATTAAATCCAAGGGTTCACATACTTTTTCCACCTGCACTGTGAATGTTTACATGGTGTGTTCAATAAAACATAGTAACATTTAATTATTTGTGTGTTATTAGTTTAAGCAGACTGTGATTGTCTATTGTTGTGACTTAGATGAAGATCAGATCACATTTTATGACCAATTTGTGCAGAAATCCAGATCATTCCAAAGGGTTCACATACTTTTTCTTGCAACTGTATACCACATGAGTCATCTGCCGTTACCCTCACACAGCAAGTAAAGGTATTCCAGTGACAGCAAATCCACATCCTGAGCATCTGTGAACTTCATTCAGCAGCCGAAGATTCGGGCACTACTTGCCCTTATTAATTCAAAGGCTAGCATTTTAACCCTTAAAAACAGCAGAAACAAGAAGGTAGGAAAAGATCATTTCAGGACAGGCAGAGAATGGCACCTAGGCAGGAGGAGGCATCTGAAGCGACATAACATTGATCTGCTGAGTAAGAGGAACTTTTTATTTTTACTAGACTGTTTAGTATTAATGCTTGAAAACGGCAGCAGAATGTTTCCCACCAAGACACAGCCAGATAGCAATCCACACAGACACGGCCTTTCTTTTTAACCAGGAAATGGAATGAATTATTTAGCATAGCCGCATCCATCAATGAATGTGTTCCTGCCATTACAGATGAAAGCATGTTCCAAACGTTCACATCTCTGTTAGTAAAATCATTACCAACGTTCTTATCTTCAGCAGTCGAAGTTTCAGCCCTTAAAAACATGGTCACCAAGTGAGGAACACTAAGGGATCAAAAGGTCCCTACAGATCTGACCAGTTCTCCATGGCCACATGTTGGTCATCGTGACACAGAACCTCTGCAGCAAAGATGCAATAGATACCTTGTCATGGACTATGAATTGGTACACATGAACTCCAATAACGGGCCTACAGAAGCCATTATTTATATTGCTTGTAATGTGGAGAGTGTGTCACGGGGAGAACATTTTGGAAATGCATCAATATGGCCCAAGCTTTGGTTTACATGGTTTCATAGATCCACATTTGTTAACACAGTAGATAAATAATGTCATTATGGACCCACCTCGTCTTTGTCTGCATCTTCATCCACTTCGTACACATGGACTGGAAGCTTTTCAGGCTTGGTCCCTTTGCTATGAAAAGGAGAATAAAGCTTTATACTGTACATAAGGTAAAACACGGGGGTCATTTACTTTGACTGACTGCACAGGGATGAAAACTAGGAAAATTGTCAAATCTGGAAAAACCCTTTAAATAAAAGGGCTACTATAAAATGCCAATGAAATAAGAATAACAAGTCAATCTGTACTCAGAAATGACTGCCATGCACAAATATCAAATGGAAAGTAACACCATTTAGTGTTAGGTTCATGCACACGATTGTATTTATTTTGCGGCCCACAAATTGCGGATCAATAAATTCAGATACCGTCCGTGTTGCATCCACATTGTTTGCAGACCTGTTTACTTCAATGGGTCCATGGTCAAGTGCAGGGCATGTTCTATCTTTTTGCTGAACTGACATACAGATGCGGAAAGCACACTTATGTCCGTTCTGCAAAAATAACATGTCCGCAAAATGCAGACCACAGACCCACTGAAGTTCACAAAAAAAAAAAACTAAAAAGGTGGACGTCACACGGACAGCATCCGGATTTTGTGGATCAGGGATTTGCAGACTGGGAAACAGACACGGTCATGTGCATGAGCAACAATGGATAAAACAGTTTATTACCATTTCTGAGAACATACACGAGCCCCCCCCCCCCCCCCCCTCAACTGAAAATTGTAATTCTACTGCTAAATCACTATCATGACTGTGTTACTAGCTGACATACTACCCCCAGTTTCCTACCAAGTCTCTTATGATTACTGTTTAAGGATAGAATACAGGTAATCACCATCATCAAAAACAATTCCTGGAAACTGGAAGTGCTTCCGGGCAGATTTAAAACATTGAATTCTTGCCTTCTGGGCAACACCAATTCTTCTTAAATAAATGTAATCACTGCATTACCATACACAAGCATTATTTTGCAATAAGATTTATGAAAATCCCATTTTCCAACCCTTCCACTCTTTTACTGTGCATCTATTCTTATGTCTCTATGTTGTGCTGTTCTTCCATTTATGAATGAAACGTCAGTAGTCTGAAATAAAGGTCCATCTGGTTGTTACTAGTTGGGGTTGTGTCCCTGCACAGTCCGACACTATCCAATCAGTGTTGTCAGGGGCACAACCCCAACTGGTAAAACCTTTACTTTATTGCAGACTGCTGGAAATTCATTCATAAACCTCTAGTAGGAATAACAGAGGAATGGCACAACACATAGTTAGTATTGCATGGGGAACTAAAACAGACATGTCGAGAGAGTAGAGTTCCCCTTTAAGGCTGGGGCTACATGTAGATCTCAGCTGCCACACACACCTTTTTGTAATACTACAGCTATTGAAGTCAATGCTGTGCACAGCTGGATTTTACAATTCGAGGGTCACGGTAACTTATGGGTTGTGCTGAGACACCATTCACTTCAATGGAGGCAGTGCTACACCGTGATCGGTAATTGCACAACAAGATCCGGTGTAGGCCCAGCCATATTCTTCTCATTCTTTTGCATAAAGAATGGAATTATCTGCTGAAACAGACATATTAGGAGAGGTTACAGGTCCTATTTAACCTCTTCCCAACATGTGCCGTATATGTGCAGCGCATGTCGGATCTTTAAAGATATTGCTTTACAAAGCAGACACGGGGAGATAATGTTAGTAATTGGCGATAACGCCAAACACAGACATTTGCACCCTCAAATGCCATGGTCAATTGTGAACAAACATCTCCTCTGCGCTTAGCTGTGATGCTAGGGAGGCTTGTTCCCATCGCGACCTGCTATTGGCTAACCAGCCACCCTCTCCGGATGTTTTGATCCGCGCAATGGGCAGATGCCGCAGCAGCCGTGTGGGCATCAAGAGCGACGCAGGTGCCAGGGCGCAGGGTAAGTATAACCTGTATGAGGTGCCCGGGCATTTTGGGGGGCACTATAGGAGTGTGATAGCCCCTTTAATACTTCTGTACTATTACAGAGGAAAACTGCAGCTGATGGCTGGATATATGTGAACCCATTTGCTTACCAACTGGCCACGCTTACTTTCATCAGAACCCTGCTCTTTAGGAGGGGTAGATATGGTTCACATTATAGAAACCATGCCTATGCCTTCCTTCTAAGCTCCTGGCTATTTACAGGCATGATCATTACCTGACATGATCAGACTCCTTTCTCTAAACCATATTAACCCTCACCAGCCGACATTTAAAAAAATCGGACTACCTCCCTGCAAAAACAATCAAAGTATTTCCAGCTCCAGATCTGTAAAACATGAAGAAAGGCAGCCATTTAACAATGTGACTGACGTGTGACTATTTGTCACTCCAAAGTTGTAGGTGTTTGAAAATCTGCATGAGATGTAACACATTCAGCTTGAAAATCTCAGCAAGAACAAGTCTAAATTTATCACCAGTTACTGTAGAAAATCTGCAGCAAAACCTGATTTCATTAACCATTATGGCTACAAAGCAATCATTTGAAGGCCAGAATGGGATTAAAGCCCAGAGCCATCTCTGGAGAAGTGGAGCCATTTCCTAGAGGACTGGCATTGATTAGCCTTTAACTGCATGCTCCTTGCACTGATTCGTGAGACAGCTTCCATACCAAAGATCAATTCATTTCATTTGGATACAGAGCCTCCTAGTAGATTCCAGTAATAATATATTCCATACTCCGAACAGAAAAATAGACTGGTGACAGAGGAGATGTATTAGTGATACACCCAACATGAACTCGTTAACTCACTGATTAATTATATTCATACAGAAAAGAAAATTCTAAAAAATCCATGACAAAAAGAGCAAGAGCAAAAATCATCAAATATACTTCTAAATGGAAAACATTCTGAAAATTCTCACTGACTGCATAATGTCCACGTTTTAAAGGGCATCTGTCAGCAGATTTGTACCCGACACCGGCTGACCTGTTATATGTGCACTTGGCAGCTGAAGGCATCTGTGTTGGTCCCATGGTTATATGTGCTTGCATTGCTGACAAAAATTAAGTTTTAATACATGCAAATGAGCCTCTAGGAGCAACGGGGGCGTTGTCATTACACCTAGAGGCTCTGCTGAGTCCTCTGCACTTTGATTGACAGGGACAGGCAGGGAAAATGTGATCACGCCTGGCCTGTCAAAGTGCAGAGGGCGCAGCAGTTAGAGAGAGCAGAGCCTCTAGGTGTAATGACAATGCCCCTGTTGCTCCTAGAGGCTAATTTGCATGTATAACACATCATTTTCTTCTCAGCGGTAAGGGCACATATGAACATGGGACCAACATAGATGCCTTCAGCTGCCAAGTGCACATGTAACGGGTCAGCCAGTGACACAGGTACAAATCTGCTGACAGATGCCCTTTAACCTCCTCAGGACCGCCGTACGCAGGATTGCGTCTTTGCGGCGGCCCTGCTCTTCTGGGTGGACGCGCCGGTGCGTCCTCTCGCGAGACGCGAGATTTCCTGTGAACGCCCGCACACAGGCGCGCACGTTCACACGATCGGAAGGTAAGCGAGTGGATCTCCAGCCTGCCAGCGGCGATCGTTCGCTGGCAGGCTGGAGATGTGATTTTTCTTAACCCCTAACAGGTATATTAGACGCTGTTTTGATAACAGCGTCTAATATACCTGCTACCTGGTCCTCTGGTGGTCCCTTTTGTTTGGATCGACCACCAGAGGACACAGATAGCTCAGCAATATGTAGCACCAAGCACCACACTACACTACACCCCCCCCCTGTCACTTATTAACCCCTTATTAGCCCCTGATCACCCCATATAGACTCCCTGATCATCCCCCTGTCATTGATTACCCCCCTGTCATTGATCACCCCCCTGTAAAGCTCCATTCAGACGTCCGCATGATTTTTACGGATCCACTGATAGATGGATCGGATCCGCAAAACGCATACGGACGTCTGAATGGAGCCTTACAGGGGCGTGATCAATGACTGTGGTGATCACCCCATATAGACTCCCTAATCACCCCCCTGTCATTGATTACCCCCCTGTCATTGATCACCCCCCTGTAAAGCTCCATTCAGACGTCCGCATGATTTTTACGGATCCACTGATAGATGGATCGGATCCGCAAAACGCATACGGACGTCTGAATGGAGCCTTACAGGGGCGTGATCAATGACTGTGGTGATCACCCCATATAGACTCCCTGATCACCCCCCTGTCATTGATTACCCCCCTGTCATTGATCACCCCCCTGTAAAGCTCCATTCAGACGTCCGCATGATTTTTACGGATCCACTGATAGATGGATCGGATCCGCAAAACGCATACGGACGTCTGAATGGAGCCTTACAGGGGCGTGATCAATGACTGTGGTGATCACCCCATATAGACTCCCTGATCACCCCCCGTCATTGATCACCTCCCTGTAAAGCTCCATTCAGACGTCCGCATGATTTTTACGGATCCACTGATAGATGGATCGGATCCGCAAAACACATACAGGCGTCTCCCTGGAGCCTTCCAGGAAGGGTGATCACCCCATATAGACTCCCTGATCACCCCCCTGTCATTGATCACCCCCCCTGTCAGGCTGCATTCAGATGTCCGTATGATTTTTACGGATCCACGGATACATGGATCGGATCCGCAAAACACATACGGACATCTGAATGGAGCCTTATAGGGGGGTGATCAATGACAGGGGGGTGATCACCCCATATAGACTCCCTGATCACCCCCCTGTCATTGATCACCCCCCTGTAATGCTCCATTCAGACATTTTTTTGGCCCAAGTTAGCGGAAATTATTATTTTTTTCTTACAAAGTCTCATATTCCACTAACTTGTGTCAAAAAATAAAATCTCACATGAACTCACCATACCCCTCACGGAATCCAAATGCGTAAAATTTTTTAGACATTTATATTCCAGACTTCTTCTCACGCTTTAGGGCCCCTAGAATGCCAGGGCAGTATGAATACCCCACATGTGACCCCATTTCGGAAAGAAGACACCCCCAGGTATTCCGTGAGGGGCATATTGAGTCCATGAAAGATTGAAATTTTTGTCCCAAGTTAGCGGAAAGGGAGACTTTGTGAGAAAAAAAAAATTTCTATGAACTCGCCATGCCCCTCATTGAATACCTTGGGGTGTCTTCTTTCCAAAATGGGGTCACATGTGGGGTATTTATACTGCCCTGGCATTTTAGGGGCCCTAAAGCGTGAGAAGAAGTCTGGGATCCAAATGTCTAAAAATGCCCTCATAAAAGGAATGTGGGCCCCTTTGCGCATCTAGGCTGCAAAAAAGTGTCACACATCTGGTATCGCCGTACTCAGGAGAAGTTGGGCAATGTGTTTTGGGGTGTCATTTTACATATACCCATGCTGGGTGAGATAAATATCTTGGTCAAATGCCAACTTTGTATAAAAAAATGGGAAAAGTTGTCTTTTGCCGAGATATTTCTCTCACCGAGCATGAGTATATGTAAAAAGACACCCCAAAACACATTGCCCAACTTCTCCTGAATACGGCGATACCACATGTGTGACACTTTTTTGCAGCCTAGGTGGGCAAAGGGGCCCACATTCCAAAGAGCACCTTTAGGATTTCACAGGTCATTTACCTACTTACCACACATTAGGGCCCCTGGAAAATGCCAGGGCAGTATAACTATTTTGGAAAGAAGACACCCCAAGGTATTCCGTGAGGGGCATGGCGAGTTCCTAGAATTTTATATTTTTTGTCACAAGTTAGCGGAAAATGATGATTTTTTATTTATTTTTTTTCCTTACAAAGTCTCATATTCCACTAACTTGTGACAAAAAATAAAAACTTCCATGAACTCACTATGCCCATCACGAAATACCTGGGGGTGTCTTCTTTCCAAAATGGGGTCACTTGTGGGGTAGTTATACTGCCCTGTCATTCTAGGGGCCCAAATGTGTTGTAAGAAGTTTAAAATCAAAATGTGTAAAAAATGGCCGGTGAAATCCGAAAGGTGCTCTTTGGAATATGGGCCCCTTTGCCCACCTAGGCTGCAAAAAAGTGTCACACATGTGGTATCTCCGTACTCAGGAGAAGTTGGGGAATGTGTTTTGGGATGTCATTTTACATATACCCATGCTGGGTGAGAGAAATATCTTGGCAAAAGACAACTTTTCCCATTTTTTTATACAAAGTTGGCATTTGACCAAGATATTTATCTCACCCAGCATGGGTATATGTAAAATGACACCCCAAAACACATTCCCCAACTTCTCCTGAATATGGCGATACCACATGTGTGGCACTTTTTTGCAGCCTAGGTGGGCAAAGGGGCCCACATTCCAAAGAGCACCTTTCGGATTTCACCGGTCATTTTTTACACATTTTGATTTCAAACTACTTACCACACATTTGGGCCCCTAGAATGCCAGGGGAGTATAACTACCCCACAAGTGACCCCATTTTGGAAAGAAGACACCCCAAGGTATTCGCTGATGGGCATAGTGAGTTCATAGAACTTTTTATTTTTTGTCACAAGTTAGTGGAATATGAGACTTTGTAAGGAAAAAATAAAATAAAAAAATCATAATTTTCCACTAACTTGTGACAAAAAATAAAAAGTTCTATGAACTCACTATGCCCATCAGCGAATACCTTAGGGTGTCTACTTTCCGAAATGGGGTCATTTGTGGGGTGTTTGTACTGTCTGGGCATTGTAGAACCTCAGGAAACATGACAGGTGCTCAGAAAGTCAGAGCTGCTTCAAAAAGCGGAAATTCACATTTTTGTACCATAGTTTGTAAACGCTATAACTTTTACCCAAACCATTTTTTTTTTACCCAAACTTTTTTTTTTAATCAAAGACATGTAGAACAATAAATTTAGAGCAAAATTTATATATGGATGTCGTTTTTTTTGCAAAATTTTACAACTGAAAGTGAAAAATGTCATTTTTTTGCAAAAAAATCGTAAAATTTCGATTAATAACAAAAAAAGTAAAAATGCCAGCAGCAATGAAATACCACCAAATGGAAGCTCTATTAGTGAGAAGAAAAGGAGGTAAAATTCATTTGGGTGGTAAGTTGTATGACCGAGCAATAAACGGTGAAAGTAGTGTAGTGCAGAATTGTAAAAAGTGGCCTAATCATTAAGGGTGTTTAAGCTATAGGGGCTGAGGTGGTTAAAGAGGTTTTCTCATTAAAAAATAATGTATGAAAAATGCATGATCACTGGGCATTCCTCACTGATTACTAGTATGGGGGGGGGGGGGGGGGGGCCTCAGGGTTTATCAGTATATGCTATGCAGACCACAATGCAAAATCTGAAACAGGACCTCTGAACTTGAACATGAGAGATATATATATGCGATAACGAGTGTTTGCTGGTCATCGGTGTATTGACTGTGAAATGTAGTCATGACCAAGACTAGAATTTCGAGAATTTCTTATTTTCTTTAGTTTTTCTTGTTTCTGTGCACTTCTGAGCGCTAATACTTGGTGTATGCGATCACTTTTCACTCGGAAGCCAGTACTAATGGAACAGTGGATACAGCTCTGAATATACTCCAAGTGCACACACGTGTGTATATTATACATACACAATAGTAGTCTGAGAGCAGTACACAATACATCCAGTACAAAACGCTTGCACAGCAGGTTCCAACCTCCCTCTGCCGCGCCCTAATAGAAGACGATATCCTGGATGTGATTCATAAGCAATTTGTTACATCTGACCGCAGGGAAAAATGTGCTAATTTATTGCTAGGAATTAAAGTAACATGTCAGGATGGAAGGAAAAGAGGATCCCGGGGATTCAGGAGCTGTCAGCTGATAAGCACTTACCTTGGAAGCTGTCGGAAATCTCCCGAGTACTCTTCATATTTATATGTGACAACGTGCCAATCCGAGTTGTACGTTTTGATGCACTAATGGGAAACAAAAAAGTTCTCTTTATCGACGGTACACATGTGCTTTTGGGTTTAGAGATCAACCATTTTTAAAATGACAAGTTTGGCTTCTCTAACCCCCGGCAGTCAGCTGTTATCGCCAGAGAAAGTCACATCTGCAGGTAAGGGCTCATGCACACGACTGTTGGGTGTTTAGTGGTCTGCAAATTTAGAATCCCCAAAACACGATACTGGCTGTGTGCATTCTGCATTTCACGGAACGGAACGTCCAGCTCCTAGAACAGCCCTATCCTTGTCCGTAATGCGGACAATAATAGGACAAGTTCTATTTTTTTGCAAACCAGCCATCCGGACACGGAATGGATATGGAGTCATTTCCACAGAAAAACGGAACGGACGCATTTGTGTGCATGAGCCCTAAAAAGTAGCATTACAGGCTGGCCGACCACATAATGCAAGGACAGGCCTGGATTGCCAGAACGGGGGCTGCTCTTACAGAGTCGCCTCTATTCTGGCTCTTAAATGGGGTTCTCAAGTGGGAAACTGCCCTCTATGATGCCCATATGCCCAAAAACAAAATATAGACTGTGGTTGTCCTGATGGAAAACCCCATTTAGTAGTGCTTATAGCGAATCATTCACACTTGCGTATTCAGGATCCATGATGACCTGAGTCCATGTAATTCCATGGAGTTCATCACACATTGCTAAACAGCCTGCTTGGAGCATGCTCAGGGTGATTGAAGAGATGATAATTTGGCTCCATAATACGGATTCTTTTTGTATATGCAATATGGGAAAAAAATACTGATCCCAATACAGAAGTTACTAATCAAAGAGCTCTGAAGAATGGGAGCAGGACAGCAGTGACAGCTCAGTCCAATACACAATGCATGAAGCTGTGCAGTTACTTTAGAACAGATGACTGGCGGGGGGCTGGGTGGTGGTCTCCTTCAATGACCTAACCTGAGTAGAGGCCATTAAAATAAAAAGCACAAAACACCCCTGATAATACTAACAGGCATCATTCAATACTTCGGTCCTTATTTCAGTGCACACGGCCGTGTCTGTATCTCAGTATGCGAACCACGAATCTGAAAAATACGGATCTCTTCTGTGCGCACTCCGCATTTTTCTCACTCTCATCGACCGATATGACTATTCTCATCCACTGTGTGGACCAGAATAGGATCCATAAAAAATCCAGATGTGGATTGGCTGCCAAAAAATGTGTGATCGCAAGTATGGTCGTGAGCATGAGGCCTAAATGTGAGCACATATATTGACAATAGAATTCAAGGTTTTAAAAAAACGCAATAGTAATTCCAATCATGGGTTAATATTTAATTTTTTTAACATTTTTTTTCAGTAATACTCTCAAAACTTAAAAATAAGTTGCAAAATAGCCACTGCGTCCACTTGTCCTGATCATCCCTCTAGAGATCTTCAATTCGACAAAGACATTGCAGTCAAATGGCTTCACGTTTACCAGAAAAATAACAGTGCTATAAACACTGCATCCTAAGCGGGGCAAGGTCCACTACTTAGCTTCCCAGTCAAGAAAACATTCACGTCTCACTTAGAGCTTACTGGATTACAAGCAGTCACAGAAAGCCCAGAAGAGGACATGTTCTGAAAATACAACCACGCTATGGCGGTCATGAAGCTTGGCATAGGAATGGGGGGCAAGGTGCAGTCTTACTATATTCATCATGTGTCAAAACAGGAGTGGCGCCATTCTACGAGAGTCCTCATATAAGAAAACAGGATTTAGAGCCCTGCCCTTATAAACATGGAGTGAAATAATAAACTATAAACCGGTGTCCAGGAGAAAACTGAGGCAATATACCAAGACCAAGTTTATTTGTTTAACGCAAGACAAGGGCGGCCTCCACAGACAAAGTATGTTACATTAGGGGGAAAGGGTTGTTACAAGACCAGCTTACCTCAGTGACAAACAGACTCTGAGCCTCCTTCTCTGCATTGTCAGGAACGGTGGAACATATATATCGACCCTGTCTCCTTAAGGTGGCAATCTAGGATGGAGAGACGACAGTTACCCTTCACAATTAGCATTCCAGAAAGTGTAGAAAGTGTTACAGAACAAAAAGACAGTTTTCCTCTTGGAAGGCAATTGCAAGTATAGTACTAGCTTTCACTATAATAATGTGTATATAGAGGTTTTCTAGTTTGATGTAAAAAAAAAAAAAAAAAGGAGGGGGTTCCAAGAGTTTTTTTTTTTTTTTTACTGGTGGTAGGTTATCAGTATGTGATTGGTGGGGGTCCACACCCAGGACCTCTGTTGATCAGCTGTTTGAGAAGGCAGTAGGCAGCAGCCTTCTCTCAGCTTACCAAGTACAGCAGCTGTGCTTAGTATCGCAGCTAAGCCCCATTTATTTCTATGGGGCTAAGATGTGCCTAGGCCACCTGACCGATGAACGTGTCGTCACTGGCCTAGGGAAAGCTGAGAGAAGGCCGTGGTGCTACTGCAAACACCACTGCCACCTCAAACAGCTGATCGGTGGGCGTTCTGGGCGTCGGACCCCCACGGATCAGATACTGATAACCTTTTCTCTGGATAGGTTATCAGTAAAAAAAAACTCAGAAAACCCCTTTAAAGGGCATCTGTCAGCAGATTTTACCTGCTGACAGATGCCCTTTAAATAGTTTTTTTCAATAATCTACAGTCTGACTACTGGGGGTCCGACTCCAGGACTAGTGTTGAGCGGAGCGAGCTTCGGATACTAGATCCGAAGTCGCTTCGGTCTAAACTTTGTTTAAATACTGTATGGAGATTAATCTCTCGCTCCGGTGAGTTGAAGTGAGTTATTGAAGGGAACCTGTCACCTGGATTTTGAGTATAGAGTTGAGAACATGAGCTGCTAGATGGCCGCTAGCACATCCACAATATCCAGTCCCCATAGCTCTGTGTGCTTTTATGGTGTAAAAAAACGATTTTATATATATGTAAATTAACCTTAGATGAGTCCTGTCAGAGATAAGTCCAGCGTTCTCTGACTCTGAGCCCAGCACCGCCCACTGTGAAGGAGCCCAGCACATCCCCGCATACTCCGAATCTCCTCCTTGCTCCCCAACGTCACAAAGCTAGAGCGCCATAATCTCGCGATGCGCGAGCTAGCGCATGCACAGTTCGTTCCCTGAGGCCGATGCCAGTACAGGGAAGGAACACTATGCCGACACTGCGCATGCACATCGCATGGCGAGATTACGGCGCTCTAGCTTTGTGACGTTGGGGAGCAAGGAGGAGATTCGGAGGATGCGGGGCGGTGCTGGGCTCCTTCACAGTGGGCGGTGCTGGGCTCCGGAAACATTAGTAGCCTCACTTACATATATATAAAATCGTTTTTTTTTTGACACAATAAAAGCACACAGAGCTATGGGGAATAGATATTGTGGATGTGCTATCGGCGATCTAGCAACCCATGTCATCAGCTCTATACACAAAATCCAGGTGACAGGTTCCCTTTAACAAAGTCCTGTGAGACTTCAGTGAATAACTTCAGCATTCAATTTTTAAAATTGAAAACTAAAACAGGAATCCGAAGGCGTTTGGAACAAAGTTTTAAAATGGTTTTCAAGTTGAAAAATCAAATACTGAAGTCTCTCGGGAATTTCCCCTCAGAGCCCATACATTTTAATGCTGTGCAGATCTCCGTACAGATTTAAAATGAACTTTTGAGCGAATCCACTTCAGATCTTGGATCCGAAGCTCTATTCGATCATCCCTATCCAGGACCTTCCAAGACAGTCTTTACTTACTTGCCTGCAGCAATGATGACCTATCCGTCTACATGACTGCTGCAGCCAGTCACTAACCTTAGAGGTCTTGTGTCATACAGCATCCCCGCTGATATGTATGGCATGTCATAACTCCAGCGAGACAGAGACCAGCAGATACCACCAAAGCTGGTGGGAGCCCTCTCAATAAACTGGTACATCTTTTAGTAGTCCGTGCATCAATAAATCAAATATATGCCAGTTTCTGGCATACATTATAGTAAAGTTGTCAGACGGGTAGTGGCTGCACCCCTTTTCCACTAAGCCTAGGTCACTTTTTTTTTAACACAGACAAAGGTGGAAAATTGCGTACATCCGCAAATCTTTGTTCAAATATGGTTTGGGCAAAAATTTTGATTTTTTTTCTCTCTTGTGCATTTTCTTAATCAAGAAAAAATAATATACAAATAATTCCTTCATTAATATATATACCCTTCACAAGGGAAACCTTTTCCTCGGGAATGACATCCCCCACCCCCTTTGCTGGAATGCATTTCCGCTTTAAATGGAAAAAGATGGACTTGAGGTTGGACATCCTAAAGGCATTGTGAACCGCCTGCTAGAAATATATGTGTGTAGTCATAGGTGGATTTAGTGTGAATTCCAATAAAACCCCAGATGACTCATTAGATTTAGGATACACAGGGATGTTTTATGCATCAAACACGCAGCATAGCACAAGTATGTCTTTTGTGCTTCTTTACATGCACTTTATTATTATTTTTTTTTTTTTTACAAGAGGGCGGATGCAGGGACTTCCAGTACCTTTGTACTCAGGAGGGCCTGGCTTCCTGTTTCTAGGGCCACCATATTTTTTAGATTGTTATCGCTATGTTAACAAATAGCTGGGGTAAAAATAATCAGCAGGAAGCTTTCACCGAGGAAATGGATTGAACAGATTTTCAGAAGACAAAAGAAGCGATACTTTTTGTTGTGCTCAAACATTTTGTACATAAATGTAGAATGTGCCATTTCATATTTATGTTATACAGATAGCGGTTTATGTGTAGACATAGGTAGAACATCTCTGTCCGCATTTGTCAGGTAGGGTTAAGAACATGACCAATACAAGGGGATTGTCCAGCAGTCAGTAAAATGTAGGGCTGCAGCTATCGATTATTTTAGTAATCAAGTATTCTATCGATTAATCGAGTACTCTAATAAGAAAAAACATTTAAAGAATGTTTTTCTTTATAAAAACTCATCAGACCCCCCGTGCCATTATCAGACCCCATGCCATCAGCTCCCCCCAGTGCCATCAGCCCCCCAGTTCCATCAGCTCCCCCCATGCCATCAGTAGTCTGTGCCATCAGCTCCCCCCAGTGCCAACAGTCCTCTGTGCAATCAGCCCCCCAGTGCCATAAGCCCCCCATGCCATAAGCTCCCCCTAGTGCCATCAGTCTTCTGTGCAATCAGCTCCCCCCGTGCCATCAGTCTTCTGTGCAATCAGCTCCCCCCGTGCCATCAGTCTTCTGTGCAATCAGCTCCCCCCAGTGCCAACAGTCCTCTGTGCAATCAGCCCCCCAGTGCCATCAGTCCTCTGTGCCATAAGCCCCCCATGCCATAAGCTCCCCCTAGTGCAGGGGTGGGGAACCTGCGGCCCGAGGGCCGTATGCGGCCCACGGTATCATTTCATGTGGCCCCCGGCCCCCTGCCAGAACATAATGTGAAAATGCTTATGACCCCTTCCATTATGGAAGCGGTCATTAGCATACGGGAGGCACAGGAAGGTGAGAACAGCACTGCACTGGCTGTCCTCACCTTCCCTGGTCTTCTTTCAGCCCCACACTGTGTCCTGACACATCCAGCGTCAGGACGCAGTGCACGTAGACGTGCACTATGACCTGACGCTGTGCGGTGTGAGGTGACAATATAGTGCGGCAGGAAGAAGAACAGGGAGGGTAAGTGAATCTGCCAAGAGGCAGCGCCGTACGGAGCTGGAGAGGTAAGTTTATTTGTTTATCTTAAATACAGTATCTGATCTGATGTCTGATTGGGGCTGATCTGAGGCTAAAGGAGGGTGGGGAGGGTCTAATGGGGGTCTGATCTGAGGCTTGGGAGGGTCTGATCTGAGGCTGGGGGTGTCTGATCTGAGGCTGGGGTTTGATAGGGGTCTGATCTGAGACTAGGGGGGCTGATCTGAGGCTGGGGAGGGTCTGATGGGGGCTGATCTGAGGCTAGGGAGGGTATTATGAAGGTCTGATCTGAGGCTGGGGGGTCTTATAGGGGCTGATCTGACCCTGGGGGGTCTGATGGGGGCTGATCTGAGGCTGGGCGTCTGATCCGGGTCTGGTCTGAGGCTGGGGGTCTGATGGGAGTCTGATCTGAAGCTAGGAAGGGTCTGATTGGGGTCTAATCTGAGGCTTAGAGGTCTGATGGGAGTCTGATCTGAGGCTGATGTAGGCCTGGGGGGTCTGATAGGAGGCTGATTTCAGGCTGATGGAGGTGGGGGCAGATATTTTGCTGAGAAAGGGACAAAGGCAGGGACAGTTGCGAAGAAAGAGGCAGGGAGAGTGAAAGATGGGTGAACCCCTCTCTGGACCCCCTGGGTTTAGCTTCCTGCCATTAATGTCAAATAAGTAACATTCTGAACTTAAAAATTAGACTGCTATGTGTGGTCAATATGGCGCCTGTATTGTATGTAATATACTGTATATATATAGTGCAGGCGCTATTTTGTGCTGCAAAAATACAGCCCTCTAGATTATTTTAATTGAAGTGCAATTTCTGTAACTTATCCCTAAGTCAATTATATGTTTGACCAAATACAGCAGTAAAAAATTTTTATTGAGAATTTTGTATGGCCCCCGAATGATGTTACAAATATCCAAATGGCCCTTGGCAGCAAAATGGTTCCCCACCGCTGCCCTAGTGCCATCAGTCTTCTGTGCAATCAGCTCCCCCCGTGCCATCAGTCTTCTGTGCAATCAGCTCCCCCCGTGCCATCAGTCTTCTGTGCAATCAGCTCCCCCCAATGCCATCAGTTCCCCTCAGTCGCATCAGCTCCCCCCAGTGGCATCTGTCCTCCCCCAGTGCCACTATCTCCGCTCCTAGCCATCAGTCCTCAGCGCCAGTTTATTACTATCCTCTCTTGTAGGGGTGCCACGGATACGTCACAGCTCGTCAATCCTCTTCTTCTTCGCTGCACTGCTGTCTTCATGTCACACAGTGTCAGTTCACAGTGCATGCTTACGTGCACTACGTCCTGCTGATGTGTCAGGATTCAAGTGTAGCGCGGTGTGGGCCAGCGGGTGACCACAGAGTGTGAGTAATAGCAAACGTTTCACTCACTCTCTGTGGACACATGACACAAACGAATCATCGATTCAAAAAATTTGCATCGAGGATTTTTTTGTGTCAAGTTACTCGATTTATTCAAGTAATCGTTGCAGCCCTAGTAAAATGCACAGAGTAGTTTAAAAGGAAAACATTATACTTGTCCTCACCAGTTCTGCCGCTTACTGGGTACCCGCTGGTCTCTCTATGCAGGAAATGCCAAGAAAGGTGCACTCCGATAAAGTCACCTCTGAGACCAGCAAGTAGCTCAGCGGTCATCTCCTGCCGTTCCCTGTGTGCTGAGCCTGGATCAGGAAGCAGAGACCGGTGGGACCCAGTAAAGCAACAAAACAGAAGAAGCAGAGGATTGGTGAAGCCGAATATCGGTTCTTTTACTTTACTAACAATCTGGTCCATTGGACAACCCCTTTACTGGACAACAAACACAGTTGGAATTACATTTTGGAATCACAATGGTCACTGTAATAACTTGAAACTGACAAAACTAATAATAAATAAAAAAGACAATGCAAATCAGACATTGCTTTAGAATTGTGGTTCAACAGAATCATTTATAAAACAAACTAATGAAACTGGCCCGGACAAAAATCATGGTACCCTTAACTTAATATTTTGTTGCCCAACCTTTTCAGGCAACCACTGCAATCATGTGATTTCTGTAACTCTCAATGAGACCTGTCCACAGGTATTTTGGCACACCCCTTGTGAGCAAACTGCTCCGTCTCAGGTTTGAAGGGTGCCTTCTCTAGACTGCATGTTTCAGCTCCTTCCACAGATGTCCAATAGAATTTGGACCAGGCCTCATAGAAGGCCACTTCAGTATAGTCCACTGCTTTGCTCTTAGCCATTCTTAGATGTTTTTAGCTATGTGTTTTGGGTCATTATCCTGTTGGAGGTCCCATGAACTGTCACTGAAAAAAGTTTTCAGACATTGGGCAGCACATTTAGTTTCAGAATACCTTGATAGCTTTAAGATTTCATTGTACCCTACACAGATTCAAGACCCTGTGCCAGACGCAGCAAAGCAGCCCCAAAACATAACCAAGCTTCCTCCATGAAGTAGGTACAATGTTATTTTCTTTGTATGCTTCATTTTTGCATCTGTGAACATAGAGCTAATATGATTTGTTTATAACAGTGGTTTCCTCCTCGATTGTCTTCAAGGAGACGGATGGTGGAATCTGACACTGAAGTACCTTGACCTTTCAGTTCACCTCTAATCTATTTAGTCATTCTGGGCACTTTGGTTACCATTCATATTATCAGTATCTTCAAATTTGTCATCAATTTTCCTCTTGCGACCATGTCCAGGGAGGTTGGCTACAGTCCCGTAGACTTTAAACTTCTGATTAATATGTGCAACTGTAGTAACAGCAACATCAAGCTGTTTGGAGATGGTCTTATGGCCTTTACCTTTAACCTGTTTGTCGTTCTAATCTCCTGAGACGACTCTCTCCTTAGCTTTCCTGGGCCCATGTTCAGTGTGGTACCCTTCATGATACCAAACAGCACAGTGACTACCTTTTACCCTTTAAATAGGCAGACTGATTAAAAGTACGAAGACACCTGTGATGCTACTTACAGGACACATTTTATGGTCAAATTATTTTCAATCTTTTCTAGGGGTACCATAATTTTTGTCCAGACTAGTTTCATAATTTTTTTTTTATTATTCAGCTGAGCCATAATTCAAATGAAATGTCTGATTTTCATTAGCTAATTTCAGTACATTAGTACATTTTTATTTATTATTACTTTTGTCAGGCGCAAGTTATTTCAATGACCATTTGGGGTTTTTCTTTCTTTAACAGAAGGATATTAACAATTTTGTCCACATGTTTGTGATACCCTGCATCTCACCTCCCCAACAGTAACTGGGGGTGCTATTCGCCCTCGCTGAGTCCTTTTGAATAACATGTGTGGCAGCACCTTAGGAAAAGAAACCCCTCAGTCTGCAGCTCCCCTCCACACAAGCAAATCATATCCATAGCTCTTCTCTCTCTACTACCCATTTAGCCATCCCACTATCCAGCTGGATTTACACAGAAAACAGTACTTACTATACTTATCCGTTTTAAATACCCAATTGACCCTTACCTGGAAATCATCAAAAGGGAAAAGGAGCATCTCCCGAAGTGCATCATTCAGGATTTGAGTCTTCTTTTGCACGATGACATTCTCATAGTCAATGGGTTCAATAAGCTTTGGCTTTGCCTGTAAAAGAAAACAACATCGCTTAGGATAATGCTATTAACAAGAACTGTATTATCAATGGCATGGGCCGAAAGGTTAGGTGCCAGCAGCAGTTCATTGGGAGTTTTCCAGTCCTAAGATACAGTAATTTGCCATTACATTTTCTGGTGTCACCCCAACGTTACACCTGACAACAGCACAAAGATCGTATAGAAAAATCATTCATAAAGAAGCTTAAACAGGACCTTTCACCTGAGTATAGGTTATCAATACCTACAGGCTGGAACGCCCCTTTATCAGACACAGATATTATCCATGGTGGAAATTCCACTGGGGAAAATTCACCCCATATACCCATAGGGCTTGCAGCGATTACTAGAAACTGCAACCTTATTTGTCGTGGTTCACAAAAGTCTCCCTCAGTCAACTGAGGACGGGGGAAAACCACAAAGCAGTGATCACAGATAGTACATGGGGTACCAAGACTTTGGTCTACACAGAAGCACCTAGATGTCCTGCTCTCAGTCATATCACAACGCAGAGTGTGAACAGTCTGATCTTTAAAAGGGATTGTCCCATCTCAACATTTCCATAGCCAAGATGGGAGCTATAGAAACAGTGCCCCTTGCTGTGATACACTATTGTCATAGCCATCATCGGAGCTCAGCTATTACCATAACCCCATCAGCCGTGACCAGCGCTTAGTCCCATCTCTGTCATCGAAACAGCAAAATGGGAGAACCCCTTTAAGCCAGTCATACATATTAGAAAACTAGCAGTTGTATAAATATTCTGCTGACCACCATCTGTTCTGTCTCCCCATCAACATCACATGTGAATATCTATCTCCACAAAGAAATGGCAAATAACCCCCTGCCAGATACCAATGATCCGGACTCCAATATGCCTAATGCAATCACTGGGGGACGGTCGAAATGATACCAAATTTGATTGTTGGTGCAGCGGATCTAAATGTAATCTGTAAGGCTAGACTGAGGGTACTGCCACATGTTCAGGTTTATTGATGCAGTTTTTTAAGGCTAAGGGTACTTTCACCCTTGCGGCAGAGGATTCTGGCAGGCAGTTCCGGCATTAATGCATTTCAATGGGAAAAAATGCCGGATCCGGTATTCCGGCAAGTGTTCCGGAATTTTGGACGGAGATAAAACGCAGCAAGTCAAAAAGACTGAACTGAAGACATCCTGAACAGATTGCTCTCCATTCAGAATGCATGGGGATAAAACATGGGGATAAAGCCCCTAGGACGGAACTCAATGCCAGAAAAGAATAACGCTGGTATGAAAGTACCCTAAGCCAGGAGTGGATTGAAAAAGAGTCTTTCCTTTAAACATTTCCCCCATTTATGATCCATTCCTGATCTGGGCTTTAAGGTTATGTTTACATTGCGTCTTTTGACATGAACTTCGGCAAGATTTTGACCAAATTATGGCTCGGCTGTCTGCACCAAAATTGCGTGGTAAAACTTGCCGTGTGAACGGTCCCTAACAACTGCACTAAAAAACCTGAACGTGCAACCCCAGCCTCAGGGTACAGTCACGTGGCAGAAACCTTCAGTTAACCCTTCATGCACTTCTGTGGACGTCAGCTGACACTTAGTACTTAAAGGGGCTATCTCATCTGAGACAATGGGGGCATATCGCTAGGATATGCCCCCATTGTCTGATAGGTGCAGGTCCCACACCTATATCGAGAATGGAGCGGGTAAAGTGGTGGCTGGAGGACTCCAGTCCGACCACCACAAAGTGCTCTCCCCGTAGAAGTGAATGCGAGGCAACCGTGCATGACCGGTCACCGCACCTATTTACTTTTATGGGCTAGATGGAAAAAGCCGAGCCAGTGCTCGGCCATTTTCCACGGCCCCATAGACATGTGCCCTCCACCACTTCTGGGGCTCCCAGCGGTTGGACCAGTACACATCAGATAATGGGGGCAACCTAGCGATATGCCCTCATCAAATAAATCTTTCAGCACTACAAAAAGTCTAGGCGTAGCCGTAGCATAATTCTCACAGTAGCAGACCAGCCCTCTAAACACTTGACATGGTCACAGATAGAGCAATTGGTGCATTGTATTGAGCAGACAGGTCCTATTGGTCTACCAGTAAGCAGCACTACAATCACAGAAAGAAAACAGTGTCAGAGACAGAATAAACTTTAAGGGTACGACCACACAGCGTGGTTGTGCTGTGCGTTTGAGCTGCATCAGGCTCTAATTAAATTAATGAAGATCGCATTGTTCATTCAGTCTGTATTGTTAATTAAGAGCCATGCGGCCATTAACAATGCAGATCGGCTAAACAGCGCAGACCTCGTCAATTTAATTAGCGCCTGCTGCGACCTGTACAGCCATGCGGTACTCGATTGCAGTGCAGCCGCATGACAACTGTTCCGCGTGGTCGTACCCAATACATTCTGCATTTTTCTTATGGAAAACATCCCAGCATAGCCTGTAACACATTGATGGAACCAGAAGGACATGAGGTGGACAAACAGGCGAGGTGTATATAATAAAAGGAGCCCATTCAGGTGTAAGGAGTTGTATCCCTCTAATTAACGGATAAATGTTCTCCCACCATTGATAAAGCCAGTCGAAATGGAATTCCAGTATGTTTTCATGACGCCCTCACCTCAAGCAGTTTATACAATCCAGATTAACATTCCTGCTTCATGGAACAAAAATGCTCCGTACAAACATTTTCACAACTACAAGTGATCAGAGAAACTGTGCAGATGCCCAGTGCTCTGCTCCTCCAGGTTATGTACAGATGCATCAAGCCTTAAACTGGCAATGAACACAAGAAAAATTATTGCAGGATTGTGTCACTAATAACACCCTTCTGCTATCCACAGAATAGGGCATGTGCTTGATCACTGGGGGTCTGACTGTGGGGACCCCCATTGATCTCGAGAACGGAGAACTTCCCCATGAGAACGGAGCGGTAGTGTGCATTTGCATCCTCTACTCCGTTCACTTCTATAGTACTGCCAGGTACAGTGCGTACAGCATCTTCATAGAAGTGAATGGAGCCGAGGACACACATGCACACCAGCGCTCCATTCTCATGAGGCAGTTCGGCGATACTTGAGGACCCCTTTTCTCAAGATTGCTGGACCCCCCACAATCAAACACTTATCCCCTATCCTGTGGATAAGGGATAAGTGTTATTAGTGGCACAACCTCTTTAACATTTGCTGTAATCATTTAATGAGTTATGAGTGTCAAGTTCATGCTTGTTACATCTGTACACTGTACAGTCATTACTCAAACTGTTTATCCGCAATATAACCTTGACTCTTTAATGAAACTGTTCATGGAGAACATCACTATTGTGTGATGACTGGCATCAGGTTGTGCAGAACTAGAAAGCGCCATTTATCAGTGCCTGAAGGAACTTATGTAAATCCATGCTCCACAGCCACAAACACACGTGGAATCATTCCAGGGTCAAGAGGGCCACCGGTTAATCTCTCCTAAGAATCACAGCACTCCTTGGTGTCTGTAGGCCACCACAGTTGGGATCTGATAAGGCTTAAGATTTAGGAAGCAGAGTCTCCAAAGCAAAGAATCTCCTTAGCAATGTTCTCACATGAGTTAAAGGGAATGTGTCATCAGAAAATGACATTGTTTGAATCAAATTTTTATGCTAAAACATATATTTTGTAAAAAAAATTAGGGAGTTTTATAATTTTCCATGTCACGGTCTATATTTAAAAAACAAAAGCATAATCCTGCAATATTCACACTGGCCAATAGGCCTAAAATATGTTAAGACTTCCTGTCTTGAGAGCAGCTACATGGACCATAGACACAATGGCCATTGACTACTATGGGAGAGTTTTCTAGATATGCTCGGTGGCCTGTACAGAGGTCAGGAGGGAGTAGATAAGCTGTGATATCACCTATTGTGAATAGTGGATTCTGTGTTATCTATACAGAGGTGGTACTTGTCATTGTAATTCTGTGATGATTATGATAATAGCTACAGAACAGGAAAATATGGCATGTTATTAGGCCTAGCGGCCAGTGTGAAAATTGTATATATTTTTTTGTTATAATATAGATAGTAACATGGAAACATTTAAAAAAAACTCATCAAAATTCTAAAAACCTTAAAACTGCTGTTGGCCAAGTGTATCAGAAGTAATATGGCTTCTCAGATACATGGAATATCAGTACTGCACACGTATGCACAGAGAGCATGCAGAGCTTTCATCATAATGTCTTATTTTAATCGACTTCCTTCATCTCATGGGAAAAGGAAGACTTGGAAAATCTTTTCTTAATTGGACATGTTCTTCACATCTAATCACGGCGCAGAATCATTTAAGGCAGTGTGCTTTCCTTGCGAGCAACCCAGGCAGAACAATCCATGTCACATGCAGCAGTCTCATTACTTCTCCGGCTCTAGACTTTCTTTTATCTCAACAAGTCTTGTGTGTGCGTGTGAGATAATAGGATTCTTACATTCCACCATTATCTCCAATGAATCCTTCAGCTGTCAGCAACAGAGTCAAAGCTCTCATAATTGCCTTCCCTAAAAGGTGGATATACAGTCGTGGCCAAAAGTTTTGAGAATTACATAAATATTGGAAATTGGAAAAGTTGCTGCTTAAGTTTTTATAATAGCAATTTGCATATACTCCAGAATGTTATGAAGAGTGATCAGATGAATTGCATAGTCCTTCTTTGCCATGAAAATTAACTTAATCCCAAAAAAACATTTCCACTGCATTTCATTGCTGTCATTAAAGGACCTGCTGAGATCATTTCAGTAATCGTCTTGTTAACTCAGGTGAGAATGTTGACGAGCACAAGGCTGGAGATCATTATATCAGGCTGATTGGGTTAAAATGGCAGACTTGACATGTTAAAAGGAGGGTGATGCTTGAAATCATTGTTCTTCCATTGTTAACCATGGTGACCTGCAAAGAAACGCGTGCAGCCATCATTGCGTTGCATAAAAATGGCTTCACAGGCAAGGATATTTTGGCTACTAAGATTGCACCTCAATCAACAATTTATAGGATCATCAAGAACTTCAAGGAAAGAGGTTCAATTCTTGTTAAGAAGGCTTCAGGGCGTCCAAGAAAGTCGAGCAAGCGCCAGGATCGTCTCCTAAAGAGGATTCAGCTGCGCTATTGGAGTGCCACCAGTGCAGAGTTTGCTCAAGAATGACAGCAGGCAGGTGTGAGCGGATCTGCATGCACAGTGAAGACTTTTGGAAGATGACCTGGTGTCAAGAAGGGCAGCAAAGAAGCCACTTCTCTCCAAAAAAAACATCAGGGACAGATTGATCTTCTGCAGAAAGTATGGTGAATGGACTGCTGAGGACTGGGGCAAAGTCATATTCTCCGATGAAGCCTCTTTCCGATTGTTTGGGGCATCTGGAAAAAGGCTTGTCCTGAGAAGAAAAGGTGAGCGCTACCATCAGTCCTGTGTCATGCCAACAGTAAAGCATCTTGAAACCATTCATGTGTGGGGTTGCTTCTCATCCAAGGGAGTGGGCTCACTCACAATTTTGCCCAAAAACACAGCCATGAATAAAGAATGGTACCAAAACACCCTCCAACGGCAACTTCTTCCAACAATCCAACAACAGTTTGGTGAAGAACAATGCATTTTCCAGCACGATGGAGCACCGTGCCATAAGGCAAAAGTGATAACTAAGTGGCTCGGGGACCAAAACGTTGACATTTTGGGTCCATGGCCCGGAAACTCCCCAGATCTTAATCCCATTGAGAACTTGTGGTCAATCCTCAAGAAGTGGGTGGACAAACAAAAACCCACTAATTCTGACAAACTCCAAGAAGTGATTATGAAAGAATGGGTTGCTATCAGTCAGGAATTGGCCCAGAAGTTGATTGAGAGCATGCCCAGTCGAATTGCAGAGGTCCTGAAAAAGAAGGGCCAACACTGCAAATACTGACTCTTTGCATAAATGTCATGTAATTGTCGATAAAAGCCTTTGAAACGTATGAAGTGCGTGTAATTATATTTCACTACATCACAGAAACAACTGAAACAAAGATCTAAAAGCAGTTTAGCAGCTAACTTTATGAAAACTAATATTTGTGTCATTCTCAAAACTTTTGGCCACGACTGTACTCAAAAATAAACTCTGGCCCATATGTGCTGACTTCACTAAATGTAACATCAAATGAGCGGCAGCGACTTTGCTTTGAGAACCAATGACTGATTTCTCTTGGCTGGCATATCAAAAATACAACAAAATGAGTAGTCCCAGAGCAAGAAAGCAGAGCCAGGAATATCTATCACACGGCGCGTGTTTACAATAATTACCATTTAGGAGGAGATTTAGAGGTCCAACAAACTATCAAGACAATTTCACACAGAGACCTATGGAGGAAGTCACTTGGAATTGATCTACGGCAATTGATGGTGCCTGTAGTTAGTACTGGAGGTTCTCGGTAAAGCAGAGTTCAACTTCAAACCACCTATTCCATGCCACTGCACTCCGAGTGTCAACATGCCACCAAGGGGAAAAAAATATATGGTTCTCAGTAGGGATCGACCGATATAGATTTTTTAGGGCCGATACCGATACCGATAATTTGTGAACTTTCAGGCCGATAGCCGATAATTTATACCGATATTCTGGGAATTTTCATTTTTGAGAAAAAAAAAAAATTCCTACACAAATCTGCTGAAAATTAATATGTTTATTGTTAATGTGTATTTTTTTTTAATAAATCTTTTTCATTTATACTTAATATTTTTGTGTTTTTTTTTTTACTAACTTTTAACCCCCTTAGGGACTAGAACCTTTGTCCTATTCACCCTGATAGATCTCTATCAGGGTGAATAGGATCTCACACTGTCCCTGCTGCTCTGTGCTCTGTGCACACAGCAGCATGGAGCTGAACATGGCAGCCAGGGCTTCAATAGCGTCCTGGCTGCCATGGTAACCGATCGGAGCCCCAGGCTTACACAGCTGGGGCTCCGATCGGAGGAGCAGGGGAGAGGGGATCCTGTGGCCACTGCCACCAATGATTAATACTGGGGGGGGGGGGGGGGGCGCACTGCGCCACCAATGTTTTTACTATTGGCCGGGATGGGGGTGGGGGGCGCACTGCGCCACCAATGATTAATACTGGGGGGCTTGGGGGGGCGCACTGCGCCACCAATGAAGATAAGTCTATCGATCATTCATATACAGGAGGCGGGAGCTGGCTGCAGAATCACATAGCCGGCTCCCGACCTCTATCAGCGGTAGCTGCGATCCGCGGCACCTGAGGAGTTAACTACCGCGGACCGCAGCTATTGCTCATAGAGGTCGGGAGCCGGCTATGTGATTCTGCAGCCAGCTCCCGCCTCCTGTATATGAATGAATGAAAGGCTTATCTTCATTGGTGGCGCAGCGGCCACAGCCCCTCCCCTCCTCTTATGTTCTATCCCCTCATTGGCGGCAGCAGCAGCACAGGGGGAGGAGACACTGCTTCCTTCTCCCCTGTGCTGCGGAGGGAACACAGAGAGCGCTGAGAGCAGCGCGTTCTGTGTTCCCAAAACGTTATCGGTATATCGGCAAAATAGATGCCGATACCGATAACGTTCAAAATCCTCAATATCGGCCGATAATATCGGCCAAACCGATAATCGGTCGATCCCTAGTTCTCAGACTTGAGACACTAAACTAAAAAAAAGTTTTTTCTTTTTTCAAAAATATTTTGTAAAACTAAAATAAATTTAAAAAAAAGTAGACATATTAGGTATCGCCGCATTCGTAAGAATCTGCTCTATAAAAATACCTCATGAACTAACCCCTTAGATAAACACGGTCAAAAAATATATAGTATAAAAACGGTGCAAAAAAAGGGTATTTTTTTGTCACCTTTCCCTCTACGCCCTACCGTGTGCCCGTACAGTAGTTTACGACCACATATGGGGTGTTTCTGCAAACTACAGAATCAGGGCAATAAATATTGAGTTTTGTTTGGCTGTTAACCCATGTTTTGTTACTGGAAAAAATTGATTAAAATGGAAAATTTGCCAAAGGGACAAAAAAAAAAAAAATCAATAAATTTGAGAAATGTTATTTCCATTTGCCATTAACTCTTGTGGAACAAAGCCTCACAAAGTAACTTCAGACCTGAACTGGTCCTTAAAAAGTGGGTTTTTGATCATTTGCTTCTAAACTTCTAAGCCTTGTAACATCCCCAAAAAATAAAATGGCATTCCCAAAATGATCCAAACATGAAGTAGACATATGGGGAATGTAAAGTAATAACTATTTTTGGAGGTATTACTATGTATTATAGAAGTAGAGAAAGTGAAACAATTTTTGGTAAATTTAGTAATTTTTTAAATAAATAAAAATAAAAATTTTTGACTCCATTTTACCAGTGTCATGAAGTACAATATGTGACGAAAAAACATTCTCAGAATGGCCTGGATAAGTAAAAGCGTTTTAAACTTATTCACAAAGTGACACTGGTCAGATTTGCAAAAAATGGCCTGATCCTTAAGGTGAAAATGAGCCCGGTCCTTAAGGGGTTAAGGGTACAGCCACAGGGATTATTTCATTGCAGAATTTTGTCATGGATTTGGCCACAGATTTCACCCTGTGTGTTGCAATGAAAAGTGGAACTCTACAGCATAAATGGACATGTTGTGGATGTAGCATTCACACCCAGGTCAATTTGTGCTTCTGATTTTATAACATCTCAGTCACTTTGCTGGTACTGTATACTATACTGCAGAATTTCCATAGAGTTCTAGGAGATTCATGGAAACAGCAGAAGATCCAGTGGACAGGAGATGAATGTTCTCAGCTCATCTAGTCCTTGTTTTCTTTTACAACTTCTAACTACGGAGGCGGAAAACTGGCAGCTGAATTGTTATACATTATTATTCCCATTTAAGGAACATGTGGCAATCGTCCTCCAATGATAAAAACAAGTAAAAACGGTTATAAACTGCAGGCTTTAGAGCACAACTCCATCGACAAAGAAATGAGGCAAGGTTACAAAATACAAGTGCTACGATTGTATCTCAGTCTTCATCATGTAAATAATCAGGCTACTAGGCTAGGATGTATACATATAGGAATAAGTCTTCTGAACAAAAAGCCATAAAATCCATAATATTTCATACTTTTATTTTGAAGTAGGAGTTGGAGTCAGTCCTTTGGCAACAAGGACTGTACTTGAAATGCTCTTAGGCTGGGTTTCCACGAGGTGGCTGTGACCTCCGCACATCTGCCACCGCCACTAGCTGCACTACTTTGACAGTAATGACTCCTAAAGGGGTTATCCAATGTCTCCAACAGCCCCCCCATGTGCTGGGCCCCTCACCGCTGCTTCTCCCTGTACACAGATGAAAACATCCGGTGTTCGGAGCAGCCAATGGCAGGCGGGGACAGGGACGAACCTCACTAGCATCGCGGGTGACACTAAGGAGGCTCGTCACCGTCTGCCATTGGCTGCTCCCCCTCCCCCAACCCCGGATGTTTTCATCCATGTACAAGGAGAAGCAGCAGCGGTGGTGCAGGGACCAGGAGAGGCGCAGGGAGAGGGATAAGTATATTACCTATGAGAGGCCCGGCAGTTGGAGACATTGGATAACCCCTTTAATCCGCAAATCTGTGCAGCCATTGGTCACTGTGAGTGACAAGTATCAAGCCCCATCACCGCCACCTCATGGAAACCCAGCATTACTAATTCTTGGCCAAATAAGCAACTTGTGTAGTATATAATTAAATATATAAAAAAAAACATATGGATAGGCAGAATGGCAAGTACCTTTCATAAATATAAATACCTAGCAGAATAGAAGAACAGGAAATACCAGATGACTAATCATATCAGCCAGAAATGTAGAATCAGATTGCTCCACACGGATCTGTCTATCCTTTTTATCTATTCATCCATCTAGCCTATCTAATGTATCTAATATATCTTATCTACTCTATGTTATCTATCCCATATCTACCTATCTATCTCATATCTATCTATCTATCTATCTCATATCTATCTATCTATCTATCTATCTATCTATCCATCTCATATCTATCTATCTATCCATCTCATATCTATCTATCTATCTATCCATCTCATATCTATCTATCTATCTATCCATCTCATATCTATCCATCTCATATCTATCCATCTCATATCTATCCATCTCATATCTATCTATCTATCTATCTCTCATATCTATCTATCTATCTATCCATCTCATATCTATCTATCTATCTCATATCTATCTATCTATCTCATATCTATCTATCTATCTCATATCTATCTATCTATCTATCTATCTATCTATCTCATATCTATCTATCTATCTCATATCTATCTATCTATCTATCTATCTATCTATCTATCTATCTATCTATCTCATATCTATCTATCTCATATCTATCTATCTATCTATCTCATATCTATCTATCTATCTCATATCTATCTATCTATCTATCCATCTCATATCTATCTATCTATCCATCTCATATCTATCTATCTATCTATCCATCTCATATCTATCTATCTATCTATCCATCTCATATCTATCCATCTCATATCTATCCATCTCATATCTATCCATCTCATATCTATCTATCTATCTATCTATCCCATATCTATCTATCTATCCATCTCATATCTATCTATCTATCCATCTCATATCTATCTATCTATCTATCCATCTCATATCTATCCATCTCATATCTATCCATCTCATATCTATCCATCTCATATCTATCCATCTCATATCTATCCATCTCATATCTATCTATCTATCTATCTCTCATATCTATCTATCTATCTATCCATCTCATATCTATCTATCTATCTATCTCTCATATCTATCTATCTATCTATCCATCTCATATCTATCTATCTATCTCATATCTATCTATCTATCTCATATCTATCTATCTATCTCATATCTATCTATCTATCTCATATCTATCTATCTATCTATCTATCTATCTATCTCATATCTATCTATCTATCTCATATCTATCTATCTATCTATCTATCTATCTATCTATCTATCTATCTATCTCATATCTATCTATCTCATATCTATCTATCTATCTATCTCATATCTATCTATCTATCTCATATCTATCTATCTATCTATCCATCTCATATCTATCTATCTATCCATCTCATATCTATCTATCTATCTATCCATCTCATATCTATCTATCTATCTATCCATCTCATATCTATCCATCTCATATCTATCCATCTCATATCTATCCATCTCATATCTATCTATCTATCTATCTATCCCATATCTATCTATCTATCTCATATCTATCTATCTATCTCATATCTATCTATCTATCTCATATCTATCTATCTATCTCATATCTATCTATCTATCTCATATCTATCTATCTATCTATCTATCTATCTATCTCATATCTATCTATCTATCTCATATCTATCTATCTATCTATCTATCTCATATCTATCTATCTCATATCTATCTATCTATCTATCTCATATCTATCTATCTATCTCATATCTATCTATCTATCTATCTATCTATCTATCTATCTCATATCTATCTATCTATCTATCTCATATCTATCTCATATCTATCTATCTCATATCTATCTATCTATCTATCTCATATCTATCTATCTATCTCATATCTATCTATCTATCTATCTATCTATCTATCTCATATCTATCTATCTATCTATCTCATATCTATCTCATATCTATCTATCTCATATCTATCTATCTCATATCTATCTATCTCATATCTATCTATCTATCTATCTATCTCATCTCACATCTAGCTATCTCATCTATCTATCTATCCATCTCTCATATCTCTCTATTATCAGAGAGAAAGTGTAAATTTATATTATCAAGGCCCTTCTAATACAGAAATCTGCATAATATTATGATGAGTTCATGGCAGGGTCATAACCGAAAAATGAAGATATGAACAACATTAGAAACAAACTTCCTCTTGGATTCCTTTCGCCATCCTCCAATTCACACAAGGGACCTAACAAACAGGGAGCAGATGTTAATGGAAAATACCACCCACTATCACATTTATAAAGTGAAAGCCTAACCTACATATGAAAATGCAGCGGAGGTCACAGAGGTTCCTGAGACTTCTTCATTCCTCCTTTTGCTATCATTGCTTAAACAACCTTGCTCCAGTAATTTCCATACATCCAATATTCAGCTCGTTACAAATGTAAAAGTTGGTCATATATGCACTCTACCGCCACTCCGCCCAGTGTGTGTATTTGCAACCACAACCAAAAGTATAACTTACATATATCATTATTAGGAAAAGCCACAAACCTACAATAAAAGTGTTAACAGCTTTCACAGTAATGTCCATAAAACCCAGAGTTCTGACAGAAGAGAAGCAGACCTCATTCCATTCTTCTGACTGCACACTGACTGGATACCATCTCCGAGCACTGTTTGGTGGGAGAGGAGATGACCAATACTGGGCACACATGGCCCGGTATTTCTGCCCAGTCAGGGTCATCATTACTTCTAGCATGTTTTTGGTTAGTGGGCAACTGCGCTGCCCACCACCCCATTTAACATTTATGGTCAATATTAAGAGATTCACTTTCAGGTGCAGGACTTGTTTTATTCTCCTTAGATTAGTTACATTAGTAATCCCAGCCAGGGGGGCGGGGGGTCACACAAAGTCCCAATTGAGGTGCACTCAAAGATGTGAATGGGGAACAGTAAACCGTGACAGATCTCAGACCATTTAGTATTGCTTCCCCTTGGATTCTAGTAATGTTGTCTCCCCCTTGACACCTCATAAGTGCAGCTAGTGTACGCATCCCTGGTATTTTGGAGAATAACAGAACTGACATTCCATTAAGCATCTGTAAGATTAAGTTGAAAATATTCTACTTGGGCTAAAAGAATAATCATTCTACCATGGTGCTGTGCCACCTTTACACCCCAAACATTTCTAAACATAATTTCTATTTTACTAGCAAGATGAAGAAAATACAGTGGATATAAGAGGTCTACACACCCCTGTTAAAATGTCAGGTTTCTGTGATGTAGAAAAAAGGAGACAAAGATAAATCATTTCAGAACTTTATCCACCTTTAAATGTGCCCTATAAACTGTACAACTCAATTGAAAAACAAACTGAAATCTTTTAGGTAGAGGGAAGAAAAAATATAAAAATAAAATATGGTTGCATAAGTGTGCACACCCTTAAAGGGTTTCTACCACCACATTTTCACCTATTTAGCTGTCTGACACTAGCGATCTGCTAGTGTCTGCTGTACCTAACCGTGCTATTGTAATCCCTTTCTGTGCAGCGGTTACCCTAAAAAACGTAGTTTTATTGCTATGCTAATGAGCCTCTAGGTGCTATGGGGGCGTCTTTTCAGCACCTAGAGGCTCCGTCCACTCACTATTTCCGCCGCCCAGTGCGCTCATTCAAACGTCAGTATTTTTCTATAATCCGATTTTCTGTCCGTTTTTTGCTGATCCGTTGTTCCTGAAAATGTTTCTGTATGTCATCCGTATGTCATCCGTTTTTTGCAGATCCGTAAAAAACGGAAACATGTATAAATTTCAATAAGCAAATAAAGTTGTTTGGATTTCTTTAAAAAAAAAAATTAAAATGTAATTTCCAGGAACGGATTCCGTATAAAACGGATGACATACGTAATGACATCCGAATGTCTTCCGTTTTTTGTGGATCCATTGACTTTGTATTGTACCAGGATCCGATTTTTCAGGAAAAGAATAGGACATGTTTTATATTTAAACGGACATGCGGAACGGAACAACGGAAACGGACAGCACACATTGTGCTGTCCGTTTTTTTCCAGGACCCATTGAAAATTAATAGGTCCAGATCTGTTCCAGAAAAAACGGAACAGATCAGGAAAGAAAAAACGGACGTGTGAATGGACCCTTAAGAGGACTAAAAATTAACTATGATTCAATGTACTTTAGTTTTTGTTTGAATTGTGTTTGTTGCATTTATGTGTATTTTTGTGACTTTAGTTTATCCCCTTAGGCACTTCCAAAGTTTAAAAGTAGATTGCGGCGCGGCAGGGGTTAATTGCGACAGGATGCCCGCTGAAATCATTCGGCATCCTGTCCCCCCCCTGGTATCGGCGATCGCCGCAAACCGCAGGTCAATTCAGACCTGCTGTTTGCGGCTTTAACCTGGTACGGCGGCGGCGGCGCCATCGGGACCCCATGCATGGAAGGCAGCGCAATGTCTAAGGAAGGCATCGCACTGCCTTCCGGTGACGAGCCTGTGAGATCCAGCCCCCTGGATCTCACAGGCCGGAAGCTGTACGAGTAATACACACAGTATTACTCATATAGCCAATGCATTCCAATACAGAACTACTGGAATGCATTGTAAAGGATTAGACCCCCAAAAGTTCAAGTCCCAAAGTGGGACAAAAAATAAAGTGAAAAAATATAGTTGAAAAAATAAAGTTTTCCCCCCCAAAAATTAAAAGTTTAAAGTAAAAATAAACAAAAATGTCATTTTCCCCATATAAAGTTAAAAAAAATTGGTAAAATATAGGGGGGGGGAAAAAAGTATACATTTTAGGTATCGCCGCGTCCTTATCGACCGGCTCTATAAAGATATCACATGACAACCCCTCAGATGAACACCGTAAAAAAAAAAAAAACTGTGCTAAATAAACCATTTTTTGTCACCTTACATCATAAAAAGTGTAATAGCAAGCGATCAAAGTCATATGCACCCCAAAATAGTGCCTATCAAACAGTCATCTCATCCCGCAAAAAATGAGACCCTACCTAAGATAATCGCCCAAAAACTGAAAAAACTATGGCTCTCAGAATATGGAGACACTAAAACATGATTATTTTTTTTGTTTCAAAAATGATATTGTGTAAAACTTACATAAATAAATAAAAAAGTATACATATTAGGTATCGCCGCGTCCGTATCGACCGGCTCTATAAAAATATCACATGACCTAACCCCTCAGATGAACACCGTAAATTTTTTTTAATAAAAACTGTCCTAAATAAACCATTTTTGTCACCTTATATGATAAAAAGTGTAATAGCAAGCGATCAAAAAGTCACACGCACCCCAAAATAGTGCCAATAAAACAGTCATCTCATCCCGCAAAAATCATACCCTACCCAAGGTAATCGCCCAAAAACTGAAAAAATTATGGCTCTCAGACTATGGAAACACTAAAACATGATCTTTTTTGCTTCAAAAATGAAATCAATGTGTAAAACTTACATAAATAAATAAAAAAAAAGTATACATATTAGGTATCGCCGCATCTGTGAAAACCTGGTCTATAAAAATATCACATGATCTAACCTGTCAGATGAATGTTGTAAATAACAAAAAATAAAAACGGTGCCAAAACAGCTATTTCTTGTTATCTTGCCTCACAAAAAGTGTAATATAGAGCAACCAAAAATCATATGTACCCTAAACTAGTACCAACAATACTGCCACCCTATCCCATAGTTTCTAAAATGGGGCCACTTTTTGGGAGTTTCTACTCTAGGGGTGCATCGGGCTTCAAATGGGACATGGTGTCAAAAAAAAAAACAGTCCAGCAAAATCTGCCTTCCAAAAACCGTATGGCATTCCTTTCCTTCTGCGCCCTGCCGTGTGCCCGTACAGCAGTTTACGACCACATATGGGGTGTTTCTGTAAACTACAGAATCAAGGCCATAAATATTAAGGTTTGGTTTGGCTGTTAACCCTTGCTTTGTAACTGGAAAAAAATTATTAAAATGGAAAATCTGCTAAAAAAATAGAAATTTTGAAATTGTATCTCTATTTTCCATTAATTCTTGTGGAACACCTAAAGGGTTAACAAAGTTAGTAAAATCAGTTTTGAATACTTTGAGGGGGTAGTTTATAGAATGGGGTTATTTTTGGGTGGTTTCTATTATGTAAGCCTCGCAAAGTGACTTCAGACCTGAACTGGTCCCTAAAAGATTTGCTTCTAAACTTCTAAGCCTTGTAACATCCCCAAAAAATAAAATATCATTCCCAAAATGATCCAAACATGAAGTAGACATATGGGGAATGTAAAGTAATAACTGTTTTGGAGGTATTACTATGTATTATAGAAGTAGAGAAATTGAAACTTGGAAATTTGCTATTTTTAAAAAAGAATTGGTAAATTTGATATTTTTTTAATAAATAAAAATGAATTTTTTTGACTTCATGTTACCAGTGTCATGAAGTGTGTCGGACCGGGTGTCGGACCCCCGCCGATCAGAAGCTGATGATCTATCCAGAGGATAGATCATCAGTTAAATGAAAGTGCAGAACCCCTTTAAAGGGATTCTGTCATCAGAATTTAGGCCTATAACCTAAACATATACAGCCTGTAATCGGGCGGCCAAGGCAGGTTCTAGCGAAGTGCGTCGGCCGGCGCATGCGCACTTCGCATAACGAGGCCGCTGCCAGGAGTGAACGATGAACTGAGGTAGGCGGCTCTGATTGAAGGGAGGGCGGAGATTTCAATTCAGAAGGCGGCGCTGGGCACCGAAAGGAGATGGCTGCAGCGGGGCACCCTGCATCGTGAGACGTCTCCTTGGACACATTTTGATGTGAGTGACAGGTTATATAAACCTGTTTTATATGATTATAGAGCCACAGGCGCATTTGATAAGGTCACTTTAGGATTCTGTGTATTAGTAGGGACCTCGCCATATGTTTAGGTTATAGGCCTAAATTCTGATGACAGCATCCCTTTAAGCACAATGTCACATCTTTTCTCTCAAACAAACCTTCAAAACAGGATAGCTTTGAATACAGTTGTGGTGGCATATGACCTTCCTATACAGCTGGGGACAAAACCAAGAGAAATACACGGATTGGGGTCTTCTCCATGGTTACATGGCCTATACACCGACCAACTGAGCGATTGCTGGATGGGTAGGGAGAAGAATTAGGATGCATTCAGACTATGTGGTTGCAATTGTTAAAACTTCAGCAAAACCACAGAAAAAATGCATTCAGTTTTCAATGTGGTTGCAAATTTTTACAGGTAAAACTGAATGCCTATTTCCAAAACGGCTTTGACGTGGCTTGAACTGTACCATCTGAATACACCCTTAGGCCTTATCCTAATGATTTCAGAGGAATCCACTGAATGCATTGGACACATTAGTTTTTCTTCTGGATAAACACATACTGACCAATGAAATAAAACCACATTCTGCAGTCTTGGTGAACAAAGTTATCAAGAACCTAGGCTCTGGGAGTTGTAGTTTGTTGGAGGGCCGCAGGTTGAGCATCCCTGGTATAAGGGAAAGATCTGCACCTGTTCTGTGTTTAGAGCCGCACTTGGATTGGCTCAAAATCACTGATAAGAAATCACTGACCAAACACTGATGAGTGAATGAGGCATAAAAGGAAGATCAGTGGTATAGATCAGCTAAAAATCATTTGCTGGAAAAAACCTGCAATGACCAAATCTATTCTGTTCACACGTGCTTTTTTTTCTAAAATATATTGGCAAATGAAATAATGTCAACAAGGTCCATGGAAAAGATGTCTCTGGCCATTACAAACACTGACCTCACAGAACAATCAAAAGGAAACACATAGATCCTGTTTGCGTAAAACAGTAAGGCTTAGACATCACACAAACTTCCATGTCTCTCCGCGAATTACGATGCCTATATGGAAAGGACAGACCAAGAGGTTGAGGAGAACAGGACTAAGAGCAATAGAGCCCAAAACTGGCTCTGGCTTTTCTAGAGATGGTGTGCGAGCAAACCGACTGAGGTGGAAACCAAATCAAATGCTTGTGGTTCTTTGAGTAAATATGGTCTTCCTAAACGGTGCTGCAGTTGGTGAGGAGCGGTTGGGATCGGAGTAATCATATGCTCATCTCTTCTGCAGGCCTTTCTCAGAGGGTCCATTCACACGTCCGTTGTGCATCCAGTGTCATCCAGTGCTAGTTTGATAAATACTAACCTAATTGATCTGGTCAACACCTCAATCCCATAGAATGGAATGGTGGTTTCACATGTGCACTACTGTTTGAGTCAGAGAGGTGACTCAGAACTCCTCAGTCTCGGGATTTCCTGGGATACCAGCTGTAGGACCACCTAAGATCTATTATTTATCACCTATCCTGTGAATTTGGGATAACCCCTATAACGTATAACATACTTTTTTAAAGTGGTTTTCCTATAAAAAAACAATTATAGCCTATCCACAAGGAAGATGAATTTTTTTTTAAAAAAAGGGTGATTACTGAGGGCTCTACCAATCAAACGATCCCAAGTCCCATGTGTGAATAGAGAGGTGGTGGGAAGTGTGATCACCACTCTATGAGACTAGTGGAAATAGCCAAGATCTGTACTTGCCATCTCAGTCTTTCCATAGACAGTGACCAGAACCATGGTTATTACATAAATGACTCGGAGTGCCCTGTTCTTGTGATCAGTAGGGGTCCAAGCAGTTGGAACCTCCAGCTATTATGTATTTAGCACCTATCCTGTGCATTGGTAAGAAATGCTGTTGGGAAACTCCTTTCATTGGAGACATCGTCTTAACCTAAGGCATTATCTATCCATCTGCGCGCGTTATCCATCCTTGCAATCCTGTCTGTGACGATAATGAAATGGCTGCGCCGAATCTTTGGTTCTTAATCTCTTCCTTCCATAGGCTGTTCTCACAAAATTTGGTAAATCTCACGACAGCAGCATGTCCTCTCCCTGGCTGTGAAGTGAGCAGGGAGGAGGAGAAGACACTAAGGAGAGCAGATGTCTCCTCCTCCCGGTACCTTTACTAGTCATTTGCAAATTAGGCACCAGAACAGAGCAGGGGGAATAGGACTGCAGGATCAGACTACACATTCTGCTTGTTGTCTGTCACCATGGAGATGCATAGTTTGTGTAGGAGCCGTGACAACACATGTTGTAATGCAATACCAAGCACAGCTAAATACAAGATAAAAAAGAGAATAGCTGCGCTTACCTGCACTGAATCTCAAAGGAAGCACAGACTGAGAACAAAGCGCCATAAGCACAATAGAAAAGAAAAAGGAATCCAGCTTCCAAAAAAGTGACAGCCCTTATGTGCTAAATAAAATCCAATTCAGAAGCCACGTCTACGTGTTTCGGATCATACAACCGTGATCCTTACTCACTGATCCTTATCCAATGGATGGCTCAGTGGTAAACTGCAGATTGGTGGGCCTGCCAGGAGTTGGAACCTGCTGATCTAATACTGAAGACCTACCCTGAGAACAGGACATCAGTATTACCCGGACAACTGCTTTAATGTCCATCTGTTATTAAAAGCATCCACATTCTAGAAGAGATGAATTGATCCTTTATACCAGGACTACAAAGCTTTCAAGTGCATTAATTGTACTTTGGGTATATGGCTGGAAAGATATTCTCACATACATTTCATATCCAACCCACAATATGACACACTGTCATTTTAATTTTGACAAATTAAAATAAAAAAAGATTACACAAACATATGGTAAACAGATTTTCAACTCTTTCAAGCCACATTCAAAAGGAACTAATATCCACTCAGAAGATTCATTTAACCTCACTTTTCACATTCTTAAAAGAGATAAAATGTTCACTCCGTCCTGCAGTCAGCTTCTGAGAGCGAGGATACATAACCATTTTAATGATGCCACTGGATGAAAAAGCTTTATATCACGGAAGAATAGACTGCTCGCTAAAACTAGACCCCCTACCAGCTGCCAATCTGGTTATGTAATATTGTGTAGTAGCAGCTGCCATTTGTCCTAACCAGTGGGGTATATTCAATATATATCTACATTTTTTAGGACAGGGATGCCCAACCTGCAGCCCTCCAGCTATTGCAAAACTACAACTCCCAGCATGACTGGACAGTCTACAGCAGGGCATGAGGGGAGTTGTAGTTTTACAACAGCTGGAGGGCCGCAGGTTGGTTGAGCATCCTTGTTTTAGGATATCATTAATTAAGGTGAAGTAAACTATAACAGAATATGGCAACACCAATTGGAAGGCCAGTCAATAGGTTACACATTCTACCAGAACAGCTCATTTTGTGAACAAATTTGTAAAAAATTTTAACCTCTTAAGGACCTCTGGTCTAAATGCTGGTGGGATTCCACACTTTAAACACTCAGCAGGAGCTGTAGCTGCCGGATGCCTGCTGTCTGACCCAGCAGACACTCAGAGGCATTGTCCATGATCGGCAATAATGTCAATCACAGGCTACCCTGGATCCTGTGGCCAATGATGATCACAGGAACTGAACAGTGAAATCCCAGGATTGCCGTGCTCATTGGGCCCAAAATGGCTCTCCATTGTTGAGATCACGGGAGCGATTCAGTTACTATAGAAGCCTCAGGCCTTCTGAAGGCTCTTAGACCTGCCACAGAGAAGTTCTTATGACATAGGAAAATAGTGACTCTCCCATAAGCTGCAATGTTAAATCATTGGAGACTATAGGACAGGGGTAGGCAACCTCCGGCACTCCAGGTGTTGTGAAACTACAACTCCCAGCATGCATACTTGCATGACGATACTGTCCAATCAGTACTGCCTGTCAGGGCGTGTCCCTGTACATGGTGATACTGTCCAATCAGTACTGCCTGTCAGGGCGTGTCCTTGTACATGGTGATACTGTCCAATCAGTGCTGCCTGTCAGGGCGTGTCCCTGTACATGGGGACACTGTCCAATTAGTACTGCCCGTCAGGGCGTGTACCTGTACATGGGGACACTGTCCAATCAGTACTGCCTGTCAGGGCGTGTCCCTGTACATGGTGATACTGTCCAATCAGTACTGCCTGTCAGGGCGTGTCCCTGTACATGGTGATACTGTCCAATCAGTACTGCCTGCCAGGGAGTGTCCCTGTACATGGGAACACTGTCCAATCAGTACTGCCTGTCAGGGCGTGTCCCTGTACATGGGAACACTGTCCAATCAGTACTGCCTGTCAGGGCGTGTCCCTGTACATGGGAACACTGTCCAATCAGTACTGCCTGTCAGGGCGTGTCCCTGTACATGGGAACACTGTCCAATCAGTGCTGCCCGTGTCAGACTGCGCAGGGACACATCCCTAACTGGTAATACCATGTTGCAAATTCATAAATCTTCAAGCAGCAATAAATGAGGGACAGAACAACAAAGAGTTATAAGAACAGATGCCCCAGAATCAGGGACGTAGCTAAAGGCTACGGGCCGCCCTTCGTGCTTTGTGGCCAGGGGCAGGGAAGCACATTGCCTTCATACTGCCTAAGGCTACTTTCACACTGGCGTTTCTGGGTCCGCTTGTCAGATCCGTTTCAAGGCTCTCACAAGCGGCCCAAAACGGATCAGTTTAGCCCCAATGCATTCTGAATGGATAAGGATCCGCTCAGAATACATCAGTTTGCCTTCGATCAGTCTCCATTCTGCTCTGGAGGCGGACACCAAAACACTGCTTGCAGCATTTTGGTGTCCGCCTAGCGATGGAGCCAAACTGAGCCGTCCTGACTTACAATGTAAGTCAATGGGGACGGATCCGTTTTCACTGACACAATATGGTGCAATTGAAAACGGATCTGCCTCCCATTGACTTTCAGTGCAAGTCAAAACGGATCCGTTTGCATTATCATGAAGAACATTCCCCACTGTGCCCCCCATTCTGGTTTCCCGCCCTGTATGCTAATCCATACCATCGGTACAGGGAGGACGTGTTTCTCAAAGGGCATCTCCTTCTTACACAAAAAAAAAAAAAAGCTCACAGTCCGGGAATAGGAGATGCCCCCCTAGAGAAACACGGTCGTCTCTTCCTTCCTATACGGATGGTATGGATTAGCATACAGGGCGGGAAACAAGAATGGGGGGCACAGCGGGGGAACGGAGCAGCACATCAGAAAATTAAGCGCAACGACATCTCCTCAATATGCCCTACAGTGCCAGGTATTTATATGGTAATGTCAGGATCGGTGAAAGGTCCCCTTTAATGCCTTTTTGTTGAAATTGGTTATTTTGAGCATTAATTGTGCTAATTTTGCATCAGTTCAGTCAGTTTTCAGTTATTTTTGACTGGAGAAAACTCCTGTCTTGTACTTTTTCTCCTGTCAAAAATACCTAAAACCTGACGGAACTAACACAAACTGATGCTCAACATACATCCATCCTTTTCTTCTTCTTCATTTTTCTGTCCTTCTGATGGATCAGAAAGCTCAACACAGATGTGAACAAGCCCTAAAATTAGATGTCAGGAGAGGTGACAGGCCCTCTTGAATGCAGCTCTACACAGTGCAAGGATGTACTGTACACTGTCCTATGGTACAAAAGAAAAGTACACGTCCTAATACATAAAGAACGTTTCCCAAAGTAAGCTGAATCCCACCTGCTCCCCCCACCACGGCTAAAATTCCCCTTCATGGACTGACCACAAAATTAGGTAAAAGGCCAGGAACGGCCACATTCCCATGTGTGTGGAAGTTATAAGGTAGAAGCCAGAAGAGATAACTGAGGACTCCGGATACTCCCCTCCTCCCTCTGAAAAATATTGGACCAGTGACATAAAACTATTTTCGCACAGATGTGGAATAGATTTGGACAATGTGCATAGAAGGTGAAATGAAGGGTGTGGGGATGCACTCATTGTACATATCACATCTTTCCACATGGTTCCTGAATGCGGGGGGAAAGATTTCCAAGCCCATGTTATTCTTTGCTTATGGTGCTTTGTTTCCTCTATGCAGGCAGAAAATACAGAAGAGAGCTCTTTATACATTACTGGATACAATCATACGCTTCCTATGGTCATATCATCACAATGACAATTACCTTTTCTTCTCGTGAGCCAAATGCCACAGTACAGCACAAAATACATCCCCGAAAACTTCCACTGGCCGGCAGTGAGGAGGACTCAGTCGGCCCCACGGGAAATTGCCCTGCAAGGTCTATGGCCAATCCACCCCTGTGCAGCTCTGACTAAGGCCGGGCGACGACCATATTAAAAAAATACATCATGTTTTGGCTACAACACACAGCCAGATTTTCATATGATCTGTATGTTCATGTAGGACGCAGACTTGGCCACCTCTGGAGGAAACGGTCTCCAATGGTCTCCAGGTCCATGTTCAATGAGACATGGACCAGAACAGTACATGCTCTTAGTTTCTCCAGATGGACAGTTTGTGTGGAAAAAACAGAGATGTCAACTGTACGGGTCCATATGCTGTCCATGTCCAGATCGTCTGAATCGGGCCTTAAAGGGGATATCCAATACCATAAACTGCCCCCCCCCCCCCCCCCATATGTGCTGGGCTCCTCACAGGGAATATACTTACCGCTGCTGATGCATCGTGGGTGATGCTAGGGAGGCTTGTCCCAGTCTCCACCTGCCATTGGCTGCTCCCCCCGACACCAGATGTTTTCATCCACGCACAAGGAGAAGCAGCTGTGGTGCGGGGACCAAAAGCGGAGCGAGGTAAGTATATTCCCTGTAAGGGGCCCGGCACATGGGGGGCAGTTTATGGTATTGGATAATCCCTTTAAAAGCGCTGTCTAGAGCATTTCTCAATGAACACTTATATGGGATGAGCATGGTCCGTGGTAGCGGAATCCATAACGGAATTCTTAGATAACCCGAACCTTGTACTCTGAACATGAAAACAGACGTTCGCTCAACACTATTTATAATCGTTCTAGTCTTGCTGAAAAATAAATCTGTTTGCTTACTATACACTAACTTTTTGGAGAGTGTAGAGCATGGAGGATGGACAGAGCAACAACCTGGGCTTTTGGTATTTCAGACAACAATGAAATTAGGCTGCAGAGATCTATCACAGAAGTAATGTAACATACAGCAGAGGAGCCGCCACATTACAAAGAGCTGTATTCTAACCCGTTGTTGGGAGAAGACTACTCAAGGCACTTGAGAACTTCCCATAAAGCGACCTGGAGTTCCTGTGACCGCTGCAGATGACATGCACACCTTACACATGATCATGACAACAACACAAATGCACTCTTGTACCCTATATATAAAATATATCCCTCTGTATGGACTCCCTGGACCACAACACAGGTAACACTGGGAGAGCCGAACATCTCTGAAGAATCGTCTTGGAGGGACTCTCTCAGAATCAGCAAGTTATAGAACAGACTGAAGAAATAGCACAGACATACTCCTCTCTATGCCAAGCCACCTACTCGTCACAGACATCAAAGACCTATGCCATCCAGCAAAGGAAAACGCTGACACATGAAGAGGCGACCCCGGGTCACATGCCGAGTCACTTCTCTTTTAATGATGTGATAAAACCTGCTCTTTCATGCAGAAAGCAGGTAAGGATAATCCAGGACAATACATAAAAGCAATACCTTGGAGATAAATCTGACACCGTCCCAAAAAAAACGGCATTAATGTGCAACAGCAATAGAACAAATCCCGTTCTCAAATTACTAGACATTCTCGCTTCTGTCCAAATCCCCCATCCCCCATCTTCAACAAGTGTTGTCATTTTACAACATGCCAAATGCTGTGGTACAAAAATGTGCCTGAAATCTAAACCTGGACTCATGCAAAAGTATCTACTACAATATACAGTAAACACAAAGCAATACAAATACCATAGAAAGATTTACTTGTGCCACAAAAGACAATTGGGCTGCCCGACTAGAATCGGAAAATGACATTTTGGAAAACGCAGTGTCGCAAGTTTAGCCCCTGTGATGGTCCACAGTACACATGAAATTGGAGTGTAGGCGTCAGGTACAAGCACCAGTGGTATCATGGACCCTCCGGTGCCCCATCGATATGCTGTAGCTCACACATCCATGGTCTTTCACAGTCACCTGGTCCAATACGGTAAGTAATTATGAACTATACAAAAGCCACAAACACATGCGGACAACTCCTTACAGCTGTTAAAGGGATATCCTGGCCCTGAAACGGCATAAATAATGCAAAAACCTTTTACCAGCTCAGTAAAGAAAGCATAGCTACTAAATGACACATCAACAAACACACACTAGTGATCAATTACAGAACACCAAAAAATAAAAAAGATTACAACATACATCTACTAAGAGTGTCCATCTACTAAGAGTGAAAGCTGGTTAGTAATCCAAGTCCCAGTGAGCGTCACTACCCCGTAATATTTGTCATATCCAATAATTGGCAGCAGACATGGGTGCAGGTCATAGATGAGGTCTGTGTGCCACAGTCTGCCCTTACCAGCTCTGGTGGGTGGCATTCTGGCTCCAGCTCAGCCTCCACAGCAGCGGCAGCAGCAGCAGCATCCTTATACTGCTGAGGGGACTCTATCACCAGCTCCTTCTTAACACTTTTGCCTGTGCCTGTCCTATTTTGCATCTTCGGTGAGCCACGGTTGCTGTAATAGGTCTCCCAAAAATCTTCACAGTACTTCAATAGGAGCGAACATGTCAGAAAACCAGAGGGAGTGGGAAGTGCCTCTCCCAGCTTTGGAAATCTCAGAGCAGGAAAAAAAAAAAAAGACAAAAATCGGATAGTTCTTTTCTAGTGAGAAACCCTGTGCAGTTGTGAGCCGGCCTCTGAAGGGGGCTGGAATAGTGTCCGGGCTGGAAAAGGAGGATCTGCTTTCATGACACAAGGAAAACAAGGCACAAGTGCTGCGCTGTGCATGGTGCAAGAGGAGCAGATGTCCTCCTCACTGCAGTAGCAGGGATGACAAGTTCTTCACCGGCTGCTCGTTTGAGGAGCTCTCATACAATGGGATAGGGTTTGTTCTATTTTTTTACGAGACCTTACAATAAAAGCCACTTTAAAACAAAGCCATGTACATGAGCAAGCATTGCCATCCTATAGAGAGGCATACCTCTGCACTAAACGGCTTTCTCTGTGAAATGTGCACACCCATGTAATCTGTTACTAATCATAAAGGGAGGGAACCATTCCACTGGCTTACCTCCAAGCCAATGACTCTCCCTCTAAAAGACAAGCCATACTGAGCACCTGTGGTAAGAAATCTTCTACCGCTCTACTGTATGTACTAAACCCTGGCAACCGTATATTTACCTACTAGACAAAAGGAGTTCTAGACAAGTCTCAAACCGGAATGACACAAACTATTCACATTCCGGATATAATCAAAGGGGTGCTGTTGTTGGGGGAATCTACTGTTGGGGTTGGACCTGGATTTAATTTTCTAGATTTTTTTTGTTAGAAAAGTGTCAGAAATGTTTATTAAATGAGCAACTCCAGGACATCTAGGATGACATGAGGAAAAGCATCTACACCCTTTGTCAAAGCATCTACATCAGAAAACTAGTTTAAAATACATTGATAAATCACCACAATATGGTTAAACTGGCCATTGTGACTATGAAGAACTGAGCTGTGTTACTGCTCCAAATTACCATGAGGAAGCCCCTGTCCATATGCTCTATTAGGCAATAGGGAGGAACCTATTGCCTAATAGCTAGAGAAGAGCTCCATCAGCTAGGTCCTGGTGACCAACTCTGTGCGGAGAAGCTCCCACACAAAGAAGAAAGTGATCATTATCTTCATCATGAGCTCCCATTAGGATCAACTAGCCACTACAAACTCCATGGATTAACAGTCATATATTTAGGGGAAAAAAATAAAACGGGTCAACCCAACCTGCGGACAGCTCATGCAAACACAATTTGCACCTTTGCAGTCCTGAGGGACTCTTTTGGGGCAGGTTATCATAATAAAGTAAGGGCCCCCTTTGAGACAAGAGACAATCTGAAATGCAGAAGATAAAAAGCAATGTACCATTCCAGTTGCTGTAAGAAAAATTACGATTCTATGGTGGAGGCATCTCAGTACAGCTGGACCTCACAATTTGTATATTGCCTAAAGAAAGGAAAGTCTAGTAACCTAAAAATGCTTTTGGAGGGGGAAGCTCTACAAATATAGCATCTGTTGGAGCATGCCATGCAACAAGAATGACCCCATTCCACCTCTGTATGCTAATTATCTGTCCTCCTGAAGGAACAAACAAAACTGTCAAGTGCCATCTATAGGTAGGTGGAAACCTCCGACCCAAGAGCCTTAAAATATGGCTAGGGATATCAGCTAAACCATCTGTAGACAGGTGATGGTGGCTGTAGACCAGATGAGATGCCTTTGTAGCAGCTCATGGAGAGTACTGGCTCACCTTGCTCCATTAGTGGTTTTACAGGGTTAGATACCTATAGGTGGCACAAGAAATAGTTTCTGCCTTTTGGAGGAAAGTCAATTTCATACTTTTCCCAGAGAGCATTGCTTGAAGACTCCATAGATGGCTCTCCCCAAGGAGGACAGAGCCCGAGAGTTTACCCGTGCACGAAATAACAAGTATACAAAAATAAGAAAAAGGCACATTGTAAGGATCTCCAAAAACACGAATACCGGCAGTGTGTATCCTGCATTTGTTCCTTTCGCACCCTCTGCCCTATGTTAAAAATGTCTATTCTTAAGTCCACAAAACAGACAAGCATAGGACATTTTATATATATTTTTTGTGGGGCTGCAGAACAGACATATGGATGCAGACATCACACTGTGTGCTGTCCACATCTTTTGTGGCCCTATTGAAAAGACCAAAAATACAGTTGGGTGCATGAGACCCAATGCAAATGTAAGATGATAAAAAATACCACATTTAGAGTTTTTCTATCGCCAGAATTAACCCTATTAAACTGGCTGACATTAGCGATGTGCTAATGTCAGCAGACCTTACCTGTACTATGTTTATGCTTATGGATGCCCCGATTACTGCACAATTTTAACTTTGATGATATGCAAATTATTCTCTAGGAGCAGGGGGGGGGCTGTTAATTCTGGTGACAGAAACCCTTAAAAGGCTGATCATTTGCTTACAATGCAAGAAACTGCCCTGAGGTCCTGAATATTGGCTCTTACATAGGAAAGTATATCAGTCACGTGTAGTAAGTAGATGGACGCTAGACCAATGGTATAACGGCAAATCATGAAACAGTATGGGCAATGTAGTCACATCCTGCAGATGAGGATCCCTGGTAAGGACAATGTGAATAGGACCTGCTGAGATCATTTCAGTAATAGTCTTGTTAACTCAGGTGAGAATGTTGACGAGCACAAGGCTGGAGATCATTATGTCAGGCTGATTGGGTTAAAATGGCAGACTTGACATGTTAAAAGGAGGGTGATGCTTGAAATCATTGTTCTTCCATTGTTAACCATGGTGACCTGCAAAGAAACGTGTGCAGCCATCATTGCGTTGCATAAAAATGGCTTCACAGGCAAGGATATTGTGGCTACTAAGATTGCACCTCAAATCAACAATTTATAGGATCATCAAGAACTTCAAGGAAAGAGGTTCAATTCTTGTTAAGAAGGCTTCAGGGCGTCCAAGAAAGTCCAGCAAGCGCCAGGATCGTCTCCTAAAGAGGATTCAGCTGCGCTATTGGAGTGCCACCAGTGCAGAGCTTGCTCAAGAATGACAGCAGGCAGGTGTGAGCGGATCTGCACGCACAGTGAAGACTTTCGGAAGATGACCTGGTGTCAAGAAGGGCAGCAAAGAAGCCACTTCTCTCCAAAAAAAACATCAGGGACAGATTGATCTTCTGCAGAAAGTATGGTGAATGGACTGCTGAGGACTGGGGCAAAGTCATATTCTCCGATGAAGCCTCTTTCCGATTGTTTGGGGCATCTGGAAAAAGGCTTGTCCTGAGAAGAAAAGGTGAGCGCTACCATCAGTCCTGTGTCATGCAAACAGTAAAGCATCTTGAAACCATTCATGTGTGGGGTTGCTTCTCATCCAAGGGAGTGGGCTCACTCACAATTTTGCCCAAAAACACAGCCATGAATAAAGAATGGTACCAAAACACCCTCCAACAGCAACTTCTTCCAACAATCCAACAACAGTTTGGTGAAGAACAATGCATTTTCCAGCACGATGGAGCACCGTGCCATAAGGCAAAAGTGATAACTAAGTGGCTCGGGGACCAAAACGTTGACATTTTGGGTCCATGGCCCGGAAACTCCCCAGATCTTAATCCCATTGAGAACTTGTGGTCAATCCTCAAGAAGTGGGTGGACAAACAAAAACCCACTAATTCTGACAAACTCCAAGAAGTGATTATGAAAGAATGGGTTGCTATCAGTCAGGAATTGGCCCAGAAGTTGATTGAGAGCATGCCCAGTCGAATTGCAGAGGTCCTGAAAAAGAAGGGCCAACACTGCAAATACTGACTCTTTGCATAAATGTCATGTAATTGTCGATAAAAGCCTTTGAAACGTATGAAGTGCGTGTAATTATATTTCACTACATCACAGAAACAACTGAAACAAAGATCTAAAAGCAGTTTAGCAGCGAACTTTGTGAAAACGAATATTTGTGTCATTCTCAAAACTTTTGGCCACGACTGTACAGTGCTAGCCCAATTCGTCTCCATTTGAGAAGAGGGATCAGTAACTTACACAGCAAACACACACGCACTTGTTTACAGCTTGAAATAATAGCCTCATAATTCAGAAATGTTGACACAGCCAGGACGGTGACAGCTGGAGAAAAGGAATCGCTGTCCCCATTATTTACTTAATTACAGTGACTCTGAGGAGGCTCCTGGTGGTGTCAGCAGTTCACGTTCCACATTCGGCTGAGCAGGAATGCTTCTTTATTGCTCATACCATGATCTTCATATGCCGCCAGCGCAGCACTGAATCACTCTTCACAACATTTATTTCTCAGCAGGTTTAAATCTGGAAAGTAATTATTAAACACTGTCTCGATTAGGAAAGTACTGTGTCTCAGGCAACGGTCACACCTGCGTCACTGCTTACTTTTGTAACTGACCAATGACAGGTAATGACGGACGCATTCTGAAAGGTTACCAGCAAATCCCAATAGACCCCGGGATTATGATATTTTTGATGGAAGCATCTATGGTGGTGGTCATAGTGGTAGGCTAGCTAAAACCGTTAACTTAAAGTGGTTGTCTCATCTCAGACAATGGGGGCATATCGCTAGGATGTGCCCCCATTGTCTTATAGGTGCAGGTCCCACCGCTGGGACCCACACCTATACTGGGAACGGAGCCCCGCAAAGTGGTGGCTGTAGGACTCCGGTCCGGCCACCACCAAGCTCTCTCCCTATAGAAGTGAACGGGAGCGTACTGCGCATAACCGGCCACCGCTCCCATTCACTTCTATGGGCCAGACGGAGATAACCAAGCCAGCATCCGCTATTTTCACCGGCCCCATAGAAACTGCGCAGTGCACCCTCCACCACTTTCGGGGCTCAGTTCTCGGTGGTGGGGTCCGCACCTATAAGCCAATAGGGGGAATATTGCTATTGTCTGAGATGAGACAACCACTTTAAAGAGGAGTATCAGGATACGTAGGGCAGGGACCCAACTGCACTTACGATTTTTCCTGGGTGGCGCTCCGTTCGCTCGCTGTGGCCCCTGTTGTATTCTCCCGCCTGGTATGCTAATTTTAGCATCGGAACAATGAGGAGGAGACTGAGTCTTTCTCCGTGGTCGTCTACTTCTCCCTGTCTGTAGCGCTGTCCAATAGCAGCGGAGAGCGTCACAGCCAGGGAGAAGATGATTTTTTTTCTCCCTGGCTGTGACGCTCTTCGCTGCAATTGGACAGCGCTACAGCCAGGGAGAAGGAACGCCCACGGAGAAAGACTCAGTCTCCTCCTCATTGTTCAGATGCTAAAATTAGCATACCAGGCGGGAGAATATAACGGGAGACACAGCGGGCGAACGGAGCGGCGCCCCGAGAAAAAATAGTAAGTGCAGTTAGATCTCTGCACTATGCCCTACGTATCCTGATACTTTGTTTATAATGTCTGGACCCATGAAAGGTCCTCTTTAAGCTTGTGTCATGCTGTAAAGTATCTTCAGGGGGTGTCAGTAATCCATCCCATCTCCTCCCCTTTCAACTTGAGTAAAGGGTCTACTCGTGTTTCTATGGCAACCTAACACTATACCTGTCCAGTCCGTCTTTTTGGAGAGTGACTATTGACAAAATGATGGGACACTTCCCTGGTGTGGCAATGCCCAGTACACACTTGCCAGCGTGGGGCTACCAAACACTAATTTTGGTGCTACAAAAATGAACGCCACCATATGTACAGATGTAGCAGGCATTAAAGCAATTCCTGACACAAGCTTATTGCGCTGGCTTAGTTTAACCATGTCCAATCGAGTTACACTGTTGGGTTAACAGAGTTACATATCAGATAAACAATTTAACCCACTGATGCTGGCACTAGCTAGATCTGTATGTTTCCAGATTTATTTATATGAGTAATCCCTAGGGCCAGCCTGTCTGAGGGGTCGGCAGCTGACGACAGAGCACGAGAGCCTATGGCTTCCATGCCCGCTGTTTACTCTTATTGGCCTGAAGACTATGAGGCAGAATACCAGCACAGACAGAGGCAGTGACATCATCAGGACCTCCTGCTCCGTGTCCCTGGTGAAGCGATGGCATAGATGGACGAGATGCCATAATCGCGCTGCCAAGGACCCGATGCAGGCAGGTAGCATAGGCTTACACACAGGAGCATGAAGCTTGAGCCAGGTGAGTTTTTTTAATGCTGGTAACACTAAAGAGGGAGGCCATGCTAAACGCTAGGAACACTAAAGAGGGGCCATGCTAAACGCTAGGAACACTAAAGAGGGGGCCATGCTAAACGCTAGGAACACTAAAGAGGGGGCCATGCCAAACACTAGGAACACTAAAGATGGGGCCATGCCAAACACTAGGAACACTATAGAGGGAGGCCATGCTTAACACTAGGAACACTAAAGAGGGGGGCCAAGCCAAATACTAGAGGCACTAAAGAGGGAGGCCATGCTAAACAATAGGAATACTGAAGAGGGGGCCCATGCTAAATACTAGGGACAGTAAAGAGGGGGCCAAGCCAAATACTGAAGGCACTAAAGAGGGGAACCATGCTTAATACTGGGGACACTAAAGATGATGCCATGCAAAATACTAGTGACACTACTGGGGGCATTATACATGCTGGTGGAACTACTCGGGTGCATTATAAATACTGGGGGCACTACAGGGGTGCATTATAAATACTGGGGGTACTACAGCAGGGCAGTAAAAATAGTGGAAGCACTACGGGAGGGGGGGTCATTATAACTATTGGGGGCATGGCAGGGAGATAAATACTGAGGGCACTTCAAGGGGGCATTAGAATTGCTTTATTGTTACTGGAATCATTATATGGGCATTACTGTTGGCAGGGTAACACTGTTGGGGCACAAGGAGACGAGACGTGGCTGAAATAATTTGGCATGGCAGTCTGGTCCGAATGCAGAACATGAGGAAATAGTACATCTATATCAGGAGACATCACTAGATGTAAGAGGTATGTTGTGTTGGATTCTCCTGTATGTTTGGAAGTGCTATACATTGTGTTTACCCAGATATTAGTAGTGTAGCTGTGGGAAGGGACTGGATTGATAATTTGCATTGGGGAGGGCACCATTTTAGCTTTCACCTCAGGCAGCATATAGGCTAGGCTAGGCTATCCCGAGGTGTTAGTGGCTTATTATTGTAAAATAAATCGATAACAAATGGGGAGACTTCTCAATGGTGTTGCGGGTGGAAGGGGGGGGGGGGGGTACATGACTGTGTTAATGTCATCCCAAAGGATTCATTTCTACTTGAAAAGTAACAGCTAATAGATTACAATGTGCATTTTATTATTTTTTATTATAAAAGAACTGATACAAAAAAAGAATAATAAATAATACAAAGCAGGGCACAATGTCTAGAAATGTGACAAACATAAGTGACCACAGTATATATAGGATAACAGACAAGTTTGCAGAGCGCAAAATAACAGCTGGTAAAATATTGTCTTTGGATGCTCTGTACAGAAAGACCAATATATTTCCTTTTAGGAAAACAAACAGCTGAGAAAACCACCAAGTTGGAGAAATACCACACTTATAACACACTCATCCCACCTCAAAGACTATGGAGATTTCAAAATGCACGCAACATATACACTATGCATCAGCATGAAACATGTGATCTAAAATATGTGCTGAGCCATATGTCCAGTGCTCCATTTTCTGCGTTTTTTCCTCCGTCCTAAATTCACCCATCTAAGATACCATGTGCTTAAGAAGACCAGATTACTCAGGATAGATCATTAATATCAGAGGGTCAGACTGTTATAAGAGACTGTGGTGCTCCGTGAGCACTTAGTCCATCTTCCTAGGCCAGTGATGTCACTGTACATTGGTCACGAGGCCTAGGTGCCACTCAGTCCCATTCAAGTGGAGAGGGCTGAGCTGCGATACCAAGCACTGCCACTATACAACGTGCGGCACCATGCTTGGTAAACTGTGAAGAGACCAGTGCTCCAGCGAGTGCAACGGCTTCTTCAACCAGCTGATCGCCGGGAGTAGGACCTCCGCCAATCTGATATTGATGACCTATCCTGAGGACAGATCATCAACATTAAATTCCCGGATAATCCCTTTAATTTTCTGCAGAGCGCAGAATTTTTTATTTTGTTATAAACTATACCTGAAACTGCTTAAATTATTTCTAAAGACCAGAAAACCAAGGCAATATATAGAGTGCAGAAAATTGTCATCTCATGTTTAGAGAACTAGACAAGGCCATCCTCCGATCGGTGTTGGAGGCTCCATTAGGGACCACCATTACAGATTCCATCAAAAACAGTGGACATAATAGGACGGCATTTAGCGCTCTTGTCCTTTAAAATTGTACACCATGTTGGAAACCTGATGGACCTCTTAAGAGTATGTTGAGCTGTAAGTGTCCATCATTTGAAGGACAGGGCACTACTCTCAGTGCGAAGAAGTGAACACAGCCTTGACCACATTAACGATTTTTATACATCCAACCAATTTCATATATGTAGGAAACTAGGCTTATTTAGGGGGATACAGCAAGTTGACCCTTTAAATGCAAATGTACATGTCACCTACCTAGTACTGTGAAAGAATTCCATTGTTCAATACGGCAATAAATGCTTATGCCAGGCTTTTTTGTCACTTTTTTTCTTACAATGCCAATTTTTTTACCCTAGAGAAAGTGGGCAAGGCTGCCATGAAAATGTTGAAATATTATCCAGTAGCTTGAAATTTTGACAGACACGTTTGCTTGGCAGACTCCAGCAGTCCTAATCACCTATAAAAAGCTGGTGGTGCCCATTCCTGACTGTCAGCATGCTATCAAACATGTCAGAAACCAACTCTGCAGCCATGACACGTCGCTCCTGAGAAGAGAGCAATTTCACAAAGCCACCTGCTTCAAGACGTCTGGGTCAGGCCATGCCTAACATCTTATTCTGACTGCTTCAATTCTCTAAGAGAAGACAGCGGCCAGGAAAACACAGGGGTCGAGTGCTTCACAATGTTATGTGGACACCATATAAATTCCAAAGAAGTGCAACTCGGCTTGGGCTACACTGAGTAAAAGTCAAATGTGAACAGGGTGGAAAGTTGTAGTGACCAAGTGTTGGACATTTTGCCACCATCCCAAGGTAGCACCGCGAGTTCCACATGCAGAACCACAGAACACTGCTGAGCCATAGAGGGAAATTTATCAAGTAACATACTTCTCTCGCCACTTGTGAAAAGTGATGACAAACACGTGTGTTTTGAGGTGTATTTTTACATATACCCATGCTGGGTGAGATAAATATCTCTGTAAAATTACAACTTTGTAAAAGACAACTTTTCCCATTTTTCTATACAGAGATATTTATCTCACCCAGCATGGGAATATGTAAAAATACACCTCAAAACACATTGCCCTACTTCTCCTGAGTACGGCGATACCACATGTTTGACACTTTTTTGCAGCCAAGGTGCGCAAAGGGGCCCAAATTCCAATGAGAATCTTTACGATTTCACAGGGCATTTTTTACGCATTTGGATTCCAAACTACTTCTCACGCTTTAGGGCCCCTAAAATGCCAGGGCAGTATAAATACCCCACATGTGACCCCATTTTGAAAAGAAGACACCCCAAGGTATTCCGTGAGGGGCATGGCGAGTTCCTAGAATATTTTTTTTGGCACAAGTTAGCGCAAAATTATTTTTCTTTTATTTTTTATCTCTTACAAAGTCTCATATTCCACTAACTTGTGACAAAAAATAAAATTTTACATGAACTTGCCATGCACCTCACGAAATACCTTGGGGCGTCTTCTTTCCAAAATGGGGTCACATGTGGGGTATTTATACTGCCCTGGCATTTTAGGGGACCTAAAGCGTGAGAAGAAGTCTGGAATATAAATGTCAAAAAAAAATTACACATTTGGATTCCGTGAGGGGTATGGCGAGTTCATGTGAGATTAAATTTTTTGTCACAAGTTAGTGGAATATGAGACTTTGTAAGAAAAAAAATATATAAATTTCCGCTAACTTGTGCCAAGAAAAAAAATAAATCATCTATGAACTCGCCATGCCCCTCAAAAGTGATCTTTATAGCGCCGCAGCGATTTTACGGTGTTTTTGCAGTGGTCAGAAAAAATAATAATTCTGTCACTGCGGTGGGGCGGACTGAACGCAAGTGTGCGCACAAGATCAGGCCTGATCAGGCGAACACTGCGTTTTTTGTAGAGCCTATAGAACATGTCCTATTCTTGTCTGCAATTGTGGACAAGAAAAGGCATTCTCTATATAGTTCTGGCAATGTGCGGATCCGCAAAATGCGGAAAGCACATTGCCGGTGTCCGTGTTTTGCGGATCCGCGGTGTCCGTGTTTTGCGGATCTGCGGATACGCAAAACACATACGGACGTCTGAATGGAGCCTTACAGGGGGGTGATCAGGGAGTCTATATGGGGTGATCAGGGATTTATAAGTGAGGGGGGGGGTGTAGTGTAGTGTGGTGATTGGTGCTACTTTACAGAGCTGCCTGTGTCCTGTGGTGGTCGATCCAAGCAAAAGGGACCACCAGAGGACCAGGTAGCAGGTATATCAGACGCTGTTAACAAAACAGGAAATCTCGCGTCTCGCGAGATGACACGCCGAAGAGGAACAAACCGACCGCCCGCAGGACGCATCCCTGCGTTAGGAGGTCAGGAGAAGATTAAGAAGAGCCATTCTGAATTTAAAAAAAAAATCACCACTTTTTATTTCGTGACTACTGTAAGGGTACTTTCACACTAGCGTTTTTCTTTTCCGGTATTGAGTTCCGTTCTAGGGGCTCTATACCGGAAAAAAAATGATCAGTTTTATCCTAATGCTTTCTGAATGGAGAGCAATCCGATCAGGATGCATCAGAAAGGATTAGGGCTGCAACGATTAATCGAAGTTATCGATAATATTCAATAACAGGATTTGTTGTCAATAATCGGCCGATTCGTTGCTATGCTGTCGGGAGCGGGCAGTCAGGCGCTACACCTATGGGTCCTTAACCGGCAGTAACTTTTACTTAAACTTTAAATCAGCGCATCTTTATTACCTGAAAATAAAGCTCCAGTAACAAGCAGAGCGGTCGGCGGTGTAACGTCACTTACTCACGTGACGCGCCTGCTCCGCCTGCTTCATAAAGTGGGCGGAGCAAGCGCGTCACATGAGTGAGTGACGTTACGCCGCCGCCCGCTCTGCCTGTTACTGGAGCTTCATTGTAAGGTAATAAAGATGCGCTGATTTAAAGTTGAAGTAAAAGTTACTGCCAGTTAAGGAATAGTCTACTGCTGTGAGCGGCGGAACAGGGGCTGTTATGGGGAGGGGGGATCTGTGGATGCCACTGTTATGGGGGAGATCTGTGGATGACACATATAGCATAAGATGCTAGTGGCATCCACAGATCCCCCCCATAACAGTGTGCCATCCACAGATCCCCCCCCCCATAACAGTGTGCCATCCACAGATCCCCCCCCCATAACAGTGTGCCATCCACAGATCCCCCCCCATAACAGTGTGCCATCCACAGATCCCCCTCCCCATAACAGTGTGCCATCCACAGATCCCCCCCCCCAACACAGTGTGCCATCCACAGATCCCCCCCCCCAACAGTGTGCCATCCACAGATCCCCCCCCATAACAGTGTGCCATCCACAGATCCCCCCCCCATAACAGTGTGCCATCCACAGATCCCCCATAACAGTGCCATCCACAATTTGTTTTAATATGGCCTTTGAACATAATTTTTCAAGTAATATCATATAAACCCCTTTTTTTTTTGTCATTTTGTTTTTTTTCCCCTGATTAAATCGATGAAATTATCGACAACTAATCGATTATTCAAATAATCGTTAGCTGCAGCCCTAGAAAGGATGCATCAGTTTAGTCCCTCTTAGGGTACTTTCACATTTACGGCAATCCGGACACAAACAGATGCGGATCCGTCTCACAAATGCATTGCAATACCGGATCAGTCTCTGCGGTGTCACCTGGAAAAACGGATCCAGTATAAATTTTTGTTTTGTTTGCATTTTTAAAAGGTCTGTGCATGCACAGACCGGAAAGCCGGATTCGTTTTGCCGGAACGCTTAATACACTTCAATATAAATTAATGCCACATCCAGCGTTCCGGCAAGTGATCAGTATTTTTGGCCGGAGAGAAGACTGCAGCATGCTGCGGTATTTTCTCCGTCCAAAAAACGTAAGAGGGGCTGAACTGTGGCATCCTGAACGGAATGCTCTCCCCATTCAAAATGCATTAGGATAAATCTGATCAATTTTTTTCCGGTATTGAGCCCCGAGGACGGAACTCAATACCGGAAAACTTTAACGCAAGTGTGAAAGTACCCTTACGTTTTTTGGCTGGAGAAAATACAGCAGCATGCTGCATTTTTCTCTCCGGCCACAAATCCTGAACACTTGCCAAAATGCCGGATCCGGCATTAATTTCCATTGAAATGTATTAATGCCAGATCCGGTACAAAGTGTTCCGGAAAACCGGATCCGGTTTCCCAATATGCGCATGCGCAGACCTTTAAACATGAGAAATAAATACAGTCAGGTCCATAAATATTGGGACATAGACACAATTCTACCATTTTTGGCTCTATACACCACCACAATGGATTTGAAATTAAACTAACAAGATGTACTTTAACTGCAGACAGTCGGCTTTAATTTGAGGGTATTTACATCCAAATCAGGTGAATAATAATAATAATAATCCTAAATCAAACTTTCACTTTTTAGTACTTGGTTGCAAATCCTTTGCAGTCAATTACAGCCTGAAGTCTGGAACGCATAGACATCACCAGACACTGGGTTTCATCCCTGGTGATGCTCTGCCAGGCCTCTACTGCAACTGTCTTCAGTTCCTGCTTGTTTTCGGGGCATTTTCCCTTCAGTTTTGTCTTCAGCAAGTGAAATGCATGCTCAATCGGATTCAGGTCAGGTGATTGACTTGGCCATTGCATAACATTCCACTTCTTTCCCTTAAAAAACTCTTTGGTTGCTTTTGCAGTATGCTTTGGGTCATTGTCCATCTGCACTGTGAAGCGCCGTCCAATGAGTTCTGAAGCATTTGGCTGAATATGAGCAGATAATATTGCCATTCATCCTGCTGATTTTGTCAGCAGTCACATCATCAATAAATACAAGAGAACCAGTTCCATTGGCAACCATACATGCCCACGCCATGACACTACCACCACCATGCTTCACTGATGAGGTGGTATGCTTAGGATCATGAGCAGTTCCTTTCCTTCTCCATACTCTTCTCTTCCCATCACTCTGGTACAAGTTGATCTTGGTCTCATCTGTCCATAGGATGTTGTTCCAGAACTGTGAAGGCTTTTTTAGATGTCGTTTGGCAAACTCTAATCTGGCCTTCCTGTTTTTGAGGCTCACCAATGGTTTACATCTTGTGGTGAACCCTCTGTATTCACTCTGCTGAAGTCTTCTCTTGATTGTTGACTTTGACACACATACACCTACCTCCCGAAGAGTGTTCTTGATCTGGCCAACTGTTGTGAAGGGTGTTTTCTTCACCAGGGAAAGAATTCTTCAGTCATCCACCACAGTTGTTTTCCGTGATCTTCCGGGTCTTTTAGTGTTGCTGAGCTCACTGGTGCGTTCCTTCTTTATAAGAATGTTCCAAACTGTTGTTTTGGCCACGCCTAATGTTTCTGCTATCTCTCTGATGGGCTTGTTTTGTTTTTTCAGCTTAATGATGGCTTCACTGATACTGACAGCTCTTTGGATCTCATCTTGAGAGTTGACAGCAACAGATTCCAAATGCAAATATCACACTTGAAATAAACTTTGGGCCTTTTATCTGCTCATTGCAATTGGGATAATGAGGGAATAACACACACCTGGCCATGGAACAGCTGAGAAGCCAATTGTCCCATTACTTTTGGTCCCTTAACAAGTGGGAGGCACATATACAAACTGTTGTAATTCCTGCACCAGTCACCTGATTTGGATGTAAATACCCTCAAATTAAAGCTGACAGTCTGCAGTTAAATCACATCTTGTTCATTTCATTTCAAATCTATTGTGGTGGTGTATAGAGCCAAAAATGCTAGAATTGTGTCGATGTCCCAATATTAATGGACCCGACTGTAAATACCGGTTCCGTTTTTCTGGATGACAATGACGGATCCGGTATAGCAGTGCATTTGTCAGACGGATCCACAAATGCATCCGTTTGCGTCCGGATTGTGAAAGTAGTCTAAGAAAGACACCTACAAAAGCTACAGCATCCGTTATTTTTAGACATGAAGAGTGTGGTACAAAATTATGGGGATGAACAGCACTCCTTAGTATCAATGTGGTGGGTGCACGTCTCCAGGGTGTGGTAAAAAGCCCCCTTCCAGCATGTAGATCAAATAGATAAAATAAAAATAAAACTGGAGACAGCACGTCCAAGGTGGTGGAATTTAATCCAGATTAAATTCCACCACCTTGGACGTGCTGTCACCAGTTTTTGGTTTTTTATCTATTTGATCTACATGAAGAGTGTGGTCTCCAGCCACAACCAGCAAACTATACAACAGATAATTAGTAAGAGACAGTAATGTCACTTGCTAATTATATTCAGGGTTCGACTTGAAAGTAGGGCAGTGCTGTAGAGTACTTAAAAGGATCAGTATGTGTCCTCCTGAAACGTGCGTGTGTACCTGCCCTGTAAGAGAAGGAAAGACATGTAATACGGAGAGGACCTCCATGCGGGGTTCTTGTCTTGCACTGCTCGATACAAAAGCTTTTACACAAGACATAACTCTATTCTCAATTGTTATGCGGAAGCTCAGTGCAGACAATTGGACTATTGTACAGCCATAACCCACAGGGAACATGAACTACAAGTGGCAGCTGTGTAAATTCTTCCCATTGTCGGCAGGCTGTGGACGTGACCTTGGGCAGAGGAGGCCAGAAGTTACCACCTGTGGAGAAAAATCGGACTAAACTCAATGGACAGAGCTGTTTACCAGGCTAAGGATGTGATAAAGTCTTAGCACAGGTCACCAATAAGGGAGGGTTCACATCAAGTACTTGTTGCAGAATTCCGGTTGTGGACGTCACATGGAAATTCCACCTCGTGCCCCCTAGTAGGGATCGACCGATTATCGGTTTTACACAAATGAAGATGAGTCTTTCATTAATTCATATACAGGAGGCGAGAGCTGGCTGCAGAATCACATAGCCGGCTCCCGACCTCTATGAACGGCAGCTGCGGTCCGCGGTAGTTAACCCCTTAGGTGCCGCGGATCGCAGCTACCGCTCATAGAGGTCGGGAGCCGGCTATGTGATTCTGCAGCCAGCTCCCGCCTCCTGTATGTGAAAGAGAGGTATCTTCATTGGTGGCGCAGTGCGCCCCCCCCCCCCTCAAGCCCCCTAGTATTAATCATTGGTGGCGCAGTGCGCCCCCCACCCCCATCCCAATAGTAAAAACATTGGTGGCGCAGTGCGCGCCCCCCCAGTATTAATCATTGGTGGCAGTGGCCACAGGATCCCCTCTCCCCTGCTCCTCCGATCGGTTACCATGGCAGCCAGGACGCTATTGAAGCCCTGGCTGCCATAGTCAGCTCCATGCTGCTGTGTGCACAAAGCACAGAGCAGCAGGGACAGTGTGAGCTCCTATTCACCCTGATAGAGCTCTATCAGGGTCAATAGGACAAGGGTTCTAGTCCCTAAGGGGGCTAAAAATTAGTAAAAAAAAAAAAACACAAAAAAATTAAGTATAAATGAAAAAGATTTACAAAAAAAATAAAAATAATAATACACGTTAACAATAAACATTAATTTTCAGCAGATTTGTGTATGAAATTTTTTTTTTTCTCAAAAATAAAAATACCCAGAATATCGGTATAAATTATCGGCTATCGGCCTGAAAGTTGACAAATTATCGCTATCGGTATCAGCCCTAAAAAATCAATATCGGTCGATCCCTACCCCCTAGCTCTTGTGGAAATGCTGCAGGTTTCATTCACTGCTAAATTCCTCCCACAGTAATGGAATCTGCATAGAAGATGTGCAGATTGCATGGTAGATTTTGGTAAAAAAAAAAGTTTCGGGGTATTTTTCATTGCAGAATTATTCATGATGTGTGAACCAAGACTAATTACCACACGGACGTTGTTCACCCTGACTACAGCAAGAAGACTGATGTCCAAACACAATATTAAATGGGGCATTTCTGCTTCACAAACAGTATGGTCGGGTTCACGTCACCGCTTCATTTTCCATTCTTCTGATCCATCAGAAGAACAGAAAAAAAATAATTAATCCTGTATTTTATGCATCCGATATGCACATTTTGCATCAGTTTTAGCCATTTAAAACTGAGATAGTTTTTTTAGAATTTGGCGAAAACGGCTAAAATGGATGCAAAATGTGCATAACAGATGCTCAGGATCCATTTTGTTTATTTATTTTTTTACATTTTTATTTACAGGATCCTTTTTTTGCTTTTTTCCTCTCACGATACAGACGAACGGAAAGCTGAACTGTAAATGCTTCCATGCTATGTTTGAAGACTCACCCTAGGTTTAATGACTCCGTTAGACGCTGTGCCTTCTAACGCGGCAGATTTTGTGGCAGAAAATTCTGCGATTGAAAATCAGTTCCATTCATTTGAACGGGGCAGGAAGCACAAGGATTTCTGCAAGCCCCATTAGGGCTCATGCACGCGACTATGTATTTTGCGGTCCGCAAAAAATACAGATGACGTCCGTGTGTATTCCGTATTTTGCAGAACGGAACAACTGCCCCCCTATCCTTGTCCATAATGCAGACAATAATAGGACGCGTTCTTTTTTTTTTGCGGTACGGAATACGGAATATAAATTATTTTTTTGGTGGACCCATTGAAATGAATGGTTCCGCATATGGTCCGAAAAAAAAAAAAAACGGACGCTGAAAAATAATATGTTCGTGAGCATGAGCCCTTGAGGTCAATGGAACCGATTTTCAGTTGTGGAATTTTCTGCCACAAAATCTGCTGCATGTGAACGCACCCTTACACAGTTTTGATAAATGAGGCCTAGAAGTTTTAGGTACAGTTACACAATAACATATTGAACACATGGAAGGGAAATCTCCCAGACCAGAAATATATTAGTTCTATATCTTACATATATTATACTGCAGCAATCATTTGCCTTTTCCCAGTGATCCTCAGTACAGGAGCTCACTATTCACGTGACCATCTACAATAATGTGAAAGAGGAAGAAGGTCATATAAAGTCTTCCAGTGTTTTCGGTTGCTAGCCATGAACCTTTCTGTTCACCGATGTAATCCACACATGACAGTCCTTTACAAAGGTATGCATTGTCTTCAGATTAGGATTGCTGCAGTAGTATAAGAAGTTTTGGCTACCACCCAAAGCTCAGTACAAACAAGGTTCTCTTCACCATGTCAGAATTTCCTCTGCCCCCGATACAGTACTCCAGATCAATGCTTCAGATCACCATGGGAACCCGGCACTGACTGAAGTCAGGCTCCTGATGTAACAAGAGTTTACTCTGATCCAACAGCTTAACTCCCTAGATGCTCCAGTTGATAGTGACCGTGGCATCTAGGCAGTTAGAGGGAAAGGGCTCCCTCTGCCACCATTGGCTCCCGGCAAACACAACTATGGGTTGCCAACGTGGCAGCTGGGGCGCCTAATAAACCCCCTGGGCTGATATGACTGTATGTCTATTAGGCCGCATTCACACGTACGTGGATTTTCACGGACAAAGGTCTGTGAAAACCCGGCCTGCCATCCTGCTGAGTGCACGAGCAACCAATGACACAGTGCACTCAGCAGGACGGCAGACCAGGTTTTCACGGACCGTGGTACGTGAAAATCCATGTACGTGTGAATGCGGCATTAGGGCTCATGTACACGACCGTATGTATTTTGCGGTCCGCAAAAATACGGATGACGTCCGTGTGCATTCCGTATTTTGCAGAACGGAACAGCTGGCCCCTAATAGAACAGTACTATCCTTGCCCGTAATGCGGACAATAATAGGACATGTCTTATTTTTTTGCGGAACGGAAATTCAGACATATACGGAAACAGAATGCACACGGAGTAACTTCCGTTATTTTTGAGAACTCATTAAAATGAATGGTTCCACATACAGTCTGCAAAAAAAACGTAACGGATTCGGAAAGTAAATACGTTCGTGTGCATGAGCCCTTAGACCCTGCCACAGACCAGGCCTAATAGACTGTCTGTTACTGTGAGAGGCTATAATGTAGTGGTATACCAACGTATTAAAAAAAGCCATTCTGCTAGTGGGACTAAAAAAAAAAAAAAAGACATTGAAAACATGGTATCACACCTGCATAATAAAGATAAACGGTTATTTGAACCCCCCCCCCCCATGAACAATGTAAAAAATACAGAATTGTTTTGTTTTTTTTGTTTACTATTCATTCCCGCCTCAAAAAATAAATGTTCAGAATTCCCATGTACCTCCAAAAATGGTACTCATGAACACAACATTTCACCCTACAAACATACAAACCACATGCGGCTACAACAGCAAAAAAATGCTATTATTGTGCAAAGGTGGAAAAAAAAACACAAACATAAAACTAGACATGTTTGGTATCATCGTAATCGTACTGTCCTGCACAATAACAGTAACACTAGTTATGCCATATGGTGAATGTCGGAAATTTAGAGTGCAAAAAGCAATGGTGGAAGATCTCCCCATCATTAGCATACAGTTGCAAGAAAAAGTATGTGAACCCTTTGGAATAATATGGATTTCTGCACAAATTGGTCATAAAATGTGATCTGATCTTCATCTAAGTCACAACAATAGACAATCACAGTCTGCTTAAACTAATAACACACAAAGATTTAAATGTTACCATGTTTTATTGAACACACCATGTAAACATTCACAGTGCAGGTGGAAAAAGTATGTGAACCCCTAGACTAATGACATCTCCAAGAGCTAATTGGAGTGAGGTGTCAGCCAACTGGAGTCCAATCAATGAGATGAGATTGGAGGTGTTGGTTACAGCTGCCCTGCCCTATAAAAAATACACACCAGTTCTGGGTTTGCTTTTCACAAGAAGCATTGCCTGATGTGAATGATGCCTCGCACAAAAGAGCTCTCAGAAGACCTACGATTAAGAATTGCATAAAGCTGGAAAGGGTTATAAAAGTATCTCCAAAAGCCTTGCTGTTCATCAGTCCACGGTAAGACAAATTGTCTATAAATGGAGAAAGTTCAGCACTGCTGCTACTCTCCCTAGGAGTGGCCGTCCTGTAAAGATGACTGCATGAGCAGAGCGCAGACTGCTCAATGAGGTGAAGAATAATCCTATAGTGTCAGCTAAAGACTTACAAAAGTCTCTGGCATATGCTAACATCCCTGTTAGTGAATCTACGATATGTAAAACACTAAACAAGAATGGATTTCATGGGAGGATACCACAGAGGAAGCCACTGCTGTCCAAAAAAAACATTGCTGCACGTTTACAGTTTGCACAAGAGCACCTGGATGTTCCACAGCAGTACTGCCAAAATATTCTGTGGACAGATGAAACCAAAGTTGAGTTGTTTGGAAGAAACACACAACACTATGTGTGGAGAAAAAGAGGCACAGCACACCAACATCAAAACCTCATCCCAACTGTGAAGTATGGTGGTGGGGCATCATGGTTTGGGGCTGCTTTGCTGAGTCAGGGCCTGGACGGATTGCTATCATCGAAGGAAAAATGAATTCCCAAGTTTATCAAGACATTTTGCAGGAGAACTTAAGGCCATCTGTCCACCAGCTGAAGCTCAACAGAAGATGGGTGTTGCAACAGGACAACGACCCAAAGCATAGAAGTAAATCAACAACAGAGTGGCTTAAACAGAAGAAAATACACCTTCTGGAGTGGCCCAGTCAGAGTGCTGACCTCAACCAGATTGAGATGCTGTGGCATGACCTCAAGAAAGCGATTCACACCAGACATCCCAAGAATATTGCTGAACTTAAACAGTTCTGTAAAGAGGAATGGTCAAGAATTACTCCTGACCGTTGTGCACATCTGATCTGCAACTACAGGAAACGTTTGGTTGAAGTTATTGTTGCCAAAGGAGGTTCAACCAGTTATTAAATCCAAGGGTTCACATACTTTTTCCACCTGCACTGTGAATGTTTACATGATGTGTTCAATAAAACATGGTAACATTTAATTCTTTGAGTGTTATTAGTTTAAGCAGACTGTGATTGTCTATTGTTGTGACTTAGATGAAGATCAGATCTCATTTTATGACCAATTTGTGCAGAAATCCATATCATTCCAAAGGTTTCACATACTTTTTCTTGCAACTGTATATTATTTTAAGTGTTAAAATTAATAAGTTATATGTACCCCAAAATGGTGTCACCAAAAAACAGAATTTGCCCCGCAAACAAGAAGCCTTCATATGGCTACATTGACAAAAAATAAAATAAAGCTATGGGCAGAAATAAAAACAGCCACTAGAACTCTTATTTCATACTCCTCCGTGGCTGAAAATACTCCTCAAAAATACTAAGAGGAAGATTTTTACTCTTCCGGAAATAATGTAGTGTGGCCTCTGCCTAGATGGTAGGTGAGGCCACTGGAGAGCAGATCTGTTAGGCCCCTTTCACACAGGCGTTGCGGGAAAATGTGCGGGTGCGTTACGATTTTTCCGCACGAGTGCAAAACATTGTAATGCGTTTTGCACTCGCGTGAGAAAAATCGCGCGTGTTTGGTACCCAAACCCGAACTTTTTCACAGAAGTTCGGGCTTGGGATCGGTGTTCTGTAGATTGCTATTATTTTCCCTTATAACCATGTTATAAGGGAAAATAATACATTCTGAATACAGAATGCATAGTAAAATAGCGCTGGAGGGGTTAAAAAAAATTAAAATTATTTAACTCACCTTAGTCCACTTGTTCGCGGCCCGGCATCTCCTTCTGGCTTCATCTGATCTCTGTGCAGCAACAGGACCTTTGGTGACGTCACTCCGGTCATCACATGATCCATCACCATGGTAAAAGATCATGTGATAGATCATGTGATGACCGGAATGACGTCACCAAAGGTCCTGTTGCTGCACAGAGATCAGATGAAGCCAGAAGGAGATGCCGGGCCGCGATCAAGTGGACTAAGGTGAGTTAAATTATTATTTATTTATTTTTAACCCCTCCAGCAATGTTTTACTATGCATTCGGTATTCAGAATGCTATTATTTTCCCTTATAACCATGTTATAAGGGAAAATAATAATGATCGGGTCTCCATCCCGATCGTCTCCTAGCAAGCGTGCGTGAAAAATCGCACCGCATCCGCACTTGCTTGCGGATGCTTGCGATTTTCACGCAACCCCATTTATTTCTATGGGGCTTGCATTACGTGAAAAACGCACAAAGAGGAGCATGCTACGATTTTCACGCAACGCACAAGTGATGCGTGAAAACCACCGCTCATGTGAACAGCCCCATAGAAATGAATGGGTCGGTATTCAGTGCGGGTGCAATGCGTTCACCTCCCGCATCGCATCCGTGCGGAATACTCGCTCGTGTGAAAGGGGCCTTAGGCTACTTTCACACTGGCGTTCTGGTTCCAGTTTGTGAGATCCGTTCAGGGCTCTCACAAGCAGTCCAAAACGGATCAGTTTTGCCCTAATGCATTCTGAATGGAAAAGGATCCGCTCAGGATGCATCAGTTTGCCTCCGATCAGTCTCCATTCCGCTCTGGACGCGGACACCAAAACGCTGCTTGAAAACTGATCCGTCCTCCATTGATTTTCAATGGTGTTCAAGACGGGTCTTGGCTATGTTAAAGGGAACCCGTCCCAGGGATTTTGTGTATAGAGCTGAGGACATGGGTCGCTAAATGGCCGCTAGCACATCCGCAATACCCAGTCCCCATAGCTCTGTGTGCTTTTATTGTGTAAAAAAACCCGATTTGATACATAAGCAAATGAACCCGAGATGAGTCCTGTCCCTGACTAATCTCACGTACAGGGGTCATCTCAGGTTAATTTGCATATGTATCAAATAGTTTTTTTTACACAATAAAAGCACACAGAGCTATGGGGACTGGGTATTGTGGATGTGCTAGCGGCCATCTAGCAACCCATGTCCTCAGCTTTATACACAAAATCAGGGTGACAGGTTCCCTCTAAAGATAATACAAACGTATCCGTTCTGAACAGATCCGTCCATGACGGATCCGCACAAAACGCAAGTGTGAAAGTAGCCTTACATGTATGTGTGGGGTACTTAGAAGAATGTCTCTGGAAACAACATTCAATGCAATAAGTTCCTCAGGAAAGACAATGGAAAAAGTACCAGTTCTGAGCTGCAGGAATAGAAGTAGAAAGTGTGAACTGATGAGATCCAACAGCCACAATGGCAGCAGCTTCACTAGCTAAAGGCAATACAGACGTCCATTGATCTGCTGGTGACAGGGCACCGAGTAACACTGCGCCAGCCTTACCGAGCTCTGCAGACACGCAGAATACTGCAGCCATTCTCTCCAGGGACAAGAGAGCAATCAATAGGCGATATGTGGCTGCATCCACCCTGCCTTTCCACTGTAATGGACAGGACTCGAGTCTAGACCAACTTCTCATATACAAGCATTTCCAGTAAGGGCTCATGGACACGACGTGTGCATTTTGCAGTCCGCAAATAAAAAAAACTAAAAAAAACTACGGATGACATCTGTGTGATGTCCGTGTTACATCCGTTTTTTTGCAGATCCATTGTAACAATGCCTGTCCTTGTCCACAAAATGAACAAGAATAGGATGTGTTCTATTTTTTTGCCGAACGGACTTGCGGACATACGCTTACAAAACGCACACGGAGTCAATTCCATTTTTTTGCGGCCCTGTTAAAATGAATGATTCCGGATATGGGCCGCAAAAAAAAAAAAAAAAACGTTCTGTGCAAAAATTGGACGTGGACAAAAAATATGCACTGACACACCACGAACCGCAGTGTGATAGCAGTTAAAAAAAAAAAAAAAATGTACATCCCATGTCCGTTTTCTTCCTGACCATTAATATGGGCAGTCCTAATCAGGGACAGTGATGGACATTGAGGTTTAAATGTATACATTTTCAAGAAGTTTTTAAAGGGCATCCAAAACTGGCTGACCTGTTACATGTTCACTTGGCAGCTGAAGGCATCTGTGTTGGTCCCATGTTCACAAGTGCCCACATTGCTGAGAAAAATGAAGTTTTAATATATGCAAATGAGCCTCTAGGAGCAACGGGGGCGTTGTCATTACACCTAGAGGCTCTGCTCTCTCTGCAACTGCCGCTCCCTCTGTACTTTGACAGGGCCAAGCAGCGAAAACGTCATCACATTTGGTCCTGTCAATCAGAGTGGAGAGGATGTGTCAGTTGCAGAGAGAAGAGCCTCTAGGTGTAATAACAACGCCCCCGTTGCTCCTAGAAGCTCATTTGCATATATTAAACGTTATTTTCTCAGCTATGCGGGCACATATGAACATGGGACCAACACAGATGTCTTCAGCTGCCAAGAGCACATGTACCAGGTCAGCCAGTGTCACAGGTACAAATTCAAATCTAATGTTAGCAGGGATGCATCACAGGCTGTGCAATTCTTCAGGTTAGAAGATCTCTGTAAAAGCCTCTTGCACACAAGCGTTTTTTTCCCATTTCAGTTCCGTTTTTGCGGATTCAGTTTGCGATCCGTATACGGAACTGTTAATTTCAATGGTTCCGTAAAAAAAAAAAAAAATATTTACTCCGTATGCATTCCATATTTCCGTTCAAAGATAGAACATGTACTATTACTGCCCGCAAATCACCTTCCGTGGCTCTATTCAAGTCAATAGTTCCGGAAAAAAAACAAAAAAAAAAAACGGAATGCATCCATATCCGTACCATTTTTGCGGAACCATCCATTGAAAATTTTATGCCCAGCTCAAATTTTCTTTATGTACTTACTGTTTAAACATTATTGTATGCTTCCGTTTGCGATCCGCGGAAAAATAGAACGGCAAAACGGAAAGGAAGCAGAACGGAAGTACTACAGAAACAAAAAAAACCTGAAAAACGGATCCGTTTAAAATGGACCGCCAATCCATACGGTCGTGTGCAAGAGGCCCAACGCTGGTTTTGCAGTAAGCAGTTTTGCAGAAACCCCAACAAAGATAAACTCCTTTCGGACAGCGATTTTCCGTTTTTGTGTTTTCGTTTTTCGCTCCCTGCCTTCCAGGAGCCATAACTTTTTCATTTTTCCGTTCACATAGCCATATGAGGGCTTGTTTTTTACAGCACAAGTTGTACTTTCTAATGCAACCATTTAATATTGCATACAATGCAGTGGAAAGTGGGGGGGAAAAATTCCAAATAGGATAGAATTTGAAAAACAAAACGCAATTCTGCCACAGTTTTACGGGTTTTGTTTTTACAGCGTTCACTATGCGGTAAAACGGACTACTGCTCTTCATTCTTCAGGTCAGCACATATGTATAGTTTTCTTGCGTTTTAATACTGGAAAAAAAAAGCCTTTTCATCACCATATTCTGACCCCCATACCTTTTTTTTACAGTTATGTCTACAGAGCTGTGTGGGGTCTCATTTTTTGCGGGACGATCTGTAGTTTTTGATAATACCATTTTGGGGTGTGTATGACTTTTTGATCACTTTTCATTCCATTTTTTTGGGAGGTAAAGTGGAGAGAAAAAACAGCGAATCAGCGACCCCCCCCCCCCCCCCCCCCGTTACACCATTCACTGTATGAGAATTTTAAAAATATTTTTATAATTCAGGTGTTTTCGCAATTCCCACGATGTTGATTTTTTTTTTTTTACAGTATTTTTAAAAGGGGTTCTGCAGTTCTTTTTAGGCTACTTTCACACTTGCGTTCGGGGTTCCGCTTGTGAGTTCCGTTTGAAGGCTCTCACGAGCAGTCCTGAACGCATCCGTCCAGCCCCAATGCATTCTGAGTGGATGCGGATCCGCTCAGAATGCCTCAGTCTGGCTCCGCTTGGCCTCCGTTCCGCTCAGTAGGCGGACACCCGAACGCAGCTTGCAGCGTTCGGGTGTCCGTCTGGCCGTGCGGAGCCAAATGGATCCGTCCAGACTTACAAAGTAAGTCAATGGGGACGGATCCGTTTGAAGTTGACACAATATGGTGCAATTTTCAAACGGATCCGTCCCCCATTGACTTTCAATGCAAAGTCTGGACGGATCCGTCTGACTAACTTTCACACTTAGATTTTTTTCTGAAATATAATGCAGACGGATCCGTTCTGAACGGATCCCATCGTTTGCATTATAGAAGTGGATCCGTCTGTGCAGACACCAGACGGATCCGCTCCGAACGCAAGTGTGAAAGTAGCCTTACTGATGATCTATCCTCTTCCGATCAGCTGTTTGAGAAGGGAGCGTCGCGGCCTTATCTCTGTTTTCCTCAGGCCCAGTGACATCACGACTAGTAACAACGGGCTGGGCGGGACTAAGCTCTGTTCACTTGAATGGAGCTTAGCTGCGTCCAGGCATTGCTCCGCAGGGGGCGCCATCTTTAAAAGACCCGACATACACTGTACATGTACGGCGGATGTCGTGAAGGGGTTAAATCTAAATGTATACAAACCAGAGCACCGCCCAGCGAGTTTATAGCTCCTCCCATCCAGCCAGTTGCATAGACCCTCCCCTATCACTGCTTTGAGACGCCTATGGACATAACTACAGGCCACAGTTTATTAACTACATTCTGCATACAATGCAGCATACACCAGTTGTTCTAAAAATAAAAAAACGTAGATCTACACATCAATTCAGCAGAAATGGTCGGACTTTGTATCCAACAGTTACTACAACTTATTACAGAATTTACTTTAATTAGAACTTTCTTGCTCCTCCTAATATCGGAAAGACGACCATTTCCATCACTCATTAGGCTTTATTGGAAAGAGATCCCTATGCACCCTCGGAGCACCCTGAGAAGAATACCACCACCGGAGGCCCATCCATCATGCTTAACCACTAATGTAGCATTTCTCTGTATTTCGTAATATGATCCGTCAACCTTACAGCAGTGGCTCTCCAGTAATGGACTTGACCTCACCTTCAAGGCTTTGGAAGCACACCATTTCATATCATGCTCGCATGGTTTTCAAGGACATGCTTTAGGCTTTATTCTCACAAGAAATATTACAGCTACATGACTATGCAATAGATTTAGAACCAGAAACAAAACCTCTAATGGATCCCATTAGAAGAATATAGGAAGACTTTCCTAAGCCTCAGGCTAAATTCAGATTGACATAATGAGGGACATTTACAGAACTTTTTCTATTAAAAAGAAACATTGTAAATAATGGGAAACTGCATATTTGCACCATAATTTGCGACTTTTCTAAAGTGGGGATAAAAGGGGCGGGGGATTGTTCGGCCCACCAGATTTACTATAACTTACGTCAGATACTGCCTCTCACTCCAGATCTCAGGGGATCAAGACTGGTATGAGGATTAATTTTATTATTGAACAACAACAATGTTCTCAATGAACCCAAAAAACTCATTAATATCAAAGCTGAATATTTTTGTAGTAGGTTTTAGTTTGTTTTTAGTTTTAGCTATTTTAGGGGGATATCTGTGTGTGCAGGTGACTATTACTGTGCATAATTATTAGGCAACTTAACAAAAAACAAATATATACCCATTTCAATTATTTATTTTTACCAGTGAAACCAATATAACATCTCAACATTCACAAATATACATTTCTGACATTCAAAAACAAAACAAAAACAAATCAGTGACCAATATAGCCACCTTTCTTTGCAAGGACACTCAAAAGCCTGCGATCCATGGATTCTGTCAGTGTTTTGATCTGTTCACCATCAACATTGTGTGCAGCAGCAACCACAGCCTCCCAGACACTGTTCAGAGAGGTGTACTGTTTTCCCTCCTTGTAAATCTCACATTTGATGATGGACCACAGGTTCTCAATGGGGTTCAGATCAGGTGAACAAGGAGGCCATGTCATTAGATTTTCTTCTTTTATACCCTTTCTTGCCAGCCACGCTGTGGAGTACTTGGACGCGTGTGATGGAGCATTGTCCTGCATGAAAATCATGTTTTTCTTGAAGGATGCAGACTTCTTCCTGTACCACTGCTTGAAGAAGGTGTCTTCCAGAAACTGGCAGTTGAGCTTGACTCCATCCTCAACCCGAAAAGGCCCCACAAGCTCATCTTTGATGATACCAGCCCAAACCAGTACTCCACCTCCACCTTGCTGGCGTCTGAGTCGGACTGGAGCTCTCTGCCCTTTACCAATCCAGCCACGGGCCCATCAAGACTCACTCTCATTTCATCAGTCCATAAAACCTTAGAAAAATCAGTCTTGAGATATTTCTTGGCCCAGTCTTGACGTTTCAGCTTGTGTGTCTTGTTCAGTGGTGGTCGTCTTTCAGCCTTTCTTACCTTGGCCATGTCTCTGAGTATTGCACACCTTGTGCTTTTGGGCACTCCAGTGATGTTGCAGCTCTGAAATATGGCCAAACTGGTGGCAAGTGGCATCTTGGCAGCTGCACGCTTGACTTTTCTCAGTTCATGGGCAGTTATTTTGCGCCTTGGTTTTTCCACACGCTTCTTGCGACCCTGTTGACTATTTTGAATGAAACGCTTTATTATTCGATGATCACGCTTCAGAAGCTTTGCAATTTTAAGAGTGCTGCATCCCTCTGCAAGATATCTCACTATTTTTGACTTTTCTGAGCCTGTCAAGTCCTTCTTTTGACCCATTTTGCCTAATAATTATGCACACCTAATATAGGGTGTTGATGTCATTAGACCACACCCCTTCTCATTACAGAGATGCACATCACCTAATATGCTTAATTGGTAGTAGGCTTTCGAGCCTATACAGCTTGGAGTAAGACAACATGCATAAAGAGGATGATGTGGTCAAAATACTCATTTGCCTAATAATTCTGCACTCCCTGTAGAAACGCCAGTCTTGACAACTCCCCCAATATGCCTCACTCAGAAGCCATAAAGCAAAAAATGGACAGAATCAGTGAGCGAAGTATGCCCCCCTCCAAAATAAAGCATGAAAAGATTTAATTTCATTTTCACTGTAAATAAACAGCTCCTGCAGAGCGCCACATTGTGGGTCTCCAAAAGTACTCCTAGACTCATTTCAGAAGTGAATAAGGGTCCTTTCACACGTCCGTAGTGCATTGCGGATCCGCAATACACCCGGCGGGCCCCCCCATAGAAATTCCTACTCTTGTCCGCAATTGCGGACAAGAATAGGACAGGTTTTATTTTTCTCCGGAGCCGCGTGGAAGATCGGCGGAGCGCATCCATTCCGTCCCCATAGAGAATGAATGGGTCCGCACCCGTTCCGCAATTTGCAGAACGGATGCGGACCCATTATTACGGACGTGTGAATGGAGCCTAAATAGAGATGCATGTTAGGGTTCATTGTTACTTCTGCAACCCTATACTGCCCTTGTTCAGAGCAAGATATAGATTAATGCTGCACAGTCTAACATGACAGCAGCCTTAACTTAACATGCTTCCACAATTTTATACAGTAAGGTATTAACAAATATATTTTAACTATGAAAACATGCATAATGGATACCTGTTTAGTACATACTGGTTAAAAGGAAGTAATTATGTCAGTTCTTATGTCCATGCTAAACTGCTCATAGAACTAAGGAGGAGCAAGGGAGAGCAGTACAAACATATCCTCTGAGGAGCTTTTATTATGAGAAGTGCAAATATGAACTTCTATTCTGACAGGTTTTGCTTCTGCAAGTGCACTGGAGGAGGAGCATCACTGTGAAGTGCACTCTGCTCTCTGCATTTTTCTGCTTCACACAGTCCTTCACATCTCCTGAGTCATGGCTGTAGCATCCAACCTGGGAACTACTACAATTATCACTCAGAGGGGGACTTGTGAAGCAGACTGAGGCAGGACTGGGCCACATAATCATGCGAGTACAGTACAGTGACTGACCGCTATCTCTGAATACACACTTAGGCCTCTTTCACACTTGCGTTGTCCGGATCCGGCGTGTACTCCACTTGCCGGAATTACACGCCGGATCCGGAAAAACGCAAGTGTACTGAAAGCATTTGAAGACGGAACCGTCTTCCAAATGCGTTCAGTGTTACTATGGCACCCAGGACGCTATTAAAGTCCTGGTTGCCATAGTAGGAGCGGGGATCGGGGGAGCGGTATACTTACAGTCCGTGCGGCTCCCCGGGCGCTCCAGAATGACGTCAGGGCGCCCCATGCGCATGGATGACGTGATCCATGCGATCACATGATCCATGCGCTTGGGGCGCCCTGACGTCACTCTGGAGCGCCCGGGGAGCCGCACGGACGGTAAGTACACTGCTCCCCGCTCCCCGCTACACTTTACCATGGCTGCCAGGACTTTAGCGTCCCGGCAGCCATGGTAACCATTCAGAAAAAGCTAAATGTCGGGTCCGGCAATGCGCCGAAACGACGTTTAGCTTAAGGCCGGATCCGGATCAATGCCTTTCAATGGGCATTAATTCCGGATCCGGCCTTGCGGCAAGTGTTCCGGATTTTTGGCCGGAGCAAAAAGCGCAGCATGCTGCGGTATTTTCTCCGGCCAAAAAACGTTCCGTTCCGGAACTGAAGACATCCTGATGCATCCTGAACGGATTTCTCTCCATTCAGAATGCATTAGGATAATCCTGATCAGGATTCTTCCGGCATAGAGCCCCGACGACGGAACTCTATGCCGGAAGACAAGAACGCAAGTGTGAAAGAGCCCTTACACAGGGAATGCTATCAATCACTGATAACACCTACCACATGTACAACTATCAGTGACTGACAGCTATCTCTGTATATACACTTACACTGAGGATGATATCAATGATACCACCTACCCAGTGTACAGGTATCAGTGACTGACACCTCTGCATGCACACTTACACAGAGAATGCTATCAATCACTGATAACATCTCCCCTGTGTACAGGTATCAGTGATTGACCGCTATCTCTGTATACACACTTACACTGAGAATGCTATCAGTCACTGCTAACACCTCCACAGTGTACAACTGAAGTCAGAAAAGGAAGAGGTTTAAAAAAAAAAAAAAAAAAAAAAAAAAAAAAAAAGGATAAAACAAGCTTTACCAAATCTTTTCCCCATAAAACTATATGTCAATCTGCTCAGCTCCTCCTGCTCTATAAGATTGCACTGCATTTTAAAGGGGTTCTGCACTTTGTTTAAACTGATGATCTATCCTGTGGATAGATCATCAGCTTCTGATCGGCGGGGGTCTGACAGATAATCAGTTTAAACAAAGTGCAGCAGAACCCCTTTAAGGTGATAGGTTCTCTTTAGGTTAGTTGGGTGCAGTGATGGCCAGTTCGCAGTGTTCACCCGCGAACACATGCGAGCTGCCAAGTCTGGCGAGGCACAGGTAAGTCCTTACCTGTGCCTGCGCCGGTCTGAAACAAATGGGGTCACCGGGAGCAGGCAGTACCGAGAACAGCCGCCGGGGGCCTTCATCGGGCTGTTCTCGGAACTGCCTGCTCCCGGTGACCCCATTTGTTTCAGACCGGCTCATGGCGCAGGCACAGGTAAGGGTTACCTGTGCCTCGCCGGACTTGTGATTTAGGATGGCAGCTTGCATGTGTTCGCGGGCGAACACGGCGAACTGGCCATCACTGGTTGGGTACAATGACAGAGCAAAACACTAAACAGCAGAGGTCATTGGAAATGTTGCCATGGTCATTTACACATCGTGCTGCTGATAATTTTTATTGCATGAAGATCAATGATCACTCTATAGTTGACATGGAGTAATTTCCACTATGATCATTCAGGAAAAATAACTGGCCAGTATAAATAGACCTTTAGGCACATAGGCAATGAGGAACATAAAGGATCTGGCCGTTCTACGCTATGGTTCAATCCAACGTGAATATGTTCCACCATTCAATACTAGTGTACTCAGAAATGAGTCACTGCTGAGTACTACGATTTATCAAATATTATATGAGAAAATTCATGAACAGCCATGTGCACAAATCAGGTCTGAAATGGTCAGAGGGCTTTTCCCCGTAGAGAAGGTGACTGCAGATATCTGGCAGTGTATGCCGCCTTCACAACTAGAATCCAAATGCTGAAACACACCACCCTAGTCAGATCAGGAGTATGGCGCTCATATAGACTGAAATGAATGTGATATACAGAGGACAATACAGTGACATGAAATCACATTGCCACTGCTACAATACAACAATCCTATTCAAAGGATCTATATTACCAGAGAAGAGCAGACACATGGCGGTAATATCATTCATTACACCGCTAAGGGCATACAGAATCGCTCCAGCGACTTGCCTTTATTAATTCTTGTAATTAAACACACATCCCATAAAGTGACTAGATGAATAGCTGGTGTGAGGAGCCCCAGCCCAGGGAAATCCCTGTGTGAGCGCTTACGTGCCAGACTGCCACCTTCCATCTCACGGTACCCGCTATAATATTTCACATAGGAGGACAGTATACGTGCCCTATAACCTCAGTCCCTTAATAAACATAAGGGCATAAAATCCAGAACAACCGCCCCCTTGATGTAACCTCTTCCCAGTTAGACAATTGGGCGACATGCATGCAGGTAGAAGCCGGCAATAAGCCATTCCATATTTACCAGTGATGAATGCGTGAAGCCGGAGTCCTCCCTCGACAAGCTCTGTGCGGTGTACTCCAGGGCATTATTTTCTCCTTGCTGTTTGCAGATATAAGCACAGTTTCTCTGCAATACTGTGCAAATGCCTTTAAAAAGGATCACACTGGTAGTGCAACCCATCCCCAGCTGCGTACGGTGAGCGCTCCTAGCATCCCTGGCTCCATTTGCAGAGCGTCTTCCCGTGACTCCCAGTGACAGTCTCCATCTGCATCCCTGCTCAGGAGATGCCTACCCTGTGCACGGCAGGATTCCTCAAGCATCGAATGAGCAAGGCACCACCAAGGGACGCGCAGGGGGCGGGGAGAAGAAGGCTCAGGCACAAGGAGGAAATATAGCCAGCATCCAGACGCATCTATTCCCTCTGCTCTCCTTAAGACTGCCTCGGGCGATGCCCAAGATGAAGAGAGGAAAAGAAAGAAATCAGCTACTGATGCTGACAGCTGGAGTGCGTCTCACAAATAGGGATCTCCCACAACTCCCTGCGCTCATTTACTTGCTGAAGAAGCCTTTCTTGTTTTTTGTTTTTTTTACTGACCTGAATTTACTTTTTGATGTTTAATAGTACATTAAAGGTTGTAACAGGAGAGAGGAAAGCAAAGGGGATGGGAGAAGGCAGTCGTGTCAGTCACTATGGCAACGTGACCTGCCTCAAAGGCCCACCGCATGTTCCTGCCCTGGAAATGGTTTTCTGACAGCCGGTCCCTGGGGACGGACAGAAGCATTCTTCTTCTGCTCCTACAGCCTGGAAGAGCCTGTCTGATGGCTGATGTTGTGCCAGGATATAACGTCTAACGAATAGGCACAATTCTGCTAGGTTTTACATCAGGTTTCTTTACCCCACTCTGTGAGCAGAGCAACTGATAGCATCAGAGTCCATGCTTTGCCAATAAAGGAATAATATGTATTTTTGTAGTAAATAGGTCAATAGTATAGAATATACATCGTACACATGGACCAAGCGGAGAAACATTAAGGGGAAGATTTATCAAAACTGGTGTAAACTGTAAAGTAGAACTGGCTTAGTTGCCCTTAGCAACCAATCAGATTCCACCTTTCATTTTTCACAGCTCCTTTGGAAAATGAAAGGTGGAATCTGATTGGTTGCTACGGGCAACTAAGCCAGTTCTACTTTACACCAGTTTGATAAATCTCCCCCTTAAAGGGGTATTCCCATTACATACAATGGGGGCATATCTCTAGGATATGCCCCCAATGTCTGATAGGTGCGGCCGTGCGGGTCCTAGAGGTGGGAGAACGGAGCGGGGAGATCTTGGCTGTAGAGCTGCGGCCCCTGCTCCCATTCATTTCTATGTGGCAGACGGAAATAGCCGAGCTATTTTTGGTGGCCCCATTGAAATAAATGGAAGGCGGCTGCACATGTGTGAAAGTTTTATGAAATCAGAAAGCCCTCCATTCATTTCCTAGCAATATGCCCCCATTGTATGTGATGGGAATACCCCTTTAATGCCAAACAACTTCTCAATATATTTCATTAGGTTACAGAGCTCCAATTAAACTATCAAAGTATAAATAAAAATAACCCAAAAAAATTACTGGAAAAACAATCACATATAAACACTTACAAACATAAAACACAAACAATATTCTGCAACAAAAGTTACAGTCCCCAGATCAGTATTGTTCTTTTGCGCTGCGGTTTTTCCTGTGAGGTGGGTACCCTTCACAGATAACCAGTGTATATAATATAGAAAACCGCGCTGCTTCAACTTGAGTGCAGTTCACACTGAGCGAGACAAAAAGCTATCTATGGATGTAGTCCCTCAGTTTTGGTTCCCACTAAAGTCGATGCTCAAATCTCCTATAAGTCAAAGAAAAGATGTCCCAACGTAGTGAAATACCGCCATCTGAGTTTAAATAACGTGATTTATTGTACTCACAAGATCCATAAAACAACACGCATATAAAATGTGCAGGTCCTCTCATGAAACGCCCGCAGAAGTAAGAATTCAGGATCATATACGAAACATAAAGAAGGGAGACACATAATGTCTCTGCACACTTAAAAAAAAAAAAAAAAATACATAATAAAAACCCATAAGGTTGGATTTCCAGTTCGTAATAATTGGAGAGGTGGCGATCCATTGAATAGAATGAACAGAAGAGAAGTAGAATGGATCTATAAACTCGGCACCTTACAGCCTGAGGGCTTAAACGTCAAAGCTCGTGTAGTGTAAAGTATCGAGAAGTCAGTTATATCCTATTATTTTCAGTGTAGTTATTTTCCTATTGGGATGTCAGTGCGGTGGTTTATTATTGAGGTCTATACGGAGGTACGAAGAGACTGCGGCTTCTTCAGAAAGAGGGAGAATCGCAGATCTATTTGTATTGAGGGGAGGAATTAATGGAGGACAAATAGAGAAAACGAATCATGTGACATTGGAAGGAGGAAAAAGAGAAAGTTTTATGAAATCAGAATTAGATTAAAGAGATGTTACTTTGTTGTATTTTATGTGATATTCTGAATTAATGGTTTTGTAATGTTGGTGACATTTGAAGATATTTTAACACTGTTCTGGAACACCCTTAGGCCTAGTTCACACGAACGTGTGTGATCCGTGGCCGTAATACACGGCCACAGTTCCGTGTGCATTCTGCATCACGGATGCGGACCTATTCACTTCAATGGGTCCGCAAATCCGGAATTGCGGAACGGACGTACGGAACGGGACCCCTCGGAAGCACTACGGAGTGCTTCCGTGGGGTTGCGTCCCGTACTTCCGTTCTGCAAAAAGATAGAACATGTCCTATCTTTCTGCGGAACGGGCGGATCGCGGACCCATTAAAGTGAATGGATCCGCGATCCGATGCGGCTGACCTACGGCCAACGATCGTGCACGGGCACGGGTCACACAAGTTCGTGTGAACTCGGCCTTATATGTTTGGGACGTTCTCCTGGGGCTGCTATAAGAAGGGGTGACCTGGCTGTCAGAGGAGAAGCAAGCAGTATGTTCTTCCTGCCTCTGCATTTCCGGTTGCCCTATGCACCATGCATAGGCGTTGCCTAAAATGGACCAGAATAGCAGTCTACATAATAAATGGACGGCTTCACTGCGCCAGAGTGAGAGCCACTGATCGCAAGAGGAGGACCCTCTATGACAGGGATGGCCAACCTGCAGCGCTCCAGCTGTTGCAAAACTACAACTCCCAGCATGCTTAGACTGCCTACAGCTATCAGCTTACAGCAGGGAATGGTGGGAATTGTGGTGCTCTATGATATCAACATGGGCATCTAAAGGCAGAAAATTGTATTTTCTTTAATTTGACACTTTTGGGTACCCTTCTTCCAACTTTGCCATCTACGTTTTTGCTGTCCAGATTTGAGATCTGGCACAGGATCTCAAAACCGCAGCAAAATGCATCTGCTATAATAATACATCCGGCTGCATCTGTTCAGATCGGATCCCGTTGTATTATATCGAAAATAAACATGCCGGATCGGCACTAAAACCATTGTAAGTCAATGGGCACCGTGTCCGAAAAAAAATAGATCCAGCACCATTGTCTTACGTGTTGGATCCAGCTTCTTCAGTTTCTTCATGGGAACACAACATATATCGGAACAAAATGAATTCTGGTGCACTTCGATCCGATTTGTTCAGTTTTGTCCACATTGACAATGATTTGGGACAAAACTGAAGCATTTTCCTCCAGTTTTGAGATTGTCTGCCGGATCTCAAAACCAGAAAAGAAAACACACGTGTGAAAGTGGCCTTAAAGGACATCTGTCAGCAGATTTGTACCCGACACTGGCTGACCTGTTACATGTGCACTTGGCAGCTGAAGACATCTGTGTTGATCCCATGTTCACAAGTGCCCGCATTGTTGAGAAAACTGATGTTTTAATATATGCAAATGAGCCTCTAGGAGCAACGGGGGCGTTGTCATTACACCTAGAGGCTCAGCTCTCTCTGCTATTGTCACATCCTCTCCACTCTGATTTACAGGGCCAGGTGTGATGACATTTTCACTGTATGACCCTGTCAATGGAAGTAAAGAGGATGCGGCAGTTGCAGACAGAGCTGAGCCTCTAGGTGTAATGACAACGCCCCCGATGCTCCTAGAGGCTCATTTGCTCAGAGACTGGAAAGGTTGCTCCTTTTGATTAAAAGCAAATGTTTTTTATATGTAGATCCAAGCCATTCTGTGCACTGCTGCTCCTCCTGCTTCCTCTGCCAGCCCCTCCCTCTCCTTGATTGACAGGGCCAGGTTCCTGCATAGTCATCACATGTGGCCCCCGTTTATAAAGGAGAGGAAGGGGCTGGCAGGGCAAGTAAGGCTGGGTTCACACGGGCGAGTATTCCGCGCGGGTACAATGCGTGAGGTGAACGCATTGCACCCGCACTGAATCCGGACCCATTCACTTCTATGGGGCTGTGCACATGAGCGGTGATTTTCACTCATCACTTATGTGTTGTGTGAAAATCGCAGCATGCTCTATATTGTGCGTTTAGCAAGCAATGCAGGCCCCATAGAAGTGAATGGGACTGCGTAAAAATCCCAAGCAAGTGCGGATGCGGTGCAATTTTCACGCATGGTTGCTAAGATGAAAGTCTATTCACTGTATTATTTTCCCTTATAACATGGTTATAAGGGAAAATAATAGCATTCTGAATACAGAATGCTTAGAAGGTCAATTGAGGGTTTAAAAATAAAAAATAATTAACTCACCTCCTCCTCTTAGTTGCCTCCTCCTCCGCGTAGTTGCCGATCTCTTCTTCTTTAATTATGAGCTGCCGGCTAAAGGACCTGTGGTGACGTCATATCACATGGTCCATCACCGTGGTGATGGACCATGTGATGAGCTCAGTGACGTCACCACAGGTCCTTTGACAGGTCCTGAAGAAAGAACAGGAGACCGGCAGCTACGCGATCAATTGGAGGAGGTGAGTTAATTTTTATTAATTTTTTTTAACCCTCAATTGACCTTGTACTATGCATTCTGTATTAAAGAATGCTATTATTTTCCCTTATAACCATGTTATAAGGGAAAATAATTACATCTACACAACACCGAACCCAAACCTGAACTTCAGTGAAGAAGTTCGGGTCTGGGTACCACATTACGTTTTTTATCATGCGAGTGCAAAACGCATTGCACCCGCGCGATGAAAACTGAACTAAAGAACGCAATCGCAGTCAAAACTGACTGCAATTGGGTACCTACTCGCGCGGGTTTGCCGCAATGCACCCGGGACGCATCCTGAGCCAAAGCGTGACGCCTGTGTGAACCCAGCCTAAAGGTGCAGTGACTTGGGCCTGTCCTCAGTGCACTTAATTTCTCTTTGCATATGGATTAAAATAACTTTTAGAACAAAGGCATGCATTTCATCAGCAGGATTAATCCAACCAGGCCTAGCTTAAAGCAGACCTTTCATGTTTTTTTTTGTTTATTTAAATACCTTTCCTTGCGGGAAAAATCATGAGAGATGTGGAGGAAGGTTTTCTGAACAAGCTCTACAGTCAGGAATAGTGGAGAGCATACAAGTCTGAAGATGGAGAACAGCACGGGAAGCCATCCCTACTGCGGACAGGTAGAACATCATACCGTGCGATTCCTCCTGCATTATAGTTACCTGGGAAATGGTTTTACCACAAGATTGCAACCCCAAGGCAGACCTCAAAGCCTGGACCTTAAACATTATTGAATTCTTTTTTAAAGGGTTACCTTTAGATTTAAAAAAAAAAAAAAAAAAAAAAAAGCGTTATTTGGGGCTATTTGTATTATGAGGAGCGAAAAATGTACAGCACTTAAAGGGAACCTGTCACTGGGATTTTGGGTATAGAGCTGAAGACATGGGTTTCTAGATGGCCGCTAGAACATCCGCAATACCCAGTCCCCATAGCTCTGTGTGCTTTTATTGTGGGAAAAAAACGATTTGATACATATGCAAATTAACACAAAAGAGTCATATCTTACTTGTGTGACCAGGGAACAGTCATATTTTCAAGCTCTGACTCATCTCAGGTTAATTTGCATATGTATCAAATCGGTTTTTTTTTACACAATAAAAGCACACAGAGCTATCGGGACTGGGTATTGCGGATGTGCTAGCGGCCATCTAGCAACCCATGTCCTCAGCTCTATACTCAAAATCCAGGTCACAGGTTCCCTTTAAGGCTACTTTCACACTGGCGTTTTGGCTTTCTGTTTGTGAGATCTGTTCAGGCTCTCACAAGCGGTCCAGAACGGATCAGTTTTGTCCTAATGCATTCTGAATGGAAAAGGATCCGCTAAGAATGCATCAGTTCAGTCTCCATTTCGCTTTGGAGGCGGACACCAAAACGCTGCTTGAAGCGTTTTGGTGTCAGTCTGACAAAACTGAGCCAAACGGATCCGTCCTGACACACAATGTAAGTCAATGGGGACGGATCCGTTTTCTATGACACAATCTGGCACAATAGAAAACAGATTCGTCCCCATTGACTTTCAATGGTGTTCAAGACGGATCCGTTTTGGCTATGTTACAGATAATACAAACGGATCCGTTCTGAACGGATGCATGCGGTTGTATTATCTGAACGGATGCGTCTGTGCAGATCCATGGCAGATCCATGACAGATCCGCAACAAACGCGAGTGTGAAAGTAGCCTAAGGAGTCATGCACACGGCCGTTGTGCGGCCGTTCCGTGCATTGGGGACCGCAATTGCGGTCCCCAATGCACAGTCAACATCCGTGCAGCGGGCCAGACCCATTCAAGTCTGTCCGCACCGCAAAAAAATCTGACCTGTCATTTATTTGCGGTGCGGAACAACGGGAAGAAACACCAAAGAAGCACTCCGTAGTGCTTCTGGTGTTCCGTTCCGTGACTCCATTCCACATCTCCGGAATTGCGGACACATTCAATTGAATGGGTCCGCATCTGTGATTCGGGGAGCACACGGCCAGCGGCCGTGGTTTGCCGACCCGCCGTTTGTGGGCCGCAATACGGTCACGGCTGCCCAACGGCCGTGTGCATGAGGCCTAAGACTGACCATGAGCTGTAAGCCAAGCCTCCAGCAGCAGCTTACTTCAAGACTTCTAATAAGGCCTCATCCCCACAGCCGTTGTTTGGGTCCATTTTGGCGGCTCGGATGCGGACCCATTCACTTCAATGGGGCCGCAAAAGGTGCGGACAGCACTCCGTGTGCTGTCCACATCCATGGCTCCGTTCCGTGGCCATGTTAAAAAAATATAACATGTCCTATTCTTGTCCATGCATTGCAGACAAGAATAGGCATTTATATTGCCGGCGCCCATCCCGTTCCGCAAATTGTGGAAGGCAACACGGACGGCTTTCGTTTTTTGCGGACCGCAAAAAATGGCACGGCCGTGTGCATGAGGCCTAAGACTGATGCATCTCACCCTGAAAACAGACATAAGGGAAATGTACTGCATGACCCATGGTCAGTCAATCCCGTATACTAAGCGGTCAATAATTAGCAACTATGTGCCAGTCTGCTAGTACCATAGGTACACATTACACAGGTGGGTGATCTCATACTTTGTAGAATTTTACATGAAAATAATCAGTTACCGTATATCACCTAAAAGGGTTTTCCAAGATTTTAACACTGATGATCTATCCTCAGGATAGGTCATCAGTATCTGATAGGTGGCGCTTCTGTGAGCCCGCGACCTTCTCTCAGCTTTCCCTAGGCCAGTGACAACACGTTCATCGGTCACGTGGCCTAGGCACAGCTCAGCCCCATAGAAGTGAATGCAGCTGAGCGCGATACCAAGCACAGCCGCTATATAATGCACAGCACTGCGCTTGGTAAGCACGGAGAAGGCCGCGGAGCTCACAGGAGCGCAGGTGCCTTCTCAAACATCTGATCGGCAGGGTCCCAGGTGTCGGATCTCCACCGATCAGACACTGATGATCTATCCAGAGGATAGGTCATCAGTATTAAAATCTTGGAAACCCCTTTTAACCGACTCCTAACAAATGCTGTGGGAATACTTCTAACGAAGTGGTTACAAGCCAGCACGTCCGAGAAGCGCTTATCTTCCATCCATGTTTTGGCTAGCTATTCTATATGTAGGTTATTCATGTGTATAGACTAAAATACTGTAGAAATCAGCGGGTCTACCGCCAGTGGGACATTGCTACACAGTCACATCTGCCAGCACAATAAATATACAAAAACCAATATGATACTATAGACATCACTATATCCCTCTGAATGCTCTAACCGCAATAGAAAAGACAATAGCAGGAGCAGAGACCATCCTGGAATCTCCCAGTCCATATTTTCTGGAAGAAGGAATAGTACTTGGAGGATAGAGGGATAAGCGGCGCTAACCCCAGAAGTCTAGCTTTCTTGTATCCCACTACTAGACATGTAAACAGTGTGCCAAGCCAAGAAACTAGATATGGCAAACTGTAGCAGACGACATGTACAGCAGAGCTCCAGCAGAGGGAGCCATACGACACATATCATTCTATGTGTAATAACCAAGAGTAATAAAGTGGACAAGACACATAAATGGGTATTTTACAAGCAGAATATGTTAAGATAACTGTACAAGGCACGCACACCACATTTCTTTACCCACACACTGGGGGCTTATTTTGCATATTTATTAGCTGCATAGCTATCACCACCTAGTGGACACTTGAGGGAACTGTCTTCAAACCATACACAACATTCACATTATGGTAACATATTATATTTCTAGTTATCAATTTTTTCAAAATGTTTCAGAATTACTGCTGGAGTAAAAAACACCCGAACAGTAATGAAGTGAGGCACATTTCGTTTATTTAACACCCCAGTGCTGTGGTATCCCTTACAATGTATTGATTATCCTAAAACGGAGTGCTGACCTCTTCACAATTACTGCTAAATTTGTGATGTAATTAAAGTGGTTATTCCAGCTTTTGGATACTGATGACCTATCATCCAGACAGGGTAGCAATTTGAGATCAGAGGGGGTCTAGCACTGCCACCAATAAGCTGTTTTTGGCAGCTGCTGGTGCTGGAGACAGCTGATTGGCATGGGTGCCAGGTGTGGAGACTCCAGCAATCTGATATAGATGACCTATTCAGAGGACAGGTCATCAACATCAAAAAGCTGGAATAACCCTTTAAAGCCTTGATATAATGGTCATTGAAAATATTATTGATCGTTACTGAAGTAATTAAAAACATATAATGGTAATATAATAATAGCACAGTGGCTCACCTTCTTAGACTTCTGGAAAAAGGCGCTTTGTCTTTGGCGCACCCAATGCCAAAATGATGTATATAGTATTAAAAGTGGTTTTGATGACAGGCACACTATCATCTAGTACGGCACGAAAAGATTCACATAAGGTTACTTTCACACTCGCGTTTATTTGAGGATCCGTCATGGATCTGCAAAAACGCTTCCATTACAATAATACAACCGCATGCATTCGTCATGAATGGATCCAGTTGTATTACGTCTTCTATAGCCATGACGGATCCATCTTGAACACCATTGAAAGTCAAAGGGGGACGGATCCGTTTTCCATTGTGTCAGAGAAAACGGATCCATCCCCATTGACTTACCGTACATTGTGTGCCAGGACGGATCTGTTTGGCTTGGCTCCGTCAGGCAGGCAGCGTTTTGGTGTCCGCCTCCAGAGCGGAATAGAGCCTGATCGGAGGCATTCTGAGCGGATCCTTTTCCATTCAGAATGCATAAGAGCAAAACTGATCAGTTTTGGACCGATTGTGAGAGCCCTGAACGGATCTCACAAACGGAAAGCCAAAACGCTAGTGTGAAAGTAGCCTAAATTGTATTAATCAATATACCTTTTAATACTCAATACATAATATAAAAAATAAAAAAATAAAAACACACAAAAAAATATTATTTCCACTCCGTAATTATATTGCATTCTCCCATCTATCTAAATTCATCCCAATAATGTATAAATATAGAAACATGATCCTTATATCGATTATATAAATTAATGTCCTAATAAACCATTGGTCGAATCACGTGCATCTGATTGTATATAAAACTGAAATCAACATCACTGATACATACTTGATCCTTCTTTTAGCAGTATAGCTGTATAAAAAAATCCAAAATTACAAAAATTATGAAAATTATAAATTGAAAAAAATATATAAAAATGCATCCTTTTTACATTTTATCAGTGCATATATTCCATATGATAAGTTGATGAATTAATAGATGATCAAACATCTCTCCAGTAATAATATGTTGTCAATGTCTTTCCTGCAATTTTATGCCAATAGTTGGTCATTCCATATAGCATATAGTAAAGCAAATTGTTACTACGTTTCCGCCCAGAAAGATACCCTGTTTGTATAGCCAGGTATTAACGCTAGTGTGAAAACAGCCTTATTCACCTGCCGGTCTGGATCCTCCGCTTCCAGAGTGCTCCGCTTGTAATAGATGGGAAGAGAACTTCAGCATCTGCAGTAAGGCCTCATGCACATGGCCGTTGTTTGGGTCCGCATCCGAGCCGCCGTTTTGGCGGCTCGGATGCGGACCCATTCACTTCAATGGGGCCGCAAAAGTTAAAAAAATATAACATGTCCTATTCTTGTCCGAATAGGGATTTATATTGCCGGCGCTCCCATTCCGTTCTGCAAATTGCAGAAGGCAACACGGATGGCTTCCGTTTTTTGCGGACCGCAAAAAACGGCACGGCCGTGTGCATGAAGCCTAAGGGTGGTAGTGGTCAATGATTTGTGCTTAGTCACGATGGAAAATGTTACTGGGTAGTAATCAGGGTGGATAAAAATCAATGATTTTTATTCAAAAAAACAAAACAAAAAAACTGATTTAAAGATTTAAAGAAATAAAGATTTGTTTTTTAATTATGTAGAATAAGGCTGTATATGTTTAATTTTTTTGGTAAATAAATTCCATTAATCCATTCACAATGTCATGCTCTTCCAGAGGTTTTTGTAAGATTATTGGGCAGTTTCTCTGCCTACAAGATATTATCACAGATGCTTGGTTTACTTTTGCAGTTCTCAAAACTGAATTTGACTCAGCAGAGATCACATGCCTCTTCTTCACAGGAAAAATGTTATAACATGAACAGAGTAGAGAAAAAGACCTTAATCCTAAGGCCTCTTTCACACGGGCGTTGCGGGAAAAGGTGCGGGTGCGTTGCGGGAACAAGCGCGATTTTTCCACGTGAGTGCAAAACATTGTAATGCGTTTTGCACACACGTGAGAAAAATCGGCATGTTTGGCACCCAAACCCAAACTTCTTCACAGAAGTTCGGGCTTAGGATCAGTGTTCTGTATTGTATTATTTTCCCTTATAACATGGTTATAAGGGAAAATAATAGCATTCTGAATACAGAATGCATAGTACAATAGCGGTGGAGGGGTTAAAAAATAAATAAAAATAAATTTAACTCCCCTTAATCCACTTGCTCGCACAGCCGGCATCTCTTCTTTGCTGTGCACAGGAAAAGGAATTGTGGTGACGTCACTCCGGTCATCACATGGTCCATCACATGATCTTTTATCATGGTGATGGATCATGTGATGGACCATGTGATGACCGGAGTGACGTCACCACAGGTCCTTTTCCTGTACACAGCAAAGAAGAAAACAGAAGAGAAGCCGGGCTGCGCGAGCAAGTGGATTAAGGTGAGTGTAATTTTTTTTTTAACCCCTCCAGCGCTATTGTTCTGTATTCAGAATGCTATTTTCCCTTATAACCATGTTATAAGGGAAAATAATAAAGTTCAGGTCCCCATCCCGATCGTCACCTAGCAACCGTGCGTGAAAATCGCACCGCATCCGCACTTGCTTGCGGATGCTTGCGATTTTCACGCAGCCCCATTCACTTCTATGGGGCCTGCGTTGCGTGAAAAACGCACAAAATAGAGCTTGCTGCGATTTTCACGCAACGCCCAAGTGATGCGTGAAAATCACTGCTCATGTGAACAGCCCCGCATTGCACCCGCGCGGAATACTCGCCCGTGTGAAAGGGGCCTAACTTCTACAAACTTATGAATGCTGAATCAACCTAATCTGAAAAGTTGTTATTCTAAAAATCTTCATCTACTTGCATATTATAAGTTATACCAGCAAGAATTAGTCTTTATGTAGAAAACTATGATTTAAATCAAGCCTTACTGACTAGTGATTTAAATCAAATCCACCCTGGTACTGCTATATTATCATATCACCAGATTCACACCAAACACATTTTTTATTTTCTTCATAATTTTGGATTTTCTTTATACAGCTATACTGCTATAAGGAGGATCAGTTATGTATCAGTGATGATGATTTCAGTTTTATATACGATCAGATGCAGTTCCCAGCTATGTGATTCTGCAGCCAGCATCTGCCTCCTGTATTAAAGGTTAATTATTATTGGTGGCACAGTGCGCCCGCCCCCCTCCTCCCCAGTATTAAAGTCATTGGTGGTGCAGTGCGTCCCCCCCTCAACCCCTCAGAATTAAAATTATTGGTGGCAGTGGCCACAGGGTCCCCTCCCCTCCATTGGTGGCAGTGGCAGCTTCTGATCGGAGCCCCAGCAGTGTAATCCTGGGGCTCCGATTGGTTACCATGGCAGCCAGGACGCTACTGAAGCCCTGGCTGCCATGGTCAGCTCCCTGCTGCTGTGTGCACTATGCACAGGGCAGCAGGGAGAGTGTGGAGTCCTATTTACCCTGATAGAGATCTATTAGGGTGAATAGGACAAGGGTAAGGGGGGAAATAGTTATTAAATAAACAGTAAAAATAAAATAAAAAATAATAATAATTATTAAGTTTCAATCGCCCCTTTTCCCAATTTTACATATAAAATATATAAACAATTAATAAATAAACATATCACATAGCGCCACGTCCGAAAAGTCCAAACTATTAAAATATTATTTTAAAAAATCTCCTATGCGGTGAACGCCGGAAGAGAAAATAAATGAAAACTGACCGATTCGGCATTTTTTTTTTCATGAGGAATGCACGTCGTAGCTTTTTTTTTTGAGATTTCTTTTTTTGCGTGGTATGGAATAGTATGGAGTATCGCAATACTTTTTTATGGTATTGAAATCGAATCAAAATTTTGGTATCGCAACAACCCTAGCAGTGAGTGCTGTGAATGGCAAGGGCAGCACAGGGATGCTGCTGCCTGAAACAACCAATAACAAAGCTTCTTACAGTACGGAGCTTTGTTATTGGTCAGTTTGAGCGGGCTGCTGGAGCTTATGGCACACTGCTCTGAAGTGGGAAGGAGGTGCATGATCGTCACTGTGAAATTTAGTGGGCGTCCCGGATACAAGCACCTTGTTTTTCTCTATAATGATGAGTCTGAAGCGCTCAGTTGAGCGCCGTCTCTCCTCCCTGCTGAGTGCAGTACTGAGGACGGCCTCAATAGAAGGTCTAGGGGACAGTCTTCACTACCACGCTCAGCAGTGAGGAAAAGTGGCTGAGACTCCTGCTTATAGAAGTCAGCGAGGGTCTCAGCGCTGGACACGCCAACAGGAGACCAGCAGCAAGCAACTTGGGTCTGACTGCCAGCTGGAAGACAGCGAGGACACGGGCGGGAGACCCTCAGGGCAGGTCATTCTATTGTCCCGTAGCCAGAAAAATAAAGGAGGAGCAGCTTATAGATGCAGCAGACTGTGATGTGCCTGTGTACCCTATGCGGGGCCCAGCACAAGCCTCCTGGCTGACTTGCAGATACCCCTACTCTCATTGCCAATGCATATCCTGGAGATAGCAGGGATAGAAGAGAGGATGCTGCAAGAACCATGAAACAGGAGGCTGCATGAGCGATAGGGTCAGGTTCACACACAGAAAGTAGTGGCCAAGGAAAAGCATCACTGTCCCACTATATACCGTATACTATTAACCACCTCCGGACCGCCTAACGCAGGATCGCGTTCCGGAGGTGGCAGCCCTGCGCAGAGTCACGCATATATGCGTCATCTCGCGATGGCCGAGATTTCCTGTGAACGCGCGCACACAGGCGCGCGCGCTCACAGGAACGGAAGGTAAGAGAGTTGATCTCCAGCCTGCCAGCGGCGATCGTTCGCTGGCAGGCTGGAGATGTGTTTTTTTTAACCCCTAACAGGTATATTAGACGCTGTTTTGATAACAGCGTCTAATATACCTGCTACCTGGTCCTCTGGTGGTCCCCTTTGTTTGGATCGACCACCAGAGGACACAGGTAGCTCAGCAAAGTCCCACCAAGCACCACTACACTACACTACCCCCCCCCCCCCGTCACTTATTAACCCCTTATTAGCCCCTGATCACCCCTGATCACCCCATATAGACTCCCTGATCACCCCCCTGTCATTGATCACCCCCCTGTCATTGATTACCCCCCTGTAAAGCTCCATTCAGATGTCCGCATGATTTTTACGGATCCACTGATAGATGGATCGGATCCGCAAAACGCATCCGGACGTCTGAATGAAGCCTTACAGGGGCGTGATCAATTACTGTGGTTATCACCCCATATAGACTCCCTGATCACCCCCCCTGTCATTGATTACACCCCTGTCATTGATCAACCCCCTGTAAAGCTCCATTCAGACGTCCGCATGATTTTTACGGATGCACTGATAGATGGATCCGATCCGCAAAACGCATCCGGACGTCTGAATGAAGCCTTACAGGGGCATGATCAATGACTGTGGTGATCACCCCATATAGACTCCCTGATCACCCCCCTGTAAAGCTCCATTCAGATGTCCGCATGATTTTTACGGATGCACTGATAGATGGATCGGATCCGCAAAACGCATCCGGACGTCTGAATGAAGCCTTACAGGGGCGTGATCAATTACTGTGGTTATCACCCCATATAGACTCCCTGATCACCCCCCCTGTCATTGATTACACCCCTTTCAGTGATCAACCCCCTTGAAAGCTCCCTTCAGACGTCCGCATGATTTTTACGGATGCACTGATAGATGGATCCGATCCGCAAAACGCATCCGGACGTCTGAATGAAGCCTTACAGGGGCATGATCAATGACTGTGGTGATCACCCCATATAGACTCCCTGATCACCCCCCTGTAAAGCTCCATTCAGATGTCCGCATGATTTTTACGGATGCACTGATAGATGGATCCGATCCGCAAAACGCATCCGGACGTCTGAATGAAGCCTTACAGGGGCATGATCAATGACTGTGGTGATCACCCCATATAGACTCCCTGATCACCCCCCTGTCATTGATCAACCCCCCTGTCATTGATCACCCCCCTGTCATTGATCACCCCTCTGTAAGGCTCCATTCAGATATTTTTTTGGCCCAAGTTAGCAGAATTTTTTTTTTTTTTTCTTACAAAGTCTCATATTCCACTAACTTGTGTCAAAAAATAAAATCTCACATGAACTCACCATACCCCTCACGGAATCCAAATGCGTAAAATTTTTTAGACATTTATATTCCAGACTTCTTCTCACGCTTTAGGGCCCCTAGAATGCCAGGGCAGTATAAATACCCCACATGTGACCCCATTTCGGAAAGAAGACACCCCCAGGTATTCCGTGAGGGGCATATTGAGTCCATGAAAGATTGAAATTTTTGTCCCAAGTTAGCGGAACGGGAGACTTTGTGAGAAAAAAATTAAAAATATCAATTTCCGCTAACTTGTGCCAAAAAAAAAAAATTTATATGAACTCGCCATGCCCCTCATTGAATACCTTGGGGTGTCTTCTTTCCAAAATGGGGTCACATGTGGGGTATTTATACTGCCCTGGCATTCTAGGGGCCCCAAAGCGTGAGAAGAAGTCTGGTATCCAAATGTCTAAAAATGCCCTCCTAAAAGGAATTTGGGCACCTTTGCGCATCTAGGCTGCAAAAAAGTGTCACACATCTGGTATCGCCGTACTCAGGAGAAGTTGGGGAATGTGTTTTGGGGTGTCATTTTACATATACCCATGCTGGGTGAGAGAAATATCTTGGTCAAATGCCAACTTTGTATAAAAAAATGGGAAAAGTTGTCTTTTGCCAAGATATTTCTCTCACCCAGCATGGGTATATGTAAAATGACACCCCAAAACACATTCCCCAACTTCTCCTGAATACGGCGATACCACATGTGTGACACTTTTTTGCAGCCTAGGTGGGCAAAGGGGCCCATATTCCAAAGAGCACCTTTAGGATTTCACAGGTCATTTACCTACTTACCACACATTAGGGCCCCTGGAAAATGCCAGGGCAGTATAACTACCCCACAAGTGACCCCATTTTGGAAAGAAGACACCCCAAGGTATTCCGTGAGGGGCATGGCGAGTTCCTAGAATTTTTTATTTTTTTGTCACAAGTTAGTGGAAAATGCTTATTTTTTTTTTGATTTTTTTTTTTCATACAAAGTCTCATATTCCACTAACTTGTGACAAAAAATAAAAAGTTCCATGAACTCACTATGCCCATCAGCGAATACCTTGGGGTCTCTTCTTTCCAAAATGGGGTCACTTGTGGGGTAGTTATACTGCCCTGGCATTCTAGGGGCCCAAATGTGTGGTAAGGAGTTTGAAATCAAATTCTGTAAAAAATGACCTGTGAAATCCGAAAGGTGCTCTTTTGAATATGGGCCCCTTTGCCCACCTAGGCTGCAAAAAAGTGTCACACATCTGGTATCTCCGTAATCGGGAGAAGTTGGGGAATGTGTTTTGGGGTGTCATTTTACATATACCCATGCTGGGTGAGAGAAATATCTTGGCAAAAGACAACTTTTCCCATTTTTTTATACAAAGTTGGCATTTGACCAAGATATTTATCTCACCCAGCATGGGTATATGTAAAAAGACACCCCAAAACACATTCCTCAACTTCTCCTGAATACAGAGATACCAGATGTGTGACACTTTTTTGCAGCCTAGGTGGGCAAAGGGGCCCACATTCCAAAGAGCACCTTTCGGATTTCACAGGTCATTTACCTACTTACCACACATTTGGGCCCCTAGAATGCCAGGGCAGTATAACTACCCCACAAGTGACCCCATTTTGGAAAGAAGAGACCCCAAGGTATTCGCTGATGGGCATAGTGAGTTCATGGAAGTTTTTATTTTTTGTCACAAGTTTGTGGAATATGAGACTTTGTATGAAAAAAAAAATTAAAAAAAAATCATCATTTTCCACTAACTTGTGACAAAAAATAAAAAATTCTAGGAACTCGCCATGCCCCTCACGGAATACCTTGGGGTGTCTTCTTTCCAAAATGGGGTCACTTGTGGGGTAGTTATACTGCCCTGGTATTCTAGGGGCCCAAATGTGTGGTAAGGAGTTTGAAATCAAATTCAGGAAAAAATGAGGAGTGAAATCCGAAAGGTGCTCTTTGGAATATGGGCCCCTTTGCCCACCTAGGCTGCAAAAAAGTGTCACACATCTGGTATCCCCGTACTCAGGAGAAGTTGAGGAATGTGTTTTGGGGTTTCTTTTTACATATACCCATGCTGGGTGAGATAAATATCTTGGTCAAATGACAACTTTGTATAAAAAAATGGGAAAAGTTGTCATTTGCCAAGATATTTCTCTCACCCAGCATGGGTATATATAAAATGACACCCCAAAACACATTCCCCACCTTCTCCTGAGTACGGAGATACCAGATGTGTGACACTTTTTTGCAGCCTAGGTGGGCAAAGGGGCCCATATTCCAAAGAGCACCTTTCGGATTTCACTGGTCAGTTTTTACAGAATTTGATTTCAAACTCCTTACCACACATTTGGGCCCCTAGAATGCCAGGGCAGTATAACTACCCCACAAGTGACCCCATTTTGGAAAGAAGAGACCCCAAGGTATTCGCTGATGGGCATAGTGAGTTCATGGAAGTTTTTATTTTTTGTCACAAGTTAGTGGAATATGAGACTTTGTAAGAAAAAAAAAAAAAAAAATCATAATTTTCCGCTAACTTGTGACAAAAAATAAAAAGTTCTATGAACTCACTATGCCCATCAGCGAATACCTTAGGGTGTGTACTTTCAGAAATGGGGTCATTTGTGGGGTGTTTGTACTGTCTGGGCATTGTAGAACCTCAGGAAACATGACAGGTGCTCAGAAAGTCAGAGCTGCTTCAAAAAGCGGAAATTCACATTTTTGTACCATAGTTTGTAAACGCTATAACTTTTACCCAAACCATTTTTTTTTTACCCAAACATTTTTTTTTTATCAAAGACATGTAGAACTATAAATTTAGAGCAAAATTTCTATATGGATGTCGTTTTTTTTGCAAGATTTTACAACTGAAAGTGAAAAATGTCATTTTTTTGCAAAAAAATCGTTTAATTTCGATTAATAACAAAAAAAGTAAAAATGTCAGCAGCAATGAAATACCACCAAATGAAAGCTCTATTAGTGAGAAGAAAAGGAGGTAAAATTCATTTGGGTGGTAAGTTGCATGACCGAGCAATAAACCGTGAAAGTAGTGTAGGTCAGAAGTGTAAAAAGTGGCCTGGTCTTTCAGGGTGTTTAAGCACTGGGGGCTGAAGTGGTTAAACAATGGGCACTATAGTCCAGGACACTATATACTATGGATCGACCGATATAGATTTTTTAGAGCAGATACCGATAACCTGTGAACTTTCAGGCCGATAGCCGATAACTTATACCAATATTCTGTGCATTTTCATTTTTGAAAACAAAAAAAAAAAAAAAAATGTCTGTTACGGCATTCACCACATAAGAGATTTTATATATATATATATATATATATATATATATATATATATATATATATATCCAGAAAAAGGACGGCACACCGATCTTGAAAAAGTAAAAGTGGTTTTAATCAACCTTGCGGTACAACGTTTCGGCTCCAATACTGAGCCTTTCTCAAGCAGAAAGGCTCAGTATTGGAGCCGAAACGTTGTACCGCAAGGTTGATTAAAACCACTTTTACTTTTTCAAGATCGGTGTGCCGTCCTTTTTCTGGATCCATTGATTGGGGTAAGGAGTCGATTCCCCTGGAGCGTGCACCCTATTTTTCCCGCGCAGTAGTCAGTGCCGCCATTTTTCACATCTATATATATATATATATATATATATATATATATATATATATATATATTTTAATAGTTTGGACTTTTCGGACGTGGCAATATGTGATGTTTATTTATTTATTGTTTATATATTTTATATGTCAAATTGGGAAAGGATCTGAGACCGCTGCAGAGGGGGGAAGCCCTCATGAGCGCGGTGCTTTGTACTAAGTTGCCCCTAAACTCCATTTCCGCTGAGTGTAACAGTGTCCCCAGCTTTAGGTGTTGGAGGAATGACTGTAATAAGGAGTCTACTGTTCGCATCTATACAGGCAAACACTGGTGGCACTGGTCTTATATTTAGTATATGATGTCTGCTAAATATAAAATGGTCTAAATTTGCTATTTATGCATGGAAGAAAGTTCTAGAGTACTCTTAGGCCTCATGCACATGACCGTTGTGTGCACCCGTGGCCGTTGTGCCGTTTTCCGTATTTTTTCGCGGACCCATTGACTTTCAATGGGTCCGTGAAAAAAAAAATAATAAAAAAAATAATAAAAAAAATATCGGAAAATGCACCGTTTTGCAGCCGTGATCCGTGTTTCCTGGCCGTGAAAAAAATATGACCTGTCCTATTTTTTTCACGGCCAACGGTTCATGGACCCATTCAAGTCAATGGGTCCGTGAAAGAACACGGATGCACACAAGATTGGCATCCGTGTCCGTGATCCGTGGCCGTAGGTTACTTTTTATACAGACGGATCCGAAGATCCGTCTGCATAAAAGCTTTTTCATAGCTGAGTTTTCACTTCGTGAAAACTCAGAACCGACAGTATATTCTAACACAGAGGCGTCCCCATGGTGATGGGGACGCTTCAGGTTAGAATATACTAAAAGAACTGTGTACATGACTGCCCCCTGCTGCCTGTAGTTAACACATTGGTGGCCAGTGCGGCCGCCCCCCCCCCCCCCCTCCCCTGTAGTTAACTCGTTGGTCGCCAGTGGCCCCCCCCCCTCCCCTGTAGTTAACTCATTGGTGGCCAGTGCGGCCGGCCCCCCTCCCTCCCTGTAGTTAACTCGTTGGTGGCCAGAGGGCCCCCCCCCTCCCTCCCCTGTAGTTAACTCGTTGGTGGCCAGTGGGCCTTCTCCCCTCCCTCCCCCTCCTAATTAAAATCTCCCCCCTATCATTGGTGGCAGCGGAGTGTACCGACCGGAGTCCCAATTTAATCGCCGGGGCTCCGATCGGTAACCATGGCAACCAGGACGCTACTGCAGTCCCGGTTGCCATGGTTACTTAGCAATTTGTAGAACCATTATACTTACCTGCGAGCTGCGATGTCTGCGTCCGGCCGGGAGCTCCTCCTACTGGTAAGTGACAGGTCCGGCCGGGAGCTCCTCCTACTGGTAAGTGACATGACCTATCACTTACCAGTAGGAGGAGCTCCCGGCCGGACCTGTCACTTACCAGTAGGAGTAGCTCCCGACCGGACGCAGACATCGCAGCTCGCAGGTAAGTATAATGGTTCTACAAATTGCTAAGTAACCATGGCAACCGGGACTGCGGATCGCAAAATACATACAGTAGTGTGCATGAGCCCTTATAACGAGGGTCATAAGATTCTGTTGTATTGCCAAATGACCCAGCTCCAATACAGATGTGACCTTAGCCTTAGACCTCATGCACACGGCCGTTGTGCGACCGTTCCGTGCATTGGGGACTGTAATTTGCAGTCTCCAATGCATGGGCAACATCCATGCGACGGCCGGGACGGACCGAGACCCATTCAACTTGAATGGGTCCGTGATCCGTCCGCACCGTAAAAAAAAAATAGAACATGTTCTATTTTTTTGCAGTGTGGAAGCACGGACAGAAACACCACAGAAGCACTCCGTAGTGCTTCTGATCTGTGCTTCTGTTCCGCACCGCGGATAAACCCCTTTTGTCATTTTGGTGTTTTTTTCCCGATTAATCGATGAAATTATCGACAACTAATCGATTATTCAAATAATCGTTAGCTGCAGCCCTATATATATATTATATACACACACATATATATCTATATACACACACAATGCATTCCATTCGGAGAGCCTTTCACTTTTTTCACATTTTATCATGTTGCGGTCTTGTACTAAAATAAAAAACTAATTCTATTCCCCCCCCCCCCCCCCCCCCATCATTCTGCACTCAATACCCCATAATGACAAAGTGAAAACTAGCCATAGTAACCAATCAAATTCCTCCTTTCATTTTTGACAGCTTCTTTGGAAAACGAAAGGTGGAATCTGATTGGTTGCTATGGGCAACTAAGCCAGTTCTACTTTACACCAGTTTGATAAATGAGCCCCAGAATGTTCTAAATCTTTTCTAATTTATTGAAAAGGAAAAACTAAAATCTTGCATTGACATAAGTATTCAGATCCTTCATGCATGACTTAGTTGAAGAAACGTTGGCAGCAATCACAGCCTCCAGTCTTCTTGATTATGATGCCACAAGGTTTGCACACCTGGATTTGGGGATTTTCTGCCATTCTTCTCTGCAGATTCTCTCAAGCTCTGTCAGGTTGGATAGGGATCGTTGGTAGACAGCCATTTTCAAGTCTCTCCAGAGATGTTGAATAGGTTTCAAGTCAGGGCTAGGGCTGCAACGATTCATCGATGTAATCTATGCAAAAAATAAATCCTTGATGCAGTTTCCCTGCATTGAGGATTCGTTTAAATCACGTCACCACAGAGCACAAGTGAAGAGAAGCCTTTCACTCACCGCTCCATCTCCTCCCGTCAGCACCGCGCTGCAGGGCCTTGTGTGCACACATCGTCAGATGTTGGTGATTTGAAGGGGGCATCTGTGATTTGAAGGGGCTGATGGCGCTGGGGGACATGGATGACAATGGCATGGAGGGACTGACTATATCTGATGGCGCTGGGGTAGTGGGGGACATGGCATGATCTGATGGCACTGGGGGACATGGCATGATCTGATGGCACTGGGGGACATGGCATGATCTGATGGCACTGGGGGACATGGCATGATCTGATGGCACTGGGGGACATGGCATGATCTGATGGCACTGGGGGACATGGCATGATCTGATGGCACTGGGGGACATGGCATGATCTGATGGCACTGGGGGACATGGCATGATCTGATGGCACTGGGGGACATGGCATGATCTGATGGCACTGGGGGACATGGCATGATCTGATGGCACTGGGGGACATGGCATGATCTGATGGCACTGGGGGACATGGCATGATCTGATGGCACTGGGGGACATGGCATGATCTGATGGCACTGGGGGACATGGCATGATCTGATGGCACTGGGGGACATGGCATGATCTGATGGCACTGGGGGACATGGCATGATCTGATGGCACTGGGGGACATGGCATGATCTGATGGCACTGGGGGACATGGCATGATCTGATGGCACTGGGGGACATGGCATGATCTGATGGCACTGGGGGACATGGCATGATCTGATGGCACTGGGGGACATGGCATGATCTGATGGCACTGGGGGACATGGCATGATCTGATGGCACTGGGGGACATGGCATGATCTGATGGCACTGGGGGACATGGCATGATCTGATGGCACTGGGGGACATGGCATGATCTGATGGCACTGGGGGACATGGCATGATCTGATGGCACTGGGGGACATGGCATGATCTGATGGCACTGGGGGACATGGCATGATCTGATGGCACTGGGGGACATGGCATGATCTGATGGCACTGGGGGACATGGCATGATCTGATGGCACTGGGGGACATGGCATGATCTGATGGCACTGAGGGAGTGTAGGACATGATCTGATGGCACTGAGGGAGTGTAGGACATGGCATGATCTGATGGCACTGAGGGAGTGTAGGACATGGCATGATCTGATGGCACTGAGGGAGTGTAGGACATGGCATGATCTGATGGCACTGGGGGAGTGCAGGACATGGCATGATCTGATGGCACTGGAGGAGTGCAGGACATGGCATGATCTGATGGCACTGGGGGACATGGCATGATCTGATGGCACTGGGGGAGTGGGGGACATGGCATGATCTGATGGCACTGGGGGAGTGGGGGACATGGCATAGAGGGGCTGATCTGATGGCACTGGGGGAGTGGGGGACATGGTGGATGGCATGGAGGCACTGGGCAAGGGGGACATTGCAATGGATGGCATGGAGGCACGGGGGGGACAGGGCAATGGATGGCATGGAGGGGCAGATGGCACTGGGGGCTGATCTGATAGCAGTGGGGGACATCACATGGCAATGGATGGCATGGAGGCACTGGGGGAGTGGGGGACACAGCAATGGATGGCATGGAGGGGCTGATGGCACTGGGGTGGGGGAGAGCTGAAGGCACTGGGGGAACGGAGCTGATGGCAAAGGGGGGAAAGAAGCTGATGGCACAGGGGGGGGAACAGAGCTCATGGCACAGGGGGGGGGACAGAGCTCATGGCACAGGGGGGGAACTGATGCACTTGGGCTGATCGCACAGAGGGGAACGAAGGGTGTTGGGGACTGATGGAAGGGGGTCTGATGAGTTTTTCTAAAGGAAAACAGTCTATTAATTCATTTTTTCTTATTAGAGTACTCGATTCATCGTAAAAATAAATCGGTAGAATACTCGATTGCTAAAATAATCAGGTCAGGGCCACTCAAGGACATTCACAGAGTTGTCCCTAGGCCACTCCTGTGTTGTCCTGGCTGAGTGCTTAGTCATTGTCTTGTTGGGATGAACTACAATGTAGACTGAGCTAACCTCTCTCTTCTAAAACATCAGTGTCTCACTGTGAAGGTTCTCATTCATCCAAGTCATGGTATATCATTAGTAATGCACTCAACACTGAAATTGCAACACCAAGGAGGACAAGCCGTAAGGTTATGTAAATCAAGGAAGTAGAAGATGTACCCAAGATTTGCAGATGATCAAATTTTCAAGGAGTCCTACTCCCAAGATCATGGTGTGGGGGCGGAATAATGTATGCTAGCCGGGCCCCTCTAGTCTTCATTTCTGGTACACTAACAGCTTAGTATTACATTGATTTAGTTATGGAAATAGTGGTATCCAAAGTGTCCTAGTAGTCGTTTATCAACAGGACATTGCCAGGATGCATGTTGCTCGTGTTACTGTGAGCAGCCTACATAAATGTGCTACCATGCCTGCAATGTCTCTGGCCTAGTCTCCCATTGAGCACATAATTGGTCAGCAATTGCAAAGGGAGCAGCCAGCAGCGGATCTTGATGATTTGCATGCTCAAGGGCATTCAGCGTGGCAGAACATTCCTCAGACAGCCATTAGTAACCTCACTGATTGCATGCCAAGGCGTGTAAGTGTGTATTTCTGTGCGTGGCACTTATACTTGACGGACAAGAACAGGACATGTTCTATTTTTTTGCGGAAACGGAAGCACGGATGCGGAAGTGCGGATCCGCGAATGCGGACAGCACATTCCGGCCCCATTGAAAATGAATGGGTCTGCACCCGTTCCGCAATTTGCGGACCCATTTTGCGGACGTGTGAATGGACCCTTAGGGTTTGTTCACATCACCGTTTTGTTTGCCATACTTTTGATCCATCAGAACAGCGCTTGTGAACATACCAGAAATCAGATCAACAGGACTTGTTGCATTTTTTGTTCTTGAGCACGTTCCTCAATTAGAAAGCCAGCCTGAGGACTAGCGAAGTGCCTTCAAGAAACAAATACAAGTCCAGTTACTCCGATTTACTACTACTGATATGTCAATGTCCCACAGACACACACACAAATATCTATATACAAATCTCTCTCTCTGATGGTGTCCTCCACCCAAACGATGCAGAGCATCTCATCTTCTGGGTGGAACCATGACCACTGCATGTGTATGAAGGATGGGGGGTATAGGGGGTCAGGAAGCACGTTTTTTTTCCAAATGACAACTTTTTAAAAATCTATATCCAGCTTATTCACCTGTGAAATCCAGTGCCTCCAGGGATAATGCTCTGATGGCCCTGGTGGTCTTTGCTTACTTTACATGAAGTGATGACATCTCGTGCATACATGTAACTGCTTCAGTCAATCACTGGCCTTAGTGGTGATGCCAGCATGTACGTCACATCACTGCAGAAGGTCAGTAACCATAGATTGGCAGCGCTGAACCTGACAGGGGCAATATTTGGTGGTTTATTGTTTGATAACACTTTCATTTATTATGCTCCTGAAGAATCCCTAATCCGAATACACTAAGGAGTCATTATAGCTATATATTGTCAGCAGGTGAAGCCCAAGTACACTGAACGTAACAGAGGAAGTATGCGACATCCAGTGTACGGGGCACTAACAAAGTGACAGAATTCCCGGCAGTGGTTTCATTTATTTCTAGGTGTTATTCTGTAGTAAAAGGCCACTTCCTGCTAGGAAGAGATTAGTGCCTGCACCAACACCGGAGGATCGCTAGGCACAGCTCTCCACTTCCGCTCTCCTGTTTCCTGGAGTATAATGGACTTCCACTGAATAACACAATAGAATGTTCTTACTGTCTTGTGAATGATCTAAAGGTTAGAGGGGTTTTCCGGTCCCGTAATCTAATTTTATTTTATTTTTAAATCATCCCGTCATACCCCAATTCTGGGTTTTTTTCTCCAAATTTGCTATCCTTACTCCATTCCTGATGTCACAGACGCAGGCCCAGATGTTTACAGCCCAGCGCTTGCTTCTCAACTGGCCCCTGATTAGCCGATGGCCAACCAATCCCTGAGCACAGTAACTATTGCTGCGCATGCGCCTGGGAAGTGTTCCTTCTTCAATGGCGTTTTAGCAATGTACTGGACGTCATTGCCCAGACCAGAAAAGAAGGTCAGGAAGAGAGGAACAGAACTGGAATAACAGTACAGCTGAAAACTGGAGTCGATAACCAGGATAGGTCACCAATATCTAATCAGTGGGGACCTGACTCCCAGCAACCTCGGCGATCACCTGTCTGAAGTGCTGTTTGAGCTCTGCATGCTCCTCAATGCCTCCTTTGCAGCGGCAGGGGTTAATCACATTCACTTGAATGGGACAAAGCAGTCTGCGGAGTCTGCATAAGTGCCGCCACCCCTTCAGCTGATTAGCAAGGGTGCCGGGAGTCAGACCCCTGTCAATCTGATATTGATGACATTCCCTTTAACCACCTCAGCCCCCAGTGCTTAAACACCCTGAAAGACCAGGCCACTTTTTACACTTCTGACCTACACTACTTTCACCATTTATTGCTCGGTCATGCAACTTACCACCCAAATGAATTTTACCTCCTTTTCTTCTCACTAATAGAGCTTTCATTTGGTGGTATTTCATTGCTGCTGACATTTTTACTTTTTTTGTTATTAATCGAAATTTAACGATTTTTTTGCAAAAAAATGACATTTTTCACTTTCAGTTGTAAAATTTTGCAAAAAAAATGACATCCATATATAAATTTTGCTCTAAATTTATAGTTCTACATGTCTTTGATAAAAAAAAAATGTTTGGGTAAAAAAAAAATGGTTTGGGTAAAAGTTATAGCGTTTACAAACTATGGTACAAAAATGTGAATTTCCGCTTTTTGAAGCAGCTCTGACTTTCTGAGCACCTGTCATGTTTCCTGAGGTTCTACAATGCCCAGACAGTACAAACACCCCACAAATGACCCCATTTCGGAAAGTACACACCCTAAGGTATTCGCTGATGGGCATAGTGAGTTCATAGAACTTTTTATTTTTTGTCACAAGTTAGCGGAAAATGATGATTTTTTTTTTTGATTTTTTTTTTCTTACAAAGTCTCATATTCCACTAACTTGTGACAAAAAATAAAAACTTCCATGAACTCACTATGCCCATCACGAAATACCTTGGGGTCTCTTCTTTCCAAAATGGGGTCACTTGTGGGGTAGTTATACTGCCCTGGCATTCTAGGGGCCCAAATGTGTGGTAAGGAGTTTGAAATCAAATTCTGTAAAAACTGACCAGTGAAATCCGAAAGGTGCTCTTTGGAATGTGGGCCCCTTTGCCCACCTAGGCTGCAAAAAAGTGTCACACATCTGGTATCTCCGTATTCAGTAGAAGTTGGGGAATGTGTTTTGGGGTGTCATTTTACATATACCCATGCTGGGTGAGATAAATATCTTGGTCAAATGCCAACTTTGTATAAAAAAATGGGAAAAGTTGTCTTTTGCCAAGATATTTCTCTCACCCAGCATGGGTATATGTAAAAAGACACCCCAAAACACATTCCCCAACTTCTCCTGAATACGGAGATACCAGATGTGTGACACTTTTTTGCAGCCTAGGTGGGCAAAGGGGCCCATATTCCAAAGAGCACCTTTCGGATTTCACTCGTCATTTTTTACAGAATTTGATTTCAAACTCCTTACCACACATTTGGGCCCCTAGAATGCCAGGGCAGTATAACTACCCCACAAGTGACCCCATTTTGGAAAGAAGAGACCCCAAGGTATTCGCTGATGGGCATAGTGAGTTCATGGAAGTTTTTATTTTTTGTCACAAGTTAGTGGAATATGAGACTTTGTATAAAAAAAAAAAATATAAAAAAAATCATCATTTTCCACTAACTTGTGACAAAAAATAAAAAATTCTAGGAACTCGCCATGCCCCTCACGGAATACCTTGGGGTGTCTTCTTTCCAAAATGGGGTCACTTGTGGGGTAGTTATACTGCCCTGGCATTTTCCAGGGGCCCTAATGTGTGGTAAGTAGGTAAATGACCAGTGAAATCCAAAAGGTGCTCTTTGGAATATGGGCCCCTTTGCCCACCTAGGCTGCAAAAAAGTGCCACACATGTGGTATCTCCGTACTCAGGAGAAGTTGGGAAATGTGTTTTGGGGTGTCTTTTTACATATACCCATGCTGGGTGAGAGAAATATCTTGGCAAAAGACAACTTTTCCCATTTTTTTATACAAAGTTGGCATTTGACCAAGATATTTATCTCACCCAGCATGGGTATATGTAAAATGACACCCCAAAACACATTCCCCACCTTCTCCTGAGTACGGAGATACCAGATGTGTGACACTTTTTTGCAGCCTAGGTGGGCAAAGGGGCCCATATTCCAAAGAGCACCTTTCGGATTTCACTCGTCATTTTTTACAGAATTTGATTTCAAACTCCTTACCACACATTTGGGCCCCTAAAATACCAGGGCATTATACCTACCCCACAAGTGACCCCATTTTGGAAAGAATAGACCCCAAGGTATTCGCTGATGGGCATAGTGAGTTCATGGAACTTTTTATTTTTTGTCACAAGTTAGTGGAATATGAGACTTTGTATGAAAAAAAAAAAAAAAAAAAAAATCATCATTTTCCACTAACTTGTGACAAAAAATAAAAAATTCTAGGAACTCGCCATGCCCCTCACGGAATACCTTGGGGTGTCTTCTTTCCAAAATGGGGTCACTTGTGGGGTAGTTATACTGCCCTGGCATTTTCCAGGGGCCCTAATGTGTGGTAAGTAGGTAAATGACCAGTGAAATCAGAAAGGTGCTCTTTGGAATATGGGCCCCTTTGCCCACCTAGGCTGCAAAAAAGTGTCACACATCTGGTATCTCCGTACTCGGGAGAAGTTGGGGAATGTGTTTTGGGGTGTCTTTTTACATATACCCATGCTGGGTGAGAGAAATATCTTGGCAAAAGACAACTTTTCCCATTTTTTTATACAAAGTTGGCATTTGACCAAGATATTTATCTCACCCAGCATGGGTATATGTAAAATGACACCCCAAAACACATTCCCCAACTTCTCCTGAGTACGGCGATACCAGATGTGTGACACTTTTTTGCAGCCTAGATGCGCAAAGGGGCCCAAATTCCTTTTAGGAGGGCATTTTTAGACATTTGGATACCAGACTTCTTCTCACGCTTTGGGGCCCCTAGAATGCCAGGGCAGTATAAATACCCCACATGTGACCCCATTTTGGAAAGAAGACACCCCAAGGTATTCAATGAGGGGCATGGCGAGTTCATAGAAATTTTTTTTTTTTGGCACAAGTTAGCGGAAATTGATATTTTTTATTTTTTTCTCACAAAGTCTCCCGTTCCGCTAACTTGGGACAAAAATTTCAATCTTTCATGGACTCAATATGCCCCTCACTGAATACCTGGGGGTGTCTTCTTTCCGAAATGGGGTCACATGTGGGGTATTTATACTGCCCTGGCATTCTAGGGGCCCTAAAGCGTGAGAAGAAGTCTGGAATATAAATGTCTAAAAAATTTTACGCATTTGGATTCCGTGAGGGGTATGGTGAGTTCATGTGAGATTTAATTTTTTGTCACAAGTTAGTGGAATATGAGACTTTGTAAGAAAAAAAAAAAATAATTCCGCTAACTTGGGCCAAAAAAATTTCTGAATGGAGCCTTACAGGGGGGTGATCAATGACAGGGGGGTGATCAATGACAGGGGGGTTGATCAATGACAGGGGGGTTGATCAATGACAGGGGGGGTGATCAATGACAGGGGGGGTGATCAATGACAGGGGGGGTGATCAATGACAGGGGGGGTGATCAATGACAGGGGGGGTGATCAATGACAGGGGGGGTGATCAATGACAGGGGGGGTGATCAATGACAGGGGGGGTGATCAGGGAGTCTATATGGGGTGATAACCACAGTCATTGATCACGCCCGTGTAAGGCTTCATTCAGACGTCCGGATGCGTTTTGCGGATCCGATCCATCTATCAGTGGATCCGTAAAAATCATGCGGACGTCTGAATGGAGCTTTACAGGGGGGTGATCAATGACAGGGGGGTAATCAATGACAGGGGGGTGATCAGGGAGTCTATATGGGGTGATCACCACAGTCATTGATCATGCCCCTGTAAGGCTTCATTCAGACGTCCGGATGCGTTTTGCGGATCCGATCCATCTATCAGTGGATCCGTAAAAATCATGCGGACGTCTGAATGGAGCTTTACAGGGGGGTGATCAATGACAGGGGGGTAATCAATGACAGGGGGGTGATCAGGGAGTCTATATGGGGTGATCACCACAGTCATTGATCATGCCCCTGTAAGGCTTCATTCAGACGTCCGGATGCGTTTTGCGGATCCGATCCATCTATCAGTGGATCCGTAAAAATCATGCGGACGTCTGAATGGAGCTTTACAGGGGGGTAATCAATGACAGGGGGGTGATCAATGACAGGGGGGTGATCAGGGAGTCTATATGGGGTGATAACCACAGTCATTGATCATGCCCCTGTAAGGCTTCATTCAGACGTCCGGATGCGTTTTGCGGATCCGATCCATCTATCAGTGGATCCGTAAAAATCATGCGGACATCTGAATGGAGCTTTACAGGGGGTTGATCAATGACAGGGGGGTAATCAATGACAGGGGGGTGATCAGGGAGTCTATATGGGGTGATCAGGGGTGATCAGGGGCTAATAAGGGGTTAATAAGTGACGGGGGGGGGGGTGTAGTGTAGTGTAGTGGTGCTTGGTGGGACTTTACTGAGCTACCTGTGTCCTCTGGTGGTCGATCCAAACAAATGGGACCACCAGAGGACCAGGTAGCAGGTATATTAGACGCTGTTATCAAAACAGCGTCTAATATACCTGTTAGGGGTTAAAAAAAACACATCTCCAGCCTGCCAGCGAACGATCGCCGCTGGCAGGCTGGAGATCAACTCTCTTACCTTCCGTTCCTGTGAGAGCGCGCGCCTGTGTGCGCGCGTTCACAGGAAATCTCGCGTCTCGCGAGAGGACGCGTATATGCGTCCAGGAGGAATGAATCAACCACCTCCAGGACGCGTCTGTGCGTACAGCGGTCCGGAGGTGGTTAACCACCTCAGCCCCCAGTGCTTAAACACCCTGAAAGACCAGGCCACTTTTTACACTTCTGACCTACACTACTTTCACGGTTTATTGCTCGGTCATGCAACTTACCACCCAAATGAATTTTACCTCCTTTTCTTCTCACTAATAGAGCTTTCATTTGGTGGTATTTCATTGCTGCTGACATTTTTACTTTTTTTGTTATTAATCGAAATTTAACGATTTTTTTGCAAAAAAATGACATTTTTCACTTTCAGTTGTAAAATTTTGCAAAAAAAACGACATCCATATAGAAATTTTGCTCTAAATTTATAGTTCTACATGTCTTTGATTAAAAAAAAAATGTTTGGGTAAAAAAAAAATGGTTTGGGTAAAAGTTATAGCGTTTACAAACTATGGTACAAAAATGTGAATTTCCGCTTTTTGAAGCAGCTCTGACTTTCTGAGCGCCTGTCATGTTTCCTGAGGTTCTACAATGGCCAGACAGTACAAACACCACACAAATGACCCTATTTCTGAAAGTACACACCCTAAGGTATTCGCTGATGGGCATAGTGAGTTCATAGAACTTTTTATTTTTTGTCACAAGTTAGCGGAAAAAGATGATTTTTTTTTTTTTTTTTTCTTACAAAGTCTCATATTCCACTAACTTGTGACAAAAAATAAAAAGTTCTATGAACTCACTATGCCCATCAGCGAATACCTTGGGGTCTCTTCTTTCCAAAATGGGGTCACTTGTGGGGTAGTTCTACTGCCCTGGCATTCTAGGGGCCCAAATGTGTGGTAAGGAGTTTGAAATCAAATTCTGTAAAAAATGACCTGTGAAATCCGAAAGGTGCTCTTTGGAATATGGGCCCCTTTGCCCACCTAGGCTGCAAAAAAGTGTCACACATCTGGTATCTCCGTACTCAGGAGAAGGTGGGGAATGTGTTTTGGGGTGTCATTTTATATATACCCATGCTGGGTGAGAGAAATATCTTGGCAAAAGACAACTTTTCCCATTTTTTTATACAAAGTTGTCATTTGACCAAGATATTTATCTCACCCAGCATGGGTATATGTAAAAAGACACCCCAAAACACATTCCTCAACTTCTCCTGAGTACGGGGATACCAGATGTGTGACACTTTTTTGCAGCCTAGGTGGGCAAAGGGGCCCATATTCCAAAGAGCACCTTTCGGATTTCACTCCTCATTTTTTCCTGAATTTGATTTCAAACTCCTTACCACACATTTGGGCCCCTAGAATACCAGGGCAGTATAACTACCCCACAAGTGACCCCATTTTGGAAAGAAGACACCCCAAGGTATTCCGTGAGGGGCATGGCGAGTTCCTAGAATTTTTTATTTTTTGTCACAAGTTAGTGGAAAATGATGATTTTTTTTTTTTTTTTTTTTTTTTTTTCATACAAAGTCTCATATTCCACAAACTTGTGACAAAAAATAAAAACTTCCATGAACTCACTATGCCCATCAGCGAATACCTTGGGGTCTCTTCTTTCCAAAATGGGGTCACTTGTGGGGTAGTTATACTGCCCTGGCATTCTAGGGGCCCAAATGTGTGGTAAGTAGGTAAATGACCTGTGAAATCCGAAAGGTGCTCTTTGGAATGTGGGCCCCTTTGCCCACCTAGGCTGCAAAAAAGTGTCACACATCTGGTATCTCTGTATTCAGGAGAAGTTGAGGAATGTGTTTTGGGGTGTCTTTTTACATATACCCATGCTGGGTGAGATAAATATCTTGGTCAAATGCCAACTTTGTATAAAAAAATGGGAAAAGTTGTCTTTTGCCAAGATATTTCTCTCACCCAGCATGGGTATATGTAAAATGACACCCCAAAACACATTCCCCAACTTCTCCCGATTACGGAGATACCAGATGTGTGACACTTTTTTGCAGCCGAGGTGGGCAAAGGGGCCCATATTCAAAAGAGCACCTTTCGGATTTCACAGGTCATTTTTTACAGAATTTGATTTCAAACTCCTTACCACACATTTGGGCCCCTAGAATGCCAGGGCAGTATAACTACCCCACAAGTGACCCCATTTTGGAAAGAAGAGACCCCAAGGTATTCGCTGATGGGCATAGTGAGTTCATGGAAGTTTTTATTTTTTGTCACAAGTTAGTGGAATATGAGACTTTGTATGAAAAAAAAAAAAAAAAAAAATCATCATTTTCCACTAACTTGTGACAAAAAATAAAAAATTCTAGGAACTCGCCATGCCCCTCACGGAATACCTTGGGGTGTCTTCTTTCCAAAATGGGGTCACTTGTGGGGTAGTTATACTGCCCTGGCATTTTCCAGGGGCCCTAATGTGTGGTAAGTAGGTAAATGACCTGTGAAATCCTAAAGGTGCTCTTTGGAATATGGGCCCCTTTGCCCACCTAGGCTGCAAAAAAGTGTCACACATGTGGTATCGCCGTATTCAGGAGAAGTTGGGGAATGTGTTTTGGGGTGTCATTTTACATATACCCATGCTGGGTGAGAGAAATATCTTGGCAAAAGACAACTTTTCCCATTTTTTTATACAAAGTTGGCATTTGACCAAGATATTTCTCTCACCCAGCATGGGTATATGTAAAATGACACCCCAAAACACATTCCCCAACTTCTCCTGAGTACGGCGATACCAGATGTGTGACACTTTTTTGCAGCCTAGATGCGCAAAGGTGCCCAAATTCCTTTTAGGAGGGCATTTTTAGACATTTGGATACCAGACTTCTTCTCACGCTTTGGGGCCCCTAGAATGCCAGGGCAGTATAAATACCCCACATGTGACCCCATTTTGGAAAGAAGACACCCCAAGGTATTCAATGAGGGGCATGGCGAGTTCATAGAAATTTTTTTTTTTTGGCACAAGTTAGCGGAAATTGATATTTTTAATTTTTTTCTCACAAAGTCTCCCGTTCCGCTAACTTGGGACAAAAATTTCAATCTTTCATGGACTCAATATGCCCCTCACGGAATACCTGGGGGTGTCTTCTTTCCGAAATGGGGTCACATGTGGGGTATTTATACTGCCCTGGCATTCTAGGGGCCCTAAAGCGTGAGAAGAAGTCTGGAATATAAATGTCTAAAAAATTTTACGCATTTGGATTCCGTGAGGGGTAGGGTGAGTTCATGTGAGATTTTATTTTTTGACACAAGTCAGTGGAATATGAGACTTTGTAAGAAAAAAAAAATAAAATTCCGCTAACTTGGGCCAAAAAAATATCTGAATGGAGCCTTACAGAGGGGTGATCAATGACAGGGGGGTGATCAATGACAGGGGGGTGATCAATGACAGGGGGGTGATCAATGACAGGGGGGTGATCAGGGAGTCTATATGGGGTGATAACCACAGTCATTGATCACGCCCGTGTAAGGCTTCATTCAGACGTCCGGATGAGTTTTGCGGATCCGATCCATCTATCAGTGCATCCGTAAAAATCATGCGGACATCTGAATGGAGCTTTACAGGGGGGTAATCAATGACAGGGGGGTGATCAGGGAGTCTATATGGGGTGATCACCACAGTCATTGATCACGCCCCTGTAAGGCTTCATTCAGACGTCCGGATGCGTTTTGCGGATCCGATCCATCTATCAGTGCATCCGTAAAAATCATGCGGACATCTGAATGGAGCTTTACAGGGGGGTAATCAATGACAGGGGGGTAATCAATGACAGGGGGGTGATCAGGGAGTCTATATGGGGTGATCACCACAGTCATTGATCATGCCCCTGTAAGGCTTCATTCAGACGTCCGGATGCGTTTTGCGGATCCGATCCATCTATCAGTGCATCCGTAAAAATCATGCGGACATCTGAATGGAGCTTTACAGGGGGGTAATCAATGACAGGGGGGTGATCACCACAGTCATTGATCATGCCCCTGTAAGGCTTCATTCAGACGTCCGGATGCGTTTTGCGGATCGGATCCATCTATCAGTGCATCCGTAAAAATCATGCGGACATCTGAATGGAGCTTTACAGGGGGGTGATCAGGGAGTCTATATGGGGTGATCACCACAGTCATTGATCATGCCCCTGTAAGGCTTCATTCAGACGTCCGGATGCGTTTTGCGGATCCGATCCATCTATCAGTGCATCCGTAAAAATCATGCGGACATCTGAATGGAGCTTTACAGGGGGTTGATCAATGACAGGGGTGTAATCAATGACAGGGGGGTGATCAGGGAGTCTATATGGGGTGATCACCACAGTCATTGATCATGCCCCTGTAAGGCTTCATTCAGACGTCCGGATGCGTTTTGCGGATCCGATCCATCTATCAGTGCATCCGTAAAAATCATGCGGACATCTGAATGGAGCTTTACAGGGGGGTAATCAATGACAGGGGGGTGATCACCACAGTCATTGATCATGCCCCTGTAAGGCTTCATTCAGACGACCGGATGCGTTTTGCGGATCCGATCCATGTATCAGTGCATCCGTAAAAATCATGCGGACATCTGAATGGAGCTTTACAGGGGGGTAATCAATGACAGGGGGGTAATCAATGACAGGGGGGTGATCAGGGAGTCTATATGGGGTGATCACCACAGTCATTGATCATGCCCCTGTAAGGCTTCATTCAGACGTCCGGATGCGTTTTGCGGATCCGATCCATCTATCAGTGGATCCGTAAAAATCATGCGGACGTCTGAATGGAGCTTTACAGGGGGTTGATCAATGACAGGGGGGTAATCAATGACAGGGGGGTGATCAGGGAGTCTATATGGGGTGATCAGGGGTGATTAGGGGTGATCAGGGGCTAATAAGGGGTTAATAAGTGACGGGGGGGGGGGGGGGGTGTAGTGTAGTGTAGTGGTGCTTGGTGCTACTTTACTGAGCTACCTGTGTCCTCTGGTGGTCGATCTAAACAAAGGGGACTACCAGAGGACCAGGTAGCAGGTATATTAGACGCTGTTATCAAAACAGCGTCTAATATACCTGTTAGGGGTTAAAAAAAACACATCTCCAGCCTGCCAGCGAACGATCGCCGCTGGCAGGCTGGAGATCAACTCTCTTACCTTCCGTTCCTGTGAGCGCGCGCGCCTGTGTGCGCGCGTTCACAGGAAGTCTCGCGTCTCGCGAGATGACGCGTATTTGCGTGACTGTGCGCAGCGCTGCCACCTCCGGAACGCGATCCTGCGTTAGGCGGTCCGGAGGTGGTTAAAGAGCATCTTTTAGAATGCATTATTAGAGGCAACTTTTCCATTAAAGGGATTGTGCCAAGTATGAAAGTTATCCCCTATCCACAGGATGATCAGTGGTGGTCCGATTGCTGGGATCTCCACTGATCTTAAGAATGGGGATTACATGTTCCCATCCTGATGGGCCAACTGGTCAAGCATGTGCCCTGCCAATCCATTCATTCTCTATGGCACTGCCAGATTTCTTGGAGCGGCAAGGCTCTTGATCAGCTTGCCGCTCCACCAGAAACATGAAACCTCTGTTCTCTGGATCGATGGGGTTGTCAGCCATTGGACCCCCACTGGTTACCCCCTATCCTGTGGATAAGGAATAACTTTCATACTTGGCACAACCCCATTAATGTTCTATGTCTTCTAGGGCTGCAACGATTCATTGATGCAAAAAAATCCTCGATGCAGTTTCCCTGCATCAAGGATTTGTTTAAATCACGTGACCACGGAGCGCGAGTGAAGAGAAGCCTCTCCCTCACCGCTCCGTGGCCTCCCGTCCGCACAGCACTGCCAGGGCCAGGGCACTGGCTGACGCTGTGTGTGACGTCAAGTCCCGCCCAGTGTATGCTGAGAAGAAGACACGGTCCGTCTCCTGCGGACTCCATGTCAGCGCACTGCCAGGAAAGGTAAGTATAAGTTAGCAGGGGCCCGAATCTGCCGGGAGAAAGGGGGTTGGGGGGCACCTGTGATTTGAAGGGGCTGATGGCGTTGGGAGACATAAATGGAAATGGCATGGAGGAGCTGGTGGTGCTGGGGGACATGGATGTAAATGGCACAAAAGGGTTGATAGCGCTGGGGAACATGGCATGGAGGGGCTGATCTGATGGGAGTGGTGGACATGGTGGATGGCATGGAGGCACTGAGGGAGGGGGACAGATAGCAATGGAGGCACTCGGGGAGGGAGACATGGCAATGAATGGCATGGAGGCACTGTGGGAGGAGGACATGGCAATGGATGGCATGGAGGGGCAGATGGCACTGGGGGACATGACATGGAGGAGCTGATTTGATGGCAGTGGGGGATATCACATGGCAATGGATGGCATGGAGCCACTGGGGGAGTGGGGGACATGGCATGGAGGGGCTGCTCTGATGGCACTGGGGGACATGACATGGAGGGGCTGATTTGATGGCAGTGGGGGATATCACATGGCAATGGATGGCATGGAGCCACTGGGGGAGTGGGGGACATGGCAATGGATGGCATGGAGGGGTTGATGGCACTGGGGGAGTGAAGCTGAAGACACTAGGGTGGGGGAGAGCTGAAGGAACTGGGGAACGGAGCTGATGGCACTGGGGGGAACTGATGCACTAGGGCTGATCACACAGGGGGGAAACGAAGGGTGTTGGAGACTGATGGCAGGGGGTCTGATGAGTTTTTTTTATAAAGGAAAACAGTCTATTAATTCATTTTTCTTATTAGAGTACTCAATTCATCGTAAAAATTATCGGTAGAATACTCGATTGCTAAAATAATCGTTTGCTGCAGCCCTAATGTCTTCCCACTTTCTTACATTGGTGGGTTGTCAGTACAGAACTATGCGGGCAGTTGTTGATTATCTTACCAATATTTTAGGCTGGATCCAAATATAAGAAAAAGCATAAAATAATGACTTGTCTAACCTTTGAATTCACTCCTCTGTTTGGTACAAAAAAATAATAAATGCATGTGTGAAGTAAAGTGAAGTGTTCATGCACACAACTAGAGAATAGATCATGTAACAAACATCCTATAGACAAATCAAATAATAACTGAGAATGAATACATACATATGTGATAAACACATCACCAGGAGTCATCAGGTTAAGAGTATACACAAAATATAAAACTACCAAAGAGCTGATGCATAGCAGCATGGATTACATTTTATGAATAAATTGCTTGTAACTGCTGACAAAGGCTGATGAACACACCCCATGTCAGGTAATCGCGGCAATATCACCCGGGGTGTTAGGACTTGCCAAGGATGTGTCAGCAGCCTGAACTTGGCTTCAAATGTACGTGTGAAAGAACAACAGCAGAGGAATCCATACTGTAGAATCAGTCTGGATCCTGGATCGTTGAGGCATGCTTCAGTGCATGGTCTGTAATGCTATACATTAACCCCCTCAGGAGCAGGCCAATTTTCATTTTTGTATTTTTATTTTTTCCTCTCTCCTTCCAACAATAAAAGGGAAAGAAGCCTTCTCTTCAACCAGGTGATCGTGGGGGTGCTGGGTGTCGGACGCCTGCCGATCTGATATTGATGACCTATCCTAAGGATAGGTCATCAATATTAAAATACCGGAAAACCCCTTTAAAGGAGTTGGCCAAGATTTAAACAATAATACAATAAGAAGTGATGGGACATCTCCTTAAAGAATGGAGCTGCTTCCGGCTCCCAGTACACCTAGAAAACATTCTGCCAGGGAAAACAACGTCAGCGGTAATGTTGTAGCACATGGCAACTATACAGATAAATGGCTGTCTATGTAATCAAAAGTTATAGTTTGAGTGTGAAAAAAAATTAATAAAAAGGACACGGGTCCATCAAGTCCAACTGATAATCTTATAGTGTTGATAAAGAAGAAGGCAAAAACTCCTATGAGATGATAGACAATTACCCTCTATGAGAGAAAACCCTCTTTCCTCTAGACATAGAGGACATCCCAAGTCTTTATCAGAGGCACATTTTCCCAATGTTTTACTATTGTATATAACTGCCTCCAGCTTCCCCAGATGCAAATATTTCCCCTCTGAACACCCTAAACAAGGTCATTAGGACATATTAATAAATAAGAGGATCCAGTACTGATCCCTGTGGCACCCACTGGTTACTGTGATCCTGAGGCTCTACCATCAATAACCACCTCTGTTTCCCATCACTGAGCCAGTGGTTATACTCCCCTAGCCCCAGCATCCTCATTTTATGCACCAAGCTTTTATGTAGCACAGCATCAAATAATTTTTTTTTAAAGTATAGATCAGATGTTCTTAAATGGGAGTTAGGCCTCATGCACACGGCCGTTGTGTGTTTTGCAGTCCGCAAACCGCAGATCCGCAAAACATGGATGGCGTCCGTGTGCGTTCCGCAATTTGTGGAACGGCACGGACAGCCATTAATATAACTGCCTATTCTTGTCCGCAAAACGCAGACAAGAATAGGACAGGTTATATTTTTTTGGCGGACCACGGAACGGAGCAACGGATGCGGACAGCACATTGAGTGCTGTCCGCATCTTTTGCGGCCCCATTGAAGTTAATGGGTCCGCACCCGAGCCGCCAAAACTGCGGCTCGGATGCGGACCAAAACAACGGCCGTGTGCACGAGGCCTTACAAGAACAGAAAAACCAGCGTTCATGCTGAGTGTTGTAGTTTCACAGAAGCTGGAGTGCTGACCCCAGGTCTAGATAGATAACATCCACGTATTACTCCGGGCCAGTCTGGAACGTACCTCCTCATACACACTGATCAAATTAGTCTGACACGAAGGATCCCTCCTAAACCCATGCTGATGCTGTTACAAGGTTATTTTCACTGAGATACTCCAGGATAGCATCTCAAAGAAAATCTTCAAATATTTTACTCAGAGATTAAAATGAAGATGTGATTTATACTGTACAGTGAATGTTATGGGGGAAAAAAAATACATGAGGCAGAACCTAGATATTTATCATTAAGGGAACTCCATGATAAATTTGGACTTTCCATGGGGCAGTTTCTACAATACTAACAAGTCAAGAATTTTAGTGGGTCTAGATTGAGAGATTTACAGAGAGAATATATTCCCAATCCCTTTGATACTTTATTGAAGCAGAGAGAAAATAAAATGTCACTTTCTGATTATATATATATATATATATATATATATATATATATATATATATATATATATATATATATATATATATATAAGAGTCTGAGAGAAAAAGTACAATAATAACTTGTTCCCTAAAAGATTCCAGGGATGGAAATCACTTTTGGGATCCAATGAGTGGAATGATAAGATTATGACAGGATGGGAGAGAATGAGAAAAACAGTCCCTTGTGAAAAATGGAGGGAATCTCATTTCAAATTATTACATAGGGCAATTTATGCCTTTAACATCCCATCCAAGACTAACCTACCTGATAGGATATCGGAATGCCCTAAATGCCATATGTCTAAAGTGGGATTGGATCATTGTATATGGGAATGTCCACAAGTCTGATTATTTTGGAAAGAAACTCTTGCCTGGATAAAGAAAGTATGGCAGGTAGACCTACCATGGGAACCCCTGGTAGTTTTGTTTCACAGCTTCCCAGATAAAGTGCTGGTACCTAGGTTGGTAGATGAAGCCTTATTGGTGGCGCTCAGATGTTTATTATATTCATGGTTACAACCAAATGTTCCTTCAAATGCAGAAATTCAATGAATACAAATGAGGTATTTCTTATTGATGGATCAATTAGAAACGGAAAAACAAAAGTCGTGTAAAACTTCACACTTTTTTGACAAATGGAAGGTATATATCAGTAAGCAGCTACCGGAAGCTGAAATTCAGAAAATTATGAAAAACTTCCAATATACAGAATGGTATCTGCGTACTGACTTGAAAGGGAAGCTGGGCAATTTGAAAGTAACTTAATCTTCATAGAAGATAGTATCTTGCAGCTTTTACAATTATACTGGTATCATCTGGGACGGATACACATCCAGATAGCGGTGGGAGGGGGGTTTGTTTATTTTGGAAGGGGGTTTCTTTTGAATGGAGCAAAGAATATGTTACTCTTTATTTGTACAAAAATGTATCAGAAGTGTGTAACCATTGTGATTTTTCTCTTGAACTTATAATGCATCAGGATTGATGCCTTACTCTTAGGGTCCATTCACACGTCCGTTGTTTCTTTCCTGATCTGTTCCATTTTTTGCGGAACAGATCTGGACCAGTTCTGTACCCATTCATTTTCAATGGGTCCTGAAAAAAATCGGACAGCTCAATGTCAGATTTTTTTTCAGGACCCATTGAAAATGAATGGGTACAGAACTGGTCCAGATCTGTTCCGCAAAAAACGGAACAGATCAGGAAAGAAACAACAGACGTGTGAATGGACCCTTATGATGCAGCCATCAGAAAATAAATAAAATGTTCTTTAAAAAAAAAAAATGATTTTTTTATTTTTTTTTGTCATACTGCCACCCCACAAAAAAGAATAAAATAAAAAAAATTAACCCTCATACAGCTTTGCCTATGGTAAAAATAAAAGAGGGGCGTTTATCAATGCATTTCCGACACTATTATGGTATAAATAAGTTGCAAATGATGGCACACGCTATATGTGCACCATAACTTTTCCGAAGTGTTGATAGAAGGGGCATGGCTTAGTAGGAGGGGTGGGCTTTACATGGCCAGTTGGATCTACTATAACTTACGCCACTTTTTGCTCCAGTCCCTGGGTGGAGATTTCAGTTTCTGGCTCATGGACTGCCAGAGATGCACCTAATTTATTAGGAGACACGTGGCTCTTAATAAATTAGGCACATCGCACCCAAAAGCACCGGGGATCAAGACTGGCATGTGGGAATATCAGTCTTGATAAATGTCCCTCACTGTCTTACAAATTTTTGGTCTAGGGAAATGCAGGGCTTATTGTCCCTAACTTTGGCAGTCTAGGGTACAGAACCAGGATGCTTATTATGATATACAGGTCCGTACCAGAGAAGAGGAAGCAAGAAGCGGACAATAATAAGAGGAACAGGTTCCCACTAGAGAAGGGGCATTGTAGCTTCTCTCCTCACATTTCATCGATGTGTCCATGTTCATGCAGACTACACTGGGTAACAACAAAAGGAATTTGCTAAAGATTTTACAAATATCAAAGTGTCCAAAACGAAATTCTGTTTGGCTAAGGCTACTTTCACACTAGCGTTGTTTTAATCCGGCGTTCAATTCCGACACCGGAACTGCCCGCCGGATCCGGAAAAACGTGTGAAAATGGATTACATTTGAATCCTGATCAGGATTTTGATCACAATGAAAAAATGCATTGGAAAAAACATATCCGCCATTTATGGACTTTAACTTTTATTTCAAATTTTTCAGGTTTAACATGCAAATGCCGGATCCTGTTTGACTGAACACACAGCGCCATATCCGGCGTTCATGCAAGTCAATGGGAAAAAGACCGGATCCGGCGTTCAGTCAAAGTGTTCAGGATTTTTGGCCGGAGGTAAAAATATAGCATGCTACGTTTTTCTGAAAAGCCTGATCAGTCAAAAAGACTGAACTGAAGACATCCTGATGCATCCTGAACGGATTACTCTCCATTCAGAAAACATTAGGATAAAACTGATCAGTTCTTTTCCGGATTTGAGCCCCTAGGACGGAACTCAGCGCCAGAAAAGAAAAACGCTAGTGTGAAAGTACCCTAAATGTCTAACAGCAGGATGTATCAACAAACATCTTGAAATATATGCAACTGTCTAATTTTTGCAAAATCTAAATTTTGCATAATTCAAAGATTCCCCTCAACCTCTTTAAAGCATTCAAAGTCCAGGTCAACCCAAAATCTGCATGCCCTTCATTTAGGACTGATTCACCCGACCGGGCTCTGTCTGGGAAACACAATCAGCGTGTTGACCGCATCTACTGAACCAACCTCGGCTCCCCTGACTCGAACTGACTTCTTCATAGTGTCCTCCAGTACACAACAGCAGGGATATGGCAACCTCTGGGCAGCCTGGATGTTAGGCATGAAGGAGAGGATTCTCCACGGAGAAGCGAGTGGCACTTCTTCTGACACACTTCTTGGGATGACCCTGCACCCCTAGTTTGGGAAATCGGTGGGTTCAGTATGGAGGCTGCAACGGACACTGATCATACAGACCAGAGTGCTGCACAGTTCTCTCCATGCCCTGCTACCCTCAGCCTCTCCCACCTGAAATGGTTGATATCAGTGAACAGTAGAGTGCATTCATCTAAACAGCGGGAAGGTCTTTAAGCGTCCACCAACTGAAATCATGTCTAAGGAGCCTTCATATGGATAGTATTCTAGTGTTTTTGTGAAAAAGCCCACATAAAGACACAATTAGACAAGCATAAGTGGTACACTGCCAATGCTACCATGCACGTCACCAGCACTGGCATTAAATATTAAAAATCTGCTCACCTCCGCTTACAAGACAAGTTAATCTAAGGTTTCACCCATACATATAGCCCATATGTTATCTTCTGTTCATTCAGAGGATCAATAATAAGGTTTTTTTTTTTTCCATGAACGGATAAGGCAGCTTAATGAGGTTTTCACAAGTCAATAAGCCCGAACATGCAAGTATGTATGAATAATGAAATACAGGATTGTGTGTGTCAAACTGTGTTCTGCTAAGGCTCTTTCCTATCGCTTACTGTAACCTAGCAACTTTGGCAAGAAAGTGAAACCCTTTGTCCTTCCATAGCCTCGTCATCTCTCTGCCAAGTCTGAGTAACCTGTCCTTTTCCATTATTGAGAGGTTAGCTGTCAGGCATGAGCTCCTCGGCATTAGCGTACCTGTCAGGGTGGGGCAGGGAATTCATTTTTGGAGTGAAGGTTCCCAAAATGCAATGGAAGAGATGGACAGTAGTAATAATAATCAGCAATAATCTAGAAATCTGTATCCTGATGGTGCTATCATTATTATTAGGGTCCGGCCACACGGTCAGGTTTTCTGATGCATTTTTGGAAGCCAATATCAGGAGTGGATCATAAAAGGAGAGAAATTATACAAATACAGATATTTCTCCTCTTTTTTAAATTCACTCCTGGTTTTGGCTTCCAAAACTGCATGCAGAAACCTGATCGTGTGGCCGTACCCTTAGGGTATGACCACACAGAGTGGATTTCCCATTAAGGGTTTGCTTTGTCTCCACAGAAAATTCCACATGTGTAACAGTCACTGATTGATATCATCCACGGCCGTGAGGATTCCCATTAACAACAACTGGAGGCAGATTCCGAGCAGTGTTTGACAAGAAAATCGGTGCACAAAATCTCTGTGTGAATGAGCCCTTAAAATCACATTCACTTGGCTGTTCCGTAAAACGCTGTGGTTTTGCCCCACATACAGCCACGAATGTGTGGATCTGCAGTATACATGTCTTGTGTGAACATACGCTTACAAGGTAAGAGAACAGATATCTAGTAGCAGCATGGAAACAACAAGCATACTTACAGTGCGGCCTGTACTTGAAGCAATGCACCCAGCAATATATTAAAAGTTATTTAAAAAAGGGTTGTCCCACATCCCCTTTTTACTTAAAAAATAAACACGTCAATCAGAAAGTTTACAAAAGTAAGCGAGATGAGGGTCTGACCTCTGGCCCCCTGAAGAGACTAAGTCCAAGCATGCACCAGCCCTCCCCTTAGAGAAGAACAGAAGAGCCATCATCCACCATCCACAGTGCTCATTCTGGGGTTTACAACAGTTTCATTCGCAATGAATAAAGTGAGCGCGTGCGGCTGTCTGGGAGGCCCATCAACTCTATAGGAAGGAGGAGGCACGCTTCTCCAGCACTTTGGCTCAAAGCAGGGATTTGGAGGCCCTTGCTCTCCGTAACAGCAGGATACCCACAGGCCTGTTAAGTAGGACTGCAGGTGTCTACTACATTATCTGTACTTATTACAGATTTATTACTCGGATATCTGTGGTGTTACATAGGACTGCAAGTAACATCTGGACAAAGTGCACAAGAATAGGATGTGTATTTTTTTGCAGTACTGCAAAAGAACATACAGATGCGGACAGCAGGCGGTGTACGATTACAATGATACCTCATACGCATAAGGCATATGTGGAAGGAAACAGTCAGGGAGGTCTGGAACAGCTGGACAACCCTGCCTGCAGACTAGAAGACATAGGCACTTTTTAGCAAGCTTTTACTGGATAAAAAAAAAGTGTATCTTCTAGTCCAAAAAATACAGTACTTAGCCTGGTCCTTGAAAGGAATTATCATTCTTCTGAAGACCCGATTTAGAATACAGCAATTCCAATTCATCCATGTGACATCAGGATTGCACCCACATAGCAATTCACACGTCAGACTATGGCATTGCTGGTCTGTGCGGAGAAACCTGCAGCAGGCACCAAGCCTTAATCATTCAAATGAATTGGCAAGGAAAAAACTGATAAATCCGGCACCTTACAGATGTCCAGAGACTAGCGTGTTTTATGGATGGGAATTAGAACGGCCATTTGAATTGTGAAGGAAGAGAGGTAACAGATGGATGCACCAGCACATTGTCACCCAAGACTACATCTTTGTAGGCACGAGTTTTAAAAGACTTATGCAATGACTGATGCAAGATCAGAACACAATCAGACAAAATTTAGTACAAGACAATCTCTTTCTAACAAAGAACCAGCCCTGTACCTCACATGGATCCAGAGAGCTCCCCATTCATTGCTCTTGTTGCTTTGCTAGATTTCAAGCTAGAAGCTCAGCGGATGTGTCCATTTCTCTCCCCATCACAGCTCAGCAGGCATGTCCTTTCTGCTGCAGCTCTCTCCCTATCACAGTTAAGGGGCGTGTACTCTTGCCCTGAAACGGTCACCACTTCTAACAGAAGATATGGCTGGTGGCCATTGAAGGATGGAACGGAGCATGACCAACCACCTCAGTCGGAGCATCATAATAGGAACACCCTTACAGTGAAGTTTTGGGGACTATGGCACAACAAGTAAATTACAAAAGTAACTAGTTTTCCATGCTGAATTATACACTTTAACCACTTTAAAAGGGTTTCTGTCATGGGAAAAATTGTTATGTAGCTGACTGACATTAGCGATGTGTTAATGTCAGCAGTACATAACAGTATGTTTGTTAACTCCCTGCCTGCCGCCGTTCTCTTAAAAAACAGACTTTTATAATATGCTAATGAAGCCTCTAGGTGCTATGAGGGCGTTGCTGCAGCACCTAGAGGCTCGGTCTACTCGCCTTTTGGCACACCCACGTCATTGACGTCCTCCTTCTCTGCATCTTCCTTATAATCCCGTCTAGCATTCGGGGTGAAGGACGCTCGGGATTATGAGGAAGATGCGGAGAAGAAGAACGTCAATCAAGTGGACGTGGGCATGCCAAAGGGTAAGTAGACCGAGCCTCTAGGTGCTGCAGCAACGCCCTCATAGCACCTAGAGGCTTCATTAGCATATTATAAAAGTCTGTTTTTTAACCACCTCAGCCCCCCTAGCTTAAACACCCTTAAAGGGAGTCTGTCACCACATTTGGGCATATTGGACTGATCAAATAGCGTTATATGTGCCACCCAGAACTTAAAAACGGTACCTTTGTTGAATGTAACTGAGTTTTCGTTTAGTCGAAAATGAACTTTTAACATTATGTAAATGAGCCCTCTCAAGTGCCCAGGGCGGCGTCTCAATCCTCCGAGCCCCAGGCAGCACCTCCTCAACGGCTCATAACCCCACCCTCCGTGTGCCTCTGCCCGCCCGTTTACTCCCCTCCTCTGTCCTTTTCCACTGCAGCTGCGCGGTCAACTTACCAACCAAATGAATTTTACCTCCTTTTCTTCTCACTAATAGAGCTTTCATTTGGTGGTATTTCATTGCTGCTGACATTTTTAATTTTTTTTGTTATTAATCTAAATTTACTGAAATTTTTGCAAAAAAAAAAAATGACATTTTTCACTTTCAGTTGTAATTTTTTTTAAAAAACGACATCCATATATAAATTTTTCTCTAAATGTATTGTTCTACATGTCTTTGATAAAAAAAAAAAAATGTTTGGTTAAAAAAAAAAAAAAATGGTTTGGGTAAAAGTTATAGCGTTTACAAACTATGGTACAAAAATGTGAATTTCCGTTTTTTGAAGCAGCTCTGACTTTCTGAGCACCTGTCATGTTTCCTGAGGTTCTACAATGCCCAGACAGTAGAAAAACCCCACAAATGACCCCCATTTCGGAAAGTAGACACCCTAAGGTATTCGCTGATGGGCATAGGGAGTTCATAGAACTTTTTATTTTTTGTCACGTTAGCGGAAAATGATTTATATATTATTTTTTTTTCCTTACAAAGTCTCATATTCCACTAACTTGTGACAAAAAATAAAAACTTCCATGAACTCACTATGCCCATCACGAAATACCTTGGGGTGTCTTCTTTCCAAAATGGGGTCACTTGTGGGGTAGTTATACTGCCCTGGCATTCTAGGGGCCCTAATATGTGGTAAGTAGTTTGAAATCAAAATGTGTAAAAAATGACCTGTGAAATCCTAAAGGTGCTCTTTGGAATGTGGGCCCCTTTGCCCACCTAGGCTGCAAAAAAGTGTCACATATCTGGTATCGCCGTACTCAGGAAAAGATGGGCAGTGTGTTTTGGGGTGTCATTTTACATATACCCATGCTGGGTGAGAGAAATAGCTCGGCAAAAGACAACTTTTCCCATTTTTTTATACAAAGTTGGCATTTGACCAAGATATTTATCTCACCCAGCATGGGTATATGTAAAATGACACCCCAAAACACATTCCCCAACTTCTCCTGAGTACGGCAATACCAGATGTGTGAGAACTTTTTTGCAGCCTAGATGCGCAAAGGGGCCCACATTCCTTTTAGGAGGGCATTTTTAGACATTTGGATCCCAGACTTCTCACGCTTTAGGGCCCCTAAAATGCCAGGGCAGTATAAATACCCCACATGTGACCCCATTTTGGAAAGAAGACACCCCAAGGTATTCAATGAGGGGCATGGCGAGTTCATAGAAATTTTTTTTTTTGGCACAAGTTAGCGGAAATTGATATTTTATCTTTTTCTCAAAGTCTCCCTTTCCGCTAACTTGGGACAAAAATTTCAATCTTTCATGGACTCAATATGCCCCTCACGGAATACCTTGGGGTGTATTCTTTCCGAAATGGGGTCACATGTGGGGTATTTATACTGCCCTGGCATTTTAGGGGCCCTAAAGCGTGAGAAGTCTGGAATAAAAATGTCTAAAAGTTTTTACGCATTTGGATTCCGTGAGGGGTATGGTGAGTTCATGTGAGATTTTATTTTTTGACACAAGTTAGTGGAAAATGAGACTTTGTAAGAAAAAAAAAAAAAAACTATTTCCGCTAACTTGGGCCAAAAAAATGTCTGAATGGAGCCTTACAGGGGGGTGATCAATGACAGGCGGGTGATCAGGGAGTCTATATGGGGTGATCACCCCCCTGTCATTGATCACCCCCCTGTAAGGCTCCATTCAGACGTCCGTATGTGTTTTGCGGATCCGATCCATGTATCCGTGGATCTATAAAAAACATACGGACGTCTGAATGGAGCCTTACAGGGGGGTGATCAATGACAGGGGGGTGATCAATGACAGGGGGGTGATCAGGGAGTCTATATGGGGTGATCACACCCCTGTCATTGATCACCCCCCTGTAAGGCTTCACAGGAAATCTCGCGTCTCGCGATGCGTGACTCTGCCTGGAGCTGCCGCCTCTGGAACGCGATCCTGCGTTAGGCGGTCCGGAGGCGGTTAAGAGAACGGCGGCAGCAGGGAGTTAACAAACATACTGTTATGTACTGCTGACATCAACACATCGCTAATGTCAGTCAGCTACATAACAATTTTTCCCATGACAGAAACCCTTTAACCCCTTAGGGACTAAAAAAAAACGCATCGGTACGCCATGTTTGCCGAGCCCTTAAGGACTCAGGACGTACCGGTACGTCCTACGTTTAAAAGTACACTGTGGCGCGGCGGAGGTTAATAGTAACAGGATGCCCGCTGAAATCATTCAGCGGGCATCCTGTCACAACGCCGGGGGGAAAGGGGGGGTCATGTGACACACAGAAGTATTGGAATGCATTGTAAAGGATTAGACCCCCAAAAGTTCAAGTGCGAAAGTGGGACAAAAAATAAAGTGAAAAAAAGTTGAAAAAAAATTAAGTTTTCCCCCAAAAATATTTAAAGTTTCAAGTAAAAATAAACAAAAATGTCATTTTCCCCAAATAAAGTTAAAAAAAATTGGTAAAAAAGTAGGGAAAAAAAGAAAAGTATACATATTAGGTATCGCCACGTCCGTATCGACCGGCTCTATAAAAATATCACATGACCTAACCCCTCAGATGAACACCGTAAAAAATAAAAACTGTGCTAAATAAACCATTTTTTTGTCACCTTACATCACAAAAAGTACAACAGCAAGCGATCAAAAAGGCTTTTACCCACCAAAATAGTACCAATCTAACCGTCACCTCATCCAGCCAAAAATAAGCCCCTACCTGAGAGAATGGCCCAAAAAATAAAAAAACTATGGCTCAGAATATGGAGACACTAAAACATAATTTTTTTGGTTTTAAAAAAGCTGTTATTGTGTAAAACTTACATAAATAACAAAAAAGTATACATATTAGGTATCGCCGTGTCCGTATCGACAGGCTCTATAAAAATATCACATTACCTAACCCCTCAGATGAACACCGTACAAAATTTAAAATAAAAACTGTGCTAAAATAAACAATTTTTTGTCACCTTACATCACAAAAAGTGTAATAGCAAGCGATTAAAAAGTCACACGCACCCCAAAATAGTGCCAATAAAACAATCATCTCATCCCGCAAAAATCATACCCTACCCAAGGTAATCGCCCAAAAACTAAAAAAAATGATGGCTCTCAGACTATGGAAACACTTAAACATGATTTTTTTGCTTCAAAAATGAAATCATTGTGTAAAACTTACATAAATAAAAAAAAAGTATACATATTAGGTATTGCTGCATCCGTGACAACCTGGTCTATAAAAATATCACATGATCTAACCTGTCAGTTGAATGTTGTAAATAACAAAAAATAAAAACGGTGCCAAAACAGCTATTTCTTGTTAGCTTGCCTCACAAAAAGTTTAATATAGAGCAACCAAAAATCATATGTACCCTAAACTAGTACCAACAATACTGCCACCCTATCCTGTAGTTTCTAAAATGGGGTCACTTTTTTGGAGTTTCTACTCTAGGGGTGCATCAGGGGGGCTTCAAATGGGACATGGTGTATAAAAAAAACAGTCCAGCAAAATCTGCCTTCCAAAAACCGTATGGCATTCCTTTCCTTCTGCGCCCTGCCGTGTGCCCATACAGTAGTTTACGACCACATATGGGGTGTTTCTGTAAACTACAGAATAAGGGCCATAAATAATGAGTTTGGTTTGGCTGTTAACCCTTGCTTTGTAACTGGAAAAAAATTATTAAAGTGGAAAATCTGCCAAAAAAGTGAAATTTTGAAATTGTATCTCTATTTTCCATTAATTCTTGTGGAACACCTAAAGGGTTAACAAAGTTTGTAAAATCAGTTTTGAATACCTTGAAGGGGGTAAGTTTATAGAATGGGGTCATTTTTGGGTGGTTTCTATTATGTAAGCCTCGCAAAGTGACTTCAGACCTGAACTGGTTCCTAAACATTGGGTTTTTGAAAATTTCTGAAAAATGTCAAGATTTGCTTCTAAACTTCTAAGCCTTGTAACATCCCCAAAAAATTTAATATCATTCCCAAAATGATCCAAACATGAAGTAGACATATGGGGAATGTAAAGTAATAACTATTTTTGGAGGTATTACTATGTATTATAGAAGTAGAGAAATTGAAACTTGGAAAGTTGCAATTTTTTACAAATTTTTGGTAAATTTGGTATTTTTTTAATAAATAAAAATGAATTTTTTTTTACTTCATTTTACCAGTGTCATGAAGTACAATATGTGACGAAAAAACAAAGTCAGAATGGCCTGGATAAGTCAAAGCGTTTTAAAGTCATCAGCACTTAAAGTGACACTGGTCAGATTTGCAAAAAATGGGCAAGTCCATAAGGTGAAATAGGGCCGAGTGCTTAAGGGGTTAAGGGTACTGTCCCACTGGCATCAGAAGAATCCAGCAGGCAGTTCCGTTGCTAGAACTACCTGCTGGATCCGGAAATCCGTATGCAAACGCATATCTTTTTTTTTTCCGGATCAGTTACTTATGCAGTGAAATACCGGATCCTTCTTTCTGGTATTAAAATTTTTTTTCAAAGCTAGAAAGAACTGCGCATGCGCAGACCGGATCCAGCATTAATACATCTCTATGAAAATTAATGCTGGATCCGGCAAGTGTGGTACTGTTTCGGGATTTTGGCAGAAAGAAAAAAGAACGCAGCATGCTGCGGTATTTTGTCCAGTACAATACTGTACAAGGGACGGAATGGAAGACATCCTGATGTATACTGAACGGATTCCTTTCCATTCAGAATGCACTGGGACAAAACTGGTGCGTTTTAATCCCGGTATTGAGACCCTTCACCGGATTTCAATACCGGAAAAGAATAACGCTAGTGTGAAAATATCCTAACTCTTTATTACTATTATTAAAGTGTCCCTCCAATTTAGGTTAGCAGCACCTGCTCCACAGTTCCGTCCAGAGTGAGCCACGGCCCTACTGTTTGTATATTATTAAAGTGAACCTGTACCTTCAAAAACAATTTCTGATCAGTGGTGGTCCGAGTACTGAGACCCCCGCCGATTGCTAAAATGAAGTGCTCAGCCACAGCGCTGTCTCTCCTTGCTACTGGAGACAGACTGGACAGACCTGCTGATAGGCTCAGTAGTAAGTCTATCTTCAGCAGCCAGGAGAGACAGCGCTGTATGTGAGCGCATCTAACTCCTCGTTTTAGTGATCAGTGGGGGTCTGATCACTCGGATCCACTCTGATCAAAACATTTGATATGTCACATCAAGTTTTTTGAGAGCTCAGTTACACTTTAAACAATTGCCAGTAAACTCTGGAATTGCATTAGACATTTTTGGGCCTAGCACTATGCTATACTGTCTCCTGTACCGTCATAAACTCATTATTACAGGAGTCATCTGGGGAGACTACCCAGCACCATGACTTAAATAATCCCTAGCAACAAACTTGTAAATGCCAGGCTGTAATACCAGGTATGCACAGTTTATTTTGTTCGGCTCTGTATTATCTCAAGTTGGCAGACGTCTTGAATACTTTTAAACACCTACACACTGGTAGCTGACTATCAGAGCCTTTTAGAGGTGTAATAGTCTTGGTCTATAAACATTCTTTAGAAAGTGACGATTTCTACCGAGGAGTGCAATGAGTCTCTTTTTAAGTATTTAAAAGATTTTATTTTATTTTTTTAAGAAACATAAAGCGGTTGTCCAACTTATATGAAAACCTTACAATAATGAAAAAAAAATGCAATCACCACTTAAAAGGGATTCTGTCAGCTCCAAAACACCCCCAAAACTAGAGTAAGCGGTTCTAGCGTAAGTGGTGCCGAGTCCGGTTATGTAATTTTTCTCTTCACACTCACTTGCATTCTGACACTGCTCCTACCCACCAGCAGTAAAATGCATTGAGGGGACTCCTGTTTGAGTCCTCTCCATTATGGGTGTGAGCACGAGAGTCTAGGCTACACCTTTAAACAGTTTTTTTTACAGGCTGCAGAGGTGATATAGCTGTATACAGCATTGACTTCAGCAGCCAATCACTGGCCTCAGTGGTCTTGTGTCATATACTGCTGAGGCTAGGGACTGTATATGCTATGAATCGCTGCAGCATGTAAACACAAACCAGAGGTGAGGACTGAAGTGGCAGCACAGGAAATGGTGTGGGATTAAGTGAGGAGTATATATTTTTATTATTTAACGCATTTAGTGGCACAGCAGGGATTTTTGCTCCAGGAAAAGAAAAAAAAAAAAGAAAAAAAACCCCACAAAAACAGCAGCAGTGGTTCCATTCCATGATGGAAACAAATGACACCAGACCGTTGACTATGGGTTTTTCTCAAGAAGCCGGACATTCACAGTTTTAATAGGTCAACCATATAGTGAGCTCTGCCGGTACATTATTTGCTAAAAAATACAAAAAAACTAAGAAATTGATTCACTCCAGCAATGTCCTTCATATCATAATATATAATACCTTATTTTTCGCCCTATAACATGCACTCCCCCCCCCAAAAAAAAAAAAAAGTGTGCGGGGAATGGCAGTGCGTCTTATGGGGCGAATGCTGCCATTTAACACTGATACATCGCCAGCCGCGATTCTGCACAGTGCGGCAGGGGATCTATCAGTATCACAATCCAGTTAGTACTCACTCGAAACTCCAGCAGCAGGCAGGCCGGGTGGCAGCGTAACGTCACTCACTACATCACGCGCCTGCTCCGCCTGCTTCATTCATAAAGCGGGAGGAGCAGGCGCGCGACGTAGTGAGCGACGTTACGCTGCCGCCCGGCCTGCCTGCCTTTGGAGTTTCGAGTGAGTACTACGAGGATTGTGATACTGCTTCAGAGGATCTCTATAGTTTAACAAAGCTCCCATGCCTACAGGTTACATATGAATACTACAGTGAGCGGGGCCCAGTGTAAAAGAATACAGTGACTACATTGGGCCCCGCTGCCATTCTAATATCAGTTGCCGGCCCCAGCCCCCTGTAGTCATTCACTATTTACAGAGGGACACTGTTATGGGGGGGGGGGGGGGGGGGGGGGAGAATCTGTGGATGACACATATATAGCATAAGATGCTATATATGTGTCATCCACAGATTTCGCCCCCATAACAGTGCCATCCCCAGATTTCGCCCCCATAAAAGTGCCATCCACAGATTTCGCCCCCATAAAAGTGCCATCCACAGATTTCGCCCCCTTAACAGTGCCATCCACAGATTTCGCCCCCTTAACACTTGTGGAAATTTTATTATGCGGACATTTTATCTTAGGATGCGTGTGTGTTTTTATAGATTGTCATCTGTTTCCCTGTGTCGGATTTAACCGAAGAACGCTCTAGCAGAGGGAACTTGGGTTGAATCGGGACCCGTGGTAAAACCGTCAGTATGAAAACCTTCTCACATTGCACTGTCCAGCCACGTTGAGGCCCTCCCCTGTCCTTTGACAAGTCTCACTTCCTGTATGTCATCACTTCCTGTATCCTTGTTATGGACCAGCCCCTTTCACACCTTTTGTAAGTAAATAAAAGAAACAGACTGGGCAGGGGGAAGGAGGAGTTGCTCAGAATTCAAGATGGTAACACCTGTGTCTGACTGACTGCGGTTGAGGGAAAAGGGATTTACATTTTCTTACACAAAGTTAGAGGAGAGCGGATTACAACTATTAATATTTCTACAACACAGTGCCACCCACAGATGCCCCCATAACAGTGTCATCCACAGAACACCATTAGTTCAAAACCCACCGAAAGCACACCTTTTGGTTCAAAATATTTTTTCTTATTTTCCTCCTTTAGGTGCGTCTTATAGGGCAAAAAATACGGTATTTCAATAGGTTTCTCCTTGCTGACAGAACCACTATAATAGCACAAAGTACAATATTTCTCCTAGTGAACCCCAGAGCACTGCTAGTAACAGTGTATTCGGTGCTTCAGGCAAGAATCTAATGAGCCTTGAGTCCTCTTGGTGTTTCTGATTTACTGAGGTGGCTTCCTGAGAGACCAGGGCACCCTACCTTTTTGGCCACCTGCATGCCTTAGGTTATATGGTGTCAGTCTTAGTAACAAGACTGACCATAGATGTCCGAGCGTATAGATACATACACTATAACACTAGAAGAACACACAGCCGCCAAAAAAAAAAAAAACTGAAAAGGAAAAAACTCCTACATGATGTAACATAGTAAGAACAGACAGGTATGAGTAAATACACACATCAAGATCGCTATAAGGCGAGTTCAGACATGGCAGAATAGTCATGATAGTCACTGCAGATAATTTAGAATACATTAAATGTGGATGCGGGTTTTGCAAACATTTGCTGTAAAATCTGCAGAGGAAAATCTACTTCACATCTGGCACCTACAAGCTGCCCAATAAAACCTACAAGTCCCACCACATTTGAAAGCCACAAAATTGCATTCTATTGTGGGAATTTTCATTTTACTACTTACTAATCTATATATAGTAAAAAGCTAATCTAGAGTCAACCCCCATTATGCCCCCTCACGATGAAGATGGGATTGTTTCATTGCCTCCTATTATTGGTAGGAAATCTGCGGTGTCAGATACCGCATACAAACTTCCAGGAACTTGAAAGAAGGAAAGCCTTTGTTTCAGTTATTCTGAAAACCCCCGTCAGTAGTAGAGGGTGACATTTCTGCTGGGAAAACAATGGCTAGAGCTAGGTATCTACCAGCACTGTTCTTCCGGCTGGCACTATGGGCAAGTCACCATCTCAGGAGCTCAACATGGCAGTTCTCAGCCCATATATATATATATATACACACACATGTCAGGTGACCGCACGGTAGCTTTATACTAATTACACAACTTTTTTTTAAAAAGCCCCTGTAATTGTTTGGCACGCCTATTAGGTATGTATTTTCTCACAGACCAGCTTTTCTTCAAGTGGGAGGCAGAAGCTACCATTACCATAGAGATCGGATGTGAAGCATGTAACCAGAAGTCCAGACTAGAACTTCACCATCAGCTAGCTATCTAAAGGCCGGGGGCTTCCAAAAGCAAATGTACACCATGTACTTTGCCCAGCTTGGCCCACAGAGTATTATATTCAGGGTACTTCTACAGAAGTAATCATACTTGTGGATCCCTATGCTTCTGCAACACTTCACACAAGCAGATGAGATTTGCTTCAGCTACCAAGGTAGAGTCAGAAATCAAACCCAAGGATCATAGGTTCTACGCCTGACACTGCAAACAAAACGAAGTTATAAAGAACCAAAAATATATTATACATAGTTTTATGAAATCATGACCCATCAACGTACAGTTAAAAAGGCATATGACTGGTAAATGAAAGCTGAAGTGTCCCAATGAAAGTCTAAACCAACCTCACAGATTGGGGGTCTTCATCCCGAGACAATTCCACATCATAGTATACCCAGGAAATCAGTGCGCTACCCAGACAGTTCAGAAAACCGCATACATTTGAGTACACACCCCTCATGAAATATAAGGGGTATACTTGGGAAAGCCTACAAAATGTGCCTTTACCTTGGTAATACATGAACCTGAGAGTACCTACTGTAGTTCAGGCACAAAACGCGCTGTTCAGTAGATACCTGCATTACTTGTATTTTTATTAGTTTCTGGAACAAGAAACCTTCCATTGATCTGTTTGAATTTGATGTGGAGCTCAGACATCATTCCTATGCAGGAAGCACACACAGATTGCATATATTTAACCCCTCAGATGCTGTGATCAATTGCAACCATGGCATTTGAGGCTGTCCTCCCATGGGTGGAGATCAAGAAAGCCATTTGTTCCCTCTAACAGTCTGGACCTTTCTGAAGAGTTCCAGGATATTCCAGCTGCAGTTCTTATGGAGGCCTGAAGGTGACAGGTATTCATAAGAAAATAGCAAATCTGCCATACACTGCAATGCTAATTCATTGCAACGAAACGGAGAAGCGATATGAAGATCACATATTAAAGCCCCCCCTTGGGCTTAAAAAAATAAACTAAAAATTAAAATCATACGAACTGCCACGTCCCTAAACACCAAACTATTAAATATAAACATTTATCCTGTACCGTGAATACCGTAACAGAAAAAATAAATCCTATTTGCTTTTCTTTTTTGACCTCCCAAAAAAAAAAAAAAAAAAGGAAATAACGAGTGATCAAAAAGTCACACACACTCAAAATGGTATCAAAACTAAAAATCGCAGCGGGAAAAAAAAAAAGAGCTCTCACACAGCTCCATAAATGGATATCCAGAAGTAAACGAAAAATATGATGGTTGACCACTTGGAGGAAGCCACACCAGTGCCACCATTAGGGTGAAAAAGGTAGCTTTATTCAGAAAATAGTCTACACGTTTCGAGGGTAGAAAATCCCTCTTCATCAGGACTGCTATTGTCCTGATGAAGAGGGATTTTCTGCCCTCGAAACACCCCTAATGTGGCACTGGTGTGGCTTCCTCCAAGCAGCGCCGTAACAAGCGGTCAACCATCATATTTTTCGTTTACTTCTGGATATCCCCCTGTGTATACCTCTTCCACCGAGGCACCACAGAGAGACCGCGACTGCAGCCTGGATCATACCGCACATGTGGCGCTGCCTCCTCTTCCTTTTATCTTTCACAGCTTCATAAATGGAAATGTAAAAAGTTATGGGGGTCAGAATTTGGTGAAGCAAAGAAAAAAAAAAAAAATCTCAAAGTTTTAATTTTTTCAGTCTTAAAACACAAGTAAGGCTACGTTCACATCTGAGCTTTCCCTTTCCGCTGTTGAGATCAGTCATAGGATCTCAATAGTGGGGGAAACGCTTCCGTTTTGTCCACATTCTTTGTCAATGGAGACAAAACTGAACTAAACGAGACGGAATGCACCAAAATGCATTCAGTTCAGTTCGGTTGAGTCCCCATCGTGGACAGAATAATGCAGTGTTTTTCTGTCCACGATGTGGTGCGAAGAAAGACGGATCCGTCCTAACTCACAATGCAAGTCAATAGGGACGGATCGATCCGTTTTCTCTGAGAGAAGAGAGAACTTGACATTCAATGGAGTTCATGACGAATCCGTCTTGGCAATGTTAAAGATAATACAATCGGATCCGTTCATAATGGATGCAGGCGGCTGTATTATCGTGATGGAAGCATTTTTGCTGCTCCATGATGGATCCAGTAAAAACGCTGGTGTGAAAGTAGCCTAAAACTATATAAGTGTGTATCACTGGAATCGTACTGACCCAGAGAGCAAAGAAAATAGGTCAGGGATAAAAATTAAACCTTTTAAAATCATGGCACTATTGAGTTTTTTGTTTTTTTTTCAATTTGCACCCCATTTGGAATTTTTTTTCCAGCTTCCCATCACATCATATGCAATATTAAATGGTGTTAATAGAAAGTACAACTTTTCCCACAAAAAACAAGCCCTCATACATCTATGAGAATGGAAAAAATAAAAAAGTGATGGCTCCAGGAAGGCAAAGAGTGAAAAGAAAAATGAAAAGACAGAAACTGAAAATCTTCTGCGTCATGAAGGGGTTAAGGTTCCGGTTTCTTAATAATGGGTGGCTTTTTTGGCAGAGCGGTATAATCTTATGTACAGTCATCTTAAAGAGATGGTCTGAGAGTTTATGAAATTAAAGGGGTTTTCAGAGATTTCTTTTACTGCTGACCTATCTTCTGGATAGGTCATTAGTATCTGATCGGTGGGGCCTGACACCCGCAACCCCTGCCCAACAGCTGTTTGAGAAGGCAGTGGCGTATGTACAGCATAAGACCGCCAAGGCCAGTGACTGGCTGCAGTTGTCACGTGTTCTAGATGTCACATCATTGTGGCAGTCAGGTGAACATGCCAACAACACTACGACAGTGAGGTCATACCAGGTAAGGTGGGTATTACCATTAACCCCCTTGGACTCTAATAACCTCTATAAAATGTAATGTAAAGTCCGAGCCATAAACGTGTAATGAAACAATCCGTGTTTGCTTAAAGGGAAAGGCCTTCTCAGAAGAATCTCACACCACAAAAAAATTAATTTTACCAGAGGAACTCTGTGGGATGCTTCAAGTAGCAGCTTCAAGGTGCGAAGGGACAACCATCCTATATCTACTGCTGTGCACAATGTGATACAATCATTCCTACCACAGAAGCTTACATAAAGGCATCAACGATGGCATATATAATGAGAGTGGAGGTCCACCCACTGTGACCTCCATAAACAATGGGGCTGCTGTGCTTTTCCAAAGACAATAATGGGTCAACCACACGGGGCAAGGCATTTAAAGCATTGGAGCCCCTTCCTTGTAGATCTGTGGAGGACACACAAGTTACACATTAAAAGGGGTGTTCCAGGACCCAGGAGACCCTCAAACCCACTTTAATTACACACAACACACCTGTAGAAGAAAGTCTGTAATACACTTAGCATCTTAGGAACCTGCTCACATCCTGCTTCCACCAACGTCACATCTTTTACCAGGTCTTCAGCTTGGGCTATGCACTTCTGCTGTGCATGGGGCCCAAACTATTCTTCTCACTGGTACATATGCAGATGAGGAAAGTTCAGGAGCTCGCGCATGCACAGGAATAGGCATGGTTCTGTCCCCATCCACAGCGGAAGTGATGTCCCATCCATAACATAGGCTGCAAACCTGGAAAAGAATGTTGTGTTGGCCGAAAGCAGGATTTTCAGAAGAGGAGCATCTTGTGACCAGGTTCCTGTGAGGCCGATCCACGAAACTTCAGAATGGTAGGTATATTATTTCTTCATGTGTGTTATGTGTAATTAAGGTGAGCTAGAGTAGACCATGGCCCTGGAAGCCCCCTTTAATGGCATATCCTATTGATTTCAGTGTGACATTTCCAGGAGCACTGGTTACAGACTTGACACATGTACATTGACAGTTCTCACACAGAGTACAGTACTATTGATGCGGTGTCGGCCCCATATTTCTCATTCCAGATTTGACACTTGATATACATGCCATTCTGTGTAAGACAAGCATCACTCAGCACCCAGGAGGCTACCGCAGGAGGTAACACTTCACACTATGACGAGGTAGGACAGGAAATGAGGGTTCCTGAGGCTGAGTAACAGGAGCACACACATCCCTCATACTACCACTGCTTATGTTCCCAGGAATTAACACTGTAAACCCCAGCCAGCGCAATGAGCACAAAGCATCTGACACGCCACAAATCGCCAGCACGGAAATCCAGCGTATTTACTCATCACTTCTGACATATCCGACTCCTCCACAAGGCATCAGTCCAGCAAGTGCCGAAGACTAAGCAATATCTGACAACCTGTTTGCGAAACTGGTTTGGCAGAACAATCCTACCCTCACTTACTTAGAAAGTACTCGCTCACCACAGACTAAGGCCTCTTGCACATGAATGTTGTGCATCCGCTCCACGCATTGGGGACCGCAATTTGTCCCCAATGCACAGGCAACGTCCGTGCGGCGGCTGGGACGGATCGAGACCCATACAACTTTGAATGGGTCAGTGATCCGTCCGCACTGCAAAAAAAATAGAACAAATTCTACTTTTTTGCGGTACGGAGGCACGGACAGAAACACCACGGAAGTACTCTGTAGTGCTTCTGTGGGATTCCGATCCATGCTACCGTTCCGCATCTCCGCGGAGTGCACACGGGCCGTTCCCCGTGTATTGCGGACCCGCCGTATGCGGGCCACAATGCGGTCAAGGGCACACAACGTTCGTGTGCAAGAGGCTTTACAAGTAAGTGAAAGCAGCATAATAAATACATAGCACGCTACTATAAGCACGTAGAACGGAGAAAGTATGAAGAGACTGCAGATAGGACCTCATAGAATAACCACAACAACCAATCAACACCCACGCTAAGGTCATTTATACAGGTCAACTAAACAGGTAATTATCAGGAATGAATCGTTCACTCCCCATAATTGCTAATAAATGATCAGAAGGGAGAGCTTACAGGCAACAATCTTCTCCTCTGGGGACGAGCGATCATTACTGTGATCATTTATCCCCTTATAGGATTTGATGACTACCGGCAGCAGATCCCTTTTTACACAGGACGACGTGCTGCCAGAAAACAATGAATTTGATGAGCATTTGTTCATTCATTGGCGACATAGGGCAATTATCGGGAATAAATGTTCCCATGTAAAGGGCCAATTAGGAAAGTGAAGCAGCTGCTGGGTACTAACAGCACAGCTCCCATTCACTTTGATAGAACCAGTGATGGAGTAACCCCATACTTCACCAGACCTCTAAGGGCTCATGTACATAACCGTATGTGTACATTCTGTATTTTGCAGAACATAACAGCTGGCCTCTAACAGGACAATACTATACTTGTCCGTAATGCAGACAATAATAGGACAGGTTCTACTTTTTTGCGGAACAGAAATATGGACATATGGAAACAGAATGCATACTGAGTAACTTCTGTTTTTTTTTTTTGTGGACCCATTGAAATGAACGGTTCTGCATACGGTCTTCAAACAAAAATGCAACAGACACGGAAAGAAAGCATGTTTGTGTGCATGAGCCCAAAGGGAAGCTTATCTACCTGCTTCTCGGGGCTCCTTCAGCAGGCCTGCAATGCTCCTCTGGGCTCACTATAAACATCCGGTTTGATGTCACCTGCAGGTGGCATCGCAGGCCAGGAGTGGAAGGAGAAGGGAGCCAGCGCCAGGAGACAGGCAAGTAAGCTTCCAGTTACAGGTACGGCCATTCTTGCACAACCCCTTTAAAGATGGAACTGACTAGTTGCTGTAGACTTTTTCTCGTCTCTGACATAACTACTGGCAGTATTACTTTATGAATAGATAGGTCATGTTCACACTGCCATTCATCTGTCACATAAATGCACCATATAACCAGTACAACTGTGCAGGCCTCATGATGTCACCATACATAAGACATCATCAGTGGAGGCCAGAGGCTAATAAGCAGAATGATATAGGTAGTTGACCTTCATGCACGTATATCACAGTATATGGCCTGCACACACATCAGTCATTGTACACTGGTTACTTGGCTCCACAGTATACAAGCGGGTCACGTCTGGACTGTGCCTGATGTCACCGCTTGGAGACCTCTGCTTTGCAAGACGACTGCAGTCTGCTCATCGCTCTTATGCACAGTGCTTACGGTTTCCTATGTATATATAATGTGGTCTGTGATGAACAACTATTTTCTCATGGTGGGACGAGTCTAGAGACATCTATAGCGGCATATGGAATAGAGAGGTGCAGCGCCCCCTACAAACTGGGCACAATTATGGACTTATGTATGAAAACATTGCAAGCAAAAAGTGACAGCGTTTACAACATCAACATGATACCATCAGTGAGTGGAGCTCAGAGCGCTCAGTCTGGGAAGGACATCACACGGTATAACATTACTGCATAGATAATCCTCAATAATTCTCATTGTAGGTGCATTCCCACTCAGAGACAGAATAAAAATAAAAATCAGGAAATCACATTGTATGTTTTTTAAAGAATTTATTTGTCTTGCACTGCTGAACATAAGTATTTGAACACCTGAAAACAGCAAGAATTCTCAAAGACCTGTTACTGTGCCTTTAAAAAGTCCACCTCTACTCCACACATTAATCTAACTTAGTAGCACCCATCTGAGCTCTTTAAAGACACCTGTCCACCCCACAGTCAGACATCAACTACTACCATGGGCACAACCAAAGGAGCTGTCAAAAGACACCAGAGACAAAATTGTGGACCTCCACAAGGCTGGAAAGGGCTACAGGGGAATCGCCAAGCGGCTTAGTGAAAATAGATCAACTGTTGGAGCAATTGTTAGAAAATGGAGGAGGATAAAGTCTCCCTCGGACTGGAGCTCCATGCAAGATCTCATCTCGTGGGGTATCACTGATAAGAAAAGGGGAGGAATCAGCCCATAATTACAAGGGAGGAGATGGTCAATGACATGAAGAGAGCTGGGACGACAGTTTCAAAGGCCACTGTCAAGTCATCACAAGTCCAGGCCCGTCTGAAGTTTGCCAATGACCATCTGGATGATCCAGAGGAGGCATGGGAGAAAGTCATGTGGTCAGATGAGACCAAAGTAGAACTTTTTGGTCTAAATTTCACTCGTCGTGTTTGGAGGAAAAAGAAGGATGAGTAGAACACCATCCCTACTGTGAAGCATGGGGGTGGCAACATCATGCTTTGGGGGTGCTTTTCTGCGAAGGGGACAGGACGACTGCACTGTATTAAGGAGAGGAAGAATGGGGCCATTTATTGTGAGATTTTGAGCAACAACCTCCTTCCCTCAGTCAGAGCATTGAAGATGGGTCGTGGCTGGGTCTTCCAACATGACTACAACCCGAAGCACACAGCCAGGATAACTAAGGAGTGGCTCCGTAAGAAGCATATCAAGCTCCTGGAGTGGCCTAGCCAGTCTCCAGACCTAAATCCAATAGAACATCTTTGAAGGGAGCTGAAACTCCGTGTTCCTCAGCGACAGCCCCGAAGCCTGACAGATCTAAAGGAGATCTGTGTGGAGGAATGGGCCAAAATCCCTGTTGCAGTTTGTGCAAATCTGGTCAAGAACTACAGGAAACATTTGACCTCTGTAATTGCAAACAAAGGATTCTGTACCAAATATTAACACTGATTTTCTCAGGTGTTCAAATACGTATGTTCAGCAGTGCAAGACAAATAAATTCTTTCAAAATCATACAACGTGATTATCTGAATAAAATAAAAAAATTCTGTCAATGTGAATTTCAGACCCCTCCATGATTTCTAAGTGGGAGAACTTGCAAAATCGCAGGGTATTCAAATACTTCTGTTCCTCACTGTATTCATATTCCAACCAGAAAGACAAAGGTCTTCTACCACACAGTGAACACTCCAGCTCAGAGACAGAAGGTTACAGAAGACAAATTTGTAGCAAGACAGCAGGCAGAGCATGCAGGTGATGATATGTCAGCATGCACTGTCCAAGATGTTCCAACCTAACGTCAGGACTGCTGTGACCAAGCTTCAGGACTGCTGTGGACAGGCTGGGAATCAGGACTGGCCAAGCTGTTTGGACCAAACAACAGGACTACAATGGCTAAGCTGGTATGATGGTGTTGACAGCCATGGTCAAGTTTTCTTGTCCGGGCATCAAGACTGCTCCAAACAAGCTGTTAGGAGAGGAGATTAGAAGCCAAACTCTTAGCCAAGCAGGCATGACATGGCTTCAGGACCAGCCTGGCCAAGCAGGCATGACATGGCTTCAGGACCAGCCTGGCCAAGCAGGCATGACATGTCTTCAGGACCAGCCTGGCCAAGCAGGCATGACATGTCTTCAGGACCAGCCTGGCCAAGCAGGCATGACATGTCTTCAGGACCAGCCTGGCCAAGCAGGCATGACATGTCTTCAGGACCAGCCTGGCCAAGCAGGCATGACATGTCTTCAGGACCAGCCTGGCCAAGCAGGCATGACATGTCTTCAGGACCAGCCTGGCCAAGCAGGCATGACATGTCTTCAGGACCAGCCTGGCCAAGCAGGCATGACATGTCTTCAGGACCAGCCTGGCCAAGCAGGCATGACATGTCTTCAGGACCAGCCTGGCCAAGCAGGCATGACATGTCTTCAGGACCAGCCTGGCCAAGCAGGCATGACATGTCTTCAGGACCAGCCTGGCCAAGCAGGCATGACATGTCTTCAGGACCAGCCTGGCCAAGCAGGCATGACATGTCTTCAGGACCAGCCTGGCCAAGCAGGCATGACATGTCTTCAGGACCAGCCTGGCCAAGCAGGCATGACATGTCTTCAGGACCAGCCTGGCCAAGCAGGCATGACATGTCTTCAGGACCAGCCTGGCCAAGCAGGCATGACATGTCTTCAGGACCAGCCTGGCCAAGCAGGCATGACATGTCTTCAGGACCAGCCTGGCCAAGCAGGCATGACATGTCTTCAGGACCAGCCTGGCCAAGCAGGCATGACATGTCTTCAGGACCAGCCTGGCCAAGAAGGCATGACATGGCTTCAGGACCAGCCTGGCCAAGCTGGCATGACATGGCTTCAGGACCAGCCTGACCAAGCTGGCATGACATGGCTTCAGGACCAGCCTGGCCAAGCTGGCATGACATGGCTTCAGGACCAGCCTGGCATGATAGGATTCAGGACCACCCTGGCCAAGCAGGCATGACAGCGCACGGGTACTACTCTGTCCAAGCAGTAAGGACAGGGCATCAGCAGTGCTCCGGCCATGTGACTTGCCGACCCCCTCCCCACCCGACCCCTCCGCTCCCGGACGAGCTCCCCCACCTGACACTCACCAGAAGCACGGAGCCTCTCACCACCTCAGAGACGCTCTGCCGGAGCTCCGCCGCAGTACCTGGCTTGCTGAGCGCCCGGGTAAACTTGCGAGTCTCCGGATGAATGGAGTGATGTAAAGACATGGCAGGAGCGGTGTATCAGCGCAACCATGTACCGGGGCCAAGTATACAGGGAGAGCAGCCTCCCCTGAGCGATCCCGGCTATCCCAAGTGCACATCTGAGAGCAACCGAAGGGCTCTGCCGCTCATCCCGGCCCGCTGCAGTTGCACAGAATGAAAGGCGCGCCCCCGCCGGCCCACACGGAATTCCCGGGGAACGTTCGGACCACGCACTGGGCTTGCACCTCACGAGGGCGCGCTTCACTCTGTGTCAATATTCTATCCCAAGGGGCGTGGCTCGGGAGCGCGCGCCGCTGTCAAGTTCAAGCCACTCCCCCTGTGACGTTTACGTGTTGTGATGTCGTATGTGGGCGGGGTTTGATGCCTGTGCGGCCATCTTTACTTAGGTCCCAGGTTGTGCTATCCTTGTTACTGCAGTCCGCCCGTACCTAGTAATTAGGCATAGTGGTTTATATTGCTGAACGTTCTCTGCTATACACACCCCAGTCAGCTGTGAGTAGGGTAGGTCTGCTCTCAGTAGGTTACCCTTTCCCATTTGAAAAATGGCGTTGGATAATGTGGACCGCCCCTAGCGCTGTATGTACGCCCTTGCTTCTGTCTGTCAGCGAGGCTGTCCACTCCCCCTCCTTGAGCGCTGCTCGGCAGACACCTCTGTCTCCACAGGGAGGTGCAGTGACGTACGACCATTGTGCCATACGTAGCTGTGGGCAGGTTGTGCTGAGCAATTCCCTCAGGGGCCTGACGTAGACCTGAGCTGGCGGCCCGCTCCAAAAGTGTGCAGTATACTCATGTACTATGGGTCACAAAGTGGTCTTCCGCGTCATTGCACGTGTGTCAGTGTATTACATCCGCTTTCTATTCTGTAGCATTGTACAGGATGTTATACCTCACATGGTCTGTCCCCTCTGGAGCTCACAATCTAAATCCATCAGGGCTGTGAAGGGGGCACATACCTGGATATAACTACTGTGAAGGGGGCATATATCTGGGTATAACTACTGTGAAGGGGGCACATATCTGGACATAACTACTGTGAAGGGGCACATATCTGGACATAACTACTGTGAAGGGGGCATATATCTGGGTATAACTACTGTGAAGGGGCACATATCTGGACATAACTACTGTGAAGGGGCACATATCTGGACATAACTACTGTGAAGGGGCACATATCTGGACATAACTACTGGGAAGGGGGCATATATCTGGGTATAACTACTGTGAAGGGGGCACATATCTGGATATAACTACTGTGAAGGGAGCACATATCAGGGCATAACTACTGTGAAGGGGGTACATATCTGGATATAACTACTGTGAAGGGGGCACATATCTGGATATAACTACTGTGAAGGAAGCACATATCAGGGCATAACTACTATGAAGGGGCACATATCTGGATATAACTACTGTGAAGGGGGCACATATCTGGATATAACTACTGTGAAGGGAGCACATATCAGGGCATAACTACTATGAAGGGGCACATATCTTGGCATAATTACTGTGAAAGGGGCACATATCTGGACATAACTACTGCAGCATTACTACTGTGAAAAAGGCACAATGTGGGAACAACTATTGTGAAGGGCACAGTGCGGGTATTGCTATATCACGGCGGACGTGCACTCAGTATAAAAGATAACACACCAACCAGGCTCTGGACGAGAGACAGGGGAAGGGTCACCTCCTAGTTTCTCCCTGACCTCTTTCCCTGCACTGCTCAGCCCACAGACAGACCTTGAAGATAGGTGTGCTGTGTCCTCCAGCCTGGACTGACAAATGGTTGACATCTGACGCCGGAACCCACATCCTCTCCTCAGGACCGTATCCCCTCCAGTGCACCAGGTACTGGAGGGAACCCCGCAGAACTCTCGAGTCGAGAATCCTGGAGATCTCGAACTCCAAGTTTCCCTCGACTAGAACAGGAGGAGGAGGCAATGGCGATGGTACCACCAGTTTAACATATTTTTTTAGTAAAGACTTGTGGAAGACATCATGGATCCTCCAAGTCTGCGGCAGATGCAGTCGAAACGCCACAGGATTGATCACCGCAGAAATTTTATACGGACCAACAAATCTTGGACCCAGTTTCCAAGATGGCACTCTCAATTTGATATTCCTAGTGGACAACCACACCAGATCACCCACACACAGGTCCGGACCAGTCACACGTCTCCTGTCAGCCATTCGTTTATACCTCTCACCCATCCTCTCCAAATTCCCTTGAATCCTCCGCCAGATAGAGGACAAGGCAGAAGAGAATTTCTCCTCCTCTGGCATCCCGGAGGAACCAGACCCAGAAAAGGTACCAAACTGGGGATGGAAACCGTATGCGCCAAAAAATGGCGACTTACCCGTGGACTCCTGCCTACAGTTATTCAATGCAAATTCTGCTAAGGACAAGAATGAGGACCAGTCCTCCTGATTCTCAGCCACAAAGCACCTCAAGTAGGTCTCCAGGTTTTGATTGGTACGCTCCGTCTGACCATTCGACTGTGGATGAAAAGCCGACGAGAAAGAAAGTTGAATGCCAAGTCGAGAGCAGAACGCCCTCCAAAACCTGGAGACAAACTGCGTGCCCCTATCAGAGACAACATCCGAAGGAATACCGTGCAATTTCACAATATTATCCACAAAAATCTGCGCAAGAGTTTTAGCGTTAGGCAGACTTGTTAGTGGTATAAAGTGAGCCATTTTACTGAAACGGTCGACTACCACCAAAATCACTGTTCTCCTGGAGGAACTCGGCAGGTCCGTAATAAAGTCCATGGACAAATGCGTCCAAGGACGAGATGGAATAGACAATGGAAGAAGTGAACCAGGCGGTCGAGTATGAGCAACCTTTGACCGAGCGCAGGTTTCACAAGGTGTCACGTAATTCTCAATACTCTTACGCAACCCAGGCCACCAGAACCTCCGGGACACCTGATCACAGGTGGACTTACCACCAGGATGTCCAGCGAGAACAGTATCATGATGTTCCTTGAACACCTTGTATCGTAGGCCCTCAGGAACAAACAACCTCCCTGGGGGACACGAACCAGGAGCCCCCTCCTGAGCTCCCAATACCTCCATCTCTAATTCAGGGTACAGAGCGGAGACCACCACTCCATCCGCCAAAATCGGCGCTGGATCTTCTGAATCACCTCCCCCGGGGAAGCTGCGAGACAAGGCATCTGCCTTGACGTTCTTGACCCCTGGGCGAAAGGTAACCACGAAATTGAACCTGGTAAAAAACAATGATTATCTGGCCTGTCTAGGGTTCAGACGCTTGGCAGATTGCAGGTAAGCCAAATTCTTATGGTCTGTATACACAGTAACGGGGTGAGAAGCCCCCTCTAACCAGTGACGGCATTCTTCAAAGGCCAACTTGATAGCCAACAACTCCCTATCTCCAACATCATAATTCCTCTCGGCGACCGAGAGCTTCCTGGAGAAGAAGGCACACGGGACCCACTTGCCAGGAGAAGGACCCTGCAAAAGCACCGCCCCAACCCCCACCTCTGATGCATCAACCTCGACCACGAATGGCTGAGATACATCCGGCTGCACCAGAATGGGAGCAGACGCAAAACGCTCCTTAATAGCTGAAAAGGCCCGCAATGCCTTATCCGACCAGACAGAGACATCAGCGCCCTTCTTAGTCATATCAGTAAGAGGTTTGACTAGCGTGGAATAATTCAAAATAAATTTTCTATAATAATTCGTAAACCCCAAAAACCGCATCAAAGCTTTCTGATTCTTCGGTCGGTCCCACTCCAGAACCGCCCGGACATTTTCGGGGTCCATACGAAAACCGGAATCAGAAAGCATGTATCCCAAGAATGGAAGCTCTTGCACCGCAAACAAACATTTCTCTAATTTGGCATACAACTTATTCTCCCGAAGGATCGTCAAAACCTGTCTCACATGATCCTGATGGGTCTTCAGATCAGGAGAATAAATTAGAATGTCATCTAGGTAGACTACTACGAACCTCCCCACCAAGTGATGAAAAATATCATTGACGAATCGCTGAAATACCGCTGGCGCATTCATCAACCCAAAAGGCATTACCAGGTTCTCAAAATGACCCTCGTGTGTATTGAAGGCCGTTTTCCACTCATCCCCCTCCTTGATCCTGATCAGATTGTATGCTCCTCTCAAATCCAACTTGGAGAACACCTTGGCTCCAACAATCTGATCAAAAAGATCAGAGATCAAAGGCAGGGGATATGGATCCCGGACTGTAATATGGTTCAGCTCCCAGAAATCCAAACACGGTCTCAGTGATCCATCTTTCTTCTTCACGAAGAACAAACCTACAGACACTGGAGACTTAGATGTTCTAATATGACCCTTTGCCAAACTCTCGGCGACATACTTTCGCATGACCTCTCTCTCGGGTTGAGAGAGGTTGTAGAGCCGAGACTTAGGCAACTTAGCCCCCGGAATGAGATTCACTGGACAATCATAGTCACGATGAGGGGGCAATTCCTGAGCCCCACCCTCCGAAAAGACATCCGAAGGACACTTCAGAAATAGATGTAACAAGACAATTATCCGAACAAAACTTGCTCCAACCAATGATTTGTCTCGCTTGCCAGTCTATAATTGGGTTATGTCTAGACAACCATGGCAACCCCAAAACTATTGGAGTTGGCAAATCCTTCATGACGAAACAGGAAATAATCTCAGCATGTGAATCACCCACCCTTAAATGAATACCATGAACAACGTGAGTAAGGCTTCCATGAGAAAGAGGGGAAGAATCAATAGCAAAAACACGAATCTCGTTCTCTAACGTGCAAGTACTTAGTCCCAGGCCCTGAAGAAACAGAAAGTCAATTAAATTTACCCCAGCATCACAATCAAGAAAAACATCAACAAACACATTTCTAGACTCTAGCGCCACCATAGCTGAAAGGAGAAAACGGGAACTGCAGGGAACTTGCATACCAGTCTGCTCCACCACACCATTCATACTACCAAGTGTGAGGGGAGTTTTTTTTTTCTTCTCTTTTTTCTTTATCTCTTCACCCTGAGGTTCAACATACGGACAAGAAAAAACAAAATGACCCCTATTCCCACAGTAGAAACATAGATTGTGCACTTTTCGAAAGTCTCTACTATCCGAATGGCAAGACATCTGACCTAACTGCATGGGTTCCTCCCCTACCCCAGAGTAACAAGCAATATCACCCTGGGCAGCTGGTGAAACAAAACCACCCGCGGGAGGAATCCCCTGCACAGAGGGACCCTTACACCTCTCTCTGATACATCTATCCAAACGTATAGCCAAAGACATTGCGTTCTCCAAAGTATCTGGGTATTCATGAAAAGCCAGAGCATCTTTCAACCTTTCAGATAACCCCTGACAAAACTGACTACGTAACGCGGGGTCGTTCCACCCCGACTCAGTAGCCCACCTCCTAAACTCTGTGCAGTAAACCTCAGCAGTATGTTTACCCTGTAGTAAGTTACGTAATTTTGATTCTGCCATCGAAACTCGATCTGGGTCATCGTAAATCAATCCCAGGGCTTTAAAAAAATTCCTCCACCGACCGGAGGGCCAGAGAACCGGGCGGGAGAGAAAAAGCCCAGGATTGCGTGTCCCCTTTAAGCAAAGACATGATGATACCCACCCTCTGATCCTCATTACCTGATGAAAATGGGCACAATCGAAAGTACAAATTACATGATTCTTTGAAACGGAAAAAATCATCAGTACTCCCTGCAAATTTCTCAGGAAGAGCGACTTTAGGCTCCCCAACAATTTGACCTGTACCTGAAGCCAACACCCTCTGACACTGTGTGACCGTACTACGCAGATCCGCAACCTCCAGGGACAAACCCTGCATGCGGTCAACCAGTGCATCAATTGACGCCATCACATAAACGCTGAGCAATGGCAGTCACAGTATGGCGGATTATAATGTCACGGCGGACGTGCACTCAGTATAAAAGATAACACACCAACCAGGCTCTGGACGAGAGACAGGGGAAGGGTCACCTCCTAGTTTATCCCTGACCTCTTTCCCTGCACTGCTCAGCCCACAGACAGACCTTGAAGGTAGGTGTGCTGTGTCCTCCAGCCTGGACTGACAAAACCCTGAACTCCCTGAGATGGTGAAGTGGGGAGATAGGAGCAGCCTGCTCGCACAGAACCTGGATGGGATAGATGACACAAACAACCAAACTAGAAATGACACTTATCTTCTGAGAGCAGGAACTGACAGCCAACCTTCCCAGACCAAAATGATCAGTATAATCCGCTCAGAGCACTTAGCTGGAGATCATTTAAACTAATGACTCCACCCAGTGCACCTGATGAGAGGCGGATCCAGCACGGCACCAAAACAAATACTAAACTCGTGCTGCTATCCTGGCCGACCTCCGCACATCGTCAGAGTGGGGCATGACATGCTACTGTTGAGGGACACAACGTGGGCACTGCTACTATGAGGGGCACAATATGGGTATTGTTATTGTGAGGGGAACAATGTCGGCATACCTACTTTGTGGTGACACAAAGGGGGAATAATTACTATGTGGGGGCATTAGGGGGATTGGGTGTGTATAGTTAAGTTTTGGGTGGAGTAAGAGGATTGGCCTAGCATAAAAAAAATTGTCGCAGTGCTCCGCACATATTATACCTCTTTGTGCTTTTCAAAAGTTAGGAGGTTTGTATTATTATTAAGGCCCAACCTTTATATCATTAATAAAGTCAAATAGGTGACAGTCTGGTGGCTCAGTGGTTAGCACTGGTGTTGTGCAGCGCTGGCGTTCTAGGTTCAAATCTGATCAAGGACAACATCTGCATTTAGTTTGTATGTATTTCTCCCCGTGTTTGTGTGGGTTTCCTGCCACACTCCAAAGACATACTGATAGGGAAATTAGATTGTGAGCCCCATTGGGGACAGCAAATGATGATAATGTCTGTTAGCTCTGTGGAATATGTCAGCGCTATACAAGTGAGTAAAACACATAAAAAAATAAAGAAATAGACCCTAGTGGCAACTTATCCGCTCCAAAGGCAGTTGCAAATGATTTTTTTTCTCCGGACATTTGGGGCTTACTATGGTATCACACCCTGGGCCCACAGGAGGATCTTCTGGTACACTGATGGGCCAGTCCAATGCTGGCTATGAGATAGATATAGATTAGATAGAAGGTGCACTGTACTTTATTACAGACAGCCATCTAGCTGATCTTGGCCCCATTTTATATTGCATCCACAGGATCCAGTGGGTGAAAATTTTCAGTTTGGGAGACAATGAAGGGGGTTTTCCACAGTTTAAGGCCTATTGCACACGACCGTATGGCTTTTTCAGTGTTTTGCGGTCCGTTTTTTACGGATCCGTTGTTCCGTTTTTTGTTTCCGTTGTGTTTCCGTTTCTGTTCCGTTTTTCCGTTCCGTTTTTCCGTATGGCATATACAGTATACAGTAATTACATAGATAAAATTGGGCTGGGCATAACATTTTCAATAGATGGTTCAGCAAAAAACGGAACGGAAACGGAAGACATACGGATGCATTTCCGTATGTGTTCCGTTTTTTTGCGGACCCATTGACTTGAATGGAGCCACGGACTGTGATTTGCGGGCAATAATAGGACATGTTCTATGTTAAAACGGAACGGAAAAACGGAAACGGAATGCATACGGAGTACATTCCGTTTTTTTTGCGGACCCATTGAAATGAATGGTTCCGTATACAGACCGTATACGGAACGCAAAAAACGACCAGTAAACGGGGAAAAAAAAACGTCCGTGTGCAATAGGCCTAACAGACAGCATATTGGTATATGCAAATGAACATATGACATCACAGCATTCCATGACATCACGGCATTCCATGGCATCACAATGATGACCCTTGTGTAAGAACGCCAGACACTATTGAGGCGACTAATTCCTTTGCAGGAAGTTGACATGAGCGGTCAGAGGCTACAGCAGATACTGTATGTACAGAGGCTCTACAGCTTCCTCCATGCTCACAGGACACACTGGTGGATTCATTACTGGGGATGGATAGATAAAATAGATAACTGACCAAAAATATAAACGCACAACTTTTTCTGTTTTGCTCCCATTTTGCATGAGATGAACTCAAAGATCTGTAACATTTTCTACATACACAAAAGACCCATTAATCTCAAATATTGTTCACAAATCTGTCTAAATCTGTGTTAGTGAGCACTTCTCCTTTGCTGAGATAATCCATCCCACCTAACAGGTGTGGCATGTCAAGGTGCTGATTAGACAGCATGAATATTGCACAGGTGTGCCTTAGACTGCCCACAATAAAAGGTCACTCTGAAATATGCAGTTTGATCACACAGCACAATGCCACAGATGTCGCAACGTTTGAGGGAGCGTGCAATTGGCATTCTGACTGCAGGAATGTCTACCAGAGTTGTTGCCCGTGCAATGAATGTTCATTTCTCTACCATAAGCCGTCTCCAAAGGCGTTTCAGAGAATTTGGCAGTACATCCAACCGGCCTCACAACCGGTTGGATGTACAACCTTACAGACCACGTGTAACCGCACCAGACCAGGACCTCCACATCCAGCATGTTCACCTCCATGATCGTCTGAGACCAGCCACCCGGACAGCTGCAGCAACAATCGGTTTGCATTAGGGCTGCACGATATGGGAATTTTGTGCGATTGCGATTAGGGCCCTAAAAATTGCGATAAAGATATGCGATGCAATATTTTAAGGGAATTGTGCTAGAGGTCTATTTGCTTGGATTTTCAAGGCAAAAGCACACAGAAATTACTGATAATGCTGAAATGTAGTTATGCTTAACTCAAGAACTGAAATACACAGTGTTTTTCAAAATAAAACATCTTTTACTAAATTAAATAACATATTTGCATTACTGCAAAAGTACAAAATACAAAACTTGCCATTTTCTTAATAGCACTGCACAGAACAGATAAATAGAATAAATAGAAGAACATTTGTTCATTAAAATAACGACTTGCCTCCAGCCCCTCCTCCCTCCCCGCACTGTAACTGATGTATCGCCGGCCGCGCTGTGCAACATAGCACTTTTGGGGGGGAAAAAGTTCGTCTTATAAAGCGAAAAATATGGTAATACAATTGCAGCATTTTTGGGTCGGCCAATTGGCGATTGCGATATGGCGATTTATTGCGATTGCTTTGGCGATATATTGTGCAGGCCTAGTTTGCATAACCAAAGAATTTCTGCACAAACTGTCAGAAACCGTCTCAGGGAAGTTCACCTTCATGCTCGTCGTCCTCATCGGGGTCTGGACCTGACTGCAGTTTGTAGTCGTAAATGACTTGAGTGGGCAAATGCTCACATTCTATGGCATCTGGCACGTTGGAGAGGCGTTCTGTTCACAGATAAGTCCCGATTTTCACTGTTCAGGGCAAATGGCAGACAGCGGGTGTGGCGTCATGTGGGTGAGCAGTTTGCTGACGTCAACGTTGTGGATCGAGTGGCCCATGGTGGTGGTGGGGTGATGGTATGGGCAGGCGTATGTTATGGACAACAAACAGGTGCATTTTACTGATGGCATTTTGAATGCACAGAGATACTGTGACGAGATCCCATTGTTGTGCCGTTCATCCACGAGCATCACCTCATGTTACAACATTATAATGCACGGCCCCATATTGCAAGTATCTGTACACTATTCCCAGTTCTTGCATGGCCAGCATACTCACCGGATATGTCACCCATTGAGCATGTTTGGGATGCTCTGGATCGGCGTATACGACAGCGTGTTCCAGTTCCTGCCAATATTCTGCAACTTCACACAGCTATTGAAGAGGAGTGGACCACCCCAGTAAGGCAAAACTGTGCACATTTCAGAGTTGGCTTTTATTGTGGGCAGTCTAAGGCACACCTGTGCAATATTTTTGCTGTCTAATCGGCACCCTGAGGTGGGATGGATTATCTCGGCAAAGGAGAAGTGCTCACTAACACATATTTAGACAGATTTGTGAACAATATTTGAGAGTAATGGGTCTTTTGTGTATGTAGAAAATGTTTCAGATCTTTGAGTTCAGCTCATGCAAAATGGGAGCAAAACCGAAACTGTTGCATTTATATTTTTGGTCTGTGTAGATTAGTTAGAAAGAAGAAAAAAAAAAAAAAACAATACAAAAAGAGCAGATGTTCCCAAGTAGAAGAAAAAACAAGGGTGCCTGCAAAAAAGACTGCAGTTGATAGTCCCACAAAAAGTAAAAATATACAAGTGCAGCACTCCAAAAGGATTTTTATTTGATTCACACTCACTATGTAGCTGATTTGATGTTTGACCAGGCCAAAGATCTAGGAGAGCCTTACGTGAAATTCTCTGGATAGAGCCAACAAGGTATTGACAACTTTGTTGTCTCTACCTATAGTAGATTAGGAATCTACACAATTTATTCGTGTCACCTATGTACAGTGATTAAGAATGTATCTCACAAAAGTGAGTAGACCCCTCACATTTTTGTAAATATTTTACTATATCTTTTCGATATAAATGCTAAAGAATCTGCGGGTAAGGGTGCTGGACCAGCCAAGCATGTCTCCAGACCTAAATCCTCTTGAGCATCTGTGGGGCATCCTCACATGGAAGGTGGAGGAGTGCAAGGTCTCTAACCTCCACCGGTTCCGCAATGCCGTCATGCAAGAGTGGAAGAAGATTCCAGTGGCAACCTGTGAAGCTCTAGTGAACTCCATGCCCAATAGAGTTAAGACAGTGCTAGGAAATAATGGCCACACAAAATATTGACACTTTCGGCACAATTTGGGCATTTTCACTTAGGGGTGTATTGATTTTTGTTGCCAGCGGTTTAGACATTAATGGCTGTGTGTTGAGTTATTTTGAGGGCACACCAAATTTGCACTGTTATACAAGGTGTACACTGACTGCTTTACATTGTATTAAAGGCTATGTACACCTTTAGAGGCAATTTTTGTTTATGATTGCATTCTACTCATTTTTGGCTAAAAATCTTTTTTAATTGGCCTTTATAAAAAAATTTGATCCATTCTGTCACAAAGGGTTAACTGTGTAATCAGTACTTTTACTTTGTGCCGGTCATCTAATAACTCTCACCTCTAAACTACTGAGAGGTCATAAACACTTATTTAATCCAGACTCTTATTTAATCCACAGGTATATGGAAGAAGATAAAGAACTAGCTGAATGCCTCAATGAATACTTCTGTTCAGTTTTTACAAAGGAAAATGAAGGAAGAGAACCTCAGTTAGGGAGGAAGACTAATGAATCTTTTGATGCATGTGTCTTTACAGAGGAAGAGGTTCTAAATCATCTGTCTAAAATTAATACAAATAAGTCACAGGGGCCTGATGGGATATACCCAAAGCTATTAAAAGAGCTCAGCGGTGAACTAGCAAAACCATTAACAGATTTATTTAACCAATCACTGGTAACAGGAGTCGTCACAAAAGATTGGAAATTAGCAAATGTTGTACCCATTCACAAGAAAGGTAGTAGGGAGGAATCGGGCAACTATAGGCCAGTAAGCCTGACATCAATAGTGGGGAAATTAATGGAAACCATACTTAAGGAGAGGATTGTGGAACATCTAAAATCCCATGAATTGAAAGATGAAAAACAGCATGGGTTTACTTCAGGGAGATCATGTCAAACTAATCTTATAGATTTTTTGATTGGGTGACTAAAATAATAGATAGCGGAGGTACAGTAGACATCACTTATCTAGACTTTAGGCACAACCAAATATTTGGGTCACTTGGAAAATACAATAATTTTATTCAACATCAGAATATAAAAGAAATATACTAAAAAACACATATGTAAAAACCTATTGGCTTTCGCACAGGGCAATAAAACAAGGAGATAAGTATTATAAAATCACCAAGCAATAATGTGCAATGACAAAACAATGGTCACATATAAATATGTGGAAAATACTGTAGACTCCAATCTATATATGACGAATCAAGATTGGATCTGATACCATTGTCTCTTCAGGAATAATACAACAAGTTGGTTGTGTGTTGAGCGTCCTAACACTGACGTCACTCAGTGTTTTCCCCAAGATTTCATAAAGTGGGGATATTAGATATATTGTTGCTCGTCCACTTTGAAATAACCGCTGATCTCTAAAAATTATTCTTTCGGAGTATCGGCATCACAGGGTACTCACGGTTGATGTAACCAAACTGCGGATAGAATTGCACGCTGTGTGGCGTCTCACCTGTATTCAGCGTGATTGTGGTTCTTTGTGCAGTAAGTCTCGGGAGTTATCACAAGATTTTAGAGTGTTCACCCTGTTGAACTTGCCGGCTTTCAATCCTAGGGTCTGTGGATCGGTGGACAGCTGTTCCTTGTACCTAATCAAGCTTATAAGCACGATTTTCTGAGTAAAGTTCTGTGTGTAGTTTCAGTTGCGCAAATCTGTAGTCGTTTCTTCAGAAAATACTTGGGCACTTCATAGATACTTCATTAAAACCAAAACGTGTTTCGGAGTGTATATCATTTCTCACTCCTTCTTCAGTGGTAACTTGACTATGAATAAATGTGCCCTTATATACCATCTCTAATTGGGGTTGAAGTCATCTTAAATATATGGAACTGGATTATGGTATCCAACAGCTCAAAACATCATTGGCTTCAAATACAATACCATATTTCAAAAATACATATTCAATCCTGCATAATTTTAAAGTCCTATGGCGTATTGATTAGCTGGGGAGACTGGAAACATGTTTGGGGGCATTTTTGCACAAAAAACGCATGTAATCTACATTGCGATTTAAATGCGTTTTCAATGTGTTTTTTTGGGCCCACATGCGTTTTTTGTGTATTTGTATCTAAAGACACCAAAAACATCGATCTCATGTTTCTAATACATATATTTTCATTGCTGCTAACAGATATTCAGCAAAATGTATTTTTATACTTGAAAATATCTCCAAGTCTGAAGGCAGAGTATGTGTGGTGGGTGAGGTAGTGCATTCCCGGTAAGGAGGACCCCAGATTTAGAAAAATCCTCCGGGGTACCTCATCGCCGAGAGTGCATCACCTCCTTCACAGAAAGCCAAACAATTCTATTTCAACGTTTAAGCCCTGTGGTATAAGTGTATTCAGTTCAAAAATTCGTCTAGATTTTAAGCGTGACATACGACACACATGATTTCCCCCTCTCCAATGTAAATCGACTTTATCAATGGCTGCATACATAAGACCTGTGGGGTTTTGATCATGATATTCCTTAAAGTGTTTTGACAATGTATGGTTTTCATACCCCTTTTTTATGTTAGCAATATGTTCCGAAATTCTTTTTTTCATAGATCTTTTTGTTCTTCCCACATACTGCTTATTGCAGGGGCATGTGATGATATATATCGCATTTGTCAAACTACATGTCAGACACTCTCTGATTTTGTGAATGTAGGCATTACTAGTTGAGATAATCTCTACAGTTTTTTTAGGGAATCAAGTGATTGAGCAGTTACTGCAAACCCCACACCGGTAAAAACCCTTTAATCCTATCCACTCTTGGACCAAGGGTCTCACTTTTCGTTTATTCGGTATAGATGGTGCCACCTTTATGCCCATATTTGGGGCCCTAGTGAATGTGACCCTGGGGTTTACTGGCACCAGATGTCCTATCCATTTATCTCTTTGTATAAAATGCCAGTGTTTCCTTAAGATCTGTTAGATTCTCTTATATTGTGGATTAAATGGTATAATCAGTCTACAGTCCATCTCTCCTTGAGTTTCCATAGTTTTTTCTTTTTGTTTGAAAAAAAAAATACTTCTGTCCATCTTTTGGACTTTAATCAATGCGGTTTCAACCACTATTTCTGGATATTCTTTTTCAGTTAGTTCTTCCTTTAATTTGCCAGACTCTTCCTCAAATTGGTTATTTTTAGTGCAATTTCTCTTTAATCTTCTAAACTGTCCCAGTGGTACATTTATCAGCCATCTTGGTAGATGACAACTGGTGTATCTAATGTAGCTGTTTTTGGAGACAGGTTTATGAAAAGTATTGCACACTAGACTCTCATTCTCTACTGTAATTTGTAGGTCTAGATACTCTATACTTATTTTGGATAGGGTTGATGTGAACCTTAAGTTCAAATCATTGAGATTTATCTCTTCCAAGAAACTATCCAGAGTTGGTCTATCTTTTTTCCAAATGAATATCACGTCTTCGATATAACGATGCCAGAGCACCAGGTCTGACCCCAGCCTCGGTGCAATCCGTTGTCTCTCCCAATCTGCCATAAACAGATTGGCATAGCTGGGGGCAAACTTGGTGCCCATGGCAGTCCCTTGCCCTTGCAAATAAAAATCTCCCTCAAAATAAAAATAATTATGTGTCAGGATAAATGTCACGGCTGAGGATGGGGGAAACACCGTTTTTGTGTTATATATTGTTGCAATGATTTGACTTCCCATCTTTGCCTTAGGTGTTTTAATAATAGGTTCTCTGTCTCCCTAAATATATCTGTTATTGATTCCTCCTGATTCGTACTTTCCACATACTATGCCTTCAGACTTGGAGACATTTTCAAGTATAAAAATACATTTTGCTGAATATCTGTTAGCAGCAATGAAAATATATGTATTAGAAACATGAGATCGATGTTTTTGGTGTTTTTAGATACAAATACACAAAAGATGCATGTGGGCCCAAAAATTTAAGATGACTTCAACCCCAATTAGAGATGGTATATAAGGGCACATTTATTCATAGTCAAGTTACCACTGAAGAAGGAGTGAGAAATTATATACACTCCGAAACACGTTTGGTTTTAGGCTGGGTTCAGACCTGAGCGTCTTTGATATGCGCGTTTAACGCGCGTTTTTGACGAGCGTTTTTTGCAATAGTAAACGCGCGTTTGACGCGCGTTTGTGTGATTGACTGCAACGCCCCAAAGAAGCTCAAGTACTTGTTTGAGCGTAGGGCGTTTTACAGCGCGTTTTTCAGCGCTGTAAAACGCTCAAGTGAGAACCAGGGTCATAGGGAAGCATTGGTTTTCATGTGTTGAGCGTTTTACAGCGCGTTTGAACGCGCTGTAAAACGCTCAAGTGTGAACCCAGCCTTAATGAAGTATCTATGAAGTATTTTCTGAAGAAACGACTACAGATTTGCGCAACTGAAACAACACACAGAACTTTACCCAGAAAATCGTGCTTATAAGCTTGATTAGGTACAAGAAACAGCTGTCCACCGATCCACAGACCCCAGAATTGAAAGCCGGCAAGTTCAACAGGGTGACCACTCTAAAATCCTGTGATAACTCACGAGACTTACTGCACAAAGAACCACAGTCACGCTGAATACAGGTGGGACGCCACACAGCATGCAACTCTATCTGCAGTTTGGTTACATCAACCGTGAGTACCCTGTGATGCCGATACTCCGAAAGAATAATTTTTAGAGATCAGGGGTTATTTCAAAGTGGACGAGCAACAATATATCAAATATCCCCACTTTATGAAATCTTGGGGAAAACACTGAGTGACGTCAGTGTTAGGACGCTCAACACACAACCAACTTGTTGTATTATTCCTGAAGAGACAATTGTATCAGATCCAATCTTGATTCGTCATATATAGATTGGAGTCTACAGTTTTTTCCATATATTTACTGTATTTTTCGCTTTATAAGACACACCTGATGATAAGACGCACCTAGGTTTTTGAGGAGGAAATTAAGAAAAAAATATTTTGAACCAAAAGGTGTGCTTTTGGTAGGTTTTGAACTAATGGTGGTCTGTGGATGACACACTGTTATGGGGATCTGTGGATGACGCACTGTTATGGAGGATCTGTGGATGACGCACTGTTATGGGGGATCTGTGGATGACGTACTGTTATGGGGGGATCTGTGGATGACGCACTGTTATGGGGGATCTGTGGATGACGCACTGGTATGGGGGGATCTGTGGATGACACACTGTTATCGGGGATCTGTGGATGATGCACTGTTATGGGTGATCTGTGGATGACGCACTGTTATGGGGGATCTGTGGATGACACACTGTTATGGGGGATCTGTGGATGACACACTGTTATGGGGGATCTGTGGATGATGCACTGTTATGGGGGATCTGTGGATGACACTGATGGTGTCACAGCGGGCGTGCACTCAGAATAACAGAAAACCTACCAACCCTCTTACACTGTGTGACCGAACTACGCAGATCCGCAACCTCTAGGGATAAACCCTGCATGCGGTCAACCAGTGCATCAATTGACGCCATCACAAAACCGCTGAGTGAAGGCAGTCACAGTATGGCGGATTATAATGTCACGGCGGGCGTGCACTCAGAATAACAGAAAACCCACCAACCAGGCTCTGGGCGAGAGACAGGGGAAGGGTCACCTCCTAGCTAATCCCTGACCTCTTTCCCTGCACTGCTCAGCCCACCTGCAGACCTTTAAGGTAGGTATGAGGTGTCCCCGTGCCTGGGCTGACAAAACCCTAACTTCCCTGAGATGGTGAAGAGGGGAAATAGGAGCAGCCTGCTCGCACAGAACCTGGATGGAAAAGATGACACAAAATAACTAAACCAGAAATCACACTTATCTCTCTGAGCTGGAACAGACAAAGAACCTTCCTTCCTAGCTTCCAAGACCACAATGATTTGTATAATCCGCTCAGAGCACTGGGCTGGTGAGCTCATTTAAACTAATGACTCCACCCAGTGCACCTGATGAGAGGCGGATCCAGCACGGCTCCAAAACAAACACTAAACTTGTGCTGCAATCCTAGCCGACCTCCGCACATCGTCAGCGTCAGAGTGGGGCATGACAGTACCCCCCCTTCTACGGGTGACCTCCGGACACCCCGGACCAACCTTATCCAGATGGGACCTATGAAAAGCCCTCACCAGTCGGCTGGCGTTGACATCCACCGCCGGAACCCACATCCTCTCCTCAGGACCGTATCCCCTCCAGTGCACCAGGTACTGAAGGGAACCCCGAAGAACTCTCGAGTCGAGAATCCTGGAGATCTCAAACTCCAAGTTTCCCTCGACCAGAACAGGAGGAGGAGGCAATGGCGATGGTTCCACCGGTCTCACGTGTTTTTTTAGTAAAGACCTGTGGAACACATTATGGATCCTCCAAGTCTGCGGAAGATCCAGCCGAAACGCCACAGGATTGATTACCGCAGAAATTTTATATGGACCAATAAATCTAGGACCCAGTTTCCAAGATGGCACTCTCAATTTGATATTCTTAGTGGACAACCACACACAGGTCCGGACCAGTCACACGTCTCCTGTCAGCCATTCGTTTATACCTCTCACCCGTCCTCTCCAAATTCCCTTGAATCCTCCGCCAGATGGAGGACAAGGCAGAAGAGAATCTCTCCTCCTCTGGCATCCCAGAGGAACCAGACCCAGAAAAGGTACCAAACTGAGTATGGAAACCGTATGCGCCAAAAAATGGCGACTTACCCGTGGACTCCTGCCTACGGTTATTCAACGCAAATTCTGCTAAGGACAAGAATGAGGACCAGTCCTCCTGATTCTCAGCCACAAAGCACCTCAAGTAGGTCTCCAGGTTTTGATTAGTACGCTCCGTCTGACCATTCGACTGCGGATGAAAAGCCGAAGAGAATGAAAGTTGAATGCCAAGCCGAGAGCAGAACGCCCTCCAAAACCTGGAGACAAACTGCGTGCTCCTATCAGAGATCACGTCTGAAGGAACACCATGCAATTTCACAATATTATCCACAAAAATCTGCGCAAGAGCCATTTTACTGAAACGGTCAGCTACCACCAAAATCACTGTTCTCCCGGAGGAACTCGGCAGATCTGTAATAAAGTCCATAGACAAATGCGTCAAAGGATGAGACGGAATAGACAATGGAAGAAGCGAACCAGGCGGTCGAGTATGAGCAACCTTTGACCGAGCGCAGGTTTCACAAGCTTTCACGTACAGAGTGGGGCATGACAGATGGGGGGATCTGTGGATTACACTGATGGGGGATCTGTGGATTACACTGATGGGGGATCTGTGGATTACACTGATGGGGGATCTGTGGATTACACTGATGGGGGATCTGTGGATGACACTGATGGGGGATCTGTGGATGACACTGATGGGGGATCTGTGGATGACACTGATGGGGGATCTGTGGATGACACTGATGGGGGATCTGTGGATGACACTGATGGGGGATCTGTGGATGACACTGATGGGGGATCTGTGGATGACACTGATGGGGGATCTGTGGATGACACTGATGGGGGATCTGTGGATTACACTGATGGGGGCTCTTTGGATGACACTTATGGGGCTCATCCACAGATCCCCATAAGTGTAATCTACAGATCCCCCATCAGATGCATCAGTGTGGAGGGAGGAGGCGGAGACACTCATGGCGGGGCCCGGTGCAGTGACTCTACTCTAATACACCGGGCCCCACAACTGTTAAATACATTCAATCTGATCTATATCTAAATGTATACGCACTGTACGGTACTTACTCTAGTACTGTAAGTATAGCATTAAGACGGCGCAGACCGGCAGCTCCCTCGGTCATGCGCCGCCTGCCCCAGCTCCCTCCGCCTGCCTGCTTATCTCACTTTATGAATGAACAGGCAGGCGGCTCATGACAGAGGGAGCTGGGGCAGGCGGCGCATGACAGAGGGAGCTGGGGCAGGCGGCGCATAACAGAGAAAGCTGCGGCAGGCGGCGCATGACCGAGGGAGCTGCGGCAGGCGGTGCATGACCGAGGGAGATGCCGGTCTGCGCCGTCTTAATGCTATACTTACGGTACTACAGTAAGTACCGAACAGTGCGTATACATTTAGATATAGATCAGATTGAATGTATTTAACAGTTGCGGGGCCCGGTGTATTAGAGTAGAGTCACTGCACCAGGCCCCGCCATGAGTGTCCCCGTCTCCTCCCTCCACACTGATACTTCGCTGGCCGCGCTGTGCAGCATAGCGGCCAGCGAAGTATCAGCTTTATAAGACACTTTTGGGGGAAAAAAGTGCGTTTTATAAAGCAAAAAATACGGTATATGTGACCATTGTTTTGTCATTGCACATTATTGCTTGGTGATTTTATAATACTTATCTCCTTGTTTTATTGCCCTGTGGCGAAAGCCAATAGGTTTTTACATATGTGTTTTTTAGTATATTTCTTTTATATTCTGATGTTGAATAAAATTATTGTATTTTCCAAGTGACCCAAATATTTGGTTGTGCCTATCTCTAATTTGAACATTCAATACCTTTATTGACAGGGGGGATCATTTGATAGTAGCACCCATCCATCTCACCTATCTTGTGGAGCCACCCAATTATATTTTTCATTTTATCTAGACTTTAGTAAGGCTTTTGATACTGTCCCACATAGAAGGCTTATCAATAAATTGCAATCTTTGTGCTTGGACTCCCATATTGTTGAATGGATTAGGCAGTGGCTGAGGGACAGACAACAGAGGGTTGTAGCCAATGGAGTATATTCAGACCAAGGTCTTGTTACCAGTGGGGTACCTCTTCTGGGACCTATATTGTTTAATATCTTTATCAGCGAAATTGCAGAAGGCCTCGATGGTAAGGTGTGTCTTTTTGCTGATGACACAAGGATTTGTAACAGGGTTGATGTTCCTGGAGGTATACACCAAATGGAAAAGGATTTAGGAAAACTAGAGGAATGGTCAAAAATCTGGCAACTAAAATTTAATGTTGATAAGTGCAAGATAATGCACCTGGGGCGTAAAAACCCAAGAGCAGAATATAAAATCAGTGATAGATTCCTAACCTCAGTATCTGAGGAAAGGGATTTAGGGGTCATTATTTCAGAAGACTTAAAGGTAGGCAGACAATGTCATAGAGCAGCAGGAAATGCTAGCAGAATGCTTGGGTGTATAGCGAGATGCATTAACAGTAGAAAGAGGGGGGTGCTCATGCCGCTCTACAGAACACTAGTGAGACCTCATTTGGAGTATTGTGCTCAGTACTGGAGACCATATCTCCAGAAGGATATTGATACTTTGGAGAGAGTTCAGAGAAGAGCTACTAAACTAGTACATGGATTGCAGGATAAAACTTACCAGGAAAGATTAAAGGACCTTAACATGTATAGCTTGGAAGAAAGACGAGACAGACGGGATATGATAGAAACTTTTAAATACATAAAGGGAATCAACAAGGTAAAAGAGGAGAGAATATTTAAAAGAAGAAAAACTGCTACAAGAGGACATAGTTTTAAATTAGAGGGGCAAAGGTTTAAAAGTAATATCAGGAAGTATTACTTTACTGAGAGAGTAGTGGATGCATGGAATAGCCTTCCTGCAGAAGTGGTAGCTGCAACTACAGTGAAGGAGTTTAAGCATGCATGGAATAGGCATAAGGCCATCCTTCATATAAGATAGGGCCAGGGGCTATTCATAGTATATAGCTCCAAACCCAGACACTGTATCGTGTCTATAACCAGGGGAACAATTCCTATAACCAAGTGGAATGTGCCACTTTATTTTGTTGGTAATATTCTTTTGCACCTGGTACCTTCTGTGTCACATGGTCTGTTGTGGGTGCGGCTCACAGCTTTATTTTACCTCACAGTACATTGGTTATACCACTATGGAGGCATGTGAGAATCTGGCTGTGAGTTGGTTCAGACCCTGTTCACACACCACGGGCAGTTTTAGTGGTAGGACCCCATGCGTGCTGAGACACCGTGACGTGGTGCATGAGGGGCTCCGATATGTTTCTGACTGGAAGATATTGGCAAAGTTATAAGTGTTTATAATGTCAAAAAGCAGAGATAAGGAGTCTGTCAGCTCCCCAGATTACGGAAAAGACAAGAAATCCACAAGCAACTACTAGAGCATCTCAGCTCTGTACATAAAAAAGGATTCCATATTGTTAATAAAGACCAATGGAAAAAAGGAATGGAAAGATATAATAAAATATTGACAAAAATGTGAGGGGTGTACTCAATTTTTTGAGATACTATAACAGTGTTTGACAGTTCTATCGTCTCTTATATGGCTGCAACAGCTTCCTGGCGCATGCGCGTATCCATCCATGTCTGTATCATGGGGCCCACCCTAGGAATTTATTCTGAGGGCCCACCCTCCTTCTAAGGGTACTTTCACACTAGCGTTTTTCCTTTTCCGGGTGAGTTCCGTCACAGGGGCTCAATACAGGAAAAAAATGATCAGTTTTAGGCCTCTTTCACGCTGGCGTGTGCGGGCTTGGAGCAAAATGCGGGCCGCAATACATGGGCGCCGTTCCGTGGGCATTCGGCATCACGGATGCGGACCCATTCACTTGAATGGGTCAGCAAATTCGGAGATACGGAATGGAACCATGGAACGGAACCCTACGGAAGCACTATGGAGTGCTTCCGTGGGGTTTCGTCCCTTACTTCCGTTCAGCAAAAAGATAGAACATGTCCTATCTTTTTGCGCAGCGGCCGGATTGCGGACCCATTCAAGTGAATGGGTCCGCGATCCGCTGCGGCTGCCCCACAGACAAAACATTTTTTGAGCATTCAATTTAATGAAAACAACGAATAAACTGAAACAGGCTGTTTTTCAGCTGATCAAAAATTTAGGACCACACCTCCAAAAAAAAACTAAACCCCCCCAAAACAGAAATACAACTTCCAAACATGAACTCAGTAATGAGTAGCTCTGCCGTTATTGTTGATCACTTTAAAAATTTGTTTCGGCATGCTTGATGCAAGCGTTTCCATGAGGTGAGTGGGAACATTTCTCCAAGTGGTGAAGACGGCCGCACGAAGGCCATCTACTGTCTGGAACTGTTGTCCTTTTTTGTAAACTTCCCTTGCCATCCATCCCCAAAGGTTCTCAATTGGATTTAGATCAGGGGAACACGCAGGATGGGCCAAAAGAGTGATGTTATTCATCTGGAAGAAGTCCCTTGTCCTGCGGGCATTGTGTACTGTAGCGTTGTCCTGTTGAAAAACCCAGTCGTTACCACACAGACTAGGGCCCTCAGTCATAAGGAATGCTCTCTGCAACATCTGGACATAGCCAGCGGCCGTTTGCCGCCCCTGCACTTCCTGAAGCTCCATTGTTCCACTGAAGGAAAAAGCACCCCAGACCATTATGGCGCCCCCTCCACTGTGGCGCGTAGAAAACATCTCAGGTGGGATCTGCTTGTCATGCCAGTAACGTTGGAAACCATCAGGACCATCAAGATAAAAAAAATTCTCGTCAGAGAATAAAACTTTCTTCCACCTTTGAATGTCCCATGTTTGGTGCTCTCTTGCAAAGTCCAAACGAGCAGTTCTGTGGCGTTCAAGGAGACGAGGTCTTTAAAGACGTTTTTTGTTTTTGAAGCCCTTCAGTCTCAGATGCCGTCTGATGGTTATGGGGCAGCAGTCAGCACCAGTAAGGGCCTAAATTTGGGTCGAGGATCGTCCAGTGTCTTGACGGACAGCCAATTGGATCCTCCGGCTCAGTGCTGATGAAATTTTTTTTGGTCTTCCACTTGACTTTTTTTGTTCCATAACCCTCAGGATCATTTAAGAAATTCCAAATGACTGTCTTACTGCATCCCACCTCAGCAGCGATGGCGCGCTGTGAGAGACCCTGCTTATGCCGTTCAACAACCCGACCACATTCAAAAAGGGAGAGTTTTTATGCCTTTGCCATCACAACGTGTGACTACCTGACAGAAAATGACAATGAATCCACATCTTTGCACAGATTTGGCCTTTTAAAGGCATCTGGTCCTAAAATTTGGATCAGCTGAAAAACAGCCTGTTTCAGTTTATTCGTTGTTTTCATTAAATTGAATGCTCAAAAAATGTTTTGTCTCACTCTCATTTCTTCTTGTTGCATGTTGAAGCTCTACTTGGAACCTTGTTAAGATCCAACAATGTAAAATATGATTTTTTGCCATTTTTCAAGTGGTCTTAAACTTTTGATCAGGACTGTATATAATAGCACCGAAATGCAAACAACAGTGCCAGACCTGCAGTGTCAAATATACTGTACAAAAAATACAGCAATAAACTGTTCACATAATATCCCCATGCCAAAAATATCCACAGAGCTCCAGTCACCTGGCAGAGGCCAGTTAGAGGGTTTTTGGTCTCCATCTGGCCTGTATACAGCAGCATATCTTTTTGTTGTAGCATGGAATAGAGTACTAGATGACACTATTCCATGCAAAAGTATATAAAAATGATACCCCATGCATTATAAATTTTTTCAATGGGGGCCTATTACTGACATTTCCCACTATATACCTAGCCAATGGAGGATCTCACAGCCAGATGTACAGTATGTTGGGGGATTCTCTTGACTTAATCTTCTGCCCCATTCACACAACTGTATTTTTGGACCGCATCCGATCCGCATTTTTTGTGGACTGGATGCAGCGGACCCATTAATTTCAAAAATGCAGACAGAACAGCGTGTGCTGTCCGCATCCGTATGTCCTTTCTGCAGTCCCGCAAAAAAAGACAGACATGTCCTATTCTTGTCCATTGTGCGAACAAGAATAAGCATTGTTACAATGGGCTCACCAAAGAAAAATAAAACGATGCTACACAGACGTCACACGAACATCATCCGTATTTTTTGTGGCTACACATTTTGCAGACCGCAAAATACATAAGGTCATGTAAATGAACCCTAAGGGTGCCTTCACAAAACCATATGTATTTTGTCGTCCGCAAAAATATGGATTACATCTGCGCGGCATCCTTTTTTTCCCCAGACCTATTGTAGCACAATAGACAAGAATAGGACATGTTCTATCTTTTTTGCAAGACTGCGGAATGGACATATGGATGCAGACAGCACATTTTTGTGTCCCCATTGAAATGAATGGGTCCGCATCCGATCTGCAGTAGTATGAATGAGGCCATATTGTTAACCTCTTAGGGACATATGACGTACCGGTACGTCATGATGTCCTGGTACTTAAGGACACATGACATACCGGTACGTCATGTGGATTTCCGATTACCGCCGCACGGCGGGCGATGATCGTAACTGGGTGCCTGCTGAAATCAATCAGCAGGCACCCTGGGACAGTCCTGTGACCCCCTCCCCCCCCCCGTATCGGCGATCGTGGCAAATAATACACCACCAATCACCATCCTGCGATCCTGAGAGGTGATGGTGACATCACCTCTCAGGATCGCTTCCGATTGGCTGCAGGGGGGGCGGGCGGTTTAAACTTACTGCAGCTCTGTCCCCTCCTCCTTTCTGTGTCGGGATCCAGAAGAAAGAGCAGCCTGCGTCATCCAGCTCTGGAGCCCAGCACCCCTACTGAGCCACCATAGTGCCATCTGGCACTAAAAAGGTACATAGGGACAGGTTAGGAAGAGCTTAGATAGGTAGGAATAGTCAGGGAAAGTTTAGGGGGAAAAAAAAAAGTTTTTTTTTGCATCACCCTGATCGTGAGTCTGGGTCCACAGCACAGCTGTGTGACCCTGGACCCCCCAGGAATGCTGCAGCTTGCCCCCCAACACATTTTTTAGGGCGCAAGCAGTTTTTTTTTCTTTCTGCGTATGCTGACTGTGGCTGGCACTCTTAGCGTCCGGCCACTGTTAGCGCATCGCACACCCCACCGCTGATCAGCGAGTTTGAATCTTTATATTTTTTTTCACATTTTTTGAGCTTTTTTTTATTGAGTTTTTTTTTTCTGTTAGTTTTAGGGATAAGTACGTGAACACCCGTGCCCCCACACACACGCACACTAAATAAAGATTTCCACACACGCACACATACACTCCCCTATGGCCCGCCGGATGTTCTAGGCCGAGGAGGCATACGCCCAGCTTGCCTCCAACTCAGAGAGCCCCAGTGAGGACGAGGATAACACCACTTTCCTTTTGTCATCAGTGTGACACGTGCCCCGAACATCCGGGCCTCTGCATTATTGGTTGCTTCAGGGAGTACCACACTTCCATGGAGTACTAAATTTATAATCCCCTTCCCCAATTTTAATTCCATTTAGCCATTGACAATCCAAAAAAAAATTATGGTTCTTAGACTTGAGACACTAAAACAAAAAAAATTTTTTTTGGGGTGATTTCTATTATGTAAGCCTCACAAAGTGACTTCAGACCTGAACTGGTCCTTAAAAAGTGGGTTTTTGAAAATTTCAAGATTTGGTTCTAAACTTCTAAGCCTTGTAACGTCCCCAAAAAATAAAATATCATTCCCAAAATGATCCAAACATGAAGTAGACATATGGGGAATGTAAAGTAATAACAATTTTTGTAGGTATTACTATGTATTATAAAAGTAGAGAAATTGAACTTTTTGGTAAATTTGGTATTTTTTTAATAAATAAAAATGATTTTTTTTTACTCCATTTTACCAGTGTCATGAAGTATAATATGTGACGAAAAAACAATCTCAGAATGGCTTGGATAAGGCCTCTTTCACACGACCGTTTGGCTATTTCAGTGTTTTACGGTCCGTTTTTCACGGCTCCGTTGTTTTTTTGTTTCCGTTGTGTTTCCGTTTCGGTTCCGTTTTTCCGTATGGCATATACAGTATACAGTAATTACATAGAACAAATTGGGCTGGGCATAACATTTTCAATAGATGGTTCTGCAAAAAACGAACGGATACGGAAGACATACGGATGCATTTCCGTATGCATTCTGTTTTTTTGCGGACCCATTGACTTTAATGGAGCCACAGAACGTGATTTGCGGCCAAATATAGGACATGTTCTATCTTTGCACGGAACGGAGATACGGAAACACGGAAACGGAATACATACCGAGTACATTCCGTTTTTTTTTTTGGACCCATTGAAATGAATAGTTCCGTATACGGACCACATAAAAAACGGCCCGCAAAATTGAAAAAAAAAAAAAGGTAGTGTGAAAGAGGCCTAAGTCAAAGCATTTTAAAGTTATCACCACATAAAGTGATACTGGTCAGATTTGCAAAAAATGGCCTGGTCCTTAAGGTGAAAATGAGCCCGGTCCTTAAGGAGGTAAAGAGGACCTTTCACCTCTCCTGACCTTACTGTTTTATTAGCTTCATGCATTCCCCGTGTAAAAACAATTCTGGAGCCTCTATTCTTATGGCTCTATGTCGTGCCATTCCTTTATTATTTCTGCAAGAAGTTATGAATGAATTACTAGCAGTCTGCAGTAAGGGCACAGAGGGGAGGTAACCAGTTTGGGGGGGGGGGGGGTGTCCCTGCACAGACTGACTCTATCCAATCAGTGCTGCCATTTTCAGACTGTGCAGGGACACCCCCCCCAACTTATTACCTCCCCTCTGTACCCTTACTGCAGACTGCTAGTAATTCATTCATAACTTCTTGCAGAAATAATAAAGGAATGGCACAACATAGAGCCATAAGAATAGAGGTCCCAGAATTGTTATTACACGGGGAATGTATGAAGCTATTAAAACAGTAAGGTCAGGACAGGTGAAAGGTCCTCTTTAAACTCATACGACACACTACACATCCCTCATCTGCTGCAAAACCTCAGAACACACAGCTCAGCTGCTGCAGAACATCATAATATACACCTCAGATACTGAAGAACCTCACAATACATACCTCAGCTGCTACAGAACCTCATAATACACAGCTCAGCTGCTACAGAACCTCATAATACACAGCTCAGCTGCTACAGAACCTCATAATACACAGCTCAGCTGCTACAGAACCTCATAATACACAGCTCAGCTGCTACAGAACCTCATAATACATACCTCAGCTGCTACAGAACCTCATAATACACAGCTCAGCTGCTACAGAACCTCATAATACACAGCTCAGCTGCTACAGAACCTCATAATACACAGCTCAGCTGCTACAGAACCTCATAATACACAGCTCAGCTGCTACAGAACCTCATAATACATACCTCAGCTGCTACAGAACCTCATAATACATACCTCAGCTGCTACAGAACCTCATAATACATACCTCAGCTGCTACAGAACCTCATAATACATACCTCAGCTGCTACAGAACCTCATAATACATACCTCAGCTGCTACAGAACCTCATAATACACACCTCAGCTGCTACAGAACCTCATAATACATACCTCAGCTGCTACAGAACCTCATAATACAGCCCCCAGCTTCTGCAGAACCTCATAATACACAACTCAGCTGCTACAGAACCTCATGATACATACCTCAGCTGCTACAGAACCTCATAATACAGCCCTCAGCTGCTGCAGAACCTCATAATACACACCTCAGCTGCTGAAGAACCTCATCATGCACACCTCAGCTGCTGAAGAACCTCATCATACACACCTCAGTTGCTGAAGAACCTCATCATACACACCTCAGCTGCTGAAGAACCTCATCATACACACCTCAGCTGCTGAAGAACCTCATCATACACACCTTTATATTTCTCATGTAAATACTACTATGACAATCCAACTCATGCTTTGTTTTAACTACTGATGCACGGACATACCAAACACCCAAGATATCCAGGAAGAAAAAGTCCAGCACACAGTGTAACTAATAATGCTGCATCTGGGGTTCATTCTGGATTTTGTAAGTTGTTCATTAGAATTTATTATTACTTATGGTGGAGGACTTTTTCTTCAGCATTGCATGTTACATGTGCAATGAGCTGGACCGGGGTATGCACTCTGACGCCAAATTATGCAATGGCTGGGTCAGGTGTAGGTGATAGTCTATAGTTTTGTTTGTGATGGCCAGAAGCAATGAGTCCTTCCATCAATACAGATGGAAGCGATCATTGCTGGAGCGCAGGGAGCTGGGTCCTGTCACTCACCACTCAGCTCCCTGTGCTTTTCCCCTCCTTAAGGCCGGCGGCGCTGTGAAAGGTAAAGCAGGAAGACTTCTCCCTGATCCACCATTCAGCCTGCAGGCACGGATCACGCTGCCGGCCTGTATGGACGGAGCCTGCTGACCAGAAATCTGCATAAGCTCCGCTCACACAGTGCAGCAGAGCAATCTGTGCCTGCAGGGAAGAGAGGACTGTGAGCTTTAGGAACAGGACAAGGTGAGTAGATACTGTGTTTTTTAGTTGTTAATACAGAGGGGTCACAGAGGACTTTATTACTATGGAGGGGGCACAGAGGGCTTTATTACTATGGAGGGGTCACAGAGGACTTTATTACTATGGAGGGGGCACAGAGGGCTTTATTACTATGGAGGGGGCACAGAGGTATTTATTACTATGGAGGGGGCAAAGAGGACTTTATTACTATGGAGGGGGCAAAGAGGACTTTATTACTATGGAGGGGGCACAGAGGGCTTTATTACTATGGAGGGGGCACAGAGGTCTTTATTACTATGGAGGGAATACAGAGGACTTTATTACTATGGAGGGGGCACAGAGGGCTTTATTACTATGGAGGGGGCACAGAGGTATTTATTACTATGGAGGGGGCAAAGAGGACTTTATTATTATGGAGGGGGCACAGAGGGCTTTATTACTATGGAGGGGTCACAGAGGACTTTATTACTATGGAGGGGGCACAGAGGGCTTTATTACTATGGAGAGGGCACAGAGGGCTTTATTACTATGGGGGGGGGGGGGCAGAGGGCTTTATTACTATGGAGAGGGCACAGAGGGCTTTATTACTATGGGGGGGGGCACAGAGGACTTTATTACTATGGAGGGGGCACACAGGGCTTTATTACTATGGAGGGGGCACAGAGGGCTTTATTACTATGGAGGGGGCACAGAGGGCTTTATTACTATGGAGGGGGCACAGAGGGCTTTATTACTATGGAGGGGGCACAGAGGGCTTTATTACTATGGAGGGGTCACAGAGGACTTTATTACTATGGAGGGGGCACAGAGGGCTTTATTACTATGGAGAGGGCACAGAGGGCTTTATTACTATGGGGGGCACAGAGGGCTTTATTATTATGGAGGGGGCACAGAGGGCTTTATTACTATGGAGGGGTCACAGAGGACTTTATTACTATGGAGGGGGCACAGAGGGCTTTATTACTATGGAGGGGTCACAGAGGACTTTATTACTATGGAGGGGGCACAGAGGGCTTTATTACTATGGAGGGGGCACAGAGGTATTTATTACTATGGAGGGGGCAAAGAGGACTTTATTACTATGGAGGGGGCAAAGAGGACTTTATTACTATGGAGGGGGCACAGAGGGCTTTATTACTATGGAGGGGGCACAGAGGTCTTTATTACTATGGAGGGAATACAGAGGACTTTATTACTATGGAGTGGTCACAGAGGGCTTTATTACTATGGAGGGGTCACAGAGGACTTTATTACTATGGGGGGGGCAGAGGACTTTACTACTATGGAGGGGGCGCAGATGTCTATTACTATGGAGGGGGCACAGAGGACTTTATTACTATGGAGGGGGCACAGAGGGCTTTATTACTATGGAGAGGGCACAGAGGGCTTTATTACTATGGGGGGCACAGAGGGCTTTATTATTATGGAGGGGGCACAGAGGGCTTTATTACTATGGAGGGGTCACAGAGGACTTTATTACTATGGAGGGGGCACAGAGGGCTTTATTACTATGGAGAGGGCACAGAGGGCTTTATTACTATGGGGGGGGGGCACAGAGGGCTTTATTACTATGGAGAGGGCACAGAGGGCTTTATTACTATGGGGGGGGGGGGCACAGAGGACTTTATTACTATGGAGGGGGCACAGGGGGCTTTATTACTATGGAGGGGGCACAGAGGGCTTTATTACTATGGAGGGGTCACAGAGGACTTTATTACTATGGAGGGGGCACAGAGGGCTTTATTACTATGGAGAGGGCACAGAGGGCTTTATTACTATGGGGGGCACAGAGGGCTTTATTATTATGGAGGGGGCACAGAGGGCTTTATTACTATGGAGGGGTCACAGAGGACTTTATTACTATGGAGGGGGCACAGAGGGCTTTAATACTATGGAGAGGGCACAGAGGGCTTTATTACTATGGGGGGGGGGGCACAGAGGGCTTTATTACTATGGAGAGGGCACAGAGGGCTTTATTACTATGGGGGGGGCACAGAGGACTTTATTACTATGGAGTGGTCACAGAGGGCTTTATTACTATGGAGGGGTCACAAAGGACTTTATTACTATGGAGGGGGCACAGAGGGCTTTATTACTATGGAGAGGGCACAGAGGGCTTTATTACTATGGGGGGGCACAGAGGACTTTACTACTATGGAGGGGGCGCAGATGTCTATTACTATGGAGGGGGCACAGAGGGCTTTATTACTGTGGAGGGGTCACAGAGGACTTTATTACTATGGAGGGAGCACAGAGGACTTTATTACTATGGAGGGGTCACGGAGGGCTTTATTACTATGGAGGGGGCACAAAGGGCTTTATTACTATGGAGGGGTCACAGAGGACTTTATTACTATGGAGGGGTCACAGAGGACTTTATTACTATGGAGGGGGCACAGAGGGCTTTATTACTATGGAGAGGGCACAGAGGGCTTTATTACTATGGGGGGCACAGAGGGCTTTATTATTATGGAGGGGGCACAGAGGGCATTATTACTATGGAGGGGTCACAGAGGACTTTATTACTATGGAGGGGGCACAGAGGGCTTTATTACTATGGAGAGGGCACAGAGGGCTTTATTACTACGGGGGGGGGGGGGCACAGAGGGCTTTATTACTATGGAGAGGGCACAGAGGGCTTTATTACTATGGGGGGGGGGCACAGAGGACTTTATTACTATGGAGGGGGCACAGAGGGCTTTATTACTATGGGGGGGGGCACAGAGGACTTTATTACTATGGAGGGGCACAGAGGGCTTTATTACTATGGTGGGGGCACAAAGGGCTTTATTACTATGGAGGGGGCACAGAGGTTTTTATTACTATGGAGGGGGCACAGAGGTCTTTATTACTATGGAGGGGGCACACAGGGCATTTCTACTCTGGAGAGGGCACAGAGGGCATTTCTAATGTGAAGGGTTCACAATGGGGATTATTACTGTGAAGGCACAGATAGGGCATTACAACTGTGAAAGGGGCATAACTACTCTGAGAGGGCACAATGTGGGCATAACTACTGTAAGGGGGCACACACCTGTACAAAACTACTGTGAAGGTTGTACAATGAAGGCAATACTACTGTCAGGGGGTACAATTATATTTTCTTTGGGGGGGGGGGACAGGACCCGCCGGGGGTGCCAAACACCGTAGGCACGCCACTGAAGCAGGGCACTATTTGCTCCCCGCTCCACCATTGTGCCGCCAGCGCTCCACAGCAGCAGCAGCATGATGTCCTCACACATCATCCTGCTGATCTGTGTAGGAGGAGGAGGAGCGGGGCAGGCTGGGAATCAGCCTCTGCTCCTCCTACACAGCAGAGCGATGTGTCACAGTATCCTGCTGCTGCTGCTGATGGGAAGCGCAGATCGTGGGAGGAGCCAGGTGATTGAGGCGAAGAGTATTTATTGTTTGTTTTTTTCACTTCCTGTGAAGGGGCACATTTGGGCATAACCACTGTGAATGGGACACTGGGCACATATATTGGCATATCCACCGTAAGAGGGCACATATCTTGGCATATCTACTGTGAGGGGGCACATATCCACTGTAAGACGGCACATATCTTGGCATATCTACTGTGAGGGGGCACATATCCACTGTAAGACGGCACATATCTTGGCATATCTACTGTAAGGGGGCACATATCCACTGTAAGACGGCACATATCTTGGCATATCTACTGTGAGGGGGCACATATTTTGGCATATCTACTGTGAGGGGGCACATATTTTGGGATATCTACTGTAAAGGGGGCACATATGTTGGCATATGTACTGTGAGGGGGCACATATCTGTGAGTAGACCTGAGGGACTGAAACACTGGGTAGAAAATAAAAGTAGGCACATAAGGACTGATTCACATATATCCGCTCTGTAGCATGCTCTGTGTAAGGTATTTAATCTATAATACATGCAGTTTCATTGCTGTAAGCGCCGTGCAAAATGCCACAAGGGGGCCCACTGAGACTTCATGGCCCAAGGGCCAACATGAACCTGGAGCCGGCCCTGCACACAGCTCTGCTTCCTGCACATTACACACACAGCTCTGTTTCCTGCACATTACACACACAGCTCTGCTTCCTGCACATTACACACACAGCTCTGCTTCCTGCACATTACACACACAGCTCTGCTTCCTGCACATTACACACACAGCTCTGCTTCCTGCACATTACACACACAGCTCTGCTTCCTGCACATTACACACACAGCTCTGCTTCCTGCACATTACACACACAGCTCTGCTTCCTGCACATTACACACACAGCCCTGCTACTGGCACATTACACACACAGCCCTGCTACTGGCACATTACACACACAGCCCTGCTACTGGCACATTACACACACAGCCCTGCTACTGGCACATTACACACACAGCCCTGCTACTGGCACATTACACACACAGCCCTGCTACTGACACATTACACACACAGCACTGCTACTGGCACATTACACACACAGCCCTGCTACTGACACATTACACACACAGCCCTGCTACTGACACATTACACACACAGCCCTGCTACTGGCACATTACACACACAGCTCTGCTACTGACACATTACACACACAGCCCTGCTACTGACACAATACACACACAGCACTGCTACTGACACATTACACACACAGCACTGCTACTGACACATTACACACACAGTCCTGCTACTGACACATTACACACACAGCCCTGCTACTGACACATTACACACACAGCCCTGCTACTGGCACATTACACACACAGCACTGCTACTGACACAATACACACACAGCCCTGCTACTGACACATTACACACACAGCCCTGCTACTGGCACATTACACACACAGCTCTGCTACTGTCACATTACACACACAGCACTGCTACTGACACATTACACACACAGCCCTGCTACTGACACAATACACACACAGTCCTGCTACTGACACATTACACACACAGCCCTGCTACTGACACAATACACACACAGCCCTGCTACTGACACAATACACACACAGCCCTGCTACTGACACATTACACACACAGCCCTGCTACTGGCACATTACACACACAGCTCTGCTACTGGCACATTACACACACAGCACTGCTACTGACACATTACACACACAGCCCTGCTACTGGCACATTACACACACAGCACTGCTACTGGCACATTACACACACAGCCCTGCTACTGGCACATTACACACACAGCACTGCTACTGGCACATTACACACACAGCACTGCTACTGGCACATTACACACACAGCCCTGCTACTGGCACATTACACACACAGCCCTGCTACTGGCACATTACACACACAGCACTGCTACTGACACATTACACACACAGCACTGCTACTGACACATTACACACACAGTCCTGCTACTGACACATTACACACACAGCCCTGCTACTGACACATTACACACACAGCCCTGCTACTGACACAATACACACACAGCACTGCTACTGACACATTACACACACAGCCCTGCTACTGGCACATTACACACACAGCACTGCTACTGGCACATTACACACACAGCACTGCTACTGGCACATTACACACACAGCACTGCTACTGACACATTACACACACAGCCCTGCTACTGACACATTACACACACAGCCCTGCTACTGGCACATTACACACACAGCTCTGCTACTGACACATTACACACACAGCCCTGCTACTGGCACATTACACACACAGCCCTGCTACTGACACAATACACACACAGCCCTGCTACTGACACAATACACACACAGCACTGCTACTGACACATTACACACACAGTCCTGCTACTGACACATTACACACACAGCACTGCTACTGACACATTACACACACAGTCCTGCTACTGACACAATACACACACAGCCCTGCTACTGGCACAATACACACACAGCCCTGCTACTGACACATTACACACACAGCACTGCTACTGGCACAATACACACACAGCCCTGCTACTGGCACAATACACACACAGCCCTGCTACTGACACATTACACACACAGCACTGCTACTGACACATTACACACACAGCACTGCTACTGACACATTACACACACAGCACTGCTACTGACACAATACACACACAGCACTGCTACTGACACATTACACACACAGCACTGCTACTGACACAATACACACACAGTCCTGCTACTGACACATTACACACACAGCACTGCTACTGACACATTACACACACAGCACTGCTACTGACACAATACACACACAGTCCTGCTACTGGCACATTACACACACAGCACTGCTACTGACACAATACACACACAGCCCTGCTACTGGCACATTACACACACAGCACTGCTACTGACACAATACACACACAGTCCTGCTACTGACACATTACACACACAGCCCTGCTACTGACACATTACACACACAGCACTGCTACTGACACAATACACACACAGTCCTGCTACTGGCACATTACACACACAGCACTGCTACTGACACAATACACACACAGCCCTGCTACTGGCACATTACACACACAGCACTGCTACTGACACATTACACACACAGCACTGCTACTGACACATTACACACACAGTCCTGCTACTGACACAATACACACACAGCACTGCTACTGACACATTACACACACAGCACTGCTGCTTCCTGCACACTACAGCTCAGCTGTACATTTATGTACAGTTCTATCTATGGAATAATGACAGTCTTCAGCGCACACTCTACTCCAAACCTGACTCCTCCCATTCACATGACTGATCACATGACCATGACATAACCAAAGGTCCTTTTGCTGTCTCGGATCTAACAAAAACTTAGGTGGGTTTAAAGCAGATGCGGGATGTAGCAGCAAGTAATGTCTAGATCCATGCGCTCTAGTAATAGATTAGTAATGTAATACAATGATAACTAATACTCATGATGGTCTTAACGGTGAGGAGCGCGGACTCTGGTATTGAGGCTCCCAATGTCACATGACCTTGTGACGTCACACGGTCCTTACGGCGCATGGGATTTAGACACTTCTAGCTGCCATACACCCTGCATAGTGTAAGTGACTGGGTATGTATGCAGGTATTAGCCAGGCTCCGGCTGGTAATGGTGGCTTGTATTTAGTGGGCAGTATTATGTGTGTGACATACGTGCAGACAGTATGGTGCATGTCTCAGCAGTAAGGAGTGTGTGAGTATATCTATCTATCTATGTATGAGGGGCTGCCATGTTTGTTACACTCCTCCCAGGAAACAATGTTATACAATGAGAGATGTGACAGATCTGACAGCCTGTAACCTAGCAACACTGACTTGGTGACTTCTTCCATATCCTCCCCTGTGGTCTGCCCCCAATAGACCCCCCACCTCTCCGATATGTCCTCATCTCCTCTGCCCCTCCACCACTGGTTACCCACTGTCTCACATTGACACATAAAGCACTTTATACATCTCTGCCACATCTCCAGGACTTCCACACCTTACCTCTGCTCTTCACATATCCCCGTCCTATGCTCATGTTCTCACCTCCACTATGTCTCCCACATCTCCAGGACTTCCTCCACCACCTCACATGTAACCTCTGCTCTTCACATATCCCTGTCCTATGCTCATGTTCTCACCTCCACTATGTCTCCTACATCTCCAGGACTTCCTCCACCACCACACATGTAACCTCTGCTCTTCACATATTACCCTCCTATGCTCACATTGTCACCTCCATGATGTCTCATACATCTCTGTCACATCTCCAGTACTTCCTCCACCACCACACACCTTACCTCTGCTCTTCACATATCCCCGTCCTATGCTCATGTTCCCACCTCCACTATGTCTCCTACATCTCCAGGACTTCCTCCACCACCACACATGTAACCTCTGCTCTTCACATATCCCTGTCCTATGCTCATGTTCTCACCTCCACTATGTCTCCCACATCTCCAGTACTTCCTCAACCACCTCACATGTAACCTCTGCTCTTCACATATCCCCGTCCTATGCTCATGTTCCCACCTCCACTATGTCTCCTACATCTCCAGGACTTCCTCCACCACCACACATGTAACCTCTGCTCTTCACATATCCCTGTTATATGCTCATGTTCTCACCTCCACTATGTCTCCCACATCTCAAGTACTTCCTCCACCACCTCACATGTAACCTCTACTCTTCACATATTACCCTCCTATGCTCACATTGTCACCTCCATGATGTCTCATACATCTCTGCCACATCTCCAGTACTTCCTCCACCACCACCACCACACACTAACCTCTACTCTTCACATATCCCCATCCTATGCTCGCATTCTCACCTCCACCATGTCTCCCATACATTTCTGCTGCATCTCCAGTACTTCCTCCACCACCACCACCACACATAACCTCTGCTCCTCACATAATCCCGTCCCATGCTCATGTTCTCACCTCCATGATGTCTCATACATCTCTGCCACATCTCCAGTACTTCCTACACCACCACCACACATGTAACCACTACTCTGTACATTCTCACCTCCACAATGTCCCCTATACATCTCTGCTGCATCTCCAGTACTTCCTCCACCATCACACATAACCTCTGCTCTTCATATAATCCCGTCCCATGCTCATGTTCTCACCTCCATGATGTCTCATACATCTCTGCCACATCTCCAGTACTTCCTCCACCACCACCACCACCACCACCCATAACCTCTGCTCCTCACATAATCCCGTCCCATGCTCATGTTCTCACCTCCATGATGTCTCATACATCTCTGCCACATCTCCAGTACTTCCTCCACCACCACCTCACACGTAACCTCTACTCTTCACATAATCTTGTCCTATAATCACATTCTCACCTCCACAATGTCCCCCATACATCTCTGCCACCACACATGTAACCTCTACTCTTCACATAACACTGTCCTATAACACCACGCAACAAAAAAAAACTTTTCGTCTGCTACTGGGCAAAAAACATTTGTCCTATACTAAATCGAGTGTGCGGATTACAAATCCAAAGTCAGAATTGTTGTAACACGTCACAAAATTTTGCTATACATAAAGTATGCCTAAATGAATTAAGCACTTGGAAGCATTGAATCATTTTGAACAGAATGAGTTTTACTCCAACAATTACCTGATCTACATCAAAGTTTGCATAGTAAACAGTGTATGAAAATGTAATGGAATAACAAAATTTAAAAAAGTCTCATTTTTCAGTTTAAAAGTCTTAGGCCCCTTTCACACGGGTGCAATGCGTGAGGTGAACGCATTGCACCCGCACTGAATCCAGACCTTGTGATGGACCATGTGATGAGCTCAGTGACGTCATCAAAGGTCCTTTAGTCAGGTCCTGAAGAAAGTAGAAAGAAGAGGAGATCCGCTACGCTACCAAGTGGATGGGGTGAGTTAAATTTGTTTATTATTTTTAACCCCTCAATGGACATTTTACTAAGCATTCTGTATTAAGAATGCTATTATTTTTCCTTATAATCATGTTATAAGGGAAAATAATAAAATTCACAGAACACCTAACCCAAACCCGAACTTCTGTGAAGAAGTCCGGGTTCGGTTCTGGGTACCAAACATGCATATTTTTATCACGCGCATGCAAAACGCATTAAAACGCTTTGCTTTCGCGCAAAAAGATTGTGCATTTTCCCGCAACGCACCCGCATCTTGTCCGGCCCTCACACACGACGCCCGTGTGAAAGAGGCCTTAGGGTACTTTCACACTTTCGGCAGAGGATTCCGGCAGGCAGTTCTGTCGCAAACGGATGGCATTTGTCAGACAGATCCGGATCCATCTCACAAATGCATTGAAATACCGGATCCGTCTCTCCGGAGTCATCCGGAAAAACGGATCTGGTATTTATTTTTTTGCATTTTTAAAGGTCTGCGAATGTGCAGACCGGAAAACCGGATCCGTTTTGCCGTAACACTTAATGCCGGATCCAGCACTAATACATTTCAATGGAAATTAATGCCGGATCCAGCATTCCGGCAAGTGTTCAGGAATTTTGACTGGAGAGAAAACTGCAGCATGCTGCGGTATTTTCTACGGCCAAATACCGTAAGAGTAACTGAACTGATGCATACTGAACGGAATGCTCTCCATTTAGAATGCATTAGGATAAAACTGATCTGTTTTTTTTCCAGTGTTGAGCCCTGAGGACGGAACTCAATACCGTAAAACAAAAATGCTAGTGTGAAAGTACCATTACTTGAGCAAGGCCTAGTACTGCTGAAAGTGCTTCAGGCATCTGCTTTTGCGTTTCCGAACGGTCATATTTTCCCGTTGCAAAAACCAGCAGTAGTCCCCCATCATGTTGGGATTCCAGCGGCCTTGATACCTGTTCTCCATTGTAGAAATATCTTTATGGAACCCCTCTCCATGTTCGTCACTTACGTGTCCCAAATTGGGTGGTAAAAAGTCAAGATGGGAATGTAAGAAATGCACTTTCAATGACATTCGGCAGCCAAGTTGTTCATATGCTGTAAGCATGTTGTCTACTAATTCAGCATAGTTTGCAGCTCGTCTGTTCCCAAGGAAGTTCTGCACTACTAGCACAAATTCATCCCAAGCTGCAAGACGCACTTGCTTTGTCAGATTCTTGCGCTGATCATAAGTAGTGTATTTGCCACATATGTAGCAGAAATTGTCTGGATCATTAACACATTTGCGTTTATCCATCTTAAGTTTCAAAACTGATAGAACTATAACGGTTCACTTTATCAAAATGTGTCCAGCTTCCCTTATATACTTTGCTGACATCAGCCTGAGTGCGTCCGAACAGGTCTGGACATTGGAATATCTCCAATATAATGCATTAATATTATAACTGAATAGGCTTTGCATGTATAACTTAACCCTTCTAGTCCCCAAACATGGCGCCGCTTGTACGTGCAGCGTAGCAGAGACCTGCGGCAAATATATGCGATCAGCCATAAGGCTGATCGCATACATTTTCCCTTTCAGATGCCGTGGTCAAATGTGACCACGGCATCTGCACAGTCCGGAAGCGAGTCGCGCACTTCCGCTCCGGTAACAGCGTTCCCCGGCTGAGATCGGGGAACCTGTTACATTGGTCTAATAGACTGAAGCCTCAAGCAGGCTTCGGTGCCTATTATATGACTAAACCAATACAGGCCACTAGGTGGCAGCATTGTATTAGTATAGTGCAGGGATGGCCAACCTGATGGTCTCCAGCTGTTGCAAAACTACAACTCCCAGCATGCCCACACTGCCTACAGCTATTATCCTACAGCAGGGCATGGTGGGAGTTGTAGTTTTACATCAGCTGGAGAGCTGCAGGTTGGCCATCCCTGGTATAGTGCAAATGAAGTGTTTAATGGTGTCTATATAGACATCAATGAACACAATAGGCAAAAAAAAGTTTTTGCAAATATAAAAAAAATAAAAGTTTAAATCACCCCTCTTTCCTTAAAATAAAACTAAAATACTTAAACAATAATAAAAAAAAAAAAATCATGGGTATCGCCGTGTGCGAAAATGCCCATACTATTAAAATATAACAATATTAATGGCATACGGCAAATGGCGTAATGGGGAAAAAAAATAAAAACAGCCAATTTGTCATTTTTGTCACTTCAACTACCCAATCATTTTTTTATAAAAGTGATCAAAAAGTGGCACACACTTCAAATTGGTATCACTGAAAAGAACAGATCGTCCCGCAAAAAATGAGCCCTCACACAGCCCCGTACACATAACTACAAAAAAGTTATAGGGTTAGAATATGGTTATAAAAAATATATATTTTTCCTTAAAGGTTAAAAAAACAAATTCTGTATTAAAGCACAAGAAAAATTATATAAGTGTGGTATTGTAACCGTACTGACCTCGAGAATAAAGATAACAGTTCAATTTTACCACATAGTGTACAGTGTAAAAAAATAAAAATAAAAATCTATCAGAATATAATTTTTTCCCAATTCTACGCCATTTGGAATTTCTTTTCCGCTTCCTACTACATTGTATGCAACCGTAAATGGTGCCATTAGAAAGTACAACTTGTCCTGCAAAAAATAAGCCCTCATAAGGCTGTGTGAATGGAAGTTAGGACTATTGGAAGGCGGGGAGGGAAAAACGAAAACGCAAAAATGGAAAATCCCAGGGTCCTTAAGGGGTTAAAATCTAGACGTGTCAGGCAAATTCCGAGTTCATATTTGGAATCAGCGCACTCATTTTAGTATAAAACACATGTTTTTCTCTCAGTAGCAAAATCATTGTTGCGCGGTGTAATCACATTCTCAACTCCACAATGTCTCATACATCTCTGCCACATCTCCAGTACTTCCTCCACCACCACCACCTCACACGTAACCTCTACTCTTCACATAACCCTGTCCTAATCACATTCTCACCTCCGCCATGTCTCCCATGCATTTCTGCTGTATCTCCAGTACTTCCTCCACCACCACCACCACACATACCGTAACCTTTACTCCTCACATAATCCCGTCCTATGCTCATGTTCTCACCTCCACCATGTCTCCCATACATCTCTACCACATCTCCAGTACTTCCTCCACCACCACACATACCGTAACATTTACTCCTCACATAATCCCGTCCTATGCTCATGTTCTCACCTCCACCATGTCTCCCATACATCTCTACCACATCTCCAGTACTTCCTCCACCACCACACATACCGTAACATTTACTCCTCACATAATCCCGTCCTATGCTCATGTTCTCACCTCCACCATGTCTCCCATACATCTCTACCACATCTCCAATACTTCCTCCACCACCAGGACAGAAAAACAGGAGCTAGGACAGAAAAACAGACTTTATTGGCACCTAGGAAAACGGGTAATTTTCCATGTTTATCATGTTGTAACTGCAGTGGGATCATGAAAGGTGATGTATTTACCCATCCTTATAGTGGGAAAACCTTCAAGATTAGGGAATACTACACCTGTAGATCCAGAGACGTAGTCTACATGATACAGTGCCCCTGTAGCTACATCTATGTGGGAGAAACCACTATGGAGCTCAGGGAGCGAATAAATAAACACAAGAGTACCATTAGAAAGGCCATGATAGAAAAACCGGTAGCGAAACACTTGCGGGCACTCCATTAACCAGCTCCGTTTTCGTGCAATAGATTCTGTGGGGCCATTAAGGAGGGGAGGTGATAAGAATACATTTCTCAGGAGGAAGGAATTGAAATGGATCCATACTTTGAGATCGCTCCAGCCCTATGGGCTGAATCTAGAGTTTAATGTAGCCAGTATTGATTAGGTTGGTGGATGATCCTCATCAGTGTTCTATATGGATAGTGTTTTTATGATATTCTATAGGGGGCTGAGGTCCCACCCATGCTAGGATTCTTTTTTTAAATAAATGGTCAGATTTGACTATATCATGCATCACCATTTAATATATCCATGCACACAGACGATACACCTGTTGCCGGGTGCAGTGTAATATGTTCTATACCGCGCCCAATCTGTATGATAATAGTATAAGATGACAGTTATTTACACTGCATTTATGGTTTGATCAGTATCCACTGTGATACGCTGTGGATATTAAGCAGATATGTTGTCCCAGGGTGTTTCAGTTGTGGCCATAAATTATGGTTGCTTCATACGCGTTCCCTACTCACTGACGCGGCTGCATCCCCTAGGTAACGCGACGCCTAGCTCCATGTCTGCGCGGGCGAGCGGGGCGGAGTCTCTATGATGCTGTGGTCAGCTGTTTCTGACGTCGGCTATCGCGGGACTTCGCTCCGGGCGCGCGTGTGTGACGTGGAGCGGGGCCATTCGCTACATGGACATGCACAGTGTGGTTTGGAGGACGTGGACCACAGCTGAAACCATTGCGGATAAGGAGATGGTAACTACAGGTGATGTGATTAGTATGGGAGTCTGTGTGCTGAGAGGTAATGGGATGGGTGGATGATATGGCTATGTTTAATTGGTTCTGACAATTGTGGGTGTTCCTGGGTGTGGGTATTTATATGCAATTTTGCCATATGTTTTTTATGCTTGACAAAGGCTGTTGTACAGCCAAAACGTTGCTGATTTTTTGTATGCTGTGAAGCTCTAATAAAGATGGAATTATGGGAGATGCTGCCACTGCTGTTTGATTTTCACCTATCCTCAGGATAGGTCATCAATATCAGATTGGCTGGGGTCCGACACCCGGTACCCCCGCCGATCAGCTGTTTGAAGAGACGGCGCGCGCCGTGCCAGCGCCACCTCCTCTTCACTGTTTTCCTTCTTGCAGTTGCATCTGCAGCGATGAGCAGGTGTAATTACACCTAACCGTCCCATTCATTTCAATGGTACGGATCACTTCTATACACTTCTATATACCTTTAACCTCTTCAGGACACAGGGCGTACAGGTACGCCCTTATGACCTGGTAATTAAAGGGATTCTGTCACCAGGTTTCACCCCTGTCAGCTAAAAAAATGCTGATGTTCAGGGCGTCTTCATGATTCCTAATGTGGGCTTATAAATGTCATCTGTGGGCTTATTTAGCTAAAAAACAGCTATTACTAACCTGTCAGTCAAACAAATAAGGTGCCGAACGGGATGTTAATGGATGCAAGGTGCCGGCCACACCCGCCGCAATCGTGCCCAGCGCCGCATTTCCGGACTTCTGCACCGCCTCTTAATCCTCTGTGCCGCCTCTCGCTCTCCCTCCCTCCCCCCTCCTTCTGCTGTAAGATCTCGCGCTTGCGCACAGGGCTCTGCCTGATGCGCCCGTGCGGACTTCTCCATTTGGCTTCTTACACCGAAGTGCGCATGCGCCGGCACTTCGCTCAACCCCTGTATGCGCGAGATCTTACAGCAGGAGGAGGGGGGAGGGAGGGAGAGCGAGAGGCGGCACAGAGGATTAGGAGGCGGCGCAGAAGTCTGGAAAGGCGGCGCTGGGCACGATTGCGGCGGGTCCTGCCGGCACCTTGCATCCATTAACATCCCCTTGGGCACCTTATTTGTTTGACTGACAGGTTAGTAATAGCTGTTTTTTTAGCTAAATAAGCCCACAGATGACATTTATAAGCCCACATTAGGAATCGTGAAGACGCCCTGAACATCAGCATATTTTTAGCTGACAGGGGTGAAACCTGGTGACAGAATCTCTTTAAGGACACAGGGCGTACCTGTACGCCCTATGTATTTCTGATCACCGCCGCGCAAATAATTGAGCAGGCACCTTGGCGGCGATCGCAACAAACCGCAGGTCAATTCAGACCTGCGGTTTGCTGCACTTTCGGCAGTTTCTCATCAGAAACTTTAGTATGCCTAAACTATATATGTTTCACCCCCCCTGCACCCCTGAATGATTTGATGGCGGCGGGAGGTGCAGGGGGGGGTTGTGGGCGGTGCGGCAGGCGGGATCGCGATCCCCCGCCCGCCTCCCCTTGAATAATCGTTGGTGGCCAGTGGGTATACCAGGGTGTCAGCACATTGCTGACACCCTGGTATAAACGGCTGACATCTGTGATGTGATGTCAGCCGTTTAACCCTTTCCATACCGCGATCCGTACGTACCGCTGTATGGAAAAGGTGAACAGCTCAAGGAGCTCCCTCCCTCTCCCATCGGGGGGCTGCTGTGCCTTTGAAGCCCCCCGATGGAGAAGGAGAGAGCCCCCAGACAGCCCCCCTCCTTACCCTTCCACGTCTGCGCAGTTGTGGTAGCATGAGTCTACAACCCACACAAGTGGCTCAGGTAGTGCAGCTTATCCAGGATGGCACATCAATGCGAGCTGTGGCAAGAAGGTTTGCTGTGTCTGTCAGCATAGTGTCCAGAGCATGGAGGTGCTACCAGGAGAAAGGCCAGTACATCAGGAGACGTGGAGGAGGCCGTAGGAGGGCAACAACCCAGCAGCAGGACCGCTACCTCTGCCTTTGTGCAAGGAGGAACAGGAGGAGCACTGCCAGAGCCCTGCAAAATGACCTCCAGCAGGCCACAAATGTGCATGTGTCTGCTCAAACGGTCAGAAACAGACTCCATGAGGGTGATATGAGGGCCCGACGTCCACAGGTGGGGGTTGTGCTTACAGCCCAACACCGTGCAGGACGTTTGGCATTTTCCAGAGAACACCAAGATTGGCAAATTCGCCACTGGCGCCCTGTGCTCTTCACAGATGAAAGCAGGTTCACACTGAGCACATGTGACAGACGTGACAGAGTCTGGAGACGCGGTGGAGAACGTTCTGCTGCCTGCAACATCCTCCAGCATGACCTGTTTGGCATTGGGTCAGTAATAGTGTGGGGTGGCATTTCTTTGGAGGGCCGCACAGCACCCAATGTGCTCGCCAGAGGTAGCCTGACTGCCATTAGGTACCGAGATGAGATCCTCAGACCCCTTGTGAGACCATATGCTGGTGCTGTTAGCCCTGGGTTCCTCCTAATGCAAGACAATGCTAGACCTCATGTGGCTGGAGTGTGTCAGCAGTTCCTGCAAGACGAAGGTATTGATGCTATGGACTGGCCCACCCGTTCCCCAGACCTGAATCCAATTGAGCACATCTGGGACATCATGTCTCGCTTTGTCCACCAACGTCACGTTGCACCACAGACTGTCCAGGAGTTGGCAGATGCTTTAGTCCAGGTCTGGGAGGAGATCCCTCAGGAGACCGTCCGCCACCTCATCAGGAGCATGCACAGGCATTGTAGGGAGGTCATACAGGCAAGTGGAGGCCACACACACTACTGAGCCTCATTTTGACTTGTTTTAAGGACATTGCATCAAAGTTGGATCAGCCTGTAGTGTGTTTTTCCACTTTAATTTTGAGTGTGACTCCAAATCCAGACCTCCATGGGTTAAAAATTTGATTTCCATTTTTTTAATTTTTGTGTGATTTTGTTGTCAGCACATTCAACTATGTAAAGAACAAAGTATTTCAGAAGAATATTTAATTAATTCAGATCTAGGATGTGTTATTTTTGTGTTCCCTTTATATTCAATTGTGCTATGCAAAGGTCTGTGAGCCAGCAGCAACCATTTAATTTAGAATCAATGGGAACCACAATTATCATTTGCTACACAAGGACTTGGATGACAAATGTGGCGTCATTATGGTTATATATACTTGTTTATATTTCTACTGAAATGAAAAGTATATTAGCTACACACAATGGATTAATATAATCCATAGCAGCAGTAAGGACTTATGGCATGTCCTGGTTTGTTTTGTGGCGTTCCAATGCATGTGGTGCCTATTCCCTGTTTCCGGTAGTCACTACTGAAAATGATTAAGAGGTACTTTTACACATGCTGCACAGCAATCCAGCATAGACCACACTGACTATAATAGGAACTGGTGGGGGTGCTGGGATTTGGCCAGATACAAAATCCCACCGGGGAGTGGTCGGATCCCAGCCAGTTCTCATTATAGGCATAGGGTCTGGCGGGCATGCGGCACTATCCGGCGGTGCCGAATCCAGAGAACTCCTTCAGGCTGTTCTTCACCAGAGCTGTGTCTCATGTGTGAACTTAACCTAACCTACCAAATGTACACTAGAACATGGTAGAAGCAAGTAGAAGAACGTATGAGACTGCAAGACGTCAGAGATTGTTTGCGGTCTGTTACCATGGAGACGTCTAGTCTGCATCGGAGCTGTAGATACAAAACGGTAGGTAATTTCTAATGCAGACCTATTGCAAAGATGCTTAGTAGTTCATTTTAGATTTATTGAGACAATAAAGCAAATGTTTCTAAGGTTTCCATAGCAGTTTAGATGAACCTTCATATATGATAGCGATCATATATTTTATGTCACCAAAACTATAATGCTTTTGTTACAGAGGCGAATCCAGTAGGTCAGCTAGTTTGAAAGATGCAACGCTGTCACGCCAGATGAAATAGAAACGTACGTCCTGTCATGACCGCCTCTTTGGACAGAAAACACTGATACAATGATTGCTAGTACTGGTTCCAGTGGTCTATGTAAGTACCCATGTCTTGCTGTGTTTCATTTGGGATAGAACATTTAAGGGTGTGCCCTGCTGAACAGAATGGAGAAGTGCTCTCATTAACCCCCCTAAGTAGCACTGTGGGCTCACTTTCCTGTGGTTCGGGTAATCTTTCTGATCTTTTAAATACCCTCAAATATAGAGACCATCCAATAATTTATATTAGGATTTGCATAAAGTTGACTTTAAAGGGGTTGTCTCACGAAAAATATTCCACAGTTTTCAAACTAGCACCTGGATCAGAATATTTTTCTAATTGCATGTAATTAACCACCTCCGGACCGCCGAACGCAGCGACGCGTCCTGGAGGTGGTTGATTCATTCCGCCTGGACGCGCCGGCGCGTCCTCTGGCGAGACGCAAGATTTCCTGTGAACGCGCGCGCGTTCACAGGATCGGAAGGTAAGCGAGTGGATCTCCAGCCTGCCAGCGGCGATCGTTCGCTGGCAGGCTGGAGATGTGATTTTTTTTAACCCCTAACAGGTATATTAGACGCTGTTTTGATAACAGCGTCTAATATACCTGCTACCTGGTCCTCTGGTAGTCCCTTTTGTTTGGATCGACCACCAGAGGACACAGATAGCTCAGCAATATGTAGCACCACACTACACTACACCCCCCCTGTCACTTATTAACCCCTTATTAGCCCCTGATCACCCCATATAGACTCCCTGATCACCCCCCTGTCATTGATTACCCCCCTGTCATTGATCACCCCCCTGTAAAGCTCCATTCAGACGTCCGCATGATTTTTACGGATCCACTGATAGATGGATCGGATCCGCAAAACGCATACGGACGTCTGAATGGAGCCTTACAGGGGCGTGATCAATGACTGTGGTGATCACCCCATATAGACTCCCTGATCACCCCCCTGTCATTGATTACCCCCCTGTCATTGATCACCCCCCTGTAAAGCTCCATTCAGACGTCCGCATGATTTTTACGGATCCACTGATAGATGGATCGGATCCGCAAAACGCATACGGACGTCTGAATGGAGCCTTACAGGGGCGTGATCAATGACTGTGGTGATCACCCCATATAGACTCCCTGATCACCCCCCTGTCATTGATTACCCCCCTGTCATTGATCACCCCCCTGTAAAGCTCCATTCAGACGTCCGCATGATTTTTACGAATCCACTGATAGATGGATCGGATCCGCAAAACACATACAGGCGTCTGAATGGAGCCTTACAGGGGGGGTGATCACCCCATATAGACTCCCTGATCACCCCCCTGTCATTGATCACCCCCCTGTAAGGCTGCATTCAGATGTCCGTATGATTTTTACGGATCCACGGATACATGGATCGGATCCGCAAAACGCATACGGACATCTGAATGGAGCCTTATAGGGGGGTGATCAATGACAGGGGGGTGATCACCCCATATATTTAAATATTTTAAGGGTCACATGGACCAGGCGTATTTTTTACAGCTCCTCTGACTGATAAACTTAAAACTCGATTTTATTACAAGATTTTTAAAAAACACATATTACTTGGGAGCAATGTTTAAAACTTAGGAGTTAGTGATTTCAGGGTCAATGGCCGCATCTATTTATACACTGCCAGTGCCTCTTATACCAAACTATCCTGGTTTTTTATATATATAATAAACAGTCTCTTACTCCAGAGAATTGATTAATGGGCCCCCTGACTAACCCCGACCTAAAACTCTAAACCTGTGTCCTTGAGGGGTATTCCGTGAGGGGCATGGCGAGTTCCTAGAATTTTATATTTTTTGTCACAAGTTAGCGGAAAATGATGATTATTTTTTTATTTATTTTTTTTCCTTACAAAGTCTCATATTCCACTAACTTGTAACAAAAAATAAAAACTTCCATGAACTCACTATGCCCATCACGAAATACCTTGGGGTGTCTTCTTTCCAAAATGGGGTCACTTGTGGGGTAGTTATACTGCCCTGGCATTTTAGGGGCCGAATGCGTGAGAAGTGGTTTGAATCTGTAAAAAATGGCCGGTGAAATCCGAAAGGTGCTCTTTGGAATGTGGGCCCCTTTGCCCACCTAGGCTGCAAAAAAGTGTCACACATGTGGTATCGCTGTACTCAAGAGAAGTTGGGCAATGTGTTTTGGGGTGTCATTTTACATATACGAAATATCTTGGCAAAAGACAACTTTTCCCATTTTTTTATACAAGGTTGGAATTTGACCAAGATATTTATCTCACCCAGCATGGGTATATGTAAAATGACACCCCAAAACACATTGCCCAACTTCTCCTGAGTACGGAGATACCACATGTGTGACACTTTTTTGCAGCCTAGGTGGGCAAAGGGGCCCACATTCCAAAGAGCACCTTTCGGATTTCACCGGTCATTTTTTACACATTTTGATTTCAAACTACTTACCACACATTTGGGCCCCTAGAATGCCAGGGCAGTATAACTACCCCACAAGTGACCCCATTTTGGAAAGAAGACACCCCAAGGTATTTGCTGATGGGCATAGAAGTTTTTATTTTTTGTCACAAGTTAGTGGAATATGAGACTTTGTAAGAAAAAAAAAAAAAAAAACCCATCATTTTCCACTAACTTGTGACAAAAAATAAAAAGTTCTATGAACTCACTATGCCCATCAGCAAATACCTTAGGGTGTCTACTTTCCGAAATGGGGTCATTTATGGGGTGTTTGTACTGTCTGGGCATTGTAGAACCTCAGGAAACATGACAGGTGCTCCAGAAAGTCAGAGCTGCTTCAAAAAGCGGAAATTCACATTTTTATACCATAGTTTGTAAACGCTAAAACTTTTACCCAAACCATTTTTTTTTTTTTACCCAAACATTTTTTTTTTATCAAAGACATGTAGAACAATAAATTTAGAGAAAAATTTATATATGGATGTTGTTTTTTTTACAAAATTTTACAACTGAAAGTGAAAAATGTCTTTTTTTTGCAAAAAAATCGTTAAATTTCGATTAATAACAAAAAAAGTAAAAATGTCAGCAGCAATGAAATACCACCAAATGAAAGCTCTATTAGTGAGAAGAAAAGGAGGTAAAATTAATTTGGGTGGTAAGTTGCATGACCGAGCAATAAACGGAGAAAGTAGTGCAGGTCAGAAGTGTAAAAAGTGGCCTGGTCTTTAAGGGTGTTTAAGCTATAGGGGCTGAGGTGGTTAAACATTTTGCATAGCCACTGAGTTTTTCAATAAAATGGATCTGTATAGCACCACCTGCTGTTTGTTTTTTTCCTTATTTCTTTGTCCTGCTCACTGAGATGGCCGCACATGCTCAGTTTTATCCTTCAACTGCCTCCTGATCTGTGATAGGGAGAGCTGAGACACGCCCCCTGAGCTGCAGCAGAAAAGACACTCCCCTTGAGCTGTCAGCTTGATATAAATCTAGCAGAGCAATGAATGGGGAGATCTCTGGATGCATGTGAGGTACAGGGCTGGTTCTAGCTTTGTTAGAAAGAGGTTGTCATGTACTATATGTCTGATTTACATTTTTTACATTAGTCTTGGGATAACCCCTTTAATGGTTGTGCTGCCTAAAGGTACCTGTGCACTAGTGTAGATTTCAAAACAGAAAATCCACACCGTTTTTCGTGCGGATTAGGGTCCATTCACACGTCCGTAGCGTATTGCGGATCCGCAATACACCCGGCCGGCACCCCCATAGAAATGCCTATTCTTGTCCGCAATTGCGGACAAGAATAGGACATGTTCTATTTTTTTTCCAGAGCAGCAGACCGGAAGATCGGCGGCGCTCTCCGGAAATGCGAATGTGTGCTGTCCGCATCCATTCTGTCCCCATAGAGAATAAATGGGTCTGCACCCGTTCCGCACAATTGCGGATGTGTGAATGGAGCCTTACTGTGCGCTTCCACAGTTTCCACTTGGAGCTGACTCTTCTATTGAAATGAATGTGAATCATTAAAAAACAGCTCTTCTTGTGTCCATGCGTTTTTTTTGTGTGTTTTCTGTTTGTTTTTGGCCACAAGCTGAAATGCAGTTTTCTATTGAACGCCCATTGGTTAAAAAAATGCGTAAAAAACATGCAGATTCTGCGCTGAGTTTTGTAGGTAGATTTTCTAAATCTGTCGTGTGAACATACTCTAAGGAAGAAAATTATTTGTGCTTCGTCCCAAACCTCTTGTGACGTTTTCTGAAGTAAGCTCCACATCTTATAAATCTTTCCTGGTTTACTACAGAAAATACCATGGTGCCAGCTTCATTCTCTATTGAGCCAGTCTTGTATTAGTTCCCACAATATCAGACTGGTAATGTCTCATAGAGGGTGCACCCTACCCCAGAGACCAGGGCTGTGACCCAGGCCAGGGCAGTGAATGCCTGGATGCAGGAGCCTTTTCATGGTGCTTGGAGGACACAAGCAGTGTGTTTCCAGGTCTTTCTCTGTGATATTTGGAGGTTTCATGTAGGGGCCACCTTTTTCAACTAGTACATGGTGATATCAGGTGTATGTGCAGCTGCTTCTTCATGGAAATACTATGGATACCCTCAGTGATGACACTGCTTCCAGGGGCAGTTTGAAACTGAGGGCAAATGTTTTTGATGTTCTTCACGCTTTATGACTTGGTGGTCCGGTTGTGAAAATGTTTTTGTCCTACCATAATTTTCTTCCTAGACAATAAATTTATAGTTGATGTTTGCACAGATTGGATAAACTGACTCGCTGAAATGGTTTTCACATGAAGGACTGCAGAAAGTACCTGGACCATTCAGTACAACCTTCTTACTGTTAGTCTTTGTGGAGATGGCATGGTTTGTGTGCTGTATGAATATGGCTGAAAAAGCTTTATGCTAGTCTCTACATACAGTATATGTTTTGGGCATGTAGTGTTCCATTGATGCTGTAAAATGTAAAAGCTCATAAAGAAATCCTGAAGCTTTATAAAACGTGTGCAATCACTTACTGAATGCTTCCACACTGTACACTAGATGGCGCCTGCACTCCTCACAGTGCTGGAGCTTCTTTATACCTTTAGTGCAGTCATTTTGGTTTCTTTGTCTCAAGAAATGGGGAAGTGCACTCACACTAACAGCATTTCCTCTTCCTCTTTTAACTGTTCTACCAATGGTATCTGTAGTTGTTCATTTGCATGCTTGCTGTTAGCGGGACCAAAGCACATATGTTCCCATTACTTACCACAGCGGCCATGATAAATTTGGCCACTTTTTTTTTTTTTTAAATCAGTTTACTTTTTATTGAAATAAACAATATCACATGAACATCATCAAGGATTTCGCAGTTTTTTGTTTAGTTGAAAATAAGTACAACAACTTGCAAAGATATTGGTGTACGCAGACACCCATGGCATTATGGGAGATCAAGATTCCTGGGAGCATTACAGCAGTTAAATGATTGAAGTAATGTAACATTACATACAATAACACATTAAAGGGATTCTGTCACCAGGTTTTGGGCTATAGAGCTGCGGATATGCACGGCTAGATCGCCGCTAGCATGTCCGCAATATATCTGTCCTATAGGGCTGTGTGCTTTTAATTTCTTTAAAAAAGGATTTTATAGATATGTAAATTAGTCTTGAATGTGTCCAAGGGGCTGTACTGACCTTCCTGGAGCCCAGCCACGCCCGCCTGTGAAGGAGCCCAGCACCGCCTATGTCCTCCGAATCTCCTCCTTTCATCAACTATAGATAACCGTAATCTCGCGATGCGCAGTGCCGGTATAGTGCTCTTTCCCTGTGTTCGCATCAGCCTCAGGGAGAGAACTGCGCATGCGCGAGCTCGCGGCAATCTATCGTTGATGAAAGGAGGAGATTCGGAGGACATAGGCAGTGCTGGGCTCCAGGAAGGTTAGTAAAGCCCCTTGGACACATTTAAGACTAATTTACATATCTATAAAATCCTTTTTTAAAGAAATTAAAAGCACACAGCCCTATAGGACAGATATATTGCGGACATGCTAGCGGCGATCTAGCCGTGCATGTCCGCAGCTCTATAGCCCAAAACCTGGTGACAGAATCCCTTTAACACCCTTTTCCCCCACCGCACCCAACTTGAGCAGAGAGACAGCAGTGTCTGTAGATTTAAGGATAGTCATACAATTGGGCATCAAAACAGTTCCACCTAGCTATACTAACTCAGCCGTTCAAACAGTGTACCGTGACTATGTGGTTCCTCTGGAGAGGGAGTGTAAGAAAGACATTTGTCCCCGTATACAATCTTGAACTAATGCCTGTGAAGCTAGTTGCGCTGACTCAACCCACCCCTGCCATAAAGATAGGAATTTATTAGGACATTTTCGTTTAGCATATACTCCCTTTACTAATCCCAGAATTACATTCATCCTATTAACAAATTCTTGTTTTGTGGACGGGGTCTCTCGTATCCAGTGTTTAGCTATCAGTACCCTAGCTTGGAACAGGAGTCTATGAATACAAAGGGAGTTCGTGTCTCCCAGTCCCAGAGAGTCCAGTATCCCCAATATACAAACTAAATTTGGTCACTTTCTCACATGGTGTACTTATTGTAGATTTTTGGTATGGTTGTGCAGCGAGCAACCACAATCAAGTACAATGTGGGTCAATGGGGTTTTAAAGAGCATCTGTCAGCAGGTTTGTACCTATGAAACTAGCTGACCTGTTGCATGTTCACTTGGCAGCGGTAGGCATCTGTGTTGGTCCCATGTCCATATGTGCTCACATTGCTAAGAAACATGTTGTTCTAATACATGCAAATGAGCCTCTAGGAGCAACAAGGGCATCGCTGTTACTCCTAGAGTCTCAGCTCTCTCTGCAACTGTCACGCTTCAGTGTTTGAGGGAAACCCACACCAAGCATAGGAGGGAAAGGGGTGAGGGGAAAAGGCCTGGAAACTAGGGAAAGGAGCAGGTCACCTCCTACAGAAACCCTTATCTAAGCTATGAATGCAAACATGTACTGTGACATACTGAAGCAGAGCATGATCCCCATCCCCTTCGGAAACTGGGCCTCAGGGCAATATTCCAACGTGATAACGACCCCAAACACACCTCAAAGACGACCACTTCCTTGCTAAAGAAACTGAGGGTAAAGGTGATGGACTGGCCAAGCATGTCTCCAGACCTTAACCCTATTGAGCACCTGTGGGGCATCCTCAAACGGAAGGTGGAGGATCACAAGGTCTCTAACATCCACCAGCTCCGTGATGTTGTCATGGAGGAGTGAAAGAGGATTACAGTGGCAACTTGTGAAGCTCTAGTGAACTCTATGCCCAAAAGAGTTAAAGGGACTCTGTCACCACTTTCTAACCCCCCCTTTTAAAAGTATTGTTATCTCCATGGCGCCCCTGTGATTACAAAGGTGTTGTTAGAAGATAAATTCGCCGTCTCCTTTTGATAAAAAGAGCTTTTATCTAACCTGTCAATCTTCTTGATAAGGTGCCCAGGGCGTTTCTGTCGGTCTCAAGCTGCCGCCTGCCGCCGCCGCTGTTGGTGCCCAGCTCCTCCCCTGATGCTTTCAGCGCCGCCTGAATGTAATGAAATACGCCTCCGGCTCTCGCTCAGTGCCCCCTCCTCCTTTTCAAAGATCCCGCGCGTGCGCACAGGCCTGTGCCTGATGCGCCCGTGCGGACATTTACAATCAGCCTCATTGAGCGAAGTGCGCATGCGCGCACTTCGCTCAACCTCCTCATCAGACGAGCACTGCAGCCGGCCGGCTGCAGTGCTCGTCTGATGAGGAGGTTGAGCGAAGTGCGCGCATGCGCACTTCGCTCAATGAGGCTGATTGTAAATGTCCGCACGGGCGCATCAGGCACAGGCCTGTGCGCACGCGCGGGATCTTTGAAAAGGAGGAGGGGGCACTGAGCGAGAGCCGGAGGCGTATTTCATTACATTCAGGCGGCGCTGAAAGCATCAGGGGAGGAGCTGGGCACCAACAGCGGCGGCGGCGGGCGGCAGCTTGAGACCGACAGAAACGCCCTGGGCACCTTATCAAGAAGATTGACAGGTTAGATAAAAGCTCTTTTTATCAAAAGGAGACGGCGAATTTATCTTCTAACAACACCTTTGTAATCACAGGGGCGCCATGGAGATGACAATACTTTTAAAAGGGGGGGTTAGAAAGTGGTGACAGAGTCCCTTTAAGGAAGTGCTGGAAAATAATGGTGGCCACACAAAATATTGACAATTTGGGCATTTTCACTTAGGGGTGTACTCACTTTTGTTGCCAGCAGATTAGACTTTAATAGATGTGTGTTGAGTTACATTACACTGTATCATATGTCATACAAGTGTCATATCTTCAGTGTTGTCCCATAAAAAGATATAAAATATTTCCAAAAATGTGAGGGGTGTACTTACTTTTGTGAGATACGGTATATGTTGTGAAGATAAGACTTTGATAGATCCTATTCTTTAAAAAAAACAGGTCGTGCACTACACCTGAAGTCATCCTATTGAAAATACCTGACTTCACCTTCAAAATATCTGGTAATCCTAAAGGTTCACATACGTTTGCCACTCACAGACATTTGATATTGGATCATTTTCCTCTGTAAAGAAATGACCAAGTCAAATATTTAAAATATTTTGGGTCATTTATTTATTTTATTTGGTTATCCTTACCTACTTTGTAACATTATATATATATATATATATATATATATATATATATATATATATATTGTAGGGATTTGCTCTGGTAGGCAGGGTACGCGGACACAAAACAGAGTCAAGACCACGGTTGAAAAAACAAAAGTCCAGTGTTTATTCACACAGAAAAGGCAGAAAAGAAAAACAATGCTTTACAGGGTCCTGGTGTTAGTTCACACAGCAAGAGATCCCAAAATAACATAAATCACCTGGTAGACCGCAGCAGGCTTTAGGGCGCCTGACTCCCGGCAGGTGGCTCTCATGCAGCTGTCAGCCTTTCAGGATGGCGGATCTCCTCCGCTCCCAAAAACACAGAGCTTCCACAGCTCCACTATCACTTGGAGGATCATATCACACCCAGCTGAGCTGTGTTGGCTGGGTTTTTAAACCCAGCCCAAAACCTGGCCTGGACGTGGGGAACAGCCACCCACCCTGCTCTTTGGCTGCTCCCAATAAGAACCGGCCTGGATTGGCTTTACAGCCACACTAAGTAAAACAGTGTCAGCGAGCACTAGCTGCCTATGACACACAAAATTACTGGTTCTTATCTCACCGAGGCCAGGAACCTCGGTGACACGTACCTTCCGTCAATGAAGGACCCTTGCGCCCTCCAACAATATATATTGAACTGTGGGATCAGTAGAAGAGATCCAAGAGCATATATGATCTGACTGCGTCATAAAACACTAAGATACAGTCAGTTCAGTTCAGTGGAGCCATGGTTGGCCTGGGACATCCCCTTTCTCCCGGGCCGATCATGTTCATATGCATGAGCCCTAACAAAATACCACTTTCTGATGGAATTGTCCCTTTAGGCTATTTTTACTAGCGGCAACATGGCTTATCAGATTGCAGGGATTATCTGCGGTGGGGCATCTTAATCAGTTCTTCAGCAAACCCTTCTACCAAGAAAAGATTGTCGATTGCACAGAACCATTATCCTGAAAGAAGCAAATTCTTCTACAACATTTAGTAATCTTTACTAGGATGTGTGAACCCTTCAGATATGATTTACATATCTGGCCAAAGCAAGTGTTCAGATATAAACAGCAGCTTTAGCTGCTACTGATATTTTTTTAAATCCCATTCCCAGAAGTCAGACTCAGAGCTTATTATTGCAAAATCTCTGTTCTCTTTTTTCGGTGAACCATAAGGGGGGCACATTGTGGAGAGTTGGGCTCTTTTTTTTAAAATGATACTATGAAATGCATGTGTAGACTTGGGCAAAAATAATCCAGAATCTTTAAGCTTTTATACTATATGTATGTTTTTATGTTTACCTTTTATCCATGTGAAAAGGAGAAGCATGGTCAGATTGTCTGAAAGCCTGTCTTAGGCTGGACAGGAAATTTCGAGGCCTATCATGCAGTGTATGGGGACATTTATTCAGCTTGCTAAACATGGTCACGCTATGACGACATTCAGTGGTTTTACTTCTGCTCAAGTATCTCATTAAAAACAAAGAACAGCTCAATTCTGGTCCAAGCACAGTCTCAGTGTCTTGCATAGTTTTTAATATATGATCAAAAGTGGAAGAAGTAATGAAACTTATGAGCGGTAGATTGATGTTTTTAGGTAATGATGCACTCTTTGGGAGTATGATTTGCCCAGCATTGTGTTATCAATCTGGCAAAGGGTTGTGATTGGGAATCAGGGTCAGGGCTGCTAGACACTGTAGTACTGCATGCTACATTTCCTTAGTGTTTAATACAGTAGTCTGAGCCCTCCTTATACTAAATAATATAAAACTTAACTTAAACTTAATTATTTTAAACGAACATTGATACAAAAAGTGCTAAAAATATTCAGTAGTCCAGGTACAGTAAAGGTTCAGATAGCTCTGGCTGGGTATAGCCAGTTGTGTCTCAAATAAATCTGTGGCGGTTTTTAAGTGGAAAGACAGCTTATATCGCTATGTCCCTTGGTACTCTGACCCTATAGATACTAGTCTTATCAGCGGGGAGCACCTCAAGTGGCTGTCGTCGGAGCACCCGCCCTGAAAAGAGCAACCCCCAGCCTGATGGAACCTTGGACCTGTGCTAGAGTACCCTGTTGCTAACTAGACCCTCATAGCCCCAACGCGTTTCGCCGGGTCCCCCGACTCATCAGGGTAGTTGCAGTATAGAATGGCAGTGGCAAGTGAACTGTGCAGACCACTTCCTTTTAAGCACCAAGTCCCGCCCATAATGAGGGCTTGTCAACGCGGGCGTCCAATCTGGGGTGGAGGGGTGGAGCTGGCTAATTTGCACAAACTCCCTCCCACCTCCCTCCCACCTCAGCAGCACCAGTGTCACGAGGGGCGGAGAAGTGGCCATGGGGACGACTGACGCTTCCCCAGCAGATTTGTTTATGTGTATTCTAATTCTAAATAAAAACAGGCACTCACCATCTGGTATAATGTAGATTGGTATCTTTACTCAATATAATGGTCTAAAACTATACATAAAATATATATATAAAATACAATATTAAAATACACTGCCATGCAATATCATATGATGTCACCTGTATACTCAAATCAGCACTTCCTACTCGCTACACACTATAATTTAAGGATGGATCTTGTGGTGCACTTCACCTAGTGCCAATAATGCAAAGTGAATATCAAACAAATATATAAATATAAATACAAGTAAATACTTATTAAAGTGTCCTGTGTAATAAATAAGGTATAACAATGCAGGTAAATACTTATTCGCCCCAATTGAGTGTCCTGGGCAAAAAATGAAGTGTCCTGGGCAAAAAATATATCCTGTGACAGAAATGTCCTGTAACAAATGTATCCTGTGAAAAATATATTAGTCAATGTGATATCCACAATGTATCCGTCAGACGTGACACTGTTGTAAAGACTTGTAAGAATATAAGTCAATATGAGACACGTATATAGAGGTTGTGGTAAAGTCAGAAAACTCCTCTAATGATATTCTGTGCCCCAATTCCATTCAGAATCCACAATGTAAGGGTTAGTTTCGTATTGCCTCTAAGGGTTAGGTATTAATGTCGGTCGGGTTTTGCAACTGGGGCGTCCCCCTGATGCAGTCCCTTTTTACTTTGCCCTTTGAGGTGGATTTTCTGCTCCGATGGTTGTCTTTAACGGGATCGATTCTCCTGTAGTGCCTGTGTTCTCCTGTCTCCCGAGATGTCACACGGATCCGATACTTGGTTGTTTCTGCTCACTGCTCTAATCTCTGGTCTCTCGGCGTTCCACGTGATTTCCTCTTTGCGTGTCACCGTCCAGGAAGAGCTCGGCAAAACTCGCGTTGTCTCGCGATAGGACGAACCAGGTTCTCTTTACATGCTCTTGGATATATGCAATTGCAGAAATCCTTTTCTTATGATGACCCGTACTGTGCTTAGTCGGTTCTTTATTCGGATTCAGGTGGGTAGTTATTACTCGCAGGACCAGCCAGACGCGTTTCGAGGGTTCACCCTCTTCCTCAGTGGCTATAATATGAGTGCTACTACCCCCTTCTTTTTATATTATGGCTTTCAAAAACCCACCTGTAAAGAAAAAGGATGGATCACTGAGACCGTGTTTGGATTTCCGGGAATTGAACCGTATTACAGTCCGGGATCCATATCCCCTTCCTTTGATCTCTGATCTTTTTGATCAGATTGTTGGAGCCAAGGTGTTCTCCAAGTTGGATTTGAGAGGGGCCTACAATCTGATCAGAATCAAGGAAGGGGATGAGTGGAAAACGGCCTTCAATACGCATGAGGTTCATTTTGAGAACCTGGTGATGCCTTTTGGGTTGACGAACGCACCAGCAGTATTTCAGCGATTCGTCAATGACATTTTTCATCACTTGGTAGGGAGGTTCGTAGTAGTTTACCTGCATGACATTTTGATTTATTCTCCTGATTTGAAGACCCATCAGGATCATGTGAGACAGGTTATGACGATCCTTCGGGAGAATAAGTTGTATGCCAAATTGGAGAAATGTTTGTTTGCGGTGCAAGAGCTTCCGTTCTTGGGATACATACTTTCTGATTCCGGTTTTCGTATGGACCCCGAAAAGGTCCGGGCGGTTCTGGAGTGGGACCGACCAGAGAATCAGAAAGCTTTGATGCGGTTCTTGGGGTTTACGAATTATTATAGAAAATTTATTTTGAATTATTCTACCATAGTAAAACCTCTTACTGATATGACCAAGAAGGGCGCCGATGTCTCTGTCTGGTCGGATGAGGCATTGCAGGCCTTTTCGGCTATAAAGGAGCGTTTTGCGTCTGCTCCCATTCTGGTGCAGCCGAATGTGTCTCAACTATTCATAGTGGAGGTTGATGCATCAGAGGTGGGGGTCAGGGCGGTGCTGTCTCAGGGTTCATCTCCTGGCAAGTGGGTCCCGTGTGCCCTCTTCTCCAAGAAGCTCTCGGTCGCCGAGAGGAATTATGATGTTGGAGATAGAGAGTTGTTGGCTATCAAGTTGGCCTTTGAGGAATGGCGTCACTGGTTAGAGGGGGCGTCTCACCCCGTTACGGTGTATACTGACCATAAGAATTTGGTTTACCTGCAATCTGCCAAGCGTCTGAACCCTAGGCAGGCCAGATGGTCACAGTTTTTTACCAGGTTCAATTTTGTGGTTACCTTTCGCCCAGAGGTCAAGAACGTCAAGGCAGATGCCTTGTCTCGCAGCTTTCCTGGGGGAGGTGATTCAGAAGATCCTGCTCAGATTTTGGCGGATGGGGTGGTGGTCTCCGCTCTGTACCCTGAATTGGAGATGGAGGTGTTGGGAGCCCAGGAGGGGGCTCCTGGTTCTTGTCCCCCAGGGAGGTTGTTTGTTCCTGAGGGCCTACGATACAAGGTGTTCAAGGAACATCACGATACTGTTCTCGCTGGACATCCTGGTGGTAAGTCCACCTGTGATCTAGTATCCCGGAGGTTCTGGTGGCCAGGGTCAAGAGCATTGAGAATTACGTGACAGCTTGTGAAACCTGCGCTCGGTCAAAGGTTGCTCATACTCGACCGCCTGGTTCGCTTCTTCCATTGTCTATTCCGTCTCGTCCTTGGACGCATTTGTCTATGGACTTTATTACGGATCTGCCGAGTTCCTCCGGGAGAACAGTGATTTTGGTGGTAGTTGACCGTTTCAGTGAAATGGCTCACTTTATACCACTAACGAGTCTGCCTAACGCTAAGACTCTTGCGCAGATTTTTGTGGATAATATTGTGAAATTGCATGGTATTCCTTCAGACGTGGTCTCTGATAGGGGCACGCAGTTTGTCTCCAGGTTTTGGAGGGTGTTCTGCTCTCGGCTTGGCATTCAACTTTCATTCTCTTCGGCTTTTTATCCGCAGTCGAATGGTCAGACGGAGCGTACTAATCAAAACCTGGAGACCTACTTGAGGTGCTTTGTGGCTGAGAATCAGGAGGACTGGTCCTCATTCTTATCCTTAGCAGAATTTGCGTTGAATAACCGTAGGCAGGAGTCCACGGGTAAGTCGCCATTTTTTGGCACATACGGTTTCCATCCTCAGTTTGGTACCTTTTCTGGGTCTGGTTCCTCTAGGATGCCAGAGGAGGAGAGATTCTCTTCTGCCTTATCCTCCATCTGGCGGAGGATTCAAGGGAATTTGGAGAGGATGGGTGAGAGGTATAAACGAATGGCTGACAAGAGACATGTGACTGGTCCGGACCTGTGTGTGGGTGATCTGGTGTGGTTGTCCACTAAGAATATCAAATTGAGAGTGCCATCTTGAAAACTGGGTCCTAGATTTATTGGTCCGTATAAAATTTCTGCGGTAATCAATCCTGTGGCGTTTCGGTTGGATCTTCCGCAGACTTGGAGGATCCATGATGTGTTCCACAGGTCTTTACTAAAAAAATACGTGAGACCGGTGGAAACATCGCCATTGCCTCCTCCTCCTGTTCTGGTCGAGGGAAACTTGGAGTTTGAGATCTCCAGGATTCTTGACTCGAGAGTTCTTCGGGGTTCCCTTCAGTACCTGGTGCACTGGAGGGGATGCGGTCCTGAGGAGAGGATGTGGGTCCCGGCGGTGGATGTCAACGCCAGCCGACTGGTGAGGGCTTTTCATAGGTCCCATCCGGATAAGGTTGGTCCGGGGTGTCCGGAGGTCACCCGTAGAAGGGGGGGGGGGGTACTGTCATGCCCCACTCTGACGATGTGTGGAGGTCGGCCAGGATTGCAGCACGAGTTTAGTGTTTTTTTTTATTTTTTTAAATCAGATCATTTTTATTAAACATTTTACAGTGTAAATACACGTTTTTCCACAATACATACAAGGATGACATAGAGACATATTGTCCATAGGACTAATAACAAAAAGGGCACCAAATTATGTGTATTAATCCAGTTCCAATCCAACCCCCCCCCCCCATCCCACCCCACCCTAACCTACAAAATACAAAGGCACATTTTTAAACATTTCTATTCAGACATCGAAACGACAGCCATGGATCCCACAATTTTTCAAATTTCGCTGGACTTTAGTGTTTGTTTTAGAGTCGTGCTGGATCCGCCTCTCATCAGGTGCACTGGGTGGAGTCATTAGTTTAAATAGCTCATCAGCCCAGTGCTCTGAGTGGATTATACAAATCATTGTGGTCTTGGAAGCTAGAAAGGAAGGTTTTCTGTCTGTTCCAGCTCAGAGAGATAAGTGTGATTTCTGGTTTAGTTGTTTTGTGTCATCTCTTCCATCCAGGTTCTGTGCGAGCAGGCTGCTCCTATTTCCCCTCTTCATCATCTCAGGGAAGTTAGGGTTCTGACAGCCCAGGCACGGGGACACCTAATACCTACCTTAAAGGTCTGTAGGTGGGCTGAGCAGTGCAGGGAAAGAGGTCAAGGATTAGCTAGAAGGTGACCCTTCCCCTGTCTCTCGCCCAGAGCCTGGTTGGTGGGTTTTCTGTTATTCTGAGTGCACACCCGCCGTGACACCTACGCAGTGTAAAAGATGAGGAAATCTGCCTCAATGACTTCAGATTTGGCAGCATCTGCAGAGTATATATGGTCCATGGTCATTGATGAGCAATGCATGGCTCAAAAAATCAGAAGACCATTTTCTTCATATACTGTAGAACAGTGCTGGGCAAATCCCAGGCTCCATCCACTGCATATAGAAATGTCTTACTGGCACCTTATATTAATTGTCCAGTTGCTTCACTGGACAGCAATACCGAGTCCCCCACAGGGTGGGTTAACCCTTGAATTGTTAAAATTACAAAGAAATAGCCATCATTCCCTGGGCACCACTCTGATATACCCACTAATTTCCTCTTTAAATGTTCTAAAATGCCTAAAATTCCCTGAGTGAAAATGTGTAGTTGTGGTTTTAGTCATTGTTTAATGTATGTTGTCTATTAGTTATTTTTTTCTTCTGTTCTTTTCATGTCCCTAGTTAAAGATTATAACTTTTTTTTTTAATTTGTTTTGCAGATAAAGCGCCCTTGTCCAAAAGCCTTCTACTTCTCCCCAGTGCACTGTCCATTCTGCTGACATTTGTCTTTCAGGAGCAGCAGTCCTTTTTTGTATATAACCTGCAAGCAATAAAAGAAAGTTTCTGTGTAAGTAATCAACAACTTAACATTTTAGGACCGTGTGTGATTCACAATATATTTTTATCATAAAAATGAATTTGAGATGTAAGTCACTGAACAGTGATCGTCCGCACACATGACATTGTGCTGAAAAACCAGTGATTCTAGACCTTCCTGTGACTGCGCTGCCATCCATAATAACTGAGCAGCTTACATGGTACAAAGCTTTATCCACAGGACCACGTGCATGGCCTGTATTTGCTGCTTTCCCTTCCTCCTTTTCAGAGCTCTTCTCAGCTGTAGAATTGTACATCTCCTGAAGTCTGTCTACATGACAGAGATCTCCTGTGCAAGGTCCTGGGCAACTTATGCAGGAACTTATGATTTGCATTTACATCCTTTGGGAAACCCCTTTAACACATGCGTTTCCCATCGTAACTATTATTTCCTTCAACTTCTGACATAAGTGTGCATCCGGCAGACCACGGACGGTGACTTCTGACATGAGGTTGTGGGGAACTACCATAAGTAAATTGTAATTAACTGTTTTTACTCTCATATTTTAAGGCTATATTACACTGGCCGATAATCGCTAACAAGCATTTGCATAAGCACTCGTTAGCGATCATCTTGCAGTGTAATACTGCCTCAGATTTCCCGATAAACGAGCAAACGCTCTTTCATCGGGCAATTCAGGTTTTTAAGCATGCTTAAAAATCAGCGCTTGCCGGCGGCAGATCGTGCTGTTTAATAGCGATCTGCCGCCGGCAAATCACTAGATAGCATGTGGACGAGCGAGTTCTTAGCGCTCGCTCCTCCCTGTGCTGCGGAGCCATTCGCTGTATGTAATAGCAGTGGTCTCGTCCACTAGCTAGCAGGAGATTGCCAGGAGGGAACGCTTCCCTCCCAACAATCGCTTGCTGATCTGCCTGTCTAATACAGGCTTTACTTTAAGCTGAGTTATAAGGGCTTCAAATAAAGAGGAGAGTTCAGTTTGGTGTAAAGCAATTTAATATTAATTCAGCTGCAAAATCTTTAGTGTGACCTCTGTATGTATAAGTCTTCTGCTGTGAATGCTGCCACATTGCACAGTCTGACTGCAGTATTTACACCGCTCTGTGGAGTGACTGCAGCAAATACAGAAGGCGCTGTATAACTGTCTCGGTAATTCTGTACATGAGGGGTGTAGGGGAGGCATATCTTCTAATGAGAGGCAGGTGGCTTCAGTACTTGTCATTGGGACCGCCAGATATAAAAGGAGGCCCACATGACTGGGGGGCATTAATATTTTAGCATTCTGGGGCCTGCATAACGTGCAGTTTTTGCGGGCGTGGAGAGAGTGGTGCCATTGGGCTTTTGGTTCCAGATGTGTGGCCTTTGCCACTGCTCTCATACTGAGATAGCAGCGCCACCCTGCTTCTGAAAGTCAGTTCAGTCAGTCTGCATATAAATACTCAGGAGCCTGATTTTTAAGCATTGTGGAACCCATGAATTTGTGAATGATGCCTGTAGAAGAGGCGTTATTGCAACCTTTGTGGACATTTGGATTGTGATTTAGATGCACACAATGTCACAAGATACCCCAGTTCATCACAGAGGCTCAGGCTTCAAGCAGCATTTCACCGCTGTAGCTAGTCATTGGCTGGAGCAGTGCATGTGACCATGTCCATAAGCCAGCCAGATTTAAACAGCATGGGGACTGGAAGACGAAGACCGCGGGGCTGCGCAGATGACCAGAGTGGCGTGGAGCAGGTAAAGTTTCAGGCCATGCTGCGAGCACTTGTTACTGGAAAGCCCCTTTAAGCCTTTCCTCTTTCCCGCAAAGTGACACCCCAAATAAACCGTTCTCCCTTATCAGGTGTGGTGGATTATTCTTCTTGGCTTACTTGTTTGATAAATTACTCCAGAATGCAGACACAACCAGAATAGTAAATGTGGGCCATTGTCCATATAACAAGACTGTGACCTTTATATTCTGTAATTTCCAGCATCGAGAATTCAGCTTACAACCCCAGTTTTATTTGGGTAGGAATAACCTTTAAAATGGAAAGCTGTTCCATGCATCATTTTTATAGTAGTTATATTATCATCTTCTAAAATGCTCTTTGCTACAAGTATTTACCTGCCCAGTCCTTCACCTTCTGGTTAAACATATGTCTTACTTAGTGATCTCATGTTGTATATGGGTATACGTATTCATAACATTACTACTTAGCGAACACCAGTATACACCATGTAATATCAATAATTTTTTTCATTTTCCAGGTATGGAATCTGATCTCTGGGAGGATAGTGTGTCTAGATTTGAAGGACACCTTTTGTAGCAGTTTACTCATCTACAATTTTAGGACATTAGAGCGAAGATTTGGCAGTCGAAAATTTACAGTAAGTCACTGTTTTTTAATTTATTTTATTGAAAATATTTTATTAATAACTTGTCGTCATCAAGACAGCACAAGCTATGAAGCGAGCAAGCCAAACAATAAATCATTACAGACAGTGATGAGGGATGGGGAGTAGGAAGAAGAGAATAAGGAGGGGAAATCACAGTCCCAAAGCTTTATTGAGAAACAGACACATAAAAGTCAGAGAAGAGAGGAGAGGGGTCTTAATTCTCTTTTTTTATTGATATCCAGGCTGTCTAAGATGGATTAGTCTGAGGGCAGACACGTTCTCCCTTCTCAAAATCGCCCAGTTCGTGTTCGATCCCAAAATAAATGCAAACCTGTTTCCTCTCAGAAAAGAAACGTCTTGGCGTCGAATAGCCATGTCTTACAAATCCTTGTGCCCATTGCCTAACCTGCCAGAAGCCAAAGTAGTCCAAACTGTTTTACAGTGCTGGCAATGGGCCTTTGAATAGATTTCTTGCAATCTTTTGATCTGATGGGCTAAGTTTTATTCCCTCTTGTTGATGCTCCATCATAAATCGGACAGCAATCTCATCTCATAGAACAAGGCAGTGCCCAAGTTGTAAGGGAATGGACTGTGCCACTTATTACAGCCAAACCCAGTCAGTGGGGTAGAGGGAAGAAATGGGATCTAATAATGTCTCCCTGCAGAGCCATTTGTTGTGTTCCTCAGAGTTCTACATGCAGACACATACAAAGGAGGCCCACAACACGTGGGAAAGTTGGGTATACCCTCCCTGCCTTTGTGGGGTTCCTTGTACATAATAGTCTGGTTACCTTGGTCTATTTTTATACTAGTAATCAACTACTTAATCACTGACTTTTATGTAGTTTGTATTTCATGGTCAAAAGCACCTCTTAGAAGGTACTGGTTCTCCTGGTGGAGCTCCAGCTGCTGTAGGGGGTCTTATAGGCAGTGCTCCTTGGGAAAGGTATGCAAATTAGCTATTCTCCAGAAGGTAGACAGCAGTCTTTCTAGTGTCACCTATAGGTAGCTGCCCATTAGTTTTCTTCCTCATAGCCAAGAGCAGGGGTCTCCAAACTTTTCAACAGGAGGGCCACATTGAAGATTTTACAAGTATTCGGGGGCCGGAAAAAAAAATCAGTTATGTATTAAATTAAATGTATATATTTTACATGGATCGTTTTTGTAATCAGCATGATATGACTGAGAACAAAAGAGAAAAAACTTTAGCAAAACAACGCAAAGACACCCGTGTCCCTATCAGCGGTGTCCCCATCAGCACAAAAATGTCCCCATCAGCACAGCAATGTCCCCATCAGCACAGCAATGTCCCCATCAGCACAGCAATGTCCCCATCAGCACAGCAATGTCCCCATCAGCACAGCAATGTCCCCATCAGCACAGCAATGTCCCCATCAGCACAGCAATGTCCCCATCAGCACAGCAATGTCCCCATCAGCACAGCAATGTCCCCATCAGCACAGCAATGTCTCCATCAGCACAGCAATGTCCCCATCAGCACAGCAATGTCCCCATCAGCACAGCAATGTCAGCATCAGCACAGCAATGTCAGCATCAGCACAGCAATGTCAGCATCAGCACAACAATGTCCCCATCAGCACAGCAATGTCCCCATCAGCACAGCAATGTCAGCATCAGCACAGCAATGTCAGCATCAGCACAGCAATGTCAGCATCAGCACAGCAATGTCCCCATCAGCCGTGTCACCCTTAAGCACAGCAATGTCCCCATCAACGATGTCCCCATCAGAACAGCAATGTCCCCATCAGCGGAGTCCCCATTAGCAGCTGATAGGGGCCACCACTGATGGGGACACTGCTGTTGGGGACGCGGCTGATGGGGACACCATTGATGGGGACACCCGTGTCCCTATCAGCGGTGTCCCCATCAGAACAGCAATGGCCAAATCAGAACAGCAATGTCCCCATCAGAAAAGCAATATATTACCATCAAAAAAAAAATATTCCCATCAAAAAAACAATATTCCCATCAGAAAAACAATATTCCCATCATGGGGACACCCACTGATGGGGACGCTGCTGTTGGGGACATTGCTGTGCTGATGGGGACACCACTGATGGGGACGCTGCTGTTGGGGACATTGCTGTGCTGATGGGGACACCACTGATGGGGACACCATTGATGGGGACACCCGTGTCCCTATCAGCGTTGTCCCCATCAGCACAGCAATGTCCCCATCAGCGGTGTCCCCATCAGCACAGCAATGTCCCCATCAGCGGTGTCCCCATCAGCACAGCAATGTCCCCATCAGAACAGCAATGTCAGCAAACTCAGAATACATTTTATTTTGCCCCCTCTCACTCAGAATACATTTTATTTTGCCCCCTCTCACTCACAATACATTTTATTTTGCCCCCTCTCACTCAGAATATATTTTTATTTTGCCCCCTCTCACTCAGAATATATACAATGTGAGAGGGGGCAAAATAAGATATATACAATTTTGCTCCACAGGTGGGGAAAGTGGAATATCGATAAAGAGGGGAAAATGGAATATATACAGAGGGGGCAAAATGGATATAAATAGAGGGGCCCTGTATATATCCATTTTGCCCCCTCTGTATATATTCCATAATCATTTATCCCCTGTGTGTATATATTGCATTTTTGCCCCCTCTGTTATCTGTTTAATTTTTTTTCCATTTTTTTTGCCTTTTTTTCTTATTGAAATATATTTTTGTTCCCCATTGGTCCCCTGTGGAGGATTTCTTGCCTGACATTTAGTTCCATGCCAGGTGCCCCCCTGTGAGTTATAGCCAGGCAGTGGTGGTGTGCACATTTAAAAAAAAAATACTTACCTCGTCAGACTGCTCCGCTCCCGCCTTCTTGCTCTTGCTTGCAGCCCACAATCCTGTCTTCCAGCGTGCGTTGTGTGATCCCGCGAGACCTGGCTGGCGCGATATCACAGCGCCACCAGGCCTGAATGGGTGGAGGCGGAGCCCGAATGGATGGAGGCAGGGCTGGGGTTGGTGGGGCGGCGCAACTACTCACAGAGGCCGGGGGCCCAAGCGACCAGCCATTTACATAAAAATGTTAAAATTACTTGCGATGGGGCGACGGAGCTGCGGGCCCCCCCCACCGCCGGGCCCGGTCGCGGTCGCATCCTCTGCGACCGCGATCGTTACGCCCCTGGGCGGTTGTGCGGATTTGGTTCCTGCAACCTGCCAGCTGCGGGCGGGCCGGATCGAACGCACAATCGGGCCGGATGTGGCCCGCGGGCCGGGGTTTGGAGACCCCTGGCCAAGAGCATCAAGATATCCCCTTGGTATCTGTAAGGCTCAGAGTGGTCCATCAGACAGCTGGCTGGTAAAACATAACTCCTGATTTCAGAGGATATCTTTCTCCCTGTGAAAGGTGTGTGTTCCACTGCTTCAGCTGATGGTTTGTATTGCTCTGCTGCTGAAATACAATTTGATGCTCCCAGTGAGCATTCCTTGAGCTGATATTTCTTCCAAAGGCTGTTCTTCCATTACAAACATTCCAACAATTGTTACACGATGAGTTTATATGACTTATTGGACTGCATCTGAGCTTTCATCAAAACCAGATGATCCATAATAAAGTATATGCACAAAGAAAAGCTTTATAAGGGTCCATTCACACGTCTGTAAGTGTTTTGCGGATCCGCAAAGCACAAACACCTGCAATGTGCGATCCGCAATTTGCGGATCCGCACATCACAGACACTATAATAGAAAATGCCTTTTCTGGTCCGCAATTGCGGACAAGAATAGGACATGTTCTATTTTTTCCAGGAACAAAATTGCGGATCCCGAAAAACGGATCCCGAAAAAACTGATGCGGATCCCGAAAATGCGGATGCGGATCCAGGAAATGTGGATTTGCATTCGTTCCAGCCCCATTGAAAGTGAATGGGTCCGCAAATTGCGGAACGAATGCGGACCCAAATTACGGACGTGTGAATGGACCCTTATTCTTGTTTTTACAAGTCAGGTGGCAGAACTACCAGAACAAGGGCAAAGTAGATAAAACCATTTGTTTCAGGTACTGTCCTAGTTAGCTCACTCACTTTTATATAGCGCTGTTCTTGTCCCAGCAATTCAGTACATTAAGACTTAGCTAGCTGCTTTCTAAGCTAGTGATATACTGGCTTAATAGGGAATCGATCACCAGTTTTGTGGTGCTTCATCTGAAGGCAGCATCAACTGGTGACAGATATCCTGAGGAAACTGCGGGTTACTTAGTTGAATTGACCCAGCGATTTTGGGAAAACCATTGGGTCACTTCAAGTAAGTGTTTTGCTCAGGGGATCTGTCACTAATTTATTCTGCCCTCATTTAGGACAACATCAAACTGGTGACAGATTCCCTTTAAGTGTGAGAATCTTCACTTGTCTGTAAGGACTGGGTAGGTATTTTATCACAAGTCTTGAAATGTCAGCTCTGAAGAACATATTTTTCCTCTGTGGTTTGTTGTTTTGTAGTCAACTATATGTTGTTTGCTATCCTTTGTTGCAGTCATATTTGCTTGGGACCTGGATACTTTCAGCACTTTTTGATATCCTGCTTGTCAAAGCTGTAGAAGTTGTGGCTGATATCACTCTTAGTACTCTGCCTTCTGGATTGTAAGTCTTTTATTCAATGAATAGTATTTTTGAGAAAGATGTGACAACTATGCATTGTGAAACTATTAGGTGTAACTTGAATTACATTGCAGTCATATATTTTATGTAATTCAATTCTTTTATGCTTAACCACAACTTTTCATTTACATGACCTGTTAAAACTGAATCAAGATACTTTCAATTCTACCTATGATAAGAATGAAAGCAGACTATAAAGGTGGCTTCACACACTGCAGATTTTTTTTCCAAAACTTTTCATGACTGAAAATCAGTTCCATTCATTTAAATGAGGTGGCAAGGACATGGATTTCTGCAAGCCCCATCCAGATTAATCGAACTAATTGTCACGAAAAGGTAGGGATAGGTGCAGCCCTGAACTCCACCCACACCTCTATCCCCTACCTGCTTGCACGGTCCGTCCTAACCAACGGGGTACAACTGGGCGGCAGTCCCTAGCTGCACATACGTGCAAGGGCCTAAAGGAAGGAAACAACAAAGGGAGAAAACAAAAGACAAACAGAAAGCACTGAAGCAGAAGCTTCCCAGGCCGGGAAGAACCGCAACGGGAACCAGTGGAAACTGAGGCCAAGAGCGAGGAGGTAACGTAGGCACTAAGGGGTAATACAAGATCGAAGTCAATACAAGCTGAGGTCAGGAGCCAAGAGATCGCGTCAGTACAAGGGGTATCACAAGGTTGAGGTCATATTCAAGCAGAGTTCAAACAAGCAGAAGTCACACATGCAGAGAACGCTAGTGAGGTAACAAGACCAATCACAGGCAACCTGTGGCCAGCAGGTTACCTGTTTAAATAGGTCTAATTGATGCGTCACGTGACCCATGTCCAGCATATTTATAAACCTGAGCGCCGACTCATTGACATCGGCTCTCAGTTCCCCCCTGCTCTTTGTCTAGGGGATGAACGACGCCGGCCACGCTGAAGAGGCGTGCTTGGCCGGGTCCTCCCCGCCCCTTGTTACTATGGCGACGAGGATGCCGGCCGCATCCTCGCTCCTCCTCATGAACGGGATGCCGGCGGCGCTGCAGGGAGAGAGAGCGTCGCCGGCTCCCCGTTACACTAATCTTCAGTAGCAGGAATTTCTACAACAAAATTCACAGCATGTGAAGGCACCCAAATACAGTATTATGATTGGGAAGTTAGGCCAAAAATTGAAGATGGTGCCTCATAGCTACACAGTTTTGGGGGTATGTACCAAAACTGGCACAAAAGAAAATTGGTGGGTTGCTGGTTTTCCAAGGAAAATGTTTATTTAAAGATGGTTACCGCTCCAGAGAGGAGTGGGCATCATAGCTGCTGAGTTTGTGCTGATTCACACAGCAGACATCGGTGCTAATGTCTGCGATTGGAAATAATGGCAATCACAGATATTTAACCCTTCAGAAGCTGTGGCCCGAACGGCTTCCCCATGCGATGATCGTTCTCTCTAATAGCCTGCATTTGAAGAGTTCCAGGCTAAAATTCCCACTAAATTGAACTGAAAATCCCTTACATTGCAGTGTAACGGACAAGCGATCTAAGGATTGTATATCCCTTCCCCCTTTCCCTAATTATACAAATATGGTATCGTTGTAATCGTACTGACCCAGAGAATGAAGGGTACAGGCCAGTTTTACTGCATAGAGAACGCCTTAAAAACAAAACCCATAAAACTATGGCGGAATTTTACTTTTTTTTTTTTTTATTTCACCCTATTTGGACTTTTTTTTTCCAGTTTTCTACTACATCATATGCAATATTAAATGGTGCCATTACAAAGTACAACTTGTCTCACAAAAAACAAGCCCTTATACGACTATGTGAATGAAAAAATTAAAAAGTTATGGTTCCAGGAAGGCAGGGCGGAAAACAAAAAAACGCAAAAACAGAAAACCGCTGCATTATGAAGGATTTTAAAACCATGCCAGAATATGTAAAAAATATTAAAGAATCATTACTCACCTCCACTTATCCATCTGATGCTGCTCCGGTCCCTGCTGCTCTGCACTTCCTGTCCTGGCTCAACACAGCCAGAAATGCTGGGAAAGGCCCACTCTGCAAATCACATGCCACTTTCAGATATCACAGATGGTGTTGAACCATTCTGAATATTAAAGGGGAAGATAAGACCTAGTGATACAGTCCTGATCAAAAGTTTAAGACCACTTGAAAAATGGCGAAAAATAATATTTAGCATGGCTGGATCTTAAAGGGAACCTGTCACCGGGATTTTGTGTATAGAGCTGAGGACATGTTTCGCTAGATGACCGCTAGCACATCCGCAATACCCAGTCCCCATAGCTCTGTGTGCTTTTATTGTGTAAAAAAACCGATTTGATACATATGCAAATGAACCTGAGATGAGTCCTGTCCCTGACTCATCTCAGGAACAGGACTCATCTCAGGTTAATTTGCATATGTATCAAATCGGTTTTTATTACACAATAAAAGCACACAGAGCTATGGGGACTGGGTATTGCGGATGTGCTAGCGGCCATCTAGCAACCCATGTCCTCAGCTCTATACACAAAATCCCGGTGACAGGTTCCCTTTAACAAGGTTCCAAGTAGAGATTCAACATGCAACAAGAAGAAATGGGAGTGAGACAAAACATTTTTTGAGCATTCAATTTAATGAAAACAACGATTAAGCTGAAACAGGCTGTTTTTTTAGCTGATCAAAAGTTTAGGACCACACCTCCAAAAAAAAACTAAACCCCCTCAAAACAGAAATCCAATTTCCAAACATGAACTCAGTAATGAGTAGCTCTGCTGTTATTGTTTATCACTTCCAAAATTTGTTTCGGCATGCTTGATGCAAGTGTTTCCATGAGGTGAGTGGGAACATTTCTCCAAGTGGTGAAGACGGCCGCACGAAGGCCATCTACTGTCTGGAACTGTTGTCCTTTTTTGTAAACTTCCCTTGCCACCCATCCCCAAAGGTTCTCAATTGGATTTAGATCAGGGGAACACGCAGGATGGGCCAGAGTGATATTATTCTCCTGGAAGAAGTCTCTTGTCCTGCGGGCATTGTGTACTGTAGCGTTGTCCTGTTGAAAAACCCAGTCGTTACCACACAGACGATGGCCCTCAGTCATGAGGAATGCTCTCTGCAACATCTGGACATAGCCAGCGGCCGTTTGACGCCCCTGCACTTCCTGAAGCTCCATTGTTCCACTGAAGGAAAAAGCATCCCAGACCATTATGGCGCCCCCTCCACTGTGGCGCATAGAAAACATCTCAGGTGGGATCTGCTTGTCCTGCCAGTAACGTTGGAAACCATCAGGACTATTAAGGTTAAATTTTTTATCATCAGAGAATAAAACTTTCTTCCACCTTTGAATGTCCCATGTTTGGTGCTCTCTTGCAAAGTCCAAACGAGCAGTTCTGTGGCGTTCAAGGAGACGAGGTCTTTGAAGACGTTTTTTGTTTTTGAAGCCCTTCAGTCTCAGATGCCGTCTGATGGTTATGGGGCTGCAGTCAGCACCAGTAAGGGCCGTAATTTGGGTCGAGGATCATCCAGTGTCTTGACGGACAGCCAATTGGATCCTCCGGCTCAGTGCTGATGAAATTTTTTTTGGTCTTCCACTTGACTTTTTTGTTCCATAACCCTCAGGATCATTTAAGAAATTCCAAATGACTGTCTTACTGCATCCCACCTCAGCAGCGATGGCGCGCTGTGAGAGACCCTGCTTATGCCGTTCAACAACCCGACCACATTCAAAAAGGGAGAGTTTTTATGCCTTTGCCATCACAACGTGTGACTACCTGACAGAAAATGACAATGAATCCACATCTTTGCACAGATTTGATCTTTTAAAGGCATGTGGTCCTAAAATTTGGATCAGCTGAAAAACAGCCTGTTTCAGTTTTAATCGTTATTTTCAATTAATTGAATGCTCAAAAAATGTTTTGTCTCACTCTCATTTCTTCTTGTTGCATGTTGAAGCTCTACTTGGAACCTTGTTAACCCCGCAATCTGTATATATACGTGATAGCTGCACATACCCCGTGCAGCTACCACGTGTATAGACGTCAAGCCAGCTCTTTAATCCAAGCACTGCAAAGCGCTTTGATTAAAGCTTCTGCCCCTGTCCTGCTGCTGTCACGGACAGCATACAGTCTAGTAATGTCGGCAAGGGACCAATCAGAGTGGCCCCTTGCCGACAATCAATCCGATTGGTTAGTCTGTGCAGACTAACCAATCGGATCGCGGCAGTGAAAAAATGCCGGTTTCAGGCTCTGATCTGCGCTCTGCAGATCAGAGCTTGAAATCAGGTAATGTGTCCTCGTGCCCCCCCCCCCGATCTGTGCCCCTCCAAGCCCCCCCTTGTGTCCGCCTGCCGCTGAAGCGCTTATCTCCTGCCTCCTGCAGTCCGCCCCCTCCCCGCCCCATACATTCCTCCTGCCCCTTCAATACTGGCCGTGACACACTCAATGCTGGCCCCTCAATGCTGGCCAGCGCTGCCCCCATGCTGTGCGGTCCCCCTGCTGTGTGTGATGGCGGCGGCTCCATTCCTGAGCCGCAGCCATCAGCAGAGAGTGTCAGCTCTATGCTGACACTCTGCTGTAACCCCATAGATGCCACGGCAGCGGCATCCATGGGGTTAATAGAGGGAGGGGGCTCCCTCTCTCCACCATCGGGGCTGCTGCGCCGCGAATGCAGCGCCCGATGGTTGCCATGGCAACCAGACGCTTTGCAAAAGTGTCCGCTGTTGCCACCTACAGGGCATCTGATTGTATTATACTTTGCAATGCAAGAGCATTGCAAAGTATAGTACAGCCATCAGCCCCACTGGATCTTCAAGATCCAAGAGGGACTTGATAAACAAAAAAAAGTGAAAATAATAAAAGTAAAAATAAATAAATAAATAAATGTAAAATTTAAAAAATAAATTGCTTTTTCCTATAAAAAAAAAACAAAAAAAAAACTACACATATTAGGTATCACTGTGTCCGTAACGACCGTCTCTATAAATATATCACATGATAGACCCCGTCTGATAAACACCATAAAAAAAACTGTAAAAAAAGCCATTTTTGTCACTTTACATCACAAAAAGTGCAACAGCAAGCGATCAAAAAGGCTTATGACCCCCAAAATAGTACCAATCAAACCGTTACCCCGTCCCGCAAAAGATGATACCCTATTTAAACCAAAAAATAAAAAAGCTATGGCTCTCAGACTATGGAGACACTAAAACATAATTTTTTGGTTTCAGAAATGCTATTATTGTGTAAAGCTTAAACACATAATAAAAATACATATTAGGTATTGCCACGTCCGTAACGTTCTGCTCTATAAAACTGTCACATGACCTAACCCCTCAGATAAACGCTGTAAAAATAAATAAATAAAAACTGTTCCAAAACAGCCAATTTTTTGGTCAACTTGCCCCATAAAGTGTAATAATGAATGATCAAAAAATCCTATGTTCCCAAAAATGGTACCAATAAAAACCTCAACTCTTTCTGCAAAAAACGAGCCCCTGCACAAGACGATCGGCAGAAAAATAAAAAACGGTGCCAAAACAGCCATTTTTCAGTTACCTTGCCTCACAAAAAACTTAATATAGAGCAATTAAAAAATCATATGTACCCCAAAATAGTACCAATAAAACTGGCACCTTATCCCCTAGTTTCCAAAATAGGGTCACTTTTTGGGAGTTTCTACTGTATGGGTGCATCAGGGGGGCTTTAAATGGGACATGGCATCTAAAATCAGTTTAGCAAAATCTGCCTTCCAAAAACCATACGGCGTTCCTTTCCTTCTGCCCCCTGCCGTGCGCCCTTACATCAGTTTACGACCACATGTGGGGTGTTTCTGTAAACCGCAGAATCAGGGTAATAAATGTTGAGTTTTGTTTGGCTGTTAACCCTCAATTTGTTAAAGAAAAAAATGTAATAAAATGGAAAATCTGCCAAAAAAGTGAAATTTAGAAATTTCATCTCCATTTTCCTTTAATTCTTGTGGAACACCTAAAGGGTTAACAAAGTTAGTAAAATCAGTTTTGAGTAACTTGAGGGGTGTAGTTTCTACAATGGGGTAATTTATGGGGGGTTTCCACTATGTAAGCCCCACAAAGTGACTTCAGACCTGAACCTGGTCCTTAAAAAGTGGGTTTTGGAAATTTTCTTAAAAATTTGAAGAATTGCTTCTAAACTTCTAAGCCTTGTAACGTCCTAAAAAAATAAAATGACATTTCCAAAACGATGCCAACATAAAGTAGACATATGGGAAATGTTAAGTAGTAAATATTTTATTAGGTATGACTTTCTGTTTTAGAAGCAGAGAAATTGAAATTTTTAAAATTGTGAATTTTTCTATTTTTTTTATAAATATGGGATTTTTTCATAAATAAAGGTGAAATATATTGACTCAAATTTATGACTATCATGAAGTACAATATGTCACGAGAAAACAATCTCAGAATGGCTTGGATAAATAAAAGTGTTCCAAAGCAATTACCACATAAAGTGACGCATGTCAGATTTGTAAATTTTGACCTGGACACTGGGGCATCAATGACCCATGGTCATGAAAGGGTTAAGATCCAACAATGTAAAATATGATTTTTTGCCATTTTTCAAGTGGTCTTAAACTTTTGATCAGGACTGTATGAATCCTAGTGTTAGCGAGCAATTATGTAGTTTTGACCTTAGATTTAGGTTCTACTATTGCTCGTGTGGCATCAGGCATGTCATAGCTTAATATTGTATGGTGCTGATGTTAGCTAGGATAACGTATGTATATTAAATACTACCATATGCAATGCTTTACAGTAAGGTTTTCTTGTCTTGTCCTGTGATACATAGTGAAAAAATAAATTCTCATATCCTTGGGTTAAAAGGAATAAAAATGTACACTCATTTATTTCATATACATGTAAAACAAAAAATCCACTGATCATATCATCTCACTGTTGACATTGCTTAAGGAGCGAATACTGCCTGACCGCATACTTTTCCTTCGCACACTGCGTAGATAGTTTCTGTACCAGATAACGCTAATGACTCTAGCCTGGAACTGCTTGGAGACAATGTAATATAAGATAACATCTAGACATGTACTAATGTTCATCAGGAAGGTGGACACCTTTCCCCATGCAATGTAGTATTCTTGTGGTTCCTGAATCATTATTAGTAGAAAGCACACATGAAATGGCACAAAGCACACCAAAACCTGCACGATCAGAGTCACTATGATCCGTATTGACTTCTTCTTTGCTTTAGGCTTGAGTCGAGATGTTCTACCACTGATCAGACTGTAGATTATGATACTATAACACCCTATCATAATTAGCAGAGGAATCAGGAAAAAGAATATTAGGCGAGCAAAGTTCAGGATTCTGTTTTGCGTGAAGTGGACAATGTCAAACAGTTTAAAACAAGTGGTAAAATTAAATTCTTTATCGGGGTCGTCGTTTATAAAAAGCAAAGGGGATGTGGTTACAACAGTCATTATCCAAATCCCAAAGCATGCTGTCATTGCTTTCGAAATGTTCTTAAGTTCTTTGATGTGTTTGGGCTGCATAATAGCCATGTATCGATCCGCACTAATAAAGGCAAGCAACCACAAAGTGACACTTGGGTAAAAAATGGTGATAGCACCCATGATCCGGCAGAATAGGTCTCCGAAGGGCCAGAGTTGTTTGGCATAGTATACTATACGGAAGGGGACAAACAAGAGAAACATTAAATCGAGCAGTGCCACGTTCATCATGTACACGGTTACAGTTGTTCTTTTCTTAGTCGTGCAGCTAAAGACCCACAGTGCTGTGATATTAACAAACAGTCCGACAGGCAGAACAATACTGTAATATACAAGGGCAGCAATTCCATATTCGTCAAACTGCCAGAAGTATGGCGTAAGGGTTTGGCTTTGATTTCCATTCTCCATTATGATCTCTCACAGAAAAAACGTGGTCCCTAGAGGAACAGAAAGAGACACTATATGAATTCTTGTGGCAAGTGCACCTGATCATAATTTACAAGTCGCAGTTACATTTATTTAAAGGGGTTCTCTCATGACTAATGTAAAAAATTAAAATCATACATCATATAGTTCAAGACCATCTCTTTCTAACAAAAAAAAAAAGAGATCCAGAGATCTCCCCATGCATTGCTCTGATAGATTTATATCAAGCTGACAGCTCAAGGGGAGTGTGTCTTCTACTGCAGCTCAGGGGGCGTGTCTCAGCTCTCCCTATCACAGCTCAGGAGGCAGTTGAAGGATGAAACAGAGCATGTGCGGCCTTCTCAGTGAGCGGACAAAGAAATAAGAAAAAAGCTAACTTCAGGTGGCGCTATGCTGATATATTGTATTGAATAACTCAGTGGCTATGCTAAATTTTTTATTACATGCAATTACAAAAGTATTCAGATGCAGGTGCTGGTTTGCAAACTGTAGAATATTTTTTGTGGGACAACCCCTTTAAGCAAATATTTACATGATATAGAGTCTATTAAAAATAGTCAACGCTTGGACTTTTTATGGGTCAATTGTACCCTAATTGTGATGGAACATAACTTTTAATCCCCATGTTAAAACCAATAAATCTAAAAAATGATGGTGGTCATTTTCTGGTTATGCCGGAAGAAATCAACCTACCCTTGAAGTTAGGTTGCCCTTTTTTAGAGCAGTAGAAGATGACGGATGGGAGCTTCACACTTTTCAGGGCAGGTGATCTACCGGAGGCCATCGTAGGGCAACCCCAGGGCAAGGTTGATCTCTTCCAGCATAGCCACATCACAAAATGAAAACCACATGCCTTGATGCCAACATGAGTCTTTGTGGATAACCATACAGTATGTGTGAATCTGGTTCAATGAGTTTATTGCAATGCTGTAATCTACTGTATTTCTCTTTAACCACTGTAATTTTTAATGCTTATCCGTTTTAACTTATACTGTAGATCAAAAGTTATGTTTTAGAGACATTTTTCTGCATTGATTCATACTGTATATATTGTGTACAGCCCACTGTCCTGTCCCATCCCAGGAAACCCATCTAAAAGTGTTAAAGAAAACAAAATTACCCTTTAAAGGGGTTTATGTCATGATTGATATACAAAATGAAAATTGGACATCATGCAGTTACATGAGCACCTCTTTGTAATAAAGCTAGAACCAGTCCTGTACTTGACTTGGTCTGGTACATTCTCTTCAGGCTTGCAGCTCAGGGGCATGCCCTTTCTCAGGAGGCATGTTCTTTATTCTGTAGCTGTCTACTTATCACAGCTCAGGGGGTGTGCATTTTTCCTGCAGCTCTTTCGCTTTAACCCCTTAAGGACTTAGGACGTATCGGTACGGCATGGATCCCGAGTCCTTAAGGACCCATGACGTACCGATACGTCATAACTTGAAATCTGTATTCCGGCGCCCGAGGGGTTAATCGGAACGGGATTTCGGCTGAAATCATTCAGCCGGCATCCCGTAACAATGCAGGGGGGGGGTCATTTGACCCCCCCGCATCGGCGATTGCAGAAAACCGCAGGTCAATTCAGACCTGCGGTTTGCTGCGCTTTGTGCAGTTTCTGATCCCCGCGGGCCCTGACCGCGGGGATCAGAAGCTTTAGTGTCCCTAAAATATATATTTTACACCCCCCCCTGCACCCCTGCACCCCCCCCTGCACCATCGCGATCCCCCGCCCGCCTCCCCTTGTATAATCGTTGGTCTCTAGTGGGTATACCAGGGTGCCAGCACATTGCTGGCACCCTGGTATAAACGGCTGACATCGATGATGCGATGTCAGCCGTTTAACCCTTTCCATACAGCGGTCCGTACGGACCGCTGTATGGAAAAAGTTAACAGTAAGAGGGAGCTCCCTCCCTCTCCCATCGGGGGGCTGCTGTGCCTTTGCAGCCCCCCGATGGAAAGGGAGAGAGCCCCCAGAGAGCCCCCCTCAGCCCTGTGCTTACCCTTCCCCGTCTGCGAAGTTCTGACAACTACTGAGCAGACGGGGAAGGTTCCCATGGCAACAGGACGCCTCTCAGGCATCCTGCTGTCCATGGTGCTGAACAGATCTGTGCTAAAGGCAGAGATCTGTTCAGACAAAGTGTAAGTAAAATACATTACTGTACAATATATATTGTTCTGTACTGTATTATACAGACATCAGACCCACTGGATCTTCAAGAACCAAGTGGGTCTGGGTCAAAAAAAAAAGTGAAAAAAAGTGAAAAAAAAGTAAAAATCCAAAAACACATTTATCACTGATTAAAAATGAAAAAAATAAAATTCCCTACACATGTTTGGTATCGCCGCGTCCGTAACGACCTGATCTATAAAACGGTCATGTTACTTTCCCCGCACGGTGAACGCCATAAAAATAAAAAAATAAAAACTATTAGGAAATTGAAATTTTGCCCACCTTACTTCCCAAAAAAGGTAATAAAAGTGATCAAAAAAGTCGCATGTACGCCAAAATAGTACCAATCAAACCGTCATCTCATCCCGCAAAAATCATACCCTACCCAAGATAATCGCCCAAAAACTGAAAAAACTATGGCGCTTAGACTATGGAAACACTAAAACATGATTCTTTTGGTTTCAAAAATGAAATCATTGTGTAAAACTTAAATAAATAAATAAAAAGTATACATATTAGGTATTGCCGCGTCCGTATCGACCGGCTCTATAAAAATATCACATGACCTAACCCCTCAGGTGACCACCGTAAAAAAATAAAAATAAAAACGGTGTAAAAAAAGCAATTTTTTGTCATCTTACGTCACAAAAAGTGTAATAGCAAGTGATCAAAAAGTCATATGCACCCCAAAATAGTGCCACTCAAACCGTCATCTCATCCCGCAAAAAATGAGACCCTACTTAAGATAATCGCCCAAAAACTGAAAAAACTATGGCTCTTAGACTATGGAGACACTAAAACATTTTTTTTGTTTTAAAAATGAAATCATTGTGTAAAACTTACATAAATAAAAAAAATTGCATACATATTAGGTATCGCCGCGTCCGTGACAACCTGCTCTATAAAATTACCACATGATCTAACCTGTCAGATGAATGTTGTAAATAACAAAAAAAAAAACGTGCCAAAAAATCTATTTCTTGTTACCTTGCCGCACAAAAAAGTGTAATATAGAGCAACCAAAAATCAAATGTACCCTAAACTAGTACCAACAAAACTGCCAACCTATCCCGTAGTTTCTAAAATGGGGTCACTTTTTTGGAGTTTCTACTCTAGGGGTGCATCAGGGGGGCTTCAAATGGGACATGGTGTCAAAAAAACCAGTCCAGCAAAATCTGCCTTCCAAAAACCGTATGGCATTCCTTTCCTTCTGCGCCATGCCGTGTGCCCGTACAGCGGTTTACGACCACATATGGGGTGTTTCTGTAAACTACAGAATCAGGGCCATAAATAATGAGTTTTGTTTGGCTGTTAACCCTTGCTTTGTAACTGGAAAAAAAATATTAAAATGGAAAATCTGCCAAAAAAGTGAAATTTTGAAATTGTATCTCTATTTTCCATTAAATCTTGTGCAACACCTAAAGGGTTAACAAAGTTTGTAAAATCATTTTTGAATACCTTGAGGGGTGTAGTTTCTTAGATGGGGTCACTTTTATGGAGTTTCTACTCTAGGGGTGCATCAGGGGGGCTTCAAATGGGACATGGTGTCAAAAAACCAGTCCAGCAAAATCTGGCTTCCAAAAACCATACGGCGCACCTTTCCCTCTACGCCCTACTGTGTGCCCGTACAGTAGTTTACGGCCACATATGGGGTGTTTCTGTAAACTACAGAATCAGGGCAATAAAGATACAGTCTTGTTTGGCTGTTAACCCTTGCTTTGTTAGTGGAAAAAATGGGTTAAAATGGAAAATTAGGCAAAAAAAAGAAATTCGCAAATTTCATCCCCATTTGCCAATAACTCTTGTGCAACACCTAAAGTGTTAACGAAGTTTGTAAAATCAGTTTTGAATACCTTGAGGGGTGTAGTTTATAGAATGGGGTCATTTTTGGGCGGTTTCTATTATGTAAGCCTCGCAAAGTGACTTCAGACCTGTAGTGGTCCCTAAAAATTGGGTTTTTGTAAATTTCTGAAAAATTTCAAGATTTGCTTCTAAACTTCTAAGCCTTATAACATCCCCAAAAAATAAAATATCAATCCCAAAATGCTACAAACATGAAGTAGACATATGGGGAATGTAAAGTAATCACAATTTTTGGGGGTATTACTATGTATTACTGAAGTAGAGAAACTGAAAGTTTGAAATTTGATAATTTTTCTAAATTTTTGGTAAATATGGTATTTTTTTATGCAAAAAAATTAACTTTTTTGACCCAATTTTAGCAGTGTCATGAAGTACAATATGTGACGAAAAAACAATCTCAGAACGGCCTGGATAAGTCAATGCGTTTTAAGGTTATGAGCACTTAAAGTGACACTGGTCAGATTTGCAAAAAATGGCCAAGTCCTTAAGGTGAAATAGGGCTGAGTCCTTAAGGGGTTAAGTGCCATAGCGTCTAACAGCACATATGGCTAATGGGAGTTGAAGGATGAAACTGAGCATGTGCGACCACCTCAGTAAATGGAGGTGCACCTTACTGCACAGATTAAACACCAGGGGGCGCCATTATAATGAAGTAAAAAGAATATCTCACAACTAGAGCATTTTGTAACAGAGAGTAATTTACAAAAGTAATTACATTTTCATGCTGATTTATACAGTGGATATAAAAAGTCTACACACCCCTGTTAAAATGTCAGGTTTCTGTGATGCAAAAAAATTAGACCAAGATAAATCATTTCAGAACTTTTTCCACCTTTAATGTGACCTATAAAATGTACCACTCAATTGAAAAACAAACTGAAATCTTTTAGGTGGAGGGAAGAATACAAAAAAAACAAAAAAAAATGTGGTTGCATAAGTGTGCACACCCTCTTATAACTGGGGATGTAGGTGTGAATTAAGCAATCACATTCAAAATCATGTTAAATAGGAGTCAGCATACACCTGCCATCATTTAAAGTGCCTCTGATTAACCCAAATAAAGTTCAGCTGCTCTAGTTGGTCTTTACAGAGAGCTTCCAAAGCATTAGAGGGATCTCATTGTTAAAAGGCATCAGTCAGGAGAAGGGTACAGAAGAATTTCCAAGGCATTAGATATACCATGGAACACAGTGAAGACAGTCATCATCAAGTGGAGAAAATATGGCACAACAGTGACATTACCAAGAACTGGACGTCCCTCCAAAATTGATGAAAAGACGAGAAGAAAACTGGTCTGGGAGGCTACCAAGAGTCCTACAGCAACATTAAAGGAGCTGCAGGAATATCTGGAAAGTACTGGCTGTGTGGTACATGTGACAACAATCTCCCGTATGCTTCATATGTCTGGGCTATGGGGTAGAGTGGCAAGACGAAAGCCTTACGAAGAAAAACATCCAAGCCAGGCTACATTTTGCAAAAACACATCTGAAGTCTCCCAAAAGCATGTGGTAAAAGGTGTTATGGTCTGATGAAACCAAAGTTGAACTTTTGGCCATAATTCCAAAAGATATGTTTGGCGCAAAAACAACACTGTACATCACTAAAAGAGCACCATACCCACAGTGAAGCATGGTGGTGGCAGCATCATGCTTTGGGGCTGTTTTTCTTCAGCTGGAACTGGGGCCTTAGTTAAACTAGAGGGAATTATGAACAGTTCCAAATACCAGTCAATATTGGCACAAAACCTTCAGGCTTCTGCTAGAAAGCTGAACATGAAGAGGAACTTCATCTTTCAGCATGACAACGACCCAAAGCATACATCCAAATCAACAAAGGAATGGCTTCACCAGAAGAAGATTAAAGTTTTGGAATGGCCCAGCCAAAGCCCAGACCTGAATCCGATTGAAAATCTGTGGGGTGATCTGAAGAGGGCTGTGTACAGGCAATGCTCTCGCAATCTGACAGATTTGGAGTGTTTTTGCAAAGAAGAGTGGGCAAATCTTGAGTTGTACAGTTTATAGGTCACATCAAAGGTGAAAAAAGTTCTGAAATGATTTATCTTTGTCTCATTTTTTTACATCACAGAAACCTGACATTTTAAAAGGGGTGTGTAGACTTTTTATATCCACTGTATATATAAAGTAACATTTAATGGTGGCACAACCCCTTTAAGTTTGCCACTACTCTAATGCCCACTGCTTTGGTCTTCGCTGTTTCTGCTAGGTGGCACATGCCAGACAGTAATTGGTTTCAGTGGTCACGTAAATGGTGAACGTGACATCATCATAATGAGACTAGTAGGGATTGGGTCAGCAGTATATGTAAAGGGAGAGTAATATGTTTTTTGTTCTGTTTTATACAGGTTCCAGCCCTATGCCAATTAAAAGTTTTTCATTTGACCACTTTTTAGAGATTTGCCAGTGTAGAAAAAGTATAGTAAAAAAAAATATATAATTTTACACAGTAAAGTGGTGATCTCCAACCTGTGGCTCTCCAGTTGTAGCTGTCAGGACATGCCATGTGTTGACGTTTCTGTAGTTACTATATATAAAGGAAGGAGAAAGATCCTTATTCTCACAGTTGCACTGATGCAATGAAAATAGATTAGACATAAACCATATATTGCAGAACATCGTTTTACTTTGTCTGTTGAACGCAGCTTTCTTTATTCTCTTGTTTTGGCTCAAGAACACTTTTTCACCATCATTTTTGGGGGGTTTGTTTTTATAGTGTTCACTGTGTGCTAAAAATGACACGGTGACCTCTTTCTGCAGGTCAGTATGATTACGGCAATACCAAATTTATATAGCTTTTACTATGTCCCACTGAATAAAAAAAACTTTCAACTTTTTCTTTGCATCTCCATATTTAAATTTAATATTTTTGTGTTTTTTATATTTTTAAAAACTAATTATTACCTACCTGAGGGCTTAACAGGGAGTTTGTTATGGCAGGCCTGGAAACCTTCACAAGGCCCAGGTCGCCAAAGTATCAGATTGCAACCTGCGATGTTGATCATCGCAGGTGCACCAGTCAGAGGGCAAATGAAAGCCCCCTCCCTCTATCTAACCCCTCACTATTGACTGTGGCATCTGGGAAGTTAACTGACTGGGATCTGAGTCTTCTCCGATCTCAGTTATTGCCGGTGAGTGTCAGCATGGTATCTCAGATAACAGTAAGCGATGACAGGCAAAGAAGCTTTTCAGGCATCCTCCATGCCATCCCAATAGGATTGGTCTGCTTATCTGCTCTTTGACGGTTTTTCCTTGTGCACAACCACATTTACCATGTTTGGGATGAGAAAAAAAAAAACTATTTAAAGGGTGTTCCAGTAATTTGAAGTTATCCCGTAGATATCTATTAGATTGATAGGAATCCTACCTCTGGGTCCCCCACCATTCACCAAGAGCGCGCCCCTGTACCCCGCAGAGACCCCAAAATCTCCAGCAGTTGCATAGAGATGGATTGAACTTGCCCTGCTTCACCATTCATTTCAGGGGCCACTGTGGGGTATGAGAACAGCATTCTTCAAATTAGTGGTGGTCCAAGTGGTGGGACCCCTGTTGATCTAATAGATATCCTTATCCTCTATAACTTCAGATTGCCGAAACACCCTTTAAATAGTTTTTCCATCCCAAACATGGTAAATAGGGTTGTACACAAAGAAAAACCTTCAAAGAGCAGATGGAGAGACCAATTCTACTGGGATGGCATGGAGGATGCCTGATAAGCTGAGATGTAATGTGTTTTGTACTTCTAGTGTTCTAGTTACAAAGTTTTGTTCCTTTGTGCCTTGTTACTACTTATTTGAATCACTTGTCTATGTAAAGAAATGTTCTGACTACCAAACATTTTAATTAATGTCACAGCAGCAGTCCAAATAAGGACAGAAATCCTGTGTTATTAAAGGGACTTTTGTAGGATGGAAAGTTCCCTTTGCATGCCAGGCAATGCTTACTGTCGTGTAAGTAAATCACTTTCTGCAATTTAAACTTTACTGGTAATTAATGAACAAATAATCTTACTTGAAGAAGACTCGGCAGCGTTTGGGACCACAGCCACATGTAAAACAATTTTACTTCAAACACGCTCTAGTGACTAATTTCATCTTCTAAAAATAAACGCTTAAGATTGTTAGTGTGTTCAGCGAAATCTTTCCTGTAAGTCTCTCACAAAGTGGTTAACTTTTAGTTCTCTTAAGGTACTTTCACACCAGCATTATTCTTTTCTGGCACTGAGTTCCGTCCTAGGGGCTCAATACCGGAAAAGAACTGATCAGTTTTATCCTAATGCATTCTGAATGGAGAGCAATCCGTTCAGGATGCATCAGGATGTCTTCAGTTCAGTCTTTTTTACTTTTCTGGACGGAGATAACACTGCAACATGCTGCGGTTTTATCTCCGTCCAAAATTCCGGAACACTTGCTGGAATTATTTCCCATTGAAATGCATTAATGCCGATCCGGCCCCGAGTGTTCCGGCAAAACAGATCCGGCATTGCAGTCTGCGCATGCTCAGACCACAAAAAATGTGAAAAAATAAATAAATGCCGGATCCGTTTTTCCGGATGACACCTGAGAGACAGATCCGCCATTTCAATGCATTTGTCATACGGATCAGGATGACTGAACGTCATCAGTTTGTATACGTTTTGACGGATCTGCCTGCCGGAATTCTCTGCCGCAAGTGTGAAAGTACCCTTACTATATTTTTGATTTAACTTTCTGCTATAAATTGTCTTATCTGAAAAGTATTAGTAGAGGTTGTCCACTTCCTTTCGGCCACACTGCCCCACATTGCTGGACCTGAGGAGGGAAGCGTACTTGACTTGCCGCAGTGGTGACGTGTCTCCCATGCGTCATGCCCATGATCACATGATGCATGGGGGACATATCATCTCTACAGTGTGGCTCCCGTCAAACTGGATATTGACGAGTGAGACCAGAGAGTGGCAGCGGGGGACAGAAAGAACTGGAATCCGGCAGGTAAGTCGGTGATGTGGGGGATCTGGCTGAAAGGACACCTGAAGGTGGACAACTTGTTTAAAGATTCATTAAAGGGGGTCTCTAACCATATAAAAAACTGTGGCAGTCGATTTCAAATGGGGTAAAAAAAATAAGAGATGCTTATACTCATTGATCCCCTGCCACTGCTGTTACGGCAGTTCCTGCGTCCCCACTGCGGTCTACTTTTTGTTGACGTCCCAACTCAGCAAAAAATGACTGTCCATGCCCCTCAGCCAGTGACAGCTATTTCCTGGCCTGTCGGGATGGGAGCAGAAAGTGGAGCGTAGTATGGACCTGGACCTGGACATGGGTGTGGTGATTGGTGAGGTAAGTACACTATAAGCTCCCACTGCCACACTTTTTTTAGATGGCTGGTAAACCACTTTAAAGAGGTCTTCCGTTTTAATGATTACATTTATTTATGTAAAGAATAGGATGTTGAACAATTTTCTAATATACATCTGTCACGTACAGGAACCGCCCTATCACGTGACCCGGGTGCGACTGCCAAGGGTCGATCTATTTCACGCACTCAATCTCTCTGTCCCCTACACACAGGCCTCAGATTGAGCCTCGATCACACCCTGACACAGCCTCTCATGCAACCCAACACACCACCATCTGTGACATTTAAATCAATACACCGATTAACCCCTTCAGGACCCTGCCATTTTTCACTTTAAGGCCTCTTTCACACGGGCGTTGCGGGAAAATGTGCGGGTGCGTTTCGGGAACACCCGCGATTTTTCCGCGCGAGTGCAAAACATTGTAATGCGTTTTGCACTCGCGTGAGAAAAATCGTGCATGTTTGGTACCCAAACCTGAACTTTTTCACAGAAGTTCGGGCTTGGGTTAGGTGTTGTGTAGATGTTATTATTTTCCCTTATAACATGGTTCTAAGGGAAAATAATAGCATTCTGAATACAGAATGCTTAGTAGGTGATCAATTGAGGGTTAAAAAAAAAATTAAAAAATTAACTCACCTTTTCCTCTTGTTCGTGTAGTTCCCGGTCTCTTCTTTACTTCTTTAATGATGAGCTGTGGGCTAAAGGACCTTTGATGACGTCAGATCACATGCTCCAATCACATGGTACATCACCGTGGTGATGGACCATGTGATTGGAGCATGTGATCTGACGTTACCACAGGTCCTAGCCAGTATTTTCATCTTTTAAGAAGTAAAGAAGAGACCGGGAACTACGCGAACAAGAGGAGAATGTGAGTTAATTATTATTATTTTTTTTTTAACCCTCAATTGATCACCTACTATGCATTCTGTATTCAGAATGCTATTATTTTCCCTTATAACCATGTTATAAGGGAAAATAATACAGTGAATAGACTGTCGCCTAGCAACCATGCGTGAAAATCGCACCGTATCCGCACTTGCTTGCGGATGCTTGCGATTTTCACGCAACCCCATTCACTTCTATGGGGCCTGCGTTGCATGAAAAATGCAGAATATAGAGCATGCTGCGGTTTTCACGCAACGCATAAGTGATGCGTGAAAATCACCGCTCATGTGAACAGCCCCATAGAAATGAATGGGTCGGTATTCAGTGCGGGTGCAATGCATTCAACTCGCGCATCGCATCCGTGCGGAATACTCGCCCGTGTGAAAGGGGCCTAAGGACCAGGCCATATTTTGCATATCTGACATGTGTCACTTTATGTGGTAATAAATATAAAACGCTTTTACTTATCCAAGCCATTCTGAGATTGTTTTCTAATCACATATTGTACTTCATGACAGTGGTGAATTTGAGTCAAAATATTTCATTTTTATTTATTAAAAAAACCAATTTTACAAAAAATTTGGAAAAATTCACAATTTTCTAAATTTCTATTTCTCTGCTTTTAAAACAGATAGTGATACCTCCTAAAATAGTTATTACTTTACATTCCCCATATGTCTACTTCATGTTTGGATCATTTCGTAAATTACATTTTCTTTTTTTGGGGACGTTAGAAGGCTTAGAAGTTTAGAAGCAAATCTTTAAATTTTTAAGAAAATTTACAAAACCCAATTTTTAAGGACCAGTTCAGGTCGGAAGTCACTTTGTGGGGCTTACATAATAGAAACCACCCACAAATGGCCTTTTTGAAACTACACCCCTCAAGGTATTCAAAACTGATTTTACAAACTTTGTTAACCCTTTAGGTGTTCCACAAGAATTAAAGGAAAATGGAGATGAAATTTCAGAATTTCACTTTATTGGCAGATTTTCAATTTTAATCCATTTTTTTCCACTAACAAAGCAAGGGATAGCAGCCAAACAAAATTCAATATTTATTACCCTGATTCTGTAGTTTACAGAAACACCCCATATGATATGTGGTTGTAAACTGCTGTACAGGCACACACGGCAGGGCTCAGAAGGAAAGGAACACCATATGGTTTTTGGAAGGCAGATTTCACTGGGATAATTTTAAGTTGCCATGTCACATTTGAAGACCCCCTGATGTCACGGGATAAGGTGGCAGTTTTGTTGGTACTATTTTAGGGTACATATGATTTTTGTTTGCTCTATATTGCATTTTTTGTGAGGTAACAAAAAAATAACTGTTTTGGCACAGTTTTTATTATTTGTTTTTATTTGTTTTTATTATTTGTACGGACACAACAATACCAAATATGACTACTTTTTTGGGTTGTTTGTTTCAGTTTTACATGATAAAGCATTTTTTTTTATTTTTCAGTGTCTCCATATTCTGAAAGCCAAAGTTTATTTTTTATTTTTTGGGCGACTGTCTTCTGTAGGGGCTCATTTTTTTCGGTCTGAGATGACGGTTTGATTGGTGCTATTTTAGAGTGCATATGACTTTTTGATCGCTTGGTATTACACTTTGTGATGTAAGGTGACAAAAAAATAGCTTTTTTGACAGTTATTTTATTTACGGTGTTCCCCTGAGGGGTTAGGTCATGTAATATTTTTATACAGCAGGTTGTTACGGACACAGCAATACCTAATATGTCTATTTTCTTTTATTTATTTAAGTTTTACACAATAAATGCATTTTTGAAACAAAATAAAAATCATGTTTTTAGTGTCTCCATATTCTGAGTGCCATAGCTTTTTTATTTTTTGGGAGATTGTCTTAGATAGGATCTCACTTTTTGCGGGATGAGATGACGGTTTCATTGGTACTATTTTGGAGTGTGTATGACTTTTTGATCGCTAGGTATTACACTTTTTATGATGTAAGGTGACAAAAATTGCTTTTTTGACACCGTTTTTATTTTCTTTTTTTACAGTGTTCATCTGAGGGGTTAGGTCATGTGATATTTTAATAGACCTAGTTGTTACGGACACGGTGATATCTAATATGTCAACTTTTTTTTGTTTTTTCACTTTTAACACAATAAAAGCATTTTTGAAACAAAAATAAATAATGTTTTTGAGAGTCATAGTTTTTTTTACTTTTCGCCCAATTGTTTTATGTAGGGGATAATTTTTTGCGGGATGAGGTGACGGTTTGATTGGTACTATTTTGGGGGGCCTTTTTGTTTGCTTGGTGTTGCACTTTTTGTGATGTAAGGTGACAAAAAAATTGTTGTTTTAGCACAGTTTTTATTTTATTTCTTCTACGGCGTTTAGGTGAGTGGGTGGATCATGTGATTTTTTTATTTTATTTTTTTTATTTTTTTTATAGAGCTGGTCATTACGAACGCACTTTATTTATTTTTTATTATGAAAAACACATTTTTTTTTTTCATTTTTTTTTGTGTCCCACTATAGGACTACACCTTCTGGGGTCTGATCCTCTCTGCAATGCATTACAATACAACCTAAGGGCTGGATCTCACAGGCTTCCATAGAAGGCAAGTTCCGATGCCTATGGAAGGCATCAGGCTGCCTTCTCTGCCATCAGGTCCCTGCCACTACAGTGCGGGGACCCGATGGGGATGACGAGGGCAGGCGTACCCTCCGCAAACCCTCTGCATTCCGCGGTCAGCTTTGACCGCAGCATACAAGGGGTTAATACCCTGGCATCTGTGTTTTCACCAATGCCGGCGTATGCAGCAGGGACCCGGCTGTCAGTGACTGCCGGGTCCATGCCGCTGATCGGGCAGGCACTGCTCCTGCACCCGCCTGATCAGCACGCCGTACATGTACGTCCCTGGTCCTTAAGTGTGACGTACATGTATGGTAAGGGTCAAGTGGTTAATTAAGGGCTCATAGAAAGCCCCACTTGCAAGCAGGCTCACATTGGCACAGGCCACAAATACAGCCAGGTTCATAAATATTGGGACATTGACACAATTCTAACATTTTTGGCTCTATACACCACCACAATGGATTTGAAATGAAACGAACAAGATGTGCTTTAACTGCAGACTGTCAGCTTTTATTTGAGGGTATTTACATCCAAATCAGGTGAACGGTGTAGGAATTACAACAGTTTGCATATGTGCCTCCCACTTGTTAATGGACCAAAAGTAATGGGACAGAATAATAATCATAAATCAAACTTTCACTTTTTAATACTTGGTTGCAAATCCTTTGCAGTCAATTGCAGCCTGAAGTCTGAAACGCATAGACATCACCAGACGCTGGATTTCATCCCTGGTGATGCTCTGCCAGGTCTCTGCCGCAACTGTCTTCAGTTCCTGCTTGTTCTTGGGGCATTTTCCCTTCAGTCTTGTCTTCAGCAAGTGAAATGCATGCTCAATCGGATTCAGGTCAGGTGATTGACTTGGCCATTGCATAACATTCCACTTCTTTCCCTTAAAAAACTCTGGTTGCTTTTGCAGTATGCTTTGGGTCATTGTCCATCTGCACTGTGAAGCGCCGTCCAATGAGTTCTGAAGCATTTGGCTGAATATGAGCAGGTAATATTGCCCGAAACACTTTAGAATTCATCCTGCTGCTTTTGTCAACAGTCACATCATCAATAAATACAAGAGAACCAGTTCCATTGGCAGCCATACATGCCCACGCCATGACACTACCACCACCATGCTTCACTGATGAGTTAGTATGCTTAGGATCATGAGCAGTTCCTTTCCTTCTCTATACTCTTCTCTTCCCATCACTCTGATACAAGTTGATCTTGGTCTCATCTGTCCATAGGATGTTGTACCAGAACTGTGAAGGCTTTTTTAGATGAACTTTGGCAAACTCTAATCTGGCCTTCCTGTTTTTGAGGCTCACCAATGGTCTACATCTTGTGGTGAACCCTCTGTTGTCACTCTGGTGAAGTCTTCTCTTGATTGTTGACTTTGACACACATACACCTACCTCCTGGAGAGTGTTCTTGATCTGGCCAACTGTTGTGAAGGGTGTTTTCTTCACCAGGGAAAGAATTCTTCAGTCATCCACCACAGTTGTTTTCCGTGGTCTTCCGGGTCTTTTGGTGTTGCTGAGCTTACAGGTGCGTTCCTTCTTTTTAAGAATGTTCCAAACAGTGGTTTTGGCCACGCCTAATGTTTTTGCTATGTTTCTGATGGGTTTGTTGTGTTTTTTCAGCCTAATGATGGCTTGCTTCACTGATAGTGACAGCTCTTTGGATCTCATCTTGAGAGTTGACAGCAACAGATTCCACAGCAGCTCTCACATCAGCCCCCCTTGTCTATCCCTGCACGTCCATGCCTGAAGGAGTGTGCTGCTGTCTGGGTACTAAAGCACCCTGCTTGTATCAGAGGTGCTTTCCTTCTGTGACTGGCACTCCTGGCTGTGCAGGGCTGGCAGGGGCTTAGCAGGGACACTTGTTAAAAGCTAAAATAAAGAAACTTTTGCAGGAGGAAGAGAGACTGAGGGGAAGCTGTAATAGCTGATCTGACTGCAGGCTCTGCCCCCTCTGTTTCCCCTGTACTGAGAGAATCCTGCCAACATGTGAGGATGTAGCAGAGCCAGGTAAGCGCTGTGGACCGCAAACTGTGAGGAATTCCAGTGTCTGTCCTAGTTATGGCCCCTCTACTCTGGGGTCTTATCACAGACATGATATTACAGCCAGACCAACCGTTCAGGAGCTTTAACCCCTTCTGAGCTGTCAGTATGGCTGAGGTCAGTGATATCAGTAAATGTGTGCCCTCTTCTTCCTGCACTCTGTATGTGGTGATATGTAACCCCCCCCCCCCCCACTGTATACTGTATATACTGATGTGTGATCCCCACCACTGTATATAGAGATCTGGGACCCGCTGTACACTGTATATACTGATGTATGACCCCCACCACTGTATATAGAGATCTGGGACCCCCTGTTCACTGTATATACTGATGTGTGACCCCCACCACTGTATATATAGAGATCTGGGACCCCCTGTACACTGTATGTACTGATGTGTGACCCCCACCACTGTATATAGAGATCTGGGACCCGCTGTACACTGTATAAACTGATGTGTGACCCCACACCACTGTATATAGAGATCCGTGGTCCCCTGTACACTGTATATACTGATGTGTGTCCCCCATCACTGTATATAGAGATCCATGACCCCCTGTACACTGTATATACTGATGTGACTCCCATCACTGTATAAAGAGATCTGGGACCCCCTGTACACTGTATATATACACAGATGTGACCCCACCACTGTATACAGGGAGTGCAGAATTATTAGGCAAGTTGTATTTTTGAGGATTAATTTTATTATTGAACAACAACCATGTTCTCAATGAACCCAAAAAACTCATTAATATCAAAGCTGAATATTTTTGGAAGTAGTTTTTAGTTTGTTTTTAGTTTTAGCTATTTTAGGGGGATATCTGTGTGTGCAGGTGACTATTACTGTGCATAATTATTAGGCAACTTAACAAAAAACAAATATATACCCATTTCAATTATTTATTTTTACTAGTGAAACCAATATAACATCTCAACATTCACAAATATACATTTCTGACATTCAAAAACAAAACAAAAACAAATCAGTGACCAATATAGCCACCTTTCTTTGCAAGGACACTCAAAAGCCTGCCATCCATGGATTCTGTCAGTGTTTTGATCTGTTCACCATCAAAATTGCGTGCAGCAGCAACCACAGCCTCCCAGACACTGTTCAGAGAGGTGTACTGTTTTCCCTCCTTGTAAATCTCACATTTGATGATGGACCACAGGTTCTCAATGGGGTTCAGATCAGGTGAACAAGGAGGCCATGTCATTAGATTTTCTTCTTTTATACCCTTTCTTGCCAGCCACGCTGTGGAGTACTTGGACGCGTGTGATGGAGCATTGTCCTGCATGAAAATCATGTTTTTCTTGAAGGATGCAGACTTCTTCCTGTACCACTGCTTGAAGAAGGTGTCTTCCAGAAACTGGCAGTAGGACTGGGAGTTGAGCTTGACTCCATCCTCAACCCGAAAAGGCCCCACAAGCTCATCTTTGATGATACCAGCCCAAACCAGTACTCCACCTCCACCTTGGTGGCGTCTGAGTCGGACTGGAGCTCTCTGCCCTTTACCAATCCAGCCACGGGCCCATCCATCTGGCCCATCAAGACTCACTCTCATTTCATCAGTCCATAAAACCTTAGAAAAATCAGTCTTGAGATATTTCTTGGCCCAGTCTTGACGTTTCAGCTTGTGTGTCTTGTTCAGTGGTGGTCGTCTTTCAGCCTTTCTTACCTTGGCCATGTCTCTGAGTATTGCACACCTTGTGCTTTTGGGCACTCCAGTGATGTTGCAGCTCTGAAATATGGCCAAACTGGTGGCAAGTGGCATCTTGGCAGCTGCACGCTTGACTTTTCTCAGTTCATGGGCAGTTATTTTGCGCCTTGGTTTTTCCACACGCTTCTTGCGACCCTGTTGACTATTTTGAATGAAACGCTTGATTGTTCGATGATCACGCTTCAGAAGCTTTGCAATTTTAAGAGTGCTGCATCCCTCTGCAAGATATCTCACTATTTTTGACTTTTCTGAGCCTGTCAAGTCCTTCTTTTGACCCATTTTGCCAAAGGAAAGGAAGTTGCCTAATAATTATGCACACCTGATATAGGGTGTTGATGTCATTAGACCACACCCCTTCTCATTACAGAGATGCACATCACCTAATATGCTTAATTGGTAGTAGGCTTTCGAGCCTATACAGCTTGGAGTAAGACAACATGCATAAAGTGGATGATGTGGTCAAAATACTCATTTGCCTAATAATTCTGTACAGGGTGTATAGAGATCCGTGACCCCCTGTACACTGTATATACAGATGTGTGATCCCACCACTGTATGTAGAGATCCGTGACCCCCTGTACACTGTATGTACAGATGTGTGACCCCACCACTGTATATAGAGATCCGTGACCCCCTGTACACTGTATATACTGATGTGTGACCCCCATCTCTGCATATAGAGATCTGTGACCCCCTGTACACTGTATATACTGATGTGACTCCCATCACTGTATATAGAGATCTGGGACCCCCTGTACACTGTATATATACAGATGTGACCCCACCACTGTATATAGAGATCCGTGACCCCCTGTACACTGTATATACAGATGTGTGATCCCACCACTGTATATCGAGATCCGTGACCCCCTGTACACTGTATGTACAGATGTGTGACCCCCATCACTGTATATATAGATCTGTGACCCCCTGTACACTGTATATACTGATGTGACCCCACCACTGTATATAGAGATCCGTGACCCCCTGTACACTGTATATACAGATGTGTGATCCCACCACTGTATGTAGAGATCCGTGACCCCCTGTACACTGTATATACAGATGTGTGATCCCACCACTGTATATAGAGATCCGTGACCCCCTGTACACTGTATGTACAGATGTGACCCCACCACTGTATATAGAGATCCGTGACCCCCTGTACACTGAATATACAGATGTGTGAGCCCCTGTACATTGTATATAGAGATCTCTGATATAGGGCTCATTCAGACGGCCGTATGCTGTCCGCAAAAATACTGAATGCTATCCGTTTTTTTGCGGATCCGCAAAAAAAATGAAACATGTCCTATACTTGTCCGTGAAAATCAGGACATGGCCCCATTGAAGTCTATGGGTCCGCAAAAATACTGAATGCTATCCGTTTTTTTGCAGATCCGTTTTTTTGCGGATCCGCAAAAAAACGGATAGCATTCAGTATTTTTGCGGACAGCATACGGCCGTCTGAATGAGCCCATATAGAGATTTCTGACTACACTCGTTCCCCCTTTTTTTTCGCCAGGTTAAGGGCAGTCATAGTTTCATAGATGATTTCTAGGCTGTTAGCTGGGAGTAAGTCGTGTGATGATAGACAGAATGCTCCTCGCTATGTGAGCAGATGAATTTATACAAATTTATTAATCAGAGCTCTTGTGCAACAGAGGGCTGTCCCCCCACTCAAAAGATCCCCCTTCTCCGGCAGTCCGTGCACCTAAACAAAAATCTCTGACAGGTAAGTGCTGCCATAGATTTCTGGCTTCATTTGAGTCAGCAAACTGGCGAAAAAGAACATACATTTGTTGGGGCGACTGGTCACGCCACCTCTTTGCCATTGTCACGCCCCCTTTTTTTTTTTTTAAACCACTTCCAGACCGGGCCATTTACCCCCTTCCTGACCAGGCCTAATTTTGCTAATCTGACATGTCACTTTATGTGGTAATAACTTTGAAACGCTTTTACTTATCCAAGCCATTCAGTGATTGTTTTTCTCGTGACACATTGTACTTCATGTTAATGGTAAATTTGAGTCAATTTCTTTTACGTTTATTTATAAAAAAAATCCAAAAGTTAACTACAATTTGAAAAAAATTTGCTGTTTTCTAAATTGAATCTCTCTGCTTTTAAGACAGATAGCGATGCCTCATAAAATATTCATTAATTAACATTTCCCATATGTCTACTTTATGTTGGCATCATTTTAATAATGTAATTTTATTCTTTTTAGGACGTTAGAAGGTTTAGAATTTTTGAAGCAATTTTTGAAATTTTTAAGAATTTCCAAAGTCAACTTTTTTAAGTTCAGTTCTGAAGTCACTTTGTGGGGCTTACATAGTGGAAACCCCCATAAATGACCCCATTGTAGAAACTACATCCCTCAAGTTACTCAAAACTGATTTTACAAATTTTGTTCACACTTTAGGTGTTCCACAAGAATTAAAGGAAAATGTAGATGAAATTTCTAAACTTCACTTTTTAATCCATTTTTTCTTTAACACATCGAGGGTTAACAGCCGAACAAAACGTAATATTTATTACCCTGATTCTGCGGTTTACATAAACACCCCACATGTGGTCGTAAACTGATGTAAGGGCACACGGCAGGGCGCAGAAGAAAAGTAGCACCATATGGTTTTTGGAAGGCAGATTTTGCTGAACTGGTTTTTAGATGCCATGCCCCATTTGAAGCCCCCCTGATGCACCCTTAAAGCAGAAACTCCCAAAAAGTGACACCATTTTGGAAACTAGGGGATAAGGTGCCAATTTAATTGGTACTATTTTGGCGTACATATGATTTTTAATTGCTCTATATTACTTTTTTTTTTTGAGGCAAGGTAACCAAAAAATGGCTCTTTTGGCACAGTTTGTATTTTTTACAACATTCATCTGACAGGGTAGATCATGTGCTATTATTATAGAGCAGGTTGTTACGGATGCAATGATATCAAATATGTCTACTTTCTTTGTTTCAGTTTTACATAATAAAGCATTTTTGGAAAACAATTATGTTTTTGTGTCTCCATTTTCTGAACGCCATTTTTTAAAAATTTTCTGCTGATCATCTTGTGCATGGTCTCGTTTTTGCAGGAAGAGTTGACGTTTTTATTGGTACCATTTTTGGGTACATATGATTTTTTGATCATTCATTATTACACTTTATGGGGCAAAGTGTCCAAAAAATTGGCTGTTTAGCACAGCTTATATTTATTTATTTTTACAGCATTCATCTGAGGGGTTAGGTCATGTGACATTTTTATAGAGAAGATCGTTACGGACGTGGCAATACCTAATATGTATACTTTTTTTATTTATTTAAGTTTTACACAATAAAAGCATTTTTTAACAAAAAAAATGATCTTTTAGTGTCTCCATAGTCTGAGAGCCATAGCTTTTTTATTTTTTGACCGATTGTCTTAGTTAGGGTCTCATTTTTTTGCGGGACGAGGTGACTGGTACTATTTTGGGGGGCATACGCTTTTTGATCGCTTGGTGTTGCAATTTTTGTGATGTAAGGTGACAAAACAAATTCCTTTTTTTGGCACTGGTTTAATTTTTATTTTTTTACGGTGTTCACCTGAGTGGTTAGGTCATGTGATATTTTTATAGAGCTGGTTGTTATGGACGCAGAGATACCTAATATGTATACTTTTTTATTTATTTTACTTTAACACAATAATAACATTTTTGAAACAAAAAAATTATGTTTTAATGTCTCCATTATAGTTTTTTTTTATTTTTTGAGCGATTTTCTTATGTAGTGGCTCATTTTTTGCGGGATGACGTGATGGTTTTATTGGTACCATTTTGTGGGACATACTCCTTTTTGATCACTTGATGTTGCACTTTTTGTGATGTAAGGTGACAAAAATGGCTTTTTTTGACACTTTTTTTAAATGGTGTTTATCAGATGGGGTGGATCATGTGATATATTCATAGTCTGACCTCACGGATGCGTCAATACCAAATATGTCTATTTTATTTATTTTTTCTATTTTTAACATTTTTTTTCAATTACTTGGGGAATTTATATATTTTTTTTTACACTTTGCGTCCCCCATAAGGTCAGTAGTTTCTTCAAAAAACGGACTTTTATAATATGTAAATTACCTCTCTACCAGCAAGTAGGGCGGCTACTTGCTGGTAGCAGCCGCATCCTCCTTTCATAAAGACGCCCCCTCCTCATGTTGATTGACAGGGCCAGCGAGTGCTCTCGTCCTCTGGCTGGCACTGTCTGCATTCTAAATCTCGCGCCTGCGCCGTACCGGTCTTCAGTCGGCGCAGGCGCACTGAGAGGAGGACGCTCGCTCGGCCGCTCCTTCCTCAATGCGCCTGCGCCGATGACGTCACATCTACACCCGGCGCAGGCGCACTGAGGAGGGAGCGGCCGAGCGAGCGTCCTCCTATCAGTGCGCCTGCGCCGACTGAAGACCGGTACGGCGAAGGCGCGAGATTTAAAACGCAGACAGGGCCAGCCAGAGGACGAGAGCACTCGCTGGCCCTGTCAATCAACATGAGGAGGGGGCGTCTTTATGAAAGGAGGATGCGGCTGCTACCAGCAAGTAGCCGCCCTACTTGCTGGTAGAGAGGTAATTTACATATTATAAAAGTCCGTTTTTTGAAGAAACTACAGAACGAAAAAGAGTAAGAGCACTATATATTGATAAATCGCTGTATAAGGATTTTAAGTAGCCAAAAAATGAAAAATTAGTTTAGGGGGGTGACAGAAGCCCTTATAATTTTTTTTCTTCACTATTGATTTCTCCTGTAACTACTATGTCAACCCCAGTTACAGGGGAAATACACCCCCCAGAGAGGCTGTACAGCATAATACAGCGCTGTACAGCCTCAGTGCAGGGCTGATCGAGGTCTGTGGAAGACCCAACAGCTCCTGCATTCTCCCGGCCCCGGCAGTCGCATAGCGCTTCCTGATCTGTATACACAGCTTTCGCTGAGCGCTGTGTATACAGCAATCTAGAAGGCAGGGACACCTGAGAACTGTCCCTGCCTTCTCTCTGGGGTGCCCTGCTGTCACTGACCGTGGGCCCTCTGCTCGGCAGCTGCACAATTAGCGTGCAGCTGCCATCTCTGAATGGACGTTCCACAACGTCCATTCAGAGATAGACAACCGCCCATAGGACGTTTATAGTCAATCGGCGGTTGTGAAGTGGTTAAAGGCGCAGTTAAAAAGTCGCAAACACATAGTTTGCAAGTTTCTAACGCCACTTTTCAGAAACAAGGCAAATGATAAATCTTCCTCTCTATTCATTCTGTTCATGGCTGCCCCCCCCCAGAAACATATGTGTGGGACGGGTAGTAAACTCTCTTTACTGCTGGGACTGGGGCGTTCCTTCTATTACTATGTCTGTACAGCTTACTGCTGGGACTGGGGCGTTCCTTCTATTACTATGTCTGTACAGCTTACTGCTGGGACTGGGGCGTTCCTTTTATTACTATGTCTGTACAGATTACTGCTGGGACTGGCGCGTTCCTTCTATTACTATGTCTGTACAGCTTACTGCTGGGACTGGGGCGTTCCTTTTATTACTATGTCTGTACAGCTTACTGCTGGGACTGGGGCGTTCCTTCTATTACTATGTCTGTACAGCTTACTGCTGGGACTGGGGCGTTCCTTCTATTACTATGTCTGTACAGCTTACTGCTGGGACTGGGGCATTCCTTCTATTACTATGTCTGTACAGCTTACTGCTGGGACTGGGGCGTTCCTTCTATTACTATGTCTGTACAGCTTACTGCTGGGACTGGGGCATTCCTTCTATTACTATGTCTGTACAGCTTACTGCTGGGACTGGGGCATTCCTTCTATTACTATGTCTGTACAGCTTACTGCTGGGACTGGGGCGTTCCTTCTATTACTATGTCTGTACAGCTTACTGCTGGGACTGGTTCGTTCCTTCTATTACTATGTCTGTACAGCTTACTGCTGGGACTGGGGCGTTCCTTTTATTACTATGTGTGTACAGCTTACTGCTGGGACTGGGGCGTTCCTTCTATTACTATGTGTGTACAGCTTACTGCTGGGACTGGGGCGTTCCTTCTATTACTATGTCTGTACAGCTTACTGCTGGGACTGGGGCATTCCTTCTATTACTATATCTGTACAGCTTACTGCTGGGACTGGGGCGTTCCTTCTATTACTATGTCTGTACAGCAGTTTTTTGATAATGTCTGAGGGGCTCTTGTCTCTATGGAAACACAGGTGGGCGGGGATGTCATGTGACTGCTCCTCTGAACATGCTTCCTGCAGTGCATGCTGGGATATTTACTTTCACTTTACAGCTGCTCCTCCCACACATCCGGTCTAAGGAGCTCCTCCAGGGAAGTGTGCCATGGTGGACAGGTTAGAAAAATTATATATAAGCAGTACATTTAGCTTTAGATACTAATACTTCATAGTTTTGGCTATTGTCTGGGGAACTTTGGATTTTTGATACTTAGGGTGGCCAACCCCTTTAAATGTGCTTTAATGTACTAAAAAGGTACAGTACTTAGTTACAAAAAGTTAAAAGAAATAAGACATACATGAACATGCACAAAACTGTATAAAAATAAAAGTATAAAAACCAGAAAGGTTCTCATTCAACGAATTGTGTGGTCAGAGTCCATTCTGTTTTTTCCGGGGACAGGAGGAAAGTGGAACACAACCCAATGTTGATCGGATCCCCAAATTATTTCAAAGAAATGTTCCCAATAGTTAATTTTTAGCCCCATTTGGCAGAGGGTGGAGCTGAGAGGAGTCTCCCTCCTATTCTGTCCCAGCCTTCTGGGATGGCCCTCATTACCTGTGCAGGGTCCACCTCTCTTATTCAGCTGGCAGATATGAAATAAAACATGGCTTCCTGTCCACACTAATGGATATTCAGGACCTGACATGTTTTACTAATGTATATTATATCCGGCTGATCATTTTGATACCACACATGACGGATGTGGTTGTCCCAGATGGTGAGATACTGGTTATGTTGGAATGCTGTCAGGGATGGGGTGTTTAGACCCCGTACGATGCCCACATCACGCGGAATGCAATGATCACAATTATTAATACGTGAGTCGTACCAGAGATGAGTTATCACTTATGAGATATTTTCTTCATCCTCTGGCACTGTATTTGAAAAGCTTCTGGACCCCTGCTGGGTGAGGTTCCATGCTGTCTGCATTTCCAGGAACCACCTTCATTACTACTTGCAAAGGGACAGTTTTTTTAACATTCAGTTGATAAACTGATTTCCTCCAAGGGCAGTGCGCAGTCCACCTGCAGGCCCAGACGGAACGGCGCGTACAATAACAGAATGGCATGAACTTATATGAGATCACACGACAGGTATAAAACATACACAGATAATAAAAGTTATGAGAATTGTTGTCCATTTCTCACAACATCTATTAAAAATTTTGCTTGCAGACCTTTGTTTTATCCATACAGTAGCCTCCCTAAAGGAAAAAATGGTATGACCCATTTTAGGGCTCTTTCACACTTGCGTTGTCCGGATCCGGCGTGCACTCCACTTGCCGGAATTACACTCCGGATCCGGAAAAACGCAAGTGTACTGAAAGCATTTGAAGACGGAACCGTCTTCAAAATGCTTTCAGTGTTACTATGGCAGCCAGGACGCTATTAAGGTCCTGGTTGCCATAGTAGGAGCGGGGAGCGTGGGAGCGGTATACTTACAGTCCGTGCGGCTCCCGGGGCGCTCCAGAATGACGTCAGAGCGCCCCATGCGCATGGATGACGTGTCCAATGCGATCACATGATCCATGCGCTTGGGGCGCCCTGACGTCACTCTGGAGCGCCCCGGGAGCCGCACGGACGGTAAGTATGCTGCTCCCCCGCTCCCCGCTACACTTTACCATGGCTGCCAGGACTTTAGCGTCCCGGCAGCCATGGTAACCACTCTGAAAAAGCTAAATGTCGGATCCGGCAATGCGCCGAAACGACGTTTAGCTTAAGGCCGGATCCGGATCAATGCCTTTCAATGGGCATTAATTCCGGATCCGGCCTTGCGGCAAGTGTTCCGGATTTTTGGCCGGAGCAAAAAGCGCAGCATGCTGCGGTATTTTCTCCGGCCAAAAAAACGTTCCGTTCCGGAACTGAAGACATCCTGATGCATCCTGAACGGATTTCACTCCATTCAGAATGCATTGGGATAATCCTGATCAGGATTCTTCCGGCATAGAGCCCCGACGACGGAACTCTATGCCGGAAGAAAAGAACGCAGGTGTGAAAGAGCCCTATGCATCCATAGGAGAGCTGGATAGGACTAAACATGGCGTCAGTCACGTGACCTTAACAAGTATAATTGTACAAGTCACCCGCAGACAGGCAGCTATGTAAATACATAGAAATGTAGTTACTGTAATAACGGCAATAAAAATCCTGATTCCACTACTAGTCCTATTTACTTATCACATGTCCTGTGTGCTGACCCAGCCTTCTATATCATGTAACACTGATGCTTACTGAACGTCAGTAAAGTTATATGATATGAGTGTCACATCACTGATGCCATGTTTCACACAGGACACATACATGGGCTATACCAGTGGTGGCGAACCTGCGGCACTCAGATCCCTCTCTGTGGGCACCCATGCCCTGGAATAAGTCTATGGTGTACCAATATGCCTTAGACTTTTCCTGCCATTCATCAGCGCAGGGTGCACTATGTACAGCACAGGCAGTGCACTGAATGTAGGCAGGCTATTATAGCTAAATGATAAAGTACATGGAAGATACTACATTCTGTAATATTCAGGGTAAATTGATGTGTTGGCACTTAAATAAGTGGGTTTTGGGTTGCAGTTTGGGCACTCGGTCTGTAAAAGGGTCGCCATCACTGGGCTATACCATTCTTCCTCACATAGGAGTCAACCGCCTGATATAAGAAATGTCTGTTTGTAGAATTTTAAATACATGTATATTGGAAAACTGTATGATTTTCTATTAAAATAAAGAGCATGAAATCTGGAATACCCCTTTAAGCATAGTTCTTCTTTCATCAACATTTCATAGTTTAAGTCTACAAAAACTGGAAGTGCAATTGCAACCGAAAGTCACCATGTCAGCCTAGCCTAGGAAAGAGATTTACTTTTTATGCACTTATTTTAAGGTTTTTTTTTGCATGTCATTTGCATAATTGCTTGGGAGTTTCTGCTATTTTGCCCTGGAAACAGCAATTCACATAACCAAATTGCATTGCACTAAGCTCCCACAGTGCATTCTTCTCTGGTAAAATAAAGCCAGCAGGATTGTCACTTCTCACTAGCTTCACATGTGAAAGGAGAATAAAAACGTATTACAAAGTTAAAGTTTAGTGCATGGCATATCAAACAGAATAAATCTTAAATGATTTCAAAGTAATAAGGCTCTGTTCTCACTTGTGTCTGGGGTTATGTCTCAGCTTCCATCTGGCTGTATTTTTGATGGCAAGAATGGTGCAATCTGCTGCTCAAAGTCAATCAGAAGATGTAGCCAACACAGCAGTGACACTAGTGTGAATAGAGTCTACTAACTACTAATTGGTCTGTCTTCCTTGGCCACCCCACCATAGAGTAGAAGTAGCTGCTCTTGATGCATGGTTGGACTTAGTGCAACCATGTATAACATGGATAAGAGTGTATCACCACAGATGTGCAAATGCCGTTCTCAGCTGTGATAACGGATGATCACCCTATGCTTCAACTACAAGAACCCTGTAATTAGCTGATTATCAGGGAGGTAGGGGGGGGGGGGTAGATTTGGAAACATACTTTTCTGATAGAATTTATAAAGGGGATAAGATTTTAATAAAGCTGGGCGTCACACATGCCTCCTACTGCTCAACATTATGAGACTGCCAGAGACTGTACTTGGCTGTCTCCGACTGTCCCATAGACTTGTACGAACTGTCTATGGATATTACTATTATTTATTTAAAGTGCCATTAATTCCATGGTGCTGTACAGCTATAAGGGATTCCACATACGCAATATAAAAACACAAATACAATAAGCATGAAACTATTAAGTCTGGGGCAGAGGGGGAGAGGACCCTGCCCGTGAGACCTTACAATCTACAAGGGAAAGGTGCAGTAGGTGAGGCTTATCTGGCTGTATGGTGGCAACATGCTTTGGAAGGCTTTCTTGAAGAGGTGGGTTTTCAGGTGGCTTTTGAAGGTTCGGATGTTGGGGGAGAGTCTGGTGTGCTGGGGTAGCGAGATTATGGAAGATCCACGTGAGAAATATTGTAGACAATTGTGTGAGGAAAAGACAAAAGAAAAACAAAGAATGAGTTTTTTTGAGGATCGAAGATTACATGTGGGTAATGTATCTAAAAAGCAGGTTAGAGATGTAAGGAGTGGACGGATTGTGACCGGCCTTATATGTACTTGTTAGTGTCTTGAACTGAATTTGCTGGGCAATGGGGACCCAGTGAAGGGCTTGGCAAAAAGAATAGGCAGAAAAGAGAAATGAGAGGAGAGGGTGATTCCCTGGCAGTGGAGTTGAAGGATACAAGAGTGCCAGATGGAAGCCCACTGCAGTAGTCCAAGCGGGAAATGTGGAGGGTGTGCACTAGCATTTTAGTTGACTTAGGGGTGAGGAAGCAGTGAATACAAGAGATGTTCTTGAGTTGAAAGTGGAAGGTGGAGGTAAAAGTTTGGATGTATGGTTAAAAAGAAGGGCAGAATCAAATGTTAACCCCAGGCAGTGGACCTGTGAGACTGGAGAAAGCATGGTGCTGTTAACTTAATGGATAGGTCTGATAGGCAGGCTCAGTGACATGGTGGAAATATGATGAATTCTGTTTTCTCCATGTTGAGTTTTAAGAATCAAGAGGAAAAGAATGAAGATATAGCTGATAGACTCTCTGGGATTCTAGATAGAAGGGAAGCCACATTTGGGCCAGGGAGGTAGATTTGAGTGTCATCAGCATAGAGGTGGTATTGGAAGTTATGGGACTCTATGATCTGTCCCAGGCTGAATGTATAAATGGAGAAAAGTAGGGGACCCAGGACAGAGCCTTGAAGGACACCAACAGAGAGAGGGCGTGATGAGGAGGTGGTGTATGAATGGGAAGCGTAGAAGGTTCAGTGGGTGAAGTACTATGAGATGCAAGAGAGGGCCAGGTTTCTAATACCAAGGGATGAGAGTTTGCAGCAGGACCATTATCTATTAGACATTTATGGCATATCCTGTGTATATAGTACCATACATGTCTTAGATGGGTATACCTATACCTTTTAAATAGTGCTAAGGAGCACTTGGATTTTAGTAGAATTTGCTGCCAAAGTGATATTTTGTATCCAGTTGCCAAGGGGCATCAGAGAGTAATGGTACCAGCAAAACGTAAAGTGTCACTAAAAATAAACATTTTATTGCTTTTAAACTGTTATAAAGGCCCTAAGTCTATTTTTTGTAATGTATTTTATTAACTAGTTTTACTGTTTTTATGTCATAACAGGGCCCCGAAGTTCCAGCCTGTCTATAGCGCTCATCACTGTTGCTCATACAGAATTCGTGCACTGTAGACATGTATGTGGTGTACGGATTCCAGTGAGCTCAGTACTGGCAGGAGCACACATCGTTACTCCTTCGAAGCCCACATCAATGTAGGGTCTCCTGCACTGATGTGCTTTGCAGAGCCTTGAGCAGAGCGGGCACAGGCAGGAGCAGTGATGTGTGTTCCCGCCAGTACCAAGCCCACTGCGGCACCTGTCTTTGTAGAACTTTGGAGTCCGTACACCAAGTATATGGCTATGGTCTTTGGATTATGTATGTGCGACAGTGAAAAAGCGATATATAGACGGGTTCGAACATTGGGGGCCTGTTATGCCATGAAGACAGTAACATCAATTAATAAAATGATTTACAAAAAAGAATTTTAGGGCATTTCTAATTGTTTAAAAGCAAGTTGTATGAAAGTTTAGGTACCCTATAAGCATGGTGTAGCATTTTCAGTCCATTACCGTTTGAACAATCGTCGTTCATCCTACGGGGCTGTGACCTATCAGAATCAGAACTTTACAAAATGTCTGACGTTATAGAGAGGTTCTCATTGGCGGTGGTCTGTGAACTGGGGCTCCCACTGGAATGTGCCAATTCAGTTTTTAGCTCTGAGATCTTTGTAACTCCACGTGCATCCAAATAGTCAAACTTCCACTTTACTTGTATTTGAAGCAGGTGGCACATTGTTCATGTCAGTGCAGTATGTCTGTTGGAGGAAAATCATTACACTTGTGTACACTCTAAGTATGCCTTCATGTCTGAACATTTTGGATCCATGGCTTTAGTGCAATACTTTAAAGCAAGTGCAACAAGTTGTATGCGTTGCATGGTAACATGTAACATATAATCAGCGCTTACAGGCATCACCTAATTGTTAAAATCATGACATTCTAACCTTTTTTTGGACTTTAAGACAGTATCACACCTACTAATAGTGTATCTCGTCCTTAATTTCTTGCATTTCTTTAAAAAGACTGAACATTTGCACTTACCTGTCTGTTCATAGTGATGATTTTATAAGTGATGGTGTCTGGTGCTCAGACGCTCTTAAGATGGTGACTTCCTCCTGCTGACAGTTTTAGGGTACTTGTAGTCAGGAAGTGAAAAGAAAGTGTGAATCAAACATTAGTGTTGGCTGAGCTACTGTACAGAAGTAGCCTCCCTCATCCTCGTAATTGTCCTTATTTGTAAGGTGCTAGAAATAACAGTGGGTGAGGGCTGTGTCTGGAGTGAAATGCCTCAGTTCAGTTTGTTTTTATTAATGTGAATCACCAAAAATGATGCAAGGCAATGTATTCTTAAAGAACGGAAACTTTCATAGGATAGTTGCTTGCCAGCATGAGGAAGTGGCGTGGTTGCTGACAAATACGGCAACTTGACGGTGCACAGCAGAACAGTAGGTTCTCACTCTGCTGCATCCCAAAAGACATTCTCATTATTCACTGCTCTGCAAGTTGACCTTTTAGAACATCCTAGGTGAAAGTGTTGTGCTTCTAGTTTGGGCAGTGTGTGGTCTCCAAGCTTGGCCAGAAGTGTTGGAAGGGCTGCAAGTGATTTATACATTTCATTTGTTTGGTTTGGATATGTCCCTATATCAGCCTCTTAACTGGAAAACCTGATTTATGTTGGCATTCTCTCAGATCTGTTTTGCCGGAGGTAATTGTGGCTGCACAAGAAAGTCTTCAACTATGATGATTAATCCTTTAGGTTACGTTTCCAAGAAATTTCCTTACAAATATGCTATGTGGACAAGATTAACTGTCTTATTATAGTTTTATAGGGGAATAATCTGTTGCACCGATTTTCCAGGGGAGCAAAGGCAGATATCAGGAAGGCCCCTGTACGTGTTAAGGCTACTTTCACACCCGCGTTCTGAACGGATCCTTTTGTATTATCTTTAACATAGCCATGACGGATCCGTCTTGAACACCATTAAAAGTCAATGGGAGACGGATCCGTTTTCTATTGTGCCAGATTGTGTCAGAGAAAACCCATTGACTTACATTGTGTGCCAGGACGGATCCGTTTGGCTCAATTTCGTCAGTCTCTAAAGCGGAATGGAGACTGAACTCATGCAAACTGATGCATTCTGGGCGGATCCTTTTCCATTCAGAACGCATTAGAATGAAAACTGATCCGTTTTGGACCGCTTGTAAGAGCCCTGAACGGATCTCGCAAACGGAGAGCCAAAACGCGAGTGTAAAAGTAGACTAAGGGGTCATGCACACAACTGTATGTATTTTGCGGTCTGCAAATTATGGATGATGTCCTTGTTGCATCCACATTTTTTGCAGACTCATTGACTTGAGTCTGGGTCCATGGGCCGTATTTTGCAGCTGAGAATAGGACATGTTCTGTCCTTTGTGGAACGACATACAGTTGTGGAAAGCACACGCAAGACAGCCATGTGCTTTCCACATCCCTAATGTCCATATCACGAAATATAGAACATGTCCTATTCTCGGCCATAAAATGGTGCCCACAGACCCATTTAAGTCAATGGGTCCACAAAAAATGCGGATACGACATGGGAGCTATGCGTAATCTCCGGACCACAAAATACGTACGGTCGTGTGCATGCTCTCCTATATTGTTGGCCAATTCCATGGAAATCATCAGTAGATTTGGCTAAAATTGTACTGCATACAGCCATCTTGAATTTTTACTAGTACAGAATGTGTGAACAGAATGAAAACAAATCCATTTAACACATTATGAAACAAAATATGCTGCATCAGATTGGTACCGTTTAAACTTTTTATTTTGTTCAAATCAATAGTAGATCCTAAAGAGAGGAAAAGTATGTTAGGTGGACTTGTACCTCAGTTTTTTGTAGCATTACTGCTTAGTACGCATGACCTTATGGCGCTATAAGTTCAGTTGAGAAGAACCATGGTGAGTTCAGGTGTTACATCTGTTATATGGACACTTAAAGGGGTTATCCAACCCCAAAAATGCCTCTCCAAATGCCTGGGCCCCTCACACAGATTGTACTTACCTCGCTCCCTGGCACCAGTGTCGCTTCTGATGCCCGCACGACCGCCGCTGCATCTCCCCGTCCCGTGGATCAAAACATCTGAGGTGACGCTAGAGAGGCTCTTTCCCGTTGCGGGCTGCTATTGGCTGAGCACGTGTCCCCGCTCCAATTGCCTGCCAACCCCCGAAACCCCCCCAATCGCTGGATGTTTTGATCCGTGCGAGGAGGAGCTGCAGCGGCGGCCGTTCTGCCATCAAAAGCGATGCAGGTGCCGGGGAGCGAGGTAAGGGGCATTTTTGAGGTTGGATAACCCTTTTAAATATGTCCATCTGTGGAAACTGTAAGGCTGTACTTACACGCATGTACAGTTCTGGAGTGTTCCTCATAAAATTGAGAAAACTGATTTTCCTTTAGAAGGTTTTCTTGCTCGGCCTTTAGCATTCCAATGGCATCTTCACATCTGCGATGGAGGCTTTGTTTGGGGCCTTCGTTGCATATTCCGCCAAAAAGAAGGATAATAATAATTGTCCTTTAGCAACGTCTTTTGACATTGCTGCAGTAAAGGGGGGTTGGTGGCACCTGGAGCGCTCCTGCTTTAAGAATGAATGTTATTAACAGCCCAGGTACTTAGAACAGGCTCCTGCTTCACAGCTGGTGTCAGGAAATTATCCAGTCCCAGCTGTCAACCATTTGATTGCTGCGGTCTATGACCGCATGTCACAGTGTGGTTCACTGTGACAGTTATGGCCGTGCAGGCTGGCTTCATGCCCTCTCGTGAACTGGCTGCAGGCTGACTCCTGTGTATGCTGGTTGCTTGGGGTTGCGTGCTGGCTGCAGTGTCTTGTGTGTACTATGCCCACGAATGTGTGTACTTCCCTTGTCTGTATCTCTGTGCAGTTCTTATCACTGTTGTGAAAAAATTCTATATTATAGATATTGTAGGCTACACAATCATGTAGAAGACTACTGACTTGACAGTTGTCCAGAAGACAGTCATTGTCACTTTCGACAAGGAGGGTAAACCGCAAAAGGTCATTGCTAAAGAAGCTGGCTGTTCACAGAGTGCTGTATCCAAGCATATTAATCAGAAGTTGAGTGGAAGGAAAAAGTGTGGTGGAAAGAATTTGGAGGAGATTCACAAGGAGTGAAGTGTGGCTGGAGTCAGTGCTTCCAGAGCCACCACACAGGGGCGTAGTTATAGGGAGTGCAGAGGTAGCAGTCGCTACCGGGCCCAGGAGCCTGAAGGGGCCCAAAGACCCTTGTGCCACATAAAAAGACACTGGCATTATAGAGAGTGCATGCTGGTCAAGTTACCCCTCTGGCTGGAGGGAAGGGGTTAGGCCAAGAATTTGGCTATGTGCTTCCCTGCCCCTGGCCACAAAGCACTGGGGGAAGGGGGGCCCAAACAGAGCTCTAGCACCAGGGCCCATGAATGAGCCCATAGCTACGCCTCTGCCACCACACACAGATGTATCCAGGACATGGGGTACAACCAGGGTCGGACTGGCTTACTGGGAAGCCGGTGAAATGCCCGGTGGGCCCCTTGCCTGTCTGCTTATACTACAGCCAGAGCCACCAGCCGGGCAGTTACTATACTTTCAGGCGCCTGGCTGTTGTCAGGTGCTGGAGTGCAGCACTGGCACACATATCATTTTACTTTGGTGAAAGGGACCGCACAATACTTTGCAGCGCTTGTTCCTTTCTCCAAAGTAAACATTCACGGACCGCACATTAGCGGACAGCCCCCCCCTCTCTGCAGGAGAGCCGAGGCAGCAGGAGATAATGGAGACGCTGCTCTCTCTGACCTCCTGTGTTACTGTGCCTCCAGTATAAAGTTAATTTCTCTTCTCTCACTGGTCCCACTACTCCACACAGCAGCACTGGGGTAAGTTACTGTGGGAGGGAACTGGGAAGTTTGGAGAGTCCTGAAGCTGCTGCTCCTGCACATCTTGTGTCCCCCTGTTGTTCCAGCCCCTCACAGACCTTTGCCCACTGACTATCTCACCTATACTTTATACAGAGCAAGAAGTTATGTCTCCCACAGTGTCCTTAATTCCACTTGTGGACTGGGCATATAAAATATAACTTTTACTAATAAATCGCTAAAAGCATAGGTGGTTGCAGTAGGACGAAACAAAAACATACATACATATATACACATATATTGCCACCATCTGGGGCCGCAGTAGGATAATTATGGGTGGATCTTACCCCGTCCTGTAGACACACGACCAGCAAACAGTGGGTGGCGTCAGTGCCCTGGTATAGCAATAGGACACTGGTGACCAGTGCTTCTGTGGGTATGGCGGTATGGACACTCCTGTTGTGCCCTGGTCTAAAGCCCTCCCTGTATTGGTGGTTAAGGGGCTAGCCTCATCGACCTGCCTCACCAACACAGAGCACCCGCCCCGACAGGGGCGACCCCATACGGAACCTGTCCCTATAATGGGGCCTAGTCCCTGTAAAGCCCTTACTATATAGCCCTACATGCCATGTTTCATTCTATAGAGTTGGAACTCATCAGGGGCTTACTGAAGTCAAAGGGTTTCTACAAAAAATTGAAAAGGACACGCAAAGAGACCGCGATCACTAAGTATACTTATTCATATAGACATTCAAAAGTAGCTATTTAGTATGTATCCTCTACTTACTACTTCAGGATAAATATTCCTTCCTTGTAGTTTGGAGGGTGTACAGACGGTCAGTGGTACTCGTCCCTACAGGGTATGGGAAAGTGTCCCCAAAAATACCCTCGTCTCACCGCAAAATGCAAAGAGTGCGGAGATACGGCATGATACGCCATATCGCCTTTTAAATCCGGCGCCTCGGGCAATTACCACCCCCCTTTTCCGCCTACTCACCGCTGTGGCACGCATGTGGAACGCACGCTGTTACTGTGCTCTCAGTTTCCACCGGAAGCTGACGTCACATGATCATTGGGGCTGCCGGAAGCTCCGTGCGTCTGTGTCTGTGCGTCCCATGTTGCCAGGCAACCGGATGACGTCCAGACACTGCACGGTCGCATGCCATCTCCAATGCCGGACGGCAGATTTATTCAATACAATCATTTAATATGAATTTGTTTGGCAGGTTTCTCATCAGTACATATATCCTCACAAGGTTAGTTGTGGGATGCAGATGGAAGGGATATGAAAAACAGATCCATTAGACCATTCTGGATTACGTCATCAGTGGCTACTCAGATAAAACAGGTAAAGCTCTGCTGCTCGTTGAGGCCATTGGGGTATACAGTTTTCAAATCGAAAATCCATCTTGCCTCACATTGAAGGATTCTCTAATTCCAATCTCCACATCTCAGTGGTGGTTTCACTTTCTCTATGCCCATAAAGGAGAGGCACCTCGAGTCCCCACCATGTTCAGTTCTTACATGGAGCGAGACAGAGGTGTCCCTACAATTATGAATGTCGCCTATATGTTCCCCGATCCTCCTTCTTAGTTCCCTCTTTGTTTTGCCAATATATTCCTTATTGCAGGAGCATGTGATTTTATAAACAACTCCTGTAGTCTTGCAGTTAATCAGATCTCTAATGACATAAGTTTTACCCGTATTACTGCTCCTAAAGGATTTTCCACATTGCATGTACTTGCAGGCTATGTATCCACTACATCTGTAATTGCCATGGATTCCTTTTTCCAGCCAAGTTTTAGGTGCTGGTATTAGTGAAAAATGACTATTCACCGTCCAGTCTCGTACACTTTTACCCCTCCTATATGTTATGCTTGGACATTCTTTTATAGTCGCACAGAGGTCAGGATCCATTCTAAGTACACGCCAATGTTTCGCAATTATTTCTCTTATGCCACTCTCTTATGCCAGTAGAGGCCTCATTGAATGTACTAATCAGGCGTATCTCCTGCGCCTTTGTTAGAGAAACATTGTCACTAGTTGTTATCTTTTTATTGGGGTTAAGAAGAGAGGTGCGGTCACGGGCCTTTGCAGCCTGATAGGCCGGTGTTGATGTACCAATAGGGTAACCCGATCCATGAATCTCTTTTTCAAGGTAGCTGCTTGTTTTTTAAATTCTGCGTCTTTGGAGAAATTTCTCCTTATCCTTAAATACTGACCCCGAGGGATCCCCCTCCTGAGGGGGAAAGGATGACAGCTGTCCCACCTCAGGAGGGAATTCGCTGAGGTCAGCTTGCGGAAAATTGTTCTGTCAAGACTTCTGTCTTGATTTTTGGTAATGAGAATATCCCAAAAAGGCAACTGTGTCTCGTCACACTCTGAAGTGAAACGTAAACCAATCTGATTCCTATTGAGACGGAAAAAGACTTTGGACAGCCCCTCCAGATGACCAGCACGTCATCAATATAACGTGCCCATTGCTGGACATTTTGGACTTCTAGCATTGTCTCGTCACAAAAGACAAGAGTATTTTCCCACCAGCCCAGGAGAAAATTTGCGTAAGATGGGGCACATGAACACCCCATCGCGATGCCCCTGAGCTGGTAGTAAAACTTGCCATTGAAAAGGAAATAATTCCTCTTAAGTACAAACTCAAGTAACTTTAAAACCATGCTGTTATGTGCCACAAATTGGCATCCGCGCGTGGATAAAAAATGTGCCACTGCATGTAGGCCCTATTCATGTGGGATTGATGCCTAGTATGCACCCATCCTCTAGTTGTATACCCTCTAGCTGTTTTAAGAGGTCTCCCGTGTCCCTAACATACGAGGGAAGTGATTGTACAAAGGGTGATAGAATTTTATCTACATTAATTCCCACATTTTGGCTCAAACTATTTATGCCTGATACTATCGGACGCCCTTTGAGTGGGTCGTACCCCTTATGTACTTTGGGGAGGCAGTAGAATGTTGCTATCTGTGGGTGCTGCGGGAGGAGAAAGTCATATTTACTCTGATTAATTTATTGTTTTTTGCTGTGTCTAATATAGTCTTGAGTTTTTGTTTATACTTCACCGTGGGGTCCCCCTCCAATATTTCATAGCAGTCACATGGGGCCAGAAGTTTTTCACACATTATTTTATAGTTATCTGTGTCCATAATGACAGTGTTTCCCCCCTTGTCAGATGGCTTAATAGTTATGCTCATGTTTAGTGCAAGGATTTCTAATGCCCGTGATTCCTCCTGTGTACAGTTTGGGGGGGGCAGAGTATAAATGTGTTGACTCCAGTTCGGTGCTCACTAGGTTACATAGAAACATAGAATGTGTCGGCAGATAAGAACCATTTGGCCCATCTAGTCTGCCCCAAGGTTCAAGAATACATCAATACAGTTTGTATAGGTTGTTGGTGGGGTTTTTGTACACCTATTTTTTAAAGGTGTGAAGGGGTCCTCCCCAGGTGCAATTTCATGTGGGGCCACTAGACTCTGCAGAAGTCTCACATCCGCTACCATATTGGTTGGGACCCCCAGTTCCAAGCTCTGTTTTTTCTCTATATTGCGGAAATGTTTGAACCACCTTAGTTTCTGGACGAATAAGTTAATGTCAACTATAGTTCTAAAGAGGTTGAACCTTGGTGTAGGTACAAATGAGAGCCCCTTTTCCAGGATGCTAGTTTCAAATTGAGTTAAGGGATGAGAGGACAGATTGATTATTTCTGGGCCTGTACTGAGGTTGGTTGCTGCTGGGAGAGATTTCTTAAGGGGTATGACAGGTTCTGATCTAAAAAACCTTGAGTACTTTTGTTATATGAATTGCCCCTATAATTCCTTCTCCCACGCCCCCTCCCTCTGACCGTACTTCTACTGCCTGGTTGTTCTTTATCAGACTCAGGTCCGTCACTGTTGAGGATAAATCGGTGTCCCTTTCTGTTGCACTCCCTTTCTCACTCATAAGTATGTAAGCTTCGTTTTCTTTGAAATCTGATAAGTCACGTGTAAATTGCTTGTGCTTTCTCTCCTTTAAGTGATATTGGAATTTCTCCAAAGCTGCTTAGAGTTGTTTTTCTTTGATCCCAAAATCAGTTTCTTCTGCAAAGTATTGAGTGATATCAATCTGTTCCCCCAGTTTTTTGTTTGCACTTTCTAGTGTGAGACGCTCCTGTTCGACCAAAATTTTCATAAAACGCAGGGAGCTAGCAGTCGCTTCCTGTTCCCATTTAGTCATCAAAGATGCATTTCTGCATCTGGCAGCCGGCGATAATGTAATTCTTAGACCCCTCGGTACAATATTGTGTTCCAGATAGTGTTCCAAACTCTGAACCTCTCACCAGGACACAATTTGTTCCCTATAGGTTTTCTCTAGATCTCTAAAAGCTGCACGGAACGAGGGGGTTATTTTTTCTGTAGAAAATTTTTCTCAGAAAACACCTCCTTGGCCTCTGTCAACCAATTTTCTGCATTAAACCCAGTACTTAGGAAACCTGCCATATCCATGAAACAATTTCTAAACTTACATACAAAAAATACCTCTATGCACTCGGTGTGTATGTGCAGAGATATACGTCACACCTCAAATTAACTTAATTCCACTTGTGGACTGGGCATATAAAATATAACTTTTACTAATAAATCGCTAAAAGCATAGGTGGTTGCAATGGGACAAAACAGTCTCCCAGTGTCCCCCTCTTCCCTCTCATCAGTGGCATTTCACATTTTCCCAGCCCCTCACCCCCACATAATATGTAATGTCTCTGGAGGTTATATCAGCGTTGGAGCGTTATAAGAGGAGCGGCTGATATCAGTCACATGTGATGTAATGTCTCTGGAGGTTATATCCGTGCTGGAGCATTATATGAGGAGCGGCTGATATCAGTCACATATGACTGTGGATAGGTTATCAGTATCTGATTGGTGGGGGTCTGACACCCGGGACTAGGGATCGACCGATATAGATTTTTTTTAGAGCCGATACCGATAACCCGTGAACTTTCAGGCCGATAGCCGATAATTTATACCGATATTTTGTGCATTTTCATTTAAAAAAATAAATAAATCCTACACAAATCTGTTAAATGAAGAGATGCCATTATATATCTAAGATTAAATATTTATACTTAATATTTTTGTGTTTTTTTTTTTTTTTATCTAATAACAATTTCCCCCTTAGGGGCTAGAACCTGGGATCTTTTGATCCCTTGTCCTATTCACCCTGATAGAGCTCTATTAGGGTGAATAGGACTTCACACTCTCCCTGCTGCCCTGTGCATAGTACACACAGCAGCAGGGAGCCGACTATGGCAGCCAGGGCTTCAGTAGCGTCCTGGCTGCCATGGTAACTGATCGGAGCCCCTCGGATCAGACGGTCCGCACCGCAAAAAAGTAGTGCTTCCGTGGGCTTCCGATCGGTGCCTCCGGTCCGCACCACATCTCCCGGATTGCGGACCGATTCAAGTGAATGGGTACACATGTATTGCGGACCCGCTGTATTCAGGCCGCAATACGGCCACGGCAACGGCCGTGTGCACGAGCCCTAAATCACATAGATAAAGGGGCAATGTACCCCTGTCTCAAAAGGATATGGGGTCATAATAACACATGTATGTCAGGGGTAGCAATAATCATATAGAAAAATAAGAAGTCACTTAGTGACATTGATTTTTATATGATTTTTGTTGTTTTACAACCTTCAAAAAATGTAAAAGCTTTTAAAGCTTTTTTTTTTTTAATCAAGTGAATGGGAGCTGAATCGGAAATTACACAGTGTATGAAGTCTTCTGCTGCTGACACCTATAACTTTTAGATTTTCCTGACGATGGAGCTATGTGAGGACAAAGTGAACAAAACTGATTATAAGGGGGCCAGTTACCGTATTTTTCAGGATGTAAGACTCACTGGACTATAAGACGACCTAGAATTTGGAAGAGGAAAATAAGAAAAAAAATATTTTCCATCAGACCTCAGAGCACATCCCCAAATCAGACCCCCATTCTTCATCAGACCACAGATCAGACCCTCAATCCTCATTAAACCCCCATTCATCATCAGAGGTCATATCAGACCCTAAAATCAGACCCCCCAACATCCATCAGCCTCAGATCAGACCCTCCAACATCCATCAGCCTCAGATTAGATTCCCCAACCTCCATCAGCCTCCCATCAGACCCCCCAGCTTTCATTAGCGTAGAATCAGCCCCCAGCAGACCCCCAGCCTCCATCAGTCTCACATCAGACCCCCCAGTCTGCTTCAGCCTCACATCAGACCCATCAGCCTGAGATCAGACCCCCCAGCCTCCATCAGCCTCAGATCAGCTCCCTGTCAGACCCCACAGTCCCCTTCAGACTTAAAAAAAAAACTTACCTCGCTTGCTTCAGGCGGTCCTGAAGATCCAGGACCCGCCGCTCCCCGCATTGCTTCTTCTGACCCTCGCTCGACTGTGATCATAGCGCGCACCTACATGCAATACGTCCTGATGCTGTACGCTGTCAGGACACACTGCACAGCGGGACTCGGAAAAAGACCAGGGAGGTTGAGTACAGCCAGATAATTGAAGCTGTCATTTGCATTCGGACTACTTTTTGGGGAAAGATAGTACATCTTACAGTACCAAAAATACAGTAATTACTGAACGCCGGGATACAGCAGAATCACTCAGTAACCAAGCTAACCACGCTGATCAGTGAGAAATAGCATGGAGATAAATATACATATTTAGGTTATAGATGTTAAAATACAGTACTCTATGTGAGGGAGCAGTAAGGGCAGCGGCTTAGCCTGTCTTCCCAGTCAGTACTGCACTGTACTGTACTAGGAAGACAGATGTGTCTTAGCAACGCTCATTTAAGAGATTGCTGCTAAGGGAAATTTCTGAGAAAGTTTTCCACTATAAATGTACAATTTCTTTAAATAAACTATATTAGAAAAATGTTCCCTATCTCTGTCCCTACACATTAGAAAAAAACAAAAACATGACATTTACACTTTAAAAGAAATAAATGCTTGACATTGATCACACAGTGTAAGGAATCTATATATTACATGAGTTTCAATTTTTGGATTGAATTACTGAATTTTTTTTACTTTTCAATGAGCGTAATAATATTACAGGCTATAGCTACTAGAGAGGGGTCGTTGATCCAGGGAGATATTCTGATTGCCTGATTGGAGTCGGGAATTTTTAATCCCCTAAAGTGAGGAAAATTGGCTTCTACCTCACAGGGTTTTTTTTTGCCTTCCTCTGGATCAACTTGCAGGATGACAGGCCGAACTGGATGGACAAATGTCTTTTTTCGGCCTTATGTACTATGTTACTATGTATTCTAATTTATTGAGATGCACCTGTGTTAGCATACAGGAGTATGGTAATATATTATAAGTTTAAAATAAAGTTATAGAATAGTAATACCGTAATGGGATTTAGTAAAAATATTATGAATGATAAAAAAAAACATAAAAATAAACCTAAAAACAGTTGCTTTTGATATATTTCTAAGGCTAGTTTCACACTTGCGGCAGGACGGATCCGACATGCTGTTCACCATGTCGGATCCGTCCTGCGGCTATTTCGCCGTGCCCCCGGGCCGCCGCTCCGTCCCCATTGACTATAATGGGGACGGGAGCGGAGCTCCGGCGCAGCACGGTGGTGCACGGCGAAAGCCGCCGGACTAAAAAACCTGACATGCAGTAATTTTAGTCCAGCGGCTTTCGCCGTGCACCGCCGTGCTGCGCCGGAGCTCCGCCCCCGTCCCCATTATAGTCAATGGGGACGGAGCGGCGGCCCGGGGGCACGGCGAAATAGCCGCAGGACGGATCCGACATGGTGAACAGCATGTCGGATCCGTCCTGCCGCAAGTGTGAAAGTAGCCTAAAGCAAAAAGAAAATGATATAGATTACTCTGTACTTTGTTGCACCAAAGTTATTAAAATATAAGTGACTTAATAAATTTGGCTCAACTTCTTTTGGGCTGTGCGCTTGAGAAGCAAATTTATGCCAACTATGAAATATAAATTATAGCAAATCAGTTGGACATGTGAAGCCACGCCCTCCAGCTAAACCCTTTTTTCAGGAGAGGTAAAAACTTTGTAAAATTAAAAAATGTCACAAATGTTTACACAGAAGTGGACTACACAAAAAGCGCGGCCTTTTCACACCCGAAAACTTCAATACATTCCCCTTATGTTTTCAAGAATTACATTCAGAAGCTAGGTCTCTACCACCACCTTGTGGTAGCTTAGCTGAACTGCTTCCTCTGTTTTTTTTTGTAATGAATCCTCCTGCATTTTACTTTATCTGAAGAGAAGCTGTTAACATTTTGTCAGAGATGAATTGCTCAGCACTCTGCTCTGTCCACATCTATTCGTTTTCCCCTCATGTCTGTTCATATTATTTGATTGAAAGACATTAGCATAAATGGTTCCTAGGAGTCAGACTCTTGAAGTGTTTGAATATTGGCTGTATAATACCTACTGCATTTCTTGTCAAATGTGTAATGTTGTATCCCTTTATTCTAATTTTTTAAAGAATTGTCTCTAAAATGATCTGTCGCCATCTAATGTGAGTACAGGCGTGGCATGTGATGGACAGTAACACTTTACCTGCATTTTTTCGGGCAGCTTCCTGGTAGGAGTTGTAAAAGTCTCTCTTAAGGCCCCTTTACACTGGCCAATTTTGCAAGTGATTGTCGCCTGTCAATCGCCTGCCCGTCAGCAGGGAGACCATCATGTTTACATGCAGCGATCTCCTCCACAGTATGCCATCGCTCTTCCCCATACTGACTCCTTGTTTGTCGGCAGCAGAGTGTGTTTATACAGCACGATCTGCCACTGGGAAACGATGATGTTTTAGGTGTCTGCACAAACTAGCATATTACCTGATGAACGAGCGTTTTGCTTGTTTATCTGGTAATTAGCGGCACCTTTACACCGACAGATAATCACTAACGAGCGTTCATATCTGGCCGAAAAGGCCTTTTGGCTCTGTTCACATTTGCATTGCGGCTTCTATTTATATTGGAAGCCACACTGCTGTTCTGGATCTGTCACACATGGCAGTGACCGATGGGCCCCGACTGACTTATAATGAGGTCAATTTTGTTACTATTTGGAGAGAAATATCTCAGCTTTACAGGCCCCAACTTCAACGCCATAATTGCCATTTTATCAATTTACTGTATGGTTTCAATGTTCTTCACTGTACACTTATAAAACGGTGACCGTTTTGAGAGTAAAACTCTTAAAAACTGCAATAAAAGCAAAGAAAAAGCATGAGAAAAACCACAGGCCTCCTGCAAAAATATTATGATTCACAATATATAGAATCCCAGGCTTTTGCTTTTTTGTGCTAGTGCTTCATAGGAGGTAACAATGCAGGAAGAGACACACGTGAGCCCACCAAAACAACAGGCAAGCTGCGAAAAACACTGGGGCACATCTATTAAGACCGGTCTTAATGAAGCCCTAAGCCGGCGGTGGATCGCCGAAGTTATGAAGAGGTGCCGGCCTCTCCATAACTTGGGCGCACCAGTTCTAAATGTAAGACAGCTTCCACCTGACACAGGCGTAGAAAATGGTAAATGAGACCATGCCACACCTACAATCTTAGATCTGGCGTGATCGGGGCGAAGTTGCAGATAGCGGCTGAACGCATCTGCTCCTGAAATGTGCCTAATATAGGCATATTTCAGTATAACTAATTACCCCCTCTGTATGTAAACCCAGTCTAAAGGGTATGTCTGCCTCCACCATTATTTGTAATATTATCTTCTTGATCTTCTTCTTCGCACACCTGTCCTATGTGTAGTCTTGTGATTTCTGTTGTTTTCCCCTTATAAACATTTGGATATGCCATAACCTACTGACAGATGCACTTTCCACTGACCAATCGTCTCTCAACCCACCTGGGGAGGTTGTCCTCAGATCCAGGCAGTGAATAAATGTAGAGGTTGCCTTGCATGATAATTTAATATCATAGATTCATGTTTGCGGTGATACCTACATTTACATAGAGAAATCTTTACATATGGAGCTGTAATATATATACAGCAAATATCTGGGTGATCTTGATGCCAGTAAATTATAGTTGCCAGCTCTTCTGGATTGTGAAGAGGCTTCCAAACTCTCAGATATCCCTGATGCCAGGAAAGCCTTCAGAGAGCAGTCCTAATTGTGTGTGGTGCCAATCTGCATCATCAGTGTCCAAACAGACACTAAGGGGGCATGGCCAATGTCTGTAAAAGGGGTGGGGCCTACAGGTAAAGGTGCATAGTTAAGGTGGGGTGGAGGTCTACTGTAAAACGGGTGTGACTGTGCACATTGCAACTTCTGTCCTCCCTGATCGCTGTACCCAAAGGTTGCCTACTACAGTAAATGTTTGATGCTTGCAGTTGACAAATGGTCTGATTAAGTTAGCATTTGGTAAGATGCAACTACTTAACTTTTTACTCCTTTGCTAATAAAATAAAAGTCTCCACCTAAAAGTGGCATTGAGAGAGCACGTATGGAGTGCATGGACAGTGTTCAGCATGCTTGCTTTTTTCCAGCTAAATAAAGACTGACTGAGCCACACGCAGAACACCGTCTCATAAGACATAAAACTGAGACAACCTAACACATTATTGCCCAGAATACACTACACCATGTACTCTCTGAATGGTATATGGTCATTAAAACGTGGTGATTCGTTCGATTTTACATGCACCACGTCCTAAAAGTGGACATTTTCACTCAGTTTGAGATTGAGGGAAACTCCACCTCCCATGGTTTCCTACCTGGCCGATCCTGCTTGGAAACTCCACCTCCCATGGTTTCCTACCTGGCCGATCCTGCTTGGAAACTCCACCTCCCATGGTTTCCTACCTGGCCGATCCTGCTTGGAAACTCCACCTCCCATGGTTTCCTACCTGGCTGTTCCTGCTTGGAAACTCCACCTCCCATGGTTTCCTACCTGGCCGTTCCTGCTTGGAAACTCCACCTCCCATGGTTTCCTACCTGGCCGATCCTGCTTGGAAACTCCACCTCCCATGGTTTCCTACCTGGCCGATCCTGCTTGGAAACTCCACCTCCCATGGTTTCCTACCTGGCCAATCCTACTTGGAAACTCCACCTCCCATGGTTTCCTACCTGGCCGTTCCTGCTTGGAAACTCCACCTCCCATGGTTTCCTACCTGGCCAATCCTACTTGGAAACTCCACCTCCCATGGTTTCCTACCTGGCCAATCCTACTTGGAAACTCCACCTCCCATGGTTTCCTACCTGGCCGTTCCTGCTTGGAAACTCCACCTCCCATGGTTTCCTACCTGGCCGTTCCTGCTTGGAAACTCCACCTCCCATGGTTTCCTACCTGGCCGATCCTGCTTGGAAACTCCACCCTCCCTCTCTGTTTGTAATTAAATGACCCTCTGTCACAGCCAGACAGCTGAGAAGCGCTCACAGGAGCTTCTCAGATCCTCCTCCTTGAATTTCTTTGTTTTGGTTTAGTTTCTCATCTCGTTAGTCTATCTCAGCTGTCATGCAGTCAGACTGATCGCTACCCTTTAAGTTCCTCCCCATAATGCAGTAGTGTGCGGCTGATACAACTTCCTGGAGTGTGTGTGCATGCTGTTCCCAGTTCCCAGTCCTCAGTCGTCAGTCGTCTGCAGATAAGTGCTGTTTATGTATTTATGTTTTTGTCTTTTCTGGATCCAGGTGACCCTGACTCCCTCCGTTTCAGTGTAGGGAGCCGGTGGTCGTGTCCCTTCACTATTGTAGGGTCTTCAGGTAATAGATAGCCGAGGAACGTGGATATGCGGCCATCCACCTTTGGGGTGTTCGCATAGGCTGAGCAGTGAGGGAGAGCGGCAGCTCTATTGCAGGGGTCTCCCTTTGTTCCTTAGTTGTGGATCCAGAGAGACATTGTTTATATGGTATTGTCTTGTTTCCTGTACACCATCCGTGACACCCTCACCTTACTTTCTTCCACAGTTTCCTTTATCTGTCTTCCCTCTTCCACTTCCCCTGCCATTAAGGCCTCGTACCCACAACCATATTGTATATCCATGTGCTATCTGCATTTTTTGTGGATAGCACACTGACCCATTCATTTCTATGGGGCCAAGCACACATTCGTATTTTTTGCAGAGGCATGTGGCTGGTCAGAGGATTAACAGTCCTATGATCTGTGCTACTCATTGGGGGTGTAGCTGAACCAGAGAATCAGGGACTTTTTTCGTACTTCATCACTGTAGAATGTGAGGCGGGACCATGTTATCAAGGTAAAAAAAAACATGACAGATACAGGAAGTATATGGCGCCATGATTTTCAGCAGCATGACCCTACGTGAGAGCAGTGTTCTTATGAATTTGCCCAATGCATAGTATATTAGTTATTGTATTCCAACCTTGTGTGAAATGTGAAGCACAGACGGGGTGGTGATGCATATCAATATGGTTCATTGATCTATTAGCCCTTCTGCTCTGAGAGGTGCCGCAGGGTACTTGATGAGCAGTACTTTTCGACCATGCCAGTTAGTAGATTGCACTGTGATATTACATTGATTTATGTATGTTGTAGCTTTTTCAAAGCAGGCAAAATATAGAAATCAGACACTGTTCACCCTGGCTTTAACACTAAGGCTACTTTCACATTAGCATTTTTTACAGATTTGTCATGGATCTGCAAAAACGCTTCAGTTACAATAGTACAACCGCATGCATCCGTCATGAACGGATCCGGTTGTATTATGTCTTCTATAGCCATGACGGATCCGTCATGAACAGCATTGAAAGTCAATGGGGGACTGATCAGTTTTCTATTGTCAGAGAAAACGGATCCGTCCCCATTGACTTACATTGTGTGTCAGGACGGATCTGTCTTGCTCCGCACCACATTGCGGACAGAAAAACGATGCTTGCATCATTTTTCTGTCCGCGATGGAGACGCAACCAAACGGAACTCATGACGGATCTCAATAGCGGAATTGAAAACACAGATGTGAAAGTAGTCTTATAAGTGTCAGCAGTGAGTAGAACTTTTTGGGCAAAATTATCCCTAGCAAAATTAACTGAAGATTGTGGGTCCTTGTAAAGCATCAGAAGATGGTGGTTAGCAGGGGTTGCATAAAAGGTTACCTGTGTTACGGTATACTAATGAGGACTGACCACTGCTTGTAATTCGTTACTTGTACTCTAGGGCAGTGCTTGAAAACTGAATGTAAAGCACAAGCATTGCACTCAGGGTGTTGAAGTACGAAAAAGGTCACAAGGTGTACTGATACCTGCCGTGCATGCATCCCAAAATGTGGTTTCACGTTTCACCTTATCAGATGATCTGTACATTACTATCAGCAGGTTCAAACAACAGATCAGCCATTGTCACGCTGCACATATTGGTGTACAATGGTCTTGCTTTCCAACTTACTTTCATCAAATTTCATTTAGGGTGCCTACACACGCTGCAGATTTTGTTGCAGAATTTTCCTCAACTGAAAATCAGTTCCATTCTCCTGAATCCATCTGCTTGTTCCCCCATTGAAATGAATGGAACAGAATTTTAGTCGCAGAAAATTCTGCAGCATGTCATGGCACCCTTACCCAGTAAGCTCAGGTTGAGATGCTTCATCTTATCTGGTGAATGTCTTGAATAGGGTTGAGCAAATCCGGTTCGGATTGCTGTATCCGAACCCAGTTCTTTTAAAAACTTCTTTAAGAATATTGGCTCCGTCCTACTGTATAATGTATTGCCTCCGCAATGGTCTTTCTGAAGTTTTAGCAAATATCGCAAAACTTACTTCATCTCGCCTCTATGACATCACTTACTTTAATCGCATAAATTACTATATCAAAATACTAAGCCGAACTCAGTTTCGTTAATAAGGCACAAAGCCAAGTTCGGCTTCATATTACAGTAATTTATGCGAATAAACAAAGTAACACATGATAGAGGCGAGACTAAGTACGTCTCGCGATATTTGCTGAAACTTCAGAAAGACCTCCGTGAAAGCAATACATTTTACTGTAGGACAGAGGCGATATTCTTTTCAATAGAATCATTTTTAAAAGAATCGGTTTCGGATACAGCAATCCGAACCAGATTCGCTCAACCCTAGTCTTGAATGTTGCAGCCATCTATGCGCACATATCCCACCAAAACTGTCTCTATAAATGTGTTGACCATATTATGAATTGTGGCTGTAGTTATAAGACACTATTTTTTTTTCCCAAAACAAGGGACTGAAATGTCAGTGCGTCTTATTGTGCGAAGCAGCAGGGTCTCAATATAAAATGATGTATGAGGCCAAGGAGAGTATTATAGCTATATATAACATAGAAACTCACCATAGTGTACATGGAGCATGGCGCATCAGGCGCCCAAGAGCGTCTCTTGATGTGTAATGCACATGTACCAAAAGGCAATAAATGTACTAGGGGATGGGGAGGAGTTGGAAATCGATGGGAAAGAGCTGTTGGAACTAGAACGCATGCGCCAAGTGCACCGTGGGGCTGTACAAAATAAAGAAGTGGTGCATAACTGTGGAAAACTGGTAAAGTATAGTGGTATGCGTCAAGTGCAATATGTTAGTATACTGAATTTTTTTGAAAAAAGGACCCTCAGCTCCAGGTAGACGCCTAAACTGAAACGAGCCTGGGTCTAGGAACATACAACTGTAGGGAATAGGGGTATAGCTAAATGAAGGGGATAGATCATCAGTATCTGATCGGTAGGAGTCCCACAACTGGTATACCCGCCGATCAGCTGTTTGAGAAGGCCCCGGTGCTCCTGTGAACGCTACAGCCTTCTCACAGCTTACCAAGCACAACGCCGTACATTGTATAGCAGATGTGCTTGGTATCACACTCAACCCCATTCACTTCAATGTGGCTGAGCTGCAATGCCAAGCACTGCTGCTATACAATGTATGGCGTTGTGCTTGGTAAGCACAGAGAAGGCCGCGGCGCTCACAGGAGCGCCTTTGCCTTCTCAAACAGCTGATCGGCGGGTATACCAGTTGTGGGACTCCTACCGATCAGATACTGATGACCTATCTTGAGGATAGGTCATCACTGTGAAAATCCTGTTAAACCCTTTCATCCACCCATAAAATGAATGCAGGATCTAGGGCAGGCATCCTCAAACTGCGGCCCTCCAGCTGTTTCAAAACTAAAACTCCCAGCATGCCCGAACAGCCTACAGGTATCAGCCTACAGCAGGGCATTGTGGGAGTTGTAGTTTTACAACAGCTGGAGGGACGCAGTTTGAGGATGTCTAATCTAGGGGAACAAAAAAAACAGAAGTGAATACTAAAACAAGAGGGCCATCAGAGGGAAAAAGCTGTAAAACAAAATTTACACATAAGGGCTCATGCACACTTGAATGGGGTCCGCGATCCGCATCCGACGGTCCGCACCGCAAAAAAGTAGTGCATGCACTACTTTTTTGCAGTGCGGAGGCACGGACAGAAAACCCACGGAAGCACTCTGTAGTGCTTCCGTGGGCTTCCGATCGGTGCCTCTGTTCCGCACCACATCTCCTGGATTGCGGACCGATTCAAGTGAATGGGTACACATCCATGATGCACGGTGCACACAGTCGGTGCCCATATATTGTGGACCCGCTGTATTCAGGCCGCAATACGGCCACGGCAACGGCCGTGTGCATGAGCCCTAAATCACATAGATAAAGGGGCAATGTACCCCTGTCTCAAAAGGATATGGGGTCATAATAACACGTGTATGTCAGGGGTAGCAATAGATAATCATATAGAAAAATACTTAGTGACATTGATTTTTATATGATTTTTGTTGTTTTACAACCTTTAAAAAATGTAAAAGCTTTTAAAGCTTTTTTTTTTTTATCAAGTGAATGGGAGCTGAATCGGAAATTACACAGTGTATGAAGTCTTCTGCTGCTGACACCCATAACTTTTAGATTTTCCTGACGATGGAGCTATGTGAGGACAAAGTGAACAAAACTATGATTATAATTCTGACATCTGCTGTTCACCATGCTGGTTAAATAATGGGATAATTAGTACATAGGGTTGTTACAGACATTACTATGCCAAGCATCGTTTTTTCTTTCCTAAATATTTTTAAAAACTTTTTTCAACTCTTTTTCATATTTTTCTTTAGTCCCCTTAGGGGAGTTTAACCTGCAATCGTTAGACTGATTTTACTATATGCTGTAATGCTTATGTATAACACCGTACATCTTGTCATAGGCAGGATATAATAGAGGCTGAAACTTGGGAGGCATACTTGGCATGCTGATTGGGGTGCCGTTCAGAACAGAATGAGCTCCCTCCTGCTGTCTTAGGCCCCTTGCAGACGAGCGTGTCCGGATAAGGTCCGGATGCGTTGCGGCAAACCCGCGCGAGTAGGTACCCAATTGCAGTCAGTTTTGACTGCGATTGCGTTCCTTTCAGTTTTTATCACGCGGGTGCAATGTGTTTTGCGCGCGCGTGATAAGAAACTGAATGTGGTACCCAGACCCGAACTTCTTCACAGAAGTTCAGGTTTGGGTTCAAGGTTGTGTAGATTGTATTATTTCCCCTTATAACATGGTTATAAGGGGAAATTATAGCATTCTGAATACAGAATGCATAGTACAATAGGGCTGGAGGGGTTAAAAAAAAAAATATATATAATTTAACTCACCTTAATCCACTTGTTCGCGCAGCCGGCATCTCTTCTGTCTTCTTCTTTGAGGAATAGGACCTTTGATGACGTCACTGCGCTCATCACATGGTCCGTCACATGATCTTTTACCATGGTGATGGATCATGTGACGGACCATGTGATGAGCGTAGTGACATCATCAAAGGTCCTATTCCTCAAAGAAAAAGACAGAAGAGATGCGGCTGCGCGAACAAGTGGATTAAGGTGAGTTAAATATTATTATTATTTTTTTTTTTTAAACCCCTCCAGCCCTATTGTACTATGCATTCTGTATTCAGAATGCTATTATTTTCCCTTATAACCATGTTATAAGGGAAAATAATAAAGATTGGGTCCCCATCCCGATCGTCTCCTAGCAACCGTGCGTGAAAATTGCACCGCATCCGCACTTGCTTGAGGATGCTTGCGATTTTCACGCAGCCCCATTCACTTCTATGGGGCCTGCGTTGCGTGAAAAACGCACAATATAGAACATGCTGCGATTTTCACATAACGCAAAAGTGATGCGTGAAATCACCGCTCATGTGCTCAGCACCATAGAAATGAATGGGTCCGGATTCAGTGCGGGTGCAATGCGTTCACCTCATGCATTGCACCCCGCGCGGAAATCTCGCCCGTGTGAAAGAGGCCTTACTGCTCAGATGCCGCAGTTTCTATTGACTGTGGCATTTCAGAGCTTAGGCTACTTTCACACCTGCGTTAGGTGCAGATCCATCTGGTATCTGCACAGACGGATCCGCACATATAATGCAAACGCTTGTATCCGTTCAGAACGGATCAGTTTGCATTACCATGAACAAAAAAAAATGCAAACGGATCCGTTTTGACTTACACTGAAAGTCAATGGGAGGCGGATCTGTTTTCAATTGCACGATATTGTGTCAGTGAAAACGGATCCGTCCCCATTGACTCACATTGTAAGTCAGGACGGATCTGTTTGGCTCCGCATCGTCAGGCGGACATCAAAACGCTGCAAGCAGCGTTTTGGTGTCAGCCTCCAGAGCGAAATGGAGGCTGAACGGAGGTAAACTGATGCATTCTGAGCGGATCCTTATCCATTCAGAATGCATTGGGGCTAAACTGATCAGTTTTGGGCCGCTTGTGAGAGCCCTAAAACAAATCTCACAAGCGGACCCAGAAATGCCAGTGTGAAAGTAGCCTTAAACTGGCAGGATCGGCTTTATCTTGATTCGATCACTAAGACTACTTTCACACCAGCGTATTAAATTCCGCTATTGAGATCCATCATAGGATCTCAATAGTGGCAGAAAACGCTTCAGTTTTGTCCCCATTCATTGTCAATAGGAACAAAACTTAACTGAACGAAACGGAATGCATTTTAACGGATGCATGCGGTTGTATTATTGTAACGGAAGCGTTTTTGCGGATCCATGACGGATCCGCAAAAACCACTGGTGTGAAAGTAGCCTTAGAGCATTGTGCCAGCTGTATAATATTAATATTAAAACTATTGTGTGACCAAATTATTCTATTACGTTGTTATGCTGTTTATATTATTATTATATGTTTTGCTTATGTGGAACTTATTGCATACAGGACTATTTCTCCAGTCAAAAAAAACTGATCTCTGATAGATATCACACAAATTGATGTGAACTGATCATAACTAATGCTTAAAATAATAGTTTATTTTATTTATTTTTTTCTGTTCTTCTGATGGATCAGAAGAACGAAAAAAATGAAATGGTGATGTGAACTTGTTCTGAGAAGTATCCGCAGCAGTAGTATGTTTCTGTTGTCGTGCTGAATGTTCCAGAAGTATTTAGTTCTGAAAGTAAGAATCTGTATGTTCTTTATTTAAACATTTTGGTTTGAAAAAGAATATGCACTTGAAAGCTTGCTATTTGCAAGGTGTATACTATGGAGTTAGGCCTGCTTCTGTGGCACAAAATGTTGACATTCGTGGGATCAGGAACTGATGTTGGACAAGAAGACCTGGTTTGTAATCTGCATTCCAATTCATGTTTGATTTTAGGTCAGGGCTCTATGCAGGCAGCACAAGTTCCTCCACACCTACTCATCAAGCCGTGTCCAGTGATGGCCAGTTCACAGTGTTCGCCCGCGAACACATGCGGGCTGCCATCTTAACTCACAAGTCCGGCGAGGCACAGGTAAGTCCTTACCTGTGCCTGTGCCGTGAGCCGGTCTTAAACAAATGCGGTTACCGGGAACAGGCAGTTCCGAGAACAGCCGCCGGGGGCCTTCATCGGGCTGTTCTCGGAACTGCCTGCTCCCGCTGACCGCATTTGTTTCAGACCGGCACCGGCTTACCTGTGCCTGGCCGGACTTGTGAGTTAAGACGGCAGCTCGCATGTGTTCGCGGGTGAACACTGCGAACTGGCCATCACTGGCCGTGTCCTTCTGGAACTTACTTTGTGCTCATGAGCTCAGTCATACTGGAACAGATAAGAGCCTTCTCAAGACTATTGCCACAAAGTTTGAATCATACACTGCTCAGTTAAACTTTCATGTCAGGATAAGTAAGAGGAGATCCCTTATGGGAAATCAGTCCAGGAATAAAGCTTTGCTGCTACATCAGAGCTAGTGAAAACAGCAGCATCCTGGAGTCACAAAACTCATTTCCAGCATGTATTACTGTGAGGGAAATGGTAATGTGAGGGTAGTCTGAAACTAGGAGCGAGTCTCAAACTTTATTTCAGGGTTTCTGAAAATGAATGAAGGAATAAAGATTGCAGGCTGAAAGTTATTAAAGGGGTTGTCCGAGTTATGAAAAAAAATATATAGCACTGTAAATCTGATAGGCAGCAATATATAACTAAGCTAAGCAATTTTTAGGCAAAAATATATATATTTCCTAATTTCCCTGGTTCACTTCTGGCCCTTTGTTTACCTGCAGTAACAACAATCTTGCCCCTCCCCCCACTCTGCAAAGGGAGTGAATACAAGTGCTGCCCTGATTGACATGTCTGCCTGCTGGGATACTCACCAGGATGTTGTATGTTTAGGACTATGACACTGCTGATACACATAGGATCTCCCCCCTACCTGTTCTCGTGCAATGCTCTGCAGAACTCCTCTCCTGTCAGCTCCTGTGCCCAGCATTTGTCTCCTCATTGCCTGCAGCTACTCAGTAAAGCCTTCAGCCCTGAATCTGTACTGCAGAAGGGGTTAAAGTTTTTCCTGAAGAATCCAGGGAGAGAGCAGATGGCAGCAGCTCCCAGTGTAGGGGGGCGTGGCTAGCACAGTGACGTCTCCTGTACAGACACACAGCTGCTCTCTCAGGCTTGTGCACCAAACCTCATCAGAGCAGGGAGAGAAGCTGACATCACAGGTCATGTGACCCTCTGTGAAATCTGAGAAAGCAGCAACTGTAGATGCAGTAAGTGCATGGTAAAGCTGTTACATTTGATTAGTTACATACATACAACAAAAAAATAACTTGGACAACCCCTTTAATTATTTACTGGAGTTTTTCGGGATCTTCAAGATAATGCCTCATTCACACAGTCAGTGTTCAGTCAGCGATTTCCATCATCGATTTGGAGCCAAAATCAGGTGCAACTCTAAACACAGAACAGGTTAAGATCTTTCCTGTTTACCTTATGTCTGTGGAGGCTCCAATCCTGGTTTTGCCTCACAATCACGGATGGAAATCACTGACCAAAACACTGACGTGTGATTGAGACATAAGTCATCAATATCAGATCGCCGGGGGTCCGACACCCGACACCCCCTCCAAACAGCTGGGTGAAGAGAAGGCCACCTTCATGTGAGCTCAGCCTTCTCTTCATTGTTTACCTGCTCACTATCAACAGCGCAGCGGTGATCAGGTGTAATTACAAGCTGTCCCATTGACTTCAATAGGACGACTTATTCCTGTATCCAATATTAAAATCCTGGAAAATCCCTTTAAAGTTAAAATGGTGCACTAACATATGTAAAAATATATTTTTGTATCCATGTGGTCATATCCTTTAACTGATGATCAGTTGTCCATCATCTGTGAAGTCCTTGGTTGAAGCGGCTGTAGGACAATGAGAATGTACACCCCAGTAGCATATTCCTTTTTCTCTATGAAATGCTCTGTTACCATGTACTTTGCGTTTCAAACAAAGCAACAGTCTGCCGAGGAGACAGGAAGGGCTCTGTTCTGTGGTTTCTAGTGAGCCAATCTCACACTGCTGACTTACTGGCAGATTGTGAAACAGAGGGTTTGTAGAAATGATTTTGGGTTAGATAAATATGTTTGCATGCTATTTTGACATCTGAATTCAATTTGAGACGTTACATAATACATAGGGAAGATTTATGAAATGGTCTAGGACAGTGGTGGCGAACCTATGGCACGGGTGCCAGAGGCGGCACTCAGAGCCCTCTTTGTGGGCACCCGCACCCTGGAAAAAGTGTATGGTGTGCCAGTATGCCTTAGACTTATCCTGCCATTTATCAGCGCAGGGTGCACTGTGAACAGCCCAGGCAGTGCACTGAATGTAGGCAGGCTATTATACTACATGGAAGATACTGGACTGTAGTATTCAGGTTATTATACTACATGGAGGATATACTATACTCGACTGTAGTATTCAGGTTAGGCTACTTTCACACTTGCGTTCAGAGCGGGTCCGTCTGGTATCTGCACAGACGGATCCGCTCCTATAATGCAAACGCTTAGATCCGTTCAGAACGGATCCGTTTGCATTACCATGAACAAAAAAAAAATGATAATGCAAACGGATCCGTTTTGTCTTTACATTGAAAGTCAATGTCGGACGGATCCGTTTGAAAATTGAGCCATACTGTGTCAACTTCAAACGGATCCGTCCCCATTGACTTACATTGTAAGTCTGGACGGATCCGTTCGCCTCCGCACGGCCAGGCGGACACCCGAATGCTGGAAGCAGCGTTCAGGTGTCCGCCTGCTGAGCGGAGCGGAGGACAAACGGAGCCAGACTGATGCATTCTGAGCGGATCCGCATCCACTCAGAATGCATTAGGGCTGGACGGATCCATTCGGGGCCGCTTGTGAGAGCCTTCAAACGGAGCTCACAAGCGGAGCCCCGAACGCTAGTGTGAAAGTAGCCTTAAATTGCCATGTTGGCACTTTGCAATAAATAGGTGTGTTTTGGGTTGCAGTTTTGGCACTCGGTCTATAAAAGGTTCACCATCACTGGTCTAGGAGAAAAACTATCCATAGCAATTAAACAGAGTACAGCTTTCATTTCTTACAGTGCTCTTGAAAAATGAAAGCTGACCTTTGGTTGCTATGGGCAATTTTTTGTAGACACTTTCATAAATCTCCCACAGAAAAACTATTTGTTGTTATTAAAAGGGTTGTCCGAGAGATTACAGATTGACCCCTTAAAGGGGTTTTCTGAAATTTTAATATTGATAACCGATCCTCAGGATAGGCTATTAATATCAGACCGGTGGGGGTCCGACATGCGGCACCTCCACCGATTAGCTTTTTGAAGAGAAGGCTGCGGTCCGTGCCAGCCCTGCCTTCTCTTTATTGAGGATAGGTCATCAATATTAAAATCTTGGAAAACCCCTTTAAGGACCATGCCAAATTTTGTCGGCATCATTTTAATTTTCCCCTAAGCTGGCTAAGAACCATAACATAAAAAAAAAAAAATTGTAGGCATACCTGTATGAAGGCTTGTTTTCTGTTGGGCAAGTTAGATTTTTTTTGAACGCCATCAATTATATTCTATATAATGTATTGAGAAACTGTAAAAAATAGTTTGTGGAGTGGAATGACTTATTAAAGGGGTTCTCTCAGACATTGGCATATTGATAGGATTTGCGACCTTTGTCAGATAGGTGCAGGTCCAACATCTGAGACCCACTCCAATCTCCAGAATAGGACCTCTAAATTAAAGGTGAGCGCACTGTACAAGTGCGACCACCCTCCATTCACCGCTATGGGAGTAACAAAAATAGCCCAGCTCCGCTAATTACAGCAGTCCTATAGCAGTGAATGGAGAGCATGCCACGTATGGATGGTGCGCTCTCCTTAAGGGCTCATGCACATGAGCGTAGCCTGTTTTGCGGTCTGCCCGGAACGTCCCAGCCATAATAGAACAGTCATATCCTTGTCCATAATGCATACAAGAATAGGACATGTTCTATATTTTTGCGGATGCCATAGAACAGACATTTTTTCCATTCCCTATGGGCATGTTCCTGTGAACACTTGTTCATTTTTACTGTATGCTGCAGTACTTCTGTATTGCAGTGTGTAGTGAGTAGAGATAAGCGAATTTCAGGTTACAAATTTGTTTGCAATTCGTTTACTGGTAACAGGTGAATTGCGTTATGGATTCAGTTACCACGAACCATAACGCAATTCTATGACGGAATGCATAATGGAATGCCTTTGGAGGCATTCCGTCATAATAGAAGTCTATGGGCTGCATAACGGATCCGTCCAGTTTCTGTTATGCAGAATTGCGTTATGGTTCATGGTAACGGAATCCATAACGCAATTCACCTTTTACCAGTGAACGAATTTCAAAATATGAACTCCGTTCATCTCAAGTAGTGAGTTTAGTGCAGTGATTCCCAGCAGTATTACTACAGGGGAACCCCTGAAAAATGTTTTAACTCCTGAAGAACATCTAATGCAGGGCTGCACAACCTTTTTTTAATTTTTTTTATCTGAGGGCCGCATTGTCTATTTCAAGGGACACAAATAAAATAAAAATATTGATCGGCGCTCATTTGCATCGGCCTATTACACAAGCCAATGCAAAGTGAATGGGGAGGAATGATCACTACCACAGTCATTTCTCCCTCATTCAGTTCTATTAATTATCGGTAGCACATTCCTGATTACACAGGGAGATGTGCTGACGATAATTGTACATCTTTCATCCTGATAAAATATGGAAATCAGCCGACAATCGAGTGATTCCTTGTTTATCTGCTGATTGGCGGCACGATTCTACAGGTCAGATATCAGGAATGAGCATTCCTACGAAGACTTGTTCCCAGTAATTGTCCCGGATATCGTGCCGTGTAATAGGGGCTTAAGGGGATTTCCCAGTAAAAATGATTTTTTTTAACAAGTTCCTGCAGCGTGGCCCTTGAAACTGAAGATTCATACTTACCTGCTCACCGCTGCTGCCTCCATCTTCCTGTCCCTGCGCTGTTTACACCTGGCAGTGCATGGGCATAGTCCCATACACCGCTCTAATGCCATTCTTGGTCTGGGGCTGGGTGAAGCATTCTACTTGTATAATGTTTGCCCTTTGCTACAAATAGTGGTGGATTCTTAAATCCATAAAGGGGAGCTCTAAGCTGACCTGTTTCAGGGCTACTGACCCGTATCATGTTCTCACACAGGGGTCCTCTGCTGTCTGTGTCCATACCTGAAATTGGTTCCATTTAATCATGACAAACTCGCAGCCGCTACTTGTGTACATGTTTACTACTACTGTGTACAAGAAATGCATGCAAATTAGTTACATATATATACAGAATTTACAGTCCTGTTTTAGCTGAGCTTAAAGGGGTTGTCCAGCCTCCCTGGTAATATTCCTTCTGGTACTAGCTGGCGACGTGCTCTGCTTTTTCACTTCCCGTGATGTGCCGTTCTGTCAGTGCAGTCTTCTCTACCGGGCAGGAGTTTGAATGGCTCGTCATAAATTACACAAGCTCCATACATTTAGGGCTTGTTCACATCTGCATGCAGGACTTTTTTTTTTTTTTTTTTTGGTCCGTTAAAATGACAGAATCCTGAATGGAAACCTGATCGACCCCATTATAGTCAATGGGGTCCATCCAACTCTGTGCCACTTTAATCTGTTACCTAGCTTGGGGCTACTGACCACCAGTATGCCACTGGTCCCAAACCAATCCATAGCAAACTCATCTCTCCCCGCAAAAGCAAGTGAATGAAATTCAAACTTACTGGGAGAAGTGTCCTGACTCTTCTCAAATGCTCCAGGGGATGGTACACCTCACTACACTGCGCGTGTGCTTGATGTGCAGTGCATGAACAGTGAAGTGAGGTGTCATTTTCAATTCCTAGGTCAGAAATCATGATATCACCAGTTTGGCACGTCTCTATGTAGCCAACGTAGATGAGTTATGGCCAATCAATTCTTAGAATCAGTATAGTCCATATTGATGGCTGTAAGGTGACCCAGGATGAGTAGGGGTATGAGTGGTCATTTACCACGATGTTTGATAGAATTATTTTGTTACCTGGAAAATAAATGATGATTTCTGTTCTTTATGCACAATATACTGGTACTTCTTGCACTATTGTGATAAATTCTCCAGCAATGTCACAAATCATTAGCATGAATACATTGCTTAATTACTTTTAGCCTTGCAGGCATTTATTATAGAAAAAAAATATTTTATCATGATAGAAATGGAGAAATTATGGAACAATGCTTATTTTGCACTGGTTGTATTCTTGGACATTTTAGACATTCTCTAAACCCTGGACTAGTTCACATAAACTAGTTTAACCAGTGAATCTAGAATTATACTGCTGGTGTCTCCTTCTTTTTCCTTGTACACCTATTTCTGACCACTAGAGAGGTTGACTTTTTATATACATTAATTTGTCCATCCTGGCAGAACGGAGAACATGTTGAGATGCCAATTATACATATATACAGTCCAGTTGTTCTCTGGTCAGAGGCACACCCCACATTGAATGAATTACCCTACAGATTTTAAGACGGTTTTTGATATTAAAAAGGTTTTCCAAGATTTGTTTACTGATGACCTATCCCCAGGATAGGTCATCAGTATCTGATTGGTGGGGGTCCGACACCTGGGACTCCCACCGATCAGCTGTTTGAGAAGGCACCAGCACCCCTGTGAGCGTCGCAGCCTTCTTTCAGTTTACCAAGCACAGCGCCGCTCATTGTACAGCGGCTGTGCTTGGTATCGCAAGTGAATGGGGCTGAGTTGCTCCTAGGTCACGTGATTGATGAACATGTCGTCACTGGCCTAGGAAAAGCAGAGAGAAAACCACGGCGCTCACACTGTGCCGATGCCTTCTCAAACAGCTGACCGGTGGGTACTGATGACCTATCCATAGGAAAAATCTTGGAAAACCCCTTTATATATAATGTCCTCCAGAGGGTGCAATATTTCAAAATAAGTCTTTCTATAATGGTTGATTAGGAAGGGCTCTGACATGAGTTTTTTTTTCTCCTAGTATTATTTTTTACTCACAGATTGGTTTACTTTATGGTTTAATGGTATACTTTGATTCATTTGGCTTTCTGTGAGATCACGTGAGCTTTCTTCAGCCGCTGGCCTGGTGGCGCTGGATGAGGTAACGCTAGCCTGCCGTTTTAATATTTTCAGAATCTGATTCTTGTATCCTTTGCATGCACAGAAGTAAATGAGGGGATCCAGGCAACAGTTTAAGTTCATCAGGCAAACCGTGACATGAAGGACTACTTGAAATAGTTTCTGCTCTTCACAGTCTGGCTGATAAATAAGTTTCTTGATCATATGCTGAGTAATAGCCGCGTGATACGGGGTAAAACAAATAAGGAACACCACAATCACTAAAATGATTGTGTTAGTAGCCTTTTTGTTGGTGCCAGTTTTTTCCGATAATGGATTCTTCTTTGTAGTCTGGCAGAGTTTAATACTTATCTGAGAATAGCAATACAGTATTATTACCAAAGGGAGGTAGAATCCAATAAAACATGCCCCAAGAAGTATATATGGCAAATTGTCTATGGCTTCAAAGATTGGGTATTCCATACACCGCGTTTTCCCAGTGTGTAGCTCCGTTTGAGACATTTGCTGTATAAGAAGTGGGAATGTTTGGAAGAAGACCAGCAACCAAACGCAAATGCAGATGATCTTGGCAAACTTCACCCTCCTTATTCTGTTGTAACGATGCGGGTGCACCACTGCAAAGAAACGGTCGATGCTCAGACAAGTCATGAAGTTTACTCCAGCATAAGTATTAATGTACAGAAATAGTGCGGTTATCCGACAAAATGCTTCTCCGAATGTCCAGTCAAAACCCTTCGCATAGTACACAATCCTGGAAGGTGAGACAATGGCAAAACATATGTCAGAAATGACCAGGTTTCTCGAATAGAGAGTGGTTGAGTTTAGCTTCCGCCTGTTTTTGTGGATGACAAACATAGCCAGGATGTTTCCAAGCAATCCAAACAAGAAGATCATGCTGTAGAAGATTGGCAGCAAAATCCTTGCCGTGTTGTGATGGTAATAGAGGTCACACAAGGTTCCATTACTGGTATTGTTGTCAACGTCCATGTTGATGCTGGACAGTTCTGGAAAAGTAATATAGCAGTATTTTTTATTATTATTTAAGTAAACTGGTATCATAATCTGGGATAAATGCAGATTCATGAAAATTGGTTAAATGTTTTGGGTGGGAGAAGTTTTAAAGGAAATCTGTCACCAGGATAATCGCTATTGAAGTGAAGCTATAGCCTAATAGCACTTAGTACCTTATTTCCAGATGTACCTTTGTTTCAGCAATAGATGTTTTCTATCTTCTGAAAATCCAGTTTATTTGGTATGCAAATGAGCCAGTAAGGTGCCCAGAGGGGCGTCATTCTTGTAGGAAGGAGCCCAGGCACGCCTCCTGCTAGTGCCCAAGCCCGCCCTCATGCTGGGGGAAGGGATAAGGGGGGCAGAGTTATGGCTTGAATGTGATGTAGGAGGGGTGGGTGGACACATTGTCCATGCCTGGGCTCCTTCCTGCACGAGTGACGCCCCTCTGGGCACCTTACTGGCTCATTTGCATACCAAATAAACTGGATTTTCAGAAGATAGAAAACATCTATTGCTGAAACAAAGGTACATCTGGAAATAAGGTACTAAGTGCTCTTAGGCCATTCATTTATTTTAGTAGAGATTATCCTGGTGACAGATTTCCTTTAAAGCACCTTTGAATACATCCTAATTTAATTCATAAAAACTAAAAGCTCTAAATCCAGTGTAAAATCGTAAAGATTTAAAGGGCTTCTGCACTTTATTTAAACTGATGATCTATCCTCTGGATAGATCATCAGCATCTGATCGGCGGGGGTCCGACACCCGGGACCCCCGGCGATCATCTGTTTAAGAAGGCAGCGGCGCTCCAGCAGCGCCGCGGCCTTCTCACTGTTTACCGCCGGCCCAGTGACGTCACGACTAGTATCAACTTGCCTGGGCGGGGCTAAGCTCCATTCAAGTGAACAGAGCTTAGCCCTGCCCAGGCAAGTTGATACTAGTCGTGACGTCACTGGGCTGGCGGTAAACAATGAGAAGTCCGCGGCGCCTTCTCAAACAGCTGATTGGCGGGGGTCCCGGGTGTCCGACCCCGCCTATCAGATGCTGATGATCTATCCAGAGGATAGATCATCAGTTTAAATAAAGTGCAGAACCCCTTTAAATCTGGCCTCATAAACCTTAAAGGGGGTTGATCTGTTAATGGCAATGAGGGTATTAAAATAATAAAATAAAATTCTACTCACTGCTCTGAACCCCCTCTGTTCCAGCTCTGTCGCTTCTTGCTCCCCACTGTGCTCTGTTTTCCTGACTGCAGCAATGATCAGCCATATACTGCACATGACTGCTGCAGTCAATCACTGGCCTCAGCAGTCTTGTGCTGAATACTGCTGAGGTCAGTGATTGATTGCAGTGGTATATGAACACATCATTGTTGCAGCCAAATCATATGTCATGGCAGTGTCACGGTCTCGGTGTTGTTCGCCATGATATGATAGCCATGCATGCTGGTTGCCTGGGGCAACGCGTTGTTTGTTCAGCATGTGTGTGAACTCCTGTTTCCCCTGTTCCTTCCCGGTCTGGTGCGTGAGTGGTTAACTACCTGGCTGGGTGTGGTCACTAGGGGTTTATTAGCCTGTGGCTTCCAGGATGGAGGCAGTTGTACTCCAGCCTTTGTTGGTGCTGGAGCTATGCTCCTGTCCTGGGTATTACATATGCCCAGTTCTTGAGGGCCACCTCGTGGGACATCGATGTCTCCCCGATGTTACCTTTCATACCTATCCCATTTATATGTTTAGTGTCATTTATATCTGGGTTGGTGTTATTTGTCTCATTGTTGTTACATGTCAGGGGAATGTCTAGCAAACATGCTGGACAAAAAACACCACCAGTCTATCTGTGCCTTTGGAAGAGTCAGTGAGCAGGTCTGCCTGTTCGCATGGGGGTCCAGGCAGTTTCTCGTTTGCTGGATTCCGTGTTAGTTGTTTTGTGCTGTGTCCTGTTGGGTGAACGGGTCCCAGTTAGTTGCATGGGGTCCAGTCATTGTTGTTTGCAGCGGCAGGTAAGTGCGTTTTTCTGGGCTCTTACCTGCCGGTCCAGTGGCTGTTCACTGCCTGTCCCTTCCTTACATCTAGGCCGGTTGAGACTCCTGTTCTTCTGTGTCTTGGAGGAACAGGTCGTCTCACCCCTGCTCCTATTCCAGGGATTATCAGGGCGACTCTGGGTCCAAGGTTCTTGGGTATGAGCCGTCCTACCTTCTGGGTCCGCTCATACGGTTAGGAGTCAGGGCGAGGATTAGGGAACCTCTAGGAGGTGACCTGCTCCCTTATCCCAGCTTCTAGGCCTAGTTGCTATTCCAACAACCAGTAATTTCACCACGCAATATATACTCAAATAATCACAATTTTTATTAAACATTTCATAAATGCAAAAATCTGGCTTCACGTAATTAAGAATATTTAAAATCTCATAGGTTGGAGGTATATGATTATATTAATTCATCGATGTAAAGTGCAAGTGCAAACATATCCATAAGGTACCCCTTGAAAAAGCTAAACGCGAAATGTGCGTTGGGGAGCGGACCGGTGGTGTTCCTGTGTGCTAAAGTTGGTTGGTCAGTATTTTCTATGTTCCTATTACATTTTCAGTCACCATATTGCCTCAGTTAGCCTTTGTGGTGTGTATTTCCACCCCCAAATTTTGGTATCTGTTGTACTATATATGCATATGGGTCGTATTATGTAGTTTGGAGCCATAGTGGTTAGGTGTAATACACCTTTTCACTGATGACCAATCAGGATTATTGCACATGCACTTTAATAATATATACCAGCAGTTCACCATCGGTCCTCTTGGTTTTTAATACGTTCATGTATTGTGACCTGTGCTAAATGTTTTATTGTGATTTGTGTCAATCATGTCCTGTTGTGATTTTCCAATAAAATTATAATTTTTTAATTACCTCAGTATTATAAGTGCTCTTTTACTCTATTGACCCACTCCTTTTGGTCGGTTTTCATATCCATAAGGTAGTATGAACAATACATACATACAATACTATTGTTGACCACAATATGTAAATATCAGCAGATATCCAGTGTTGCTTCTACTAGGCTTACGTATGCATTGTTCATACTACCTTATGGATATGTTTGCACTTGCACTTTACATCGATAAATTAATATCACCATATACCTCCAACCTATAAGATTTTAAGTGTTCTTAATTATGTGAAGCCCGATTTTTGTATTTATGAAATGTTTAATACAAATTGTGATTATTTGAGTATATATTGCGTGGTGAAATTACTGTTTGTTTAAATTTTGATCCATATATCTTCCATTATTGGTTCCAATCATTGTGATATTGGGTCGCATATACATAGATGGGAAAAATATTCATTGGTTGTCTAGTTGCTATTCAGTCTGCTCCTCATTGTACGGTGGGGAGTTTTCCCCCCACTCCCCACCGTGACAGCATGATGTCATAGCTGCAGTGGCGGGGAGCATCAAAGTGGCAGCACTGGAAAGGAAGTGGTTTGTACTGGTGTACTGTAGTTCTCAGAAAAGTAGTTTCTAATCCTTATGCAAATTAGTACCTGTGGGCAACAGAGCCCAGCCTCGCCCATTCGAATCGAGCACTGCTCCTCTTTTCTGTGCTTTTTCTCCACCTCGCTTTGCCCCTGACATCAGGCCACCACAGGAAATCTTGTGCAGGCGCAGATCTCATCTCATTGCATATCCTTTCTGCGCATGTGCAGTTAAGTAGATGAAGCCACTGGCCATAGAAGGGCACAGTCAGAGCAGGCCAGGCAGAGATGATATGTGCGCCTGCGTAAGATTTACAGTCGTAGCGTGATGTTATCAGAGGAGGGGAGCAGGACTTGATTCAGATGGACTGCCAATAAGTACAGCCTGTTGGACTCTTTTATACTAATTTGCTTATTTCATTGTTTTTGGAGGGTATGTTTGGGAATGAGAGTACAGCGCACAGGGAACTGTAAAACACTCTGCGCTGGGCACAGACTCCCTTTAATTAGAACTTACATGTATCACATTCAAGATAATAAAACAAGTTAATTCTGTCCCTCCATAAGCAATACCGTATACTCATTAGTAAAATTAATGTAATATTTGGTCGTGTAGTCGGGAAATTCGGATCACCCAGAGCTTGTTTTAGGACACACGCAGTGATTGTAAGGTGATCTGGATTCTCACATGAAAAATAATTTTGTTGGAATTCTAATAACGGATGAGCGAATTTCATATTTTGAACTTCGAGTTTGTGTTGTGGTATAAGCTGAATTGCGTTATGGATTCCGTACTCGAAGTTCAAAATATGAAATTTGCTCATTCCTAATTGTAATGTTAATGTTTTATAGATTTTTACATTTCATATTTTTGCCAATAAAAATTGTACTTCTTTTAAAGGAAATGTTTTATGCATGGATGTAGATAACCACAGTATGGTATATAACAAAGCTAATGAAAGTGGACTGGAGACTGAAATGCTTCTTCCCATGGCTGGTGTCAGTTTAAGGAAGGAAACTGGTGAGCTGGTGATACTGTGACTTACAGGGTAGTGATAGTACAATACCGCTAAAAGTAAGGGTATGTTACCATCTCCCCCCTCCCCTACCATTATTGTTGTGTTACAGAGATCTACTAGAAAAACGGAAAGTCTGTTTAATGTACGATATGAAAACTTATAGGTCCAAAGCTTGAGGCTGCACTGCTGAGAGATTTACTTGAGATTTCCTGCTCTGATTTTCTTCAGATTCATCACTCTTAGGCCCATGCACATGAACGTTCTTTTGGTCCGCATCCGAGCCGCAGTTTTTGCGGCTTGGATGCGGACCCATTCACTTCAATGGGGCCGCAAAAGATGCGGACAGCACTCTGTGTGCTGTCCGCATCCGTTGCTCCGTTCCGTGGTCCGCAAAAAAAATATAATCTGTCCTATTCTTGTCCATTTTGCGGACAAGAATAGGCAGTTATATCAATGGCTGTCCGTGCCGTTCCGCAAATTGCGGAACGCACACGGACGCCATCCGTGTTTTGCGGACAGCAAAACACACAACGGTCGTGTGCATGTAGCCTTACAAAATGTACATCCTACTTCACTTGAAAGTAGTGACAACACTGCAGAAGATGAGATGTGCAGTCTCAGACTTTGGGCCTGTAACTTTAAGCCAGGGATGTCCAACGGCCCTCCAGCTGTAGCAGAACTACAACTTCCATCATGCCTACAGCTATCAGGGCATTCTGGGAATTGTAGTTTTGCATCAGCTGTGGGGGGGGGGGGTGCAGGTTGGACTTCTCTGCCTTAAGCAATCGTTTACAGATGAAAATTGGCAGATCAGTTGTTTGCCCATCTGTTTTCATTACGAACACTACATATTAGTAGATGTAGCAGGATGTTAAAGGGGTTTTAGACATCAAGGTGGTCATTTGCAAAGAGATATACGCCACTTTTTTGTGTACATCTGTCGCAGATTGCTGCGGCGCAACGGTTATTTGAGCTGCAATCTGCTGCTTTTCCCCGCTCTCGCCAGATCTAAAAGAAGAGGGTGTGGGGTGAGTGGGGAAGGGGGTGGGGCTGGTAGGTTTAGCGCAAGCAGGCATGATGCAGTGATGTCATTGCGCCTGCCATGCTGAGCCACAGGCCGCACAGCGCAATGTGGAACTCCGCTTTGTGCAGTGCTATCTGTTGTTCACGGCTGATCGCTCCCTGCCTCCTGAGAATGGGGACATTATTCTGTCTAAGGGCTCATGCTCACGACCGTATGTATTTTGCAGTCTGCAAAAAAGAACGTGTGCGTTCCGTATTTTGTGGAACAGCTGGCCCCTAATAAAACAGTACTATCCTTATCCATAATGCGGACAATAATAGGACATGTTCTATATTTTTTTTGCGGAAGTAACTTCCGCAAATCCACGGTTTTGCATTCCGAAAAAAAATCAATAAACAGAACAGACACGGAAAGAAAATGCGTTTGTGTGCATGAGCCCTAAGCCTTTGTAGCTAGTAAGCGATGCAGTTTGGGGCCTGCTACCTTAAAGCCAGACCGGATCATATAAAAAATGTAAAGGTAAAGGTACTCCTCGACTTTAAAAAAAATAAAAAAAAAATAAATAAAACTTTTGATATGTCATAACAGCATATCAAAGTTTTTGATCTGTGGGGTTGCGAGTGCTGAGACCCCCACAGATTGCTAGAAGGAGGAGAAGCAAGCCCTCACACTGAGTGTTGTCTTTCCTCGCCGCAGGAGGCGGGCGCGAGACCAGCTCATAGACATTGTATTGAGCCTGCAGCAAGGAGAGTTCTGTGTGAGTGCTTCTTTTTCCTCCTCCTAGGGTTCAGTGGGTGTCCCGGGACTTGGACCCCCATCAATCAAAACTTTTTATATAATGCAGTGACATATCAAAAGGTTTTTTTTGTTGTTTGTTTTTTTAAGTATAGGGACATTTCAACATACAGATCTTCAAGAATAAAATTCACAATAAATGCATAATGCAGACTCAAAGTATCCGGTGCCCTCCTTTTTAGTCTTTCTGACACACTTCCTGAATCTTCCTCTACATTTCTGTGAAATGGCCACCAACTTTTCAGATTGCTCTTTGTACACTGTGCTTTCATAAAAATACGCTTTAAATGTGCATTCTTCATTTATTGTGAACTGGAGGATCGCTCTAAATAGCATCCAGGTCTTCTGCAGTGACTGTTATTGTCTGCATCCCTGGTGGTCTAGAGCAGTGAAGGGGTTAGTGAAGAAGTGGACAACTGTTACCGTTCTCTTATGAATAGGGTGTCCCTACACTACCTGACATTGTCCGCACTGGTTGGACAGTGCAGAACACGTCCCTTTGACAACTGGTTTAGCAACACCCCCTGTCAATTTACATCTATATTTCCTGGAGGAATAAAAACTCAGGATTCTTAAAGAAAAAGTGTTTCAGAATTATTATTTTATGAGGAGTACAAGTACTTACTGTGTTTACTCTCTACAATATAAGATAGCATATAAGGAAGTGGTTTTTACAGCTGAACTGGTTCTTGGCAGTAGCTCAAGGTGACCGTGGTCTATGGTTGTCTCCTCTACAGTACGTTAATAAGATGGTGAATTGACAGTTGTCTCTTTGTGTGACATTTCTGTTTCTAAGGCTACTTTCACACTTGCGGCAGGACGGATCCGACAGGCTGTTCACCCTGTCGGATCCGTCCTTCCGCTATTTCGCCGGACCGCGGCGCCGTCCCCTCTGACTATAATAGGGACGGGGGCGGAGCTCCGGCGCAGTACGGCAGTTTGCGGTGAAAGGCCGCCGGACTAAAAAGTCGGACATGCAGGACTTTTAGTCCGGCGGCCTTTCACTGTGCACTACCGTGCTGTGCCGGAGCTCCGCCCCATCCCCATTATAGTCATTGGGGACAGAGCGGCGGTCCGGCAGCACAGTGAAATAGCGGAAGGACGGATCCGACAGGGTGAACAGCCTGTCGGATCCGTCCTGTCGCAAGTGTGAAAGTAGCCTTAGCTGTTGCAGTACATATATGTCACATTTTGGTTAGTGTCAGTATAACACAGTATAGAAAATTCCAAGTTAGAGGTTGTTTAACTAAGTGGTTGTTTTTTTTATACCACTGGATTGCTTTGAGTAACTAGATATTTTTAAAGTGGTAAATCCTGTGTGTAAAACTAGTTCCTCCTCTACAATCTTTTACCCATAACATTAGATTTTTAAGAACTAGCAAAAAGGAAAGAAAGTATCAGCTTCTTTCTCCAGGAACTTTGCATGATCCTCAGATTTTTTTACTTAAAAACTTAGTGGTTCCTCAGGTGCAGACTGAATTCTTGCTTCTTTTTTTTTTTTTGGCTAATGTTTTTGCCTCTGAATATCAGTATTCAGTACTCATGACATGCTGATAGGGAATGTAGATTGTGAGCTCCATTGGGGACAGCAAACAATGATAATGTCTGTAACATTACTTAAATGTAAAATAGATAAATCATGTAATACTTCAGTATATTTTATGTAATCAAGTGAGACCTTTGAACTATGTGAAGGGTTATGACTTAATATTGCATAATGTAGGAGATGAATACAGTACCCATGGGTTGCCAAAGTAAAAAAAAAAAAATCAGGAGTAGGGATGAGCGAACTTCTGTTTTTAAGTTCGGGGGACTGTACAAGGTTCGGGTTATCTAAGAATTCCGTTATGGATTCCGCTACTATGGACCATAAGTTATGGTCCGTGGTTGCGGAATCCATAACGGAATTCTTAGATAACCCGAACCTTGTACAGTCCCCCGAACATAAAAACAGAAGTTCACTCAACACTAATCAGAAGACACAAAATCGGAGCATGAAGTCAGTTAAACATGCATGCTCAGCTTATCAAGTGTGCATATATTGTTCCACTGAGGAGAGACCTCATTCCCCCAACAACAGCCTATACATTTCTCAGTCTGGCCTTGTCTTTATATGTATAGCCATCTTTACATAAAGGAGCCAGCGGTTTTGTCTGTACTAATTGTCACACAGCATCAGATGACTACGTCCCGTCCTGAAGCTGTGCGCTGCCAGGACTTAAGCCTATATTAGACTGGCCAATTGTTGGACAGTTTATCGTTGGCGAACGTTCTCGGGAACACTCGTTAGCAAGGATCTGGCAATGTAATACTGCTGCCGATTTACCGGGCAATCGGTATCTTTCAGCATGCTTAGTAATGCTTGTTTGTGATGTAATCATGATCTGCTGCTCCCCATGCTGTGGTGGAGACCGCTGCATGTAATAGCAGCGGTCTCTTCCGCTAACAAGCGGGCGATTGCCGCAAAGGAACGTTTCTCTCCCGACAATCGCCTGCCAGATCGTGCAATGTAATACGGGCTTTAGTGGAGTTCTGGCAACCAGAGAAGAAGACCAGGGACCAGTCTAGGACTAGGAGCACCATGCTCCACGCCTCCTGGTCCCTGAAAAATAGTAATTTGTCCTCCTTCTGGGATATGTATAGCCACGTATGTTGCTGATTGGGTGAGAGGCACTGTAAATAGGGGCATTAGTGGCATTGCTGAGCTTCTGCTGTCCACTGCATGGGTCTCGCTGTAAAAAGGCAGCAGCTTAGCCTAATGCCATTTAGTGACCACCGTAAAAAGGGGTACTATGGGGGTTAAACTGCAGAAAATGTCATTTTTAGATTCTTCTTGCCTGGTAGCGGCTTTGTCCCCTCCCCCATTCACTAGCTATGCATGCTTGGCCCAGCCAAGCATACATTGCTATGGAAGGATCTGGAGAGATGGCTGTTGGCTGAATGATCGTTCATCTTGTGTATGGGATTACACACATAAATAGCTTGAAAAACAGTGTAATGCTGGCCGTACCCATTAGACAGCTATCAGCTGATTCTGCTATCTCCTCCGGCCTTTCTATGGCCAAGCATGCATGTGTCCTGAAAATGGAGAGGAGAAAGCCACTGCCAGACACTTCTGACTTATCTCCCCGATCAGGAAGTTTAAATCCAGCTGCTCAGTCATTCTCCCCCCAACATCTGTCATTGGGAGACCCCCATATGCATTAGATGTTTGGCTGAAATTTATGTAATGTGTATGATCAGCTTTACACGTTTAAATTGTGCATTTTGAAATATTTTCCAATCCCCTAAAGATGTGGGTGGGGATTGCACATGACTAACTTCTGTTTCTGGTGTTTTTCAAGCAACCACCTAATGAGTAAAGCAAAATGGAAGTTTTCAGTAAGTCTCTATGGTATTTGTATTGCAGCGATTCTCAGGTTTAGTACACACTTGTATCGTAATATAAAAGGACTGGCGGAAATGCAGCTAGATATTTCCCCAAGATCCTCTCTGCAGTGATTTATGAAGCCATATTTATACCTAGGGGCGGACTGGGAACTTAAAACTTATAGTGGCCCCAAGTTGTAGACGAGTCCAAATTGACAGAAGGCAACATAAGTAGACAGGGCCAGCAATACCGTAGCGCAGCATAAAATACTGCCTTTATCACCATACTGAGGACAGTAATACAGTTGAATTTAGGAGGGCACCTGCGGCTGCTAGCCAGGTGTGTAAGTTGCCGATGCTCCTAGTATTAATTATTGCTGAGAGCATCAGATTGTTATATAACTGGCCAGCAGCCATGAGGAGGGCGGACGGCCCTGTAGTATGTAAGGCCAATCCACCCCTGTTTATACAAGGTATGAATAGAGCAGTTCCAACAAATATATGGTAAATTGGATAATGGGACATTCACACAATTGTATGTATTTTGCTGTCCACAAAAAATACGGTTGATGTCCGTGTTGCATCCGTTTTTTTGCGGATCCATTGTAACAATGCCTATCCTTGTTCGCAAAACGGACAAGAATAGCAGATATATATATATATTATTTGCAGGGCAACGGACATATGGATGCGGACACCACATGGTACGATGTCCTCATATTTTGCAACCCATTGAAAAGAATAGGTCCGTATACTATCCGCAAAAAAACGAGGATCGGAAGCGGAACAAAAATACGGTTGTGTGAATGGAGCCTAATATGTTGATTTCTAAATACATTGCTTTATTTACTATTGGTCCTGAACTATAGTTTATTACAGTGCAGAACTGCATTCGCAATGTTGGCATTGGAAACTGTCAATGAGACGTTCATCAGGGATCTTCTTATCTCAGACATCCACAAGATATCTTATAAAGGTCTGATAGGTACAGGTCCCACCTCTGAGCTCTACAGCCGTCTTTAGAATGAGTGTACCCACTCACCCCTGTCTTGTCTGATGAGCCAGCAGTTACAGCCAGGCAGAACATGAATGGAGAGATGACCAAGCATCTTCACTGCTCTCTATTCACTTCTGTAGGAGTTAGGGAAACTGTAATGTAACTACCATGGAACAGAATGGAGAGAGACATAGACATATACAAGGCCGTCACCTCTCCATTCTTCCTCTGCCTTGATGCATCCAGCTGCCATCTCCCCTGGTGGGATAGGGGTCGAGAGACCATGCTCTTGGCAGAGCTGCTGGTACAACCACCTATCAGACATTTATGGCACATAATGTGAATAAGCCATAACTGTCTGAGGTGGGAGTACCTCTTTAAAGGGGTATTTCAGTCAGAAGTATTTATCACCAATTAACTGGATAGGTGATAAATGCTAGATCTTTGGGAGTTTGACCACTGGTCCCTCATTCCCACCAGCTGCTTGACCATGGCTGTTAACATCAGTGCCATAGACATGGCAACATAAATCTTGGCCATTTCTCCATTCAAACTCCTCCTAGCCATGGTCTTGTCGCTGGAAGGAACGGGGGCCACAGTTCTGGTGATTGGTGAGGTGTCAGCCGTTAGGTTCCCCACCAAATTAGCTGACACATCACCAATCACTAGAGCTGTAAACCATGGTCATCCACTAACAATACCCCATTAGGATTAGTTTTGGTGCATTTTTTTGGGATACAACAAAAAGTAGACACCTTTTCTCATAACTTCATGTTACTTTAGGATCCACTTCAAGGTTTGATTAAAAAATGGAGTCCATAATCTCACCAGCAACTGCATGTGTAAATCTAGCCTATAGACATTTTTCATAGTGATGCGTCTGTTGTGTAGCGGCATCACCAATTAAAAATCTAGTATAATTGCATTGGTAAATATGTCCCATTAAGGCCTCCTGTACACGACCGTTTTTTCCCCCCGTTTACTGGCCATTTTTTGCGTTCCGTATGAGGTCCATATACAGAACCATTCATTTCAATGGTTCCACAAAAAAAACGGAATGTATTCCGTATGCATTCCGTTTCCGTATTTCCGTTTTTCCGTTCCGTTTAAAGATAGATAATGTTCTATTATTGCCCGTAAATCACGTTCCGTGGCTCCATTCAAGTCAATAGGTCCGCAAAAAAACGGAACACATACGGAAATGCATCCGTATGTCTTCCGTTTCCGTTCCGTTTTTTGTGGAACCATCTATTGAAAATGTTATGCCCAGCCCAATTTTATCTATGTAATTACTGTATAATGTATATGTCATACGGAAAAACAGAACGGAAAAACGGAACAGAAACGGAAACAAAAAACGGACCGCAAAACACTGAAAAAGCCATACGGTCGTGTGCAGGAGGCCTAAGTGTGTTTAGCCATGCAACAGGTTGTGTATTAAATGAGCTTACTGTGGTTGCAGCCCTCACCGTGATAGAAACTACCTTCTACATTGTCAACCAGCTTGTGGTCACTGAGGTGCCTTAGAGCACTGCCTTCATTCGGCGGCATTTAGTTTCAGGTAGCCATCTGCCAGGGTTTGCACAGTAATTTAATAACCTTTTCTCAGCAGTCTTATCATTTACAACTTCTTGTGAACATGTGCCAGACCCAGTCATTTTGCCTGCACGGCTTAATTTTTCTTATGATGTGTAAGATTTAATCTTCAAGATTTTCGCTTGTCTTAAAGCTTGCCTTTTAGAAGAGTGTTAATGTCTAGATTGTCTTATATAACAACTCCTTTTGTTGAAGTCAGTGTACAATACCAGATTCTCTAAAACTCATTAGGGTGAGTTCACATGCGGCAGATTATGCTGTAGAAATTTCCTGCGACTAAAAATCGGTTTAATTTAATTGAATGGGGTTGTTTCGGCAGCGCGCATGTGGATTTCTACAATTCCTTTTCAGAGGAATGGACCTGATTTTCAGTCGCAGAACTTCTGCCGCTTGTGAAGGCGTCCTCATACTCGCAATTCATTGGCTGATGTTACATTGTATAGAACAGTAAAAGCGCCGTCGTCACAACTTGGTGAAAAACATTTTTATTTTACTTTTTAAGCATGCTGTATGTTTTTTTCCTCGCAAGTTTATAAAGCATCTGTCCGCAGAATCATCTCTGTTATATCAGGCATAGTGCCTGGTAGGGCTGATCCTGCTGACTAAAAGCATACCTTTATTGTGCAAATCTGCTGCGCCATGCTATAGAAAACTGCATTTTTGCTTTTATGCAAATGAGGGTTTTATAACACCGATGGATGACCCTTAACCCCTTGTTGCACCCTACCTCGAGCTCTGGCCACTCCCTCTTCCTCTGGACTGACAGGGCCAGGCCTCATCAGCGTCCTTTTGTCTTGCCCTGTAACCCCGCACCATTTTAGTGAATGCTCCGTAAGCAGATGTAATGCGTAGAAGTAGAAATTGCGCTGCCCCCTACAGGGCCAGCCGAAAGGATCCTACATGACATGTCAAGGGGAGGGCGGTGTGGCCAGAGCTTGAAAGCAAAGTAGCTAAGGTGCACTGATTGACTAGAGCCCGCCCCTTGGTGCACGAATCCCTCATTTGTATAAAATAACAAAGTTTTCCAGAGAGGTGCACTGGATATGTACAAAATAGGTATGTTTTTGATCAGAAGGATCAGCCCTACCAGGCGTTTTGCCTGAATTAATAGAGTTGATCCTGCTGACAGGTGCTCTTTAAGTGGGGAAATCTACTGCAAAAAATTTTTTAAAAAATCCACAGCCGTGCTGCTACAGAGTTTTATACAGAACCAGTTCTGAAGTTTCTTACAGCTTCTTGATGGAAATATTGACCTGCATATATGGTATATTCAGTTATACAACAGTTTTCACATGAGGTGGTCTTGTGGCAGGCTTTTTAAAGCATTAAAGGGAACCTGACAGTATGATCTTGGGCTGTTATCTACAGTATTACATGAGTACTGCAGATAGAGTCCTATTTTCTGTCCCCCCAACATAGTCATGTAAAATAGCCATCTGCCGTCTTCACCTATGAAATTATTACACCAATACTTTTCTGTTTATAAAACTGCAAATAAAGTTTCCAAACCGAGAAAATGAGCCTTAAATGACACCTTGATTTTCCCCTTCCAGTTTGTAACTCGCTTCAGTCTAGTCGTGTTACCTAGCAAATAATTGCTTGGCGGTCTGTACAATGAGATACTCACAGAGCTGATGCTTCTCTTCCTCCGTTTTCTTCTAAGTGCTTGAGTTAAATGTTCCCTCCCTTTGATTTCAAGACCAGTTTCCCTGCGTCTTCGGCGGTGTCATAATCAGCATTTTTGTACTTGTGGTTAGAACATCTTACTTGCTGCCTGTCTCTCTCTTGGTTGTGGGAAGTGAAAGCCAAAAAGCGTAATATAAAAAAAAAAAAAACGCTGTTCCTTTTGTTACTATTTAATGAGCTCATAATTTAGATCTGAAGGCGTTATCGGAGGTGTAGCAGCTGAAAAGTCACTTTAGTGTCTCTTAGTGTTAGTTTTCAGCTTTTTTACCCACTTTAGCAGCATGTGTCATACCCTATATACTATCCATATTGCACACTCTACTGTCTATTACGTTCCCAATTTTAGCACAGTTTCAAGGGGTTATCCCACAACTTAAAAAATATATCTGGAGTAATGCTGCTGTCCAGTGTGATATTTTACTCACTTCTGGAGGACTTGTCTCTTCCCTTTCTGTGGGCAGGCAGCAGCTCCTCCCATGTGACAGTCAGGCACCTTCATCTCTTAGGGTACTTTCACACTTGCGTTGTTGGATTCCGGCAGGCAGTTCCGCAATCTGTATGCAAACGGATACCATTTGTAGACAGATCCGGATGCGGATAGGTCTCACAAATGCATTGCAATACCGGATCCGTCTCTCCGGTTGCCACCGGGAAAAACGGATCCAGTTTTTTATCATTTTTACATTTTAAAAGGTCTGTGCATGCGCAGACCGCAAAACCGGATCTGTTTTTCCAGAACACTTAGGGCCGGATCCGACATTAATGCATTTCAATGTAAAATAATGCCGGATTCGGAATTCCGGCAAGTGTTCCGGAATTTTGGACTGAGAAAGTACTGCAGCATGCTGCGGCATTTTCTCCGTCCAAAAACCGTACAGTGACTGAACTGAAGACATCCTGATGCATACTGAACAGATTGCTCTCCATTCAGAAAGCATTAGGATAAAACTGATCAGTTCTTTTCCGGTATAGAGCCCCTAGGACGGAACTCAATGCCGGAAATGAATAACGCTAGTGTGAAAGTACCCTTAGGAGTGCATTGCAGTCAGCTCTTGTTAAACCCTTCCTCCTCTGCCTAGAAAATAGTGCCTGACACATCATCATCATGAATTTAGAAGTAGGAATGAATTACAGGTGTCTGGGCCGCTTTATCTGCTTCGCTATAAGATCACTGCATCGGCACTGAGAGGAGGGAGCAAGTAGGTGCACCCCTCAATGCAGGAGAGGGCGGACCAGAATTTCAACTACAGGAGAAACAGCAGGGGGCTCTACCAGAGGGGAGAATGTAATGTACAGAAGAAAACCTAAATATTTTGATTGCATGTATATTGTAATAACACTTCATTTGAAATGCCATATTCTTAGGAATAAAAATACTGTAAAGAACGGCTAAAGGCTTGGTCCACTAGACATTTCCACACAGCTACAAAACTAGCTTCCCTTTTCTTTCACATCCAGGAAGAATTACCTAATTTAAAGGGTTTCCTATTTCTTTTCTTTGTTGTGAATTAGAATTTGAATGCTAAAAAAGGACGGAGAGGTTTGGTTTTCACACTGAAGTGTATTGCAGAGTAGTAGCGCTATATTACTAACAATAGTAATTCTCCCTTGTAGTCCTCTGGTTGTATGGCAGGATAGGGATTACAGGACAACACCTACCACTTCCATACATACTGTGTGCAGGGAAGAGCGTCCAAGGGGTGTTCCAAGCGTTTTATACTGATGTCTTATCCTCACTTTAGGTCATCAGTAACTGAACAGCAGGGTTGCAAACCAGAATTTTTTGCGAAGTACCACCAGCCTCAAAAAAATTCACGGACATGTCTTTTTTTTTTTTTTATCACGGACACAAAAAAAAGGAAAAATATTGCCTATTTTTTCGGACTGTCCCCAAATTACTGGGCGGTTGTCAATCCTGCTGAATGGTGGCACTCTGACTCCCTGCGTCCTCGGTGATCAGCTGCTTGAAGAGGTCGCAGCACTCCTCCTCTCACCTTACCCTAGCCCAGTGATATCACATTCATCGATCACATGGCCTAGGCACAGCTCAGGTGAATGGGGCTGAGTTGCTATTTCAAGCAGACACGCTATACAATGTACAGCGCTGTGCTTGGTAAGCTGCAATTAGGCTGCGATGGAGGCAAGGGTGCCAACAGCTGGACACCCATCGATCAGATACTGGTGACCCATCCTGAGGATAGGACATCTGTATAAAACACTTGAAAAACCCCTTTACGGCTTCTTTCACACTCGCGTTTGGTGCGGTTCCGTTCAGATAATACAACCGTCTGCATCCGTTCAGAACGGATCCGTTTGTATTATCTTTAACATAGCCAAGACTGATCCGTCTTGAACACCATTGAAAGTCAATTGATCCGTTTTCTATTGTGCCAGATTGTGTAATAGAAAACAGATCCGTCCCCATTGACTTACATTGTGTGCCAGGACGGATCCGTTTGGCTCAGTTTCGTCAGACGGACACCAAAACCCTGAAAGCAGAGTTTTGGTGTCCGCCTCCAAAGCGGAATGGAGACGGAACGGAGGCAAACTGATCCTTATCCATTCAGAATGTATTAGGGCAAAACTGATCCGTTCTGGACCACTTGTGAGAGCCCTGGACGGATCTCACAAACAGAAAGCCAAAACGCCAGTGTGAAAGTAGCCTAAGAGCAGCCAGCACCTTTATGCTGTGTATCGGATTGCACATATGGTACTGAGCTATTGTATTTACTGGTGAATTGTTTTAGATATTATGGGGGTGCTCTAAGATGAGCTTGTGGGTTGCAGAGGGCTCATATTTAGTTCATGCATAGGGTCCCTCTGCTGTCTGTGTCCACCAGCTCCCATTAACTTCTTGTTGTAAATGCATATGGAGATGTATGGGTGGGGCACTCAGCTGGCAGTCTTTTATGACTCTTCATGAGGACACTGTACTGTCTATTATTATGTTATAAATGGGCAGACTATGACTGTCATTCTATGGGTTGTGTGTTTGTATAGTGTGACAGAGTTATGTATGTGTACAGTTGTCAGCATAATGTAAGTACACTATATGGTGACATTATTTAGTTACTTTATGATGAGGCACTGTTTGGGTGCTGTGTGTGAGGATATATAACACCTTACTTTAGAAGATTCTGTCTTAGTGATAAGGCCCCTTGACATTTTTCTTTGTATGGTGTATTACGTAACTTTGCACTGTGATAAATCTACAAGCTGGTCTTATAGGGAACCTGTCACATTGAGCATGGTATCTAAGCTACAGGCAGCATGTTATAGAGCAGGAGGAGCTGAGCAGACTGATATATAGTTTTATGGGAAAAGATTCAGTATAAGGGTGCATTTACGTCACCGTTTAGCCTTCTGTTCTTCTGATCCGTCAGAAGAAGAAAGAGAGAAAAAAAAAACTGGATCCAGTGAAAAAAAAGGATCCTGTTGCATCAGTTGTCATCCGTTTGAGCCATTTCCGTCTGAAATCCGTTTTAGATGGAAACAAAAGTACTGCATGCAGTTTTTTCCCATGTAAAAAAACGGATCTGAGACGGAAATGGCTCAAACGGATGACAACTGATGCAACATGATCCTTTTTTTCACTGGATCCTGTTTTTTTTTCTCTTTCTTTTTCTGACGGATCAGAAGAACGGAAAGCTAAACGGCGATGTGAATGCACCCTAACTTGGCTTTCATTCATTTATATTCCTGCTCATTCTGGTCTTTGAATTCGATGAGGCGGTCCTATCCATGACTGACGGCTATCTGTGTATACACAGTCATAGAGGGAAGGCTGTCAGTCACTGATAGGACCGTCTCCTCGAATTCAAAGACCAGAATGAGTAGAAATTGAAATCAATGAATTTCATCTTATACTGAACTTTTTCCCATAAAAGTGTATACAAATCTGCTCAGCTCTTTCTGCTCTATAACATGCTGCCTGCACCTTAAATTGCATATTCATGGTGACAGGTTCCCTTTAAAGAGTTCCTTTGGCACTTAATTGAAATTTGGTGCTTCCTCAGCGCTAGACTAGGTTTTTCTGGAGTGTGCAGAAGTGAAAGGGGTTCTTCAAGACTGGGAACCGAGTTTCAAATGGACTGATATACTGTATAATGTCTCGCCCGGAAGTGGGACATGTATGAATGTTCATTCACGATCATTGCACCATGTTAACATTTCTGATGGTCCACGCTTGCGTCTTTTAGTTGGACAGAAAATTAATGGACATACAGGTGATGTTTGATACATTTACCTGGAAGACAACAAGCACCACTGGACTTGCTGCGTTGTTTATATTGGTATACTTTATCTGCCCATGTAAAGGGGTCTTTAGGGGGAGATTTGTAAAGGAAAACTAGCAACCAATCAGATTCCACCTTACATTTTCCAAAGGAGCTCTGAAAAATGAAAGGTGGAATCTGATTACTTGCTATGGGCAACTAAGCCAGTTTTCCTTTACATCACCTTTGATAAATCTACCCCTTTAGGGCTGTTTCACACGAGCGAGTCCATTGCGGGAATCACGCTCTGTGTGTGAGTGTGATCCTCCGCTCTGGACTTGCAGGAGCACGGCATTATCATGATTTATAATGCTATGTGTCTCTGCATGGCCTTTTTTCCACAGAATCATAGTGACATGAAGCTGTCAGTATGATTCTGTAGAAAAAAGGTGAAGCAGAGGCACATAGCATTATAAATCATGATAATGCTGTGCGCTCCTGCAAGTCCAGATCGGAGGATCACACTCACACGCGGAGCGTGATTCCCGCAATGGACTCGCTCGTGTGAAACAGTCATTAGTGTCTTGGTGTCATCTCCTCCACGCTAAAGATGGTACTTGTATTTTTACCCATGTGTCATGCAAGGCAAGCTATTGCCAGGAAAACTATTAAAATTCAAATATTTAAATATTGGTTTATTGATGCTTTTTTTTATACCTGCCAAGTTTCATTCATTTAGCATTTTTCCATTGATGCTTTTACATTTAAAAATTGCCAAAAATGTTCCAAATTGCCAAAAAAGTAGAAGCATGTCCCGTTGATCTAAGTACATGTTAGTTTTCATAGTGTCGACCTCTTTCTATTCTCTATCTTCACAGTTTATCTCCCATCTTCGCGCTCTTTGTGCCATTTTATTGCTCCGTGCCAGGAGTGCCATTGGCTCACATATTTGGCTGGTTTCCAATCACCAATAAGACGTTGGTGTACATAGTGGGGCTGCAGGTAGGTGATGTTTCGTCTTTCATGCTACTGAAAACGACTGAAATGTGTGATCTTTTTTTGCTTCCTTATTTGGCCTAGACAAATACGGGGTCATTTATCAACCTGGTGTAAAGTAGAACTGGCTTAGTTGAAAGGTGCAATCTGATTGGTTGCTAAGGGCAACTAAGCCAGTTCTACTTTACACCAGTTTGATAAATTACCCCAATAGTTTCTAGTCCCAATGCAAACATACAGCCAGGAAGATATTTATATTGATTAATCTTTTATAGAAATGTCTGTTTCAAGTTCAACATGCACTTTTAAATGTAGAATATAATGTCCTTTCTCAGTAGCGCTTGAACTGTGGAATGTGGCACTCTTTCACTGTATTACATGGGTTTGCTAGGGTACAGAATTTCACAATGGTGATCTTTATCTAGTTTTGTGTAAAAGTGCGCCTCATGACCTTTGTGAAGAGAACAGATCTGCTTTAAAGACAGATTTCAGAGCTGATTTCATGTGTGCCAGTGTCTACCCAACCGGAGATGATGACTTCATGCAGTATGATAATAAGGCCTTGTTATTCTGGACCACCTAATGTTCTAATTCTTCTTTAGTTTCTTCATGATATCTATAAATGTTAACAAACCTCCCAAATCGACAAAAGAAAGACAGTCTAGTAATAAAGAGAAAAAAGATGTCACTACGCTACAGACCAAGTCCAGAGGAATGCTTCAGTTCCTTCCCACCACAGGGCATAATAGGATGCTGCAGTAAGTGGGTCATTCCCGCTTGGTGATGGTGCAGTACCAGCACTGTCAGCAAGGGGTACTGGTTGTATCCGCCAAACTATAGAAAAGGCTGGGATTCAAGATAACTCTGATCTCTGCCATTCAACCTCTTAAATTTAGATGTTCCGTAGTGAGTACAGCACCTAAGTGGTTTGACAGAGGGAGGGGGCTGTCAGTGTCGCCCCATCAGTGTCTCAACAACATGATTGCATGGTGTCAAGTGGTTTCCATCCCAGTCAGAGGCCAAAGTGTCAAAAAAAAAAAAAACTAATTTGATTTTAAATGTTATTTAATGTGTTTATGTAATATTAGTAAAGTGGGAAATAAAACTATAAATATTTGTTTAACCAGAAACGTAATGGGGTTTGCTCTCACTTATCCACATAATAGTCCACATAAAATTATCGTTATATATACTGCAATGGGAATGACGTAAAAAAGAAAAAAATTATATATATATGTATACATTTTTTGTCTTTCTCACAATAGACTTTTTTAATAGAAGTTACCGAGCCTAAAACAGTTTCATTGAAAAAAATAATTCATCCTGCAAAGTATAAACCATACGGATACTTTGCTGAAAAAAAGGTTATGGTTTTCAGACTGTGGTGATGATTGCTGCACCCTAAAGGCCCAAATTAGGATGCATGCAAACTGTACCTCTCACACAATAAATAAAATCATGGAAAGTCACTCTAGAAAAAGTCTCCATGTTGCCTTTTATATTCTTTCCTTTGCTCATACATTCTATGTACAGTACTGCCTTTTGAAGGGCTAACAAATATATTACCAATGTACACGTGAGTCACTAGAGCCAAACAGTTTAGAAAAATAGTATTCTTTATTAATTCATGCAAAACAATGCTAAGGTTACTTTCACACTAGCGTTATTCTTTTCTGGTATTGAAATCCGGTAAAGGGTCTCAGTACTGGAAAAAAACGCGTCAGTTTTGTCCTAATGCATTCTGAATGGAAAGCAATCCGTTCAGTATGCATCAGGATGTCCCTTGTACGGTATTTTTTTCGGACAAAAACCCGGTACAATACCGCACTTGCCGGATCCATAGAGATGTATTAATGCCGGATCTGGTACCAAGTGTTCCAGAAATTACTGCATTGCCGGAGCCGGTTTTCCGGTCTGCACATGCGCCGGGATTTTGCTCTTTGAATAAACATAAATACCAGATCCGTTATTCTGGATGAGACGGATCCGGTATATCACCGAATCTGTCTAATGGATCTGGAAAAAAAAGCTATCCGTTTGTACACGGCTTGCCGTATCCCGCAGGCAGTTCCGTTACCGGAACTGCCTTCCGGATTCTAACAACGCTAGTGTGAAAGTACCCTAAAAACAGAGGGGGGAGTAAAGATCAATCAATTGGACATTGAAATCCCACAACACTGGGGCAAACATGGATTAACCATGATGTAATAACAAGATAGTACACACTGCACATACAAAAACATAAAAATAAGCTGTGTGTTTAGGACCATGTGAAACAGGTACTATAAGCAGAGATCACATGAAAGCGCAAAAAAGTTACAGATACTAAATAACAGAGTAAAGTAATCATGTGAAGCCTACAATAACATATAATTGTACATGTGAGAAGCACACATAGTAATGTTTACTTCAGGGCCCTTTACACTGCCCGATTTTCAGACAGATTATCGCTAATGAGCCGTCTTAGGAGCTTTCGGTTGCTGCATCAGGCCATGTAATGGGACCTTTAGACTACCATTCAATGCAAGTGGATGCATAACCATCCTGACTGTGTGTGCACGTGATTAACTATTTTTCTATATTGCTCGGCTCTAGCGTCTCTCTTACTGATAGGTGATTTGTAAGTATTAAGTCCTGCTGCTCACTGTGAGAAATAGATTATGCCAGGCATGCTCAAACTGCGGCCCTCCAGCTGTTGTAAAACTACAACTCCCACAATGCCCTGCTGTAGGCTGATACCTGTAGGCTGTTCGGGCATGCAGGGAGTTGTAGTTTTGCAACAGCTGGAGGGCCGCAGTTTGAGGATGCCTGGATTATGCCTTCAGATGTGCGTACCTAGATTTGCTACCAATATATTACAAAGTAGATCTTGTCACTGGACTTCTAGATTAATCTGTGTTACAACAACTAGGACTTAGAAACGTATAGTAAAAGTATTGTGGAGATGAAAATGTCTTAAAGTTTACCTAAAGTTTCAAGAAATATTTTTTATACTGTCAGAAATACCTTTATAATACTTTTTTAATATACTTTATTGATTTTATGGTTTTACAAGCAAAAGAGAACCTTGAAGTTCGGGCCTTCCTGAACTGTTCTTCACTGCAGAATCCGTACACCATAAGTATATATGCGCTGTATGGATTGTGAGTGCTGTATTGGCAGGAGCACACCTTGCTGCCCTGCCTGTGTCCTCCACTGTAATCTATTCCATAAAACATTGGTACAGGATACCCTGTTCTAGGCTTTAGCAAGGACAGCCAGGACCACCAGTGTGAGCTCCTACCTGTCCTCCCTTCAGCCCCATTAAAGCCTGGCATAGCACATTGCTGCATGATCTTCTGCACCGATGTTCTCTGGGCACAGGCAGGAGCTGCGAGGTGTGCTCCTGCGGATCATACTGTAAAAATCAGAATCCATACACTGCATATATGGCTACGGTGTATGGATTCTGTATGCGCTTCAGGAAGCCCTATACTTTGAGGGCCTCTTTTTCTTGTAGAACAATGCAACTAATAAATTAATTATATTCCAAAAATGATTATTAGGGTATTTCTTGAAAGTTTAGATATACTTAAATTTTCTTATTTTGCATTATACTTTGCAAAGTCATAACGAGTACAGTGATTGACTTACTATATTAACACTTTTATTTACTCTGTTTAGCTTTTGACATCAAGTCCATATATGCTGGTGCTTGCCGTAAGTGGTGTGGTAAGTACAGTTGCAGTATTACATGTATTGTCCACCCATCGATTCCTAAAATTTGCACCCTTAGTACTGCTATAGGAGTACAGCGTTTTTTACGTGTACAATATGTAAATATTGAAAAATATTGTTTCAGGTCTTTAGGAAAAAAAATATGACGTGCCATTCTTATACATTCTTGGACACATACGTGAGAATTTTCAGTTTTGGATGTACAGTAGTTACTATAAAATAAAGCTGCAATGTGTGATAAAGATGATAAAAGAACAGTAAATGTTTTGGTTCCTCAGACCTAGTTCTTCCAGGCAGCGAAGAGACATATGATGTCATCCTGTGAATTCCTGTTATCACTGTACTAGTATGGGCATTGTGTTGTGCTTGTGGCTTCAGGCAGAAGACTAGGGAACCAGTTTTAGTTAGCGCCAAGCAGACATAAGAAATTAGGGCTCGCTCAGTGGAGTGAGCCGCAGCAGGGCAGGGCCTCACATACCACTTTTTTCCCCTGCCTGTGACCGCTGGATTTTAACACTACTTTCACACTAGTGGCAAGGAACTCCGGCTGGCTGTTCCGGCGGGTGAACAGCCTGTCGGATCCGTGCTGCTGCTAGTGCACACATGCCCCCGGACTACCGCTTCGGCCCATTGACTATAATCATAGTCAATGGGGCCGGAGCGGTAGTCCGGGGGCACACGTGCACTAGCGGCAGCACGTATCCGACAGGCTGTTCACCCGCCGGAACAGCCTGCCGGAGTTCCTTGCCGCTAGTGTGAAAGTAGCCTTAGGATCGCTACTTTATATGTGTATACCCCCATTCCCCCGCTGTACCACAGCAAAGTGCTGCTTTAATACATTGACTGGACTTTCGGCATTTATGTAATAGAGAGGACCTCCTGATCACAAGCTCATGAGTCCTCTCTGTGTATTACAGCACAGCTTTGGGGAGGAGCAGGGAAAGTATACACATACATTTCTATCCAGAGTCAGGGTCAGCAGTGCTACGCATGTAGTACTGCACTTAATAGTGCTTGAGGATGCTGCGATACAATAAAATATTGATATTGACTAATTAAAGGGGTTGTCCGTTTATTTTATTTTTTAAAGAATACAAAGATGCTAGTACAATAAAAAACTTACTGTCTTGATCCCTTCTGTAACGGGCACCTCTCCTATCCATCTTGCCTCTGTAGCCATAATGTTTTGGCTGTGCTGATGATAGTATACTGCGTGTGAGCACTGCTGCCAATCACTGACCTCAGTGGTATGTGGTACAAGACCTCTGAGGCCAGTGTTTTGCTGGAGTAGGCAACTGCGGTATACAGGCATGTCACCAATTCAGTCAGAGATACAAAGCCTGGCAGGGAGGATGGCGCAACGAATAGAGGGTTGGGGAGAGTAATATGTAAGTAATAAGAAGTAATCTGTCATGTATGACATGAGACATACAGAAGCAGGTGGGGAGGGCATCAGCTACTGTGTGTCTTATGTCTATTCATTGAGACCTTAATCCCCATGCTTCATTGTTAGATTGGAGGCCTCTTAAATACAGTATATTGCTGATTACTGCATTGATACTGTAAATTACAACTGAACTTAACTAAATAGATGAGGAAGAATGAGGCAAATTCATTTATATATCCATAACAAGCAAACGAGAGAGTAAGGCTCCTAGAATCCTGTCATGTCTGATCTTCAGGAAGCTCGCTGACGGCTATGTTCTATTCCTGTCAAGAGTAGGCTTACCGGTACTTCTCTGTTTGGAATCCAGGCAAATTTTCCATGTCTGATCCCTAGCTTTCTCCAGTTGGTCTAGATTATTCTAAAAGGATATCTAATATTCTGATTTCTGGTTTTTCGAAACTACTCTCCACGTCTTCTGAAGGTGGTTTGAATATTAAAATGAATACTGTAGCAGTTATCTTACTGTCTATGCGTCATGAAATACAGGATGTATTGAAATGTATTTTGACAATGATTTCTAATGAATCACTTAAAGGGATTCTGTCACCTCGTATAACACAAATTCAGATTTTAAACCAGTCATGCTCCACAGTTTACCTTGAATCGGCTGTGCTGTTTTTTATTGTAATCCGTCCAGCAGTTTTGCAGAAAAACAACTTTTATAAAACCCTGAAGGTGCCCAGAGGGGAGTTATGTTCCCCTTTGTGTGCCCAGTAACGCCCCTCTTACAGTGCCCAAAACGCCTTCCTCCAGAATCCCTAACCGCCCACAGCGTCTCATCCCTCACCTCCCCCTCCCTGACGGCCGAGCGAAGTCTCGCGCAGACGCAGTACCCACTGAGGGCTGCGCCAGTGCGATTTGCTGGAGACTGAGGGCAGGAGCTTCATCGTCGTCACTGGGCATGCGCTCGCGCGAGACTTCGCTCGGCCGTCAGGGAGGGGGAGGAGAGGGATGAGAAGCTGTGGGCGGTTAGGGATTCTGGAGGAAGGCGTTTTGGGCACTGTAAGAGGGGCGTTACTGGGCACACAAAGGGGAACATAACGCCCCTCTGGGCACCTTCAGGGTTTTATAAAAGTCGTTTTTCTGCAAAACTGCTGGACGGATTACAATATAGAACAGCACAGCCGATTCAAGGTAAACTGTGGAGCATGACTGGTTTAAAATCTGAATTTGTGTTATACAAGGTGACAGAATCCCTTTAAGTCAAGAGTTCACACTGTGAATGTGTAAAAATCATAAACAAGGTCACTGAATACTTCTATTGTGTTGGAAGTGCAAAATTAGAAGGGCCAGGACTATTAAACTGAGGTTTTTAGTCGGCTATGTGACCTCCTGTCCTCCTGGTGGATACCCATTCTCATGATGGCTGGGGCCATCTAATGATCAGACACTTATTACCTATCCTATGAATTGTTGATACTTGGAAAAACCCTTTAAGGACCACAATACAGGGGTGGACCTGCAATAGACCCTGCAGGAAATATTTCCAGTGGGCTGATGCATAGCGGTGACTCAGTTCCTTCATGTTGTTCCTTCTTCCAGACAGAGCCAGTTTTCACCTTCCTGACACAGCCTAATTTTGCAAATCTGAGGTGTCACTTTATATGGTAATAACTTTGGAATGTATTTACTTATCCAAACAATGATTCTGAGAATGTTTTTGTGACCCATTGTACTTCATGTTAGGCTACTTTCACATCTGAGTTTTCCTTTCTGGTTTTGACATCCGTCAGGAGGAAAATACTTGAGTTTTGTCCCGATTCATTGTCAATGTGGACAAAACTGAACAAATCGGATCAGAGTGCACCAGAATGCATTTTGTTCCGATATGTTGCGTGCCCATGCTGGACACAAAAACGCAGCAAGCAGCGTTTTAGTGCGCGCCATGGGATACTAATCAAGACGGATGCGGTGCCCATTAACTTACAATGGTTTTAGTGCCGGAACCGTCTTGTTCATTTTTGGAGATAATACAACTGGATCCGTTCTGAACGGATGAACATGGTTGTATTATTGACCGGATGCGTTTTTGCTGACCCCTTGACGGATCCAGCAAAAACGCAGATGTGAAAGTGTCCTTAGTGGTAAATTTGGGTAGATGTGTTTACAGTAAATTTGGAAAAATTAGCAATATTGTAAATTTAAATTTCTCTGCTTTAAAAACAAATAGTGATACCTCGCAAAATAGTTATTACATAGCATTCACAATATGTCTACTTTAACTTGCCATTATTTTGGCTTAGAATTTTAGAAGCAATTTTTCTAATTTTCAAGAAAATTTCCAAAACCAACTTTATTAAGGACCAATTCAGTTCTGAAGTGACTTTGAGGGGCTTTCATAATAGAAACCACCCATAAATTAGCCCATTTCAGAAAGTGCACCCTTCAAATTATTCAAAACTGATTTTTGAAACTTTGTTAGCCCTTTAGATGTTCCACAAGAATTAAAGCAAAATGGAGGTGAAATGTTTTTTTTCTCCAGACTTTTCATTTTAATTCATTTCTCCTGTAACACAGCAAGGGTTGACAGCAAAACAAATATCAATATTTATTACCCTAATTCTGTAGTTTACAAGTTATTCATCATGGGGTGGAGTCAGCATTTTGACACAACAGGCATGTTACAAAAATCAGTGAGCAAGGGGACAGTACAAAATGAGAATTGAACATTTCCCACAGACATTTCAGTGCCCAGATTGTACCATTGAAGACTCTTACCATGACCCTTAAATTATTAGGCAGGTTCTGCTAGGTATGGAAATGCCATAAATGTGGATGTAAACTGCTGATGGGTACAATGAGAGGTTCAGGAAGAAAAATGTACCTTTTGATGGATTAGTTTATGAGCACCATGTTGCTTTCAAACAGCCTCTGGGGTACCAGTACAGTAAATTCTGAGAACCATATATATTTTTTATTTTTCTCTCTACAGAGTTGTGTTGGGGCTTGTTTTTTGGAGGATGAGTTGCCATTATCATTGGCACTATTTTGGAGTACATACAATTTTTCGATTAGTTCTTATTTTGCTTTTTGGGAAGCAGGATAAAGAAAAGACAGCAATTATGCTATTGCTTTTTGGGCCTTGTTATTGCAGCGTATACCATGCGGAGAAAAAAAAATGTTTTTGTGTCGCCATTTTCTGAAACTCATTTATTTTTATTTTTCTGCCAATGGTCTTGTATGAGTACTTGTTTTTTGCAGGATTGTGAAATTTTTTTATTGGTACCATTTGGGGTACATAAGAGTTTTTGATTGCTTGACACAAACATGGCTGTTCTGACTAGGGTTGTCACGATAGCAAAATTTTGATTTGATTTCGATACCATAAAAAAGTATTGCGATACTCGATATTAGATACAATGTGAAAAAAATAGCGATAAGTAATATGTTTATTTTTTATTGTTTATATACTTTATCTATAAAATTCGGAAAGGGGGTGATTTAATCTTTTAATCTTTTGGTGTTTTTTTTTAAACTTTTTATTTAATAACTATTAGCCCCCTTAGGGTCTGAAACCCTTGTCCTATTCACCCTGATAGAGATCTATTAGGGTGAATAGGACTTAACTCTGTCCCTGCTGTCCTGTGCTTTGTGCATACAGCAGCAGGGAGCTTAACATGGCAGCCAGGGCTTCAGTAGCGTCCTGGCTGCCATGGTAACCGATCGGAGCCCCGCAATTGCATTGCTGGGGCTCCGATGGGAAGCTGCCACTGCCACCAATGAATAGACTGAGGTGGAGGGGACCCAGTAGCCACTGCCATCAATGACTATAATACTGAGGGGGGAAGGAGCACTTTGCCACCATTGAATATAATACTGGGGTTGGGGGGGGGGGCGCGCACTACGCCACCAATGACTATAATACCGGGGGGGCGCAGTGCGCCACTAATGAATGTACTTAAACCATTAATACGAATGTAAGCGGCGGGTGTCGGCTGTATCACATACCCGGCACCCGGCCTCTATGAGAGGGCGTTGCGATCCCCGTCAATTAACCCCTCAGGTGTGGCACCTGAGGGGTTAATTGCCGCGGTTCGGTGCCCTCTCATCGCAGCGCAGCCTAGTATCGGAAAATAGCAAATCCCGGTATCAAATTGATCCGTCAAAAAGTATCGATAGTTCGATACCCGCTGCAACCCTAGTTCTGGCATTGTTTTTTTTTTTTCTATGGCATTTACCTGATTGGATAGATCATGTTATATTTTTATTGAGCTGGTCATTACAGACATGGCGATACCTAATATGTCTATTTTTATTTTATTTTTTTCTCTAGTTTTAACAATAGTAAATAGCTTGATAAGAGGAAAGGGAATTTTTAACTTGAAACTTGTTTTTTTACTTTTTTAAAACACTTATTTTTTACATTTTATTTCACTCCCACTCCAACTTTTGAGGGTCTGATCGCTTTTACAATGCATTACAATACAGGCTGTATTGTAATGCATTATAACTGTCACTCTTACAATGACAGTTCACCTATGAGACCCTCCTGGGCCTTATAGGCTTTCGTAGCTGACATCCCTGGAGACCTTTGAAAGGCCTCGGGCTGCCATAGCAACCATCGGCACCCTGCGATCACATCACGGGGTGCCAGTGGGTGGGAGGGGGAACTCCTTACCTATGTAAAACGCTTAGATGCGGCGGTCAACATTGACCACCGAATCTGACGGGTTAATCCACCAGTATCAGTGTTTTCACTAATGCCGGAAGTTACAGCAGGGGCCTGGCTGTCAGTAACCTGTATGGCAGAATGCGGGAACTTTCCCGATGTGCAGTATATGTACGGCGCGTATTGGGAAGGGGTTAATGCTGTAGTAGACCTTCGAGGGACACAAAATGGATACATAAGGACATGGATACATGTAGTCCGCCACACAACATACAGCACATACCATAGGTACCCACAAGACGCATGAGAAACAGAGAAGAGGAGGAACATTGAGCAAACATAGTAAGGCCTGTCAGTGGTCAGCCTTATTAGCTCCGCCTCTGAACTGCGACACTGAACATCCTGGTGCTTGCCAGTGTCAGGACCCTGACATTTGTTACGTCCTGACACTGGCAAGCACCAGGATGTATCTGACACTGAAGTCAGATAAGGGAGTCAAATCCAGAGACAAGTCGACACTGTATGACACCTATCCGAAAAACAAGTCCAAGGTCAGGACAGGCGGCAGTGGGTCAATATCAGAAATAGACTAAGGTCAGGGCAGAGTTAGTTATCATCTGACCTCTTTCAGACCCATGTTGTCACACTCACAGTCTGTGTGACACAACTTACAACTGCCCACCATGAGGGGGAAGAGCAAAGGTATGGCCACTTCGCATTTCTGCTTAGGATTTTCTGTACTAGAAAATCTACAGTGTATTTGGTCAAATTTGCTGCAAATTTTGGTGTGGGAATGCTGCAGATTTGCTACAAATTTGCAGTGCAAAAGATGAAATCTGTGACAGAAATCCACAGCATGACAGTGTCATTTTAAATCTACACCTTACGTCAAGTTATCTGCAATTTTGATTGGGCAAATTTTCCACAGTGTGTGGATAAGATTTGGTAAACAGTGTGGATTTGATTGTAAATCTACAGCATGATGCAGATTTCTACCAGTGCCTTGCTTACTTGCCTAGGGGTTTGCTGACCTCTCCTACTGGTGTTGGTCCCACCCTCTGCCAATTTTATTTTTCATGGGGTTTAGAGACACTGATGCGAAGTACCGAGGGGTCAGGCAATACTTTTAGTCAGGAGACAGGCTGAGGTTGAATCCGAGATACAATGGGTCAATAGGAAAAATAGGCCAAGGTCAGGGCAGAGTCAGTTATTAGACAGAAGTTCGGTAATCTAAAGCTCAGGCACCCTCCCACTAGGGAAGGTGCCTCATATACCCAGACAGCCAACCATAAGGGAAGAATTTGGATGTGCTGGCTCTTTAAGAGGCCGAGAGCAAGTGCATGCACCCCCTAAAAGACAGGCCAGCAGAGGCGTGCAGTCTGTAGACTGCAGAAGATGCTGGTGGTCGAGATATCGCTGGCCAGGGGAAGAAAGAGCATCCTAATCAGATTCAATATACCATATACAGTTGCAAGAAAAAGTATGTGAACCCTTTGGAATGATATGGATTTCTGCACAAATTGGTCATAAAATGTGATCTGATCTTCATCTAAGTCACAACAATAGACAATCAGAGTCTGCTTAAACTAATAACACACAAAGAATTAAATGTTACCATGTTTTTATTGAACACACCATGTAAACATTCACAGTGCAGGTGGAAAAAGTATGTGAACCCTTGGATTTAATAACTGGTTGAACCTCCTTTGGCAGCAATAACTTCAACCAAACGTTTCTTGTAGTTGCAGATCAGACGTGCACAACGGTAGGAGTAATTCTTGACCATTCCTCTTTACAGAACTGTTTCAGTTCAGCAATATTCTTGGGATGTCTGGTGTGAATCGCTTTCTTGAGGTCATGTCACAGGATCTCAATCGGGTTGAGGTCAGAACTCGGACTGGGCCACTCCAGAAGGCGTATTTTCTTCTGTTTAAGCCATTCTGTTGTTGATTTACTTCTATGCTTTGGGTCGTTGTCCTGTTGCAACAACCATCTTCTGTTGAGCTTCAGCTGGTGGACAGATGGCCTTAAATTCTCCTGCAAAATGTCTTGATAAACTTGGGAATTCATTTTTCCTTCGATTATAGCAATCCGTCCAGGCCCTGTCGCAGCAAAGCAGCCCCAAACCATGATGCCCCCACCACCATACTTCATAGTTAGGATGAGGTTTTGATGTTGGTGTGCTGTGCCTCTTTTTCTCCACACAGTGTTGTGTGTTTCTTCCAAACAACTCAACTTTGGTTTCATCTGTCCACAGAATATTTTGCCAGTACTGCTGTGGAACATCCAGGTGCTCTTGTGCAAACTGTAAACGTGCAGCAATGTATTTTTTGGACAGCAGTGGCTTCCTCTGTGGTATCCTCCCATGAAATCCATTCTTGTTTAGTGTTTTACGTATCGTAGATTCGCTAACAGGGATGTTAGCATATGCCAGAGACTTTTGTAAGTCTTTAGCTGACACTCTAGGATTCTTCTTCACCTCGTTGAGCAGTCTGCGCTCTGCTCTTGCAGTCATCCTTACAGGATGGCCACTCCTAGGGAGAGTAGCAGCAGTGCTGAACTTTCTCTATTTATAGACAATTTGTCTTACTGTGGACTGATGAACAGCAAGGCTTTTGGAGATACTTTTATAACCCTTTCCAGCTTTATGCAAGTCAACAATTCTTAATCATAGGTCTTCTGAGAGCTCTTTTGTGCGAGGCATCATTCACATCAGGCAATGCTTCTTGTGAAAAGCAAACCCAGAACTGGTGTGTGTTTCTTATAGGGCAGGGCAGCTGTAACCAACACCTCCAATCTCATCTCATTGATTGGACTCCAGTTGGCTGACACCCCACTCCAATTAGCTCTTGGAGATGTCTAGGGGTTCATATACTTTTTCCACCTGCACTGTGAATGTTTACATGGTGTGTTCAATAAAAACATGGTAACATTTAATTATTTGTGTGTTATTAGTTTAAGCAGACTGTAATTGTCTATTGTAAAGTAAAATGGATGGGCACTCATATATCTGATCCACAGAGTTGGCAAAGCGACAATGATTTATTAATAGTGTATATGCAAAAAAAATAATAATAGCATACAAGAGAGATGACAGTATACAAATATATACACTTGTCACCATATACAAGTAATGATATATAACCTAAACAGAGCAATAATCCCAAAATAGGTATTAAAAAATAAAATATAAAATATCAAATATCAGTCCACTGATATAACTGATATGTGGGAAACCGGGAATAAATGGAACACTTGGTATTCATATTCACCTGTTGGTTTATTATCACCTTGAATTTTATTATTATTTTGAACCGTATCTGTGGAGACTCATTCGGTATCAGCCACTGTCTTAACTAATAGAAGACAACCAGCCCGCTAATTCATATACTGCCTGGACAGGTTTTGTTCCATTTATTCCCGGTTTCCCACATATCAGTTATATCAGTGGACTGATATTTGATATTTTATTGTATATTTATTTTTTTAATACCTATTTTGGGGTTATTGCTCTGTTTAGGTTATATATCATTACTTCTATATGGTGACAAGTGTATATATTTGTATACTGTCATCTCTCTTGTATGCTATTATTATTTTTTTTTGCATATACACTATTAATAAATCATTATCGCTTTGCCAACTCTGTGGATCAGATATATGAGTGCCCATCCTTTTTACTTTACAATTGTTCTTTGGTGATCAGGGTACGACATCTGGTTGGTGCACCGTGCTATATAGAGTCAGAGGTGAGCCGTCCTTTACCTTTCCTGTAATTGTCTATTGTTGTGACTTAGATGAAGATCAGATCACATTTTATGACCAATTTGTGCAGAAATCCATATCATTCCAAAGGGTTCACATACTTTTTCTTGCAACTGTATATCTGTAATATGAAAGTAATCTCCCCTGGAAAAATTTCCACGTATATGTGGCATCTAACATACTGTTGAAGCTGTATAGCAGAGCACGGAGGCTGTGCAGCTCCATGCAGCAATTGTGTGTGAGCCCTTGCTTACTACTCTATATCTGGACAAGTGCCCAACATTACTACCTTTATCTTTTTTTGCCATTAGAAAATACTGTGGCGAGTTTTCTTTAGAATTTTTTCTTCCTCTTCTTACATAGCAATAACCTCAAATTAAGAAATATAAAAGTACTGTATTGTATGTGAGGACATGACTAGGTGCAGAATTTTACACTCCTCTAAAGATTATATCAGAGCAAACTTGGGTGTAACAGAAAATATGTAAATTATGCTTAGCTCCAAGGTAGTTTTTTTTACCTCTTTCTTTATGTACTTTTAGTTTTGTATACATTTAAAATGTTTTCTTAGATGACCTCTTTACAAATGCCCTATTAGGCTTTTCTTTTAGGACCCCTTCTAGCAGAGTTGAGAGCCCTTGTGGAGAATGTTGGTTGATATGGAATACTCTACACATTCATGCATTATAATTCTTCATTGTGAGGAAGACTCACATTTATCTTCACCTGTTAATAGCAGGTGATCACAGGAGGTGTCGGACTTCCTAGATGTGAGGGACCCTTGTAAAATAAAAGGGAACTCAAAATGTAGCATTTAATATGTTATTCTTTGTTCATATTGCATTTGTGCTATACATCAGGAGTATTTCCCAAAAGTATTTCCTTTAAACTGATGAGGGGCATGGAGCGTCTTAGTTATTAAGAAAGATTAAAATAATTAAATGTATTTAGCCTTGAGAAGAGACGTCTAAGGGGGGACATGATTAACCTATACAAGTATATAAATAGGCCATACAAAAAATACAGTGAAAAACTGTTCCATGTCAAATGCCCTGAAAAAACAAGGGGGCACTGCCTCCGACTGGACAAGAAAAAGTTCAGTCTCCAGAAGCGTCAAAATTCTTTACGGTTAGAACTGTGAATCTGTGGAATAGACTTTCTCAGGACGTAATCACAGCAGGAACAGTGGACAGTTTTAAAAAGGGTTTAGATGAATTCCTAAAAGTAAATGACATTAATGCTTATGAAAATGTGTAGAAATCTGGGTCTCACTTCCTCCTGGGATTCGCGTCCCCACCTATCCCTTGGTAGAACTTGATGGACTTTTGTCTTTTTTCAACCGCATTAACTATGTGATAAATCAGTGTTAGGCCATGTAGTGGAAAATTACGGCCACTGGCAATAACGTAAAAAAATAAAAATACTGAAGGTACGCAGTTATTAAATAGCCCACTTTATTGGCCAGCACAGTTTACTTAGCTTTTTTTATACTGTTAAAAAAAAAAAAAAAAAGGATGACGTCCCATACCACCCCAACAGAGCCAAAATTAAACTCTTTGGGGAATGGTGGCCTATGGCTATGTTCAGCTTATATGTTGGGGTTTTAGCCTGGTTCCAGATATAAAAGTACAACTTGGTGTTGGAAGGGATTAAAGTCAATTGGATTGATTCAAATCTGTTATGATATGGTTTTGCTTAGTTAAAAAGGGATACATGTCACAGTCATTAGAAATGCTGCTGAAAATCGAACATGTAGACCTACATATAAATCATGGTTGGCGATATTGGAAATTGTCTATTGTGTGACATTTACATTGCAGATGCTCTTTCAAACACATTCAGCAATGACAGCAAGAGTTATGAGTTCATGGGCAGCACATGACAACCACTGCTTAGAAACTACACACCACATGGTGACGCATTGCATCTAATGACTGTCAGTGAGGTTGTTGTGACATGCAACCTTCTGCGATGAGACAATCATGGAACTGAAGAATAAAGTGGAGAGTGTGTGTGTATATATATATATATATATATATATATATATATATACTTATATTTATACCCCTTGAACTTTTCCACATTTTTTTACATTACGGGCACAGACTTAAAGGGGTTGTCTCACTTCAGCAAATGGCATTTATCATGTAGAGAAAGCTAATGCAAGGCACTTACTAATGTAATGTGATTGTCCATATTGCTTCCTTTGCTGGCTGGATTCATTTTTCTATCACATTATACACTACTTATTTCCACGGTTATGACCACCCTATAATCCATCAGCGGAGGTCCTGCTTGTACACAACAGGAAAAAGCACTGTCCTATGTGTGCTCCCGCAGGCCTGGTCACCAGAATGGCCAAGACCTTTTCCCATAGTGTGCAAGCACGACCACCACAGATGGATTGCAGGGTGGTTGTAACTGTGGAAACAAGCAGCGTATAATGTAATTCAACATATTTTATTAAATAAATAATCTGGAAAATGTGGATTGCTTTTTTATTCAACCCTCTGTACTCATATACCCCTAAATAAAATCCAGTGTGACCAATTGAAGTCACTTAATTAGTTAATAGAGTCCACCTATGTGTAATTTATTCTCAGTATAACTACAGCTGTTCTGTGAAGGTCTCAGAAGTTTGTTAGAGAACAATAGTGATCAAACCGCATCAAGAAAACCAAGTACCACACCATACAGGTCAGGGATAAAGTTGTGGAGAACTGTAAAGCAGATTTAAGTTATAAAAAAAACATCCCACGCTCTGAACATCTCACAGAGCACTGTTCAATCCATCATGCAAAAATAAAAGGAGTATGCCAGAACTGCAAACTTACCAAGACATGGCTGTCCGCCTAAACTGACAGCCCAGGCAAAGAGAGCACTAATTACAGAAGCAGCCAAGAGGCCCATGGTCACTCTTGAGGAGCTGCAGAGATCCATAGCTCAGGAGGGAGAATTTGTCTACAGGACAACTATTAGTCGTGTACTCCACAAATCTGGCCTTTATGGAAGAGTGGCAAGAAGAAAGCTTCTTTGGCCTAAATGCAAAATGTTATGGGTTAGATTTATCAAAACTGGTGTAAAGAAAAACTGGCTTAGTTTCCCATAGCAACCAATCAGGTTCTAATTGTAATTTTTCAGAGCTCCTTTGGAAAATGAAAGGTGGTATCTGGTTGATTGCTATTGGTAACTAAGCCAGTTTTCCTTTACACTAGCTTGATAAATCTCTCCCTATGTGTGTTGGAAAACTAACACTGCACATCACCCTGAACACACCATTCCCACTGTGAAACGTGGTGGCAGCATCATATTGTGGGGATGCTTTTTTTCAGCAGAGACAGGGAAACTGGTGATGGGAAGATGGATGGCGCTAAATACAGGGCAATCCTGGAGGAAAACCTGGTAGAGGCTGCAAAAGACTTGAGACTGGGGCAGAGGTTCACCTTACAGCAGGACAATGTCCTAAACATATAGCTAGAGCTACAATGCAATGGTTTAGATCAAAGCATATACAGGGAGTGCAGAATTATTAGGCAAGTTGTATTTTTGAGGATTAATTTTATTATTGAACAACAACCATGTTCTCAATGAACCCAAAAAACTCATTAATATGAAAGCTGAATATTTTTGGAAGTAGGTTTTAGTTTGTTTTTAGTTTTAGCTATTTTAGGGGGATATCTGTGTGTGCAGGTGACTATTACTGTGCATAATTATTAGGCAACTTAACAAAAAACAAATATATACCCATTTCAATTATTTATTTTTACCAGTGAAACCAATATAACATCTCAACATTCACAAATATACATTTCTGACATTCAAAAACAAAACAAAAACAAATCAGTGACCAATATAGCCACCTTTCTTTGCAAGGACACTCAAAAGCCTGCCATCCATGGATTCTGTCAGTGTTTTGATCTGTTCACCATCAACATTGCGTGCAGCAGCAACCACAGCCTCCCAGACACTGTTCAGAGAGGTGTACTGTTTTCCCTTGTTGTAAATCTCACATTTGATGATGGACCACAGGTTCTCAATAGGGTTCAGATCAGGTGAACAAGGAGGCCATGTCATTAGATTTTCTTCTTTTATACCCTTTCTTGCCAGCCACGCTGTGGAGTACTTGGACGCGTGTGATGGAGCATTGTCCTGCATGAAAATCATGTTTTTCTTGAAGGATGCAGACTTCTTCCTGTACCACTGCTTGAAGAAGGTGTCTTCCAGAAACTGGCAGTAGGACTGGGAGTTGAGCTTGACTCCATCCTCAACCCGAAAAGGCCCCACAAGCTAATCTTTGATGATACCAGCCCAAACCAGTACTCCACCTCCACCTTGCTGGCATCTGAGTCGGACTGGAGCTCTCTGCCCTTTACCAATCCAGCCACGGGCCCATCCATCTGGCCCATCAAGACTCACTCTCATTTCATCAGTCCATAAAACCTTAGAAAAATCAGTCTTGAGATATTTCTTGGCCCAGTCTTGACGTTTCAGCTTGTGTGTCTTGTTCAGTGGTGGTCGTCTTTCAGCCTTTCTTACCTTGGCCATGTCTCTGAGTATTGCACACCTTGTGCTTTTGGGCACTCCAGTGATGTTTCAGCTCTGAAATATGGCCAAACTGGTGGCAAGTGGCATCTTGGCAGCTGCACGCTTGACTTTTCTCAGTTCATGGGCAGTTATTTTGCGCCTTGGTTTTTCCACACGCTTCTTGCGACCCTGTTGATTATTTTGAATGAAACGCTTGATTGTTTGATGATCACGCTTCAGAAGCTTTGCAATTTTAAGAGTGCTTCATCCCTCTGCAAGATATCTCACTATTTTTGACTTTTCTGAGCCTGTCAAGTCCTTCTTTTGACCCATTTTGCCAAAGGAAAGGAAGTTGCCTAATAATTATGCACACCTAATATAGGGTGTTGATGTCATTAGACCACACCCCTTCTCATTACAGAGATGCACATCATCTAATATGCTTAATTGGTAGTAGGCTTTCGAGCCTATACAGCTTGGAGTAAGACAACATGCATAAAGAGGCTGATGTGGTCAAAATACTCATTTGCCTAATAATTCTGCACGCAGTGTAAATGTATTAGAATTGAAAATTGCTGTTCCAGGCGCTTTCCATCCAATCTAACTCAGCATGAGCTATTTTGCAAAGAATGGGCAACCATTTCAGACTATAGATGTGGGAAGCTGGTAGAGACACCCCAAAAGACCAGCAGCTGTAATTGCAGGGAAAGGTGGTCCTACAAAGTATTGACTCAGGGAGGCTGAATACAAATGCATTCCACACTTTCCAGATTTGTATTTATTAAAAATGTTGAAAACCACGTATCATTTTCTTTTCACTTCATACGCACATGCTACTTTGTGTTGGTCTATCACATAAAATCCCAATAAAATACATTTAAGTTTGTGGGTGTAACATGAAAAATGTCAAGGGGTATGAATACATTTTCCAGGCACTATATGTGGGACATCAACACAATTCTAACATTTTTGGCTCTATACACCACCACAATGGATTTGAAATGAAACGAACAAGATGTGCTTTAACTGCAGACTGTCAGCTTTAATTTGAGGGTATTTACATCCAAATCAGGTGAACAGTGTAGGAATTACAACAGTTTGCATATGTGCCTCCCACTTGTTAAGGGACCAAAAGTAATTGGCTTCTCAGCTGTTCCATGGCCAGGTGTGTGTTATTCCCTCATTATCCCAATTCCAATGAGCAGATAAAAGGTCCAGAGTTCATTTCAAGTGAGCTATTTGCATTTGGAATCTGTTGCTGTCAACTCTCAAGATGAGATCCAAAGAGCTGTCACTATCAGTGAAACAAGCCATCCTTAGGCTGAAAAAACAAAACAAACCCATCAGAGAGATAGCAAAAACATTAGGTGTGGCCAAAACAACTGTTTGGAACATTCTTAAAAAGAAGGAACGCACCGGTGAGCTCAGCAACACCAAAAGACCCGGAAGACCATGGAAAACAACTGTGCTGGATGACCGAAGAATTCTTTCCCTGGTGAAGAAAACACCCTTTACAACAGTTGGCCAGATCAAGAACACTCTCCAGGAGGTAGGTGTATGTGTTTCAAAGTCAACAATCAAGAGAAGACTTTACCAGAGTGAATACAGAGGGTTCACCACAAGATGTAAACCATTGGTGAGCCTCAAAAACAGGAAGGCCAGATTAGAGTTTGCCAAACAACATCTAAAAAAGCCTTCACAGTTCTGGAACAACATCCTATGGACAGATGAGACCAAGATCAACTTGTACCAGAGTGATGGGAAGAGAAGAGTATGGAGAAGAAAAGGAACTGCTCATGATCCTAAGCATACAACCTCATCAGTGAAGCATGGTGGTGGTAGTGTCATGGTGTGGGCATGTATGGCTGCCAATGGAACTGGTTCTCTTGTATTTATTGATGATGTGACTGCTGACAAAATCAGCAGGATGAATTCTGAAGTGTTTGGGGCAATATTATCTGCTCATATTCAGCTAAATGCTTCAGAACTCATTGGACGGCGCTTCACAGTGCAGATGGACAATGACCCAAAGCATACTGCAAAAGCAACCAAAGGGAAAGAAGTGGAATGTTATGCAATGGCCAAGTCAATCACCTGACCTGAATCCGATTGAGCATGCATTTCACTTGCTGAAGACAAAACTGAAGGGAAAATGCCCCAAGAACAAGCAGGAACTGAAGACAGTTGCAGTAGAGGCCTGGCAGAGCATCACCAGGGATGAAACCCAGCATCTGGTGATGTCTATGCGTTCTAGACTTCAGGCTGTAATTGACTGCAAAGGATTTGCAACCAAGTGTTAAGAAGTGAAAGTTTGATTTATGATTATTATTCTGTCCCATTACTTTTGGTTCCTTAACAAGTGGGAGGCACATATGCAAACTGTTGTAATTCCTACACCGTTCACCTGATTTGGATGTAAATGCCCTCAAATTAAAGCTGACAGTCTGCAGTTAAAGCACATCTTGTTCGTTTCATTTCAAATCCATTGTGGTGGTGTATAGAGCCAAAAATGTTAGAATTGTGTCGATGTCCCAATATTTATGGACTTGACTGTGTGTGTGTGTATGTATGTATGTATGTATGTATATATATATATATGTATATGTATATATATAAGATATATAAGAAGCTCATGTTTCTAAGAATATGTTAAAATTTACATAAACCCAAATGCATATTTATTTCAAATTCGCTTTTGTTGGAAGTATTTGTATCACACATGCATTTAAAGTTTTTCTAGATATGTAAAAATAAAGAAATATACATCCATTTATTTATTTTGCAGGTTTCTGGATTGTTCTACAACAAGGATGTTTTAAACGTTCAACAAGTTCTATGCGTTCCGAATTGGGTAGCTAAAGTCTTTTCCCAGACTGTGGAGCCAATATTCTCATCGGTTGAGCCTACCAGCGAGGCTCATGTTGGCATGGGTGCAACAGTGGACATTCAAAGGCAACAGAGAATAGAGCTGCTAGATCAGCAGATGATGCTGTCACAACTTTCCCAGCTAGGAAGGAGGCGCCAGGATCAGGTACAGTATATCTGAGGAGTTGATTTCTTACACAAATCACTCTTGGGCTAGTGCCACACCCAGTTTTTTTTTCTGGTGCTTTTGTGGCTTTTGGTGCTTTTTTGCTGGCGTTTTCTCTTTTTGGAAAAAAACACCTCCACATGTTGCATATGGTGGCCTTTTATTTACCCTGGAGGTGTGTTTTTTGGCTCAGTGGTGTTTCTTCAAATAGCGGCATGCTCTGGGTCTGGTGTTTTTTTTTCCCTCACTGCCTGTTGTTTTTTCTCCCATAGATCTCCATTGTTTTTGTTTGCAGCTTCAAAAGAAAAGAAAAAAAAAAACACATGTGCAATGTATGTTGGCTTTTTTTAATGGTGTTTTTGCATGACATTTTTTTACCAATTCTTTTTTCCTATAAAGCTCTACAGAGGAAGTGACATTACAGGGGGCACATACATTACTATACAACAAAAAAGTTAAAAAAACACTATATGAGCAAAAACCCCTTAAAGCACCTAAAAAATAAATAAATGATCAAGTCTGTCGCTTTTGAGGCTTTTTTTTGCCCCCAAAACAGCAGGACTAAAACTGTTTGTGAAGGAGCTCTTAAAGGGTTTATCCCATGATTAATTTAAGCAACAAAAAAAATCTGCCTACTTATAGTACTGTACGTGATCTCTTTATAACCAGCCCTGTATCTCACATGAAGCCAGAGATCCATTTCTCTAATTTCTTCTAAAAATACCAGTATTTCACGCAGCACAACATAGGGTGTGTCCTTTCTGCTGCAGCACAGGGGATGTGTCATTTCTGATGCAGCCATCTCCCTATCACAGCTCAGGGGGGTGTCCTTTCTTATGCTGCTCTCTCCCTTACGACAAGCATTCCATGTACTTTATTTGTAATGCTTATCAGGAGAGGGAATACACAAGGAGATATTTTCGGCGATACAAACAATTTAGCAGTACCCAATATAATTTGGCAGTACCCATATATATCTAGCCACGTGACTTGTTATTTTATGGTGTTTGATGCTTTTAAATAAACATACGGTATTAATGTGTTTCAGAACCTGCAGAGCCACAGTTCTTGCAATGTGGTACACCACCATCAAGTGTCTGGGCACTATTAAAATATTCAAATTGTTTTAATTATTATAGAAAATTGATATATCTATGGTCAAACATATTGCCTGAAAGAAGTGCTAACCTTGCGGACCTACGGCTTGCGGTTGCATTTCAGCTGTGTCTTGCCTGTGCATCGGATGTTGAGATATGGCATGTCACATTTAAAGGGGTTGTCCGGGTTCACAGCTGAACTAGGACATAACCCCTTCTTCACTCAGTCAGCCAGTATCAGTTGAGCATCAGAGCATTTCATGCTCCGATGCTGTCCCTTGGCCTGCACTGTATAGTGCAGGGCAAGTGCTTTTTCTGCAAATTCAGTGACGTACCGGGCTCTGCTAGGCGGAGGTTTCTGTCTAACAGTGTTCCCCATGATATCACTGACACTAATGGGTGGTCTTTAGTGCTGCCCTAGCCTGTAAAACAGGCTAATGCAGCGCTAAAGACCACCCATTAGTGGCAGCGACATCACCGGAAACACTGCTCTGTGTAAGCTTCTGTCTAGCAGTGTAAAAATGTCAACAAAAAGGCCTTGTCCTGCGAGATGCAGCGAAGGGCAAGGGAGAGCATCGGAGCATGAAATACTCAGATGCCCAACTCATACGGGCTGGAGGGGTGAAGAAGGGGTTATGGCCGGGTTGAGCTCTGAACCTGGACAACCCCTTTAAGGTCCCCTTACACTGCTCAATTGAGCAGACGATTGTTGGAAAGGAAGCGTTTCTTCCTGACATTTGCCTACTCCTCTGTGAAGGAGAGAGGTGCATTTACATCCACCGATCTCCACCACAGTATGGGGAGGAGCGATCACTAATGCTATCGCTTGTCCCCATACAGAATCATTGTTTGCCGGCAGCAGCGTCTGTTTAGACAGCACAATCTGCTTCCAGCAAATGATGATTTAGGTAATCGCATGAACAATCCTATTAACCGAGGAATAAGTGTTTTGCTTGTTCATCAGGTAATTGGCAGATTATCACTAATGAGCGTTATTACTAATGATCTGCCTGATGTTCAGGCAGTGTAAAGAACAACAGAACAGCCCAACATCCTAGGGCAGGGATGCTCAACCTGCGGCCCTCCAGCTGTTGTAAAACTACAACTCCCACCATGCCCTTCTGTAGGCTGATAGCTGTAGGCTGTCCGGGAATGATGGGAGTTGTAGTTTTGCAACAGCTGGAGGGCCGTAGGTTGAGCATGCCTGTCCTAGGTGATGTAACAATGGGAGAGTCACTTATAGAGAAGGATTTGGGTGTCCTTGTAGATCATAGATTGAATAACAGCACACAATGTCAATCAGCTGCTTCTAAGGCCACCAGGATATTGTCATACATTAAATGAGGCAAGGACTCGCGGGGCAGGGATGTAATATTACCACTTTACAAAGCGCTGGTGCGGCCTCATCTGGAATATGCCGTTCAGTTCTGGGCACCAGTCCATAGAAAGAAAGAACTACACCTGGAAAAAGTACAGAGGAGAGCGACTTAGTCTATTTTCACCCTTGCGTTTTGGCTTTCCGTTTGTGAGATCCGTTCAGGGCTCTCGCAAGCGGTCCAAAACGGATAAGTTTGCATCCTAATGCATTCTGAATGGAAAAGGATCCGCTCCGAATTCATCAGTTTGCATCACTTCAGTCTCCATTCCGCTTTGGAGACGGACACCAGAACGCTGCTTGCCACTGAGCCAAACTGATCCGTCCTGGCACACAATGTAAGTCAATGGGGACGGATCCATTTTCACTGACACAATCTGGCACATTAGAAAACTGATCCGTCCTCCATTGACTTTCAATGGTATTCAGGACGGATCCGTCTTGGCTATCTTACAGATAATACAAACGGATCCGCTCTGAATGGATGCAGCCGGTTGTACTATCTGAACGGATCCGTCTGTGCAGATCCATGACGGAGCCGCACCAAACGCGAGTGTGAAAGTAGCCTAAAATGATAAGGGGCATGGAGGGTCTTAGTTATGAAGAAAGATTAAAAGAATTGTGTTTATTTAGTCTTCAGAAGAGACGTCTAAGGGGGGACATGATTAACCTATATAAATATATAAATGGACCATACAAAAAATACAGTGAAAAACTGTTCCATGTAAAATGCCCTCAAAAGACAAGGGGGCGCTGTCTCCGACTGGACAAGAAAAAGTTCAGTCTCCAGAAGCGTCAAAGCTTCTTTACTGTAAGAACTGTGAATCTGTGGAAGGACGTGGTCACAGCAGGGACAGTGGGTTTCGATGGGTTTCGATAAAAAGGGTTTCGATGAATTCCTAAAAGTAAATGACATTAATGCTTATGAAAATGTCTAGAAATCTGGGTCTCACTCTATTCTGGGATTCGCATCCCCACCTATCCCTTGGTTGAACTTGATGGACATGTCTTATTTCAACCGCATTAACTATGTAACTATGTAACATACAGGCACACATTATCAGACTCTGCCTGGAAAGATGTTAGGATCTTAATCAGTGGCTAATGAGAGTCGTTTGCATATAGAAGCAGGTGGTTTGAGCTGTCGCTGCACTTAGTTCTGTTACTACATGGACAGATGATAATGTGATTTAGCAGGAAACAGTCTAGTACTTCCTCCGCTCTAATAAAACCACAAACATCATTTTCTACGTTTTCTAAACGCCCAACCAAATTCTGATTTTGTCCTCTCAACTGATACCAAGGCAAAACCACCATCATGGTAATTTTTGTTACTGTGCTCTTGTTAATATATTACAAGGGCCAGGAATAAATGCATATAGTGAGGTTACAGTGAGTTTATACCTTCTGTCTCTCTGTACCAGTTCTCTCCTAAAGTGTAGTAAAAGGTTGTCACGTCAGAGGTAGCTAAGGCTACTTTCACACTAGCGTTTTTACTGGATCCAGCAGGTTCAGAAAAAACGCTTCTATTACTGATAATACAACCATCTGCATCCGTTATGAATGGATCCGGTTGTATTATCTTTAACATTGCCAAGACTGATCCGTCATGAAATCCATTGAAAGTCAATGGGGGACGGATCCGTTTTATATGGTGTCCACCTCCCATGATGGAAAGCAAAGTGCAGTGCTGCGGTTTGCTCTCCGGTATGAGAACGCAACCAAACGGAATAGAATGCTTTTTGGAGCATTTTGTTCTGTTACGTTTTGTCCCCATTGACAATGAATGGGGACAAAACTGAAGCGTTTTTTTCCGGTATTGAGACCCTGTGACGGATCTCAATACTGGAAAATATTAACGCTAGTGTGAAAGTAACAGTTTTACATAAGGCCTCATGCACGCAACCATATTTTTCATCTGTCTGCTATTGACATTTTTTAGCAGACTGATACATTCGTTTGTATGGGACCATGCACACATCTGTATTTTTAACGGATTTGTGTGGCCGTTCCGCACATAGCAGAACATGGACTGGTTTGGTCCATACTGGGAACAAAAATAGTCATTTCTATTGAAGAGAGTGAGAAAAATGTGGCGTGCACATAGGAGGTATCCATATTTTGCGGATACATGGTTTGTGGACTGAAATACAGACACGGTCATGTGCAGGAGCCTTATTCGGTTTATAAGTGAAGTTTGTTGTCCACTTTTTTGAGTGCCAACAACCATGTTTAGTTTTACCCCAGTTTTGTGATGCTGGTTTGCCCGTATGGCATGACTAGGTGAAGCACATCGGTTCAATGCTTCACAACATACACAGGCGCACATTGCAAGACTGCTGTCTCTGGTGGTAAAACAGTTGGTTCTTGGCCACATTACTATTACTTGTACCAGAACCCTAAGGCCTCTTTCACACGGGCGTCATGTTTTTTGCCCGGATAAGATGCGGGTGCGTTGCAGGAAAATGTGCGATTTTTCCGCGTGAGTGCAAAACATTGTAATGCGTTTTACACGTGCGTGAGAAAAATCGGCATGTTTGGTACCCAAACCCGAACTTCTTCATAGAAGTTCAGGTTTGGGTTAGGTGTTCTGTAGATTGTATTATTTTCTCTTATAACATGGTTATAAGGGAAAATAATAGCATTCCTAATACAGAATGCATAGTACAATAGGGCTGGAGGGGTTACAAAAAAATAAAAAATAATTTAACTCACCTTAACCACTTGCCATCCGGGCCATTTGCCCCCTTCCTGACCAGGCCAAATTTTGCAAAACTGACATATCTCACTTTATGTGGTAATAACTTTGGAACGCCTTTATTTATCCAAGCCATTCAGAGATTGTTTTCTCGTGACACATTGTACTTCATGATAGTCATAAATTTGAGTCAAAATATTTCACCTTTATTTCTGAAAAAATCCCAAATTTACCCAAATATTTGAAAAATTCGCAATTTTCTAAATTTCAATTTCTCTGCTTTTAAAACAGAAAGTGATACCTCATAAAATATTTATTATTTAACATTTCCCATATGTCTACTTTATGTTGGCATCATTTTGGAAATGTCATTTTATTTTTTTAGGACGTTAGAAGGCTTAGAAGTTTAGAAGCAATTCTTCAAATTTATAAGAAAATTGCCAAAACCCACTTTATAAGGACCAGTTCAGGTCTGAAGTCACTTTGTGGGGCCTACATAGTGGATACCCCCATAAATGACCCCATTGTAGAAACTACACCCCTCAAGGTATTCAAAACCGATTTTACAAACTTTGTTAACCCTTTAGGCGTTCCACAAGAATTAAAGGAAAATGGAGATCAAATTTTTAAATTTCACTTTTTTGGCAGATTTTCCATTTTAATCAATTTTTTTCTTTAACACATCGATAGTTAACAGCCAAACAAAACTCAATATTTATTACCCAGATTCTGCGGTTTACAGAAACACCCCACATGTGGTCATAAACTGCTGTATGGGCACACGGCAGGGCGCAGAAGAAAAGGAACTCCACATGGTTTTTAGATGCCATGTCCCATTTGAAGCCCCCTGATGCACCCTTACAGTAGAAACTCCCAAGAATTGACCCCATTTTGGAAACTAGGGGATAAGGTGCTAGTTTTATTAGTACTATTTTTGGGTACATATGATTTTTTGATCATTCATTATAACACTTTATGGGGCAAGGTGACCAAAAAATTGGTTGTTTTAGCACAGTTTCTATTTATTTATTTTTACAGCGTTCACCTGAGGGGTTCAGTCAAGTGACATTTTTATAGAGCAGATTGTTATGGACGTGGCGATACCTAATATGTATACTTTTTCTCATTTATTAAAGTTTTACACAATAATAGCATTTTTGAAACAAAAAAAATTATGTTTTAATGTGTCCATGTTCTGAGAGCTATAGTTTTTTTATTTTTTGAGAGATTTTCTTATGTAGGGGCTCATTTTTTGCGGGATGAGGTGACGGTTTTATTGGTACTATTTTGTGGGACATACGCATTTTTGATCACTTGGTGTTGCACCTTTTGTGATGCAAGGTGACAAAAATTGCTTGTTTTGACACAGTTTTTTTTTTTTTTTACGGTGTTCACCCGAGGGGTTAGGTCATGTGATATTTTTATAGAGCTGGTTTTTACTGACGCGGCAATACCTAATATGTATACTTTTTTTTATTTGTTTCACTTTAACACAATAATAGCATTTTTGAAACCAAAAAAATGATGTTTTAGTGTCTCCATGTTCTAAGAGCTATAGTTTTTTTATTTTTTAAGAGATTTTCTTATGTAGGGGCTCATTTTTTGCGGGATGAGGTGACGGTTTTATTGGTACTATTTTGTGGGACATACGCGTTTTTGATCACTTGGTGTTGCACCTTTTGTGATGCAAGGTGACAAAAATTGCTTGTTTTGACAGTTTTTTTTTGTTTTTTTTTACGGTGTTCACTCGAGGGGTTAGGTCATGTGATACTTTTATAGAGCTGGTTTTTACGGACGCGGCGATACCTAATATGTCTATTTTATTTTATTTTTTCTATTTTTAATTTTTTTTTTTTATTCCTTACTTGGGAACTTTTTTTTTTTACATGTGAAACTTTATTTTATTTTTTCAACCCTTTATTTTTTTTATTTTTTTTACACTTTTCGTCCCCCATAAGGTCATACAAGACCTCTGGGGGACATTTGCTTCACTTTTTCTTTTTTTTTTCACAGTTGATTTCTCCTGTAACTGGGGCTGACATAGTAGCCCCAGTTACAGGACAAATCACCCCTAGAGAGGCTGTACAGCAGCAATCCAGCGCTGTACAGCCTCACAGCAGGGCTGATCGAGGTCTCTGAGAGACCTCACACAGCTCCTGCACACTCCGGTCACGGCGGTCACATGACCGCCGGGCCGGAACAGGAAGCGCACAGTGCTTCCTGCTCTGCAGACACAGCGCTCGGTGAGCGCTGTGTCTGCAGCGATCGTGAAGGCAGGGACACTTGGGCACTGTCCCTGCCTTGTCTTAGGGTTGCCCTGCTGTCACTGACAGCGGGCAACCCGATCAGCAGCTGCACGATTAGCGTGCAGCTGCTATTTCTGACAGGACGTTCTAAAACGTGCTGTCAGAAATAGACGTCCACCCATAGGACGTTTATATCCTATGGGCAGACGTGAAGCGGTTAATCCACTTGATTGGGTCCCCAGCCCGATTGTCTCCTAGCAACCGTGCGTGAAAATCGCACCGCATGTGCACTTGCTTGCGGATGCTTGCGATTTTCACGCGGCCCCATTCACTTCTATGGGGCCTGCGTTGCGTGAAAAACGCAGAATATAGAGCATGCTGCGATTTTCTCGCAATGCACAAGTGATGCGTGAAAATCACAGCTCATGTGCACAGCCCCATAGAAATGAATGGGTCAGGATTCAGTGCGAGTGCAATGCGTTCACCTCACGCATTGCACCCGCGCGGAAATCTCGCCCTCGTGAAAGGGGCCTAAGACTACCTGCACAGGTAGTTCTGGTCTGCATACTACCTGCATAGTTCTGGTCTGCATACGATCTGCATTTATTGTGGATCAGATGTGGACCCATTCATTTCAGTGGGGCCACAAAAGATGCAGACAGCACATTGTGTGCTGTCCACATCTGTATTTCCGTTCTGTGGCTCCCACAAAAAAATAAAAATAAATAGAACATGTCCTATCCTTGTCCGTTTTGTGAACAAGAACAGACATTTGTAACCTAGCACAGGGCCTACGGAAGGGAAAATGCAGGATGCACGCTGCTTGTATCTGTGTTTTGGGGATCTGAGATTTGCGGACTGCAAAAATTGATACGGTCGTGTGCATAACAGTTATAAAACCTACAGCTTTTATGATAACCTTGTCCTCTTTACCTAAAGTGGATGGAGCTGTGTCTGTCCTGCGCCAGCGCTACTCCCAAACATCTAAATGGCGGGGTTACAGTATCTCAGCTAAGCCATCAATATTTAATTCTCTGAGAATCCCTTTTAATACCAAGAAATAAATGTAAAGAATTCTTTGCGCATTCTGTACCAGCCATTCCTAAAGCATATCTTCATCATTATTTGTCAGTACATCTACCTTCTGTTTGTTATTGGATTTATTAACACTAATGTGAACTCTGCCCTATAAAAAAAGATTCCCTACAGTTGCAGTGTAAGGGCTCATGCACACGACCGTATGTATTTTGCGGTCCACAAATCACGGAACAAAAAAAATATATGGATGACATCAGAACAGCTGGCCCCTAATAGAACGGTACTATTCAAGGACATGTTCTATATATTTTTTTTCGGAACAGACATGTGGACATCCATTTTTGAAATGAATGGCTCTGCATATGGTCCGCAAAAAAAAAAAACAGAACAGGAACGGAAGAAAAATACGTTTGTGTGCATGAGCCCTAAGCCTTACATCTGTTATAAAGGAGAATGCTCTCAGTTCTGCCATGTCTCTATGATGACTAATATGTTCCTTATCTGTAGCAAGTGTCAACTTCTCTAACACCCTTCCTTCTATGCACCTAGTTACAGAACTGCACTATATGTTGATGTTATCTGTGGATATATTGTAACAATCAAGACAGAGAATTTTACTTCAGAGCTTGTGTATATACATGGCAGTGAAATTGTACACGCTAGTATATTTGTGCAGTCATTTATTTTGTATGAGTGGCTCTGTTCAGCACATATCTTATGTATTTTGCATTGGATAGTGTCACGGTAGGTGAGGGAAGGGAAACAAACCAAATACAACTAAAGCAACAAAACACCAGGCTAGGCCCCAAATCTAGGGAACAGGGAAAGGTCACCACCTGAGCTATTTCCCTGACTGCTGACAACATAAGCAAATCCTTAAGGTGTAATTGCTCATGCGCTGGAACCTAAGCCTAGCTGAAACTGTAACAAACCCTCAGCTAGGGAGCTGGAGATAAGACGACCGGTTGCTAGCGCTAGGTGCAGGAACCAGCGTCTTCCTGAGGCCTAGCCAGAACACACAACAAAATGAGAAGGAGTAGGACTTTGCTTAAGACAGACGGGGAGCAGGAGATCCACCAAACACCAGCTGAGGACTCCAGAAGCAAATATAAACCGCAAGGGCTATAGTGAGAGGCGGGTATAAATACCACTAAATAGCTAATGAGCAGAACCTGTGGGGAGGTGGGATCCTGCCCAAAACCACAACAAAGAGAAACAGAACAATCTGTCTGATAGACTCACGTGCAGCAAGTCTGTCAGATCTTCTCAGGCCTCTCACAGGGCAGGGCGTAACAGATAGACACATGTTTTCAGGGAGTGAGTGTCCCTTCCCTGTTACAACTAACCCTTTTATTCAAGAACAGATATGAAAGAGAACCTGTCAATACTTTCATGCTGCCCTGCAGATTCCCTTTAAAAAGCACTTATACTCTTCGAACTGACCAAAAATTAGAATTCTTTAAATTAATTTCTTGGTGGTACATAGAAAGTTTTATATTGATGGCTTATTTGAGACCCTGCAACCCCACCATTCTGTTGTTTGGGAGTAGCTCTGGTGCAGGAAAGACACAGCTCCATCCACTTTAGGCTATATGGAACCGGCCGTGTGCATGAGGCCTAATAGTTGACAGAGCTGGTTACTTAGGCTAGGTTCACACCTGAGCGTTTTACAGCGCGTTCCTACGCGCTGTAAAACGCTCAACAGGCAAAAACCAATGTTTCCCTATGAGCATGGTCCTCCCCTGAGCGTTTTACAGCGCGTACGAACGCGCTGTAAAACGCCCTACGCCCCAAGAAGTACAGGAGCTTCTTTGGGGCGTATTGTCGCGCGTAACACCTCTGTTTTTCATTGTACGCCTCTGTGGTCAATAGCAAGAACGCGCGTACGACACGCATTTCCAAAATACAAAAACGCCCCAAAATACGCCTCAAAAACGCCTGATAAAAACGCCTGTAAACAGCGCTTATCGAATACGCTCAGGTGTGAACCCAGCCTTAAAGAGGACCTGTCACCTCTCCTGACCTGTCTGTTTTAGTAACTACTTGCATTCCCCATGTAATAACAATTCTGCAGCATCTATAGTTATGGCTCTATGTTTCACCATTCCTTTATTATTCCTGCTAGAAGTTATTGATTAATTGCTAGCAAGTCAGGGGTGTGCCCTTGCACAGTCTGACATCCAGTCAGTGCTGCCTGTGGCAGATTGTGCAGGGACCCCCCTCAACTGATTACACACATCTGGACCTTCAATGCAAACTGCTAACAATTAATTCATAACTTCTAGCTGTAATAATAAACTAGTGGCACAACATAGAGTCATTAACATAGATGCTCCAGAATTGTTATTTCATGGGGAGTTACTAAAACAAACTGATAAGGAGAGATTAAAGGTCCTCTTTAAGCTCTGCTACCATAAAAGTCAATGGGATCCCCTTTATATTGAAGAAAGTAAGAAATTAAACAACAACTTAAGTATGGAAGTTGATTATAATGGTCACAAGAAAGCGCGGAGTACACCTTTGATATGTGAATTTTTTTTATATATTCAGTTAGTTAGGCTACTTTCACACTTGCGGCAGTGTGATCCGGCAAGCAGTTCCGTCGCCGTAACTGCCTGCCGGATCCGTCAAAATGTATGCCAACTGATGGCATTTGTAAGACTGATCAGGGTCCTGATCTGTCTTACAAATGCATTGAAATGCCGGATCTGTCTTTCCGGTGTCATCCGTAAAAACGGATCCGGCATTTATTTTTTGCAATTTTTTTTCGGTCTGCGCATGCGCAGATTGGAAGGATGGATCCGGCATTCCGGTATTTTGAATGCTGGATCCAGCACTAATACATTCCTATGGAAAAAAATGCCGGATTCGGCATTCAGGCAAGTGTTCCGGATTATTGGCCGGAGATACAACCGTAGCATGCTGCGGTATTATCTCCGTCCTGAACAGTCAAAAAGACTGAACTGAAGACATCCTGATGCATCCTGAACGGATTACTCTCCATTCAGAATGCATGGGGATATACCTGATCAGTTCTTTTCCGGCATTGAGCCCTTTTGACGGAACCCAGTGCCGGAAAGTGTGAAAGTACCCTTTAACACTTAGTAAACGAGTTTGACAGGAAACACATATTAGCACACACAGTGTCTACTATATGGGTTTTGAGTTTTCTTCCACTCTTACTTCCTGTACACTTCCATTTCTTTATTCTCATGTTGTCCGGCCTTGTGTCCTTTCTAGCTGTTCTCGTCTTCAGTCTCACTTCAAAGCAGAAGTGGCACAAAATAGTAGTCTGGGTACTGCTGCTTTACTCCCATTGCATGTTGATTGATACCTTGCTTTAGGGCAGGGGTAAGCAACCTTGCAGTGGTGTAGATCTGATGAAAATCTGATGGTGAATTTAAACTTTTATAAAACTAAATGGATTATTATTTTAAATTTTCCAAATGTAATTTTTCCCATTTTTGTCAAATTGTGCTAAGGAGAAGAAATAATGACAATTTGGCTGCCCATTCTTCATGTACTACAGAAAACTTGCCTAAATTAAAATAAATGTCCCTGGCCTGCTGCCCCTTCGTTTTTGGAAAGTAGCGAGGGTGGCATACAAGGGTGACAATATTTTGTCAAACAATTTTTTCTTCCTGAAAACTGGCATAGGGAGCTGAAAGGGTTTTTTCATCCCAATTTGGATGCTGGAATCACTGTGTTTTGTATTAGACTGAAACTACACTGCAACTTTTCTGTCGCAGACATTGAGTGATTCAAGATCGCGCTGTAGGACACCCTGCATTTCAAGTAATGAAAGGAAATGCATTTGGACCCACTAGTTACCGCGCTCCAGCAGGGTGTGATTCCTTGTGACTTGAGTTTCGGTCAAGGCAACTTGTAGGTCTCAATGCTTACTCCACCATAACTGGTTGCGCAAGGTGTGGCGCAGTCAAAGTTGCTGTGTAGCCCTAGCCTTATGTACAGGTTGCTGCTGGGCACCTCTATACCTCTTTGATAGGCGAGTTGGACTTTGTTTTGTATTGCTATTTTTTTGAGGAACCACAGGCCAGATATTATTTGGATCACCAGAACTTTCCAGGGGCCAAGTTGTCCCATCAGCAAATTAGTTCTACATAAAGGCTATCTTCGTGGAATTCCTAAACTATTGCACTTACTCTAATATTTGCACTTACTGTACAGCTCATCAACACTAACATTTAAAAAAGGAAAACACACTGACAAACTAGCTCAATATTATAGAGAAGCGCTTTTAGAATTTGCTCAGAATCAAGATGATGTTCAGATGTCTCCCCACTTTGTGGGCTGGTTGTGCACCTTATTCTATTCATGCTTTCACATTTTGCTTTCACTACCTCAAATTATTCTCCCAACGCTCCAGTTTATTGGAAAATGCATTTATTTCAGAAATCATATCTACAAAATATCTCTCTTTTGCCCTGGAACAGCACATTTAAAGAAACATTTTCAGTGATATTTACATCAATCTCTGAGCCACTGAGAATATTGCACGACCTACACAAATGTCTATTTGCCTTGGTTTTTTCCTTTGCTAAGTGAAATCGCCTCTGTATGCTGGTGTAGGTCTCCATTCTCCATGTTTTACTCTTGAGTCAACGCTTCAGCCTTCTTAAAAGGGTTTAGAACCAAATATTGTTAACGGTCTTAACACTTTTCATGGCCTTATTTTCAACAGTTTGCTGGTAAATGAGTGGTAGGAAATAAACTCTGGGAAGCTTTCATCCTTTTAACCAAAAGCTAAGAATCCATTCTGAATTCAAAGGCTATGGACAATTTCAGGGTAATTTTTTATGATTGCATTATACTCTTTACATTTTTTTCAGTTGGTCTCTATTAAAAATGTTCAGCAATCAAAAATTACTATATGGCTTTGTTTACCCCTAACTAGAGCCGACAGAATATCCTTAATTAAGATGGTGATTTTTCCCCAACTTCTCTATATCCTCAGGAACGCCACAATGTGGATCGAGGATACGTTTTTCAATCTCATTTAGAGGATGATTAACGGTCTACTTTGGGGAAGAAAGCGAGTGAGGCTAAAATTTGACCATTTTTATAAGCCGTTGGAGCAGGGAGGGCTGAATCTTCCCTACTTCAAAGGTTATTTTATAGCCGGGCAGCTCTGGTTATATTGTCCCTGGGAAAATAGTGCTCTGTGTAAGACTTTGGTGAAACGATCCCCATTTGATAATATATTTAGACTATTCGAATCTGGGCGATTAATGTTGAACAAAAGTATAGAGTGACCGGGAAGTTATTCTTTAGATCTTGGACCACCATTAGAAGATGGATGGGGATAAAGGGATCTTTTCTGTACACTCCTCTTTGGCATAATTTTTATTTACAGGAGCTTGATAAATTACTTTGGGATAGGTTCTGGCAAAAAAAGCTATATTTTGTATCTTTCACAGGTAGTGAAGAATGGAGAGGCATTGCCTTTCGCTAGTTTAGCACAAATGGGTAATTTAGGTAATTTAAGTTGGTTTAGGTATTGTCACATACATTCAGCTCTCTTTAATGTAAAAGAAGTTTCACTGTTGATATAGGTAGACACATCTTCACCTTTGAATGCTGTGTTGGGAAGTTCAGGCCATAAGAGCAAGATCTCCCAACTATATAAATGATTAAATAAGGCACTCTTTTCTAAGACGGTTTCTCCGGGTCAGAGGGCCTGGGGAAACTGACTGCCCAATGGTTACGTCACAGGACTGGGGAAATATATTTAGTAATTTAAAATTAGCATCACACAATTTCAACCCTATATTGATACAGTTTAATATTAAAGTGTATATCACGCCAATATGGCTCAATAAATGTGGTTTACGAGAATCCTCGAATTGCCCTTGGTGTGATTCACAGTGGGCGGATTTTTTGCATATCTTTTGGTTGTGTCCAGATCTAACACTCTATTGGGTTTCAATTCATAATTTTATCCCTCAGAATCTTAGGATAGTAATCCCGATTACACCGCAGTGCTCGATATTGAGTGACCTATCTAAGGTAAACTGCCACAAGTATCAAAAGATTCTTTTGGTTAAAATTATGTTCTTAGCCAGACTTAATTACTCTGGATCTCTCAAAACACTCCAAAGTTCAACGAGTGGCTACATCTGGTAAACAAGATTAAGAGATATGAGAATGTTTTATATAACCAAAGAAACTCTGAAGAAAAATGGTCTAGGATATGGAGAGGTTGGAAGTGGTAGGCTTTTTTTTTGTGATTTCCCCCCCTCTCTTTATTTTATATTTTCTTTCTATTTAATTTTTTTCCTTTTTATGGAGGGATTAGAGACGCATCGCTAGGGAGGGAGGGTAGGGTCGAGTGAGTTGGGAATTGGGAGGGAAAAAAAGGGGATAAGAATTAATGATGTTATTGATTAATTATGTATTTGTTTTATCGTTTTCTAAATAAAAATTATTTCAATAAAAAAGCCATTTTTGAGATACAGGGGTTTAAAAATCATTCTGTTTGTAGAATATAATTTCTTAGTCTCATCAGCCGATGGCTCATGTGAAGCCTTTTCTTTGATCTCCTGAACTCATTAACACATTTGGGGGTCTTTTTCCAGATCTACTCACTGCTAACCTAATTAGGCCATTTTATTAAAGCCATGACACAGGCGTTTACCAGGCATGTGTGACCAGCCGCTCCATTCTTTTCACGGAGGCTGCAGGGGGGTACAGAGCCCATTTTCTCGTGATCGGTGGACGTCCCAGCAGTAGGACCACCACCGAACTGATAGTTATCCCCCTATCCTTGTACCTACTGGAATACCCCTGTAATTCAAACGGTTCTTGAAAAATAATTAGTGCACCAGCTCAACCAACCACTTAGTGTTGGAGTTCAATAATCAATGCAGGGACTAACCAGCAGAAATCAGCAGATGACAATAGGGATAATAAAGAACAGTGTTATAGGTTGCTGCCACACGTCACGGCTGTGCCGCCTTTCTGGTGCACCGAAAAAAAAAGCACATGGTTTTTGGAACAGCATATCTGTATTTATGCTACGTTTTCTTCCAGCAAAGTGAGGGGACAGGTTTTATTTTATAGTGAACTACTGTACATTTAGACCTTTTTTTTTCACATTTATGATAATATTTTCACTTCAAGCTTTCAAGATACTATCAGAAACTAGCTTGTGTTTATACATTACACGAGATACTATACTGTTTGTGGTATGACAGTTTGTATATGAAGTTATCTTGATAAGTGGATCTTTTTACTGAATGCACCACCTTTTATGGAGCATTGAAGTTTTTTTGAAGATAAGGACTACATACTGCATCTTTCAAAGTATTAGTGTGGTTTAAAGTCATTCTGTCAGCAGCAAAATCACTTTAATTTAGGCGCAGTGCCTAGTAGGGTTAGTTCAGTATAATAAACTAGGAGAAAATTAAAAAAGAAAACCTGGAAAACTTAGTACGATTGAGCTCAGATTGATCAAGTATAAACTGCTAATGGTGCTTGGTCAATGATCACACAGCCAAGGTGGTGCACTTTTTATTTTGGATTGTACAGCATGGTATATGTTGAGGCAGGGTCACATTAATACTGGGTGGCATCTCTCCTTGCAGCGATACTGACAGCCACCCGGGTGTGGTACAGTGCCATCTTAAGAGCATTATAGGCCCCCGGGCAATACAGTGCACTGGGGCCCTGTCTACACAATCACGCACTAGAATAAAAATGCAAATTATCAATAAGGCGATATTTATTGGGCATTTCCTCTTGTGGATTTTCCCCAGCAGTAGGATCAGGTAATGATACCATTGGTATTTCTGCTGGAATTGGAGTGCATGTAGATGTGGATGCTACATCTGGAGGAGCAGAACTACTGGCTGACGTTGCACCTGGATTGAGCCAAGATGTTAGTTTTGGAAGTTTGCACATTTTCTCTTTCTCCTCTGCAGCCTTTTTCCTCTTCTGTGCTCCACTCAAAACATTACGTTTCATTTCTGCACTAAAGGTTATTTTCACCAACACGTAATAAACTTTATTTTTCCTCACCTTTTTTACACTTCCTCGAACGAGTGGCAACTCTAAGATTGCTATATAAGGGGGACACATAAGATATTACAGTCAAAACTTGAGGGGCACTAATAACTTAAAGTGGATGTAAACCCAAACATTTTTTTTTTTTGTGATGTCACAATGTAGAGTACCCAGGCAGTACACACGCCACTCCAACATTAATACCCACCAGCACCAGCAGTACCCACACCAGCATTACCCACCAGCACCAGAGTGTGTGTACATTTATATATATATCTATATTTATTTCGTTTTTTTAGTTGTATGATTAAAGTGGATGTAAACCCCCAAGTATGCAGTATAGCACCCTATAGTATACAGCACCACACAGTATGCAGTATAGCACCCTATAGTATACAGCACCACACAGTATGCAGTATAGCACCCTATAGTATACAGCACCACACAGTATGCAGTATAGCACCCTATAGTATACAGCACCACACAGTATGCAGTATAGCACCCTATAGTATACAGCACCACACAGTATGCAGTATAGCACCCTATAGTATACAGCACCACACAGTATGCAGTATAGCACCCTATAGTATACAGCACCACACAGTATGCAGTATAGCACCCTATAGTATACAGCACCACACAGTATGCAGTATAGCACCCTATAGTATACAGCACCACACAGTATGCAGTATAGCACCCTATAGTATACAGCACCACACAGTATGCAGTATAGCACCCTATAGTATACAGCACCACACAGTATGCAGTGTAGCACCCTATAGTATACAGCACCACACAGTATGCAGTATAGCACCCTATAGTATACAGCACCACACAGTATGCAGTTTAGCACCCTATAGTATACAGCACCACACAGTATGCAGTATAGCACCCTATAGTATACAGCACCACACAGTATGCAGTATAGCACCCTATAGTATACAGCACCACACAGTATGCAGTTTAGCACCCCACACTATACAGTACCCCACAGTATATAGTAGAGCAGTATAGACCCCCACACTATACAGCACCTCACTGTATACAGCACCCCAAACTATACACGATACAGCCCCCCACACTATACAGTACAGCACTCTACACTATACCGCACCCACAGTATACAGCCCCCCACACTATACAGTACAGCAGTATAGCACTCCCCCCACTATACAGCCCCCCCCCCCCACACTATACAGGCCCCCCACACTATACAGGCCCCCACACTATACAGCCCACCACACAGTATACAGGCCACCCCCCCCCCCCACACACAGTATACAGCCCACCACACAATATACAGCCCATTACACAATATATAGCCCACCACACAATATACAGCCCCCCACACAGTACACAGCACCCCACACAGTATACAGCCCCCCACACAGTACACAGCACCCCACTATACAGTAGTTTACAGTATATTAAAATAACAACCCCATGTCACCTTTTTCTGATGTAATCTTTACACAGAAAAGCTCCACAGTTAACTTCTGCAACACTCCTGATAGGACCTGTGATGACTTCATAGCCATGTGACCAGTAATTGCTAGGTTACTGGTCACATGGTAATGATGTCATTAAGGTCCTAGATCAAAACTCATTAAGGTCCTAGAATTAAGATCATTAACACAGTACGATCATGATGCCTGTGTAGCCGACAGCCTGACACCCGGGGCAGTAGCTAGCAGGGCTCAAGAGGCAGCTGCCTTGGGCCCCCCCAGGAGCAACTGGGCCCAGGGCAGCTGCCCCTTTTGCCCCTTGGTAAAGACGGCCCTGGCGGCAACGCTGCTAAATGACGGTTGGGAAGTTGGCTGGTGGGTTCACTGGGCAGGCGGGCCCCCAGGCAAGTGGGGCCCCCGGGCAACTGCCCAGCGTGCCCATTCGAAAAGACGGCCCTGGTGTGGTAATGGTCATGCAGATGCTGGATATCCTCCTCTGGAATGTCATATCAAGCTTTGTTAAAGGGGTTGTGCAGGCCATATATTTTGATGACAGTCCTCAGGATAGATCATCAATATCTGATTGGCGGCGGGCCGGCAATCAGCACCCCCACCGATCAGCTGTTTGAATAGGTGGTCGCGCTCCATACGAGCACTGCTTCCTGTGTATTACACAGCAGTGCAGTGTAATGACAAGTACTTGCTCTTTTCACTTGAATGGAATGAGTTCTTGTTATTACACTACGCCACCGCGCCAGAGGAGACGAGGCGTGGTGCAGTGAACAGTAAGCAGGGTTCGCATAGAGTGCCGCCTCCTCTTCAAACACCTGATCGGTGGGGTACTGGGTGTCAGACCCCGCAGATCAGATATTGATGACCTATCCTGAGGATAGATCAACTATATATATTGCTGCCCAACCCCTTTAACTTGGACCTATAGGGGCACATTTATTAAGACCTTATTAATAACCCCTATACCTGGTGGTGGATCCACTGGGGTTATGAAGAGGCATCGGCCTCTACATAACTTCGGTAGATCCTCCGCCACTTCTAAATGTAAGACAGCTTCCTAGCTGTAATACATTTAAACCATTTTCTACTACTGAAACAGGCATAGAAAATGGTAAATAAGATGGGCCTGCTGGCCCGTCCCCTTCGCCACCACACCCACTTTTTTAGACCTGGCGTGAGAAGTCACAGATTGCAGCACAAAGGACCTTTGCGTCTCAATCTGCACCAGAAATACACCTAATTTAGGTGTATTTCTGTTTGATAAATGACCCCCATAGTTCGTCCAAAGTGCTTTTTGGCTGCTGTGCATGGGAGATAAGCCACCCAGTCCCAAACATTCTTAGTGAGGGAGGAACCAAAATGATCATGAGCTCCAAAAGTGTGTTTCAGACATCTCTGGTGGTGCTTCCATCGGAAAGGGGTATGTTTTTTTTATGCTCAAAATCCATAGCCAACCATTTTCCCCCCGAATTTTTGGCTCTTTCTTTGTGGCAGTACTATACCATTGAACATTAAGTAGTGGATGTCCTTTTGTAGCAGTCAGCACGCAGAGATAAAACTACTGCACATATATAGATGTATCATTACCTGGTGCGTTATCACACTAGCTCATAGAGTTTATTTAGTTTAACTATGTGAAAAGCTTCTAAAACATAAACTTGGTCATGAGTTACAGTGTCGGGATGACACACTAACCCACTGGTTTTAGTGCTTGCTACATCTGTAGGTAATCCATTCCTTTTGCTACATCTTTAGGTAATCCATGCCATCTGTAGGTAATATATTCCATTTAGTTTACTGCGTCTGTGAAGCAGAGGTGTTATTTGCTAGTATAATAGTAGATTGTAGAATTTGGATAACAGTATGGTAGCTAATTTGTTTTCTTGATAGGCCTAGATAAAAAATGTCCACAGAAGAGCATTGCAATTTTCAGTATAATGTGTTATGCTCAAATTTAGTCCCCACAGTGAATGGTCTGAGTAAAATAGTCAAAGGAGTAAGTTAGAGCCAGGGAATGACTTCAAAAATTGTATCCAGAAACTATGCCCTTGTGTTTTTTTTTACAAATAAAAAATACATATAGTCACATATAGGCTGTAATATGTGAGGGGAAAAAATGATGACGGTGTCGCTTTAAAAAAATAAATAAAAATCATACTAGCTCTTGATTTTGTCTGCCTTCTATAGCCTAAAAGTATGGTGTGCATTTATGGACAAGCTACACTCCTGTAAACATTTTGTTTGCATGAAAAGAGTAGAATCTATTAGGTTACATTTAGATGTAAAGATCTTATGGTGCAGGACGGATAGATTCTGTAGTAACTGCGCAGAGAAAACCCTGTGGGTAATCTTGAAGGCCTTTTCCAAGAAGTCCTAAATGCCAAAAGTAATGGGGCAGCCCCATTAAACGTGGCTCTCTCACTTCTGCTTTAGTAACAGTGGTATATCTAACCATGTGTAATATGGTTGTTTTCCCGGACCATGAGAAGCAAATGCAATGATTGGCCTTTTGAAGTATGAAAAGTTTTGATCAGTGGGGGTCTGAGTGCTAGAGCGAGAAGAGAGAGGCACTCTTATGTCGTGTTCTCTCTCTTCGCTGCAGAAGATGGACTCTATAGAAAGTCTATGGGCTTATCTCGATTCCATCCTCTCCAGTGAAGAGAGAGCACTCTATGCAATCGCTTTCCTCGTCTCGGTCTAGGGATCATTGCGGATCTCAGCACTCGGGCTCCCACTATTCAAAACTATTAATATGTCTGTAAAAGTGTTTTAAAAACTCATTGACCCTTTAAATAATAATATTTATTTATATAGCGCCACCATATTCTGCAGCGCTTTACAAATTTATTGGGTTCACGTACAAAACAAAAGTAACTGGCTAATATACAACTGAAACACTAGGAGTCATGGCCCTGCTCGCAAGAGCTTACAATCTATGAGCGAGACCATGATCAAGATAATTTGCCTATGAGTAAGGTCTCAGGGTAGCTATTGCTTCTGTCTAGTCCATGTTTACACTGGTGTCATTGACAGATCTGAACTATTAATTTAGGCTAGGACTAGTTAATCCCAGATTTTTATATATTTTTTTGATTGAAGGTGATGCATGTCATAGTGTACAAAATAAATCTCATGGTATTTCTGCTGCTTAATATTGACATACTGTGTTGCATATATACCGAACCTTAAATGTTGCTTCTTGTCTACAGGGTGGACTGTTTGGCTGGAATCGCTTCTTTCAACCACTGCGGCAACGACGGGTTGTCAATCATGCGGAACCACAAGCTCCACCTCCACCAGCACCTGAAGAGCAGGTAAGGTATTTAATAATAGGAGGAAGCGTGATATTAACTATCGCTCTGGAATTCCTTAGCATTTTTAATTGTAAGGATTTACAATATGACACATACAGTGGGGGAAATAATTATTTGACCCCTCACTGATTTTGTAAGTTTGTCCAATGACAAAGAAATGAAAAGTCTCAGAACAGTATCATTTCAATGGTAGGTTTATTGTAACAGTGGCAGATAGCACATCAAAAGGAAAATCGAAAAAATAACTTTAAATAAAAGATAGCAACTGATTTGCATTTCATTGAGTGAAATAAGTATTTGAACCCTCTAACAAAAAAAGACTTAATACTTGGTGGAAAAACCCTTGTTTGCGAGCACAGAGGTCAAACGTTTCTTGTAATTGATGACCAAGTTTGCGCACATTTTAGGAGGAATGTTGGTCCACTCCTCTTTGCAGATCATCTCTAAATCCCTAAGGTTTCGAGGCTGTCTCTGTGCAACTCTGAGCTTGAGCTCCCTCCATAGGTTTTCGATTGGATTAAGGTCCGGAGACTGACTAGGCCACTCCATGACCTTAATGTGCTTCTTCTTGAGCCACTCCTTTGTTGCCTTTGCTGTATGTTTTGGGTCATTGTCGTGCTGGAACACCCATCCACGACCCATTTTCAGTTTCCTGGCAGAGGGAAGGAGGTTGTCGCTCAGGATTTCACGATACATGGCTCCGTCCATTTTCCCGTTTATGCGAATAAGTTGTCCTGTGCCCTTAGCAGAAAAACACCCCCAAAGCAAAATGTTTCCACCCCCATGCTTGACGGTGGGGACGGTGTTTTGGGGGTCATAGGCAGCATTTTTCTTCCTCCAAACACAGCGAGTTGAGTTAATGCCAAAGAGCTCTATTTTGGTCTCATCAGACCACAGCACCTTCTCCCAGTCACTCTCTGAATCATTCAGGTGTTCATTGGCAAACTTCAGACGGGCCTGCACATGTGCCTTCCTGAGCAGGGGGACCTTGCGAGCCCTGCAGGATTTTAATCCATTGCGGTGTAATGTGTTTCCAATGGTTTTCTTGGTGACTGTGGTCCCTGCTAATTTGAGGTCATTAACTAACTCCTCCCGTGTAGTTCTAGGATGCTTTTTCACCTTTCTCAGAACCATTGACACCCCACGAGGTGAGATCTTGCGTGGAGCCCCAGAGCGAGGTCGATTGATGGTCATTTTGTGCTCCTTCCATTTTCGAACAATCGCACCAACAGTTGTCACCTTCTCTCCCAGCTTCTTGCTAATGGTTTTGTAGCCCATTCCAGCCTTGTGCAGGTCTACAATTTTGTCTCTGACATCCTTGGACAGCTCTTTGGTCTTTCCCATGTTGGAGAGTTTGGAGTCTGCTTGATTGATTGATTGATTCTGTGGACAGGTGTCTTTTATACAGGTGACTAGTTAAGACAGGTGTCCTTAATGAGGGTGACTAATTGAGTAGAAGTGTCTAACCACTCTGTGGGAGCCAGAACTCTTAATGGTTGGTAGGGGTTCAAATACTTATTTCACTCAATGAAATGCAAATCAGTTGCTATCTTTTATTTAAAGTTATTTTTTCGATTTTCCTTTTGATGTGCTATCTGCCACTGTTACAATAAACCTACCATTGAAATGATACTGTTCTGAGACTTTTCATTTCTTTGTCATTGGACAAACTTACAAAATCAGTGAGGGGTCAAATAATTATTTCCCCCACTGTATATGATTATTGTACCCTCTGCATATTTTATTGCCAGCAGAGAGGCAGAGAGACCCTTTCAAAAGGAAAAAGTCTTATATCTTCCTTTTTTTTTGTATGCTGTAGAAATTCTGTACCAGGGTGGAGGTCTGACTACTGTACCTCTGGGGACTTGTCTGAATTTGCTTACTTCACTATGTTAGAGCAGTTTTTTGCTCATCCCCCTTTCCCCGTAGTTTACAAAACAGGGAATGAAAAGTGATTAAAAAGTCGTAAACACCCCATAATAGTATCAATGAAAAGTACAGATCGCCCTGCAAAAAATCCCTCACACAGCTCTGTTCACATAATTACAAAAAAAACTATAGGGGGCAGAATATGGTGATGAAAAAATAAAACTGTTTTTTATTTTTATTTTATCTTTGTCAAAATGGAGGAAAAACTGTACATATAAGGTATCGCCGGATTCGTACTGACCTGTAGAATGAATCTAACTGGTCAGTTTTATAACACATCAAACGTAAATAAAAAAATAAAATTGCTTTTTTTTCCCCCAATGTCACCCCATTTGGAATTTTTTTCCTGCTTCCCAGTACATCATATGTTATACTAAATGGTGGCATTGGAAAGTACAACTTGTCCCGCAAAAACAAGCCTTCATACGTCTATGCGAACGGAGAGATAAAAAAAGTTATGGCTCTGGGAAGGCAGGGAGAGCAAAAGGAAAATGCAAAAACTAAAAAACCTCTGGGGTAGAAGGGGTTAAAGTGTTTCTCATAGACTTAAACAATGATGAGCTATCCTTGGGCATTGTTCACACACCCATTTTAGTCTTGCATTGTGTTAAATTGATTGTTGTTTTTACTGATTCACTATTACTCTCCCTTTAAGAGGACAGCAATGATTAGGAACAAATAATTATGGCTGGTGCTCTAGGCTCAAGGAGTTAGATAACTAATAATATAAAAGATAATTTAGATAAACTATTAATTAAAATCTAAATGAAACAATCATAACTGCAATTCATAGGCATAAGATAAAATATATACTATATGGATACCTTGTTCTAAGAAGTTTCCGCTGTCCTCTGAACATTCATCTATGACCTCCTTTTTGTTTAACCCTTTGTTCCCAGATGGTCTTGGAAGTGCATTGCCAAGACACTGGTTTGAAAAGAGATCAATCAGATTAGCAGAGGTGGTGGACTTTAGAGATTGCTCTATTTGAAGCTTTGCATTCAAATCACCAAATAACTAACTGTTGTCAATACCTGCAATACCGGCTTCAACTAGAGGGTTGATTTCATAGATATATACGAGATACTTGTAAATCCTCACTCAGACCAAGCTCAGAGACATCCTTATATGGATAAATGTAAAATCAGTACAAGTTACTCATGTTTTATCACATGCCGGCACTCTTGCATAGGCTTGACCCCCGCTAATCAGCTGTATGAGCAGTGCGCACGTAGAGTCTCCCTTCCTGCTCTCTGCTGTATGTCTTTGGGACAGCAGCAGCGGACAGGAAGAGAAGAGGGAGATGGCACGAGCACACTGCACGCTCCTCAAACAGCTGATCGGCGGGGTTGCTGGGTGTCGGACCCAAGCCGATCTGATAATGATGATCTTTCCTGAGGAAAGGTCATCAATAGAAAAAGCCCGGACAACCCCTTTAAGGCTTGTTCACAATCACTAACACTCTGAAAATTAAAATGATTGAGGCCAACAAAGCTGGAGAAGGCTACAAAAAGATAGCAAAGCGTTTTCAGGTTGCTAGAAAGGAAAATTATAACCTCCACTTCACTGCAAAAGACCTTCAGAAAGATTTAGCAGACTCTGGAGTTGTGGTAAATTGTTCTACTGTTCATCAACACCTGCACAAATATGCCCTTCTCGGAAGAGTCATCAGAAGAAAAACCTCTTGTATCCTCACCAGAAAATTCAGAGTCAGTAGTTTGCAAAAGAATATCTATACTTGCCAAAGGGGGTGCTACTAGGTACTAACCATTAGTGTTGAGCGCGAATATTCAATTTGCAAATTTTAATTGCGAATATCGGCACTTTAAGAATTCGCAAATATTTAGAATATAGTGCTATATATTCGTATTCGCGAATAGTGTTGAATATTCTAATCGCGACTTTATCGCGAATATATTACATTGCCGATTTTTGCAATCAAGTAAACAATGACAGGATATCACGAATTTGCAAATTTATGCCGCTCATCACTACTAACCATACTGGTTACCCAAATTTTTTCTTTGTGCCCTTTTCCTTTTTTGAAAATGTAAAAGATGAAATAAAAAAAAATGTTTGTCACATTTAACTTTATGCCCTTTGGAAATAATTTCATCTTCAACTTGTTTAACTGTTCACAGTAACAGTAATTTTAACCAGGGATAAGCAAACTTTTGCATGCCACTTTACGTGGTATTGTATAATAGTATGGTTCATTTATACTTCATACAGTATATAATTGCACTGTGAGGGAGATTGCACCTGCAGTGCAGTTGCTGTATATTGTAATTGAGACACAACAAAGTTCACTCCACCTGCAATATTGAAAATCTTGAGAGTGCTCAATACTATCGTGTGGCATCTAGTAGTCCAGCGCTAATTACTTGAAGTCAGGGTGTTCTTGCTGTGGATTGCAATGCCTGATTAGCACTGATGTAAACAGCAGAAGTGGAGATGTGTCTGAGCTTTAGGCCCCTTGCAGACGAGTGTGTCTGGATTAGGTCCAGATGCGTTGCGGATGCGTTCAGTGAAAACTACGCGATTTCGCAAGCAAGTCCATTCAGTTTTGTCTGTGATCGCGTTCAGTTTTTATTGCACGGGTGCAATGCGATGTAATGCGCTTTTCACGCGCGTGGTAAACAAACAGAATGTTTACAAACAACATCTCTTAGCAACCATCCGTGAAAAATGCATTGCATCCGCGAATGCAATGCGTTTTTAACGCAGCTCCATTCACTTCTATGGGGCCAGCGTTGCGTGAAAATCGCAGAATATAGAACATCCTGCGATTTTTAAGCAAAGCACAAGTGATGCGTAAAAACCAACGCACATGTACACAGCCGCATTGAAATGAATGGGTCCGGATTCCGTGCGGGCGTTTGCATCACGCATTGCACCGTGTGAACGGGGCCTTATTTTTCCACATATTTCACGTCACAGATGAATACTGCTGGGCTTTGCTGTTCCACACATAATACTTCACAGATGCACGTAGATGGTCTTATCAGCACTGATACAACAGCAAAAGTATAGAAGTAGCTGGACTTTTTTGTTCCACAAATAATACTTCACAGGTACAGATAAATCTTCTTCGCAGCCGATTTCTTATACCTGCATCAATATAGCATTGACGTAATGGATCGTGGCTAGCAATATAGGGATACACTTAGGCCTCATGCACACGGCCGTATTTTGTTTCCGTGTCCGATCCGTTTTTTTGGCGTATAGGATGCGGACCCATTCATTTCAATGGGTCCACAAAAAACGCGTGTGCTGTCCGCATCAGTATGTCCGTTCCGTTGCTCTGCAAAAATAATAGTGCATGTCCTATTTTTTTTTAGTTTGCGGACAAGGATAGGCTTTATTACAATGGATCCGCGAAAAAAACGGATGCCATACGGTCGTGTGCATGTAGCCCAGGGCTCGACAAATCCCAGGCGCCAGGTCGCCATGGCGACCAGGAATTTAGTCCTGGCGCTTGGGTATTTGTCAGCCCGTTTTCAAAGGTGCCCGGGCGATGGGTGTGAGCTGCCGTTTTGTCCGGAGGCAGAACCGTTTGAAACAGCTCCATCAGAGCACACAATAGCAGAGACGCTGGCAGCAGGGAGGGGAGGGGCTCGGGAGGAGTGTAATCTGATCCTAGAATGGAAGCTGCTTCTGCCAGCTCCTCCCCTCCCCGCCCACCAACCAATCAGAGCTGAGGCAAGGCAAGCACTAGCAGCTCTGGGTCACTGACACAAGTACAGGAGGGAGTCTAGAAAGAATCGAATGAGTCTCAGGTTAAAAGAATCTAAAGATCCGACTTAGGCCTCTTTCACACCTGCGTTGTCCGGATCCGTCGTGTACTCCATTTGCCGGAGGTGCCCGCCGGATCCGTAACACCGCAAGTGAACTGAAAGCATTTGAAGACGGATCCGTCTTCAAAATGCGTTCAGTGTTACTATGGCAGCCAGGACGCAATTAAAGTCCTGGTTGCCATAGTAGTAGTGGGGAGCGGGGGAGCAGTATACTTACCGTCCGTGCGGCTCCAGAATGACGTCAGGGCGCCCCATGCGCATGGATGACGTGATCCATGCGATGACGTCATCCATGCGCGTGGGGCGCCCTGACGTCACTCTCAAGCGCCCCGGGAGCCGCACGGACGGTAAGTATACTGCTCCCCACTACACTTTACCATGGCAAACAGGACTTTAGCGTCCTGGGAGCCATGGTAACCATTCAGAAAAAGCTAAACGTCGGATCCGGTAATGCGCCGAAACGACGTTTAGCTTAATCCCGGATCCAGATTAATGCCTTTCAATGGGCATTAATTCCGGATCCGGCCTTGCGGCAAGTGTTCAGGATTTTTGACCGGAGCAAAAAGCGCAGCATGCTGCGGTATTTTCTCCGGCCAAAAAACGTTCCGGTCCTGAACTGAAGACATCCTGATGCATCCTGAACGGATTTCACTCCATTCAGAATGCATGGGGATAATCCTGATCAGGATTCTTCCGGCATAGAGCCCCGACGACTGAACTCTATGCCGGAACACAACAACGCAAGTGTGAAAGAGCCCTTAGTTAGAGACTCATTCGATTCTTAGAGTTAAAAGAACGTGAGTCAGACTCTCGAACAGTTTACACTGAGGCTGTTTTGTTGCAGCAGTGATAAGATTAAGGCCTCTTTCACACTACAGTATGTCCATTTCAGTGTTTTGCGTTCCGTTTTTCACGGATCCGTTGTCCCGTTTTTGGGTTCCGTTGTGTCTCCGTTTCCGTTCAGTATGTCCGCAAAAACCTTTCAGTATGGTTTCCGTATGGTTCCCGTATACGGTCCGTTTTTCACGGATCAAAAACGGAAGCCACCTGTATTTGTGCTCAGCCAAAGTTTGGCAACAAGAAACACATGGCCACAGTGGGCTGGGCCTAGCATTTGTTAATGACGGATCCGCAAAAAACGGATGACATACGGATGCCTTCCGTATGCATTCCGTTTTTTTGCGGACCCATTGACTTTAATGGAGCCACGGACCGTGATTTGCGGACAAACATAGGACATGTTCTATCTTTCCACGGCACGGAAATACTGAAATACTGAAACGGAATGCACACGGAGACACTTCAGTATTTTTTGCTGAACCATTGAAATGAATGGTTCAGTATCTGTTCCGTATACTGAACTCAAAAAACGTCCAGTATACTGAACGCAAAATACTGTAGTGTGAAAGAGGCCTAAGGGACAGGAGCAGAGAGATAAGTGACAGGACACAGTTTAGATTACAGTTTGAATTAACCCTTTAGGATCAAATTGGCTTCTCAAGGAGATATATATGTTAAAAGCATCCCTTCTTCTGTCTCATTCAGTAGCTATATAACTAAGGGTACTTTCACACTTGCGGCAGGACGGATCCGGCAGGTTGTTCACCCTGTCGGATCCGTCCTTCCGCTGTGTCGCCTAACCACCGCTCCGTCGCCATTGACTATAATGGGGGCAGAGCTCTGGCGCAGCACGTCAGTGCATGGTGAAAGGCCGCCGGACTAAAAGTACTGCATGTCCAACTTTTTAGTCCGGCGGCCTCTCACCGCGAACTGCCGTGCTGCGCCGGAGCTCCACCCCCGTCCCCATTATAGTCAATAGCGTCCGGGGACGGAGCAGCGGTATATGTAACATGGTATACAGCATTATTGGGCGGCTCTATGGAAAAGTGCGGGGGGAGCACTATGGGGGCACCTACTGGGGGCTTTATGACGCGGCTCCGCGTGGCTCCTAACTTTTTTAGCTGGCTCCTAGATTCCAAGGAAATTTGTCAAGCCCTGATGTAGCCTAATTCTCATTTGTGCATATGCTGTATGTGTTTCAGGATACCTGACCCCCTCTTCATTAGCTTGCAAAATCTCACAATGAATCTGATACTTAATATTGAGGTATTGTTTGTGGAACAGCAAAGTCCAGCTACTTCTACAGGTGAAATTCGAAAAATTTTTAAATATTGTGCAAAGTTCATTTATTTTAGTAATGCAACTTAAAAGGTGAAACTAACATATGAGATAGACTCATTACATGCAAAGTGAGATATTTCAAGCCTTTATTTGTTATAATTTGGATGATTATGGCTGACAGTTTATGAAAAGCTCAAAGTCACAATTTTGAGGTATCCTTTGCTCAGGGGATATGGATTAATTAGCTGACTAGAGTGTGACACTTGGAGCCTAGAATATTGAATCTTTTCACAAAATTCGAATTTTAAGCTGCATTAATGCAATTCCTTTTCATTTGCATTACTGAAATAAATGGACTTTTGCACGATATTCAAATTTTTCGCGTTACTTGTATACTTCTGCTGTTCTATCAGCGCTGACAAGACCATCTGTGTGCACCTGTAAAGTATTATGTGTGGAACAACAAAGCCCAGCCATATGTGCATGCCTTGTTATAAATTAGGTGCACCTCCAGCAGTCTGTGCGCCTGTTGTAAAAACTACTCCAGCCCTTAACTCCCCCAGCTTATAAGGTGGTGAATTTGTCAGGGCCAAAGTTTCGGCCCGGCCCCCGCCACCTCCAAAAACGCCTGTGCGCCTGGAGTAAAAACGACTCCAGCCCTTGCTCCTCATACCGGGCCTGATGAAGGGCTGCATATAGCCCGAAACGTTGCCTGAAATTATGTCCGGCTGAATAAAATCATTAATTACTTGACCCTCAACTTTGGAGTGCTGTCTATTTGTATATACACTGCGTGCAGAATTATTAGGCAAATTAGTATTTTGACCACATCATCCTCTTTATGCATGTTGTCTTACTCCAAGCTGTATAGGTTCGAAAGCCTACTACCAATTAAGCATATTAGGTGATGTGCAACTCTGTAATGAGAAGGGGTGTGGTCTAATGACATCAACACCCTATATCAGGTGTGCATAATTATTAGGCAACTTCCTTTCCTTTGGCAAAATGGGTCAAAAGAAGGACTTGACAGGCTCAGAAAAGTCAAAAATAGTGAGATATCTTGCAGAGGGATGCAGCACTCTTAAAATTGCAAAGCTTCTGAAGCGTGATCATCGAACAATCAAGCGTTTCATTCAAAATAGTCAACAGGGTCGCAAGAAGCGTGTGGAAAAACCAAGGCGCAAAATAACTGCCCATGAACTGAGAAAAGTCAAGCGTGCAGCTGCCAAGATGCCACTTGCCACCAGTTTGACCATATTTCAGAGCTGCAACATCACTGGAGTGCCCAAAAGCACAAGGTGTGCAATACTCAGAGACATGGCCAAGGTAAGAAAGGCTGAAAGACGACAACCACTGAACAAGACACACAAGCTGAAACGTCAAGACTGGGCCAAGAAATATCTCAAGACTGATTTTTCTAAGGTTTTATGGACTGATGAAATGAGAGTGAGTCTTGATGGGCCAGATGGATGGGCCCGTGGCTGGATTGGTAAAGGGCAGAGAGCTCCAGTCCGACTCAGACGCCAGCAAGGTGGAGGTGGAGTACTGGTTTGGGCTGGTATCATCAAAGATGAGCATGTGGGGCCTTTTCGGGTTGAGGATGGAGTCAAGCTCAACTCCCAGTCCTACTGCCAGTTTCTGGAAGACACCTTCTTCAAGCAGTGGTACAGGAAGAAGTCTGCATCCTTCAAGAAAAACATGATTTTCATGCAGGACAATGCTCCATCACACGCGTTCAAGTACTCCACAGCGTGGCTGGCAAGAAAGGGTATAAAAGAAGAAAATCTAATGACATGGCCTCCTTGTTCACCTGATCTGAACCCAATTGAGAACCTGTGGTCCATCATCAAATGTGAGATTTACAAGGAGGGAAAACAGTACACCTCTCTGAACAGTGTCTGGGAGGCTGTGGTTGCTGCTGCACGCAATGTTGATGGTGAACAGATCAAAACACTGACAGAATCCATGGATGGCAGGCTTTTGAGTGTCCTTGCAAAGAAAGGTGGCTATATTGGTCACTGATTTGTTTTTGTTTTGTTTTTGAATGTCAGAAATGTATATTTGTGAATGTTGAGATGTTATATTGGTTTCACTGGTAAAAATAAATAATTGAAATGGGTATATATTTGTTTTTTGTTAAGTTGCCTAATAATTATGTACAGTAATAGTCACCTGCCCACACAGATATCCCCCTAAAATAGCTAAAACTAAAAACAAACTAAAAACTACTTCCAAAAATATTTAGCTTTGATATTAATGAGTTTTTGGGGTTTATTGAGAACATGGTTGTTGTTCAATAATAAAATTAATCCTCAAAAATACAACTTGCCTAATAATTCTGCACTCCCTGTATAAAGACGAAGTAGTTCCCGAGGTGGAGTTGGGGACCAATCCAGACGTGCACCCTGTAAAAACCAGTGATAGATGAGTGCTGTGATCATTTGAATTTTAACACTCCAGTGTAAAGTGTGCGCATTCCAAAAAAAATCTGACATCCAGTGTACTTTTTCTGTAGACGGTGTCCGCTGCGGACAGTGACATTAGCTGCGCCACATCTCCAGTGTAAAGTGTGCGCATCTAAAAAATATCTGTCACATCCAGTGTCCTTTTTCTGTAGACGGTGTCCTCTGCGGACAGTGACATTAACTGCGCCACATTTCCTGTGTAAAGTGTGCGCATCCCAAAAATATCTGTGACATACAGTGTACTTTTTCAATAGACGGTGTCCGCTTCTGACAGTGACATAACCAGTGCCACATCTGCAGTGTAACGTGTGCACTGAAAAAAATTATTTGTGACATACAGTGTACTTTCTTGCGTAGACTTTCCTGTATAACGTTTCCTCATCCCAAATACCTGTGACTTTCCCTGTAATTTTTCATTAGCCGCTGGTGACAGCATTGACATTACCTGCGGGATATCTCCTGTGTGACGTTTCCACATCTCAAATACCTTTTTAAATTTGTTTGAGCATACACTTCCAAATCCTACGCTACTGTACGTGTGACAGACTTTCATTCATATATAACATTTAATATGAAGAAGGTGAGCAGTAAGGGACGTGGCTGTGATGTTGATGGTGCACACAGAGGCCGTGGCCCTGGGCGCGGTGAAACTGTGCCTACTGCCAGAGCACAAGAAAAACAATCATCCATGATACCTAGCTTCATGTCCCAGTTTGCAGGGCGGTGCAGTACACCACTCTTGAAGTCAGACCATTGTGACCAGGTGGTCGGTTGGATTGTGGCAGATAATGCTTCCAGTCGGTTAAGCACCACCCTGTCTTCCACCAAGTCCAGTCTCAGTAGCCAAGAGTCTGCTCAACCCAATCCTCACCCTGATCCTCCTTCCTCCCACCATGGAGAGTCTGGGCAAACAAGTGATCCCACACTCGGATATTCTGAGGAGCTCTTTTCAGCACCATTCCTTGATTTGAGACACAGTTGCCAATAACTCAACGGCAATTACTGTCTCAAGAGGTTGATGAAGAGGATGAGACACAGTTGTCAATCATTGAGGTAGTGGTTAGGTCAACAAGTCAGGAGGACGAGCAGAGTGAGGAAGTGGAAAAGTAGATGGTAAACAATGAAGTCACTGGGAAGGTGGAAAGCCGAGCGAGGACAGCAGTACAGAGGGGGAGGGATCTGATGCACCGCAATAGGCTTGAAGAGGCAGTGGGGTGGCAAACGGGAGAAGGCGGGCCACACCAAACAGGCCTGCAACTGTTCCACGGAGCACCCACTTGCGGAAATCTCCCTTGCCAAGAGGTAGGTGTTCCGCAGTATGGCGCCTTATTGAGGAAAGTGCGTACGACAAAAGAATAGTAGTTTGTAACCGGTGCCGTACCAAAATGAGCAGGGGCGTGAACACTAGCAACCTCACCACCACCAGCATGATCCGCCACATGGCATCCAAGCTCCGTAATAAGTGGGACGAACACCTGGGTCCACAATCTGTGTCTGCGGCTCACACCACTGCCTCCTCTTCCTCTGTGTTATGTGCTGGCCAATCTACTGTCGAAGGAGCAGGCCCGGATGCCTCCCGCCCTGCACCTGGACCTTCGCAAGCACCATCAGCGACCACATCCACTTCCGTGTCTTAGCTCAGCGTCCAAATTTCCTTACCCCAGGCATTTGAATGCAAGCGCAAATATCCAGCCACCCACCCACAGGCCATAGCACTAAATGCGCAGCTTTCCAAATTACTGGCCCTGGAAATGTCTCCATTTAGGCTTGTGGACACTGAGGCCTTCCGCAGCCTGATGTCGGCGGTTGTCCCGCATTACGCTGTCCCCAGCCGCCACTATTTTTTTAAGGTGTGCCGTGCCCGCCTTACACCAATATGTGTCTCGTAACATCACAAGTGCCCTGACCAACACAGTTACTGAGAAGGTCCACTTAACCACGGACACATGGACAAGTGCATTCGGCCAGGGACGCTACTTTTTCCTGACGGCACACTGGGTGAATGTTGTGGAGGCCGGGAGCGAGTCGTACCCTGGGATGGCACAGGTGCTACCGACGCCAAGGATTGCAAGCCCTAATTCCATCAGGGTTTCCGCCACCACCTACATTAGTGGCTCCAACCCCCACTTCTCCTCCTCCGCCTCCACTTCCACGTCCGAATTATCTGAGTGTAGCACCAGTCAGTCATCAGTCGGTAGCTGGAAGCAGTGTAGCACTACAGTGGGGAAGCGGTAACATGTCGTGCTGAAGCTGATATGCTTAGGGGACAAACAGCATACCGCCGCAGAGCTGTGGCAGGGGATAAGAGAATAGACTGAGCTGTGGCTCTCGCCACTCAACCTACAACCAGGCATGGTTGTGTCTGATAATGGGCGTAACTTGGTGGCAGCTTTGGAGCTCGGCAAGCTCACACACACATTTCATGCCTAGCCCACGTCTTAAACTTAGTGGTTCAGCGGTCTCTCAAAACCTACCCCAATTTGCCTGAGCTACTGGTGAAGGTGCGCCGCATGTGTACACATTTCTGAAAGTCATCAACAGCTTCAGCCGGTCTGTCAACGCTGCAGCAGAGCTTGAAATTGCCAGCTCACTGGCTGTTGTGCGACATGAGCACGCGCTGGAACTCTACGTTCCACATGTTGGCCAGGCTTTGTGAGCAGCAGAGGGCAGTAGTGGAATACCAGCTGCAACATGGTCGTTATCTTTCCAGTCAGCTTCCGCTATTCACAAGCGAGGAGTGGGCATGGATGTCTGACCTCTGTGAGGTTTTAAGAAACTTTGAGGAATCAACAGAGATGTGAGCGGCGATAATGCTATTATCGGCGTAACCATCCCACTTCTGTGTCTACTCAAACGCTCGCTGCTCACAATTAAGGACGACGCTTTGCATGTGGAAGAGGTGGAAATGGGGGAAGACATTACACAGAGTGATAGCCAGACCACCCTCAGTACGTCTTCTCAGCGCGAATTGGACGATGAAGAGGAGGAGGAGCAGGAGACGGTTGCCTCCGCTACAGAGGGTAGTACCCATGGAAGTTTAATTCCATCTGTTCAGCGTGGGTGAGCAGAAGAGGAGGAAGAGGATGAGGAGATTGAGAGTGATCCTCCTGATGACGACAGCAAAGTCTTGCCTGTTGGTACTCTGGCACACATGGCTGACTTCGCGTTAGGCTGCCTTTCCCGCGACCCGCGCATTATACGCATTTTAGACAACACGGAATACTGGTTGTTCACCCTTCTCGACTCCCCGCTAAAAAGAGAACTTCTCATCGCTCATTCCTCTGGTAGAGAGGACGAGCAAAACGGTGCAATACCAGAAGATCCTTGTTGAAATATTGCTCGAAAAAACGCTGGCGGCAGAGTCCGTAGTTCCTTGGCCAACCGAGGAGGGGAGACAAGGGGAATACACAGCAGTTCCAACAGAGGCAGGGCAACACTTTCTAAAGCCTGGGACAGTTTCATGACACCCCGCCAGCACCCTCACCCTGATGCGCGGCCTAGTGTCACAAGGAGGGAAACATTTAGAAAAATGGTGGAGTACATAGCGGATCGTGTCAGTGTCCTCAATGATCCCTCAGTGCCTTACAACTACTGGGGTATCCAAGGTGGACACGTGGCATGAACTGGCGCCCTATGCCTTGGAGGTGCTGGTCTGCCCTGCCTCCAGAGTTTTTTCTGAGTGGGTATTTAGTGCTGCTGGTGGCATTATAACAGATAAGCGTATCCACCTGTCAACTGAAAATGCTGACAGGTTGACTCTTATAAAAATTAACAAGGCCTGGATTGACCATGACTTCTCAACTCCACCAGAGGAAAGCTGATGAACATAAAGGCACTTTAAATGTGTTGTTTATAATGTACTGAATACACTGTATTCCCATGCACCCCTTCCACCATAAACAAGGGTATATGGTTGAATCTTCCTTTTCTCATCCTCCTTCTCCTCTTCCATCATATCAACATGCATATAATGTCCTCGCATATAATGTTTTACAGGGTCAGCTCGTATATAATTTTTTAGAGGGTCAGCTCACCAGCAGGCCTTCACCTACAATGTTTTACAGGGTCAGCTCACCAGCAGGCCCTCGCATATAATTTTTTAGAGCGTCATCTCACCAGCAGGCCCTTACCTACAATCTTTTACAGGGTCAGCTCACCAGCAGGCCCGCATCTAAAATCTTTTACAGGGTCAGCTCACCAGCAGGCCCGCGCCTAAAATCTTTTAGGCTACTTTCACACTCGCATTTGGTGCGGATCCGTCATGGAACTGCACAGACGTATCCGTTCAGATAATACAAACGTCTGCATCCGTTAGGAACGGATCAGTTTGTATTATCTTTAACATTGCCAAGACGGATCCGTTTTGAACACAATTGAAAGTCAATGGAGGACGGATCAGTTTTCTATTGTGTCATAGAAAACGGATCCGTCCCCATTGACTTACATTGTGTGTCAGAACGGATCCGTTTGGCTCAGTTTCATCAGACGGACACCAAAACACTGCAGGCAGTGTTTTGCTGTTCGCCTCCAGAGCGGAATGGAGACTGATCTCAGGCAAACTGATGCATTCTGAGCGGATCCTTTTCCATTCAGAATGCATTAGGCCAAAACTGATCCATTTTGGACCGCTTGTGAGAGCCCTGAACGGATCTCACAAACAGAAAGCCAAAATGGTCAGCTCACCTGCAGGCCCTCACCTAATTATACCTAATAGGTAATTTGCGCGCATGCTGCCTTGCTTGGATGTGGTAGCCGTAGCCGTTTCTCAGGCTCTCTTTCCGGAATCGAACACTGATTCACCGTTACCCGTGGTCACCATGGTTTGCGCTGACAATAACATCGAAAGTTGATAGGGCAGACATCCGAATGGATCATCGCCGTCATGGGGACGTGCGATTTGCCCCAGGTTATCTTTATATACAAGTAAATATACAGGAAAGAATGTTTCCTAACAATTTTTTCTCTAAAATAGATGTCATCTTCGGTTTTGTGCGTATTATTGTCAGTCTGTAAAAGTAGCGTACTACTCGGACAACATTGTCCCCAGCAGCGACCTGGGAGTCCAAGATGCATCCAGACAACCTCCCCATGCTGTTCTCAAACCATTTTGGTGGTGTTTCCATCAATTTCTGACCTTTTCCTATGAACCAGGCACCCTCCCCTCTTCAGAGCAGGGGGTGCCTGGTTTAATGCTCGGGTTCTCCCATTGACATACATTATACTCGGGTGCTCGGTAGAGTACTCGAGCATTCCGATGTGTTCAGCCAGAGTACCCGAGCACTTTGATGCTCGATCAACACTATTGCTGGCCAATTATCAGGAAAGAGCGTTTACACAATTTAATTGCCTATCAGTCCAGGTAGGGCTTTAAGACGAGGCTCGCACATCCCCCAGTTTTCTTTTATTTGTTTTTTATGCGCTTCAGTCATTTTCAAATGTTGCGCATGTATAGACCCAGTCCTACAGCGTATTTTTTATATAATAATATTTCACTCTCAATGACATATACTTTTTTATTTATAATTTGTTAAGAAGAAATGTTGACAGATAAAATCTGACTTTTACTGCTGTAAACACGTCTGCTTATAGCATTCATTGAATAAAATGATTGAGAGTGTTTGGGTGGGGACTTTTATGTCAACAGTATAGTTTCTGCCATATGTTTGTGGATAACTGTTCTACAATCATCATTTTCATTGTCTCATTAGTATTGGTAGTGGGCTTTCCAGTAAACAGTATAAGTAGGGTTTGAAATGACACATTACATTGAAAGTATTAAAGGGTTTTTACTGGTATTTACCGTATGTATCGTAAAGATAGGTCATAAATATCAGATCAGTGGGGGTTCGACACCCCCACCAATCAGCTGTTTTAGGCTTCTGTTGGCACCGAAAACTATACAAAAGATTCTGTCAATTATGTAGTTTCCGGCACCTGCATACTTGAATGGGAGCTGAGCTGCAGTACACCAGCATGGGCCACTACACAGTGGATGAAACCTTCTGCTTATTACTCCATCCACCGTATGGTCTCTTGCTGCAGCTGCACAGAACAGCTGATCGGCGCAGGTCCTGGATGTCAGACTCACACCGATCTGATATTGATGACCTAACCTGAGGATACACCATCAAAATCTAAGTACCTTTAATGTTTTCTGCGTGCTTCATTTGAAAATGATATATAAATATATATATATATATATATATATATATAAACACAGAGTGTGTGTGTGTGTATGTGTGTATATATATATATATATATATATATATATGTATATATAAAATATTGCTGTATTGTTGATTTCTGAAATACAGTAGACTTCAGATACTGTGTGGATAGGGGATTTCAGCGGTGTGTCAATCATGAGCTAAAAGTAAGTGGTTGCTGAGAACCAGCATCATAATCATTGCAGCCCAGGCCTTGAAAGGAGCCAAATCTACCTGAGAAGAGTCCTGGTTATTCATAATCTCCCGCTCTCTCACCCATCTGCTGATGATTGGCAGTTCTCTACTAGAGAGAAAGGGAGAAAACTAGGTAGAAGACGGTCAGTCATCAGCAGGTGGGCAGGAGAGCAGGAATTCATGAATAACCATGACTCTTCTCAGGTGGCCGGGACTCTCTTCCAGGCCCAGTCTGCAATGATTGTGATGTTGGTTCTCAGCAACCACCTACTTTTAGCTCATGAGTGACACACTGATGAAATCAGCGCATCTATTATTAGTTTATGCTGTCCTCGGTGAGTTCAGCATAAAATTGATGATAGGTTGCCTTTATAAAGGGAACCTGTCACCTCTACTATGCTACCCTCACTGAGCGTTTCTAAATGTTCATTGTGTTGCCCTAAACCTATAAATTACACTTTTAATTTCATTTGCAGAAGAAAGAAATAAGTATTATGCATTTTTGTACTTCCTGCCTGTTATGAAAATTAACATAAAAGAGTCATATTCTCAGCTTCGCCTAAGAAACGCCCCTACAGATAAAATCTCACCTGAGCTTCCTTGCTTCGAGTCAAGGTAAGCACTCCCCCTAACCGTTCCCTCTTTTGTTAGATTGACAGCCTGCAGTGTGGCCGGGATCGCATAAGTCTCGCGCATGCGCGGTGCGCTCCTTGGTGAGGACCGATCCTGTGTCCGGCAAGAGAGGTGGCATAGTTTTAGAAACAGTGGTGGATCTGCTCAAGTTATGTAGAGGCCGACGCCTCTACATAACTTCGGTGAACCCCCACCAGTCCAGGGCCTAATTAAAACTCTCCAGTCTTAAAAAACTACCCCCTTAGGCCTCTTTCACACGGGCGTTGCGGGAAAATGTGCGGGTGCGTTTCGGGAACACACACGATTTTTTCCGCGCGAGTGCAAAACATTGTAATGCGTTTTGCGTGAGAAAAATCGCGCATGTTTGGTACCCAAACCCGAACTTCTTCACAGAAGTTCAGGCTTGGGATCGGTGTTCTGTAGATTGTATTATTTCCCCTTATAACATGGTTATAAGGGAAAATAATAGCATTCTGAATACAGAATGCATAGTAAAATAGAGCTGGAGGGTTAAAAAAAAATTATTTAACTCACCTTAATCCCCTTGCTCGCGCAGACCGGCATCTCCTTCTGTCTTCATCTTAGCTGTGTGGCGGAACAGGACCTGTGGTGACGTCACTCCGGTCATCACATGGTCCATCACCATGGTAAAAGATCATGTGATGACCGGAGTGACGTCACCACAGGTCCTGTTCCTCCACACAGCTAAAATGAAGACAGAAGGAGATGCCGGGCTGCGTGCTCAAGTGGATTAAGGTGAGTTAAATTTTTTTATTTTTTTTTTAACCCCTCCAGCGCTATTTTACTATGCATTCTGTATTCAGAATGCTATTATTTTCCCTTATAACCATGTTATAAGGGAAAATAATACAATCTACAGAACACCGATCCCAAGCCCGAACTTCTGTGAAGAAGTTCGGGTTTGGGTACCAAACATGCGCGATTTTTCTCACGCGAGTGCAAAACGCATTACATTGCGTGTTCCCGCAACGCACCCGCACATTTTCCCGCAACACCCGTCTGAAAGAGGCCTAATAGAGAAACACCACAAGGTATTGACTTTCAGAGGATGAATACTTACACTGTATGTTGTAAGCAGTTCTAAAGCACATGGTTAGGTAGAGAGTTGTGAAAAAAAAAATCCAAAGTTCAGTTTATGCAAAGTCACTCAAAATGTCAGAAGTAGATGAAAGTACTATATGAAAGAATATAAGATTATGGAATTCCCCAGATTCTGCTTTCTCCTTACAATTTACTTTCTGTGTCTTTGAGCGCGTATAAAACCGTTCACTTGTGGGATTCATTTAGTTACAACCAAATGTGTCCACGACTCTGCAGTGTGCAACATCATTAACAGGAGATGAAGGTCCAGAAAGGTTAGCTGTACCGAAATCAGCTACCCAGTATCCTCAACTTCTCTTCTGATATCACAAAGTGGCTTCAGGTGCACATGCAGCAGCACAGGTGTCATTTTGTTAGATCCGCACACATGCTCAGTTGAGGACTAGTTCACCTACACACTTTAGTGCACCTACGGTATATGGATATATATTAATACTGTATGTGTGTGTATGATTGGGTGTGGTTTATTTTATGCTATACTGTAACTAAGGTGTTTATAGACATTCAGATGTCAGGAGAAGAGGACTTATTATATCACATGAACAGTCCCCTTTAACCCCTTCCCACCGCAGCCAATTTTTGTTTTTTGTTTTATTTTCCTTCCTTTCTTCCATGAGCCTAACTTTTTTACTTTTCCATTGACTTGGCCATATGAGGGCTTGCTTTTTGGCTGACAAGTTGTACTTTTTTAATACCACAGTTTAATCTTCGACGTAATATATTGCATAAGGCCTCTTTCACACGGGCGTTGCGGGAAAAGGTGCGGGTGCGTTGCGGGAACATGCACGATTTTTCAGCGCAAGTGCATAACATTGTAATGCGTTTTGCACTCGCGTGAGAAAAATCGGCATGTTTGGTACCCAAACCCGAACTTCTTCACAGAAGTTCGGGCTTGGGATCGGTATTCTGTAGATTGTATTATTTTCCCTTATAACATGGTTATAAGGGAAAATAATAGCATTTTTAATACAGAATGCATAGTACAATAGGGCTGGAGGGGTTAAAAAATAAAATAAAATAAATTTAACTCACCTTAATCCACTTGCTTGCGCAGCTCGGCTTCTCTTCTGTCTTCTTTTTTGCTGTGTGAAGGAAAAGGACCTGTGGTGACGTCACTCCGGTCATCTCATGGTCCATCACATGATCCATCACCATGGTAAAAGATCATGTGATGACCGGAGTGACGTCACCACAGGTCCTTTTCCTGCACACAGCAAAAAAGAAGACAGAAGGAGATGCCGGGCCACGCGAGCAAGTGGATTAAGGTGAGTTAAATTTTATTTTATTTTTTTTATTTTTTTTTAACCCCTCCAGCGCTATTGTACTATGCATTCTGTATTAAGAATGCTATTATTTTCCCTTATAACCATGTTATAAGGGAAAATAATAATGATCGGGTCTCCATCCCGATCGTCTCCTAGCAACCGTGCGTGAAAATCGCACCGCATCCGCACTTGCATTTCTTAGGGGCCTGCGTTGCGTGATAAACGCACAATATAGAGCATGCTGCGATTTTCACGCAACGCATAAGTGATGCGTGAAAATCACTGCTTATGTGCACAGCCCCATAGAAATGAATGGGTCAGGATTCAGTGCGGGTGCAATGCGTTCACCTCACGCATTGTTCCCGCTCGGAATACTCGCTCGTGTAAAAGGGGCCTAACTGTAAAAAAAATGTGTTTGTGGGGTGAAATAGGAAGAAAAACGCAATTCCATCATTGTTTTTAGGGTTTCATTTTTACGGCAGTCAATATGTGGGGAAAAAAGGAAATATCCATGGAAAGTGCAATAGGACATTCTACAAATATTGCTTCACTTCTTTATTAAAGAGGGCCTGTCACCAAAAAATGCAGTGCAATCTGAAAACGCAATAGGAGCTGAGCAGATTGATATGTATTTTTGTGGGAAAAGATTCAGTGAAACCTGTAATTTATACATTTATATCTTTTTTTGACTTCCTGAACAACTATCAGTACAGGAGGGAGGTGTCATCAGTGACTGATATCTGTATGCACCCTTATACACAATGATGGCTATACTTCATTTCCACCTGTATCTCTATGCATTCGCTACTATTGTAGAGCACCCTCACTCATGAGTGAGGGTGCATGTAATCACTCACAGGCAGAAACTACCCATTTTTCCCTTTGTAGAATAATGAGCTGGGGGAGGGCTGACATCTGTATGCACCCTTATACACAATGCTATCAGTCACTGATGACACCTCCCTCCTGTACTGATAGTTGTTCAGGAAGTCAAAAAAATATATAAATGTATAAATTACAGGTTTCACTGAATCTTTTCCTGCTCAGCTCCTCCTGCTTGATTGCACTGCATATTTTGGTGACAGGTCCTCTTTAAATCCTTCTTTAACCACTTCTACCCCAGAGGTTTTTTTGTGTTTGCGTTTTCGTTTTGCGCTCCCTGCCTTCGAAGGGCCATAACTTTTTATTTTTCTGTTCACATAGCCGTATGAGGGCTTGTTTTTTGCGGGACAAGTTGTACTTTCCAAAGCCACCATTTAGTATTGCATACGATGTAGCGGGAAGCGGAAAATTTTTTCCAAATGGGGTGAAATTGCAAAAAAAGCAATTCCGCCACGGTTTTACCATTTTTTTTTTATTTATGACGTTCAATGTGCGATAAAAATGAACAGTTACTATCATTCTACAGGTTAATATGAATCCGGCGTGTGACGGACTGAACCGTCACTGGGGCTGCTGGAGCCTCCTTCCTATGGACTATGTACTCAGAACTATGGAGACCCCTCCCCCAGCTCATTATTCTACAAAGGGAAAAATGGGTAGTTTCTGCCTGTGAGTGATTACATGCACCCTCACTCATGAGTGAGGGTGCTCTACAATAGTAGCGAATGCATAGAGATACAGGTGGAAATGAAGTATAGCCATCATTAACAAAAAGGTAGAAATAACAGCGGCAACAAAAGTAGCAGCTGATCTATAGCAATGACAGTAATGAACTAAGTGATCATACAGCTATGCAAGGGAAAATAGATTTATTGTCACAAGTAAACATAGGCCACGAATAACTGTGGCAAAAAAACTGTAGTAGGGCACTATAAGTGACATATGAAAATAACAAGATAGAGCTGCCCTCACCACTGATAGTTGTAAATGTCTATGTAGTGTCTATGTATACATTGTAGGCCTGCATCTAACGATTATTTGAATAATCGATTAGTTGTTGATAATTTCATCGATTAATCTGGAAAAAACACCAAAATTACAAAAAAAGGGGTTTATATGATTGTACTTGAAAAATTATGTTCAAAGGCCATATTAAAACAAATTGTGAATGGCACTGTTATGGGGGATCTGTGGATGGCACTGTTATGGAGGGGTTCTGTGGATGGCACTGTTGTGGAGGGGTTCTGTGGATGGCACTGTTATGGAGGGGTTCTGTGGATGGCACTGTTATGGAGGGGTTCTGTGGATGGCACTGTTATGGAGGGGTTCTGTGGATGGCACTTATGGAGAGGATCTGTGGATGGCACTTATGGAAGGGATCTGTGGATGGCACTGTTATGGGGGATCTGTGGATGGCACTGTTATTGGGGATCTGTGGATGGCACTGTTATTGGAAATCTGTGGTTGGCACTGTTATGGGGGATCTGTGGATGGCACTGTTATTGGGGATCTGTGGATGGCGCTGTTATGGGGGATCTGTGGATGGCACTGTTATTGGGGATCTGTGGATGGCACTGTTATGGGGGATCTGTGGATGGCACTGTTATTGGGGATCTGTGGATGGCGCTGTTATGGGGGATCTGTGGTTGGCACTGTTATGGGGGATCTGTGGATGACACTGTTATGGGGGATCTGTGGATGACACTGTTATGGGGGATCTGTGGATGACACTGTTATGGGGGATCTGTGGATGGCACTATTATGGGGGGATCTGTGGATGGCACTGTTATGGAGGGGTTCTGTGGATGGCACTGTTATGGAGGGGTTCTGTGGATGGCACTGTTATGGAGGGGTTCTGTGGATGGCACTATTATGGGGGGATCTGTGGATGGCACTATTATGGGGGGATCTGTGGATGGCACTATTATGGGGGGATCTGTGGATGGCACTATTATGGGGGGATCTGTGGATGGCACTGTTATGGGGGATCTGTGGATGGCACTGTTATGGGGAGGGGGATCTGTGCACTGTTATGGGGAGAGGGATCTGTGGATGGCACTGTTATGGGGAGGGGGATCTGTGGATGGCACTGTTATGGGGAGGGGGATCTGTGGATGACTATGCTATGGGGGGATCTATGGATGACACTATATAGCATCTTACGCTATATGTGTCATCCACAGATCTCCCCCAAAGCAGTGTCATCCACAGATCCCCCTCCCCATAACAGTGCCATACACAGATCCCCTCCATAACAGTGCCATCCACAGATCCCCTCCGTAACCGTGCCATCCACAGATCCCCCTCCCCATAACAGTGCCATACACAGATCCCCCTCCCATAACAGCTCTGGCCCCGCCACTCACAGCAGTATTCCTTAACCGGCAGTAACTTTTACTTTAAATCACCGCATCTTCTTTTACCTTACAATGAAGCTCCAGTAACAGGCAGAGCAGGCGGCGGCGTAACGTCACTTACGCGCCTGCTACATCTACTTTATGAATGAAGCAGGCGGAGCCTGCGCGTCACGTGAGTAAGTGACGTTACGCCGCCGCGCCGCTCTACCTGTTACTGGAGCTTCATTGTAAGGTAATAAAGATGCAGTGATCTAAAGTTCAAGGACCCGCAGGCATAGCGCCTGACCGCCCGCTCCCGCCCGCATAGCAACGAATCGGCCAATTATTCGATAACTGTATTCGTTGACAACGAATCCCGTTATCGAATATTATCGATTAATCGTTGCAGCCCTAATACATTGTGGTAGGTGATAAAACCTTTTTTTAAAAGTTAATGAATAAAAGTAATGTTTTAGTTAATAAAAACAGTACATGATCAAAAGACGTATTTAGGTCCTGTTGGACCATCAATTAGCTCTATTACAGGCAAGGGCTCCATAGGAAATACTATGCAGCAGCCTCCTGTCATTCACAAAGGCAGTGCTGTACTAGTACGGTGCTGGCCGGGAAGGGGTTAAATATTTCATATAGCAAAAGCATAAAATCCCCACAGGAAAAAAGTCCACATGTGAACCAAAGGTGCAAGTCCAAACAGGTAATCCACAGGGAGACACGGTGAAGGTGAAACAATCACATACATACAGTGGGGGAAATAATTATTTGACCCCTTACTGATTTTGTAAGTTTGTCCAATGACAAAGAAATGAAAAGTCTCAGAACAGTATCATTTCAATGGTAGGTTTATTGTAACAGTGGCAGATAGCACATCAAAAGGAAAATCGAAAAAATAACTTTAAATAAAAGATAGCAACTGATTTGCATTTCATTGAGTGAAATAAGTATTTGAACCCTCTAACAAAAAAAGACTTAATACTTGGTGGAAAAACCCTTGTTTGCAAGCACAGAGGTCAAACGTTTCTTGTAATTGATGACCAAGTTTGCGCACATTTTAGGAGGAATGTTGGTCCACTCCTCTTTGCAGATCATCTCTAAATCCCTAAGGTTTTGAGGCTGTCTCTGTGCAACTCTGAGCTTGAGCTCCCTCCATAGGTTTTCGATTGGATTAAGGTCCGGAGACTGACTAGGCCACTCCATGACCTTAATGTGCTTCTTCTTGAGCCACTCCTTTGTTGCCTTTGCTGTATGTTTTGGGTCATTGTCGTGCTGGAACACCCATCCACGACCCATTTTCAGTTTCCTGGCAGAGGGAAGGAGGTTGTCGCTCAGGATTTCACGATACATGGCTCCGTCCATTTTCCCGTTTATGCGAATAAGTTGTCCTGTGCCCTTAGCAGAAAAACACCCCCAAAGCAAAATGTTTCCACCCCCATGCTTGACGGTGGGGACGGTGTTTTGGGGGTCATAGGCAGCATTTTTCTTCCTCCAAACACAGCGAGTTGAGTTAATGCCAAAGAGCTCTATTTTGGTCTCATCAGACCACAGCACCTTCTCCCAGTCACTCTCTGAATCATTCAGGTGTTCATTGGCAAACTTCAGACGGGCCTGCACATGTGCCTTCCTGAGCAGGGGGACCTTGCGAGCCCTGCAGGATTTTAATCCATTGCGGTGTAATGTGTTTCCAATGGTTTTCTTGGTGACTGTGGTCCCTGCTAATTTGAGGTCATTAACTAACTCCTCCCGTGTAGTTCTAGGATGCTTTTTCATCTTTCTCAGAACCATTGACACCTCACGAGGTGAGATCTTGCGTGGAGCCCCAGAGCGAGGTCGATTGATGGTCATTTTGTGCTCCTTCCATTTTCGAACAATCGCACCAACAGTTGTCACCTTCTCTCCCAGCTTCTTGCTAATGGTTTTGTAGCCCATTCCAGCCTTGTGCAGGTCTACAATTTTGTCTCTGACATCCTTGGACAGCTCTTTGGTCTTTCCCATGTTGGAGAGTTTGGAGTCTGCTTGATTGATTGATTCTGTGGACAGGTGTCTTTTATACAGGTGACTAGTTAAGACAGGTGTCCTTAATGAGGGTGACTAATTGAGTAGAAGTGTCTAACCACTCTGTGGGAGCCAGAACTCTTAATGGTTGGTAGGGGTTCAAATACTTATTTCACTCAATGAAATGCAAATCAGTTGCTATCTTTTATTTAAAGTTATTTTTTTGATTTTCCTTTTGATGTGCTATCTGCCACTGTTACAATAAACCTACCATTGAAATGATACTGTTCTGAGACTTTTCATTTCTTTGTCATTGGACAAACTTACAAAATCAGTGAGGGGTCAAATAATTATTTCCCCCACTGTATGTAACGTTTCAGGGTCGTTTGATTCACCTCCACCACGTTGATTATCTGTTTGAAAATGTGGGCTTGAAAATTTCACTTTTGGGCTCTGTTAACATGTGGAATTTTTTCCTATGCAGATTTTTTTAAAGAAGTAATACCATAGTGTCATACATTTTGGGGGTCATTTATTATACTGAAGCGGTTATTATACTGCAGCGGTGAGTTGCGCTGCTATCTGCGACTTCGTCCCGCTCACTCTAGGTCTAAAATTGTTGGCGCGGAGGCCGTAGAAAATGGTCTAAATGTGAGACAGCTAGGAAGCTGTCTTACATTTAGAAGCGGCACTAGATGTGCCGAAGTTATGTAGAGGCCTAAGCCTAAAACGCCTGTCTTAATAAATGTGCCCCTTTGTTTATTTTAAAAAAATGCATAATATTAATTTTAAAAATGTTGACACCCATACATTTTTTGGGTTAATAGAGCTGTGTCGGGGCTTATTATTTGCAGGGTGAACCATGTGGGATAAATAATCTTATATTTGAATCACTTGGATATTTATGCACACAGAGATACAAATTTTTTTCAGGGAATGTGGGATGGTTTTAATTTTTTTTTTGATATTTGTAAAAACCTTGGACTCAATACTCCACCCAAAGTCCTTTTGTGGACTGTAGTTTTCCAAGCAAACGTCTCAGCAACTTCTGATAACCAGAAGAAATGCAGTGCAGAAATTCCAAAAGGAGTTCAACCCAACAAAATCATAGATTAAAAATGAAACCTCAGATAGTTAAAGCACTACCACAGCCACATAAGAAGTGGTTTATAATACTCACAACAAAATTGGAATAAGAAGCATATTGATAAAACAGCAACCCACTAGGTAACACAAGACCTTGGCATTTGCCCTTTTTGGGTTCTTCAAGGGATGATGCTTCGTGTCTCCCATGTGGGCTTATATTTGCTATTGATCACATTCCTAAAAAATGCTGTTATGTTTCTCTTAAAGGGAACCTGTCACCGGGATTTTGTGTATAGAGCTGAGGACATGGGTTGCTAGATGGCTGCTAGCACATCCGCAATACCCAGTCCCCATAGCTCTGTGTGCTTTTATTGTGTAAAAAAAACGATTTGATACATATGCAAATTAACCTGAGATGAGTCAGAGCTTGAAAACATGACTCTTCTCTGGTCACACAAGTAAGATATGACTCTTATGTTAATTAGCATAAAAGGCAGGAAGTACAAAAATGCATAATACTTATTGAATTCGTCTGCAAATGAAATAAAAAGTGTAATTTATAGGTTTAGGTTAACACAATGAACATTTAGAAACGCTCAGTGAGGGTAGCATAGTAGAGGTGACAGGTTCCCTTTAAATGTATCCACTGGTAGTTGAGTAAGAAAATCCTAACCACTTAAGAAATCAACAGATTCATATGAGACGCGCACTCATAAATTGTAAATCATACATTTGGCATGTTATAGTATACATATATATATATATATATACTAGCAGAAGGACCCGACTTCGCACGGGTATATTTCATCTATTTCATTTAATGTTTGTGTGTGTTGTTAAAAGATATCCACAGTATCCACTATAACAGTAACATCTACAGTACCCCGCCCCTTTTATAGGGACTTCCACAGCAGCCCGCCTCTTTAACAGTGACCTCCACAGCATCCAGCCCCCTTAACAGTGACCTCCACAGCGGCTGCCCCTTTATTAGTAACCTCCACAGTACCCCATCTTCTTAACAGTGATTTCCGCAACACCCCGTCCCCTTAACAGTGGCCTCTACAGCAATCTGCCCTTTAACACTGACCTCCGTAGCAGACCGTCCCCTTAACTGTGATCTCCAAAGCAGCCTGCATCTAGGGTGGCCAGAGGTCCGGTTTTAGGCTGGACAGTCCGGCTTTCAGACTCCCTGTTCTCCGTCCGGCGCAGGACCTGGATGGACACAGGGATGTACTTTTGAACAGCTCACTCTCAGACAGCAGCACTGTGCTGTCTGAGTGTGAGCGGCAGGGAGAAAGTCACCCTCCCTCCCTCCCACCCCTGCAGCTGACAGAAGTTGATTTTTACCATTATTTTTTAAATCCCTGTCGGCTGCGAAGTGGGAGGGGGCGTGGCCTAGTGGAACCTGGGGGCGGGTTTTTAAGTCCAGCATGTGCAAGGTGGAGTTCCACCTTGTGGGTACGTCGCATATGAGGCGGTGAGCGAGAAGGCAGAAGTCACGCTGCAGCGCAGACAGGTGATCAGCAGCATGGTGAGAAATCCAAAAGCGTGAACAGACAGCCCGCACTTTCTGCAGCAGCTCTGACATATCGGGGTAATTTTTCAGGGACCTGTGCACCACCAAATTCAGCACATGTGACAGTCAAGGGATGTGCTTCAAACCATCTAGGCCCAGAGCTGCTACGAGATTTCTCCCATTATCACCCACCACCAGGCCGGGCTTGAGGTTCAGCGGGACCAACCACTCATCGGTCTGTTCTTCCTTGCCAGCCCACAGCTCCTGCGCGGTGTGGTGTTTTTCCCCCAAACATATGAGTTTCTGAACAGCCCCCTAGCTGTGCTGAAGTTGGTTGTGCAGGTGTTGCGCTGACGTGATGAGCAGGAGGTAGCAGAGTAAGAGGAGGATGCAACAGGAGGCACAGACAAACGTCCAGCAATCCTTTGTGGTGGTAGGATGTGCGCCAAACTGCTTTCTGCCTCGGGCCCAGCCACCACTACATTTACCCACTGGACAGTTAGGGAGATATAACGTTCCTTCCCGTGCTTACTGGTCCACGTATCGCTGGTTATTTTGACCTTGCCACTGATGGCGCACACTTGACCAGCAGGACATGGACGGCCTGCCTGGGACAGCCGCCGTCATTGAATTTTTAAAACTGTCCTTCTCCACCGGACAGAAGGGCAACATTTCAAAGGCCAGGAATTTTGAAATACTGGCATTCAGGGCCAGGGCTCACGGGTGGGTAGGGGGTACTTCCTTCCTTGTTGTCAGCACATTGCCTGAAGAACTGCCATGCCAGAGATCTCCTTTTTGCTGGCTTTGGTGTGGCCTGTACTGGCTGGGGGCCATCCGCTTTGGTTTTGCACCCTGCTCCCTCTTTTGCTGTGCGGCTGGCGCTGCATGATCTCCACTTTTTCCTCCGAACTGCACACGTCACTCTGATGACCTGGATACCATGTGAGGTCTAGGACCTCATCATCCTTCACCCACTCCTCACCCCTGCTTTCCTGGCCAGTCTGCACAGTGCAGAAAGCCGCAGCAGTTGACACCGGTGTTTCATCATCATCGGCAGAGACGCACTGCGGCGGTCCTCCCATGTCCTCATCCTCAAACTTAAATGGTTAGGCATCAGTGCACTCAATCTTTTCCACTTCTGGGGCAGGGCTAGGTGCATAGCCCACGGAAACCCAGCCAGCAGAGTCATCAAAAAGCTTAAGTGACTGCTGTATGATTAGGTGCTCAGCAGGGGTTGAGGTGGAAGACAGATGCCCATGGGCCGCCAGTGCCAACTCTGCACTTTCAGCAGAAGACCAGGTGAAGGAACAGGAGGCATTGTCAGCCATCCTGTCTACTACTGTCTCTACTTGTTCTGGCCTCACCATTCGTAGAGCGGTATTCGGGCCTACAAATGATGCAGAACCTCCTGTCGCCTGCGTGCACCATAAGAAAGTGTTTCATTTTGGCACGTAGCTGCCACAGATCGACAACGTCTTCTCCCTACAGCAGGAGCTCCACCAATACCAGCATCACCACATCGTCCCCTAGTTAATACTCCTCTCATTTTTTTAGTCACGCTTATGGGCCCCCACCAAATTGGCTGACAGATGAACAATTGTACTTCTGTGTCACGGGTGCAAATTAAGTGTTTTGCACCCCAAAAAAATAATGGCTGGAGATCACCAACACAATTAACAGACTGATTAACTCTACTATTACAGTAAGACGGATGCAACGGGGGACTTTGGAACCCCAAAAAATTGCATTGTGTCACCGACACAATTATACTGATTCACTCTGGTATTACAGTAAGACGGATGCAAAGGCAGTGTGATGAACCCCCAAAAATTGCTTTGTATTACCGACAAACATCTGACAGGTTAAATATTGTTTTTTCCGTGTCACAGGGGGAATTGAAGTGTTTTGCACTCAAAAAAATAGCTACTTGTCAGCGACAAAATTAACAGACTAATTTACTCTCCTATTACAGTTAGAGGGATGAAAATGCGGCATTATTAATAAAAAAAAATTCCTTTGTGTCACCAATACAATGAACAGACTGATTAAACCTCCTCTAACAGTTAGATAGATGAGAATGCAGTGTGATGAACCCCAAAATTTTGCTTTGTGTCACTGACACAATTAACAGACTAATTTACTCTCTGATTACAGTTAGACGGATGAAAATGCAGTGTTATTAATAAAAAAAATAAAAATGTGCTTTGTGTCACCGACACAATTAACTGACGGATTACCTATTGTATTTCCGTGTCACAAGGGCAATTGAAGTGTTTTTCACCCCAAAATGGCTGTATCACCCACACACAAAAGCACAATTAAGTATTGTATCTCTGTGTCAGTGGTGCAAAGATATTGTATTGCACCAACCAGAAATGTCTACAGGTCACCCAAAGACTTCTTATAAAAACTAAAAAAAAAATAACACGGTCTCTGTCCCTACACTAATCAGAGCAGAATGGCGGCACACCAAATGATCCGGCATTTGTGCATGCAGGTCACATAGTGCAGCCTTTCAACAAGCTTTATTTAAACTCCGAAAAACAGACCTTCGTGCCACTGTCTGTGTTCGGGTATCCGGACATCGTAATGTTCGGTACGAACCTGAACAGTGCGGTCCGGGTTTGCTCATCCCTAGTGCACAGCTGTTAGATGTTAGTGAGGTAGTACTGAAAATTTTGAATAACTTCATTTCTTTGAATGAAATGTCAACACAGATTCTAGAGAACGTGTCACAGCTACTGCAAGATCACTTGTTTAGGAATTGAATTTATTACAAAATGTATTGATCATCTGTCGTCTTTTCATTCTAGGTTGCGCAGCTAATGGAGATGGGGTTTTCTAGGGCAGATGTCTTAACTGCTCTTAGGGCTTCAAACAATGACGTCAACTTGGCTACCAATTTTTTATTACAACGATGATAATTCAGGGAAAGGTGCAATATTATATTTTACTCATCCAAAGATCTTTTTTACGTATAATTATATGTAAAGTATATTACAGATTAACTGAGGGAATGAAAGGAACATATTTTTACTCACTCTGCTGATGTTGTAAAGCATAGAAAATTGTTTCTCCTACATTATTTAAAGATATGAATTTTGCTTTTTTTTTTTTTACTCTAATTGGAAAATTCATATTACGGTACCTTTTGTGTTTTTGTTCCAGGAGTAATTGTGGAAACTGCGCTGATTATATTAAGGTTTGAACATTTTAAGGGATTCAAAGTAGCAGAGCTGAACATGTCATATGATATTGTGAAATCATGATGTCTTACTCATGTAGTTTCTCTTGGGCCTGAATATAAAATCTGCTGAGTTTTCTTAACCTTATTACTCTCAGGGCAATCTGACATACACAAAACCTAAGTAGTAGAATAGCAGTACTAGTGGTCAAATCTTGGTCCAAAGTCACATACAGCCAAGAAAGCCAAATAACCACAGCACTCGTACATTAGAGCATAGCACATCAGTCAACAAGTCCCACTTTTTTGGAGTATTGCAGACTATTAGGTATACCCCTAACCTAAAACCATGCATTTTGTAGAAGTAGACACCTGGCACATTGTGAAAGTACCATACCACCCAGCAGTTTACATCCACGGGCACTTTCTTGCCGTTTTCATTAAAGGGTAGCATTTTGCAATTCATAAAAGTTTATATTGGTGGCTTAAAGTCTGACTATTACACACAACACATAAAAACTCTAGATACACAGCATTCACATATGCCTGTGTCTAATTTACATGTATTCACAAATTCATCAAAACTGCAAAGACCTAAAATCTTAATGACCAAGGTGATGTAGTCACAAGTGACCTGATTATAGAGTGATTATATATGCAACTCTTTATCTTCTTTCCAATTAAAAAAAACACCCCTAATGTGACAGAGTGGTGGGTGATAAAACAAGGAAACGTGTAATATATACCCCCCTCCTTGGGGTCACAGGGAAGAGATATTTCTTCTTGCATTCACTTGTAGATGCACTCTTCCCTCGCCTACACAGAGACAGTGCCAGAAGGTGAAACGTTTCATCATGCTCCCTGAGGCTGTTGTTAAGGACATGCATGGCAGTAGAAGAGTTAAAAGGAACCTGTCAATCTGCAAGCAGCATGTTCTTGAGCAGAGGGAGCCGAGCGAGTTGATATATTGTCTCAGTATAAAGCTACTTTCACACTGGCGTTTTGGTTTCCGTTTGTGAGATCCGTTCAGGGCTCCGTTCAGGGCTCTCCCAAGCGGTCCAAGACGGATCAGTTTTGCTCTAAGGATAAGGATCCGCTCAGAATGCATCAGTTTGCCTCCGATCAGTCTCCATTCCGTTCTGGAGGCGGACACCAAAACGCTGCTTGCTGCGTTTTGGTGTCCATCTCACGAAACTGAGCCAAAACGGATCCGCCTTGAACACCATTGAAAGTCAATGGGGGACGGATCAGTTTTCTATTGTGACAGATTGTGTCAGTGGAAACGGATCCGTCCCCATTGACTATTACATTGTGTTTCAGGACAGATCCGTTTTCACTGACAATCTGGCACAATAGAAAACTTGACTTTCAATGGTGTTCAAGACGGATCCGTTTTGGCTATGTTAAAGATAATACAAACAGATCCGTTCTGAACAGATGCATGCGGTTGTATGATTGATCCGCACCAAACGCGAGTGTGAAAGTAGCCTTCGATGAAATCTCTGCTCATTTTCAGTATAGGAGTCCATCGGGCTATCCTAGCCAGTAATTGACAGCTATCTCTCTGTGCATGCTGATAGAGGGAAGGCTGTCGATGTCATTGAGTGATGCTGCCCACTGGACTGCTAAGCTCAGAATGAGCAGCCATTTTAAACAATAAATGACATTATACATGCATTACCAGTATATTTTAATCTCCTCAGTTCCCTTGCTAGATAGGATGCAGGTAGATTGGACAGCATTTTCATAGTAACATGTTCCGTTCAAATTTATATATTTTTTATTTTATTTCAGAATTAAGATATCTGCATGCAGTCTCTAAACTTTAAAATTGTTTTGAGCCCGTCGTTCTCCTATGTTCACTCTCCACGTGCACTGATGTTATGTCCACACTATGTATGACAGATTGCACGGAGAGCAGTGGGGTAAGAGCACAGTCCTTCAGCGTATTGCCCGTTTCAGCTCTTACACAGATTTCCTTTGACATTAACCGATAACAGCGCCAAAGAAGTGATGAAGTGACAAATGTAGCTCATATACATCTGAACATATGGGTAGTTTCTTGGTATGACTTTTTTGCAGACAGGGCTTCTTATGTATCAGTTTGTAAGTAAATGATATATGTTTCTAAATGTCTAATAAATTCAAAAATAAAGAATGTTATTCAGATATTCTGAAATTGGCTGAGCTGCCATACTTTAATATTGTTCTGTTGGGTCATGTAGGGAAAACAAAGCACAATGTTAAAAATAATAGATTTGGACAGTGTTGTTTGTTCCTTAAGTGTGCGATGTCTTGACATTTATATTGTGACATGCAGTACACAACGCCCCGCTCTCACTTCCCGTGACTGTCTGTGTGGTGACCTTGTTTTATGTGTCTCTTTTTGATGCAGTAGACTATGGCCGATTAGATGTTGTTTATGGATATGTTAGGACACTATTTTAAATGATGTTTATTTTATATTCATGATCAACTCAAAGTGAGACCACATTCACATGGTCAGTATTTTGCATCCATATGAAGAAGTAAAAACCAGAAGTGAGACAGAAATCCTAGAAAGACTTGCAACTCCTCCGTGTCTGGACCCCATCCTGATTTTGGCTTGCAAAACGCTGACCAAAATACTCACTGTGTGAAAGTGGCCTAAGGTGTAGTCTAGCAGATCAGGGACTTCTGTGGAATCTACAATCACATCCATAACTGAGAAGACTGGAGTACAACGTTCCAGGGTGTATCCACAGGAGCCAGCAACACATGGTGAAATCCCACCCAATTTTACCAAATGGGTGGGCCAGTATCTGGTTGTAGCTGCACATGTGCTGTGAACAGCACATGCATGCAGCTAGTAATAAACAGCATTAAACTATGGGCGCTGACGTCCGATAGTTTAATATGAATAATTCATGTTCACTTGCAGATCTGCTTGCTGACGCTGATCTCTGAAAATGGCAGTTCTTTTACACTAGGGAGGACTGCGGGTGCGCTAGTTTCCCTGCTTGCCCCCAGTGTAAATTAATGGAGGCTGCTGATGGACTGAACCCCCAGCAAGCAGATGAGCAGATCTGCATGTAAAAATGAATCATTCATATTAAATTATCGGACATTGGTGCCGATAGTTTATTAACACTTATTACTAGCTGCGTGAATGAGCTGTTCCCATCACATGTGCAGCTAGTAATAGATACTGGCCAACTGCTTTAGTACTGGCTTGTGTAAGTACCCCCTAACTGATTATTGGTGACTTGTGAAGCATCATAAACACAAGGAGTTAAGTACTGAAGGATACTGTAAGGTAACTGCATTTATTGTGCGATGTGAACAGAGCAGTGATAATTCCTGTTACTGAAAGTCCTCCTAAAATGTGAAAAGTATTGATAACAGCTTCTGTTTCTGCCGTGCGGTCCTTCTCTGCATGAGCCTCTGGTGACGGCCAAAAATAGGCTTATTTCAGGAGTTTCATGCAAATGGTTCAGCACAGGTTATACATGAATGATTTCTATTTAAGCTGTTTATTTTATTTTTTTTTTTATTAAAAGTTCTTTTAAATGTCACAAAATTGATCATCAGAATCCATTGTGAAATCGTGTTGGATTTTAATATAATTTTAATATAACAACTGCTAAATGTGCACATACCGTACTCTACATTGTAATGGTAAATTTTCTATAGTTGCTCTTCAGTTTTTCAGTGCACTAGGTGTGACCATGAAGAGGTCAGGTATTAGTGTCTCTGGTATATATTCCCACGTTACATCTCTTTTAGTACATGGCTAAACAGTCATTAAAAAAAAAAAACATCAATTCTTTCCACTGGAAACTTAAAGGATAACTGTCACATTTAGACCCTAATTAAAATTCTCTTATATGTAGTTACTAATAACATGATATTCCAGAATCAGTTACTATTAGACTGACTTACCCCATATTTAATAAGATTCAGCCCTTAGCAACCAGTCTGCATAAAACTGCAATTTCACTATTCAGTTAAGATAGCCGCCACTGCCCTCACCCTGAGGCTAATCCCGCCTGCCCTCACTAGCCAGTAACAATAGCCCCCCAAAAGTGCCAGTAACCAGAGCCCTCCCCCCTAAAGGGTTAATCTCCTGCAGCACAAAGGGGTCCTCTTACCACATGTTGCTTACATTTATACACTGAGCAGATGGCAGATCTCCCTTCCCTGGTCTGCGCTGCTCAAACTCTGCCTTCTCCAGCTCTGCTGAGTGAGGGAGCGTCTGCCAAGCGCAGGGACAGGGAGAAGTGCACACAGCCCAGGCACTGTTATCAGCTGCTGGGGAGGACCTGGCTTTAATCATTTACTTACAGTCCCTGGCTGTCAGTAATGTGAGCCTGCACGCTGCGTGCTCCGTCCTTCAACAGATAGACGGACCATGCCTAGCAACCCTATTTTAAGCACAGGTAAAAATAGGCAGTACAGGGAACAAAAATGTGGAATTAAGGGGTTATTGAATACACAGTGAAAAGTTGAAATAGTGCCACCAAGGTGATATTAATCACCACAATCCAATACTCCAAAAAAATATATATACGACAGTTATCCTTTAAACGTTAGTTAGAAATTGGGCTTGGAATATACACATCAGTTAAAGGAGTTTTCCAATATATTTTTACTGATGACCTATCCTTTGGGATAGCTCTCTGGATAGGTCATCAGTATCTGATCGGTTGGGGTCCGACATCTGGGACCCCCACCGATCAGCTGCTTGAGAAGGCATAGGTGCTCGCAGTAGCACCAAGGCCTTCTCTCAGCTTTTCCAAGACCATTGAGAACACATACAACTGTCACATGGCCTACGAGCAGCTCAGCCTCATTGAAGTGAGTGGGTCTGAGCTGCAATACCAAACACAGCCACTATCGATTGGATATCGCTGTGCTTGGTAAGCACAGAGAAGGCCACGGCGCTGTAAAATAACATACTAACTTTTTTAGTAGGCTAGGTTTATTTTAAGGACCATGAAAGACCAGCACTTGTGTTGAAGTGTCAATTTTGACAGATCTTGAGACAACAATAGTATTTGAAAGGTTAGGAATCCTCCTACCTCAGCATATCATTATTAGCTTAACAAATAAGGGGTTTCACTTGTTAACCATATATGTTTGGTAGAATGTTAAATATAGGATACAATATGACTCTTTGGAGACTTTAAAAAGGGCTTTGTCTCATGACATTTGGAGAGCATTCTTTGACAGACACCTGTTGCTCTCTACACACACAGATTCACACATATATTTTACTTTGGGGAATTACTTTTTTATTCCTTTTAATTTGTTTAAGGCTACTTTCACACTTGCGGCAGAGGATTCCGGCAGGCAGTTCCTTCGCCGGAACTGCATGCCGGATCCGTCAAATTGATGGCATTTGTCAGACGGATCAGGATGCAGATCCGTATGACAAATGCATTGAAATGCCGGATCCATCTCTCCAGTGTCATCCGGAAAAACGGATCGGCATTTATTTATTTTTTTCACACTTTTTGCGGTCTGAGCATGCGGAGACCGCAATGCCGGATCCGTTTTGCCGCAACACTCGGGGCCAGATCCGGCATTAATGCATTTCAATGGGAAAAAATGCCGGATCCGGCATTCCAGCAAGTGTTCCGGAATTTTGGACGGAGATAAAACCGCAGCATGTTGCGGTATTATCTCCGTCCTGAAAAGTCAAAAAGACTGAAGACATCCTGATGCATCCTGAACAGATTACTCTCCATTCAGAATGCATTAGGATAAAACTGATCAGTTCTTTTCCGGTATTGAGCCCCTAGGACCGAACTCAATACCGGAAAAGAATAATGCAAGTGTGAAAGTACCCCAAGTGCTTGCTTGTTACTTTTTGAGATTCTTTTGTTGTGCTTTATTTATCTTTTTCTTCCCAAGTTTTGTAACCTTTTCCTTTTATGCAAATTAAATCCTTTTAACTTTTATCTTTCATCAAGAACTCTCCATATTGTTTTGGGCTTCTTCTCAAGCATTTCTTGCAAAATTAAGTGCTGGACGATATTTAACAGTGGCGAGCCAGTAACAGATTTTTTTTTGGTTTCCTTCTGCTTGCAAAGGGGGGCCTAGAGAGTAACTATTTTACAAGCTTTAGGAAAACAACAAAAAAGAACCTAGTTAAGTAGGAGTGACCCACACATCTGTTGCACGCGTTCAAAGTGTCACTTCCCAGACGTATTACAGACGGAGGCCTGTGAAGAAAGAATTTACTACACAGGGATCCTTCCATTGACTGTGGAAGAAGACGTAAAGGGGACATCGAGGACATTGTAATATCTGAGTTAGGCTACTTTCACACTTGCGTTCGGGGCTCCGCTTGCGAGTTCCGTTTGAAGGCTCTCACAAGCGGCCCTGAACGGATCCGTCCAGCCCTAATGCATTCTGAGTGGATGCGGATCCGCTCAGAATGCATCAGTTTGGCACCGTTTGTCCTCCGCTCCGCTCAGCAGGCGGACACCTGAACGCAGCTTGCAGCGTTCGGGTGTCCGCCTGGCCGTGCGGAGGCGAACGGATCCGTCCAGACTTACAATTTAAGTCAATGGGGACGGATCCGTTTGAAGATGACACAATATGGCTCAATCTTCAAACGGATCCGTCCCCCATTGACTTTCAATGTAAAGTCTGAACGGATCCGTTTGCATTATCATGAACAAAAAAAAAAAAAAATTTTTTTTTTTTTTTTTTTTTGTTCATGGTAATGCAAACGGATCCGTTCTGAACGGATCCAAGCGTTTGCATTATAGGTGCGGATCCGTCCGTGCAGATACCAGACGGATCCGCACCAAACGCAGGTGTGAAAGTAGCCTAAGTCATGGAATGTTTTCATTCTTATTCTGATAAAAGTAAATTGGAGTTTGGGGTTGTGAGTAGTCATACTAATGCACAATTATGAACACGTTTATATAGTCAATGTGAAGAGGACAACAAAAGAATTGATAAAAAGTTGTGTATAGATAAATTATAGAAGAAGCTCAAAAATGTGTTACATATGGTCAAAATATTCAATACATTAGTTCTTGAAGACAGGCAGCCACAGATTCAGACACATAGTTTATGTGTGAATAATAAATATACACATAATACAGACACACAGGAACATTTTGAAGAGGATGATTTTAATGATTGTCTAAATTGTCAAGTTTTGATACAACACATAGAAGATCTGGAAGATCAGATGGAAACTAGGACACAACTAATATCAAAATTACACCACAGTATGAAAAAAGTTTCTCTTCCTACAAAAAGGTGTGTCCTACGTTCCAGACACTAGTCCAGCTGATGTAAATGAAGATATAGAGGTTGAGAAAGTCAGGAGGAGGAAATTACATGATAGGGCAGCCAAACTAAATTTAAAAATACATGATCAGTTAATGAACATTACTAAAGATATCCAAGCTTATAATGATAAGATGGATGCATTTCACAATGCTGATATCTTTGATATATCTAATATCTAATACTGATAAGTTCAACCTTAATAATGAACAGAAAAAGTAAGTATTTAAAATATGACTTCCCCCACATATGGCAAGGAGATTAGAGACCACGCCAAGAGTTAATGATGAGCGTGAAATAATACATAGTTCCCCAGCAGATCGATTGAGGCAACTACTTTTATTTACTACTGAAGAATCTACTCCTGTATTTGAAATCCTTGACATGTTAAAGCCAACTTTACAGGATGATCCATTTGCATTCTTAATAAAATTTGAACAGGCTTATAGAATGGTCATGGAAATTGAGGATGGTTCTGAAACCACCTCAATGATAAAGTCATTTGTGAAATGATTTAAATACCTTGAGTCAGTCTCCAGCGAGTTAGCATTAGGAAAACCTACGTTACAAGAGGCAGCAACATTTATTGATCAGATAGAGATCAATGAAACAAAGTAGTGTTAAGGCCAAAGTTGTTGCTGTCCAAAAAAAGGATGAAAAACAGGTTCAATTCAAATCATCTTAAATCAAACCCTCCCATGAAAGGAGAATATTCCACACAGAAAGGAAAGGTGTTGTTTCAAAGAGGACAAGTTACTTGTCGTCATTGTGGGAAAATAGAACATTTAAAATGGCAATGTAGGAAATTCTTTAATGAGACATAACATTCAGGGAAAGAAAATGGTTTTGTGCCAACAGCTCCTCCTCCAGAGAAGGATCAGTCACAATCACCATATGCACCTTTACTAAGACAAATTAGGGAATTAACAAAAAATAACACAAGGGAGAAGGGGAAATCTTATGGTGGTAAGATTGAGGGGACAACTGGTTTGTTACTTGCCCCGTCACTAGGAAGAACTATGACCCCTCAGCCTTTGGAATTAGGAGATCCAGTTTCATTGGATGAGTGTGGGAGACGATTTGTAAGGGGATCCTTACAGGGCAAAGAGGTTACATTTGTCATTGACACAGGAGCTCAATTAAGCGTGACTAATCAGGACCTGCCTCTAATTCCAAATGCACCTTTTTGTACAATTGTTGGGTTTAGTGGAAAGAGCGGCACTAAAGCGACTTTAGCTCAGAAGTTGGTTTGGAAATTCCTGGCTACAGGAAAACTACAATTGACATTTGGCATAGTACTAACTCTAAAATATCAGAGGAACTGACATAATGAAAAAATGGAGTTGGGTCATTGACTTAGGAAATATGGTGATCTGGAAAGATGTTGATGGAACTAAGCCTGTAGTCATTGATCCCACTGAATACAGTCATGTTGGTACAGTTTCTTCAGAACATTTGTGGCCAGATACTGGGGATGATGAAGTTTTAAAATGAATTGTACAATGTACTCCTTCTTTGTAGGCACACATCAGAAATGAAGTGGGCACAATGAAGGAAGTGCTCGTCAATGTGGAAGGGAGAGATCCTCCTCCTCAAAAGCAGTACAAATTGCCACCTGAATCAATTGGTCCCATGTCTAAAATCATATAGGAATTGCTTGATCAAGGTGTCATTAGAAAGGCTAATTCAGTAACGAACAATCCCCTGTGGTGTACAGTGAAGCCTGATGGTTCATAGCGAATGTTATTGGACCTAAGACTGCTGAATAAGTATGCCACAAATGTGGCATCCATTGTTGCAGATACTCATGACATGATGGCACGATTGAATGCTAAGGCAAAGTTTTTCTCTGTTTTAGACATCAGTAATGGTTTTTTCAGCATTCCTCTTGCAAAGAGTTGTCAATACAAGTTTGCCTTTTCTTTCATGGATGAGCAATATGTATTTTGCAGATTGCCTCAAGGAGCTCATTTATCACCTAGCATATTTCATCAGGCAGTTGCAAAAGTTTTGTCCAAGTTTTCAAGACCAGATTGTCTGTTGCAATATGTTGATGACATTCTTCTAGCCACTGAGGATAGAGAGTTGCATTTGTCTCTCTCAGCAGAATTGTTTTCATTGTTGCACGAAGCAGGTTTGAAATTGAACACCAAGAAGGTCAAGCTGTTGCAAACTGAAGTAAGATATCTTGGAGTGCTAATCAGCCCAAGAAAGAGACTGCCTCTTCAAGAAATGATTGAAGCTATTGCTTCTCTTCCCATTCCAACATCACACAAGGCTCTAAGACATTTCTTGGGTCTGGTAAACTTTTCCAGAGAATTCATAGAAGGGTTTGCAGAAAAAGCTAAGCCTCTATATAATCTCTTGAAAAATAATGATGATGACTCTTTTGGACCATGGGAAGAGGAACAACAGGAGGCATTTTAACTTTTAAAGCAAAATATGCAAAACTCTCCATCATTGACAACAGCTATGCCTTTGGAACATTTTGCTTTGCAGGTTCATACCTCAGACACGGCTGTGTCAGCTGTACTTTTGCAGTTGTAAGGGGGAGAATGGCGGATTTGGGGCTATTTCTCCAAACTCCTCACTCCTGTGGAAAAAGGGTTTGAAACTTGTGCAAAACATTTAGTGGGTGTTTATTTTCCTGTCAAGACAACAGAACACAGTTGAATTTAACAAAATCATTCTGCAGACTCCTCACTCCACATTAAAACTTCTCCTTGAGAAAAACATCCCGGGTGTGCCGCATCAAAGATTTGCACATTAGTTGTTGTCTTTATCGTCCAAACAAATTGAGATTTATCACAGGGCCAAGTATGTCCTTCCTCAACTAATGCAGTATGAAGGGAAAGTGCATGAGTGCTTAGAGACATTTTGTGAACCAAATTCTTCTCTTTTTAGGAGAGATGCAGAAAACCTTGATGAACCTACTATTCAGGTTATGCTATCTGAAATCCTGAGAGGGGATATGCAGTTTAGCATAGGCTGCCAGGACACTATTCAGCTCAGAGAGCAGAGTTAGAAGCTGTCAAGACAGTACTGACAATTGATGAGAAAGAAAACAAGAGTCCTTTGGTCATTTATAGTGACAGCTCATATGTCTTGAGATCACTGACAGACTATTTACCAGTGTGGGAGAAAAGAGGTTTTGTAGATTCCTCTAACAAGGTCCTGGTTCATAGTGATACACTCCAGGAAGTATTCAAGTTGGCTACTAAAAATCCTAATGGCTATGATATAGTCAAAGTCCCAGCACATAAGAAAGGCAAACATGAGCTAGTTATTGGAAACAACACAGTAGATGCATTGGCTAAGGAAGCAGCTATGACAGAAGAGTTGGAGGGAGAAACTGAATCTTTGAAAGCTTTACCAGTTAGGAAAACAGACACGCGTTTGCCTTCTTTTGCAGAAGAACAAGCGAAGGATTCATCCATTGCTACTTCTCAGGTTGATCCAAAACATCCCTTTGTTTGTAAAAACGAGGTTTTGTGTCATGACTGTAAGGGGGAACTGCAAAACATTTAGTGGGTGTTTATTTTCCTGTCAAGACAACAGAACACAGTTGAATTTAACAAAATCATTCTGCAGACTCCTCACTCCACATTAAAACTTCTCCTTGAGAAAAACATCCCGGGTGTGCCGCATCAAAGATTTGCACATTAGTTGTTGTCTTTATCGTCCAAACAAATTGAGATTTATCACAGGGCCAAGTATGTCCTTCCTCAACTAATGCAGTATGAAGGGAAAGTGCATGAGTGCTTAGAGACATTTTGTGAACCAAATTCTTCTCTTTTTAGGAGAGATGCAGAAAACCTTGATGAACCTACTATTCAGGTTATGCTATCTGAAATCCTGAGAGGGGATATGCAGTTTAGCATAGGCTGCCAGGACACTATTCAGCTCAGAGAGCAGAGTTAGAAGCTGTCAAGACAGTACTGACAATTGATGAGAAAGAAAACAAGAGTCCTTTGGTCATTTATAGTGACAGCTCATATGTCTTGAGATCACTGACAGACTATTTACCAGTGTGGGAGAAAAGAGGTTTTGTAGATTCCTCTAACAAGGTCCTGGTTCATAGTGATACACTCCAGGAAGTATTCAAGTTGGCTACTAAAAATCCTAATGGCTATGATATAGTCAAAGTCCCAGCACATAAGAAAGGCAAACATGAGCTAGTTATTGGAAACAACACAGTAGATGCATTGGCTAAGGAAGCAGCTATGACAGAAGAGTTGGAGGGAGAAACTGAATCTTTGAAAGCTTTACCAGTTAGGAAAACAGACACGCGTTTGCCTTCTTTTGCAGAAGAACAAGCGAAGGATTCATCCATTGCTACTTCTCAGGTTGATCCAAAACATCCCTTTGTTTGTAAAAACGAGGTTTTGTGTCATGACTGTAAGGGGGAACTGCGTCATGTTGTCCCAAAACACAAATTGTTTAGGTCATTTGGGTTAGGAAAAATTGTTCTCAAAGAGAAATTTTACTGGACAAAATGGAGAAGACTGTCCAAGATGTTGTTCAGTCATGTCTCATTTGTGCTCAAGTCAACCCACGACCTAAAGGACAAAAGCCTCCACTTTTACGAATTGCACCTGCAGATGGTCCTTGGTCTACATTATAGATAGACTACATAGGTCCTCTACCTACAGGTAAACATGGACTTAGGTATGCATTAGTGGTGGTGGATGTATTTTCAAAATGGGTAGAGAACTTACCTGTTGGAAAAGATGATGCTCTGTCTACAGCAAGGGCATTGGTGAATCATGTGTTTTGTACTTGGGGGATCCCAAGAATGATAACATCTGACAGAGAAAGTCATTTTACAGGTAAAATCATGCAAACAGTTTGTGCTATTCTAGGAGTACAACAACGGTTCCATGTATCGTATCACCCACAATCTTCAGAAAGAATGAACAGAACAATTAAGACAAGGATTGCAAAAATGTTATTATACATGGTGTGGCGAAACCAACCTCGCCACAGTGTTTTGGAGGGGGCTGTTTGCCAGCCTCCTGCCCCAGGATTATGGCCCATACTAACTTTAAAGGAGAAGACAGACCGGCCGCACAGCTTAAATCTGTGGAACTGTTTTGGGCAGGAAAGCCATGCTTGCGGTCGGCCAAATGTGACTTCCATGAAATACGGGAACTCCTGCTCGGATCTGGGTGATTTTTGGATATGTTGTTCACCCAGATCAGAGCTATCCATGGATGTATACATTATGGGGATATGTGGGGTTTTGAGTTGTGTGACAGACATATCTGTCTTTGAAATTGTATTGTATGTTATGTGAGGGTACCCAGATAGCTAATTTTATTGTATTCGTGTAGTCTGAGTGCCATTCACCTAATAATATGCACTCAGACTTGAGCTATCTGGGGATATGTTAAATGTCTGTGTTTACTGTAAAGGTTGTGACATTGTATGTTTAAATGGTGATTTTTGTCCTGTTGTCCCCACATGTGTATTGGCGATTTCCCTTTGTCCTGAGAGATAATTGAATTACTCCTCGGGTGTCTCCAGGGCAGAGAGGAGGAAACCATGATGCATTGTGGGGATGTATTGTGTCTGTGTATCCTGAATTGCTGCATATCTGTCCTGTGTCACAGTCTTCCATCTGGTCCCCTAGGGGAGTGTCCACCAGATGGGGACCTGCATAAATACGGGCGGGTAACCCTCAATAAAGAGTTCCTGTTTTTATACCGTCATGAAGTTTTGGCTCATGTTTGGGGAATGGGATAACTACACTCTTGGGGATTGCTATATCAAAATACTCCCCTGAGTATAAGCTCTTGTAAGAGCTTGTTCCTGGTTCCTGTCTCTGCATTTAGGAGAGGTTCACCCACTGGAGCCTTGTCGTAGGTCCAGGGTGGGGAGGAGACGGCGAGACCTCCACCAAGCTTCGGCTGTTCGTGGGGTCTGCAGTGCTGACGGTGTCAAGTGGAGTGCTTGGAGTCCTCTGGAAGCACTAGGAGCATCTATCAACGGAGGTACCCGGTCGGGGTGCTAGGCGTTTCGTTACACATGGGTTGATGCAGTAAGTACCCTTTGTACTGACAATATACTCCATTTGAATTGATGACAGGAAGAACAATGGCAATAATTTTCCCAAACAAACTTTTCTTGTCTACTCCTTAAAAAGATGCAAAAGCAACGACCAGGTGGTTACAGTTATTACAAGAGAATTTAAGGACAATTCTTCCATATGCTGCATCCAAAACGCATGATATTACCTCACTCTTCTAAATTTGTGAAAGGTGCTTTTGTAATGATTAAGACCTTCAGGAAAAGTGGACCTTGGGAAAGTAATTGGGAAGGTCCCTTTGGAATTATTGATACAATGGGACAAGTAATGATTTTGGTTCAAAGAGCACCGAATGCTTTAAAGAATACTCGCAGACAACAAAATTGTGGGTACATGTTGATCAATGCAAATTGTATGTACTAAAATAATGATACTGCTTTTCTTCATAGGGAATGAAATTCTTCATGGAACATGCAATCTACAATGAAAAAAGATGTCTTCAGAAAAGCTGTTTCATGGTGAGAATGTCATTGTTGTTGATGATGATGTTTACAACTGTTATGTTCGCAGAATTCCTTCATGATAAAAAGAGTGACTATGATAAAGAGACTTTAATCCTTGCACGAACAAGAAGAGGATTTCAGCTTGAGGATTTTCTGGAAGAACAAATTCAGGATAATTCCAGAAACATTTCCGGAAGTCTTTGTATGGGTTTTGGCGCTGACTGTTGTATTGAATTACATTTCAGACATGATACACATATTGAATTACATGCAACAGCAGGACCCAAACCAAAGTTCACTCAATTACAAGGAACATTTATACATAACAATAGAACAGGTACAGTATATGGGAGTGTACATCAATAGATGTATTATACTGGAGTATCGTGATAAAAGGAAATGAGTCAGCTACATGGTCTGGAGATCTCACAAATGATATGATATAATTAGGAAGAGTAGGAAAATCTTGAGAGGAAATTTGGTTTCAAACCCAGAATTATGTAAAAATAATGGATCCATTAATTCTTCCCATAACAAGAAAGGTTGATGAAGATTGGATGAAAAATTGAAGATTCCAAATAAATAGGGAACCCTTTGAAGTTAATATAACTATTAATTTCATAGGTACAAATGTTATTAATCCTGAAGTTCAAATCACTCCAACATTGAATATTTAGGAAGGAATAGATCCATTAGATTTAAAATGCAACACAAGATTAGAGATTCCATCTGAATCAGTGGTAACTTGGACAAAAGGAGAGGTATTTTTAGGTAGTTTCTATAATGGTCCAACTAACTTGATTCATAAAGGTCAATCTGGTAATGTGAAATGGTTTGATAAAAAGTTAATATTTTATCAAGACCATCCATCTTCCAAAGATTCAGGAATTTATCAGTGTTGCATATTAACTTTAAATAATCATAAACAATGTGAAACTGTAAATGTCACTGTATGGTCACCTACAGAAAATATTTGTACCAAGGTTAAATTTGAACCATCTAGTTCTTTCTAGATTAATCACTTCCAGTCCAAGCCTCCTTTGAGAAATGGTAAATATGTCACCATAATGTGGACATTTATTATATCATACTGGAAAATATCATCAAAGTATCCTCAATGTGGAGAGCATCTTGGTCACATGGAGGAAGGTTTAAGAAGAGTATTTCTAAGCAAATCAGAACTAAAAGAGGTATAGTAGAGGGTATTTTAGGAGGAATAGGTACCTTTGGAAGCTTGGTCAATACAATGAATATAAATTAATTACAATCAGATTTAACCCCTTAATGACCGGGCTCATTTTCACCTTAAGAACCAGGCCATTTTTTGCAAATCTGACCAGTGTCACTAACTTTAAAACGCTTTTACTTATCCAGGCCATTCTGAGATTGCTTTTTTGGTCACATATTGTACTTCATGACACTGGTAAAATGGAGTAAAAAAAATTCATTTTTATTTATTAAAAAATACAATGTACCAAAAATGTCGAAAAATTAGCAAATTTCCAAGTTTCAATTTCTCTACTTCTATAATACATAGTAAGACCTACAAAAATAGTTATTAATTTACATTCCCCATATGTCTACTTCATGTTTGGATCATTTTGGGAATGCCATTTTATTTTTTGGGGACGTTACAAGGCTTGAAATTTTTCAGAAATTTTCCAAAACCCACTTTTTAAGGACCGGTTCAGGTCTGAAGTCACTTTGTGAGGCTTACATAATAGAAACCACCCAAAAATTACCCAATTTTAGAAACTACACCCCTCAAGGTATTCAAAACTGATTTGACAAACTTTGTTAACCCTTAGGTGTTCCACAAGAGTTATAAATTTCATAATTTAAATTTTTTGGCAAATTTTCTATTTTATTCATTCCAGTAACAAAGCAAGGGTTAACAGCCAAACAAAACTCAATATTTATTGCCCTAATTCTGTAGTTTATAGTAACACCCCATATGTGGTCGTAAACTACTGTACGGGCACATGGCAGGGCGCAGAAGGAAAGGAACACCATATGGTTTCTGGAAGGCAGATTTTGCTGGACTGGTTTATTTACACCATTTCCCATTTGAAGCCCCCCTGATGCACCCCTAGAGTAGAAACTCCAAAAAAGTTACCCCATTTTGGAAACTACACCCCTAGAGGTATTCAAAACTGATTTTACAAACTTTGTTAACCCTTTAGGTGTTCCACAAAAGTTATTGGCAAATGGAGATGAAATTTCAGAATTAAAAATTTTTGGCAAATTTTCCATTTTTTCCAGTAACAAAGCAAGGGTTAACAGCCAAACAAAACTCAATATTTATTGCCCTGATTCTGTAGTTTATAGAAACACCCCATATGTGGCCGTAAACTACTGTACAAGCACAAGGCAGGGCGCAGGAGGAAAGGAACACCATATGGTTTCTGGAAGGCAGATTTTGCTGGACTGGTTTATTTACACCATGTCCCATTTGAAGCCCCCTTGATGCACCCCTAGAGTAGAAACGCCCAAAAATTTACCCTATTTTGGAAACTATGGGATAAGGTAGAAATTTTGTTGGGACTCTTTTTAGGGTACATATGATTTTTGGTTGCTCTATATTACATTTTTGTGAGGCAAGGTTACAAAAATTTAAATTCTGAAATTTCATCTCCATTTGCTAATAACTCTTGTGGAACACCTAAAGGGTTAACAAAGTTTGTAAAATCAGTTTTGAATACCTTGAGGGGTGTAGTTTCTTAGATGGGGTCACTTTTATAGAGTTTCTACTCTAGGGGTGCATCAGGGGGGCTTCAAATGGGACATGGTGTCAAAAAACCAGTCCAGCAAAATCTGCCTTCCAAAAACCATATGGCGCTCTTTTCCTTGTTCGCACTGCCGTTTGGCCATATAGCAGTTTGCGACCACATATGGGGTGTTTCTGTAAACTGCAGAATCAGGGCAATAAATATTGAGTTTTGTTTGACTGTTAACCCTTGCTTTGTTAACGGAAAAAATGGATTAAAATGGAAGATTTGGCAAAAAATGGCTGTTTTTATTTTATTTATTTGACTGTGTTCATCTGAGGGGTTAGGTCTAGAGTTGAGCGGACACCTAGAGGTTCGGGTTCGGCAGGTTCGGCCGAACTTGAAAAAAAAGTTCAGGTTCGGGACCCGAACTTGACCCCGAACCCCATTGAAGTCAATGGGGACCCGAACTTTTGGGCACTAAAATGGCTCTAAAATAGTCCTGGAAAGGGCTAAAGGGCTGCAAAAGGCATCAAAATGTGCTTAAGAGCATGACAACTGTTCTGCAAACAAATGTGGATCGGGAAATGACTTAAAATAACATAAAATACAGAAAAATAACAATCTGGATCTAGGAGTAGGAGGTTGAGGAGGTGGTGGATGTGGCAGTGTAGGTTGACGTGGCAGTGTAGGTGGAATCGGTAGCCAACACTGATTTGTGTTATTTTTTATTTTTAAATTGGGGTATCCCCCAAAATATTGGGACATATAACAAAATAAAACAAAGAATAAGTGCACTCAATTGCAAGAATGGATGGTTGAGGCTGGTATAAATGTCTATTCTGCACAAGGTACGGACAAGTCCTGTGGGATCCATGCCTGGTTCATTTTAATAAACGTAAGTTTGTCCACATTGGCTGCAGCCTATGATAATGCTCTCTGCCGTGCTAAACACACGTTCACACTATACATTGGCTGCAGGGCAAGTCAGCACCTCCAAGGCTGACGAAGCTTTTCCACATTTTCGCCATGCTAACCCTGCCTTCTCAGGTGCTGTTGGTGCCCCAGCTGTGTTGGCGACCTCTTCCTCCTCCTCCTCTGCCTTCGCCTTGTGCTTCCACTGTGCCCTCGCTGTCAGGTGGGAGGGGCAATCTTAAGCCCCGAAACGCGTCTAGCTCTAACAGGACCCCGAATTTTTAAGGAGTGAGGACCAATAGATAGTGCCGGAACCTCGCACCATACTGCTAAACACCACGATAAGGTTCAAGTATAAAGAATCCGTGACAGCCTACAGCAGAGACCGGGCTGCACATGCCAAACTTTTACCTACGTGGGATTTTAACAACCTGACCGCTCAAAAAAGCCTGGAGGTAATAAAAACACGACCCAGCAGAGCGACGGTGTGCAGCGAAGTGGTGAGGAGAATCTTTCCGGTAAGACTATCTTTTTCATCAAATATTTGCTGACAAGAGATTTAACAAGACTCAAATGCTATTAGCCCAGTGGGACGCTACTGGTTGAATATAGAGCGGGACGCCGCTATACCTGTTTTGTTGTGGGACTATCACGTCATGGTGCCTCTAACTGTTACCTTGGAGCTTCAGAACTTTGCCAGTGAGTTGGGGAACAACTCGCAATTGTAGTTTTCCCAGTAAAAATTCAGCATTTGCGATATATATGCGTTTTAATTGTGCGATTCTTTTATTGTGTGAATAATCTATGATGTACCTTTTTATTGTCGTTTTAATGTTAGAATATGCCATGTGTAGTTTATAATATCCATCTAGAGTCAGAGTGCCGGTTATAGTGAGCAAGTGTTGTTTTATACATAGCTTTCCTACAGGAGGGCCATATTCTCTCTTTTATTGTCGTTTTTTGCCTTATATATTAATAAATATCTGTGTGATCCCTGTATCCTGAGAGTGCCCAGTTCATTTATCACAAGTTGCACGTTATTTTTAGTGGACTGGGTGAGTCCACTTTACTGAGTGCACCTCTGCTTGGTCTTTGTGTGTTCCTGTGCGCCTCATTTACTACTTTTTTTACTGCAAAAGGGGGATCATGTCACCCAGCAATGGAACTGAGGATTTTGAGAGATTTAGGCCCGTCAGCAATGCAGAGCAGGGGTTCATTCACGGCAAAAGGGGGTTTATGTCACTCAGCAATAGAACAGAGGATTTTGAGAGATTTAGGCCCCAGGCACAGCAGGGGTTCATTCACGGCAAAAGGGGGTTCATGTCACCCAGCAATAGAACAGAGGATTTTGAGAGATTTAGGCCCCTGTCAGCAATGCAGAGCAGGGGTTCATTCATGGTAAAAGGGGGTTCATGTCACCCAGCAATAGAACAGAGGATTTTGAGAGATTTAGGCCCCTGTTACCCAGGCACAGCCGGGGCTTGTATACACCAAAAATGGTAAAATGTCCCCTGACAATTGAAAATAAGATTTTTTTCAATTTAGGGCACTAAAATTGGCACTTTTTTGAATTAAAATGGCTCTAAAATAGTCCTTTAAAAAAGGCTAGAGGGATGTAGAAGGCAGTAAAATGTGCTTAAGAGCATGGGAAATAACTTAAAATGAAATAAAATAACTAAAAATTACAAATCATTAACCTGCAACTCAGAGAAGGAGGTGGATATGGAGTCGGAGGTTGAGGAGGCGGTGAATGTGGTGTTGTAGGTGGAGGCAGCAATGGAGGAGGAACAGGTAGCCAACAATGTTATTTTTAATTTTTTATTGGGGTAGGTAGCCCCCAAAATATTGGGATAAATAAAACAAAGAATCATTGCACTTGACTTGAGTACAAGAATGTATGTTTGATGGTAGTATAAATGTCTATTCTGCACAAGGTACAGACAAGTCTTGTGGGATCCAAGCCTGGTTCATTTTAATGAACGTGAGCTTGTCCACGTTGGCTGTGGACAGGCGGCTGCGTCTGTCTGTAATGACGCCTCCTGCCGTGCTAAATACACGTTTAGAGAGTACACTGGCTGCAGGGCAGGCCAGCACCTCCAAGACATACAGGGCAAACTCTGGCCATGTGGACAATTTGGAGACCCAGAAGTTGAATGGGGCAGAACCATCAGTCAGTACGTGTAGGCATGTGCACAGGTACTGTTCCACCATGTTGTTCAAATGCTGCCTCCTGCTAACACGCTCTATATCAGCAGTTGGGGCCGGTTGTTGCGGCTAGGTGACAAAGCTTTTCCACATGTCGGTGATGCTAACCCTGCCTTCTGAGGTGCTGGCGCTAACACAGCTGCGTTGGCGACCTCTTCCTCCTCCCCTGCCTTCGCCTTGTGCTTCCATTTGTCCCCTGGCGTCAGTCGGGAATGCTCTCAGGAGCGTGTCTACCAGCGTGCGCCTGTAGTCTCGCATCTTCCGATCACGCTCCAGTGAGGGAATTAAGGATGGCACATTGTCTTTGTAACGGGGATCCAGCAGGTTGGCCACCCAGTAGTCAGCACACGTTAAAATGTGGGCAACTCTGCAATCGTTGCGCAGGCACTGCAGCATGTAGTCGCTCATGTGTGCCAGGCTTCCCAGAGGTAAGGACAAGCTGTCCTCTGTGGGAGGCGTATCGTCTGCGTCCTCCGTATCCCCCCAGCCACGCACCAGTGATGGGCCCGAGCTGCGTTGGATACCACCCCACTGTGAACATGCTTCATCCCCATCCTCCTCGTCCTCCAGTAGTGGGCCCTGGCTGGCCAAATTTGTACCTGGCCTCTGCTGTTGCAAAAATCCTCTTTCTGAGCCACTTCTAAAAGACTGGCCTGAAAGTGTTAGAGATGACCCCTCTTTCTCCTCCTCGTCCTGGGCCACATCCTCTTCCATCATCGGCCTAAGTGTTTTCTCAAGGAGACATAGAAGTGGTATTGTAACGCTGATAACGGCGTCATCGCCACTGACCATGTTGGTGGAGTACTCGAAACAGCGCAACAGGGCACACAGGTCTCGCATAGAGGCCCAGTCATTGGTGGTGAAGTGGTGCTGTTCCGCAGTGCGACTCACCCGTGCGTGCTGCAGCTGAAACTCCACTATGGCCTGCTACTGCTCGCACAGTCTCTCCAGCATGTGCAAGGTGGAGTTCCACCTTGTGGGCACGTCGCATATGAGGCGGTGAGCGGGAAGGCCAAAGTTACGCTGTAGAGCAGACAGCCGAGCGGCGGCAGGATGAGAACGCCGGAAGCGCGCACAGACGGCCCGCACTTTATGCAGCAGCTCAGACATGGCAGGGTAGTTTCTGTAATTTCTGCACCACCAAATTCAGCACATTCGCCAGGCAAGGGATGTGCGTCAAACCGGCTAGTCCCAGAGCTGCAATGAGATTTCGCCCATTATCCCACACTACCAGGCCGCGCTTGAGGCCCACTGGCAGCAACCACTCGTCGGTCTGTTGTTCTATACCCTGCCACAACTCCTGCGCGGTGTGGGGCCTGTCCCCCAAACACATCAGTTTCAGAATGGCCTGCTGACGTTTACCCCTGGCTGTACTGTAGTTGGTGGTGAAGGTCTGTCGCTGACCGGATGAGGAGGTGGTAGAAGAGGAGGAGGAAGCCGAGGAGGAAGAGGAGGCAACATGAGGCAAAGAATGATGCCCTGTGATCCTTGGCGGCGGAAGGACGTGTGCCAAATAGCTCTCCACCTGGGCCCCAACCGCCACTACATTTACCCAGTGTGCAGTTAGGGAGATATAGCGTCCCTGTCCGTGCTTATTGGTCCACGTATCTGTGGTTAGGTGGACCTTGCCACAGATGGCGTTGTGCAGTGCACACTTGATTTTATCCGATACTTGGTTGTGCAGGGAGGGCACGGCTCTCCTGGAGAAGTAGTTGGCGGCTGGGAACGACGTACTGTGGGACAGCAAGCAACATAAGCGGTTTGAAGCTGTCCGTCTCCACCAGCCTAAATGACAGCATTTCAAAGGCCAGCAGTTTAGAAATGCTGGCATTCAGGGCCAGGGATCGAGGGTGGCTAGGTGGGAATTTACGCTTTCTCTCAAAGGTTTGTGAGATGGAGAGCTGAACGCTTCCGTGTCACATGGTGGAGATGCTTGGTGACGGAGGTGGTGTTGTTGGTGACACATCCTCTGTTTGCTGGGCGGTAGGTGCCAACGTTCCTCCAGAGGTGGATGAAGAGGCCGAGGCAGCAGAAGAGGGAGCAGGAGGGGCCTGAGCCCTTTCTTGGTTTTTAAGGTGCTTACTCCACTGCAGCCTCTCATGTAGATGCCTGGTCATGCAGGTTGTGCTCAGGTTCAGAACGTTAATGCTTCGCTTCAGGCTCTGATGGCACAGCGTGCAAACCACTCGGGTCTTGCCGTCAGCACATTGTGTGAAGAAGTGCCATGCCAGGGAACTCCTTGAAGCTGCCTTTGGTGTGCTCGGTCCCTGGTGACGGTGACCAGTAGCAGGCGAACTGTTTTGGCGATGGCTGCTCTGCTTTTGCACCCTGCTCCCGCTTTTGCTACACTGTTGTCTCAGTCTCACCACTGCCTCTTCCTCCGAACTCTGAAAGTCAGTGGCACAACCTTCATTCCATGTGGGGTCTAGGACCTCATCGTCCCCTGCATAGTCTTCCACCCAGTCTTCCTCCCTGACCTCCTTTTCGGTCTGCACACTGCAGAAAGACGCATCAGTTGGCACCTGTGTTTCGTCATCATCAGAGACGTGCTGAGGTGGTATTCCCATGTCCTCATCAGGAAACATAAGTGGTTGTGCGTCAGTGCATTCTATGTCTTCCACCCCTGGGGAAGGACTAGGTGGATGCCCTTGGGAAACCCTGCCAGCAGAGTCTTCAAACAGCATAAGAGACTGCTGCATGACTTGAGGATCAGACAGGTTCCCCGATATGCACGGGGGTGATGTGACAGACTGATGGGCATGGGTTTCAGGCGCCACCTGTGCGCTTTCTGCAGAAGACTACGTGGGAGATAATGTGAACGTGCTGGATCTACTGTCGGCCACCCAATTGACTAGCGCCTGTACTTGCTCAGGCCTTACCATCCTTAGAACGGCATTAGGCCCGATCAAATATCGCTGTAGATTCTGGCTGCTACAGGGACCTGAGGTAGTAGGTTCAGTAGGACATGTAGCTGTGGCAGAACGGCCACGTCTTCTCCCTGCACCAGAGGCTCCACCAACACCACCACCACGACCATGACCTCGTCCCTTATTAGATGTTTGCCTCATAGTTAGCGTTCACAAAGCAAAGTAAAAAGTGGTTAAGTATGTTAAAAATAATTAACCGCAAATATAAACCCTGATGTAGGGTATTGAAACTTTTTTTTTTTTAACTCCTATATGACAGCGGTATTTGTGACCTAAATGTTACACTCACTTATGCACGTCTTATCCCAGATGTGCAGTATATCAGAGGCTTTTTTCACCCCAGTAACCAAAAAGCCGTATTTATGGCCTAAATGTGACAGCCACTTATGCTTGTCTAATACCAGATGTGCAATATATTAGAGGCTTTTTTCACCCCAGTAACCAAAAAGCCGTATTTCTGGCCTAAATGTGACAGTCACTTATGCATGTCTAATCCTAGATGTGCAGTATATCAGAGGCTTTTTTCACCCCAGTAACCAAAAAGCCATATTTCTGGCCTAAATGTGACAGTCACTTATGCTTTTCTTATCCCAGATGTGCAGTATATTAGAGGGTTTTTTCACCCTAACCAAAAAGCCGTATTTATGGCCTAAATGTGACAGTCACTTATGCACGTGTAATCCCAGATGTGCAGTATATTAGAGGCTTTTTTCACCCCAGTATGCCAAAGCCGTATTTATGGCCTAGATGTGACAGTCTCTTATGCACATGTAATCCCAGATGTGCAGTATATTAGAGCCTTTTTTCACCCTAACCAAAAAGCTGTATTTCTGTCCTAAATGTGACAGTCACTTATGCTTGTCTAATCCCAGATGTGCAGTATATTAGAGGGTTTTTTCACCCCAATATGCCAAAGCTGTAATTCTGGAATGCAGATAGCCTATGCTGGTTCACTATCGTTGCATAAAATGGCTTCCGATCATGTATTGATATTGACTAACTGAAGAAAAAAATGTTTGTTTTCAGCAGTAGTTGGGTCAGGGCAGGCTTAAAAAAATTGTGCACTGCACCCACAAAACACTTTTTCTGTAGATCGCTGAGTACATAAACCAGTTCTTGATAAGATTTCTCCCTGATCTCTCCCTCACAGCCACTGCAGCCTCTCCCTACACTAATCCGAGCAGAGTGACGGGCGGCGCTACGTGACTCCAGCTTAAATAGAGGCTGGGTCACATGCTGCAGTTGGCCAATCACAGCCATGCCAATAGTAGGCATGGCTGTGATGGCGTTTTGGGGCAAGTAGTATGACACTTGCTGATTGTCTGCTTTGCAGCCTTTCAAAAAGCGCCATAAAAATCGCCGAACACGAACCCAAACTTTTACGTAAATGTTCGGGTCCGGGTGCCAAAAACCCTAAAGTTCGGTACGAACCCGAACTTTACAGTTCGGGTTCACTCAACTCTAGTTAGGTCATGTGTAGAGTTGAGTGAACCCGAACTTTACGATTTTTGGTACCCGGTCCCGAACATTTCCGTAAAGGTTCGGGTTCGGTGTTCGGCGATCTCTTGGCGCTTTTTGAAAGGCTGCCAATCAGGCATCACAGCCATGCCTACTAATGGCATTGCTGTGATTGGCCAAGTGTAGCATGTGACCCAGCCTCAATATAAGCTGAGTCACATAGCACCGCACGTCACTCTGCTTTTGTCAGTGTAGGGAAAGCTGCTGCTGTGAGGGGCAGATTAGGGCAGAATTCTGGTGATGTACAATCTGCAAACTACAGTGATAATTGATGGTGCTATTCTACAGTCGTGGCCAAAAGTTTTGAGAATGACACAAATATTAGTTTTCACAAAGTTTGCTGCTAAACTCTTTTTAGATCTTTGTTTCAGTTGTTTCTGTGATGTAGTGAAATATAATTACACGCACTTCATACGTTTCAAAGGCTTTTATCGACAATTACATGACATTTATGCAAAGAGTCAGTATTTGCAGTGTTGGCCCTTCTTTTTCAGGACCTCTGCAATTCGACTGGGCATGCTCTCAATCAACTTCTGGGCCAATTCCTGACTGATAGCAACCCATTCTTTCATAATCACTTCTTGGAGTTTGCCAGAATTAGTAAGTTTTTGTTTGTCCTCCCGCCTCTTGAGGATTGACCACAAGTTCTCCATGGGATTAAGATCTGGGGAGTTTCCAGGCCATGGACCCAAAATGTCAACGTTTTGGTCCCCGAGCCACTTAGTTATCACTTTTGCCTTATGGCACGGTGCTCCATCGTGCTGGAAAATGCATTGTTCTTCACCAAACTGTTGTTGGATTGTTGGAAGAAGTTGCTGTTGGAGGGTGTTTTGGTACCATTCTTTATTCATGGCTGTGTTTTTGGGCAAAATTGTGAGTGAGCCCACTCCCTTGGATGAGAAGCAACCCCACACATAAATGGTCTCAGGATGCTTTACTGTTGGCATGACACAGGACTGATGGTAGCGCTCACCTTTTCTTCTCCGGACAAGCCTTTTTCCAGATGCCCCAAACAATCGGAAAGAGGCTTCATCGGAGAATATGACTTTGCCCCAGTCCTCAGCAGTCCATTCACCATACTTTCTGCAGAAGATCAATCTGTCCCTGATGTTTTTTTTGGAGAGAAGTGGCTTCTTTGCTGCCCTTCTTGACACCAGGCCATCTTCCAAAAGTCTTCGCCTCACTGTGCATGCAGATGCGCTCACACCTGCCTGCTGCCATTTGTGAGCAAGCTCTGCACTGGTGGCACTCCGATCCCGCAGCTGTATCCTCTTTAGGAGACGATCCTGTTGCTTGCTGGACTTTCTTGGACGCCCTGAAGCCTTCTTAACAAGAATTGAACCTCTTTCCTTGAAGTTCTTGATGATCCTATAAATTGTTGATTGAGGTGCAATCTTAGTAGCCACAATATCCTTGCCTGTGAAGCCATTTTCATGCAACGCAATGATGTCTGCACGCGTTTCTTTGCAGGTCACCATGGTTAACAATGGAAGAACAATGATGTCAAGCATCACCCTCCTTTTAACATGTCAAGTCTGCCATTTTAACCCAATCAGCCTGACATAATGATCTCCAGCCTTGTGCTCGTCAACATTCTCACCTGAGTTAACAAGACGATTACTGAAATGATCTCAGCAGGTCCTTTAATGACAGTAATGAAATGCAGTGGAAAGGTTTTTTTGGGATTAAGTTAATTTTCATGGCAAAGAAGGACTATGCAATTCATCTGATCACTCTTCATAACATTCTGGAGTATATGCAAATTGCTATTATAAAAACTTAAGCAGCAACTTTTCCAATTTCCAATATTTATGTAATTCTCAAAACTTTTGGCCACGACTGTACAATATTGTATCCAGCCCTGATCCCAGTGATACACCAAAATATTTTTTAATCCATCTGTTAGTGAGGTCGGTGTCGGCGGCCATTTTGTTAAATGCAGTCACCTTGAAACTGCATGTTAACTGCCTGTGTGCCAGGGACATTATTCTACTTCTGTTCTGGTAGCTCAGTGGAGGTGAAATTCCCTTTTTTGGCAGGTCAAGTACCCCTACAGCCGGCAGTGCATACCTGGCATTAAGAATTATTCAATTACATTAGTCTGTCAGACTGTCACACATTTTTGTGAACTAAAGCGAGTTTTTTTTATCTGTCTGCCACAGGCACTGCATATCTGACAGTCAAATAAAACCAGTAAATAGTGCCGTTACCTTGCTGCTGTAAAAAAACTAAATTTTTGTGCTAGATTGCACTTTTGCGTACAGCGCAGTATTACCTATTTTATAATTAAGCAGTGAAATACTGCATTTCTAGAGTTGTTTGCCCAAAAAACTGTTCTAGTGCCATAGTGCACATTTGCGTACAGCGCAGTATTACCTATTTCATAATTAAGCAGTGAAATACTGCATTTCTAAAGTTGGTTGCCAAAAAAAGTGTTCTAGTGCCACAGTGCACTTTTGCGTACACCTCAGTATTAATACCTATTTTATAATTAAGCAGTGAAATACTGCATTTCTATAGTTGGTTGCCAATAAAATTGTTCTAGTGCCACAGTGCACGTTTGCGTACAGCGCAGTATTACCTATTTCATAATTAAGTGGTGAAATACTGCTTTTCTATAGTTGCTTGCCAAAAAAAGTGTTTTACTGCCCCAGAGCACTTTTGCGTACAACGCAGTATTACCTATTTGATAATTAAGCATTGAAAAACTGCATTTCTACAGTTTGCAATAAACACTGGTTTCGGCCTACATAGCAGATCTGAGGCCTACCCTGTATTTCTTTCATGTGAAGTAACCAGTGGAACTCTGCATTTACACAGTTGGTTGCCAAAAAACACTGTACTATTGCCCCAGAGCACTTTTGCGTACAACGCAGCATTAGCTATTTTAGAATTTACCTGTGAAATACTGCATTTCTACAGTTGTTTGCAATAAACACTGGTTTTGTGGTAGATTGCACATTTTCAGTGTACGCTGCGTTTCTGACAGTCAAATTAAACTGTTATCTTCTGCAGTTAAATTGTTGGTTTGAAAATTCAAACTTTTGGCGATAGTGAAGTAATTGTATTCAATTGCTCTGTTACACTGTTCTGTGACCTAAAAAAATTTATTCTGTTTATGACACAGGCACTGCCTTACTGTTAAGGAAATTAATTGTTGACTATTGGCAGTTTAATTGACACCTGGTGGGGGAACGCAAATAATGAGGAGAACATCAAATAAGGGACATGGTCGTGGTGGTGTTGGTGGAGCTCCTGTTGCAGTGAGAGGACGAGGCCGTTCTGCGCCAGCTACACGTCCAAGTGAAATACCTTCCTCAAGTGCGAGTAGGCGCCAGAACCTGCAGCGTTATTTGGTAGGCCCCAATGCCGCTCTACGGATGGTGAGGCCAGAACAAGTACAGGCGCTAGTAGATTGGGTAGCTGACAGTGGATCAAGTTCCTTAACGTTATCTCTCACCCAGTCCTCTGCAGAAAGCTCAGAGTTGGCACCTGCAGCCCATGCCCATCAGTCTTTCACCTCACCCCCTTGCAAATCAGCCAAGCAGTCTGAGCCCCAAGTCATGCAGCAGTCTCTTATGCTTTTTGATGACTCTGCTGGCAGGGTTTCCCAGGGCCATCCACATAGCCCTGCCCGAGAAGTGGAAGACATTGAATGCACTGATGCCAAACCACTTATGTTTCAGGATGAGGACATGGGAATACCACCGCTGCACGTCTCTGATGAGGACGAAATACAGGTGCCAACTGCTGCTGCAAACCGACAAGGAGGGTAGGGGGGGAAGACTGGGTGGAAGATGATGTGGAGGACGATGAGGTCCTAGACCCCACATGGAATGAAGGTCATGCCAGTGACTTTCATAGTTCGGAGGAAGAGGCAGTGGTCACACCAAGCCAACAGCACAGCAAAAGCAGAGCGGCCGTCTCGAAGACAGTACGCCTGCTACTGCCCACCGCACCCAGGGACCGAGCACACCAAAGCCAGCTCCAAGGAGTTCCTTGGCATGGCAGTTCTTCACACAATGTGCTGATGACAAGACCCGAGTGGTTTGCACGCTGTGCCATCAGAGCCTGAAGCGAGGCATTAACATTCTGAACCTGAGCACAACCTGCATGACCAGGCATCTACATGCAAAACACAAGCTGCAGTGGAGTAAGCACCTTAAAAACCAAGAAAGGGCTCAGGCCCCTGCTCCCTCTTCTGCTGCTATATTGGCCTCTTCCTCCACCTCTGGAGTAACATTGTCACCTGCCGCCCAGCAAACAAAGGATGTGCCACCAACACCACCAACTCTGTCACCAAGCATCTCCACCATGTCACACGGAAGCGTTCAGCTCTCCATCTCCCATACCCTGGAGAGAAAGCAGAAGTACCCACCTACCCACCCTCGATCCCTGGCCCTGAATGCCAGCATTTTTTAACTACTGGCCTTTGAAATGCTGTCATTCCATCTGGTGAAGACAGATGGTTTTAGACAGCTGATGGCGGTTGCTGTCCCACAATACGTCGTTCCCAGCCACCACTACTTCTCCAGGCAAGCCGTCCCTTCCCTGCACAACCAAGTGGCAGATAAAATCAAGTGTGCACTGCGCAACGCCATCTGTGGCAAGGTCCACCTAACCACAGATACGTGGACCAGTAAGCATGGGCAGGGACGCTATATCTCCCTAACTGCACACTGAGTAAATGTAGTGGCGGCTGGGCCCCAGCCGGATAGCGGTTTGGCGCATGTCCTTCCACCACCAAGGATCGCAGGGCATTATTCTTTGCCTCCTCCTCCTACTCTGATTCCTCCTGCTCTTCTACCACCTCCTCATCCGGTCAGCGAAAGACCTTCACCACCAACTTCAGCACAGCCAGGGGTAAACGTCAGCAGGCGGTTCTAAAACTGATGTGTTTGGGGGACAAACCCCACACTGCGCAGGAGCTGTGTAGGGTTATAGAAGAACAGACCGATGAGTGGTTGCTGCCAGTGAGCCTCAAGCCCGGCCTGGTGGTGTGCGATAATGGGCAAAATCTAGTTGCAGCTCTGGGACTAGCCGGTTTGACGCACATCCCTTGCCTGGCGCATGTGCTGAATTTGGTGGTGCAGAAATTCATTAACAACTACCCCGACATGTCAGAGCTGCTGCATAAATTGCAGGCCGTCTGTGCGCGCTTTCGGCGTTCTCATCCTGCTGCTGCTCATCTGTCTGCGCTGCAGCGTAACTTCGGCCTTCCCGCTCACCGCCTTATATGCGATGTGCCCACCAGGTGGAACTCCACCTTGCATATGCTAGAGAGACTGTGCGAGCAGCAGCAGGTGATAGTGGAGTTTCAGCTGCAGCACGAACGGGTCAGTCGCTCTGCGGAACAGCACCAGTTCACCACCAATGACTGGGCCTCCATGCGAGAACTGTGTGCCATGTTGCGCTGTTTCGAGTACTCCACCAACATGGCCAGAAGGCGATGCCGTTATAGAAACATAGAATGTGTCGGCAGATAAGAACCATTTGGCCCATCTAGTCTGCCCAATATACTTAATTCTATGAATAGCCCTTGGCCCTATCTTATATGAAGGATAACCTTATGCCTATCCTATGAATGCTTAAACTCCTTCACTGTATTTGCAGCTACCACTTCTGCAGGAAGGCTATTCCATGCATCCACTACTCTCTCAGTAAAGTAATACTTCCTGATATTACTTTTAAAGGGATTCTGTCATGAGATTTGAGGCCTATAACCTAAACATATGGCCAGGTCCCTACTAATACCCTGAATCCGAAACTGACCTTATTAAAGGGTTTCTACCACCACATTTTGACCTAATTAGCTGTCAGACACTAGCGATCTGCTAGTGTCTGCTGTACCTAACCATGCTATTGTAATTCCTTTCTCTGCAGCGGTTACCCTAAAAAACGTAGTTTTATTGGTATGCAAATGAGCCTCTAGGTGCTATGGGGGCGTCTTTTCAGCACCTAGAGGCTCCATCCACTCACCATTTCTGCCGCCCAGCGCCCTCCAGCCCGCCCCTCTCCTCTAGATTGACAGCCCACTCGCGCCTGCGCCGTGTGCTTCTGTATTCGGTGCAGGCGCAGTGACTGTTGGACTGCTCGCTGCGCCGTAATCGGCGCAGGCGCAGTGACGATGCCGGCGCAGGGAGACAGTCACTGTGCCTGCGCCGAGTACAGAAGCACACGGCGCAGGCGCGAGTAGGCTGTCAATCTAGAGAAGAGGGGCGGGCTGGAGCGCGCTGGGCAGCAGAAATGGTGAGTGGACGGAGTCTCTAGGTGCTGAAAAGACGCCCCATAGCACCTAGAGGCTCATTTGCATACCAATAAAACTACGTTTTTTAAGGTAACCGCTGCAGAGAAAGGAATTACAATAGCATGGTTAGGTAGAGCAGACACTAGCAGATCGCTAGTGTCTGACAGCTAATTAGTTCAAAATGTGGTGGTAGAAACCCTTTAAATGTGGCTGTGGCTCTATTAGCATATAAAACAGGTTTTTATAACCTGTCACTCACATACCAAATGTGTCCAAGGGGACGTCTCATCATGCAGGGTGCCCGACTAGAAATCGCCGCCCTCCCTTTCAGTAGAGCCGCTTACCTCACCTCATCGCCGCCTCCCTCACCTCAGCGCCGCCTCTGAAATCGTCCGCTCTCCTCAGCCAGATCCCGCGCGTGCGCACTAGGTATAACTATAAATAGATCAAAAGGGAGCCTCTGTAGAAAAGCAGCCTGTGCGCTCCGAACAGCTTTGCACCAGGCTCTAAGAGGTTGGATGGCTGCAATAGGGCGGTCAAGGCAGGTTTGAGCGAAGTGCGCCGGCGCATGCGCACTTTGCTCAACAAGGCCGCTGACAGGAGTCCGCACGGGCGCATCAGGTTATACCTAGTGCGCACGCGCGGGATCTGGCTGAGGAGAGCGGACGATTTCGGAGGCGGCGATGAGGGGAGGTGGGCGGCAATTTCTAGTCGGAAGGCGGCTGCAGCCGGGCACCCTGCATTATGAGACGTCCCCTTGGACACATTTGGAACATGAGTGACAGGTTATAAAAACCTGTTTATATGCCAATACAGCCACAGGCACATTTAATAAGGTCAGTTTCGGATTCAGGGTATTAGTAGGGACCTGGCCATATGTTTAGGTTATAGGCCTCAAATCTCATGACAGAATCCCTTTAAACCTTTGCCCCTCTAATTTAAAACTATGTCCTCTTGTTGAAGTTTTTCTTCTTTTGAATATTATCTCCTCTTTTACCTTGTTGATTCCCTTTATGTATTTAAAAGTTCCTATCATTTCCCCTCTGTCTCGTCTTTCTTCCAAGCTATACATGTTAAGGTCCTTTAATCTTTCCTGGTAAGTTTTATTCTGCAATCCATGTACTAGTTTAGTAGCTCTTCTCTGAACTCTCTCCAAAGTATCAATATCCTTCTGGAGATATGGTCTCCAGTACTGCGCACAATACTCCAAATGAGGTCTCACTAGTGCTCTGTAGAGCGGCATGAGCACCTCCCTGTTTCTACTGGTAATTCCTCTCTTTATACACCCAAGCATTCTGCTAGCACAGTGGTGGGCAAACTTTTTTGTCAACTGAGCCAAATATCGCCAAAACCACGATTGAAATTTCTTTCGAGAGCCACATTTTGAAAACCTAAAATATTGCGTCAACACTACCAGTGAGGACTATTAGGGCTCATGCACACGACCGTGTGCCCGCCGTTGCCATATTGCAGGCCGCATACGGCGGGTCAGCAATACACGGGCACTGGCCGTGTGCAGCCCGCATCAAGGACCCATTCACTTCAATGGGTCCAGGATCCGGGATATGAGTGCTACAGAGTTCTTCCGTGGTGCTTCTGGCTGTGCCTCCACACCGCAAAAAGGTAGTGCATGCACTACTTTTTTGCGGTGCGGAGGCACAGCCAGAAGCACCACGGAAGCACACTGTAGCACTCATATCCCGGATCCTGGACCCATTGAAGTGAATGGGTCCATGATGCGGGCTGCACACGGCCGTGTACAGCCCGCATCATGGACCCATTCACTTCAGCATGCGCTACTTTTTTGCGGTGCGGGCAGTCGGATGCGGATCGCGAACCCCATTCAAGTGAATGGGTCCGCGATCCTCATGCAGCTGCCCCATGGTCTGTGTCTGTGCATTACGGACCGCTATTTGCGGTCCGCAGCACAGGCACGGTACCCTTACATTCGTGGGCATGAGCCCAGAGTGTGTTTTTGAATACTTTTATATGTACTTTCTTTTATTTGGATCTTGATTATTATTTCATTTTATCTTTATCATTTTTTACTTTTATTAAACTTGTCTGCAGATGTGAATGTAATGTGGATGACGCACTTATGGGGGATATCTGTGGATGACGCACTTATGGGGGATATCTGTGGATGACACACTTATGGGGGATATCTGTGGATGACGCACTTATGGGGGATATCTGTGGATGAGATAAGATGCTATATATGTGCCCTCCAGAGATATCCCCCATAAGTGCCCTCCAGAGATATCCCCCATAAGTGCCCTCCACAGATATCCCCCATAAGTGCCCTCCACAGATATCCCCCATAAGTGCCCTCCACAGATATCCCCCATAAGTGCCCTCCACAGATATCCCCCATAAGTGCCCTCCACAGATATCCCCCATAAGTGCCCTCCACAGATATCCCCCATAAGTGCCCTCCAGTAAGTAAAGTAATGTATTAGTGGGGGGAAGGGAGGAGGCAGGGACACTTGCGGCGGGGCCGGAGCAGTGCACACACCGGGGGCAGCTCCTACCTTTCTGCTGCAGGACATTTCGCTCCTCCTGAGCGGCGGCCTCTCCACCACTCCTCACATGCCCGGTGTTCTGCCGAAAGTCCGCCGCTGCCCGCCCTTCTGCTGCTGTGCGGAGTGTGCGCAGCGTGACATCTCACCCTCCGTCATGCGCCTCCTGCCCCGCCTGCCTGCTTCATTCATAAAGTGGAAGGAGCAGACAGACGGGGCAGGAGGCGCATGACGGACATTTTGCAAGCAGCTTGAGCCTTGAGCGGCGCGATATGGCTGCGCGGCCGCCCACCTGCCAGCCTGAACCAAAGAGCCGCATTCAAGGATCAAAAGAGCCGCTTGTGGCTCGCGAGCCGCACTTTGCCGACCACTGTGCTAGCATTTCCTGCTGCTCTATGACATTGTCTGCTTACCATCAAGTCTTCTGAAATATTGACCCCTAAATCCCTTTCCTCAGATACTGAGGTTAGGACTGTATCACTGATTTTATATTCTGCTCTTGGGTTTTTACGCCCCAGGTGCATTATCTTGCACTTATCAACATTAAATTTTAGTTGCCAGATTTTTGACCATTCCTCTAGTTTTCCTAAATCCTTTTCCATTTGGTGTATCCCTCCAGAAACATCAACCCTGTTACAAATCTTTGTGTCATCAGCAAAAAGACACACCTTACCATCGAGGCCTTCTGTAAATTCGCTGATAAAGATAGTAAACAATATGGGTCCCAGAACAGATCCCTGAGGTACCCCACTGGTAACAAGACCATGGTCTAAATATACTCCATTGACTACAACCAGGGCCGGTGCTACCATAAGGCAGACCAAGCGGCTGCCTTAGAGCGCACCCTGGGGGAGGGCGGAAAAATGTGACATGGAGGGGGAGAAATGTGACATGGAGGGCTGATGTGACATAGGGGGGTGATTTGACATGGAGGGGGAGAAATGTGACATGGGAGGCTGATGGCTGACATGGGAGGCTGATGGCTGACATGGGGGCATGATGGCTTACGTGGGGGCATGATGGATGGGGGCTGATGGCTGACATGGGGGGCTAATGGCTGACATGGCGGCATGATGGCTGACATGGGGGGCTGATGGATGGGGGCTGATGTCTGACATGGGGGTCTGATCTGAGGTCTGATTAACATTGGGGGTCTGATTGGGGCTGTGAGCTGAGGTCTGATTAACATTGGGGGTCTGATTGCTGGTCTGACCTGAGGTGTAATGGAAAATATTTTTTTCTTATTATCTTCCTCTAAAACCTAGGTGTGTCTTAGAGGGCGGACAATACGCTCCTCAAACCAGCGATTGTCTGAAGCAGAGAGAAGATACCAGGACCACTCAGAGGAGAAGCCAACTGCTGCAGACGGGACCAGGGCCAGGTGAGCTGTGAGGGGGGGGGGGGGGGGGCAAAATGTAGCTTCGCTTGTGTTGGAAAAAATCCTTGCACCGGCCCTGGCTACAACCCTCTGTTGTCTGTTTCTCAGCCACTGCCTAATCCATTCAACAATATGGGAGTCCAAGCACAAAGACTGCAATTTATTGACAAGCCTTCTATGTGGGACAGTATCAAAAGCCTTACTAAAGTCTAGATAAGCTATGTCTACTGCACCTCCGCCATCTATTGTTTTAGTCACCCAATCAAAAAAATCAATAAGATTAGTTTGACATGATCTCCCTGAAGTAAACCCATGCTGTTTTTCATCTTTCAATCCATGGGATTTTAGATGTTCCACAATCCTCTCCTTAAGTATGGTTTTCATTAATTTCCCCACTATTGATGTCAGGCTTATTGGCCTATAGTTGCCCGATTCCTCCCTACTACCTTTCTTGTGAATGGACACAACATTTGCTAATTTCCAATCTTCTGGGACGACTCCTGTTACCAGTGATTGGTTAAATAAATCTGTTAATGGTTTTGCTAGTTCACCGCTAAGCTTTTTTAATAGCTTTGGGTGTATCCCATCAGGCCCCTGTGACTTATTTATATTAATTTTAGACAGCTGACTTAGAACCTCTTCCTCTGTAAAGACATATGCATCAAAAGATGCATTAGTCTTCCTTCCTAACTGAGGTCTTTTTCCTTCATTTTCCTTTGTAAAAACTGAACAGAAGTATTCATTGAGGCAGTCAGCTAGTTCTTTATCTTCTTCCATATACCTTCCTACTTTTGTTTTTAATTTGGTAATTCCTTGTTTTAGTTTCCTTTTTTCATTTATGTATCTGAAGAATGTCTTATCGCCTTTTTTCATTGACTGAGCTAATTTTTTTTCTGCCTGTGCTTTAGAAGCTCTTATAACTTGTATCAGCGTGGCAATACCACTTCTATGTCTCCTTGAGAAAACACTTAGGGCGATGATGGAAGAGGTTGTGGCACAGGAGGAGGAAGAGGGGTCATTTCAAAGGGTTTCAGGCCAGTAATTTAGAAGTGGCTCAGAGGCTGGGTTCCTGCACCAGCAGAGGCCAGGTACACATTTGGTCAGCCAGGGCACAGTTCATGAGGAGGAGGAACCATGTTCACTGCAGGGTGGCACCCAACGCAGCTTGTGGCCATCACTGGAGCATGGCTGGGGGGGTTCGCTGGTATCATATCCTGGAATAACCTGAAGTAATACCAGGTGTATATAATGTTGTTATGAGCAGTGGGACACTGCTCATAACAACATTACATACACCTGGAATTACTTCAGGTTAATCCAGGATATGATACCAGCGAACCTCTTGTCATTTTGTTTGTATATCTGCGATTACACAGGTGGAGCGCATGTGAGTTCCACCTGTTTACCATGTGGCCGACCTACTTCCGGTTTCCGGCCATACCTCGTCCTGCACACCTATACATGGTGTTTACACAATTGTGCTGCACAGGTGATTATTATTTGTATTTTATTCATTACCCCATATAAAGTGATGCCCCAGCAGTCACTCTCTACCCCTGAGGAAGCCGGACTGCTCCGGCGATACGCGTTGGGCGCTTTCTCACTTTTCCAGGTCCACTGCACCAGCTGTCCATGTAGGTTTGGCTCTTTCATTGTGACCCTATTCAGGTCTGTTTGTATTTCAGAGGTCTTACCTTATGTTACATTTGCTTTATGCTCTACATTTGATACTCTTATATGCTGGTTTTTATTGTATATGCCTATGGTGAGGCAATTCAGTGGACCTGTATGTGCTGGTTACATAATATTGATTGCATACCGCACTTTGTTCTAATTGTATACAATCTTTTAATGTGTCTGTTGGTGTGTTTAATAAACTTTATATATTTTTGATACTGACTTATTGTCGGATGTGCATTTATGGGGTGGTTCTTCTGACCCTCTCTTGGTTTCGGTTTCATTGTCTCATTTGAACAACATGGTGGAACAGTACCAGTGCACAAGCCTACACGTACTGACTGATGGTTTTGCTCCATTCAACTTCTGGGTCTCCAAATTGGGCACATGGCCTGAGCTTGCCCTTTATGCCTTGAAGGTGCTGGCCTGCTCTGCAGCCAGTGTATTATCTGAATGTGTATTTAGCACGGCAGGGGGCGTCATTACAGACAAACGCAGCTGCCTGTCCACAGCCAACGTGGACAAGCTCACGTTCATTAAAATGAGCCAGGCTTGGATCCCACAAGACTTGTCTGTACCTTGTGCAGAATAGACATGTATACAGGCCTTACCCAGCCATTGTTATACTACAGCGCAATTGCTCGTTGTTTTTTTTTTTATATTTCCCACTCTTTTGGGATGTACCTAAATAAATAAAAAAAAAAGTGTTGGCTACCTCGTCCTCCTCCACCGCCACTTCCACTTACACCGCTACGTCCACCGCCTCCTCAACCTCCTACTCCATATGGACCTCCAACTCATAAATCAAGATTTTTTATTTTTATTTGTACGTATTTTATTTTATGTCATTTCACTAATTTGTCTGTTACATATTCGGGTGAAATTAACCAATTTTTGGCAGTGATATACCACTACTATACCTAGTAGACAGGTAAACAAATGTCACTAATTTGTCTGTTACATATTCGGGTGAAATTCACTAATTTTTGGCTGTAATATACCACTGCTATACCTAGTAGACAGGTAAACAAATTTCGCTAATTTGTCTGTTACATTCTCGGGTGAAATGAACCAATTTTTGGCTCTAATATACCACTGCTCTACCTAGTAGACAGGTAAAAACATTTCACTAATTTGTCTGTTACATATTCGGGTGAAATTCACCAATTTTTGGCTGTGATACACCCCTGCCCTACCTAGTAGATAGGTTAATAAATTTCACTAATTTTTCTGTTACATTCTTGGGTGACATTTTACAATTTTTTGCTGTGAATAAACCCCTGCTCTGCATAGGTAACAGGGCCCGAAATTAAAAAAAAAAAATCATCTGTTCCATTGGTGGATGACATTAACCCATTTCTGGCGATGAAAAACCCCTGCTCTGCATAGGTGACAGGGACTTACATTTCTAAAATTCGTCTTTAATTAGCCCTTTCATTCATAGAAACTCAGAATGTGTCAATATACTGAATACTAGTCTGCCCAATATACTGAATACTATGAATAGCCCTTGGCCCTATCTTATATGAAGAATGGCTGCATGCCTATCCCATGCATGCCTATCCCATGCATTCGATCCTTCTGCTTCAATAACTTCTCCCACATTTCCGCTCAATCACATTGTAGCCATTAACCTGCCTTGGATGTGGTCTTTCTTTCTCACGCTCCCTCTCCGGCATGGAACCCTGATTCGCCAATAACCGTGATCAACATGGTAGGCGCAGAAAAGAACATCAAAAGTTGATAGAAAAAATCATTGTCAGGTGACATTTTACCAATTTTGCCTGATAGAAACCCCTGCTCTGCATAGGTGACAGGGAATTAAATTTCAAAAATTCTTCTTTAATTGATGCGTGCCACCTCCTTTCATTCAATGCTTAAACTTTAACAAGTTGTCCCACATTTGCGTTTCAATAGTTTGTCCCACATTTCCGCTCTATCGTATTTAATTTGAAACAATTACCCTCCCTTGGATGGGGTCTCCCTTTCTCATGCTCCCTCTCCGGTGTGGCACCCTGATTTGCCGATAACCGTGATCAACATGATAGGCGCAGAAAAGAACATCGAAAGTTGATAGAGAAGATATCCAAATGGATGGAGGACGTCACGGGGGCACCTCTGCATAGGTGACAGGGACATAAATTTCAAAAATTCGTCTGTTACATTGTCAGGTGACATTTTACCAATTTTGACGGATAGAAACCGCTGCTCTGCATAGGTGACAGGGACTTAAAGGGGTTATCCCACCTCCTCCTTACCATGCCGTTGCTGCTCTCTCCTGTACAAGAAACTGCTCACTTGGTGGGCGTTTACATTTCTATTGATTGACTGCTGACTCTGCCTCCTTCCTTTGCGTGCGCGCTCCCGTGTTAGCCGGAAATCATTCAAGCTGCCGCAGCTACAATTCTTATCTCCCATCCCCTCCCTAGAACTAGATAACAATGGTAAGTATTTCATATATGTTTGTCTGTTCTGTAGACTCAATCCTGTGTAGAGGTACGGCGTGTTTGCTATATTGAATGTCATGCCGCATGACATTCAACATAGCAAACACGCCGTAACCAGTGGTGTATATACAGTATTCACATTTGCGACCGTGCCCGGAACTCATGGTGGACCGGCCGCCTGTTGAACCCCCCCCCCCCCCCCGCATCATGATCATGCTGCTGCCAAAATGCCAGTGCCCAGCATTCAGTTTTTGAAAAATCTCCCTCATGCTTCTCCTGCCCCGTAAGCCTGCTCCACCTACTTTATGAATGAAGCAGGCAGGCAGGCAGGGCAGGAGGCGCATGATGGAGGTAGCTCAGTGATAGATGCCGGCTCGTGGAGTAGTTTATTATGTCCAATGTATCCGCTGCGCTGCCCTGACACCCACTGCCTCGTTCTCTGTTTCGCATCATAAGCGGTGTTGTACTTATGTGGGCTCTGTGGAGGGTACTTATGGTGGGTGTTTGGAGGGCACTGATGGGGGGGTGTTTGTAGGGCACTTCTGGTGACTTTGTGGAGGGCACTTATGGATCCTCTGTGGGGGGGGGGCACTGTTATGGGGATATCTGTGGAGGGCACTTATGGGGATATCTGTGGAGGGCACTTATGGGGATATCGGTGGAGGGCACTTATGGGGATATCGGTGGAGGTCACTTATGGGGGCTCTGTGGAGGGCCCTGTTATGGGGGCTCTGTGGAGGGCACTTATGGGTGCTCTGTGGAGGGCACTTATGGGGATATCTGTGGAGGACACTGTTATGGGGGCTCTGTGGAGGGCACTTATGGGGATATCTGTGGAGGGCACTTATTGGGGCTCTGTGGAGGGCACTTATGGGGATATCTGTGGAGGGCACTTATTGGGGCTCTGTGGAGGGCACTTATGGGGATATCTGTGGAGGGCACTTATGCGGAAACCCCACACCCTCCCTCTATTGTAATAATAGGTTGGTGGCAGTGTGCACAATCCCCTGCCACCCCTTCCTCCCTCTATTGTAATAATTCTTTGGTGGCACAGTGTGCGCACCCCCCAGAATCCCCCCCCCCTTCCTCCCTTTATAGTAAGAATATTTTTTTAATGGACAGGATACACGGATCACGGTCTCGGCTGCAAAACGGTGCATTTTCCTTTTTTTCAACGGAGCCATTGAAAGTCAATGGGTCAAAGAAAAAAAAAGGAAAACGTCACAACGGACACGGATGCACATAACGGTCGTGTGCATGAGGCCATAGGGTGATATTGCTTGCAATATATTATTTAAAAACATATATTTTTATATTATTGTTTTATTGTCATACATTTAGTTTGAATTAGCTATAACCTTTGTTCTTCTGATTCCAAGGCAACTAGTAAAGATTACAGAGAGGTGATCTCAGATTCTGAATTAGATGTACTGGAAAATACTATGTCATCAATGCAGGTAATTCTAATTTTATTATATTTATTCTATCTGTATGTCTGTCTTTTAGAATCTATATTTTTTAATAAATCAATTGATAATCACAGAATAGCTTTTTTTTGCATGTTGTGAGATGATCACAGACATATCAGCATCTTTACTCATGTATTCTGACGCAGTGTATAATTTCTGAAATTTTTTGAAAAGAGCTTCTCCATTGCAAACATGTTTTATTTACTGCCATCGAAGCTCAATGACATCTCACGCTATGGTAGTCAGAGTCTCCACCCCTACATTCATTGTTGATATCACCGGCACCCTGACGTAGTGTATAATGCAGCCCAAGGCTCAAACCATATGCATGAATTTATTTTAAAACCATTTAATTTTGTTTATGGGAAGTCAGCAATCCCACTCCTAGTGTGAAGTATTGTCATAGCATTGCGGGCGATATGCAGGAAATTCAACAACTGTAAGAAATAATCAATTTTGAAGAATACAATTTCATTACTAAATTATCTACTTATCCTCTCCACAGTCATACTATTTAGATTAAACTGCCTTGTTAAATAGGGCTGCACGATATAGGAATTTGGTGCGATTGCCATTATGGCCCTAAAAATTGCAATAAACATATGCCGTTTGATATTTTAAAGGGAATCGTGCTAGAGGTATATTTGCTTGATTTTTCACATAGGACCCGCTGACTCGGATGGGTATAACATAGTTATGGGGTATCTGTGGAGGACGGTGTATTGTGGTAGATCTGTGGATGACGCTGTGTTGTGGGGGATCTGTGGAGCATATGTTTATGTGGGGGATCTGTGGATAGCACTGTTATAGGGGATATGTGTTATGACACATAGGGCCATGAGTGCGGCCAGCGTAAGACACACCTATAGCATCTTATGCTGGTCCCCCTCATGGACCTATGTGTCCCCTCATGTGTCCTAAACTGTGCAAATCACTGGCTTTGTGTGTAAAGTATTCTACTACTGTGTGAAACTAGCTCAATCCTATTGATAACATGGCCAGCCTCTGTACTCACTTTGACAGTACTATGAATGCAGGGCAGCGAGCATGCCGGCCGGCCGGCGCATGACTGACGTCACTTATAAACGCTACTCCCACTTCGGGAATCAGGAGATTTACTAAGTGACGTCAGTCACGCACTGGCCGTCCTGTTCGCTGCCCTGCATTCATAGTACCGTGAAAGTGAGTACAGAGGCTGGCCATGTTATTAATAGGATAGAGCTTGTTTCACACATTAGTAAAATACTTTACACACAAAGCAAGTTATGTGCGCGTGGTCACTTGATATATAACCGCAACATTTTCAGGTCGGCCAAATCACCATATTATATTTTGCGATTATTGTGATTCGATTCCTTTTTTGATATATCGTGCAGCCCTAATGGTCACGTCGATTGTGGATGGCATGTTTGCTTTACATACTATAATTCACATCATGAATTGAGAAAATGTAAAAAACAAAGTAAATGATTGAATTGTTTGATTATTCTAAAATTATTTTGGTCATATATAATAGCTATGATTGCATTGTCCACAAACAAACTTCTTCAGCCTTTTTAATGCAAATAATATGAGTAACTTTTAAAAAAAAAAAAAATTCTATGCAAATTTATATTAGATATCTTTTTTATGTAAAGCTTTTACTATTTTTTTTTATTACAAATTTAGATATCTGAAATTGACGAAAGTTGGCTCAATGAAAGTTTTGAACATGAAACAATTGAGGAAGATGAGGTATTGAACTCGATCGAACTGATGTTTTATCAACTGTAAAAAAAAAAAAAAATTGTTACCACTTTCAAAAACTTAGCTATTTGGATTGGTTGCTTTACCTGTCACTTTGTCCCGGAATTAAAATAACGACGGACAAAGCTACTTAAAAATGTTTATGCCTAAGAGTCGGCCCTGTTGGGTTCTTCTCCTCTAATGAAATTAAAACTAGAAGTTTCTTCATAAGAAAAATTAAAAATATTCATGTAAAAAATAATATGAGCAAATTCATCAGTCCCGTGTTGTTTTGGGGTAGTTTTTTTTAAATTTTTCTAACCTCCTTTGAACCTTTCTATAATGGCCGAAATTCCCTATGTTCGGCAGAAATAAAATAAAAATATCCTGTATACGATATATTTTTTTGGTTTCATAAAATAACCATTTTTTATTTTAATCCTTACCTTATTTTTATTTTTTTATTTTTTTAGGAAATGAAAAGTCTATTAGAGCGCCTAAGGAAAAAAAATAGAGCTGCAAACCCAAGTGAAGACTATTGCTTTCAGACTGACCCATTATGGTCACCAGAAGAGGATAGTTCAATTGAAGAGCCAGACCCAGAAAATAGACTAAAACAATTGCACTGGTGTAACTGTGGACAGTGCCAAATCTTGACATCAGTAAATGATTGTTTATGTTGCACTGAGATCTATGCCTTGGAAAGCCTATTAACCCCGGTAATTACTTGTATCTGTAAACATCCAACGTTTACTGAAGTTTGTCAAGACAGTGATCAACTAATTGGTCTAATTACATCGATGCAAATTACCACTGGTCGGACAATGGACTCCAAAAACCCTCGGTGAGTCTACTTAGATTTCTATATGACCATAAAGTAAATTTGGAGCTACTGCAACTTGAAGGTACTTGTATTTAGTATAAATCCTATAATTATATTAGATGTGGTTACTTTTAAAACCTGTTACATTAGATATTGCTTGAGGGAGATATCACTTCAACAAAATAATCCCATTAAAGAAGATAATCTCGTGGATGTCAGACAATAAAGCAATAATTTTTTTTTTTTTCTTTTTAGATGTCTTCGTTTGGCTGCTTATCGAGCATTTACTATGTGGGTACATGGCCCGCTGGGTAAACATAACCGGAGACCAATTCCAACGTGTGCAGTTCTAAAAATCAGAGCTCTTTTTCCTGATCAAAATGGTTGTTACACGGGTTTTCACTATTACCAAGACGTTCCACTTACCCAATCTGATTTGGATTTTAACTTTTAATGCTATTTAATTTTGTTTTAGTTTCAAAGTTGTCTTCCATAGTTTTAGAACAAAAAACTTCTGATTCTCGAAAAAATGGTTCTATAAATTCATCCAATTACCTTTGATATGAAGACACAAGTAAACAATTAATCTATTATGATTGTCCATAAAATCTCCTTTCCCGGATTGATTATTTGTTATTTCCACAAATATATACTGTATGTATCCTGGCGTTACGACCACCCTTTAATAACATATTAGAGGAGTTTATTTTACAATACAGGACTAAGCACTACCCTAATGGCACTTCAGCATTCACGTCCCCAAGCAGGTAAGTTAGTTATTCTACAGTGTGCAAGGATCATCTCAGTTGATCCATCGTGTAGGGTTGTCCTAGCCAAGGAAAATATTTGTATATAATGAAATTTTAAAGGGGTAATCCAATCTTAGACAATGGTGGCATATCGCAAGAATATGCCCACATTGTCAGATAGGTGCGGGTCCCACCTCTGGGACCCGCACCTACAACGATAACGGAGTCAGGAATAGTTGTGGCTGGAGGACACCGGGTTTCAAAGGGTCCGAACACTACGAGGCACAGCTCTCCGCCTCTCCCATTGAAGTGAATGGGAGTTCACCGCACAAACGCGGGCAACGCTCCCAAACATTTCTATTGGCCCAACGGAAAAAATAGCTAAGCCAGCGATCGGCTATTTTAGGCGACTACATATAATTGAACGGAGGGCGGCTGCACATGCGCAGTGCACCCTACTCCACTTTCTCTGCTCTGTTCTCCTTGTAGGTGTGGGTCCCAGCGGTGGACTATAAGACAATGGGGGCATATCCTTGCGATATGCCCCCATTCTCTAAGATGGGATAACCCGTTTAAAATTAATCTGAATAACTACAAAAGGACAATCAAAGTATATTAAAAATTACTTATACTGGATATAATCCAATGGCTGAATTTATACAACTATTTTTCTCAATCCTAAACTAATGTTTGCTATCAATAAAAAGTTTATCCATATATGTACAAATTACATTATATTATAATATCTCAAAATTGAGATATTATATGGTTTGATTCATGATTGAGTGAACTTACAATTTCGCAATAAAATTAAAAAAAAATCAAAATCTTGACTTATTTTTTGACTTTAAAAAATAATATTGCACACGATGTTTACACACTATGTTTTCCCCAAAAATTTTTTTATTTTAACATAAACAATTGGTTCAATTGTACAAATTTTGAAGAAGAAACACGACCATTCAACTATACAAAAAATAAAAAATTTTATAGATAAAATCAGTAACAGTGTCCTAATAATTATAGATATTTTTTTTTAGAGTGACGTATATTGTACAATCAGATAATAAGGTATATTTCACTTTGAAAACTTATCAAACATCTTTTTTTCTTTTAACGAAAAAAAAAAGGGAAATAGTAATGCAACCAACTAAGAACGTAGGCATACAATTCTTTCTTCAAATTCAAATTATGCCTCATGTGGCCACTTTTTATAAAAAACTTTAGTGTGGTCAAAACTGGCTATTATGGTTATTTTTTAAGTTTAGAGTTATAATTTTAGAAAAAAAGGAACACACCTTAGTCTTGGTCTTTATACCAACAGTAGTATGATTTTTCATATGGGTGTCCATTTTAATTATGTAAAAGGCTAATATACAAATGTCAAACCACTGTACATGCTCACTGATAATATTAACGCAACATTGAGTATGTAGACTAAGGTTCCATGAACTATTACCCGTTACTTATTTCCAAATCTCGATAAATATTTGTCTATAATTTCCTGAGATGGTGGTTTTGGAATTGGGGCAATATTTTTTGGTAATGAGGTTCGTGCGGACTCCCAATCACTCTCAATTCTGTTTTCAGCATAAAGAAATATGTCACGTAGAATTTCTTTCAGGAATTCGTTACAACGCTGTTCATATAGTATTTTGACCACCCAGGCCTTACGGGCTTTTGAATATTCTATTCGAAAACGCCTTTGGCTTGATTCTTCAGTGTCACTTTCAAATCTTCTCAAAGCCACTTGAACTCTTTCTATGTTTCTATTATGGTCTAGAACAGCCAAAGTTGTCCGTGCCACCATACCATCATAGTAAAAATGAACTCGCTTTGGTCTGTATTTCAGGGCACTTGAATGGAACACTTCTAAGTCGCCGGTGTGGCAGAAGAAAGATAAATGTCCCAAGTCACGTTGAAGTGATGGGTTTTCAATAACAGCTTTTATTTTAGCAAATGCAGCGGAATCTTCCGTTAACCATTTAGTGTGTGGAAGTCCTGGTGGATGATGGCATTTACAGTATTGCCCATCTGAATCCCATTCGTGCACATTCAAAACATGACGAGTAATGGAATTCCATCTTGCCAATAAATTTGAAGCGTCCTCATTACAATTTCTGGCACACCACCAAAGATGGTTTTTTATAGATTGAATCCAGGGAGAAATCTTTTCACAATTTTTGAATTTTGAGACAGCCAGTAGTTTTTGACCAACCGATTTGGCCATATGCCACACATCGAATTGGTGCTTGATGTTCGGATAGTCCTCCCTTACAATTTTTCGAATTCCAACATGTCTGTCTGTAGTTAGTATTCTTACTTTAACATGAGAAGCCAGTATTCTTTCCAATGTCTTTTTGAAAGCTATTTTCTCCAAGCTCACTGAATTATTTGGGGGTACAATTTGTTCAACAGTAAAATCAACTATTTTACTTGACTCAGTGTCCAACATGGTGTAAACGCAGTATTTGGCAGAAAAGCCAGGGCTATCTGATTGCCCATCACCTGCAAGGCACACCGCTCGTTGTCCAATAGCTGTGATAATATTATTTTTTTCTTGTTTCCAATGATAATCAACCATAGGGAATATATATCTTCTTTGGTGCCTATAATGGGTGGATTTGGATATAGAATAGATGTTCATAACATCAAAAAATGATTTAATCTTTAAAAAATGGTTTCCACTCAGCAAAATACCGCTTGAAATCAATAAGTTTCCTGCTGGAACTCGATTAACTAGGGGCTGGCTATTCCAAAGGTGTTTGTGGTGACCCTTTGTGCATTTTACATCCACATTAATAGCAGAACCATTTTGTCTAACCATAATATGCGTTATTTCATGACCACATGTCTTACGGTACTGGCATGGAATCATACCAATTAGTTTTTTAAGACAACTATAAAAAACTAAAAATTTAGGCTCTTGTGAATGGTTATCTGAGTCAGATGATATGTTATCCATGTTGTCCATCCAGGAATTTGTATTCCAAAATTCTGTATCTTCGTCATCACTGGTGTCAGAAAGGTAACTTAGAATTTCGTCTTCTTCAATGTCCGAATCCTCCATTGGTATATCAAAGTACTCTTGATTTGTTTCAATTGACTCTTTTTCAACCGGTTGCACTACTCCTTCCATCCAATCCAGTTTTTTAACAACTGAAGATGGTGCTTTCTGACCTTGTAAACTATTATCATAGGGCGTGCATACCGGTGTGCAGCATACACTCATTGGGGTAGAGGTAAAAACTGGTTCTTCTGGTCTTAGTATAGACCTAGGAAGAGGAGATGTATGTGGAATGTCAAAACGTGAATAATTTTGATCTGTATTTGATATTGACACAGTATGAAAACCAATCCTTTGTTCGCCGTGTGATATTGAATCAACATTTTCCATAGAAGATAATGCACTTTTATCTAAACAATTATTGTTAGCAATGTACTTCTGGTAAAGATCCTCGCCTGATGGTAAACTTTCAACTGTTTCAATTTCTTCAAGAGTAACTTTTTTTCTAAGTCTCTCTTTCTTTGGTAAATCATGCGAGTCTGTCAATAGCTTGCAAGTTGTCCCGCGATTTATTTTTTTTCCTTTACATGTTTGAGTTCCAATATTTTTCTTTTGTATTAGTGATGAGTCAATAACAAATACATTTTTGTCCTCGTACCAGTGTAGGTCAGTGTTTGTAGAACTATCTTTTGTTTTGATGTTGACGCATTCATTATTTACTGCAGTGGTTATAGGACTAGAAAATATGGGTAGATATACAGTTTCACCAATCGATAATCCGGATAACACTATGTTACTGTTTATTGTTGATCTATTAGGATCCATGTCGACTCTCTCTGTTTGGGTTACTCGTTTTCTTTTTCGTGGCCTGTTTTCAGTAGTGTTTTCTTGTTTTTCAAAGGTGGTTTCATGTGATACCCCTATTGTATTTTCCGGTGTCATCGTCTTTAGGTCATGAAAAATAGTTGGTAGAGCATGTGGAAATAGTATTTTTCTTGAACCGCCATCCTGATATGCAAAATAATCAAAGTGACGGGAACATAGTCTATAGCGGTCGGTCTGTTTTCCAAGAAATATTTTTTCGACCCAGTCTTCCAAATCTTTAAAATATTGGGGCGCTTGTAATAGCCAACAGCGAATTAAATCTTTGTTTTTTGGGAAAACATGCATAATAATATTTTGGTTTTTTTCTTTTCCATGTATTACCACAACCAGGGATGATGCAGGATGGCATGGCTTGAGATGGAAATACACTATCAAATGAAATAGAAAAATTATTATTGACCGTGCAACTGGTGATAGAGGCCAAAAACTTCAATTGTATTATTTTAGATATTCATTTGTTTAAAAGGGCAATGGTTAGAACATCATAAAGTGTTAAATAAAAGTTATCTAATACATAGTTACATGGTTTATAAGACAGAAAAAAAAAAAATTTCCATCCGGTTTACATACAGTTAGCCGGCAAACTGATCATGACGAATGAAAAAAACCTACTGTGAGGTTGCCAATTATCAACACTTTATGAGAGAAAATTCATTCCTGACTCCAATCAAGAAATTCATAATCAATCGCTGGATCAACGACCCCTCTCTAGTAGCTATAGCCTGTAATATTATTACACTACGGAAATACATCCAGACACACAGACGTGAAGTGTTTTATTGCACTCACCATCACCACCTTATCAGGCATATAGCTCCATAGTCTAAGGGCGGGTTCACACGAACGTGTGTGACCCGTGCCTGTGCAGCGGCCCGCAAATAGCGGGCCGTAATGCACGATCGCCGGCCGTAGGTCAGCCGCATCGGATCGTGGACCCATTCACTTTAATGCCTCCTAATGCCTTTAATGGACGTTCCGCGATTCCGGATTAGCGGACCCATTGAAGTGAATAGGTCCACATCCGTGATGCGGAATTCACACGGAACTGTGGACGTGTTTTGTGGCCCGCGATTTGCACGCCTCAATACGGCCAAAGATCACACACGTTCGTGTGAACTTAGCCTAACTGCTCTTACCGTAAAGACTTTAATAAAAACGGGCCGGCTACAGCAGTGCTGTACCTGAACCAACATACCCCTCAACTAACAACTGTTCAAACTTGTTGTGGTGGGTCAGATCAGGGCTAGCCTCCCTGGTACTATTCCCTCTACCCCGCTTTTTAAATGTGATACACCTTGCGAACTCACTCTCCTGATGAGTGGCGGATTATAATCGGGGCGTTTGTGTCGGTAGCCTTGGGCCCGGCATCCCTGGGGGTCCCAACGCAGACCGGAATGCACACATACTATGAAGCAACAATGGAAAATGCCGCACTCTTCCACAGGAAGCCAGGAGCCCGGACCTCACCCTGAACCTTGGGCGCACAACGGATCCCAAAATAAAGAAAGATGGTCAAGCTTCACTGAAAAATTATTGAGGCTTTATTCAATACCGTGCAGATAAAAACCAACATACAGCAATGCAGAAAATCAACCGTTTGTGGATCACTGTAGATGCAGATCCTTAGTCATGATTTGCACAACCGCATCTACATTGATCCAAAACCGGTCGATTTTCTGCATTGCTGTATGTTGGTTTTTATCTGCACGGGATTGTATAAAGCCTCAAGTATTTTTCAGTGAAGCTGGACCATTTTTATTTATTTTGGAATGCACTCATACTGTGTTAGGGCACGGGAGTGAATAGTTTCTTGCCACGCACCCGATCAGCGAAATATGATTCAGCCCTAGTAGGCCGGAGGCCTACCTATGCAGTAATGAAATCACGGCGCTGGCTTGCTTGATAACGTCATTGCGCGACTGTTCCTTGAGGAACGCAGGACAATGAAGAATGTGCGCCTGCCTCACCATGCTGAACACAGGTAAGTATTATCTTTAAAAAAATAATTGTTTCTTTGTGTGCCAACTTTGGGGGGGGGGGGCAGGAGAAGTACACGGGGCAGTGTGGTAGCAAATAAGGTGAGGGGAGAGGGCAGATTAATAAATGGGGTCAAATCACTTGATGTGGGGCAGATTATTACAGGGGGCCAAATGACTCCAGTTTGTTGAAAAATTCTTCATGGTGGCCAATGTGATGTCAAATTACTTCATGGGTGCAGTGTGGGGGCAAATTATATTGTGGGAGTGCATTGTGTTTGCAAATTTTTTCTTTTGGCAGTATGGGGGAAAATTATTATAGGGTGCATTGTGAAGACGTTTCCATTAGGGATCATAATTTTTGGTGACACTATACAGGCATTATTACAAGAAGCACAATATATGGTGTTATTATTACTGTGTGCACTCTAAGGGAAATTATAACTGCTGTAGACAGGGACCTTTGTAATAATTTTTAGAACTGGTGTAAAGTAGAACATAAAGTAGAACAGGTTAATTAGCCCATGTCAATCAATCATATACCACCCTTCATTTTTGACTGCTTCTTTGCTAAATGAATGATGGGATCTAATTGGTTTGTATGGGCAACTAAGCCAGTTGTACTTTGCACCAGTTTGATAAATGAACACAATTATGTGAAATATAATATAATAGTATAACAAACTCTGGAGAAATTTGATGCGGATGAAAGAAAATGAGGAGAAGAGGATAGATAATATCTACATGACATTAGATGTCACTTGAGGTAAGACGTATGTGGTGCTGAATTATTCTTCATGTAGTGCGGACAAATTTTTTAATTTGTAGAGGTCACCACCAGTCCTATGTAAAAGCACATATAACAGTGCTAACCTTCTGTGTCTAGATAATGTAGTAGATGTTTTCTGCAGTCATAGTTAAAAAGTCAAATAACAAAATAATTCAATGTGTTATGTGGACTGTTACATAGGACTGCAGGTAACAACTATACTCAGAGAGTTAGGAGATTAGTGGGTGTCTGACTCCTTGCACCACCGACAATCAGCTGTTTGAGGAGACAGCGATGGCCCAGTGAGCGCCGCAGCCTCTTTGCTCATCGCTGTGCATTTGATAGCACTGTGCTTAGTATTACAGATCAGAATAAATCACTCTGATGGTACTGTGCCGCAGCCATGCTACGTGAACCAGGAATATGATGTCATATGGCCTGGGAAGAGACTTTGGCGCTCACGAAGCAACGCAGCGTCTTCATAGGGATAAAAAAGAAAAGAAAATTGATGGAGGGGCCTGTGTGTGGTAGACAGCCGCTACTACCCTCCCTTACATGTACCCCATACAGTGCTTGCTCAAGTGAGCAGCTTATATATCTATTTTTTTTTTAACGCCTCTCAGTGAGGAAACGCGTCCATTTAGATACTCTACTGGCGATTTGAAAACAACTATTTCCTCACATTTTAAAATAATATATGCCCCCTCGAACAGCTGTTCAAGAACTGCATACATTAGACAAGCTGTGCAATGGACGGTGTTGTCAATAATCGAACACATACATGCAAATAGCAGTCCCCAATTCATGGATGGAAACAACAATGTCTATGTGAATGTAGCCTAAGGATATTGGATCAAGATGACATTTGTCAAGTTTAGTTTCACCAGACTGCAAGATGTGTCATGCAACACTTATGTAATACATAATTATCCGATACTAATTGGTAGGTTCACTCGTTATTATATCATGAGCTGGTAAAGAAACTTGATAGTCGCACAGTAATCGTACTTACAACGTTTTTTTACAATTATTGTGAAGTAATTGCAGCATGTTAAAAAATCACATTGCAATAACATTCCAAGAAAATTCAATTTATGTGGCCTGTAGTTCTATCAGGATATATCAAAGTGCAACACAACATTCACAGACCTTTGATTATATGACAAGAAAGACTTATTGCTGTGTTGTTATTGCCTTGTCGTTTTTTGAAGAAATATTTTCTATGAATACTATATTTTTTATGGTATGTATTCATAAAAAATATACCTATTATGGATGCACATAAATACATTTTTTCGAAATTATATTTCAATTATTATTATTTCCTTTCATTACTTACAGGTGAATTTATAAGGACAAAAACATAAATGCTTTGGAAGATAATTTGCCCCTGAATCTGTTTCCTTTCACTGGAATTGATTTATCTGCGCTCTTCTATCCTAGCCTGCTTCCTTGTCATATGACAAGTTCATCTACCATCCATAACCTGTACTGAAAAGCGCAGGAGACGTCGCGCGTGCGCAACAGTGAATTTGCAGATAAGAAAAAAAAATACACCACGGACGAAAATAATCCATCGCGCATGCGCGAAAATGCGCAAGCCCGTGAGTTAGGTCGGGCTGCGTAGGAAAAAAAGAGGAGGATGGCGCGCAAGCGCGACCTTTTCTTCCGTGTAGCTGGGGTGGCCGTAACTACTGACAACCGGCAGTAAACAAAGCGAAACATGAATGTGAAATATAGAACAAGGGAGGAGGAATCGCTAATAACATCGATTGGGTAAGTTGTTGATGGTGTCAAAAGCAACACAATTAGGCATACTTGAAAACATGGGATAACCCCTTTAAATTTCTAAAATTAGTCTTTAATTGGCCCTTTCATTCAATCCTTCTGCTTTAATAACTTGTCCCATATTTCCGCTCCATCACATTGCAGCCATTGACCTCCCTTGGATGTGGTCTCCCTTTCTCACGCTCCCTCTCCAGCGTGGAACCCTGATTCGCCGATAACCGTGATCAACATGGTAGGCACAGAAAAGAACATTGAAAGTTGATAGAGAAGATATCCAAATGGATCGTGAACATCACGGGGACGAACGACATGGTGGGGCAGTATGTGTGCACACGCCTACACGTACTGACAGATGGGTCTCCCCCCTTTAACTTCTGGGTCTCCAAATTGGGCACATGGCCTGAGCTTGCCCAGTGTATTGTCTGAACGTTTGTTTAGCACGACTGAAGGGGTTATCACAGGTTCTATTTCCCAATGTTTTGGGGTGTACCCTAATTTAAACAAAAAAATAAAAAATTAAAACCAAAAAACATTGTAGGCTACCTAATCCACCGCTACATCCACCTACACCGCCACATCCACTGCCTCCTCAACCTCCTACTCCATATGGACCTCGACCTCCTAGATCAGTGATGGCTAACCTTGGCACTCCAGCTGTGGTGAAACTACGACTCCCAGCATGCTCCATTTATTTCTATAGAGTTCTGAGAGCAGCCAAGCAAGCGGGGCTTCTTGGAAGTTGTAGTTTTACCACAGCTGGAGTGCCAAGGTTAGCCATCACTGTCCTAGATCAAGATTACTATTTTTTATTTCTTTGTATTTTATGTTATTTTAAGTAATTTCCCTATCCACATTTGTTTGCAGAGCACTTGCCATGCTCTTAACCTCTTAAGGACATAGGGCGTACAGGTACGCCCTTGTGCCCTGGTACTTAAGGACACAGGGCGTACATGTACGCCCTGTGTATTTTCGATCACTGCCGTGCGGCTGGCAGTGATCGGAACCCGGTGCCTGCTCAAATCATTGAGCAGGCACCTAGGCTAAATGCGCGGGGGGGTCCCGTGACCCCCCCATGTCGGCGATCGCGGCAAACCGCAGGTCAATTCAGACCTGCGGTTTGCTGCGATTTCTGCAGTTTCTGGTCGGATCAGAAACTTTATATGCCTAAAAAAAGTTTTATTCACCCCCCCCTGCACCCCCGAATGATTTTTATGGTGGCGGGAGGTGCAGGGGGAGGGTTGCGGGCGGTGTGGGCAGCGGGCGGTGCGGCAGGCGGGATCGCGATCCCCCGCCCGCCTCCCCTTGAAAATTCATTGGTGTTCAGTGGGTATACCAGGGTGCCAGCACATAATTAGTATCGGATAATTATGTATTACATAAGTGTTGCATGACACATCTTGCAGTCTGGTGAAACTAAACTTGACAAATGTCATCTTGATCCAATATCCTTAGGCTACATTCACATAGACATTGTTGTTTCCATCCATGAATTGGGGACTGCTATTTGCATGTATGTGTTCGATTATTGACAACACCGTCCATTGCACAGCTTGTCTAATAAAAAATAAAATATCATTCCCAAAACAATTCAAACATGAAGTAGACATATGGGGAATGTAAAGTCATCACAATTTTTGGGGGTATTACTATGTATTACAGAAGTAGAGAAACTGAAACTTTGAAATTTGCAAATTTTTCCAAATTTTTGTTAAATTAGGTATTTTTTGTTGCAAAAAAAAATATTTTTTTGACTCCATTTTACCAGTGTCATGAAGTACAATATGTGACGAAAAAACAATCTCAGAACGGCCTGGATAAGTCAAAGCGTTTTAAAGTTATCAGCACTTAAAGGGACTCTGGTCAGATTTTCAAAAAATGGCCTGGTCCTAAGGTGTAAAAAGGCTGTGTCCTTAAGGGGTTAACCACATTTTGCTACCATTTTCAGCCCTCTAGCCCTTTCCATGACTTTTTTAGAGTCATTTTAGTGTTCAAAAGTTCGGGTCCCCATTGACTTCAATAGGGCTCGGGGTCCAGTTCGGGTACCGAACTCTAACTTTTTTGTGAAGTTTGGCCAAACCCGTCGAACCCGAACATCCAGGTTTCCGCTCAACTCTACTCGTGTTATTTTTATAGAGCAGATTCTTACGGACGTGGCAATACCTAATATGTCTACTTATTTAAATTTATTTAGGTTTTACACTATAATATTCTTTTTTAAACAAAAAAAATAACATTTTAGTATCTCCATAGTCAGTATTTTTTAAGTTTTTAGCCGATTGTCTTAGGTAGGGGCTCATTTTGTTGCGTGATGAGAGGACCGTTTTATTGGCACTATTTTGGGGTGCATATGACTTTTTGATCGCTTGCTTTTTTTTACACCGTTTTTATTTTATTTTTTGGACTGTGTTCATCTGAGGGGTTAGATCATGTGGTATTTTTGTAGTTCAGGTTTTTACGGACGCGGCGATACCAAATACGTATACTTTTTTATTTATTTTAGTTTTACAAAATAATATAATTTTTGAAAAAAAAGTTTTTTTTGTTTTAGTGTCTCCAAAGTCTGAGAGCCATAGTTTTTTTTTTTCTGGGCGATTGTCTGTGGCAAAATAGAATTTAAATTGGGGAAGGGGATTATAAATTTAGTACTCCATGGAAGTGTGGTACTCCCTGAAGCAACCGTCAATGCAGAGGCCCGGATAATCGGGACAAGTGTCACACTGAGTGGTGGTGTTCTTCCGTATCCCCCTCCTGTGACACACTCTGCACTTTTTTTGGTACCGCCCCTTCTTTTCAGTATGGGGGACCACACCTGAAAAGTGTTGGCCAGGGACGATCCCGGCGCCTCCAGTTCCCGAGGTACTCCGGCCTGCTCTTTCCCGGTCAGAAAAGATCAGGGCCTTGAGGCTTGCCTCATAGAACTGGAGGAATTTCCCTGTGTTGCCAGTGCTCCGGGACAGCACAAAAAAGTTGTACAAGGCAACCTGTACCAAGTAGACCGCAACATTTTTGTACAATGCCCGGGTTTTGCGCATGGCATTATATGGCTTGAGGACTTGATCAGAGAGATCAACACCTCCCATATACCGATTGTAGTCCACAATACAATCGGGCTTGAGGACCGTTGCCGCGGTACCTCGTACAGGGACAGGGGTGATGCTGTTACTGTGAATTGTGGACAGTACAAGGACATCCCTTTTGTCCTTATATCTGACCAGCAACAGGTTTCCACTGGTAAAGGCACAGGTCTCACCCCTGGGAATAGGTACCTGGAGGGGGTGGGTAGGGAGGCCGCTTTGATTTTTCCGCACGGTCCCACAAGCAGACGTGGATCTGGCGGCGAGGGACTGGAACAAGGGGATACTAGTATAAACGTTATCCACATACAGGTGGTAACCCTTATCTAGCAGTGGGTGCATAAGGTCCCACACAAGTTTCCCGCTAACACCCAGAGTGGAGGGAGATTCTGGGGGTTTAATACTGGAATCTCGCCCCTCGTACACATGAAACTTGTAAGTGTACCCTGAGATACTCTCACAAAGTTTGTACAGCTTCACACCATACCTCCCCCGCTTAGAGGGAACATACTGGCGGAAAATGAGTCTCCCCTTGAAAGCAATGAGAGACTCATCAACCGCAACCTCCCTTCCAGGTACATAGGCCTCCAAAAATTTGGCCCTGAAGTGATCGATGCCCGGCCTGATTTTGTACAGGCGGTCATAGGCAGGATCACCTGGGGGGGGGGGGACATGCTGCATTATCTGCATAATGCAGTCTTTTCTGAATGGCCTCAAAACGGGAACGTGTCATGGCCATACAGTAGAGTGGGGTCTGGTAGAGGACGTTCCCACTCCAGTACTGCCAGACTCAGTTTTTTTTTTTGACTAGGCCCATGTGCAGCACGAGGCCCCAAAACGTCCTCATCTCAGCTTCACTGACCGAAGTCCAGCCACTGGACCTAGCCAAAAAGGAGCCCGGGTGTTCAGCAATGAACTGTTGGGCGAACAAGTTTGTTTGCTCCACCATCAGATTCACAAAGTGGTCACTGAAAAAAAAACTAAAAAAGTCATATTCAGTGAAGCCCACTGTGGGAATGTGGATTCCTGTTTGGCCAACAATGTCAGGAATCATGGGCTCAAAACCCTCTGGGGTACACCAGACAAGTTCACCAGTAGGGGGCTAAGGTGGACTTATCTGGTGGGCCGGAAAACTAGTACGAGCCCCAGGGCTGCTGATACTAGTGTGGGCCACAGAGTCTCTGGCATGGGGGTCTTCTGGCTCCGCCTTGGGGGCTCATCACTAGATGATGAGGAGGACGCGGATGACAAGAGGAAAGTGGGATCATCCTTGTCCTCACTGGGGCTCTCGGAGTCTAAGACAAGCAGGGCGTATGCCTCCTCGGCCTAGAACGTCCGGCGGGCCATAAGGGAGTGTGTGTGTGCGTAAAACTTGATTTTGTGTGCGTGTGTGTGGGGGGGACGGGTGTTCACATTCAACTTACACCCTACCCTAACCCACCCTAAACCTAACAGAAAAAATAAAATAAAACTAAATAAAAAAAAATAAAAGCCCCCAAAATTTGAAAAAACTACAAAAAGCTATTCAAACTCGCTGATCAGCGGTCCGAAGCTGATCAGCGGTGGGGTGGGCGATGAGCTAACAGTGGCCGGACGCTAAGAGTGCCGGCCACAGTCAGCGCACGCACACAAAAAAAATGCTTGCGTCCCAAAAAATGTGTGTGTGGGGGGCAAGCTGCAGCACCCTTGGGGGGTCTAGATTCGCACAGCGGAGTATGCTGTGGACCCCAGACACCCAATCAGGGTGAAGCCAAAAATTAAACTAACTTTTTTTTTCCCCTAAAACTATCCCTCAGTCTCCCTGCCTAATCTAACCTTTCCCTAAACCTGGCCCTAATAACTTTTGAGTACCAGGTGGCACTATGGTGGCTCATGTAGGGGTGATGGGCTCAGAGGTGGATGGACAGGCTCCTCTCTCCTGGCTCCACGGAAGCAGTGTGGAGGAGGAGAGCAGAGCTGGGGGAAGTTAACCCCCGCCCACCCGTCCAGCCAACAGGATGCGATCCTGAGAGGTGATGTCACCGCCACCTCTCAGGATCTAAAGATGGTGATTGGTGGTGTATTATCACACCACCGATCACCATCCTATTCAGGGTTATCGGGTCACCGAAGACCCAAATGACCCAGAAATGCAGCAAACCGCAGGTCTGAATTGACCTGCGGTTTGCTGCGATCGCCGATATGGGGGGGTCACAGGACCCCCCTCGGCATTGTCACAGAGTGCCTGCTGGAGGTGATCGGAAATACACAGGATGTACAGGTACGCCCTGTGTCCTTAAGGACTCGGACATCAGGGCGTACCTGTACGCCCTGTGTCCTTAAGAGGTTCAAAACCATAGGTTATCTGGGAAAGAAAGGAATTAAAGTACAGAAAAGTAGCCAGAGCATGTATAGAAATCCATATAGAATATTCTACAAATTTAAAAATGATGGCTCAGGCTTTACAAAGTGGAATTACTCCACTTGGTATACTGGCAAAAATACCTATGGAATATAATTATAGTATGAGACGCACAGATTTATGGGTAAATAAGTGGTTAGGATGTAATGAGAACACATGTACAGCTACCTCATTGATTCCAGTAGCTGGAAGAGAACAAACGGTTGTTCCAGTAATTGTTTTAGGAGTTCCCGTGAGTAAAACACTGTTGATTTATCATCAATTGCAGTATACTGAATTTGTATATGATGGTTCTCATATAGAACAATTGGACCTTTCTTCATGTTTACACTTTGTTTATAAAATAATCAGTTTACCGGAGCAAGATAAGGCGATTTATCATTCTTGTTTCCATAATCAAACGTCCTGCCATGCACGGGTTGAGAATGTATACTCAATTCATGATTTGGTAACTCAAGTTGGTCCAAACAAAATTTGTGTACAAGTGATGTCTGAGAAAGAAAAGGTCGGAGCATTCTTTTCTTCTTGTGTACATTATGAGATTTGACAAGAGGTCTATATTGTTTGGAAGGAGATTTGAGAGCTATTTCTATAAATTTAGGAAGACTTAATATTTCTTCCATAAATACAAATCAATTGAAAACCCTTCCAATGCAATTCAATCTCACTCAAATTGACAAATTTCCGTGGGATGAGTGGACAGAAGAAATTAAAAGGGATAAAGGTCTTTTAAAAATATTAAGCGAACAAGTAAAAGAAGATGAAATTGCATTTTAATTATCAACAAGGAAAATTATCAGAAATAGAACATGAATGGAATACCATGTCTGAAACATCTTGGTGGGGAAAATTGAAAAAATCTGTAAATATGTGGACAAAATCTTCTGCACTAATAGCAGTTGGGAATACTTTGTCCCATCCTATTATTATTATATTTATTGTTATATTTTTGTGTGTTATCTATCAAATCTATAACGTAGTAATATAAAGAAAGAAATTAATAAGGGAGACAACGTTTTAAAAGAAATGTTAAAAATAACTCAGTATTCCAATTCTATATTGAATACTGAATCAAAAATTAATCAAACAACCAAGTGCTATAACATGGTCAATGAATGAATGTGATACGATTGTGATATAAATGGTGAGTAATTGCGTTAAATTAGAAGGTTATGATTGAAAATTTTGATTTAAAATCATAATCAGGGGGAAATGTAAAATAACAAACCGTATTTTTCGCCCTAAAAGATGCACCCCCCAAAAGTGGTAGGTGCGTCTTATGGGGCGAATGCTGCCGTTTTTACACTGATACATTGCCGACCGCAAGCTGCACAGCGCGGCCGGCTTGTGTATTAGCGAGGGGGAGGAGGGGCTGGGGGCTGGCCTTTAGTTTTGTAATGGCAGCGGGGCCCGGTGCAGTCGTTGTATTCTATTGCACCGGGCCCCGCTCACTGTACTAATGGTATCTATTGTAACTGCAGGCAGGCAATGTTTAACTATATGTTCGATCCAGCAGCCTTTACTTACGATCATAGCAGGCTGGAGGCAGGAGGGCACTGGCAGCGTAACTTCCTACCTCACATGCCTGCTCCGCCCACTTTATGAATGAAGCAGGCGGCGTAGGCAAGTGACGTAGGAAGTTACGCAGCCAGTGCCCGCCCGCCCAGCCTCCTGCCCCCAGCCTGCTATGATCGTAAGTAGGGGTGTCCCAATACCATTTTTTTAAGACTGAGTACGAGTACCGATACTTTTATTTAAGTACTCACCGATACCAATTACCGATACTAATTTTAACAATAAAATACACACACATGTATTTTCTGACCACTGACCAACCAAAAGGCCCAAAAACAGAACTATAACATTCCAAGGAGACATTATACTGTATGGGGGCCACAAAGAGACATTATACTGTATGGGGGCCACAAGGAGATATTATACTGTATGAGGGCAGCCACAAGGAGACGTTATACTGTATGGGGCAGCCACAAGGAGACGTTACACTGTATGGGGGCAGCCACAAGGAGACGTTACACTGTATGGGGGCAGCCACAAGGAGACGTTATACTGTATGGGGGCAGCCACAAGGAGACGTTATACTGTATGGGGCAGCCACAAGGAGACGTTACACTGTATGGGGGCAGCCACAAGGAGACGTTACACTGTATGGGGGCAGCCACAAGGAGACGTTATACTGTATGGGGGCAGCCACAAGGAGACGTTATACTGTATGGGGGCAGCCACAAGGAGACGTTATACTGTATGGGGGCAGCTACAAGGAGACGTTATACTGTATGGGGGCCACAAGGAGACGTTATACTGTATGGGGGCAGCCACAAGGAGATGTTATACTGTATGGGGGCAGCCACAAGGAGACGTTATACTGTATGGGGGCAGCCACAAGGAGACGTTATACTGTATGGGGGCAGCCACAAGGAGATGTTATACTGTACGGGGCAGCTACAAGGAGACGTTATACTGTATGGGGGCCACAAGGAGAAGTTATACTGTATGGGGGCAGCCACAGGGAGACGTTATACTGTATGAGGGCCACAAGGAGACGCTACTGTAAGGAGTCAGGACAACAATTTTTGAAGCCCCTCCTCAGTATAATAGTCTTGTGGCCATCATACAGTAATGTATATTTCTTCTTGCCCTAATGCCTGCTTTTAGAGATCAATGTGCAGCTTGCAGGCAGGAAGGGAAGGACCAGGGCCATAGAAGACAAAACACCTTTATTTATTTCTGTCTGTGACCACTTGGGCTGGTTATAGTCTTCTAACTAAGCTTTATGCACTTACTAGGGTCGGTTCCTATAACTTTTAAAACTACTGTAGAGATGGGAAGTTCGGATCTTTTTCATGAATCAGATCTTCGGTTCACTTGCTGAGTCGGCTCTCAAGTGAACCAAAGGTCAAGAGGGACTCGCTCCTGGCAAACACAGCTCTGCTGCAGTGAATGCAGTGGAGCAGACTGTGATGTAATTACAATGTATAGTTATTGCAGGGACTCAGAGAATCGTCTGAGAGTTTATTAGTTAAAAGAATCGAATGAGTCAGAGACTGTCACCGAGTCCCTGCCAGACTTCCTGCTCTGCTACATGCTACACTGCTGCATGCACCCTGTACACACACAGCTCCGCTACATGCTATACTAATGCCTCCCCCCGGACGGACTTGTCGGGAGACAGGGAGCCGCAGAGCATGAAGTCTGGCAGGGACTCGGTGACAGTCTGTGACTCATTCGATTATTTTAACTAATAAACTCTCAGACGATTCTCTGAGTCCCTGCACGACTCCCCCTGTGCTGTGAGTCAGTGCTGGTTGCCTCTGATTGGTTGGAGGATGGGGAGGGGCGGGGCTATCTTTCACTGTAGGCTCCTATTACACACTGCCTGCTGCTGCCTCTGAAGCTGTATTTGCTGTGCGAGATGCAGGGGCAGGCCGCGGACGGACACAGACACATTTAGAAGCGGCTGTCATGGTCTTACCTTCCTGCTGTTCTCCTTCGTTTGACATGTGCTGGCGGCCATCTTGGTTTCTGGGTTTCTTGTAGCCTTCCACCCTGCGGCTCCTCCTTCCCACTGGGAGGAGCTGGATGCCTAGCTCATATATATAGGAGGTCTGTGGCTTCAGTTCCTTGCTTGGTCCTCTTGTGTTCACATGCTTCTAAGACTGCTGCTGCTTCTGGTTCCTGATCCTGGCTTCGTCTGACTACCCTGCTGGTTCCTGATCCTGGCTTCGTCTGACTACCCTGCTGGTTCCTGATCCTGGCTTCGTCTGACTACCCTTCTGGTTCCTGACCTCTGGCTTCGCAAAGACTCTGCTCGGTTTCACCATCCGTTTGGACTTTTGCTTTACAGCTTTATTTTCAATAAAGCCTTCTTATTTTCACTTATCTCTTGTTGTACGTCTGGTTCATGGTTCCGTGACATTAGGACCAAGCCATGAATTCTGACGGTACAGGGCCATCCTCGCTACCCACGCTGGTTGCCAGACTTGATCAGCAGGATCACCTGTTGGGTCGGTTCGCTGTGGCGTTGCAAACCCTGCTTGAACGCACGGCTCATTTCGCTTCCGTTGCCGATGGGTCGGTTGTCGCTCCTGGGCTCGCTCCTACTGCCGCTCCGGTTGTTGCGCCAGAGTCTACTCCGACACCTGTTGTTGCGCCTGCGGTGTTTCGGGGTATGACCGGTTCTGCCCCTCTTCCACAGCGCTTTGGGGGAGAGCCAACTCAGTGCCGAGGTTTCCTTAACCAGGTGGGCATTTATTTCGAGTTGCTGCCACATGCCTTTCCTACTGAGAGATCAAAGGTGGGCTTCTTGATCTCGCTGCTCTCGGACAAGGCCTTGGCCTGGGCCAGCCCTTTATGGGAGAACAACAATCCGGTGGTTGCCGAGTTTTCCGGTTTTGTTGCTTCTCTTCGGAAGGTATTCGATGTGCCGGCTCGTGCTGCCTCTGCTGCGAAGCTCCTTATGTCCATCAGACAGGGTTCACGATCCGTAGCTGAATACGCCATTGAGTTTCGTACCCTGGCAGCAGAGGTGGGCTGGAATAATGAGGCTCTGGTCGCTGCTTTCTCTCATGGTCTCTCGGATGCCTTGAAGGATGAGGTTGCAGCTAAGGACCTACCAGTGGAGCTAGAGTCTCTTATTTCTTTCCTGATTTTGATTGACACCAGACTCAGGGAGAGACCTTCCTTTAAGGAGAACCTGCGGAGGTCTTCTAACAGATTGGTGCCTACGTTTGCTGTCCCACCCGTGCCTCCCTCTCCTCCCACGCCTCCTGGGGATGACTTGTCTGGGGGTGAACCCATGCAGCTGGGGTTTGCTCGCCTGTCCGAGGGGGAGAGGGCACTCCGGAGACGCGAGGGCCGATGCATGTACTGTGGTCTCGGTGGGCATTTTCGGTTGGCATGTCCGAACCGTCTGGGAAAACGCTCGTACCTGAGATCCTGTCGGGGGCAGATCTTGGGTGGAGTCTCCTCGTCCCCGGTTTCCCGTGTTGACAAACCACTGATCACTGTTGTCCTCTCCTGGGTCGGGGGCTCGGTGACGACCCAGGCGTTGGTGGACTCTGGTGCTGGTGGTTTGTTCATTGATAGTGTGTTCGCTGCCGCCAATTCCATTCCTCTGCAGGCTCGAGGTTCCCCACTGGCTCTTGAGGCGATAGACGGCAGACCCCTTCTGCCGCCACACGTGACTCATGAGACCCTTCCAGTGGGGATAGCCATTGGTGCCGTTCACAGAGAGTCGGTCTGCCTCCAGGTTATTTCGTCTCCACACTACTCGGTGGTCTTGGGGTACCCCTGGCTCCAGAAGCATAATCCGACTTTCGATTGGAGATCGGTCGAGATCCTCTCGTGGTCACCACAGTGTGGGGCTAGTTGCATCCATGGGTCTGTCAAGTTGCTGTGTACTTCTTCGGACTCTCTGTTGCCTCCTGAATACGAGGAGTACCGGGATGTATTCGATAAGGTGCGCGCGGTTGCCCTACCTCCGCACCGCCCATACGATTGTGCCATAGAGTTACAATCTGGTGCCGTTCCTCCTCGTGGCAAAGTCTATCCACTGTCGGTAGCGGAGAATGAGGCCATGGAGGAGTACGTGAGGGAGGCGCTTTCACGCGGACACATTCGCAAATCTTCGTCCCCGGCAGGGGCTGGATTTTTCTTTGTGAAAAAGAAGGGCGGTGAGTTGAGGCCTTGCATCGATTACAGGGGTCTCAATCGCATCACGATCAAGAACGCTTACCCGATACCCTTGATTTCCGAGCTGTTCGATCGCCTTAAAGGGGCCACGGTCTTTACCAAACTCGACCTGAGGGCGGCATATAACCTGGTAAGGATCAAGGCGGGCGATGAGTGGAAGACCGCGTTTAACACCAGGACCGGTCATTATGAATCCTTGGTTATGCCCTTTGGGTTGTGCAATGCGCCCGCAGTCTTTCAGGAATTTATCAACGATGTTTTCCGTGACCTGTTGCAGCAGTGTGTGGTGGTCTATTTGGATGACATCTTGGTATATTCTGAATCCATGGAGGCCCACATTCTGGATGTCAGACGAGTGTTGCAACGGTTACGAGAGAACAAGCTGTTCGGTAAGCTTGAGAAATGCGAATTTCACCGATCCCAGGTAACCTTCTTAGGTTACATCATTTCCGCTGAGGGGTTCTCCATGGATCCTGAGAAGGTTTCGGCTGTCTTACAGTGGCCCCAGCCCAGTGGTCTTCGTTCCCTGCAGCGCTTTTTGGGCTTCGCCAATTATTATCGGAAGTTCATCAGGGACTTTTCCATGCTGGCCAAGCCTCTCACGGATCTGACCAGGAAGGGCAGTAATTCCCAGGTCTGGCCGCTCGAGGCCATCCGAGCTTTTGAGGCCCTAAAGTCCGCCTTTGTGTTGGCTCCGATTCTGTCGCATCCCAACCCTGGGTTGCCCTTTGTCCTCGAGGTGGACGCGTCTGAGACGGGAGTAGGCGCCCTTCTGTCTCAGCGTAGAACACCAGAGGGTCCTCTGCTTCCCTGTGGGTTTTACTGCCGGAAACTGTCTTCCGCGGAGTGCAACTATCAGATTGGTGACAGGGAGTTATTGGCCATCGTGCAGGCCCTTAAAGAATGGAGGCACTTGCTCGAGGGTTCGGTGGTTCCGGTTCTCATCCTGACGGACCACAAGAATCTGACCTACCTTTCTGAGGCCAAGAGATTGACACCACGTCAGGCCAGATGGGCTCTGTTCTTGTCACGTTTTAATTACGTGGTCTCCTACCTACCCGGTTCCAAGAACATCAGGGCGGATGCCTTATCACGGCAGTACTCCGAGCTGTCCAGGGAGGAGTCGATTCCGACTTCGGTCATACCTCCGAATCAGATCCTGGCCGCCATTCGCACCAGCCTGACCTCTCCCCTGGGTGAGCATATTTTGGCGGCTCAATCTGGTGCTCCCTCTGGGAGACCCAACGGCAGATGTTTTGTGCCTGAGGAGTTGCGCACTCGGTTGTTGCGAACCTACCATAACTCCAAGACCGCGGGGCATCCTGGAAAGAATCAGCTGTCCTGGGCTGTTTCACGTCTGTTCTGGTGGCCTTCCCTACGTTCCGACATCGCCGCATATGTAGCGGCATGCTCCGTTTGTGCCCAGAGTAAGTCCCCTCGGCACCTTCCGTTGGGCCTTCTGCAACCCATAGCCACCGGGAAGCGCCCATGGTCACACCTGGGGATGGATTTCATTGTGGACCTCCCTGCATCCCGAGGCCATACGGTCATTCTCATGATTGTGGATCGGTTTTCCAAAATGTGCCACTGTGTTCCTCTCAAGAAGTTACCCTCTGCACAAGAGTTGGCCACGATTTTTGCCAGGGAGGTCTTCCGGTTGCACGGTTTGCCCAAGGAGATTGTGTCGGATCGGGGGAGTCAGTTTGTGTCCAGGTTCTGGCGCGCCTTTTGCTCCCAGTTGGGGATTCATCTCTCCTTCTCCTCGGCCTACCACCCTCAGTCCAATGGGGCCGCAGAACGATCCAATCAGGCCTTGGAGCAATTCCTTCGTTGCTATGTCTCCGATCACCAAGACAATTGGGTTGACCACCTGCCTTGGGCTGAGTTTGCCAGGAACACGGCGGTGAACTCTTCCTCTGGGACGTCTCCCTTCATGGCCAATTATGGGTTCCAACCTGCCGTGTTACCGGAGGTATTCTCTCCCCAGGATATTCCGGCTGTGGAGGATCACCTTTCCGTCCTACGTGCTTCTTGGGTACAGATCCAGAAGTCCCTTGAGGTCTCTGCGCAGCGCCAGAGACTCCAGGCTGATCGCAGACGAGCGCCTGCTCCTTCCTACCAGGTCGGAGACCGTGTATGGTTGTCCACCCGCAACCTCAACCTTCGAGTGCCCACTCCCAAGCTGGCGCCTCGCTTTGTTGGTCCCTTCCGAGTGCTTCGCAGGGTAAACCCGGTAGCCTATGCCCTTGCGCTTCCTCCTGGCATGCGGATCTCCAACGTGTTTCATGTCTCCCTGTTGAAGCCACTGGTGTGTAATCGTTTCACTTCCTCGGTTCCTCGGCCTCGTCTGGTCCAAGTGGGCAATCGTGAGGAATATGAGGTGAGCAATATCCTGGACTCACGCCTGGTCCGCGGTCGGTTGCAGTTTTTGGTCCATTGGCGTGGTTATGGTCCAGAGGAGCGTTCCTGGGTTCCCTCCGCAGATGTCCATGCTCCTGCCTTGCTCCGAGCCTTCCACGCACGCTTCCCTCAGAAACCGTTTTGTGCTCCGCGGAGGAGGGGCCCTTGAGGGGGAGGTACTGTCATGGTCTTACCTTCCTGCTGTTCTCCTTCGTTTGACATGTGCTGGCGGCCATCTTGGTTTCTGGGTTTCTTGTAGCCTTCCACCCTGCGGCTCCTCCTTCCCACTGGGAGGAGCTGGATGCCTAGCTCATATATATAGGAGGTCTGTGGCTTCAGTTGCTTGCTTGGTCCTCTTGTGTTCACATGCTTCTAAGACTGCTGCTGCTTCTGGTTCCTGATCCTGGCTTCGTCTGACTACCCTGCTGGTTCCTGATCCTGGCTTCGTCTGACTACCCTGCTGGTTCCTGATCCTGGCTTCGTCTGACTACCCTTCTGGTTCCTGACCTCTGGCTTCGCAAAGACTCTGCTCGGTTTCACCATCCGTTTGGACTTTTGCTTTACAGCTTTATTTTCAATAAAGCCTTCTTATTTTCACTTATCTCTTGTTGTACGTCTGGTTCATGGTTCCGTGACAGCGGCGCACAGGTATCGGCAGTGGTATCAGGGACATTTGCACGAGTACATGTACTCGTGCAAATGTCCGGTATCGGTCCCGATACCGATACTGGTATCGGTATCGGGACATCCCTAATCGTAAGTAAAGGCTGCTGAATCGAACATATTTATAGTTAAACATTGCCTGCCTGCAGTTACAATAGATACCATTAGTACAGTGAGCGGAGCCCGGTGCAATAGAATACAATGTGCAATAGAATACTGGGCCCCCGCTGCCATTGAAAAACTAGTGTAGATGCCAGCCTCCACCCCCTGTATTGGGGGTCATTCACAGTGGATGGCACTGTTATGGGGGCATCTGTGGATGGCATGACACTGTTATGGGGGGGATCTGTGGATGTCAAATAGCATAAGATGCTATTTATCTGTCATCCACAGATGCCCCCATAACAGTGCCATGTCATCCACAGACACCCCCCTAACAGTGTCAGCCACAGACCCCCATAACAGTGTCAGCCACAGACCCCCATAACAGTGCCATCCACAGAGCCCCATAACAGTGCCATCCACAGGCTACCATTAGTTCAAAGCCCACCAAAAGCACACCTTTTGGTTCAGAATATTTTTTTTCTTATTTTCCTCCTCAAAAACCGTCTTATGGGCCGGTGCATCTTATAGGGCGAAAAATACGGTAACACTTTTTAGTAGGCTAGGTTTATTTTAAGGACCATGAAAGACCAGCACTTGTGTTGAAGTGTCAATTTTGACAGATCTTGAGACGACAATAGTATTTGAAAGGTTAGGAATCCTCCTACCTCTGCATATCATTATTAGCTTAACAAATAAGGAGTTTTACTTGTTAACCATATATGTTTGGTAGAATGTTAAATATAGGATACTATATGACTCTTTGGAGATGCAGACTTTAAAAAGGGCTTCGTCACGTGACATTTGGAGAGCATTCTTTGACAGACACCTGTTGCGCTCTACACACACAGATTCACACATACGTACATTTTACTTTGGGGAATTACTTTTTCATTCCTTTTAATTTGTTTAAGTGCTTGCTTTTGTTGTGCTTTATCTATCTTTTTCTTCCCAAGTTTTGTAACCTTTTCCTTTTACGCAAATTAAATCCTTTTAACTTTTATCTTCCATCAAGAACTCTCCATATTGTGTTGGGCTCCTTCTGAAGAATTTCTTGCAAAATTAAGAAGTGCTGGACGATATTTACAAGCGCAACTGTGAGCTCTGGTGGCTTCTGAAACATATGATTGGGGAGGGGGTGTCCCTGGTTGTCGTACCCCCACCAATTCCACATGTGTTAATTCATAGTTTTGATGCCTTCAGTGTGAATCTACAATTTTTATAGTCATGAAAATAAAGAAAACTCTTTGAATGAGAAGGTGTGTCCAAACGTTTGGTTCTTTACTATATATATATATATATATATATATATATATATATTATATACAGCGCTACAAAACCAATATACCAGCAATAAGTTTGCCCACACAGAGACATACAGACTGCACTGCCCATCAATGGACATTTATCCTTCCCGCCACCGCCGAGAACATTTATCCCGCCCGCCATGCCTGTCCATTACTTTTTTCCCCCCAACTTAAGAGACGGATGGTCGGCAGCCAGCCTATCATTGGTGAAAGAGGAAGAAGGGCCATGTGGGAGGGGCCTGCTGGACAGGATTTGCACGGTATCTTGTGCAGTGAACGTTGGGCGCTGGCTCGTTGGAGAGAAAAAGGGAGACGTGACAGCAGACATCACAGCACAGTGACTTGAGCAAGAAGAGGAGAGGCAGCTTGGAAGAAGGCAGCTTAGCCTTAGAAGAAGGCAGCTTGGCAGAAGGCAGCATCACCCCCCCTTCCTGAAGAGGTCGTACAATCAAGGCTGAGGTGAGACAGATCATGACACCCCAGATGACCCCCACATCCCATGGGCACTAATTGGCCAGTGGTGGCGGGCACTAGATGGGCCATGGTGGCAGGCACTAATTGGGCCGTGGTGGCGGGCACTAATTTGGCAGCGGTGGCAGGCACTAATTTGGCCATGGTGGCAGGCACTAATTGGGCAGCGGTGGCAGGCACTAATTGGGCCATGTTGGCAGGCACTAGTTGGGCAGCGGTGGCAGGCACTAGATGGGCAGCGGTGGCAGGCACTAATTGGGCCATGGTGGCAGTCACTAGATGGGCAGCGGTGGCAGGCACTAGATTGGCAGCGGTGGCAGGCACTAGATGGGTAGCGGTGGCAAGCACTAATTGGGCCATGGTGGCAGGCACTAATTGGGCAGCGGTGGCAGGCACTAGATGGTCAGCGGTGGCAGGCACTAATTGGGCCATGGTGGCAGGCACTAGATGGGCAGCGGTGGCAGGCACTAGATGGGCAGTGGTGGCAGGCACTAATTGGGCCATCGTGGCAGGCACTAGATGGGCAGCGGTGGAAGGCACTAGATGGGCAGCGGTGGCAGGCACCAGATGGGCAGCGGTGGCAGGCACTAGATGGGTAGCGGCGGCAGGCACTGATTGGGCCGTGGTGGCAGGCACTGATTGGTCCATGGTGGCAGGCACTAATTGGTCAGCGGTGGCAGGCACTAATTGGGTAGCGGTGGTGGGCACTAATTGGGCTGTGCTGGTGAATGGTTTAATAGGCCACTTGACTGGACTTGCCCCCCAGGCCTAAGGCTGCCAGCCCTCCCCTGGCCACGCTTGATTGGCTCTCCTATTTCATTGCTCTCCCACTGCATTGATGGACACTGATCAGACTGCATTGATGGGCAGTGCAGTCTGTATGTCTCTGTGTGGGCAAACTTATTGCTGGTATATTGGTTTTGTAGCGCTGTATATAATATATATATATATATATATATATATATATATATATATATATATACAGTACAGACCAAACGTTTGGACACACCTTCTCATTCAAAGAGTTTTCTTTATTTTCATGACTATAAAAATTGTAGATTCACACTGAAGGCATCAAAACTATGAATTAACACATGTGGAATTATATACATAGCAAACAAGTGTGAAACAACTGAAAATATGTCATATTCTAGGTTCTTCAAAGTAGCCACCTTTTGCTTTGATTACGGCTTTGCACACTCTTGGCATTCTCTTGATGAGCTTCAAGAGGTAGTCCCTTGAAATTGTTTTCACTTTACAGGTGTGCCCTGTCAGGTTTAATAAGTGGGATTTCTTGCCTTATAAATGGGGTTAGGATCATCAGTTGCGTTAAAGAGAGGTCAGGTGGATACACAGCTGATAGTCCTACTGAACAGACTGTTAGAATTTGTATTATGGCAAGAAAAAAGCAGCTAAGTAAAGAAAAACGAGTGGCCATCATTACTTTAAGAAATGAAGGTCAGTCAGTCAGCCGACAAATTGGGAAAACTTTGAAAGTAAGGGCTATTTTACCATGAAGGAGAGTGATGGGGTGCTGCGCCAGATGACCTGGCCTCCACAGTCAACGGACCTGAACCCAATCGAGATGGTTTGGGGTGAGCTGGACCGCAGAGTGAAGGCAAAAGGGCCAACAAGTGCTAAGCATCTCTGGGAACTTTTTCAAGACTGTTGGAAGACCATTTCAGGTGACTACCTCTTGAAGCTCATCAAGAGAATGCCAAGAGTGTGCAAAGCAGTAATCAAAGCAAAAGGTGGCTACTTTGAAGAACCTAGAATATGACATATTTTCTGTTGTTTCACACTTGTTTGCTATGTATATAATTCCACATGTGTTAATTCATAGTTTTGATGCCTTCATAGTCATGAAAATAAAGAAAACTCTTTGAATGAGAAGGTGTGTCCTAACTTTTGGTCTGTACTGTATATATTGGTATTTTACTAATAGCAATTTGGAATCCCTAGGAAACAATGATGTCAAGAAAAAGAAAAATTTACTCTGAGTGTAGGATATTCAAAGAACAGTGGACTTATGATTACTTTTTTATGCAGTACAAGGAAAGAGCTGTGTGTCTCATATGCCAGAATATAGTGTCTGTGTTCAAAGAATACAATTTGCGTCGCCACTTTCAATCTCAACATAAAGATAAATATGATTGTTTGGTCGGAGACGTGAGAAAAGATAAAATATTAAAACTGAAAAATACACTGACAACTCAGCAAAATACTTTTGTGAAGCAGAAGCAGCTAAATATTTCATCACTGCGAGCAAGTTTTCAAGTTGCCAAGCTAATAGCGCGCACTGGCAGACCATTCGTGGAGGGAGAATTTGTTAAAGAATGCCTTCTTTCTGTTGCCAAAGAGATGTGTCCAGAGAAAGCCGATTTATTTAGTACAGTGAGTCTTTCAGGACCTACAGTTACACGAAGGATTGAAGAAATGGGAGACAATTTGCATCAGCATTTGCAAAACTACGCAAAAAAACTTTCCTATTTTCCCTTGGCACTCGACGAAAGCAATGATGTTCGTAATTCTGCACAACTTCTAATTTTTATTTGTGGGACGAATGACTATTTCGAAGTCACAGAAGAGCTTGCTGCACTGCAAAGCATCAAAGGAACAACTACAGGAGAGGATATCTATGAAAAGGGTTCCCAAGCTATAAATGATTTGGAGCTGGTTTGGGCTAAACTAGCCAGTGTGACAACTGATGGTGCTCCTAGCATGGTGGGGTCTAAGAAAGGAGTAATTGCTCGCATTAAACAAGAGATGGACAAACATAACCATTCTCATCCAATAGCCATACACTGCCTCATCCACCAACAAGCGCTGTGTAGTAAATCACTGAAGTGGGACTCTGTTATTAAATTGTGGTATCTTGTGTTATCTTCATTAGAGTTCATGCACTAAACCACAGACAATTTCAGGAATTTCTGTATGAGCTAAATGTTGCCTATGAAGATGTTCTGTACCACACAGAAGTCGAGGGAGAGTTTTGAAACGTTTCTATGACTTCCACAGATTACAGCTTTTCTGCTTTCAAAGAACAAAGAAAGAGCTCAATGATGCAGAATGGAAATGGCACCTTGCCTTTCTGACAGATGTAACAGAGCTACTCAACAGTTTCAATGTGCAACTTCAAGGAAAGGGGAAGCTTATCTGTGATATGCAATCACATGTGAAAGCATTTGAAGTAAAATTAGGCCTCCTCATCAAACAAGTGAAGGAGGAAAACTTCTGCCATCTCCTCCCCACAACTCAACACCTGTTAGCGGAAAAACCATTGGTTGCATTCCCAAACAAAACATGTGGCTTCACTGGAAAAGTTGCAAAAGGAGTTCCAATTTAGATTTAAAGAGCTTCATCTCCATGAATAGGACATACAGCTTTTCCGTAACCTATTTTCTATTGACATTGAAAATGTGGATACAATTTACCAAATGGAACTGGAAGAACTGCAGAATTGTGACTCTCTGAAAGACGCATTCAAGTCAAGCAGCCTTCCTAATTTCTATGGATCTCTCCCCTCTGAGACATATCCTAATCTCAGGAACCATGCACTCAAAATGGCAACCATCTTTGGCAGCATTTATGTCTGTGAACAGACTTTTTCCAGAATGAAACATCTGAAATCTCCAACCAGATCTAGACTAACTGATGCACACTTGCATCACTTGTTACGACTAGCAGTGACAAATATGGAACCGGACATTGACCATCTCATCAGCTAAAAGCAGGCCCATAGTTCCCATTGAAATACTGGTAAGTTTGCTGATTTAACTTTACTTGTCCTTCATTTTAAATATTGTATTTGTTCCCGTTTTGTTTGTTTTTTTCACTTCAAAATAAGATATGTGCAGTGTGCATAGGAATTTGTTCATAGTTTTTTTTTTTTAACTATAGTCCGGCCCTCCAAAAGTCTGAGGGACAGTGAACTGGCCCCCTGTTTAAAAAGTTTGAGGACCCCTGCTCTAGATAGATCATCAGTATCTGATCAGTGAGACTCCCGCCGATCAGCTGTTTGAGAAGCCAGAAGCACTCGCTGTAGCGCCGTGCCCTTCTCTCTGATTTTCCTAGGCCATGTGACGTCACGTGGCCTAGGCGCAGCCCAGCCTCATTTAAGTGAATGGGGCTGAGCTGCGATACCAAGCACAGCCGCTTTACAATGCATGGTGCTGTGCTTAAGCACAGAGAAGGCCGCGGTGGTCACAGGAGCGCCACTGCCTTCTCAAACAGCTGATCGGCGGGGTCCTGGGTGTCGGGCCCCCCACCGTATAGGTCATCAGTATTAAAGTCTTGGAAAACCCTTGTAAGGCTTTTTTCACACTAGCGTTTTTACTGAATCCGGCAGGGTTCAGCAAAAACGCTTCTGTTACTGATAAAACAACCGCCTGCCTCTGTTATGAACGGATCCTTTTGTATTATCTTTAACATTGCCAAGACGGATCCGTCATGAACTCCATTAAAAGTCAATGGAGGACGGATCAGTTTTCTATTGTGGCAGAGAAAACGGATCCGTCCCCATTGACTTGCATAGCTATGCTGTCTGAAGAACCGAGGAGGAGGCGGTGGGTTCATCCCATTGTCTCCCAGCGCCTACAGAAGGTCCACTTTCACACCTTGTACTTCGACTTGCGGCAGCACCCTGATAAATTCATGGGTTATTGCCGTATGACAGTATCTACTTTTGATATGTTGCTGGCGTCTCTCCGTTCTGGACTGACTTTCCTGGACACTAACATGACGCGCAGCATTTCTCCTGAAGAAAGACTTCTAGTCACGTTGAGGTAAGTTTATTAGTCTATCTTGAATTATAACTGTAAAATATGTAGATTTTAAAAATGGGAACTTAAAAATGTTTTTTCTCTCTTCACAGGTTCCTTGCAACTAGGAACTCTTTTGCCTTCTTGCATTATGAGTATCTGCTGGGAATCTCAACTATATCTGGGATTGTCTGTCACACATGTCAACTTATCTGGCAGCAACTCAGAGATGCGCTGATGCCCCAACCCAAGGCAGAAGATTGGCTTAGAATTGCTGATGGGTTTTATCAATCTGAGCAGTTTCCAATCTGCATAGGGGCATTGGATGGCAAACACATACGTGTTAAGAAACCGCCTCACTCAGGGTCCCAATATTTTAATTTCAAACAATATTTTTCTATAGTGCTGTTGGCCTTAGTTGACAGTCATTATAGATTTATAATTGTTGATATTGTGGCCTATGGAAGCACAGCAGACGCCCGCATCTTCTGTTCTTCTAGAATGAGTGAACGGCTTCGCGCCAACCAACTTGCCTTGCCAGAGCCCAAATGACTACCCGGATCTTCTGCTTCAGCCGCTCCATTTGTAATCGTGGCTGACGAAGGGTTTGCATTATCTCCACATGTAATGCAACCTTTTCCTAGACGCGATTTGGATGACCGAAATCGCGTATTCAATTATCGTCTGTCTCGTGCACGTCGATGTATTGAATGCGCTTTTGGAATACTGTCCAATAAATGGAGATTGTTTATGTTATCCTTGCAAATGAGTCCGCAAAATGCCACCCTGGTGATACAGGCTAGTGTGATTTTACACAATTTCACCAGGATTCATGATGCACCCTCCGAACCTGAAGTGGCCCCTTCTCCGACAATCACATCTGTTGGATTAGACCATAATCCGCATGGAAGACCTGGATCTGCTGGACTAGCAGTTCGAGAACTCTTTGTGGATTACTTCATTAGTAGCGAAGGTGCATTATCATGGCAGCTGAACAGCATTCGTGTTATTCGTAGACGAAACTTGGGTTATGGTTATCTAAATTTATAGTTAGTTCCCATATTGTTAGATTAAATTAGGGACTCCCAAGACAATGAGGACCCCTGACATGAGCTTGCGAGCTAAGTTTTTTTTTGAAAATCATAAAATTTTTTACTTAATGGTTTTTCAAAAAAACTGACTAATACCTCATTTGAAAAAAACATTGTATGTATATATACACTGCTCAAAAAAATAAACTCCAAGTCAGTCACACTTCTGTGAAATCAAACTGTCCACTTAGGAAGCAACACTGAGTGACAATCAATTTCACATGCTGTTGTGCAAATGGGATAGACAACAGGTGGAAATTATAGGCAATTAGCAAGACACCCTCAATAAAGGAGTGGTTCTGCAGGTGGTTACCACAGACCACTTCTCAGTGCCTATGCTTCCTGATGTTTTGGTCACTTTTGAATGCTGGCGGTGCTTTCACTCTAGTGGTAGCATGAGACGGAGTCTACAATCCACACAAGTGGCTCAGGTAGTGCAGCTTATCCTGGATGGCACATCAATGCGAGCTGTGGCAAGAAGGTTTGCTGTGTCTGTCAGCGTAGTGTCCAGAGCATGGAGGCGCTACCAGGAGACAGGCCAGTACATCAGGAGACGTGGAGGAGGCCGTAGGAGGGCAACAACCCAGCAGCAGGACCGCTACCTCCGCCTTTGTGCAGGAGGAGCACTGCCAGAGCCCTGCAAAATGACCTCCAGCAGGCCACAAATGTGCATGTGTCTGCTCAAACGGTCAGAAACAGACTCCATGAGGGTGATATGAGGGCCCGACGTCCACAGGTGGGGGTTGTGCTTACAGCCCAACACCGTGCAGGACGTTTGGCATTTGCCAGAGAACACCAAGATTGGCAAATTCGCCACTGGCGCCCTGTGCTCTTCACAGATGAAAGCAGGGTCACACTGAGCACATGTGACAAACGTGACAGTGTCTGGAGACGCCGTGGAGAACGTTCTGCTGCCTGCAACATCCTCCAGCATGACCGGTTTAGCATTGGGTCAGTAATGGTGTGGGTGGCATTTCTTTGGAGGGCCGCACAGCCCTCCATGTGCTCGCCAGAGGTAGCCTGACTGCCATTAGGTACCGAGATGAGATCCTCAGACCCCTTGTGAGACCATATGCTGGTGCGGTTGGCCCTGGGTTCCTCCTAATGCAAAACAATGCTAGACCTCATGTGGCTGGAGTGTGTCAGCAGTTCCTGCAAGACGAAGGCATTGATGCTATGGACTGGCCCGCCCGTTCCCCAGACCTGAATCCAATTGAGCACATCTGGGACATCATGTCTCGCTCTATCCACCAACGTCACGTTGCACCACAGACTGTCCAGGAGTTGGCAGATGCTTTAGTCCAGGTCTGGGAGGAGATCCCTCAGGAGACCGTCCGCCACCTCATCAGGAGCATGCACAGGCATTGTAGGGAGGTCATACAGGCACGTGGAGGCCATACACACTACTGAGCCTCATTTTTTTTCTTGTTTTAAGGACATTACATCAAAGTTGGATCAGCCTGTAGTGTGTTTTTCTTCTTTAATTTTGAGTGTGACTCCAAATCCAGACCTCCATGGGTTGAAAAATTTGATTTCCATTTTTTTATTTTTGTGTAATTTTGTTGTCAGCACATTCAACTATGTAAAGAACAAAGTATTTCAGAAGAATATTTAATTAATTCAGATCTAGGATGTGTTATTTTTGTGTTCCCTTTATTCTTTTTGAGCAGTGTATATATATATATATATATATATATATTGTGAGACAGTGACAGGTCTCACTCAGGTTAGAGGCAAGGAAAGGGTGGATAGTGCGGTCCACACCCCTGTTCCACCACAGGTGAGAGAAGCTGGAGGTAATCAGCCTGGCATAAGGCACCTCCCAGAGTGTCAGAAAGGGAGTGTGTGTTATCTGTAGACAGAGGCCTGGAGGCTCTGTCTGTGTGGTCTCAGCTGGGCTAGGCTGAGGGACCACGAGGCTAAGTGACAGCCTGGAATTTGGGGGATGCAGTGACGCCCGTGGTACTAGGGCCACAAGGTCAGAGTCGGGAGGACTGCTGGACCACAATCCCCCAAAGGGACTTGCATTTGCTACAGCCTGGAGGCTGCTGGACTATTGGGCTGAGAAAGCCGCATGTTATGACCGTGTGTGAATGGTCCTTTAGGTGAGTCAGGTTATTATATGTTTAGTTAGAGCCCAGCCGGGCAGGTGTTTATTTTGTACCATTTATGTTTGGCTTGCTGAGGTGCCAAATAATGCGATGTTTGGACCTAAAACTTGGTGTCTGGCGACGATACTTGTGTGAATGACCCCCGGAGAAGAGCTAACCCCCCACAATATATATATATATATATATATATATATATATACACTCACCTAAAGAATTATTAGGAACACCATACTAATATGGTGTTGGACCCCCTTTTGCCTTCAGAACTGCCTTAATTCTACGTGGCATTGATTCAACAAGGTGCTGATAGCATTCTTTAGAAATGTTGGCCCATATTGATAGGATAGCATTGCAGTTGATGGAGATTTGAGGGATGCACATCCAGGGCACGAAGTTCCCGTTCCACCACATCCCAAAGATGCTCTATTGGGTTGAGATCTGGTGACTGTGGGGGCCATTTTAGTACAGTGAACTCATTGTCATGTTCAAGAAACCAATTTGAAATGATTCGAGTTTTGTGACATGGTGCATTATCCTGCTGAAAGTGGCCATCAGAGGATGGATACATGTTCTCATTCTGTTTACGCCAAATTCGGACTCTACCATTTGAATGTCTCAACAGAAATCGAGACTCATCAGACCAGGCAACATTTATCCAGTCTTCAACAGTCCAATTTTGGTGAGCTCGTGCAAATTGTAGCCTATTTTTCCTATTTGTAGTGGAGATGAATGGTACCCGGTGGGGTCTTCTGCTGTTGTAGCCCATCCGCCTCAAGGTTGTGCGTGTTGTGGCTTCACAAATGCTTTTCTGCATACCTCGGTTGTAACGAGTGGTTATTTCAGTCAACGTTGCTCTTCTATCAGCTTGAATCAGTCGGCCCATTCTCCTCTGACCTCTAGCATCCACAAGGCATTTTTGCACACAGGACTGCCGCATACTGGATGTTTTTCCCTTTTCACACCATTCTTTGTAAACCCTAGAAATGGTTGTACATGAAAATCCCAGTAACTGAGCAGATTGTGAAATACTCAGACCGGCCCGTCTAGCACCATCAACCATGCCACGCTCAAAATTGCTTAACTCACCCTTCTTTCCCATTCTGACATTCAGTTTGGAGTTCAGGAGATTGTCTTGACCAGGACCACACCCCTAAATGCATTGAAGCAACTGCTATGTGATTGGGTGACTAGATAATTGCATTAATGAGAAATAGAACAGGTGTTCCTAATAATTCTTTAGGTGAGTGTATATATATGCCATACAAATGGCAAACCCAAAACCCACCTTTTAAAAAAATTACAGGATACTAACACGGCAATTTATACAGAATACTAATACAGTATATCATCCATGTACTTTATAATTTATCTATAATAGACAGCCTACTGCTAGTTCGGATGTTCATAATGCGCCCTGTGCTGATAAATTGCAGAAAAAGTCCAAAGGCATATTGATGTGCCATAGACTTTGTTTCCCCGGGCGTGGGTGCCCACAGAGTGGGCTCTGAGTGCCACCTCTGGCACCCGTTCCATAGCTTTTCCACCACTGTGCTATTCTAACACCTGGTAATATACCTTTTTTGATTATACCTTTTCTGAATAAACCTTTTTTCAAAATAAAAAAGGATTTTTTGAGGTTATCCACATTTTTTTTTTATATAACTTAAAAAAAAAAACATCATTCATAAGTCAAAAAGGTCCCGAGAGTATGAATACTGGTCCAAAGAGGAGGTAGTGGGCTGCTGGAAGACCCGTGTAGCACTTGGACCTTGGACTGGAGGATGAAAATGAATGATGCATCGAAGACATTGCAGACTGATGCAATTGTTTCCGAGCATCATTGAGGAAGTAAAAAACTCTCATTGGCATAGTTGGGCCTGCAAATATCTCCAAAACAGCTGTCAAGGCAGACACGCACATATGCAGTCTGGATTTGGGTACCCTTTGTAAGAAAGGCCCCAGGCCCAGCACAATGCTGTCCTCTGGAGTTTCAGGCTTGTTTCTGGATAAATACTCTAGAACCTGACAATCTATCAGGTCTCGAGTACTGGAACCGGAAACAGGCTGAACCCCTTTGTGGTCATGTCTGCCTGTGGATGTGGGACCTCGGGTGTTCTGATCTGTGGTGGTGGTGTCACAGCCATTGGTGGAGTGTGAGCTGGAGAGGAGGGCTCCTGTGGTGACATCACTAGAGTGCTTTCTGCAGACTGTTGACTTGCTGCGGGCTCATCTTCGAGGCTGTTGGCGGTCCTTTATAAGAGAATACAATTATTAGAAATTTTTATGTGGATTATTTATGTGGATTGGCAAATATTAAATGTATAATCCCAAAAATCAACAATATTCCAACTTACGGTCTCATCTCAAAGATCAGCTTTAAAAATTGTCGTTGCTGTGTGTAGAGATAGGGCTTCTTTTTCTTTCCACCACTATCGCCACTTTTTCCTTTACGGGCTGTTTCTTCGCGCCGGAATTGATCCCGGCAGGAATGCCATCGGGTCTTAAGATTTTTTACTGTGATTTAAATAAAAAAATAAAAATTAATAAAAACTGTTTAGGCTTTTTTGTTAGCAGCTAAAAAAAAAAAAAGAGGATGTCAGTTTGATTTAGTGTACATGCATGTAGTGTCAAGCACGTGCAGGATGCTCAGAGAAGATTTTAAACTTCTCTGAGCATGCTGCACATGCTATATACTACATGCATGTAGACTAGATCAAACTGACATCATGCTCATGCACTAAGAACATAAGTGCAGGATGCACATAGAAGTTTGCAAACTTCTCTGAGCATACTGCACATGCTAGAAAACCTAAACCCAATTGCATTTCAATTTAAAATTACTCTAGAAATATTAAAATATAAGTTTACTTACTAATCCTTTTATGGACTTTGGCATCTCCCTTTGCCCACTCGTCCGGCATAAGAACTTCAGCAACTTCGCACCACGACCTATCCTTGCGGACACGGTCGTGGTACAATTCTGAACGAGTGTCCCACAACTCAATTCTCTCCTGGATCATAACTATCATCTGCTCCACAGAGAAAGCCATGTCAGACAACTCATAAAACTCACAGCCAACTGATTTTTCTCTGTCTGAATTTGCCCAGACAGACCGGTCTGATAATGTATACATTTTTATTTGGGGCTTGGTCAATAAAATTGCGGACATTCATCCGCAAAAATGCGGATTATATACGGAAACATTTCCGTTGTAATCCGCATTTTTGCGGACCCATAGACTTTTATGGGTGCACGGAACGTTTTATGCGAACAAGTATAGGACATTGAAGTTTATTTTTGCGGACCCGCAGTACGGAATAACGGATGCGGACAGCACACGGTGTGCTGTCCGCATCTTTTGAGGGCCCATAGAAATGAATGGATCCGCAGACCTTCCGCAAAATTGCAGAACAGCTACGGATCCGTACATACGGTCGTGTGAATGGGCCCTAAAGGCGTAGAATAATAAAATGCTGTGTGGTTCAGTGTCATGCATGTAGATGATGCAGATAACTTTCTAGTAAAGTTAAAGGTCTGGCATATTATGTATGTCAAGCTTAAATGTCATTCATTACGCTGCTGTGTACTTCAGAAATTTGAAAGTAGCGTGACACATCATTTGTCTTATTTTTTTTTATGAGTTGTAGCATTCATCTGGTTGTTTTTTCTTCTTACTTTTCCTGTAATTAAGTGAAATCTATCAGCATTACTTCATCTAGATACTTTATAAATTGCATCAGTGGGTGCTCATTCACATGTTGATTGACCCTCTGAACTGCTGATGCACGAGCAGGCAACGCTACTCAAGAAACTAAGCTCTGCCCTCTAAAAAGGGGAGGGGCTAATGAGGGTGCACATGCTCTGCTAGGTTACTGGCTCACATTAGGCTACTGGGGGCTTTGGTTGCCCCCCAACCAGTGAGCCTGTACACCCTGCTCTTAGGGTGATATTCAGGGGTCTGGCAGTGACACCCAGTTTTTAATGTTCGGATGGAACATGCGGATGTCACGTTTTTTTGCCTTCTGGACTGCTGCAATATCCCCTTTAGTTTCTAACAAATTGTCCAAGTTGGGATATTTGCACCTGATCTGTTTATTCAAGACTTGTATGCTTACGGTCTTCTGGATATCTCTGTTACAGGCATTCAATCCTGGTGCTCGTATGTAGGTACTCAGGCTTTATGTATATCCTTCCCCCTAGTATGTTACACACTGTTTTTACAAATAAATAATAAAGGTTAATTTTAAGTATAGCGTTCCTCCACCTTCAGTGAATCCATTTATGTAGGCACGCAAACACATATATATCTTCTTCAGCCTGTGATTTTCTAATATGATCTTTACCTGAATCTCTGGAGGAATGGAGTTCATGAGGAGACATGAAGTACAGAGAGGAGGGTGGAAGTAATGAGCAGTAGCACTTGTATGTAGTCTCCATTACCACAGTCTGTCCTGTCCATCCTCTCTGTATTTCAGCCTTCTCTTCCTGAACTCCATTCCTACAGAGATTTAGCTGAAGTTCTTATCATCTGTATTCAGGATCATAATCCCTGAGGGGCAAAGCAGAGAGGAGGATGAGGCGGCTCTTTAGCTGTTGTGAAGTAACTTGTCTTGCTGTGTGATTATGACAGGTTCTGTATGTACTGATAGGACGGCGGCCATTTTATTTCTCCTAATGAATCTCCCAGACAAAACGATCCATTATAACTAATGAGAGGTATTTGGGAATATATTTATAATAAAGTAATATTTAAGTATTTTCATTTTCTTAATTCCCGGAGAGCCCCTTTTAAGTTCAGCTCCCATTCACCTGAATTGGAACTTAGCTGCCGTGCTCCAGCATGGCCACTACAACATGCACGGAGCTGTCTGCCTCGAGCTCCATACACAGTACAGCTTCTGGCGATGTAGCAGTGGGAAACAGCTGATTGGTGAAGGGTGTCCGCGCAGGAGCCGATTAAGTGCGTCATAGGCCCCGAGCTGTTTACCGAACTTTGGCCCCTATCCTCTATTTATCGATGACCCCCTTCTGTGTTCTGCCCCAAAGTTATTTTTATTTAGGCTGGGTTCACATCATGTTTTTGTCATACGTTTACCGTCATACGTTTATGTGACATCGGTCACTATAGAGTTCCATTGTAAAAAAAAGTATACCTTTTTTTGCAGGACTCTGCCGGATGGGAAAGTGTAGTATACCATGTTTTTCCATCTTGCAAAGTCTAGCAAAACACATTAAAGTTAAATTATTTTTTTGTTAGAATGGAACTCTATGGTGACGGATGCCACAGCATGGCATCTGTCTGAGGCATCCGTTAATGTATACGTTTTTTGACAAAAAAAGCAGTGTGAACCCCTCCTTATAGTAAATACAGTATTTAAAGATAACTATGCAACATGAAATTCTTTGCAAACTTTGACCCTTTCTTAAAGTTTTTATAACGGTGAAACAATAGTAAATGGTCATTCACATAACAATATATTCAATTTTTTATATTTTTTATATTAGAGGGACATTTATAACTGGTGATCAGATTCCACCTGGTTGCTAGGGGAAACTAAGCTAGTTTTCCGTAGAACCAGTTTGGATTAATGTTCTCCAAAATGTACAAATATCTGAGGAGCCACTCAGGAGCTTTGGCTCTGCTCTGCTCTACCCTACCTGAAATGACTGCCATTGTTGGCCTCTTTCTCTCTGCCACTGCTCCTGCTCTGTCTCATTTTCCCAGGTGCCCAGCACAAGAACACACGCACACCAACACTGGCCCGCTCTGCCTAAAATGGATGATGCAGGCAGAAGCATTGCTGCTCTGTCTGACTGAGAGCCTGCACACAGACCAAGCCCAGCGCACCACAGGGTGATGGGGAGGGAGGGGCGGGCACGGCAAGAATTCTATCCTTGACAGTGATTGGAGGAAGCATAAAGTGACGTTGGTCCCTTCCTCCTCACTATCGCTCCTTCCACTCCAGCCTAGCTGTTGTTATCGCAGCGCTGCGTATACATTTCATATGAGAATGTTATAGTGCTGCGGGCGGTGCACGGGCGTTTAGGATGGCGAAGGGCCCCTCACTGATGCTGGGCCTGGGGCTGCTGACCCAAACACCCCTATTATAATCTGCCATTGGTGCTAGGCATCAGACCACTACCAATCTGATACTGATGACCTGGATGATAGGCCATCAATATCTGTAGTTTGGAGAACCCTTTTAAGGAGCACCTGGTTTAAACCCACAGATTTACAGGTGTTAAATTGGTGTCTCTCCCTATGAGAGGTGGGGACTAGGATAAACTGATCTTGTGAAATCAGAATGTTCCTGGATTTATGCAGTAACAATCTCATGTCAGATGTCCTAATGACCAGAGGGTATACAGTTTATTCAACAGTAATGTAAGCATGGCCCAGATTTTTTGGATGACTTTTTTACCTCCTTAAAAAACATTTCCAGATATGCCGGATGCGGTAAACTCTGGTTGTCTGTTCCTCTGTGAGAAAATATAGAACGTCTTATTCTTGACCATTTTGCAGACAAGAATAGGCATTTTTTCAATGGGGCCCGCAAAAAGTGCAGGATGCACACAGAACAAATCCGTATTTTGTGGACCACAAAACGGATACAGTCTTGTGAATGCCTCCTAAACCAGGAGTGGCTCCAGAACACAAACACACTAATGTCACGATACTCTTTCTTTGTAACTTCCATTTCAGATTTTTTCATACAAGTACTCATTTGATAAAGCCACACCTAAATTAGGGCATTTAAGATACACTCTGGTGTTCCAAATCAATGTACCCCCCCAGGGGTTAATATCGACGCGTGGCTGAGAGACTTGACGCTGAGACATAGATGGTCAATGCAATCTCTAACTTTTATTACATGGGGTAAGCATATATACATCTTCAGAAGAGGGCAGTCCTCACTGAGGCTTAAACATTGTTTCATTGGTCAAAAAGGAAGAAGAGATGACAGAGGAGATAATACACCAGCATCTGCTCACTGGGCCCTACTTTGGAATGTGAACTAATGTAAACATCTAGTTACCATCGCCATTTTGTAATGGCTTCTATTCTAACAATAATACTGCATACGTCATATGTGACACTTCAAAGAGGTGCTTCTCTATAGGCAGTGAATAATATATACATATCATCGGGCCATATAATTGGCTTATGCACTCCTTCACACTCTATATATGCCTCCCTTGTTGGGACATCTGTACAAGGATGAGAAATCAGACACTTCTCACAGCACAGCTCTTTGCCCCCCCCCCCCTCTCTTCTCCAGTCTTGAAACAAAGAGGGGGTGGGTGGGCACTTGGAGAAGAAAAAGTTAACTCATTACAATCCTAGATATACAAAAATATAGAATAAAATTCACACATCTTTAACACTCATGCAGGACTTTCCGTACATATTAGGGATACCATTAGGCTGCACTCTCCATGCTGCACATTTTGGAACTGTCTATAAACTAGTTTTATCAAGGAAATGAACTGCTAGGTGTTTTAACTATTATGAGGGTACATTAAAACAGAAATACATGAAAGCACTTTTATTTCTTTCACACGTGGCTAAAATAGATTTGATAGAACCACATATTGTGCTTTACCCAATGAAGTTAATAGGAAAACTAGGGCACTCTATCCCAGCAATCTCCATCAGAAAAAATAAATAAATGTATTTACCAAAAATACTTTAGTGCCATTATCTAACTTTATAAATATGATTAGCAAGTGACAACGCCCCTTTAAAGAGGACCTTTCACCGATCCTGACATTGTGAACTAAGTATCATGACATATACAGCGGCGCCCAGGGATCTCACTGCGCTTACTATTATCCCTGGGCACCGCTCCGCTCTCCCATTATGTCCTCCGGTATGTTCTGGGACTTGGTTATAGTAGGCGGAGTCTGCCCTTCTTCTGCTGGGCGTCTCCTTCTCCTAGGCTGTAGCGCTGGCCAATCGCATCGCAGAGCTCCTTCTCCTAGGCAATGCGCTGCGATTGGCCAGCGCTACAGCCTAGGAGAAGGAGACGCCCAGCAGAACAAGGGCAGATTCCGCCTACCTAACCAAGTCCCCTAAGTCTCCGCCTTCTATAACCAAGTCCCCGAACATACCGGAGGACATAACGGGAGAACGGAGCGGCGCCCAGGGATAATAATAAGTGCAGTGAGATCCCTGGGTGCCGCTGTATATGTCATGATACTTAGTTCACAATGTCAGGATCGGTGAAAGGTCCTCTTTAAGGCTGTATTACACAGCCCGATGTGGCAGACGATTGTCAGGAGAGAAGCGTTCCCTATTACATGCAACCATCTCCTCCACAGAATGGGGAGGAGCGATCGCTATTGCATTGCTCGTCCCCATGTTGTAAAGTAGTTTGCTGGCGGCAGATCATTATTAGACACCATACTCTGCCTCCTACAAAAGATTTGGATTGCCTGATGATCGAGCATTTGATCATTCATTGGGCAATCAGCGGCAGTATTACACTGCCAGATGATCACTAATGAGCAGTCATGCGAACGCTCATTAGCCATTATCTGCTAAAAAATTCGAGCAGTGTAATACAGTCTTTAGAGAAATATGCCTTCAGTGGGTATCTTCTGGCTGTTAATCCAATAGTTCTCAAAATCCTTCCACATAATAACAGGTTAGGTAGCTGTCCTCTTCACCTGCTGCAAACTCCCTATTTATCTGTGCAGCGGCCCGTGTAGTAGGCGAGAGAACAGAAGTGGTGGCAGTGTGAGGATGATGATCATAGTAGTAACGGCAGCTGTGATCCTCTGCTGCACTCCCTGGGCCGAGCACTGTGCAGGTGCAAAACCTGGTTTGGAGGTCTCCTTCCTGTTGGTGGTTGGGGGGCCCTTGGTGTTGGTGATGTTATGAGGTGCATCATCAGTACACATGATTGAGTGGTGGTCCCAATGATGAAGCTGGCTTTGTAACAAATAACAGTTCTTTACTGAGGCTAATGGCAAAGTACAAATACATATACTTTTAGCAGTAGGCTCCATACTTAAAGAGGTTGTCACACTTCAACAAATGGCATTTGTCATGTAGACAAGGTTAATACAAGGCGCTTTCTAATGTATTGTGATTGTCCATATTGCCTCTGCTGGCTTGATTCATTTTTTTTGTCACATTATACTCTGCTCGTATCCAGGAGTTACGACCACCCTGCAATCCAGCAGCAGTTGCTGTGCATGCACACTATACGAAAAGGCTTTTTTTTTTTTTTTTCCTTAGGCTGCATACTGTATATGGGGTTGACAGTGCTGAATGGAATAGCACAATGCATTCAGAAAATCTTCAGACCCTCTCACTTTTTTCACATTTTGTTACATTGCAGCCTTGTGCTAAAAAAAAATAATAGAAAAAAAGTTTTCCTCTATCAATCTACATAATGAAAAAGTGAAAACAGAATTTTAGACATTTTTGCAAATGTATTAAAATTGTGCATGGACATATGTGAACCCTTTGCTATGACACTTGAAGTTTAGCTCTTGGGGGCTCCCATTTCTATTGATAATCTTTGAGAAGGGAGAAGAACTGCATGCAGAGCTTAGGAGGACACAGGATTGTGTGGAGGCACAGATCTGGAAAAGGGTACAAAAATGCTGCTGCATTTAAAGTTCTGAAAAGCACAGTGGCCTCCATAATTTCCAAATGTTAGAAGTTTGGAACAACCATGACTCTTCCTAGAGCTGGCTGCCCCACTAACCTAAGTAATCCAGGGAGAAGGGCCTTGGTAATAGGGATGACCAAGAACCCAATGGTCACTCTGACTGAGCTCCAAAGATCCTGTGTGCAGATGGGCAAAATGTCCAAAAGGTTGACCATTACTGCATCACTGCACCAATCTGGGTTTTATAGCAGAGTGACCAGAAAGAAGCCTCTGATCAGTAAAAGACACATTAAAGCTTGCCTGGAGATTGTAAAAAAAAAACACCTAAATGACTATCAGACTGGGATAAATAAACATTTTAAGGTCCGATGAAACCAAGATTGAACTTCTTGGCCTCAATTCTAAGCATCATGTGTGGAGGAATCACCATCCCTACAGTGAAGCATGGGGGTGGCAGCATCATGCTGTGAGGGTGTTTTTCAGTGGCTGGAACAGGGAGACTGGTCAGGGTTGAGGGAAAGCTGAATGGAGCAAAGTGATATTTTTAATGAAGAGATATTCTTAATGAAAACCTGAACCAGAGTATTCTGGACCTCAGACTGGGCTGAAGGTTCACCTTCCAACAAGTCAATGACCCTAAGCACACGGCCAAGACAGCACAGCAGTGGCTTAGGGACAACTCTGTGAATGGCCTTGAGTGTCTGAGACAGAGCTCTGACTCAGAGACGGCTCTTCCATTAGGCCACTTAGGCGGCCGCCTAAGGCCTCGTGCTGGTGGGGGCCTCGCTCTGGCTCCCACCCGCACCTGACACCGCAGCAATTTTATTGGCTTCCGGACCGGGTGGCCTGCAGACCAGTGCGCAGAGTGCTATAACTTATAAGATAAGAAGAGAGCCGCCGCGGCCAGGCTGCTCTGAGCCCCTCTGCTCTCTGCCTCTTTAAGAGAGCAGTGGCTGCTGGGGCTCGGAGTGTGCCGCCACACAGGCACGTCTCTGACTGAACGCAACGGCAGCCCCGCCCCACCCTCAGAGCCAGGGAGAAGGAGTGCCAGCAGCTGCCAGGGCCCTGCCTCTCACCTCACTCAGGTGCCCGAAGACAGTGGACTCTACAGTACTCACTGTGGACTGGTGCCCGAACCAAAGAAGAGAAGAATCCTAAGGTCAGTTGGTCATCTGACTCAGGTGTGTGTCCTGCAGCCTGCTGGTCGCTGTGCCCCCCCTCACCCCCCTCTGGCTGGCCTGATCTGATCTGATAATTAACTTACTGACTGGTGCCAGTAATGTGCCCATGGAGGTGGAGAAATGTGCAATTGGGGGGGGGGGGGGGGGGGGGGTAAGATGTGCTGCTGCCAGCCTGTGGCCCATGGAGGGGGAGAATTTGGAGAAATGTGCCATTGGGGGGAGTAAGATGCGCTGCTGCCAGCCTGCCAGGCCCATGCAGGGGGAGAAATGTGCCATGGGGGGGGGGGGTAAGATGTGCCGCTGCCAGCCTGCCAGGCCCATGGAGGGGGAGAAATGTGCCATTGGGGGGGAGGGGGGTTAAGATGTGCCGCTGCCAGCCTGCCAGGCCCATGGAGGGGGTGAAAAGTGCCATGGGGGGAGGGGTAAGATGTGCCGCTGCCAGGACCATGGAGGGGGAGAAATGTGCCATTGGGGGGGGGGTAAGATGTGCTGCTGCCAGGCCGATGGAGGGGGAGAAATATACCATGGGGGGGGGGGGAGTGCTGCCATGGAGGGATGGGGGAGGAAATGTGACACGAAGGGGGTGATGTGACATTGAGGGGGAGAAATGTGACATTAAGGCCAGGGGGCATCATTGGGGGACACTTTTTACTGGCACATTATTAGGTGTCACTATAGGGGAATCTACTGAGGCCACAAAGAAGGGGTATGTTATATGGGGGGGCTCTGTACAGTGGCATTTTATACTGGGACACATTATGGTGGGTACTATGGGGAAGGGGGAAGAGAAGTACTATGGGGTCATCTCCGGGGGTCACTAAGAAGGGGTATTTTATACTTGTGCATTATGGGGGTACTATGGGAACATTAGCTCAACTGGGGGCATTACAAGGTGGTATTTTTTGCACTGTCACATTATAAGGAGAATTATTTCTACTCGGGGGGGGGGGGGGGGGGGCATTATGGTGGGCTTTATTACTTATGTTTTTTTTCCTCTGAAGGCACCCGTACTGACTGGTGTGGTGTCACACAGGAGCCGTTCTTGGACTTACTTTCTTTGGCTTCCCCGCGCTCACGCCAGCTACCGGCCGGAGCACTGTGTATATTGTGTGGCACAGTGTAGGCTATATGTGTATAACATAAACATATTTCACATGAAAACTTACAATTACTTGGCTTGTCCCTTGGGGATCTCAGACACCACTTCAACACTTTGGCCGGGGGCTCGGCGGAGCTGATGTGTTTTATCCTAATGAGAAAGATTTCATAATAAGGATTTGGAGAAGGGGCAGAGGGATAGCAGAGCAGGGAGAGGCTGGTGCTGCTACTAGGGGGTTATACCATGTGGGAGTAATAAAGCCCACCATAATGCCCCCCAGTAGAAATAATTCTCCTTATAATGTGACAGTGCAAAAAATACCCCCTTGTAATGCCCCCAGTTGAGCTAATGTCTCCATAGTGCCCCCATAATGTGCCAGTATAAAATACCCCTATATAGTGCCCCCAGTAAATGCCTCCATAGTGCTCCTCTCCCCCCTTCCTCCTAGTGCCCCCCATAATGTACCAGTATAAAATGCCCCAGTAGATGCCCTCAGTGTCCCCCATAATTTGCAAGTATAAAATACCCCTTCTTAGTGCCCCCCGTAGATGACCCCATAGTACTCCTCTCCCCCCTTCCTCATAGTACCCACCATAATGTGTCCTAGTATAAAATTCTACTGTACAGAGCCCCCCATATAAAACACCCCTTCTTTGTGGACTCAGTAGATGCCCCTATAGTGCCCCAAATCATGTGCCAGTAATAACAGCCCCCCATCATGTGCCAGTAATAACAGCCCCCCATCATGTGCCAGTAATGACAGCCCCCCCTTGTGCCAGTAATGACAGCCCCCATTATGTGCCAGTAATGACAGCCCCCCCTTGTGCCAGTAATGACAGCTCCCATTGTGTGCCAGTAATAACAGCCCCCCATCATGTGCCAGTAATGACACCCCACCATTATATGCCAGTAGCCAGAGACCCCCATTATGTGCCAGTAGCCAGAGACCCCCATTATGTGCCAGTAGCTAGAGACCCCCATTATGTGCCAGTAGCCACCAGTATTTTGCACAAAAAAAATAAACACTTATACTTATCTCCTTGGCAGCGATGCGATGCAGGCCTCTTCCGGCCTGTGTCCCGCACTGTACGGCTCAGGTGGCGTGATGACGTCATCGCGCCGCCTGCGCCGGCCTCTGATAGGCTGCCGGCCTAGTGCCTGCAGTCTATCAGAGAAAGAGAAAGGGACACGCCTCTCCCTCCCCTGCCTCAGCACAGTCTTCTGTATCGCTGTCCTGAGGACGGCGATACAGAAGACTATGGAGATGAACACTTCCACAATGGAAGCGTTCATCTCCCTGTGCCCCGCCGCCGCCCCCCCACTTCTGAGCAGCTCAGGGGGGCAATCTTTCCAGGGGGGGGGGAGATTCCAGGGGGGGCACTTGCCCCCCCTTGCCCCCTCCTGCGGACGCCCATGCTCATTAGGATAAAACACAACATCAGCTCCACCGAGCCCCCGGCCAAAGTGTTGAAGTGGCGTCCGAGATCCCCAAGGGCCAAGCCAAGTAACTGTAAGTTTTCATGTGAAATATGTTTGTTATACACATATAACATACACTGTACCACACAAAATACACGTCCCTGCCCTGTACTATGTGCTGCAAGCATGCAGCTGCTTAACCCTGACTGTGACATCACTGTGTATACCCTGTGTTGTGATGTCACTCACTGTGCATGTTAACCCTGTACTGTTAGTCACAGTACAGGGTTAACCACCTCCGGACCGCCTAACGCAGATTCGCGTTCCGGAGGTGGCAGCGCTACGCACAATCACGCATATATACGCGTCATCTCGCGAGACGCGAGATTTCGCTCCAAGCCGGCCCGCGCATGCGCATCGCGGGCCGGCAAAAGTTAAAGAAGAAGTTCGTCACCAGCCTGCCAGCAACGATCATTGGCTGGCAGGCTGGCGATTTTCAAAAAATCCAATCACAAGTCATATAACAGATCATATTAGTAAATATGATCTGTTATATGGCTTGTCTGCTCCTCTGCTGGTCCTTTTCGTCGGTTGGATCGAGCAGAGGAGCAGACTGAACTGTGAGTACACCAAACACTACACCTTAGCCCCAGATCACCCCCCTGCACCCCAATTAACCCTTTGATCACCCCTTTGATCGCCCCTGTCAATCACTAGTGAAAGGAAAAAAAGTGATCAGTGTAAACTGTCACTTTTTTTTTTTCACTAGTATTGGCTGTTAGGTTTTAGGGATAGTTTAGGCCCCTTGGTTAGGTAGTTTAGCGTGAGTTAGCGCCCAGCCCACCGCAGTCACTTATTCGCTGTTTAGCGTATCGCTAATCAGCATTTGTACTTTTATAGTATCTGTAAGTGATCAAAACTGATCACGGTCATATCTATAATAGTATTAGTGTCACCTTAGCTCGCCCTCCACCCAAAACGCAGTGTTTGCCCGATCAGGCCTGATCGGTCGCCCACACGTGCGTTCACCCACGCCCGCCCCACCGCAGTGACAAAAAATATATATTTTTTTGATCACTGCACATTCATTTTACACGCACTGCGGCGATAAAAAAATCAGTTTTGATATTTTTTATCAACCGCAGCGGCCTCCGGTACTTCGCTAGCCTCCCCTTTGTAAGACAGGCTTGCTTTTTTTCTTGGGTAGTCTCAGGGAATACCCCTAAATTTAGTAGTCCAAAATGTCAAACAGGGGGTATTCTTCTGAAGAGGCCTACAGGATTCTGACCCAGTCGGATGAGGAGTGGGAACCCTCATCTGACGAATCTAGCGGGTCAGAATATGAACCTGTAGAAAGCAGTGGCTCTCTGACCCAAAGTTCGGACGAGGAGGTTGAGGTCCCTGGCAGCACCAGGCGTACCCGGCCCCGTGTCGCTAGACCACAGGTTATGCAGGATCCGCTTCAAGAGCAGCAGAGTGGGGCTGTCGCTGCCGGATCACGTGGTGAGGCATACACCAGCAGCGCAGCCCTCCCTGGACCTAGTACCAGCACTGCCGTACAACATGGTGACGTGGCGAGCACCAGAAGGGCAGTTGAAGCTGGTACGGTGGCACGTGCAGTAGTTACCCCGTCGCAGCCACCGCACAGACAGGCCCGTAGAGCCCCTAGAATCCCTGAGGTGCTGGCAAACCCTGATTGGCAGTCACCAACTTCAGCCGCACCTGTAGTTCCCCCTTTCACCGCCCAGTCTGGAGTTCGGGTTGAGACGGCTCAAATCGGTTCGGCCCTGGGATTTTTTGAGCTGTTCTTGACTGCGGAGCTCTTGGACTTAGTCGTGGCAGAGACAAACCGGTATGCCACACAATTTATATCCGCCAACCCGGGAAGCTTTTATGCCCAGCCTTTCCGGTGGAAACCAGTCCAAGTTTCCGAACGTAAAATTTTTTTGGGCCTTCTCCTCAACATGGGCCTGACAAAAAAGCATGAATTGCGGTCATATTGGTCCACGAACCCGATTCATCACATGCCCATGTTCTCTGCTGCTATGGCCAGGGCACGATTTGAGGCCATCCTCCGTTTCCTGCATTTTAGCGACAACACCACCTCCCGTCCCAGAGGCCACCCAGCTTTTGACCGGCTCCACAAAATTCGGCCCCTAATAGACTATTTCAACCAGAAATTTGCAGATTTGTATACCCCCGAGCAAAACATCTGCGTAGACGAGTCCCTAATACATTTTACCGGGCGCCTTGGCTTCAAACAATACATCCCAAGCAAGCGTGCCCGGTATGGGGTCAAATTGTATAAGCTCTGTGAAAGGGCCACAGGCTATACCCACGAATTTCGGATCTATGAGGGAAAAGATCAGACCCTGGAGCCGGTCGGTTGCCCTGACTACCTGGGGAGCAGTGGGAAGACAGTCTGGGACTTGGTGTCACCCTTATTCGGCAAGGGGTACCATCTTTATGTGGACAATTTTTACACAAATGTGGCCCTCTTTAGGCATTTGTTTCTAGAACGAATTTGCGCCTGTGGCACCGCGCGAACTAGTCGCGTGGGCTTCCCCTAACGGCTTGTAACCACCCGTCTTGCAAGGGGGGAGAGGGCTGCCTTGTGTAACGAAGAACTGCTCGCGGTGAAATGGAGAGACAAGCGTGACGTTTACATGCTCTCCTCCATTCACGCAGACACGACAATCCAAATTGAGCGAGCAACCCGTGTCATTGAAAAGCCCCTCTCAGTCCACGACTATAATTTGCTCATGGGAGGGGTGGACTTCAATGACCAGATGTTGTCTCCGTATTTAGTTTCCCGCAGAACCAGACGCTGGTATAAGAAGGTGTCTGTATATTTAATTCAATTGGCGCTGTATAATAGTTTTGTTCTCTACAGTAAGGCTGGGAGAACAGGATCCTTCCTCAAATTCCAGGAAGAGATCATCGAGAACCTCCCATATCCAGGAGGTTCCGTGGCCCCATCCACCAGTGTAGTTAGCCGTCTACACGAGCGACATTTCCCCAGTGTCGTTCCTGGTACCTCAACCCAACCGTCACCACGAAAAAGATGTCGTGTCTGTAGCAGGAGTGGAATAAGGCGTGACACCCGCTATTTCTGTCCTGACTGTCCTGACCACCCTGCCCTATGCTTTGGTGAGTGTTTCCGGAAGTACCACACACAGGTACACCTAGCATAGGGATTGCATCTCACAGGACAGGCACACAGGGCTATTAGGGCCCTTTTACTCACAGCTGCTGCAAACCTCTCCTTTCACCTGGGATAAAGTGCATAACGTACTTTGCCACATCTTTGGGCGATTTGCGCTTTGCACATTGTCCCATGGGGAAGGAGAGGTTTGTTCTATAAAGGTAAAAAAAACTAAACAAAAAAAAAATTACCGGTAAGTAAAAAAGTTAAAAAAGTTAAAAAAAAGTTAATATGTTCTGTTCTAAAGTTAATAAAGTTATTGCGTTGCGGCCTGGTTTTTTCTTTTTTGTTTTGTTTTTTTTACCTTCCAGGTGGACCAACCGATCGACTAGCTGCAGCACTGATGTGCATTCGGACAGAAGCATTGCGCTGCTGTCAGATTACACGCAAGTCGGTGTATGCGGCGCTGCAAGACGAGATTTCTCCTCTGCAGTAAAAGATACGTTTGCCGAGGCATATGAGCTGAGGAGGTGGCGGTGTTCATATACTTTGGCAAACACTTTGTATATATAAAAAAAAAAATCCCGGCAATGATTTATTCATCCACATCGATTGATGTGAATGGAGAAATCTGGTTTGCCAGGGCATACGAGCTAAGTGGGTATGGATGTTGGGCGGAGCTCCTATGTCCTGGCAGACGCCTTTCCTCTCCTTTTTCTTTTTTTGGCAGAGATTTTTTCATCCACATTGATCGATGCGAATGAAGAAATCTGTGCCGTTCATTTTTTTTCTTTCAGCCCAGAGGCTGAACGGAAAAAAAAAATCTCATTACCTGTATGCTCAATATAAGGAGAATAGAAGAAACTCCTAATGCTGGGCATACATGTAATGATTGCGGAGACCCTCAAATGCCAGGGCAGTACAAACACCCCACAAATAACACCATTTTGGAAAGAAGACACCCCAAGGTATTCGCTGAGGGGCATATTGAGTCCATGAAAGATTGAAATTTTTGTCCCAAGTTAGCGGAAAGGGAGACTTTGTGAGAACAAAATCAAAAAAATCAATTTCCGCTAACTTGTGCCCAAATTTTTGTTTTTCTATGAACTCGCCATGCCCCTCATTGAATACCTTGGGGTGTCTTCTTTCCAAAATGGGGTCACATGTGGGGTATTTATACTGCCCTGGCATTTTAGGGGCCCCAAAGCGTGAGAAGAAGTCTGGTATCCAAATGTCTAAAAATGCCCTCCTAAAAGGAATTTGGGCACCTTTGCCCACCTAGGCTGCAAAAAAGTGTCACACATGTGGTATCTCCTTATTCAGGAGAAGTTGGGGAATATGTTTTAGGGTGTCATTTTACATATACCCATGCTGGGTGAGATAAATATCTTGGTCAAATGCCAACTTTGTATAAAAAAATGGGAAAAGTTGTCTTTTGCCAAGATATTTCTCTCACCCAGCATGGGTATATGTAAAATGACACCACAAAACACATTCCCCAACTTCTCCTGAATACGGCGATACCACATGTGTGACACTTTTTTGCAGCCTAGGTTGGCAAAGGGGCCCACATTCCAAAGAGCACCTTTCGGATTTCACAGGTCATTTACCTACTTACCACACATTAGGGCCCCTGGAAAATGCCAGGGCAGTATAACTACCCCACAAGTGACCCCATTTTGGAAAGAAGACACCCCAAGGTATTCCGTGAGGGGCATGGCAAGTTCCTAGAATTTTTTATTTTTTGTCACAAGTTAGTGGAAAATGATGATTTTTTTTTTTTTTTTTCATACAAAGTCTCATATTCCACTAACTTGTGACAAAAAATAAAAACTTCCATGAACTCACTATGCCCATCAGCGAATACCTTGGGGTCTCTTCTTTCCAAAATGGGGTCACTTGTGGGGTAGTTATACTGCCCTGGCATTCTAGGGGCCCAAATATGTGGTAAGGAGTTTGAAATCAAATTCTGTAAAAAATGGCCTGTGAAATCCGAAAAGGTGCTCTTTGGAATATGGGCCCCTTTACCCACCTAGGCTGCAAAAAAGTGTCACACATCTGGTATCTCTGTATTCAGGAGAAGTTGAGGAATGTGTTTTGGGGTGTCTTTTTACATATACCCATGCTGGGTGAGATAAATATCTTGGTCAAATGCCAACTTTGTATAAAAAAATGGGAAAAGTTGTCTTTTGCCAAGATATTTCTCTCACCCAGCATGGGTATATGTAAAATGACACCCCAAAACACATTCCCCAACTTCTCCTGAGTACGGAGATACCAGATGTGTGACACTTTTTTGCAGCCTAGGTGGGCAAAGGGGCCCATATTCCAAAGAGCACCTTTTGGATTTCACTGGTGAGTTTTTACAGAATTTGATTTCAAACTCCTTACCACACATTTGGGCCCCTAGAATGCCAGGGCAGTATAACTACCCCACAAGTGACCCCATTTTGGAAAGAAGACACCCCAAGGTATTCCGTGAGGGGCATGGTGAGTTCCTAGAATTTTTTATTTTTTGTCACAAGTTAGTGGAAAATGATGATTTTTTTTTTTTTTTTTTTTTTCATACAAAGTCTCATATTCCACTAACTTGTGACAAAAAATAAAAACTTCCATGAACTCACTATGCCCATCAGCGAATACCTTGGGGTCTCTTCTTTCCAAAATGGGGTCACTTGTGGGGTAGTTATACTGCCCTGGCATTCTAGGGGCCCAAATGTGTGGTAAGGAGTTTGAAATCAAATTCTGTAAAAACTGACCAGTGAAATCCGAAAGGTGCTCTTTTGAATATGGGCCCCTTTGCCCACCTAGGCTGCAAAAAAGTGTCACACATCTGGTATCTCCGTACTCAGGAGAAGTTGGGGAATGTGTTTTGGGGTGTCATTTTACATATACCCATGCTGGGTGAGAGAAATATCTTGGCAAAAGACAACTTTTCCCATTTTTTTATACAAAGTTGGCATTTGACCAAGATATTTATCTCACCCAGCATGGGTATATGTAAAAAGACACCCCAAAACACATTCCTCAACTTCTCCTGAATACAGAGATACCAGATGTGTGACACTTTTTTGCAGCCTAGGTGGGCAAAGGGGCCCATATTCCAAAGAGCACCTTTCGGATTTCACTGGTCATTTTTTACAGAATTTGATTTCAAACTCCTTACCACACATTTGGGCCCCTAGAATGCCAGGGCAGTATAACTACCCCACAAGTGACCCCATTTTGGAAAGAAGACACCCCAAGGTATTCCGTGAGGGGCATGGTGAGTTCCTAGAATTTTTTATTTTTTGTCACAAGTTAGTGGAAAATGATGATTTTTTTTTTATTTTTTTTTTCATACAAAGTCTCATATTCCACTAACTTGTGACAAAAAATAAAAACTTCCATGAACTCACTATGCCCATCAGCGAATACCTTGGGGTCTCTTCTTTCCAAAATGGGGTCACTTGTGGGGTAGTTATACTGCCCTGGCATTCTAGGGGCCCAAATGTGTGGTAAGGAGTTTGAAATCAAATTCTGTAAAAACTGACCAGTGAAATCCGAAAGGTGCTCTTTTGAATATGGGCCCCTTTGCCCACCTAGGCTGCAAAAAAGTGTCACACATCTGGTATCTCCGTACTCAGGAGAAGTTGGGGAATGTGTTTTGGGGTATCATTTTACATATACCCATGCTGGGTGAGAGAAATATCTTGGCAAAAGACAACTTTTCCCATTTTTTTATACAAAGTTGGCATTTGACCAAGATATTTATCTCACCCAGCATGGGTATATGTAAAAAGACACCCCAAAACACATTCCTCAACTTCTCCTGAATACAGAGATACCAGATGTGTGACACTTTTTTGCAGCCTAGGTGGGCAAAGGGGCCCATATTCCAAAGAGCACCTTTCGGATTTCACTGGTCATTTTTTACAGAATTTGATTTCAAACTCCTTACCACACATTTGGGCCCCTAGAATGCCAGGGCAGTATAACTACCCCACAAGTGACCCCATTTTGGAAAGAAGAGACCCCAAGGTATTTCGTGATGGGCATAGTGAGTTCATAGAACTTTTTATTTTTTGTCACAAGGCAGTGGAATATGAGACTTTGTAAGAAAAAAAAAAAAATCATCATTTTCCGCTAACTTGTGACAAAAAATAAAAAGTTCTATGAACTCACTATGCCCATCAGCGAATACCTTAGGGTGTGTACTTTCCGAAATGGGGTCAGTTGTGGGGTGTTTATACTGTCTGGGCATTGTAGAACCTCAGGAAACATGACAGGTGCTCAGAAAGTCAGAGCTGCTTCAAAAAGCGGAAATTCACATTTTTGTACCATAGTTTGTAAACGCTATAACTTTTACCCAAACCATTTTTTTTTACCCAAACATTTTTTTTTTATCAAAGACATGTAGAACAATAAATTTAGAGCAAAATTTATATATGGATCTCGTTTTTTTTGCAAAATTTTACAACTGAAAGTGAAAAATGTCATTTTTTTGCAAAAAAATCGTTAAATTTCGATTAATAACAAAAAAAGTAAAAATGTCAGCAGCAATGAAATACCACCAAATGAAAGCTCTATTAGTGAGAAGAAAAGGAGGTAAAATTCATTTGGGTGGTAAGTTGCATGACCGAGCAATAAACGGTGAAAGTAGTGTAGGTCAGAAGTGTAAAAAGTGGCCTGGTCTTTCAGGGTGTTTAAGCACTGGGGGCTGAGGTGGTTAATATGCACAATGATGCCACATACAGTACAGCCAGGGTTAATATGCATTGTGGTCAGGACCTAAACGATTGGAAGATGCCCAACCACCACCCCCCTACCTAATTGGCCTGAGGTGTGCCTTGGCCTCACTAGGTCGGTATGCCTGAAAAAGGGGGCATACCCTGAATGTGATGGTTGAATGACTGAATGAAGAATGGGAATGGGTGGGCAGGGGACGTCCGAATGCCGACGTGCTGCCTGGGAGAGCCAGACTGCTTAAGACAGGTACCGGCCCCTCCCACAAATCCAGGCTAGCCTGCGGCCAGCCTTAACACTTGTGGTCAGGACCTAAACGATTGGAAGATGCCCAACCACCACCCCCCTACCTAATTGGCCTGAGGTGTGCCTTGGCCTCACTAGGTCGGTATGCCTGAAAAAGGGGGCAAAACCCACCAGTGAGGGAAGGATTGGCCTGAGGTGCTACTCTGCCAATGTACTGAATGCTTGGACCAGCTCCGCTTGTGGCTCCGGGATATACCGTACAAAGCACCCCGAGCGCCAGCGCCCCAAGTGTTCAATGATATGCACAGGGACTCCATGCTGGACGCTGCCGCACCGATGTGGAAAGAATGCCCCGAGAATTGAGCCGGATTCAATCCTACACCGGTCAACAGGATGCGAATATGTTTGATGAACTGGCTGGACGTCAGTGGACCAACAGGGAATGGAAGTAATGGGTCGGTGGGGCTGTGAAGACTGAGGGCCAGCAAGAGGTTGTCCAAGACTGTCACTGGACACCATGCGTTTGTGGTCTGGAAGAACTTTAACTACATGGCCGGGACCTACCTGCCTTGTTCTGTTGTGAGGCAACTGCAAATGAGTTACTGCCCATCCTGACTAAATCTCCCTTGCGGAGAGCCACCGCCCCTTGTCTGGCCTGTGTCACTTCACCTGGTCTTAAAACCCGTAAAACGCCAAGTACATCGCCGCCTTGATCACCAGGCTGGGAAGGACTCCGAATGGTGACAATGTGAGAACTTCCGACAGGCTATGAAACGTGTCCCCCTTGATAGGTCGACGGACCAACTTGACCGTGACCTGGCTTTTTTGAATGCCTCTGAGGATGGCCTTGATCGGGTGAGCTGAAAATATAGAGGGTCTGTCTGGCTCTTGAAGTGCCAAAAAAAATGCTGCACCCCAGCCAAATATAGCCTAATGGTGTTGTAGGATAAAGCCAATACCGAATGACAATAAGACACGAAAGCCACCGTATACTTGACCTGACCTGTGTCACCTCTAGGATATGCCAACTTAAAGTTCGAAAAACCACCCACGCTCGGCGGTACGACCGCAACGTACTGGCCGACAAAGACTTGGTAATGAGTGAACTGGCGACCCCAATCAGAGAGTCTAATCCAAGACCAGCAGCCGGTACCGTTGTGCCCACTGAGTCTGCTTCTGGGTTCTGTAAGAAAAAGCGAGAAAATCAAAACGAGATAAAGCATCAGCTGCAACGTTGCTGACCCCGTCCAAAAACAGGGCATGAAAATGAAACCCCTGTCCCAGAGCTATCCAGGTCAATCTACGCATGAAAGACCTGATGAGTAACGATTTGATCTGCCCTTGTTAATGATCTCTGCGGTCGCCATGTTGTCAGTGTGGAAAACCACCGTGTGACCCGACCACCTATGCCCCCAGACTATAGCAGCTGCTACGATAGGAGAGATCTCGAACAATGCCGACATCTGAGAAAACCCCGGCACCTGTAGCACGTGTGTGGGCCATGAGCCGGCGCACCAATGTGAGCCAAATATGGCCGCGAAACCTACCGAGGCAGCCGCGTCTGAAAATACGTGTGGAGAATCAGAAGTGGCCCTCGGAATAACCATGGAAATGCCGTTCCACCCACTGAGAATCTGTCCCACATGAACAGATCTACTCGGGCGTTCGCATTAAGATGCACTGATGCGTCCAAATCACTGGTCTGTTGTAGTAAGACTAGCAATCTTGAAATGAATGATCTACCCTGAGGAATGATCCTCATGGCAAAGTATAACATGCCCAACAGAGACTGCAATTCTCTCTTGGTGCAAACCTGAGACATGAGCAAGGAACGGACACCTGATTTGATTATGTCGAGTTTGTCTTGTGGCAGACTGGCTGACATGGCACGTGAATCCAGAGAGATCCCCAAGAACGTGACAACCTGCGCAGGCCCTTCTGTTTTGTGTTCGGCCACTGGAATGTTTAACTCCTTGAAGACCTGCAAGAGAACCTGCAAGTCAACAGGTGCCTGTGAGGGTTCTTCGATCAACAGAAAATCATCCAGGTAGTGAATGACATTCTGGCAACCCTGTTCCAACAAAATCCATTCCAGTGCCTGCGCTAACCTGTCAACAGACTGGGGCTGCTCTAGGAACCAACGTCAACTTGGTGGGGAATAGTACGCATCTCTCCATTTGATGCCATGCCACTGCCAGAGAGATGGGCTAATGGACAGCAGTTTGAACGCATCAGAGACATCTGCTTTGGACAGCCAAGCCCCCATGCCTGTCTGAAGAATGACCTGGATAGCCTGGTCTACGGAAGTATACTTCAAGGAAAATTCCTCGGACGGAATCAACGAGTTGGGACTAGGAACGTGGGAAGAATGTGTAGCAGACAAATCATGAATCAAACAAATTTATTGGAATATTTTCCCTGCACCACCCCCACCGGGCTCACCCTCCAAGTGCAGAAAGGAGGGGACTGGAAAGGACAATGATGAAACCCTTGTCCAGCTCAACTGCCAAGAGTGAATCCACCAGACCAGCATGTTTAGAAGCCGACTGCAAGTTGGGGCATTCATGAGTCTGCTGGGGCAGGTTGATGAGCCCAGTGTGAAACCCCCGTGAAACCCTTCCACCAGGAATGTACGGAACGGCTGAACCGGATGAAGCTGCAGCAGCTGGTCTAGTACCTCCACATTCACCTGGCTCAGTCACGCCGGCTTCAATGTGCAGACCGTGACCGGATGTGCCCTAAAACATGTGGCACAGACATGCAGGAGCCTGCACTGGCTGAAGTTGCAGATGGCGTAGACCACTGCAAACAACACAACAACACCACAAAACAACAACAATAAAAAACAAAAAAAAACCTGCTGCCCGTAAGCTGACAAACAAAATGACGGAATCTAAGCCCCTCCCCCCCCCCCCCCCCCCCCCCCTAGCAGCGTGAAACGATTGAACGAAACGATTGAACGAAAAGCCTTCGAGGCTGACAGGGAGTATGATAGTCGTTTCCACTGACGTATGAAGCGAGCCCGAGTTTGTGTGAATCTGTGACGTGGCAGATTAATTAAAAACGAATACCGCGGGCTAAAGAACCTACAGACGTGGTAGGTGATGTATGTAAGTATAGGATTTGTGGAAAACAGACCGTATGACGTATGACACTAGTCTACGAGATGAAACGGGGTGTGTATGTCGTGCGAGCGTGTAGCTGTATTGGCGGATGTACCTATGCTAGAGGTGTATGGATGAAGCTTGGTGGATAAAGTGTTTTTTTTAATTTTTTTTTATTTATTTAACAATCCAGTTGTACCCTTTTTTTTTTTTTTTTTTTTTAACTTTATTTAACAATCCACTTGTACCCCTTTTTTTTTTTTTTTTTTTTTTCATCAAACTGCCTGATGTGCGAACTATGTGTCTAAGGTATGTATGTAGTGTATGTGATGAGTGTCAAACATGTGCACAAGCAGCAACTTTGTAAGTAAGCAGCGTGAAACGATTGAACGAAAAGCCTGCGAGGCTGACAGGGAGTATGATAGTTGTTTCCACTGACGTATGAAGCGAGCCCGAGTTTGTGTGAATCTGTGACGTGGCAGATTAATTAAAAACGAATACTGCGGGCTAAAGAACCTACAGACGTGGTAGGTGATGTATGTAAGTATAGGATTTGTGGAAAACAGACCGTGTGACGTATGACACTAGTCTACGAGATGAAACGGGGTGTGTATGTCGTGCGAGCGTGTAGCTGTATTGGCGGATGTACCTATGCTAGAGGTGTATGGATGAAGCTTGGTGGATAAAGTTTTTTTTTTTTTTTTTTTTTTTTAACTTTATTTAACAATCCACTTGTACCCTTTTTTTTTTTTTTTTTCCGTCAAACTGCCTGATGTGCGAACTATGTGTCTAAGGTATGTATGTAGTGTATGTGATGAGTGTCAAACATGTGCACAAGCAGCAACTTTGTAAGTAATCAACTCAGTAATGGCACCAGGACCCAGCTGCCAGAGTTTAACCTGCTGAGCCCAGATGACTCGCAGCCCCTGTGTGAACTTAGATACAGGTTATGCTGAGACAGGCAATGAGCTCCAACTATGTGACAATGCTGCCCATTGGTGCCAAAACTTGAATTGCATGTGCCAGAACGCAGTGAGGAGAAGCGATCCTCCGGCACACTTCCCCCTCTCTACACACCCTCCTACCCTCCTCCACGTTGCCACGCTCCCCAAACAAACCAGTTATCTTGGAAAACGACCTGAACAGCTTGCAGACTGAAGGGAAAGGTACACCCGGCTTCTCTGAGATCCGACCCGTGCAGGACGCTTTCTGATGACGTCACACCAGGAAGTAGCAGACGTCCGAATGCCGACGTGCTGCCTGGGAGAGCCAGACTGCTTAAGACAGGTACCGGCCCCTCCCACAAATCCAGGCTAGCCTGCGGCCAGCCTTAACACCTGTGACATCTCAGTATAGCCAGGGTTAATGCAAAGTGTTAATATGCACTGTGAATATAAGCCCAGTACTGTGTTGTCACTGTGCATATTAACCCTTTACTGTGATGTCACTACATATTAAAGGGGTACTCCGGGATAGGAAAATAAATCCCCTATCCAAAGGATGGGAGATAAGTGTCTGATCGTGGGAGGGGGGGGGGGGGGGGTTACTGGCCGATGGGATCCCCCACGATCTCCTGTATGGTACTCTGGATCTCCTTGTGCCCGGACCGGTGGTCAACACTCCCCCTCCATGTATCTATGTGAGAGCCACAGATACAGCACTTGTGTATCGCCGAGTCTTCCATAGAGATACATGGAGGGGGAGTATTAACCACCGCTCCGTGCGGTGGTTGACACAGCTTATTTCTTGAGGACTGAGCCGGGGCGATGTACGGGAGATCACGAGCATCCCAACTATCTTCGTATGGGCCTCATGTTCGAGTTTCGCCTAAGGCCTCACAAAGTGTAGAGCCGCCTCTGCTCTGACTTGAACATCTCTGGAGAGATCAAGTAATTCATCTCTGGAGAGATGTGAAAATGGCTGTCCCCCGATGGTCCCATTCCAACTGCAACTGTTTACATTTCTTAATAATATTACTTTATAAGGATTGAAACCCCACTCTTTGGATACAGACATCTGTAACTAATAGAGGGGTTGGTGTTATACTGTACTCGCCATCCCTGATTTTTTGAGCCTAATCCCCTTTGTGCTTAGTGATATACTATTACATCACTAAGTGTGTTGCCAAAACAATAAGGTTACTTTCACACTCGCGTTTCTAGGCGGATCCATCATTGATCTGCAAAAACGGATCTGTTACAATAATACAACCGCCTGCATCCGTCATGAATGGATCCGTTTATATTATCTGTATCATAGCCAAGACTGATCCGTCATGAACTCCATTGAAAGTCAATGGGAGACGGATCAGTTTTCTATTGTGCCAGATTGTGTCAGAGAAAACAGATCCGTATCCATTGACTTACATTGTGTGTTAGGACACTCGGCTCAGTTTCGTCAAGCGGATAGCAAAACGCTGCAAGCAGCGTTTTGGTGTCCGCCTCCAGAGCGGAATGGAGACTGATCGGAGGCAAACTGATGCATTCTAAGCGGATCTTTTTCCATTCAGAATGCATTAGGGGAAAACTGATCCATTCTGGACCGCTGTGAGAGCCCTGAACGGATCTCACAAACGGAAAGCCAAAACGCTAGTGTGAAAGTAGGCTAAGTCACAGTGATGGCGTTGGCTCAGGAGATGGGTATTATACAACTGGCACCCTAACTCAGCAGTTACTCTTTAGATACCATAGTATATGAGCAGTTAGATAGAGCGAGCTCCCTCTGTCCTCCTATCAGCATCACACAAACACAATAACAGGCTTCTGAGTAGTTGTCAGGGCTAAACATTCATGGCTTTTGAAATACAAAGTTGAAAAATGCAAAAAAATCACTGTGGCCTGAGTATTAGCTAGGCGATGTACCTCAAGGGGTTTAAAAAACATTTGGCTTGCTTGGGTATTGGACCTGAGAGAACAGGGCTGTGTGAAAGAATAAGGCAGTGTCCTACTGTGTGTACTTCTCTAGACTGCCACATGGTGGCAGGATGATGTCAGATTTTACTTACTCTAAAGCAAGACCTATGAGAGCTCTGCAGGTTTAAATGAACAGAGACTTTACATGTACGGTAATCTGAAAATCCATGTTACAATATTAGGGGGATACATGAGATCCGACAGCCATGTACTGGAAAAACTAGGACTGACTCTCAAAAAGAGAAGAAGCGTGAAGCACGAGACCTTCTCTGATGCTCCAAACACTGCGATCTTGGTCACATGAAAACTGTTGCTCGCAGTGTAGCAGTGCTAGCATAGAAATGAATAGTTGCAGTGCGACTTGCACGTCTAACACAATCACGACACCAGGATTACAAAAAAAACAACACGGTGGATTTTTGCCATTTGCCGGTCATGGTGGCGGCAGATTTGTGAGTCACACTGCGACCGCATTCTTTTCTATGCTAGCACAGCTACACTGCGATCCTTGGGTGTGACAACTGTTGCCAAGACCGCCATGTAGCCAAACCACGACACAAGTTTTATTTGAGTACTTTATACCACAAAGCAGTTTTCAATAGAAAGTAGTTTGAGTTCTAGGAAATGAATCTGGAAAGACGCAGGCTTATGTCATTTAAAACATGGGTGGTGCTAAAACCATAAATGTTTGTGGTAGTAACCCATACCTGTTGTGAGCATTAGATGCTTTGTGAGAGGAAAACCTTTCTTTTTTTTTTTTTTAAACAAAAGTATTAGCAGTGTCTTATAAAAACTCATTAGCTGCATTATTACAATATTTATCTGTTAAACAGCACAAAATATGCTCACATACCATGTTTCCCCGAAAATAAGACATCCCCCGAAAATAAGACCTACCTCTAGTTTTGCCTATCGCTGTAATATAAGGCATCCCCCCGAAAATAAGGCCTCCCCGATAATAAAGCATCCCCCGAAAATAAGGTCTCCCCGATTATAAAGCATCGGCCGAACATACCGCATCCGCCGAACATAATGACTCCCCGATTATAAAGCATCGGCCGGACATAATGCCTCCCCGATTATAAAGCAAGCCACCCCAGAATGTAAGGAGCTCACTGATTGGCCGCAGCCGCCGCCAGGACAAGCTGCCGCCTTCTTCCGCTCGCTGCTCGTTCTGCCCTGATGGAGTCTCACAACTTGGCTGGCACGGACACACAGGGGACGGGGTGACAGGTAGGGGGGGGGGGATATCTGATGGAAGGTGGGGGATGTCTGGTGAAGATGGGGGGGAGAGACTAAAAACGGTAATTAAAATGACACAGGGTGATCAGAGGGGGGAATCAAAATGACACAGGGGTATCAGGGTGGGGAGGGGGATCATTTAAAATGACACAGGGGGATCAGAGGGGGGAATCAAAATGACACAGGAGGATCAGAATGGGGTACTAAAATGCTATAGTAATCCCCCCCCTCTGATTCTCCTCTACCATTTTGATTCCCCCTTCTGATCCCCCTGTGTCATTTTAAGTGATCCCCCTCCCCACCCTGATTTCCATTTTTTTTGTTCAGCAATAAATGTGTACCGTATTTTTCTTCATGGAAAAATAAGACATCCCCTGAAAATAAGACCTAGCGAACCTTTGGGAGCAAAAATTAATATAAGACACGGTCTTATTTTCGGGGAAACAGGGTATAAAAAATAATAATAATAATAATTAATATTATTTGCCCCAGTACCTTTTATTTCCTATCAGACAGCAACTCTGTAATGTGTAGTGAAGACTCGTAGTATAGTAGTGGCAGTAGTCATAGGAGGAGTCCGCCAACTCTTCCATTAATATGCCATACACATCATCTGTGGATGTAGGTGACCTGCTGCATGACAGCCAGGGCCGGTGCAAGGATTTTTGCCAACACAAGCGAAGCTGCATTTTGGTGCGCCCCCCCCCCCCCTCGCAGCTTACCTGGCCCTGGTCCCGTCTGCAGGAGCTGGCTCCTCCTCTGTGTGGTCCTGGTATCTTCTCTCTGCTTCAGACAATCGCTGGTTTGAGGACTGTATTTTTCGCCCTCTAATACACACTGGCCCATAAGATGCACCCAGGATTTTAAGAATAAAATATTTTCCATTGCACCTCAGGTCAGACCAGCAATCAGACCCCCAATATATATCAGACCTCAGCTCACAGCCCCAATCAGACCCCCAATGTTAATCAGACCTCAGACCAGACCCCCAATGCCTCAGATCAGCCCCCATGTCAGCCATCAGCCCCCCATGTCGGCCATGTCAGCCATCATGCCACCATGTCAGCCATCAGCTCAAATAAAATAAAATTACTTACCTCTCCTGCTCCTGGACGCCACCACTCCTCCCCACCAGCGCTCTCTCTCTTCTTCCTGGTTCTCGGCTGTCAGCTGTGAAGGCTGCGCACAGTGAGGTCACATGGTGCGCAGCCCTGCACAGCCGATAGCCGAGCCGAGGACCAGGAAGCGGTGAGTACAGATCCTTCACCACTTCCCTGTCCTCCGGTACTAATGAAGCGCTTTATTAGTATTCGCCCCATGAGACCCAGGAGTGAAAAATACGGGGTATTTAAAAATAAAAAAAAAGTTTAGTTTTTGCAATATTTGTTTATTTATTTTGTCATAAATGAGCTTAAAGGATCATTCAGGAAAACTAACAGCGGGGATGGACACCCAGCCATCACTATTAGGCAAGTTCCCTTGTGAATAGCATTCTGCAGCTTGTTAAATACTGTGATTTTTAAAAAGGTCTCGGTGACATATCTGGAGTGAAACTCATTAACATAGCTAACCAGAGCCACTTTTAAACCCATATTTCAAAACTGGAGTGAGTGGTGTAAAAACTCAAAAAGTCACAATGTTTTTGTGCGAGTATAAAAAGTCATGCAAGCCCGATTTGCAACTTTTTGAAGCCAGAATTCTGGAGTGAATGCATGATAAGTCAGGGCCAATATGCTTTAAGGCTGATAGTGATGTAGTGTTCATATACACTCACCTAAAGAATTATTAGGAACACCATACTAATACGGTGTTGCACCCCCTTTTGCCTTCAGAACTGCCTTAATTCTACGTGGCATTGATTCAACAAGGTGCTGATAGCATTCTTTAGAAATGTTGGCCCATATTGATAGGATAGCATCTTGGAGTTGATGGAGATTTGAGGGATGCACATCCAGGGCACGAAGCTCCCGTTCCACCACATCCCAAAGATGCTCTATTGGGTTGAGATCTGGTGACTGTGGGGGCCATTTTAGTACAGTGAACTCATTGTCATGTTCAAGAAACCAATTTGAAATGATTCGAGCTTTGTGACATGGTGCATTATCCTGCTGGAAGTAGCCATCAGAGGATGGATACATGTTCTCATTCTGTTTACGCCAAATTCGGACTCTACCATTTGAATGTCTCAACAGAAATCGAGACTTATCAGACCAGGCAACATTTTTACAGTCTTCAACAGTCCAATTTTGGTGAGCTCGTGCAAATTGTAGCCTCTTTTTCCTATTTGTAGTGGAGATGAGTGGTACCCGGTGGGGTCTTCTGCTGTTGTAGCCCATCCGCCTCAAGGTTGTGCGTGTTGTGGCTTCACAAATGCTTTGCTGCATACCATTGTGGAAGCGTTCACCTCCATATTCATCTGTATCGCCGTCCTCAGAAAAGCGATACAGATGGCTGTGCTGAGGCAGGGGAGGGAGAGGCGTGTCCCTTTCCCTTCCTCTGATAGGCTGCCGGCCTCGTGCCTGCAGCCTATCAGAGGCCGCCGCCTGAGCTGTACAGCGCGGGACACAGGACAGAAGAGGCCTGCATCGCATCGCTGACATGGAGGTAAGTATGTGTTTGTTTGTTTTTTAAATATATACAATACTTTTACTGGCACAGGGGGGCTGTTATTACTGGCACAGGGGGGGGGCTGTAATTAATACTCACACATGGGGGGGCTGTTATTAATACTGGCACATGGGGGGGCTGTTATTAATACTGGCACATGATTGGGGGCACTATAGGGGCATCTACTGAGGCCACAAAGAAGGGGTATTTTATATGGGGCGCTCTGTACAGTACAATTTTATACTGGGACACATTATGGCGGGTACTATGGGGAAGGGGGGAGAGGAGTACTATGGGGTCATCTACGGGGGGCACTAAGAAGGGGTACTTTATAATTGCAAATTATGGGGGACACTGAGGGCATCTACTGGAGCATTTTATACTGGTACATTATGGGGGGCACTAGGAGGAAGGAGGGTGTGGAGCACTATGGGTGCATTTACTGGGGGCACTATATAGGGGTATTTTATACTGGCACATTATGGGGGCACTATGGGGACATTAGCTCACCTGGGGGCATTACAAGGGGGTATTTTTTGCACTGTCACATTATAAGGAGAATTATTTCTACTGGGGGGGGCATTATGGTGGGCTTTATTACTCCCCCATGGTATGACCCCCTAGTAGCAGCTACAGCCTCTCCCTGCTCTGCTATCCCTCTGCCCCTTCTCCAAATCCTTATTATGAAATCTTTCTCATTAGGATAAAACACAACATCAGCTCCACCGAGCCCCCGGCCAAAGTGTGGAAGTGGCGTCCGAGATCCCCAAGGGCCAAGTCAAGTAATTGTAAGTTTTCATGTGAAATATGCTTGTTATACACATATAGCATACACTGTGTAGTCTGTTCTATAAGCACCATTGTTTTGTGGCGGCGGACAGAAAATAATCTGAAAGTGCCCCTCCCGAGACCAGGCTCTGGATCCGCCACTGGTTGCTCTTCTATCAGCTTGAATCAGTCGGCCCATTCTCCTCTGACCTCTAGCATCCACAAGGCATTTTTGCCCACAGGACTGTCGTATACTGGATGTTTTTCCCTTTTCACACCATTCTTTTGTAAACCCTAGAAATGGTTGTGCGTGAAAATCCCAGTAACTGAGCAGATTGTGAAATACTCAGACTGGCCCGTCTGGCACCAACAACCATGCCACGCTCAAAATTGCTTAAATCACCTTTCTTTCCCATTCTGACATTCAGTTTGGAGTTCAGGAGATTGTCTTGACCAGGAGCACACCCCTAAATGCATTGAAGCAACTGCCATGTGATTGGTTGACTAGATAATTACATTAATGAGAAATAGAACAGGTGTTCCTAATAATTCTTTAGGTGAGTGTATACAGGTCTTTAGTTTCTGCCTCCTCCATCCTACATGATGGAGGCTGAAAGGCGACATATTTTCACAACTGTAATATTATTATCATTGATAAACAATCTAGCTACTTCTATTGTGATTTGTCTATTTTTTGTGGTGCAATTTTTGCATCCCTTACAGAAGTCGCACCAGGTAACATTTCCCTTGTGTCTCTTAACCCCATTAGGTTTTAAACAACGTTTTACTAGATTATCTTTGATGGTGGGAGCTCAGGACAATACAAAAGACGGACACTCAAGAAAAACCTCTCTCCGAACCAGGTCTCTCTTAAAAACTGACCATTTTTTTTATTATTAAATGTTTTACAACTCCTATATCCATGTTGTATTGAGTGGAAAAAACAAACCTAAAATGGTCTTCGTCTACTTTCAGGTCCAGCTCTTTTTTAATTACATCCTTCTTATCCCCCTATGCTTCTCTAGATTTCTGTAGAATTTGCAGTGAATTCCGTGGCAAAATCCACATGTATCATATGCAATATTTGTGGCAGATTCAAGGCAGTCCGCCGGAACAGACTGCCGGAGTTCACAGCGCAGATGAGAACCCAGCCTTAGGGCTCATGCACATGACTGTGTGTTGGCCGGGCCCGTGCTGCAGACCGCAAATTGCGGTCCGCAATGCAGGTCACTGACTGTGGGGCCGCCGCATGTGGATTGCGGACCAATTCACTTGAATAGAGTCCGCCATCCGCACCGCAAAAAAGTAGTGCATGCAGTACGCATGTCCGGTGTGGAGCTACGGACAGAAAACCCACGGAAGCACTCCATAGTGCTTCCGTGGGTTTCCGATCCGTGCCTCCGGATTGCGGACCCATTCAATCATGCTATGTGCGGGCCGCAATACAGTCACGCCCGGGCAATGGCCGTGTTTATGAGCCCTTAAAGGGATGAAATCTGCAGAAAGAATTGGCATACTGCTGGTTTAAAATCCATACCTCCTGTCAGTTTTCATGCAGATTTTTCCCACAGCATGTGAATTAAAGATTTGTTAAAGGGGAACTAAAGCCTAAAACCATAAATAATACAAATGCATTTAATTCACATTTCGCACACAGCTATGTCTACAAGTTTCTTCTCAAACTTTTGTCATGAGCAGTGTAGGAAAGATCTTGCAGACAATGAACTTTATCTTTTTCCAACTCTTCTCCATCTTCAGCTGGAGAATGGTAGTGCCTAATCTTCATGCGCTGTAAGGACCTTCTCGTCACACGGTTTGCATGACATTCAGAGCCTCAAATTCAAAGTGACCATGCATGCGCCTCACCTCAAGCGCAATCATTGCGGTTAGTTATTGTTATTTTTGTATTATATTACTAATCTTTATTACCATAGAGCACGGGATGTAGATATTACCCTTCTGGTACATCCCACATCTGCTTCAAAGCCATGTCACGTGTTACTGTAGCATGTCACGTGACCTTGTGGTGTCAGAATGTCCTTACTGTACTTGGAGTTTAGACGCTACCTCTAGAGAACAGGTAGGTGAACATGCCTGATGTCACATACACTGAACAAAATGTTCAGGAGAGGGGCAGGGCTTTAAAGGGTTTTTTGTCACTTCAGCAAATGGCATTTATCATGTAGAGAAGGTTAATACAAGGCACTTACTAATGTATTGTGATTGTCCATATTGCTTCCTTTGCTGGCTGGATTCATTTTTCTATCACATTATACATTGCTTCTTTCCATGGTTATGACCACCCTGCAATCCATCAGCAGTGGCTGTATTTGCATACTATAAAAAAGCACGAGCCTATGTGAGTTCCCACGGTCCCAGCCACCAGAGAGGCCGACATTTTTTCCTATAGTGTGCAAGCACGAGCATCACTGATGGATTGCAGGCTGGTCGTAACCATGGAAATGAGCAGTGCATAATTTGGTGGAAAAATGAATCCAGCCAGCAAAGGAAGCAATATGGATAATAACAATACATTAGTAAGTGCCTTGTATTAACTTTCTCTACATGATAAATGCCACTAGCTGAAGTGAGACAACCCCTGTAACTAGTACTCGGTGCTGGGTTCCCTGCTATGCACACTTGAAGATGTGCCCACCTCCAACTCTGAATGTGCGCCTATTATCCTACCTATTCCACAGGCTGCTTTGATTTGCATTTTCTACTCTCCTGGACTGATGTCACCCTGTCGGGTTAGGTGGGCTCAGATGGGTTTTGATTAAAATATATCTGAACCTCACAGTTATTATTTATCAAATCAAAATGAGGTATTAGGCTATATCTATGTGAGGGCTATTATGTTCCATTTTTTTGTTCTTTAAATGTGCATATCCACATATTCATTTATCATATCATGCAGGATGTTTTCATTTTTTTCTTTCTCTGATTTCTCTTTTTCTTTTGGGGAACAAATCTTTAAATTCTGCTAACGTACGATATGTGTATATTACGGACGGTGGGCAACTGCTTACTTGGTTTTAGACTGCAATTAAGATGTACTGTAATTTAGTCACTAAGAGCCATACATAGCAGAGTAAGTTGCCACCGGAGCACATCATTATCTTCTAAATGGTGAATTCTTTGCTAACATTGCCGCATACTAACTTTCAAACTTTAGTGTTATATTTTTTGACTCTTGGAACGCTGATGTAATACCCAGCTTTCCAGGTGCGCTTCTGGCATCTTCCTGACTGCTTTCAACAATGGTAATGATGTAACATATTGGTGGTACCAGTGTATTGGATATCTGTTCATTACTGTTTCTACTGCCCTGGAACGTGATGAGGTAATAAAGGAGAAGTGTGGTTGTGTACCCACCAGCCATCTGTGGAGTTACAACTTCTGGTGACTCTTACATGAGAGATGTGGGACACAAGTTATATGCTTCCCCTGATACCCGAGTGGGTTACTACTAATCTCTGAGCGCCTCAATATAGTATTTTTTAATTGTTCGTTAATGCTCAGCCCGGCAAACCATGGATCCACAAAATACGGATATTATCCATGTGCGTGGCACAATTTCCTTATAGAAGTCGCTATTCTTGTCTGCAAAACAGACAAGAATAGGGCATATTCTATAATTTGTGGAATGACCACACAGATCTGGACAGCACACAGATTACATACGTATGCTGTTCGTATTTTTTGCGAACTTATAGAAATGAATAGGTTCATGTGTGAGCTGCAAAAAATGGGGATTGGATGCAGACCCAAAATCTGGTCGTGTGCATGAGGACTAATACGTAGCATATTACAACACATTCACTATATGGTCTATGCTAGTATAGTAAATATAATTAATTGCTTTTGCCCATTAGGGGACAACATTGTATAATAGAGTTTTATGTTACTTAATAAATATTACTTAATAATAATATCTATAGTATACAACACAACTGGAGACAATGAAGACCTATTGATGCAGTATGAACTATCTACTGTGGACCGGAAGTGTGATGTCTTGTGTGGCATCATGTGCAGTGCACTGCTGCAGCCATTCACTGGTCTCAGCGGCGATGAGTCCCCATGTCACACTTCTGGTCCACAGGGGACTGGAAGTACAGTGATGGTTCAGTCAGAGATGGAGAAAAGCATAGGCCGGCGATTTTTCCTATAGTGTGCAAGCATGTCCACCGCTGATGGACCGCAGGGTGGTCGTAACCCCAGGATATAAGCAGTGTATAAGGCCTCTTTCACACGAGCGTGTCCGGATTAGGTCCGGATGCGTCCTGGTGCATTGGGCAAACCAGCGCGAGTAGGTACGCAATTGCAGTCAGTTTTGACTGCGATTGCGTTCCGTTGTTCAGTTTTAATCGCGCGGGTGCAATGTGTTTTGCACGAGCGTGATAAAAAACTGAATGTGGTACCCATACCCGAACTTCTTCACAGAAGTTCAGGTTTGGGTTCAAGGTTGTGTAGATGTAATTATTTTCCCTTATAGCATAGTTATAAGGGAAAATAATAGCATTCTTAATACAGAATGCATAGTACAATAGGGCTGGAGGGGTTAAAAAAAAAAAAAAAAAATTTAACTCACCTTAATCCACTTGTTCGCGCAGCCCAGCATCTCTTCTGTCTTCTTCTTTGAGGAATAGGACCTTTGATGACGTCACTGCGCTCCTCACATGGTCCATCACATGATCTTTTTACCATGGTGATTGGTCCTTTTCCTGTGCACAGCAAAGATGAATACAGAAGAGAAGCCAGGGTGCGCGAGCAAGTGGATTAAGGTGAGTTAAATTATTTTTAATTTTTTTTTAACCCCTCCAGCCCTAATATACTATGCATTCTGTATTAAGAATGCTATTATTTTCCCTTATAACTGTGTTATAAGGGAAAATAATAATGATCGGGTCTCCATCCCGATCGTCTCTTAGCAACCATGCATGAAAATCGCACCGCATCCACACTTGCTTGCGGATGCTTGCGATTTTCACGCAGCCCCATTCACTTCTATGGGGCCTGCGTTGCGTGGAAAACTCTCAAAGAGGAGCATGCTGAGATTTTCACACAACACACAAGTGATGCGTGAAAATCACCGCTCATCTGCACAGCCCCATAGAAATGAATGGGTCCGGATTCAGTGCGGGTGCAATGTGTTCACCTCACGCATTGCACCCGTGCGGAAATTTTGCCCGTGTGAAAGGGGCCTAATGTGATGGAAAAATTAATCAAGCCAGCAAATGAGGCAATATGGACAATCACAATACATTATTAAGTGCCTTTAGTAACTTTATCTACATGATAAATGCCATCTGCTGAAGTCAGACAACCCCTTTTATATAGTGTGATATCAGTGTGATTTCTATATATTGTTTCTTTTATCCATCAATGATAACAGGACATAAGGTTATTCTGAGCTACAAAATGGTTTAATATCGCAGGTGATGTACAGTGGATTTACTGCTTTATTTCCATCACTTGTATTGCATTAATTAGATTAAGTTCTATGGAGAGATTATTACATCTATCTGATTATCAACTACAGCATTAAAATCATTAGATTTCCCTTTATTACACAGCAAACAGTGCCATCAACATTACCCAAACTCCATCCTAATGTGATACCCTGCAGGCCAGAGAATCAAATGACATCTTCCCTTAGCTCTTGTGCCTTACAAACCATGCAATTAAAGCAATCCATTACAATAATGGCATTTGCTAATTTAACCTCTTCTCCATTTTCCATTTTTTACTTTATTCCCTGCTTTCCAGGAGGCATAACTTTTTTTAAATAGTTTGTGCAAATAGCCATATCAAGGATTGGGTTTATTTGTGGGACAAGTTGTACTTTCTGATGGCACCATTTAATATTTCATACGATATAGTAGGAAGCTGGGAAAATTTCTAAAAATGGTAGAATTGTAAAAAAAATAATAATCAATTCCCCCATAATATTCTGTATTTCATTTTTACGGCGCTCCCTATGCAGTAAAGATGACATGTTACTTTCATTCTCTGGGTGAGTACAATTAAAGTGTGTAGGAAAGCGCAAGGGGCCGTCGTTGCTGGAAGATATGTATCACCAAGGTTCCTGGCCTCGGTGAGGTAAGAGCCAGTAATTTTAAGTGTCAGCAGCAGCTAGTGCTGACTAACACTATTAGTTATTTAGTATGGCTGTAAAGCCGATCCGGAGCGGCTCTTACTGGGAGCAGCCAAAGTGCAGGGTGGGTGGCTGTTCCCCACGTTCCAAGCCCGGTTTTGGTTAGGGATATAAAACCCAGCCAGCAGTCTCAGCTGGTGTGAATTATCCTCCATCTGACAGTGGAGCTTTGCCAGTCTCTGTGTTGGGGCCTGAGAGTTTGGGCCGGGATTAAGGCCTGCTGTCTTGTTTGGATGAAAGCACGTGGACTTCTGTTTCACCCAAGGACTTGTGCTGCTGCCTGGTGAGAACAAACACCAGACTGACTTTTTGTTGTCACTTTCCTTATGTGTGAATAAAACACTGAACTGTTTAAGTTAAAGACGTTGTCGTTGCCTCTATAATGCATCCGCAAGCCTGTCTACCAGAGCAAATCCCCACAATTGGTGGAGGATGCTTGCAAATGCAGTGAGGCAGGCCTGAAGGCTGGAAAATTTTTGTTTTTGCCCGGCACAAGTGCATGTCCTACATTAAGCCGGCAAGGTTACGACCCGTGTCCCCTGACAAAATGGAGGCTGTCTTGAAAGCCCTCGTGGAGGCTAACTTAAAGCAGCGGGAGGCTAACAAGAAGCAACAAGAAACTAACCAGCTGCTATTACAACATGTAATGGCATTGCAAGCGACAGGAGCATCCCAGAACGTCCACGATGCCCGGAAAGCTGTCCTAAGATGACCCCCTCGGATGACGTTGAGACCTATCTGGCGGTCTTTAAAAAGGTGGCCGTGAGGAAAAGTTACCCTGAGACTAGTGGGCTGAGGTCGTCGCTCTGTTACTGGCATCTGGTCCCCAGCAAGTATTTTTTGATCTCCCCGATGATCAATTGGCCGACTACCCAACAGTAAAAGGTGAGATCCTGGCGAGACTTGAGTGAATGTATTGGTCCGGGCCCAGCGGGTGCATCAGTGGGAATTTAACCCGGCTGAACCCGCCAGACCACAATATTATGATCTGCTGCACCGATTGCAAAAATGGCTGCAGCCTGACATATTGACTTCCACTGCTATGTTGGATCGGCTGTTGGCGGATGTGTATTGGAGGGCTTTGCCGTACCCTCTCCAGCACTGGATCGGCCAGGTGTCCCGATAATGCCTTGGAGATGGTCAACCTGGTGGAGCTCTACGAGGCCACCAGAAATCTGCAGGGGGGTTCTTTTGGGAGGGGGCCAGTCAAACCCCGGAAATCTCCACTCCAAACCCGGTGGCCGGTGCCAGCCAAACCCGCCCGAACATACCCCCTTCAGACCCAGCCCCGGTGGTCTGGTGGCAGTGTCATGAGCCTGGACATATAAGAGCTGACTGTCCCCATCGGGGTGAACCCATGGAAACCAACTATGGCTACCGCCACTCATTGTATGCCAGGAAGCTGTGCGCCACAGGTACCTCCGAGACTGTAGACAATAGTCACTTGTGGTGGCACTGCTGGATTCAGGGAGCCCGGTGTTCCTGGTAAGAGCTGCCCTGGTGCGGCCCGCCAAGTATACTGGCCGAAAATTTGGCGTTGTCTACATTTATGGGGACTTAAAGACTTAAAGGACTATCCCACCGCCCTGGTCTTTCTGTCAACGGTGGCTGGCAGGTGGACGCATGAGGTGGCCATATGAGTTAATAATTGGGGGAGACTTCCCCGGTTTCCTGGCACTATGGCCGGATACGAAAGTTAGCGATACCCGGGAGACAGATGTAACCCTAGTAGAGTGGCCCGGCTCAGGGGGGAGACCAGAACCCTGGGAACCTGAGTCAGAAGGGCCAGCAGTAGGGGTGACCGCCACTTCGGTGGAAGAGGGGGAGACAACCCCATTAAGTGGGAGACGTGGAGGACTTGCCACCGGGTCCTGAGCTGGCAGACCTCAATGTCTCTGGGGATGATTTTGGTACAGCACAGCACCAGGACCCAACTCTGTCTCGAGCCTGGGAAAATGTGATAATAGTTGAGGGTAAGCCGCAACAACCAGGAGTCTATATTTCCCCGTTTTGTAGTTCAACAGGAGATGCTGTACCAGATAAATCAACTAAGGGGTGAACATATTAAACAGCTGGTGGTGCCCAAGGCGTATCGCAAGCTCGTGTTGCAGTTAGCCCACGAACATGTTCTGGCTGTAAAGCCGATCCGGGCCGGCTCTTACTGGGAGCAGCCAAAGTGCAGGGTGGGTGGCTGTTCCCCACGTTCCAGGCCAGGTTTTGGTTAGGGGTATAAAACCCAGCCAGCAGTCTCAGCTGGTGTGGATTATCCTCCATCTGACAGTCTCTGTGTTGGGGCCTAAGAGTTTGGGCCGGGATTAAGGACTGCAGGCTTGTTTGCATGAAAGCATGTGGATTTCTGTTTCACCCAAGGACTTATGTATTGCTGCCTGGTGAGAACAAACACCAGACTTAAGGTGACTGTTTTTACCTTGAAACTGACTTTTTGTTGTCACTTTCCTTATGTGTAAATAAAACACTGAACTGTTTAAGTTAAAGATGTTGTCGTTGCCTCTATACTGCGTCTGCAAGCTTGTCTACCAAAGCAAATCCCCACAATTGTTAGAAACTTTTTTTAATAGTTTTGATTGTATTTTAATACTAAAATACTTAAAAATGTAAAACTTTGAAAACATATTTCTGCACATCACCATGTTCTGACAACTTTAACTTTTTAAAATACTTTTAATATTTCTGTCTACAGAATTGTATAAGGGTGTAATTATTTGCTGATCAACTTCCAGAGTGGACTGTGGTGGCAGAGGGGCTGAAGACAGCTTCAGTAGAAAATCCATGAAACCATCTTCAGTTCTGTCTTCAGCAGGAGGAACAGCACTCCACTGCTAACTCCTTGTCTTACAAGGACTTCAGGCTCTCTAGAAAGAATATAAACGTTAGATAAAGGCTGTCTGCTAGTACTATTTCTTATGATTTGAGGTTATACAGTAGCTTCAGCAGCTCCAGAGCATTAGCAGGAGGACAATCCCCTCCTCCCCATTCTTTTGTAAGGTACAATCTTTGTGTTTGGCTCTAGTAGTGGGATTTGGAGCTACCAGTATCATACTTGGCTCTCCAACCTCTTACTTGTATTTGTGTCTTCTGTCCCACAGTGCTGTGACATCTCCAATGTCTGAAAGTAAATATTTGAATCCCCCATCCATCATTCAGGCTCAGCCCGCCAATGGCATAGTGCAAGAGGAGCGGTCAGATCAGTGGGCCGCTTGACTGTAACAGAGTTATTGTTAGTACTTTTTTATTTATTTTATTTAACATCTTTATTACTATAAAAAGCAAATACACAGAGTACAATTCAAACTTAGTATAAATTTTCAACCTTTTTTCCCCTTAACCCCATTATCCCCCCCCCCCACCCTGCGATGCGTCCACCCCTGCCTCCCCCCCAACCCCCCTCTGAAGAAATAAGGAGAAAGGAAGAGAGAAGAGGGGGAAAGAGAAAGAGAGAGAGAAAAAAAAGGTTATTAATATATAAATAAATATATTCCAGGTGCAGTCCTATCAGAATTACCAGCCGTCCCATATCTTAACCCATTTCTCTAATCCACCTCTCTGCTTGTAAAAAATCCGTTCATAGTTTTTCACCTTATTAACCAGATTTATCCAATTATTTACTTCTGGGGCATGACGTGCAAACCAGCTCCGAATGATCAGGAGCCTGGCCAATAGTAATGTTCTGCCTAGTAGGATCTTTTGAGGTTTATGACTACTTAATGTCGAGAGATCATTCAGTAAAAACAATTGTGGCTCAAGAGGAATCAATATTTTTAATTTGTGGGTGAGGAAGTTGTTAATACCACTCCAGTATGCCCCGAGTTCTTGAGTCAGCCTATTCAAACTAGCTAGCACCAAACAAAAGGATCCTATAACTAAAGTGAAGCTCCGGAGCTATCTTCTTCCCTCCTGTGAAGCTGCAGCGTCTTTTCCCGCCACTAGCCTCCACGTGGCAAGCCAATACTGAATCGAGCGGGAAATTTTACAAACGCATCTGACGTCATCGGAAGTGACGACAACAGCAGCAACCTACGGCCGGAGCATACAGCGGGGCGCGATCATCACACGTGGACGCCGACCTGCAGGCAGGAGCCGCACACCAACTCACCCACGGCCACCAGGAGGGTAACGTACCTGCTTACATAGCAGCAGTTGTTTATTTCACAGCCCATTATTGTTGGACCTGTGAAGAACCATTTACACTTAATCGGATGCGATTATTTCTGGTAAAAAGGAGATACCTACCCCACACATTTCTCCTTAAAGAAAGTCACTTAACTTTCAGCCCATATCAGGATACTTTATTATATTTCCGGATACCATGGTATGAGACTGGATTTTATTCCCAACAGGTCTACAAGATACACTTTCTCTTCTTTCCTTCAGCAGGATATTTTCATAATTGACATTTATTTTATGGTATATCAGGATATTGTATATTAGGAAACTTTGTCAATCTCTCCACCGGACATTGCAACATGAGACTGGATTTTTTTCCAACAGATTTTTTCCCAACAGGTTTATAAGATTTGCTTTCGTTTTTCCAACAGGATTTTACTCAAACGACATCTATTGTGTTATGTTGATTTTATATTGATACTACTATATGCTCTTTTATATTTGATATTTAGCAATTATTTGCTTTTATGATATACTTTTCTTCTTACAACTTCTGATTATTATATTACCTTTTATTTAGTTTTTACTTCATCAGGCATACCAAGCCGTCCCTAATAAATATATTTATCCATACAACACAAATGATTTGAGTGCCATCCCTCTATTTTTACTTACTTTTCCCCACTACAAGCGTTGGGTACGCTTTGTTTGGATTGAGCACCTTATTCCATCTTTCTGAGCCATAGAGAGCCGCCTCACTCTTGTACTACATGCCCAGATCATGTGTAGATAATCCGCACCAACAGTATCACATCGAGGACAGTTGGAGGTATCTCTTATTCCACACTTGTTTAACCAAATAGGGGTAACATATAATCTATGATAAATGTTAAACTGTATTAGAACGTGATTAAAGTTATGAGAAAGTACATCTGGATTAGTGAAAATGCTCCCCCACCCTACCATTTGTATATTTGGGCAGTCCCTCTCCCAGGCCTTTTGCCCTGGTGATTGTGTCTCAGAAAACCGTGACTTAATTAATAATTTATATATATTTGAAATCTTTATTCTTAATGGTGTCTTCCCAAACCTCTCATTTAACGGAGAAGAATCATCTATTTCTAGCAGTGATTTGTCATCCAAACTAAAAAGTGCCGAACGAAACTGAAGATACCTAAACCATGATAAATTGGCTTTTACCGAGGAAAATTGTCTTTTACCTCACAGCCTTCCTCTGGGTCAACTTGCAGGATAACAGGCCGAACTGGATGGACAAATGTCTTTTTTCGGCCTTATGTACTATGTTACTAAATTCTCTATACTATGTGATAGTTCCACAAACGACTTAATTTCTCAGTTCTTAACAACCTGTGCCATGAAGAGAATCCCATTCTTTTCCCAGAATTTATCCCTTGCTATACCATCTAATGTCTGTAAGTGGATATTGTGCCAGAGAGGCGTGAATATAAGTGATCCCTTTACCCCCAACCATCCTCTAATAGCAGCCCACATTTTCAATAGTAATTTTGCAGTCCCTTTATGACCCCGGTCCCTATTAATCAATAGCCCAGATTCCAACAGCGTAAATATATTATTAGGCTGCTTATTGTTAGTACTTATTGCGGCTCATATAGTTTCCATATAGTGACACAACATGGGATTCAGGAGGAGTGAAAGGCAGTGGGCGCCCCTCTTTTTTCTATTTCAGCTAGGCCTCTGACAGCAGTACCTGCCATGCTTCCGTGAGGGCACCACAGTGGTGTACTATGTCTCTATACTCCAGATTAAAGAAGAACTCCAAGATCTCGAATAGTGCCGTCCTTCTTCTTGACAAGCATTACTGGGGCTCTGGCTACCCTGCACCACTCCAGAATCTATCATCTGTTTCAACAACGTCTTCACTTCCTGGTACAGCTTGGGCAGAATCTGCTGATATCTCTCCCGAATTGGACAAGTGTCCCTGTCAGTATCTCATGTGTGATAGCATCTGTGCAGCCAAAGTCATCGGCATGGCGGGCAAATGCAGCCTGGTTCTCCCATAGCATGGTTTCAACTGCTCGCTGTCATGGACATTCCCGTGGCAGGTACCAGGAGATCGGAGAGACTGGCAACTCATGGGTTAAATTGACAAGTTCACTGTGGATCTTATTGAGTCTGTGTTTTGGTGTATGCCACACCCCTTGCTTCAGGTGTTGCTTGTTGGTAAACTACCTTTCCCATAAGTAGCAGCTTCTCACTCTTGGAGGTGCGGTTTACAGATTTTCTTCCTGCCTTCTTACTAGCTGGTCGGTTGTACTCTGTGGTGCTTCTGGAGTTGCCAGTTTTCTACTTTCAGATAAGTCTTGTCTGTTCTTATTGTTTTGTGTTTGTTATATTCCCTGTTTGTATCTGGGCCTGAGAGAGAGACATTCGTCCATCTGGGGAGGAATGGGTTGTCTCTGGTCCTAACCTCATTCCAGGGCATTATAGGGATTTAAGGGCCTAGGTATCCAGCATATGAATATTCCTACCTTCAAGGTCTATTCATATTGATAGGTAGTTAGGCCCCGGATTAAGGTTGTTTAGGAGGTGACCTGTTTCTTCCCTAGTTTCCAGGCATAGTTACTGTTTCCCTTCCCTCCTGTGTTTAGTGTGGAGTTTTTCCCCCACACTGATCGTGACACTGGCAAGTGGTCCGAACTGAGAGCCTTCACATCTATCTCCATTTGGTCCAAGATGGTTCTTCCATTCCATTCTGGGGATAGCGCCTCTTCTGCGCTGGCAGTAACTGCCAGGGTCCAAACAGCATCACCTACCGGAGCTACAGTCACTTCTCTCCGACTCAGTACTTATCCCCGATGTAGGTACACACGAGCCAGTTCCACTCCCTGCATCAAGGAGACTTCTAGATGCCCCATATTCATAGCTCTTATGGGTACTCGTCCATTCTGGACCACTGCCAGCGTCCGGGCACCAGGGCATCCTGGCCTAACTCCCCTAGGCCCAATGATCACCTCCATACCTTCAAGTTTGCAGAAGGTTCCCATGGGCAGTGTCAGTACAGTCTCCCGGTCAGGAGGGAAGGTGAGGGTAGCTCTTCCCGGCACTCAGATAGTACACACGGACTGATGCGCTGGGACACTCACTGGGACACTCACAGAATATTCATGCCCATTATCACTGATACATCCTCTTTCAATGTCTCGGGGACCAGCAGGATATCTTTTCTCGCCACTTCTTTCCCACATAGCCGTACATTCATCCACACGACTCCCGTGACAGGGATCTGTTGTTGATAAGTTGCTGTAACCCGGACCAATGTCTCTCGCTCTGGCTTGGCCAGTGCTTGAAAGTAATGGTTGAAGTATGACTCAGGCATAGTCATTACCTGTGACCCGGTATCCACTAAGCAGTCGACAGGAACACCTTAAATTTCAGCTCGTATGATGAGAAACCCTGCTCGCAGTGCCACTTGTAGCGATCAGAGTAGGAAGAGACTGTAGGGCAGGGTTCAAATACAGTACAGCAGACAATTAGGCTGAAGCAGATACCGACTTTATTAAAGAACAAAATATGACGGCCAGAAAATCGGATTAACAGTATTGTGCCGATGCACCAGGGGCACAATCAACAAATGACAGGATCAGTGTTACCAAGTTTACATAAATTTACAGAAAGGATAACTGAACTTTGCATCCAAAAATTGCGCCCCAACCAGCAAGCACATAAAAATACAGGCTACTCTCTGCTACTATTTTCCTGTCTGCCTCAGCTACCTAGGGCACGTTTTTACAACGCACTGACTAAAGTATCCTGCTCTATGACCTATCACAGATTAGCACCGGTGCACACTCACAGTTCTGTAGGTAGTTGCTTGTCTTGGTCTGGTACGTGGAGGCAGGGGTAGTCTGGCTCCTAATCCGGTCGCTTGCTTGCCCCAGCGCGGTCTTTTCCTTTGTCTGTCTAGATTGCAGGTACAGGCATCCACATAGTTCAGCTCTGACAGGAGTAACCCGTCCTGTAACTGATCTCTGAATTGAGTCAGCAAGGACGCTGCACTCCAGATCTCCAAGCCCAGGAACTTGTACACCTCCTACATCCTCTGTAACCAACAACTTCATTTCACTCTTACTCAGCGACACTGCGGCCTCTTGTGGCTGGAGGAAGGCATCACATCCTGTGTGAAACCTAATCACTAGCAATGTAACTTGGTGCTTCTAGGGGCTGACCCTTACATAAACACAGGACAGTGATAACGAAATGTGGAAGTCACTGAACATTGGTGTTCCATTTGCCTGTGGTATGCTGCTGCTCTATGATGCGGACACACAGCCCTGCTAATACATGGAAAAATCATGGTATGAAAGCCACACAAAAGGCAAACCACAGCAGCAGAGAGTGCTCAGGTCAGTCACACTGAGGTCGGGTGATTTATCCAAGTCCTCTTTAAAGGGGTTGTGCACCTTTGGGGCAGACCTGCAAACAGGGGTGCACATAGCCTTTCTGCTGCTTGAGGCAAAAACTGAAATGCCCCCTCTTGCCAATTTTCTAACCTAACCTCTTTGCCACAATGAAAGAGCTCATTGCCCATGGCCCCTCCACTGCCCCCCCTCTTGCCCCTTCCTGGTGCTGCCTGAGGCAATCGCCTCACTTGGCCTCATTGGTGGTGCACCCCTGCCTGCGAAGGGAAACATATTTATGTGCTACCCTGCAATGGCTCCAAGCTACTTCACTCTATGGCCTTGATTGTCCCGCTGGACTCCCTGGATGTAAACTTTTTGTTTGACCCCACGGCAGCCAATCCCTGGCCGCAGAGGAGACTTGCTCCCCTTGCATCATGCTGGCTGCAGCGGAGTCAGACAGGAGGTTTACATCCAGGGAGCCCAGGGGGGCAACTGAGGCCGTAGAGTGAAGGAGCCAGAAGGTAGCAGGTAAGTTTGCTTCCCTTTGCAAGTCCGGGAGGGGGGTTTGTGAAAAGCCCCCCAAATGTGCACAACCCCTTCAAAGGGTATCTTTAGGCTACAGATTTTGATAACCTGTTCTGAGGATAGCATGGAAAGTCATGCCATGGTCAGGATGGCATCCTACTGTCAGGATGGCATTTGCTATTTACATATAGATTAAAAAAAACAGGTTGGTACTTTTGGACTTTTTATAGTGTTAGAACTTGTCCAAAAACATAATGTTTCTAGGAAACCATATTCCATGTTAATATTAGATATTTGTTTTCTTACGCCACATTTCGAAATCAAGAACGGGACTCGTCAGGGTTGCCCGTTATCTCCCACCTTATTTATTCTTTGCCTAGAAACTTTCCTCCAAGCTATAAGGCAAGATAGGGACATCAAAGGACTGAACATAGGTCCTCGGATACATAAAGTAGCTGCGTTTGCCGACGACATGCTTCTTTTACTTTCTAATCCTTTAGAGGCATTCCCTGCGCTCCTGAAGCAGTTGGACGAGTTTGGAGCAGTGTCAAATTTTAGAATTAATTTATCTAAATGTGTGGCAATAGGAATTAACATCACTCAAACTACCATTTCTTATCTAAAAGCAAATTTTCCCTTTGTATGGGCCCAAGATAGTATAGGGTATCTGGGTATTCGCATAACAAAAGACCCTACTCAATTGTTTTCATCAAACTATCCTAAGCTGTTAGAGGATATCAAAACACAATTGAGAGAGTTAAAAATTCCCTTTTTGATTTTGCTGGGACGGAAGAACGTACTGAAAACGTATATCCTTCCTAAATTACTGTATTTGATGCAGACTTTACCGGTAGTTCTGCCCCAAAAATATCGGACTCAAATACGGAGGGCTTTCTCCACGTTTGTCTGGAATAATGCAAAACCTAGACTGGCATACAGGAGACTAACATTACCTAAACATAAAGGTGGCTTTGGGTTGCCAGATATTTATGGGTACTACGGAGCAATACAGATGAGACTACATTCGGAAATAACTAACCCTCGAATTGCTAAGTTAGGATGCCAGATTGCTAGGAGTTTATTGGGACAAACATCTTTCCCAAAAAGACACAATACCTGTTTCCTTAAGAGGAGTAGTTAATAGTTGGTCAAAATTGTCTAAAAACCTGCACTTCCCTAAACATATGTCGCCATTCACTCCTATTAAATATCTCCCTTATATACTCCAGGTTGGTTTCCAAGATGATATGGGACTGTGGGAGGCGTTGGGTGAAGTAGCAATTGGTGATGTCCTGAGTGGAAGAAAAATTCCGGATATCCATACTCTAAGAGCTAGATTTGCACATATCCCGTGGGCAGTGACACACTATTCACAATTCAGTATGATATGTTCCAAGCACTTAGAGAGCACTCCAAGTAGCTATACCCCCACCTGGTATGATGCAATTTGGAACCAAACAACGCACGTTAAAGGTTCTGTCTCTCGACTCTATAATAAAATACTGGACATAGATTCTAATACGAAACCGCTTTACATTGAGAGGTGGGAAAAGGAGATCGGTCAACAAATGGACGAAGAGACTATTAACAGGGTTCTGGCCCATTCACACGGTTATTCACGGTGTATTAAAATTCAGGAAAATTCCTTTAAAATAGTCACAGGGTGGTACAAAACACCTGATAAATTGCATACAATTACCCCATCAATAACTTCAGATTGCTGGAGATGTGGTGAGGCTAAAGGTACAATGTATCATGTGTGGTGGTCATGTCCGAAGATCACGGAATTCTGGGATCTCATTTCGAAAGAGGTTCAAAAAATATGCAGAATTAGCTCCCCCATCACACCCTTAGTGGCGCTTCTAAACTTACCTGACAGCAATTATAAACTAACTAGCAATTCACTACCTGCACAACTTATTGCTGCAGCTAAATTACTCATCCCGAAATACTGGCTATCTAAGGAGATACCTAGCATGAGAGAATGGGTAAATAAAGTCTGTGAGATTTACCAATTAGAAGAACTGACTAGTTGGGAAACCTTGTCTCATGATAAGTTTCTTCCGACATGGGAGAGATGGTCTGAATGGCACAAAGGTTACACTATCGGCTGATTATGAGTAAATATATTTGGTCTCGAGTCATGCAACGTGTCATTATTGGTAGCAATTTACATGTTCATGTATGTCTTATCTCTCATTTGTTTTTCTCATGCATTTTTCATGCATTAAGATAAATATGTGACAGATGTCATTATTATTATTATTATAATTGTAATGTATGATCACCGCGGACTTTGGGGTACTTCCTGACTTTGATTGTTCATATTCTTACTTGCTATTGTCATGTTGTTCAATGGTAATATTTGTTAAATATTCTGAAAATAAAGATTATACAAAAAAAAATTATTAGATATTTGTTTAAAATAAAAGAACGGCTGTAGTTGCTAGTGCAGCGTCCTGCAGCTGTCGAATGAGCATTTCCACCTTCTGTTCGGCAGTAACTAGGTATAGCTTAAAGGGGTTGTCCGGGTTCAGAGCTTAACCCGGACATATCCCCATTTTCACCCAGGCAGCCCCCCTGACTTTAGCATCAGAGCAGTTAATTTGCTAAATCGCGCAGGTGTCACCGCCAGTTCTGTGAGAAGGTCTGGCAGACGTCCTTCTCTACCTCTTGCATGACGTTCTTTGTTTTGGTTTCACTTTGTCATCTCTTTTCCTTCTCCCAGGTGTCACCTATTTAGACTAATTGTTTCCCTTTATATTCCCTCCCATACTGCCTCACTTTGCGGTTTATACTACTTCCTGGATGAAGTGTTTACTGCTGGAGGCTGCTGCTGCTGTTTGCTCAGATACGTCTTTTCATGAATTGTGTTTCCTTGCTGGCTTGATTCTAGGTGACCCTGACTCCGTTTGTATTAAGTGCAGGGAGCCGGTGGTCGTTTCTCCTCACTATTATAGGGTTTTCAGGTGTCACACAGTCTTAGGTATGTGGGCATGCAATCGTCTACCATTGAGACCCTTGCATGGGCATAGCAGTCAGGGAGAGCTCTTAGGGTTTTATAGGGCTCACCTATATGCTCCTTAGTTTGGGATCAAGCCAGTCGGACGTTTATTCATAAGTTCCAGCTCCAGCTATCTGCAACATCATCCGTGACATTATAAACCGCCGTAACCGTCTTGAGCATGGATCCGGTTTCAGCCTTGATTGACCGCATGCAAGGTCTTTCGCTGGAGGTAGCAGATCTCCGTAAAACTGTGTCTCAGTTTCAGGTGACCGGTTCTGCTGGCGTTCATGGAGTTTGTTCCGAGCCTAAGATCTCGCTTCCGGATACGTTCTCCGGGGGTAGTGAGAATTTTGTTCGCTTTAAAGAGGCTTGCAAACTCCATTTTCGCCTACTTCCCCATTCCTCTGGTGATGAGGAGCAGAGGGTGGGGATCATCATCTCGCTGCTCAGGGATAACGCTCAGTCTTGGGCCTTTTCGCTACCGGTGGGGGCACGGCCATGTCTCTAGCTGTTCATATTGACAGGCGTCTTAGAGAGAGAGAGAGGAGACTACTCCTTCCTGTCATATTCAGCCCAAGGACAGTGGGGCTGTCTCATTCAGTGCGCAGGGGTCTCAGTCTCTCTCAATCCCCTCTGAGGAGGAGGCCATACAGCTGGGTTTGCTTGCCTCTGATAGAAGAGGATTCAGCTCTCAGAGGAGGGTTTGTTTCTGTTGTGGGGGTATAAATCATTTGGCTAATGCGTGCCCCTCTAGGAGATTCATGGAGTTTTCTGAGGGTAATAAAAAAAAACTCTAAAAACTTTCCATTTGCTACTATTGGCAAGGTTGATGCGGAAATTGAAGGTTTGCCGTTTGCTTGTAGTTCCCGTTTTCTCCTACCTGCCAGGGTGGCGCTAGACAGCAAGAACATCGTGAGATTTTTGTAGATAGTGGAGCAGCTGTCAATCTCATTGATAATCTATTTGCAATAACGCATGGTTTCCAGGTATGCACTTTGGAAAAGGATATACCTGTTTTTGCCATAGATTCCTCTTCACTTTCTCAAAGATCGTTAAAGGGCATAGTTCACAATATCCGTTTGACTGTGGGTGACGCTCATGTTTCGTCCTAAGCGGTTTACCTACTCCTCTAGTGTTGGGGCTACCCTGGCTCACTAAACATAACCCCACTATTGATTGGCAAGCAAGGCAAATAAATGGTTGGAGTGAGTTTTGCAGAGAGAATTGCCTCACGGCGTCTCTTTCAGAGGTTTCTACCAAGACTGTACCATCTTTTCTCTCTGAATTTTCGGATGTGTTTTCCGAGAGTGGTGTCCAGGAGTTGCCCCCTCACCGGGAGTACGACTGCCCTATTAATCTCATCCCAGGCGCCAAGCTGCCAAAATCACGTTTATACAATGTCTCCCAACCTGAAAGAGTTGCTATGCGTACTTATATCTCTGAGAGCCTGAGAAAGGGACACATCCGACCCTCAAAGTCACCTGTTGCAGCAGTTTTTTTTTTGTTAAGAAAAAAGATGGTTCTTTAAGACCGTATCACAATTCGTGACCCATATCCGCTTCCTCTGATCCCGGACCTGTTTAACCAGATTGTTGGGGCTAAAGTTTTTTGCTAAGTTGGATTTAAGAGGGGCATACAACCTAGTCAGGATCAGGGAAGGGGACGAATGGAAGACGGCCTTCAATACCCCTGAGGTTCATTTTGAGAATTTGGTTATGCCCTTTGGTTTGATGAATGCTCCGGCCGTCTTCCAACATTTTGTGAACAGCATTTTTTATCATTTAATGGGGAAATTTGTTCTGGTGTATCTAGATGACATTTAGATTTTTTTCTCCTGATTTCAAGACTCATCGGGACCACCTACGTCAGGTCTTGCTGATTCTGCGGGAGAATAAATTGTACGCTAAACTGGAAAAATGTGTGTTTGTGGTTCCGGAGATTCAATTTCTTGGTTTTCTTCTCTCTGCTTCTGGTTTTCGCATGGATTCTGAGAAGGTCCGCGCTGTGCTTGATTGGGAGCTTCCTGAGAATCAGAAGGCGCTGATGCGGTTTTTGGGTTTTGCCAATTAATACAGAAAGTTCATTTTGAATTATTCCTCTGTTGTTAAGCCACTCACTGATATGACTAAATAGGGGGTAGATTTTACCTCGTGGTCGATAGATGCGCTTAAAGACGTTTCTAGTATCAAAGAGAGTTTTGCTTCTGCCCCCATTTTGGTACAACCTGATGTCTCTCTACCTTTTATTGTTGAGGTGGACGCTTCTGAGGTGGGTGTGGGTGCGGTCTTATCTCAGGGTCCCTCTCCTGCCAAATGGCGACCGTGTGCCTTTTTCTCAAGGAAACTCTCCTCTGCAGAGAGAAATTACGATGTGGGAGATAGGGAGTTGTTGGCCATCAAATTAGCTTTTGAGGAATGGCGCCATTGGTTAGAGGGAGCCAGACACCCTATTACCGTGTTTACCGACCATAAGAATCTGGCCTACTTGGAATCGGCCAAGCGTCTGAACCCGAGACAGGCCAGATGGTCTTTGTTCTTTTCTAGGTTTAATTTTGTTGTCACGTTCTGCCCTGGGGTTAAAAATGTGAAGGCGGATGCCCTGTCACGTTGTTTTCCGGGAGGGGGGAACTTTGAAGACCCGGGTCCCATTTTGGCTGAAGGGGTGGTCGTCTCTGCTCTTTATCCTGATTTGGGGGCAGAGGTTCAGGCAGCCCAGGCAGAGGCTCCTGATCTTTGTCCTCCTGGGAGGTTGTTTGTGTCTCTCGCTTTACGACACAAGGTTTTTAAGGAGCACCACGATACTGTCCTTGCTGGGCACCTGGGGAGTAGAGCCACAGTGGATCTCATCACTCGGAGATTCTGGTGGTCGGCGCTTCGTAAGTCGGTTGAGGGTTTTGTGGCAGCCTGCGAGACCTGCGCTCGTGCCAAAGTCCCTCATTCACGGCCATCAGGTCCTCTCCTCCCGTTACCCATTCCTTCCCGTCCTTGGACACATCTGTCCATGGACTTCATTACGGACCTGCCTCGTTCCTCGGGGAAGACTGTGATTCTGGTGGTGGTGGACCGTTTTAGCAAAATGGCGCATTTCATTCCTTTTCCTGGGTTGCCCAATGCTGGGACGCTGGCGCAGGCATTTATTGATCACATTGTCAAATTGCATGGTATTCCTTCAGACATAGTCTCTGATAGGGGCACGCAGTTTGTTTCCAGATTCTGGAAGGCTTTCTGTTCTCGCTTGGGGGTTCGGTTGTCATTCTCTTCTGCTTTCCACCCACAGTCGAATGGCCAGACGGAGCGTGTCAATCAGAATCTGGAGACATACATATCTGCGCTGTTTTGTGGCGGAGAATCAGGAGGATTGGTGTTCATTTCTCTCCCTTGCTGAGTTTGCTTTAAATAACCATCGTCAGGAGTCCTCTGATAAGTCACCATTTTTTGGTGCATATGGGTTTCATCCGCAGTTTGGGACATTCTCTGGAGAGGGGTCTTCTGGTTTACTTGATGAGGAGAGATTCTCCTCGTCTTTGTCATCTATTTGGCAAAAGATTCAGGATAATCTAAAGAGCATGAGTGAGAGATATAAGCGTGTGGCGGATAAGAGACGTGTGCCTGGTCCGGACCTGAATGTTGGTGATCTGGTGTGGTTGTCTACTAAGAATATCAAACTGAAGGTTCCCTCCTGGAAGTTGGGTCCTAAGTTTATTGGGCCTTACAAAATCTTGTCCGTTATCAATCCTGTTGCCTACCGTCTTGATCTTCCTCAGACTTGGAAGATCCATAATGTTTTTCATAAGTCCCTATTAAAAGTAATATTACATGTGAAAAATTTAATTTTCTGTATGTTATATTGAAATTTCTTTAAAAATTCTAATAAAAAATTATTTTTATCAAAGATTTATAAAGGGCTTTGCGAAGATCGCTGGTCCCCTACACAAACTCTTGAGAGGGACTGCCCAGGGTCCGAAGACACAGCCCATATCTTGGGGCTGCCGGAACAGCAAGCATTTGACGAGTGTCACCGCCAGACATCTGAAAAGCTCTGACAGATGTTCTTCAGAACCTCCTGCTTGAGGTTCTTTTGTTTTGCTTTCCTTTTGTCATCTCGTTTCCCTCTCTCAGCTGTCATCTAGTTGCACTGATTGCATCCCTTTAAATCCCCTCCCATACTGCATCACTTTGCGGTTTATACAACTTCCTGGAGTGTGCTGATGCTAGAAGCTGCTACTACTGCATCCACAAGATAAGTCTGTTTCTTTATTTTATTTTCCTATGGGCTTGATCTTAGGTGACCCTGACTCCCTCCGTATTAAGTGTAGGGAGCCGGTGGTCGTGTCCCCTCACTATTATAGGGTGTTCAGGTGTCATACAGTCGAGGAACGAGGGTATGCAAATTTCTACCATTGAGATTTTTGCATAGGCTGAGCAGTAAGGGAGAGAGCTAGCGTTGTTACAGGGCTTACCCTTTTGTTCCTTAGTTTTAGATTAAGTCAGTCGGATCTTCATTTGTGTCTTCTAGTTTTCTGTAACACCATCCGTGACAACGAGTTGAAGAAAGCCCTTATTAGCGCCCCCATTCTGGTAAATGCTCAGTATGACAGACCATTCACACTCTACACTGACGGAAGTTTGCATGGACTGGGAGCAGTACTAGCCCAAGAACAAGACGGGCAGGAACGAGCCATTGCGTATGCTAGTCTATCTCTACGGGACTCTGAGCACAATCAGGAAAATTATAGCTCCTTCAAACTTGAGTTGTTGGCGTTAGTCTGGGCAATGACGGAAAAATTCTCAGGGTATCTCCCCGGGGCACAGATCCTAGTAAGAACAGACAATAACCCATTGGCCCACCTGCAGAATGCGAAGCTGGGAACCTTGGAGCAGAGATGGATGGCTAGACTGGCGAAGTTTGACTATATTATCAAATACCGTGCCGGTAAAGTCAATGCGGATGCAATATCTAGAGTCACCAGGTTGATGAAGAGGATGAAGGCACTGAGATACCTGAACTTGGTTGAGTGCCTCGACAGTTGCCCGTGGCCAACTCAAGTGGGGTGGCTACTGAGAGCACTGTGTTGCTGGGGAAGACTGAGTAAGAATGGGTTCAAGTGCAAGATGATTATCCTGACTTAAAGAAGATTAAACACTGGGTGAAGACTGGGATATGGCCCAAGATTGAAGAGCTAAGTCGCTTGTCCTCAGACGGATGGAAGCTGTTGCAGCAGTAGGATCGGCTGCGAATCCAAAATGGAATCATGTACAGGAAGGTGTTTCTGCCTACCGATCCTGAAGAAAGGTGGCAGATAGTGATACCTAGTAGCCTGGCCCGAAGAGTGGCCCTCAAGGGACATGAGAAGGGTGCCCACTTTGGAGCGGGGAATACATACAAGTGGGTACAGAGATTTGTATACTGCCCACAGTTGGAGCAGATTGTGAAGTGTGCCAGAAGTGTCAAGCATGCGAGCTAGTGAAGCCTCCTGAGCAGAGAGCCCCAATTCAAGTTATCTGAACGTCCGCACCACTGGAGATGATCGATTATATCTTGATCGGTCAGTCGGTGAGTGGTTACCAGTATTGATTGCCTTGTGATTAGGGTTGAGCGAACCCGAACTGTAAAGTTCGGGTTCGTACCGAACTTTAGGATTTTTGGACCCCGGACCTGAACCCGAACATTTCAGTAAAAGTTCGGGTTCAGTGTTCTGCGCTTTCTTGGCGCTTTTTTAAAGGCTGCAGAACAGCCAATCAACAAGCGTTTAACTGTCTGACCTTAGAAGCCATCACAGCCATGCCTACTAATGGCATGGCTGTGATTGGCCAGAGCAGCATGTGACCCAGCCTCTATATAAGCTGGAGTCATGTAGCGCTGCACATCACTCTGCTGTTTCTAGTGTAGGGAGAGGATGCTGCTGGTGATTTCAGGGAGAGAATAGGAGAGAATCTTTGTTCAGAACGTGAATCTAACTCAGCGATCGACATACATTTAGTTGTGTGGGTGCAGGGCACAATCTTTTTACCCTGCCCTGAGCCCAGTGACCGAAAAAAAATTACATTTATCCGTCTGTTAGTTAGGTGGGCGGCGGCCATTTTATGCAAGCTCACTGCACCATCTGAGCTTTTGTGACATTGAAATCCAATCTTGAAAAACTGCACTAATAATCTGGTTGTAAAAAATCACCCTTTTTTGGCAATATACAACATCTAGTGCATTTGCAGGATAAGTCAGTGTGCAATTTAAGCTAGAAATACAGCCATAATTTTCATTTTTTTTTAAAAACGCCCTTTTTGTGCAAAATACACTATTTTACATCCCTAGCTGCATCTGGACATGTGGAATTCAAACGTTATATACAGCTTTCATATTCTGTTAGTAAAAAAACACACTTTTTTGGCAATATACATCTGGATTAGTCAGTGTGCAATTTAAGCTAGAAATACAGCCATCATTTTCTGGGTTTTTAAAAACACCCTTTTTTTTTGCCAAAATCCACTATTTTACCGACCTGCAAGTGTGAAATTCAAGTTTAATATATAAAGCTTTCATATTCTGTTAGTAAAAAAACACACTTTTTTTTGCAATATACAACATCTGGATTAGTCAGTGTGCAATTTAAGCTAGTAATACAGCCATAATTTCCAAAAAACACAATTTTATAGCCCTTGCAGCATCAGCACATGTGAAATTCAAGGGTTATATACTGCTGTCATATTCAGTTATTAAACAAACACCCGTTTTGGGCAAAACAGTTTATTTTGCAGCCTTTGCTGCATATGTCATTGTGAGATTCAGCCTTTACATAGTGTGGTTCTATTCAGTTATTTGAAATACAGCCATTTTGGGCACAAATCTTTAATTGCAGCCTAGTGTGGGTCAGGGCGTGTGAGATACACCATTTATATACAGGGGTTATATTCAGTTATTTGAAAGGCAGCCATTTTGGGCACAAATCTTTAATTGCGGTCTAGTGTGGGTCAGGGCGTGTGAGATACACCCTTTATATACAGGGGTTATATTCTTCTATTAATAAAACACCCTTTTTTGGGCAAATACACAATTTTTCTGCCCTTGCAGCATCAAGACATTTGAAATTCCAGGGTTGTATACTGCTGTCATATTTAGTTATTAAACAAACACCCATTTGGGGAAAAAAAGTTTATTTTGCAGCCTTTGCTGCATTTGTCATTGTGAGATACACCCTTTATGTACAGAGGTTATATTCAGTTATTTGAAATACAGCCATTTTGAGCACAAATGTTTAATTGCGGCCCAGTGTGGGTCAAGGCGTGTGAGATACACCCTTTGTATATAGGGGTTATATTCAGTTATTTGAAATACAGCAATTTTGGGCACAAATCTTTAATTGCGGTCTAGTGTGGGTCAGGGCGTGTGAGATACACCCTTTATATACAGGGGTTATATTCTTCTATTAATAAAACACTGTTTTTTGGGCAAAATACACAATTTTTCTGCCCTTGCAGCATCAAGACATTTGAAATTCCAGGGTTATATACTGCTGTCATATTCACTTATTAAACAAACACCCATTTGGGGGAAAAAACGTTTATTTTGCAGCCTTTGCTGCATATGTCATTGTGAGATACACCCTTTATATACAGGGGTTATATTCAATTATTTGAAATACAGCCATTTTGGGCACAAATCTTTAATTGCAGCCTAGTGTGGGATAGGGCGTGTGAGATACACCCTTTATATACAGGGGTTATATTCAGTTATTTGAAATACAGCCATTTTGGGCCCAAATCTTTAATTGCGGCCTAGTGTGGGTCAGGGTGTGTGAAATACACCCTTTATATACAGGGGTTATATTCAGTTATTTGAAATACAGCAATTTTGGGCACAAATCTTTAATTGCGGCCCAGTGTGGGTCAGGGCGTGTGAGATACACCCTTTATATACAGGGGTTACCGTATATTCAGTTATTTGAAATACAGCCATTTTAGGCACAAATCTTTAATTGCGGCCCAGTGTGAGTCAGGGCGTGTGAGATACACCCTTTATATACAGGGGTTACCATATATTCAGTTATTTGAAATACAGCCATTTTGGGCACAAATCTTTAATTGCGGCCCAGTGTGAGTCAGGGCGTGTGAGATACACACTTTAGATACTGTGGTTCTATTCAGGTATTTGAAATACAGCCATTTTGGGCAAACAAATTTAATTGAGGCCTAGTGTGGATCAGGGCGTGTGAGATACACCCTGTACATACTGTGATTCTATTCGGCTATTAAAGACCCATTTAGGGCAAGATCCTAAATTTTTTAAATATGAGGAGAGGGTCAAATAAGGGACGTGGCCCTGGTCGTGGTGCTGCTGGTGGAGCTCCTGTTGCAGAGAGAGGACGTGGTCGATCTGTGCCAGCTACACGCACAAGTGAAACCCCTTCCACAGGTGTGAGTAGGCAACAGAACCTACAGCGGTATTTTGTCGGGCCTAATGCGTCTCTACGAATGGTGAGGCCTGAACAAGTACAGGCGATAGTAGATTGGGTTGCTGACAGTGGCTCCAGTTCCTTCACATTGTCTCCTACCCAGTCTCCTGCTGAAAGATCAGAGTTGGCACCTGCAGCCGATGTCCATCATTCTTTCACCTCACCCCCTTGCAAATCAGCCAAGCAGTCTGAGCCCCAAGTCATGCAGCAGTCTCTTCTGCTTTTTCATGACTCTGTTAGCAGGGTTTCCCAGGGCCATCCACCTAGCCCTGCCCCAGAAGTGGAAGAGATTGGGTGCACCGATGCCCAACCACTTATCTTTCAAGATGAGTACATGGGAGGACTGTCGCAGCACATCTTGGATGATGACGAAACACAGGTGCCAACTGTTGGGGCTTTTGAAAGTGTTTCATCGACCCCACATGGAATCAAGGTAATGCGAGTAACCTATGTAGTTCGGAGGAATCGGCGGTGGTCGCACAGAGCCACCAGCACAGCAGAAGAGGGAGCAGGGTGCAAAAGTGGAGAGGCCGTCCTCTAGACAGTACGCCTGCTACTGCCCACCGCAGCAAGGGACCGAGCACACCAAAGCGGGCTCCAAGGAGTTCCTTGGCGTGGCAGTTCTTCAGACAATGTGCTGACGACAAGACACGAGTGGTTTGCACGCTGTGCAATCAGAGCCTGAAGCGAGGCATAAACGTTCTCAACCTGAGCACAACCTGCATGACCAGGCATTTAAGTGCTAAGCTCGATCTGCAGTGGAGTAGACACCTCAAAAACCAAGAAAGGTCTCTGGCTCCTCCTGCTTCCACCTCTGCTGCAGTCTTGGCCTCTTCATCCACCTCTGGAGTGACAGTGCCACCTGCCACCCCGCAAACAGAGGATCTTCCAGCAACACCACCATCTGGGTCACCAAGCATCTCCACAATGTCCCACTGAAGCGTTCAGCTCTCCATCTACCAAATACTGGAGAGGAAGAGGAAGTACCCCCCTACCCACCCGCGATCCCTAGCCCTGAATGCCAGCATTTCTAAATTACTGGCCTTTGAAATGCTGTCATTCCGTCTGGTGGAGACGGATAGTTTTAAAGGCCTTATGGCAGTGGCTGTCCTACAGTACGTCGTGCCCAGCCGCCACTACTTTTCCAGGTGAGCCATCCCTTCCCTGCACAACAAAGTAGGGGACAAAATCAGGTGTGCACTGCGCAACGCCATCTGTGGCAAGGTGCACCTCACTACGGATACGTGGACCAGTAAGCACGGTCAGGGACGTTATATCTCCACAACAGCACACTGGGTAAATGCAGTGGCGGCTGGGCCTGAGGCGGATAGCTGGCGCATGTCCTTCCACCACCAAGGATTGCAGGGCGCTTCAGTTTGCCTCTTGTTGCTTCCTCCTCCTACTTCGCTTCCTCATCCTCTACCGGCTCCTCATCTGGTCAGCGTAACACCTTCACCACCAACTTCAGCACAGCCAGGGGTAAACGACAGCAGGCAGTTTTAAAACGTATCTGTTTGGGGGACAAACCACACACCGCGCAGGAGCTGTGGACGGGCCTTGAACAACAGACTGATGAGTGGTTGTTGCCAGTGAGCCTCAAGCCTGGCCTTGTGGTGTGCGATAATGGGCGAAATCTCGTAGCAGCTCTGGGACTAGCCGGTTTGACGCACATCCCTTGCCTGGCGCATGTGCTGAATTTGTCAGAGCTGCTGCATAAAGTGCGGGCCGTCTGTGCGCGCTTTCGGTGTTTTGACCCTGCTGCTGCTCGCCTGTCAGTGCTGCAGCGTAACTTCGGCCTTCCCGCTCACTGCCTCATATGCGACGTGCCCACAAGGTGGAACTCCACCTTGCACATGCTGACCAAACTGTGCGAGCAGCAGCAGGCGATTGTGTAGTTTCAGCTGCAGCACGCACGGGTGAGTCGCTCTGCAGAACAGCACCACTTCACCACCATTGACTGGGCCTCCATGCGAGACCTGTGTTCCTTGTTGCGCTGTTTCGAGTACTCCACCAACATGGCCAGTGCCGATAACGCCGTTCTCAGCGTAACTATCCCACTTCTATGCCTTCTTGAAAAAACGCTGCTGGCGATGATGGAAGAGGATGTGGCACAGGAGGAGAAGGAGGAAGAGGGATCATTTCGTAGTGTTTCCGGCCAGTCATTCACAAGTGGCTCCGAGGGTGGGTTCCTGCAGCCACAAACGCCAGGTACACAATTGTCCAGCCAGGGCACAGTTCTGGAGGATGACGAGGTGGAGGAGGAGGAGGAGGAACCATGTTTACAGCAGGGTGGCACCCAGACCAGTTCATGGCCATCACTGGTGCGTGGCTGGGGGGATATAGAGGACACAGATGATACACCTCCCACAGAGGACAGCTTTTTGTTGCCTCTGGGCAGCCTGGAACACATGAGCAATTACATGCTGCAGTGTCTCCGCAATGACCGCCGAGTTGCCCACATTCTAACTTGTGCTGATTACTGGGTGGCCACGCTGCTGGATCCCCGTTACAAGGACAACGTACTGTCCTAAATTCCGTCACTGGAGCGTGATCGTAAGATGCGCGAGTACAAGTGCACGCTGGTAGACGCACTGCTGGTGGCATTCCCACCTGACAGTGGGGGCACAGTGGAAGCACAAGGCCAAGGAAGAGGAAGAGATTGCCAACGCAGCTGGGGCACCGCCAGCACCTCAGAAGGCAAGGTTAGCATGGCCAAAATGTGGAAGAGCTTTGTCAGCACGCCACAACAACCAGCACCACCAGCTGATATGGAACGTCTTAGCAGGAGGCAGCATTTCACCAACATGGTGGAGCAGTGTGTGTGCACACGCCTACATGTACTGAATGACGGGTCTGCCCCTTCAACTTCTAGGTATCCAAATTGGGCACATGGCCTGAGCTTGCCCTTTACGCCTTGGAGGTGCTGGCCTGCCCTGCAGCCAGTGTATTATCTGAACGTGTGTTTAGAACGGCGGGGGGCTTCATCACAGACAAGCGCAGCCGCCTGTCCACAGCCAATGTGGACAAGCTCACGTTCATTAAAATGAACCAGGCATGAATCCCACAGGACTTGTCCGTACCTTGTGCAGAATAGACATGTATACCTGCCTTAACCAGCCATTGTTATACTGCAGCGCAATTGCTCATTCTTGTATTTTGGATATTTCACACTCTTTTGGAGTATCCCCTAATTTAAAAAATAATATTTAAGACCAAAAACCAGTGTTGGCTACCTCGTCCTACTCCACCGCCGCTTCCACCTACACCGCTACATCCACCGCCTCTTCAAACTCCTACTCCATATGGAACTCCACTTCATAAAACAAATTTTTTTTTATTTTATTTGTACGTATTTTATGTCATTTCACTACTTTGTCAGTTACATTTTCTGGTAATATTCACCAATTTTTGGGTGTGATGTACATACCACTGCTATGCCTAGTAGACGGGTAAAAAATAAAATAAAAATTGTCAGTTACATTTTCTAGTGAAATTCACCAATTTTTGGGTGTGATGTACCACTGCTATACCTATTAGACCGGTAAAAAAATATATATATAATTTGTCAGTTACATTTTCTGGTGAAATTTAATAATTTTTGGGTGTGATGTACAACTGCTATACTTATTAGACTGGTAAAAAAAAAAAATTATATTTGTCAGTTACATTTTCTGGTGCAATTCACCAATTTTTAGGTGTGATGTACCACTACTATACCTATTAGACCAGTAAAAAAATAAAATTTGTCAGTTACATTTTTGGTTGAAATTCAACAATTTTTGGGTGTGATGTACCACTGCTCTACCTAGTATACAGGTAAAAAATAAAATACATTTGTCAGTTACATTTTCTGGTGAAATTCACCAATTTTTGGGTGGGATGTACCACTACTATACCTATTAGACCAGTAAAAAAATAAAATAAAATTTGTCAGTTACATTTTTGGTTGAAATTCAACAATTTTTGGGTGTGATGTACCACTGCTCTACCTAGTATACAGGTAAAAAATAAAATACATTTGTCAGTTACATTTTCTGGTGAAATTCACCAATTTTTGGGTGGGATGTACCACTACTATACCTATTAGACCAGTAAAAAAATAAAATAAAATTTGTCAGTTACATTTTTGGTTGAAATTCAACAATTTTTGGGTGTGATGTACCACTGCTCTACCTAGTATACAGGTAAAAAATAAAATACAATTTGTCAGTTACATTTTCTGGTGAAATTCACCAATTTTTGGGTGGGATGTACCACTGCTATACCTAGTAGACAGGTAAAAAAAATTGTCAGTTACATTTTCGGGTGAAATTCACCAATTTTTGGGTGGGTTGTACTACTGCTATACCAAGTAGACAGGTAAAAATAATTGTCAGTTACATTTTCTGGTGAAATTAACAAATTTTTGGGTGTAATAGACCCCTGCTCTACCAAGTAGACAGGTTAATAAATTTCTGTAATTTTTCTGTTACATTCTTGGCTTGACATTTAAAAATTCTGGAAGTGAATAAACCCCTGCTCTGCATAGGTGACAGGGAATAAAATTTCAGAAATTCTTCTTTAATTGATGCGCGCCACCTCCTTTCATTTAATGCTTAAACTTTAACAAGTTGTACCACATTTGTGCTTCAATAACTTCACACATTTGCGCTTCAGTAATTTGTCCTATATTTGCGCCTCAATAACTTTTCCCACATTTGCGCTTCAGTAATTTGTCCCACATTTGCGCCTCAATAGCTTCTCCCACATTTCCGCTTCATCCCATTGTAGCCATTGACCTCCCTTGGATGAGGTCTCCCTTTCTCACGCTCCCTCTCTGACGTGGAACCCTGATTCACCGATAACCGTGATCAACATGGTAGGCACACTGCTCCACCATGTTGGTGAAATGCTGCCTCCTGCTAAGATGTTCCATATCAGCTGGTGGTGCTGGTTGTTGTGGCGTGCTGACAAAGCTCTTCCACATTTTGTCTGGAGAAAGAACATAAGTTGCGCTGGCCCGAGTATTTGCCTAAACTACTCTGGGCATATAATAATTGTGTTCATAACACTACCGGCTACACTCCACACATGCTGCTGTTCAGTCACCCAGGGCAAGAAGTTGCCGAAATGAACTTGGACCTCTTACGGAAGAGTTCCCTAGGACAGCTGACTCATGGGTGCAGGAGCACCAAGACGAGCTGAGGACTGTTCATCGGTTGGTCAATAGGAAATTGCAACAGACCCCTAAGGATCATCAACCTGTGCAGACTACACCCTTGTCGCCGGGTGACTGAGTATTGGTTCATGCTAAACGGCCCACAGATAAATTGAATGACCGCTGGGAACCACAGCCATATATTGTGAAACGGCAGGTGTTTCCGGAAGGCCCAGTCTACGATGTCCAAAGGGAAGCTTCTGATAGGCCGACTCGAAGATTTCACCGTAACATGCTCAGACCTTGTCTTTCATAGAGTCGTTCCCTGACAGATAATTTTGGAGGTGTTCAGGAGAGGCAATCGAAGCCTGTGAGTCAAAGAGACATAGGGTGGTTGCTAATCCCTACACTGCCTTTACAGACTGAGGAGTCATTCACCACAAATTGTCCAGTAGCGGACACTATTCCTGAAAAAGCGCTACCACCCTGGGAGGGGTCGGGTCCTGTTCCTGCAACAATGACAGAGGACCCAGGTCTTCGCAGATTTAAGCGCTCCACGGCAGGTATCACCCCTCAGCACTATGCTGCAAATGAATTTATTTGGTAGAGCTGTCGGGACGCCAATATTCTACTGGGGTGGCATGTAAGGATGTGAGGCAAGGGATCTTAATTAAATGTGTTACTTTGCTATGTTGTGAATTGTGTAATTACTGCAACATCTCACTTTCATCAGTAGATGGCAGCAAAGGATAAGAGATGAAAGTCTATTATGGATAAATACTATAACATATTTAGTTTGCAAAGTTGGTAAATAGCTAATTTATAGGCTGTTTTGGTCCCTTGCAAGTGTGATAGCAGACTGTTTTTGCAGGTTTGATACTGCACTTAGCAAATAACTTACTGTATGACACTCTCCCTGTAAAAGGGGAGGAGGGGACTGGAGGAGCAGGAAGTGGGCAGAGGGAGACTGTGCTTGGTGCTGCTGCAAACCAGAAGAGGAGATCTCTGCTGAATCTGGAAGGGAATGGACCGGTTCATGGTGGAGACTGGCGACAGCACGAAGGGGAGTGTTGCAGCGACGACCCCAGGAGTGTCGTGTCTGTAGGATCCAGTTCTGGAGTGGACCGGGAAATAAGATAAAGCACCAAGAGCCTGCTCAAGGAACTATAAGTGCGGCTCTGCCGTGTCACATTGCACTACACTGTGGAAGTGGCATTTAGACATGCAAAAATGCTCCAAGTATAGTTACATTGCAGTGTACGGGCTGCAAACTAATGCACAGCCCTAAGGGACTCATATGCTGACACCTTCCTATCTCACTGGCTGCTCATAGGGTGCTATATGCTGTGAGCTGGAGTAAGGATTAAAGTTACAAGAGACAGACATAATTTCCCTGTGGATTACAAATAGTATTGCACCCCAATGAGGAACTCGTCCAGGAACATATAAGTGCAGCTAGGCTGCTTAATGGACTTTGGGGAAAACATCACATTTACTGGTTTATTGTTTGATAGTGTTACATTTACTGTTGGTTTAGTCTCTGTGTACCAATCTGTGTTATATATTCTATGCTTCTTGTTCACTACATTGTTCAGTAAACTCAACTACTGGGAAAGAACCGCTGTCTGTGTGGCATTGTGTACCCTCTGTACCTGTGGGCCCAGCCCTCGGGCTTCTTTCATAATTATAGCAGTAATGCAGTTTACTTTTATTAATGTTTCCAGTGTTTGCATGTGTCTTTGTGCATGGCAATGTGCTGTTACTGGTAGTTCTTCTTTGCTTTAGGATGCATGGACCAGCAGTTCTTATAAAGTTCTGCACTCTCCACAGATCTTACAGTTCTCAAAGTAGTTAACAGGCTCTGTTTTTTGTCTAAAGCAATATACCTCTCACTGCACTTTGCTCTCTAGCTTTAGCAATCTGAAATAGGGGTGCAAAATCTCTCTTGCAAATTTCTGATCTACACACTTTATCTGTACAACAGTCCTTCTCTCCCTCTCTGACAGACCAAGTTGTGTCCCATTTTCAGGTCGCTGGGCTCACAGTAAACGGTACTACAGGGTATCTCTGAGAGATGTAGTCCTTAACAGATTCACAGTCTGCCTCTAAAGTATGTTCAGGTTCCCAAGGCCTTTCGTCTCCTGTATGCAAGTCCATAAGCCTCTCAGACAGAGATTTTCTCCACAGTCTCTATTTTTGCATGCACCTCCTCTTGACACTGGTATGCTCTGCAATATTCTATTTTTTTTTCTTTCTCACTCAGAGGCTGGTGTCAAAGCTTTTCCTCTACATCTTTGCTTCTTTCAGGGAAGTTCTCATCATAGGGCTGTTTTTAGCTTCTGCTCACTGCTTTGTCTCTCACTGGTCTTTAACTATGCATTCTCTACTCATCCCTATGGAGATGGTGGCACAGACCCACCTAACAACAGTTATTACAGCCTGTTTAAGGGGTTTTCCGAGATTTTTATACTGATGTCCTATCCTCTGGATAGGTCATCACTAGTGATGAGCGAAGCTAGGATCCAAATCTAGGATCCGAAACTTGCTTCGCTCATCACTAGTCATCAGTATCTGATCGGTGGGGTCCGACACCAGGGACCCCTGCCAATCAGCTGTTTTAGAAGGCAGCTGCACTCCTGTGAGTGTCACAGCCTCCTAGGCAGAATAATGACACGTTACGCGATAACGTGGCCTAGGAGCTGCTCAACCCCATTCAACTGAATTGGGCTGGGCTGCGATACCAAGCACAGCTGCTACATAATGTACAATACTGTGCTTGGTAAGCAGCGACAAGACCGTGGCGCTCACAGGAGTGCCGCTGCCTTCTCAGAAAAGCTGATTGGCTGGGATCCTGAGTATCGGTCCCCCACCGATGAGATACTGATGATCTATTCAGATGTGCAGTACTGCTGCAAAAGAGTGAGTGAAAAAGGATGGATTCATATCCAAATTAGTTGAGAGTGCTTTCCACATTGATGAGTGGGCCTAGATAATGCCACAAAAACATACCCCAGACCATAATGCACCCACCATCAGATTATATTTGTTCTCTGATGTTTCTTACCTGGCACTCCTACCATCTATATGTTTGATGAAGCAGAAAATGTGACCCATTGGAGAAGGCAAACCTATGCCAATCAGCAGAGCTCCAATTCCAATACTGCCGTGAAAATTGAAGCCTTTTATGCCAATGTAACTTGCTTATTAGAAGTGCAGTGACCATTTGTCTGCTTTGCAGCTCCAGATGCAGTAGAGTTTACTGGACTGTTGTTTTAGACACACGTCTGTTAGCCCTCTGGTTAATTTCCACGCTGAGCTGTTCGACTGTAGTGGGTCCATCCATCTTGGTGCTCCTTTCGTAGCCCTTGTTTACCTCTCACATTAGGTGCTCCTCCTCAGCCACATTGCTTTTCTCAATAGTGTTATTTGTCCACTCAAGATACACTTTCACCACAGCAGCACGAGAACAGTTCATAAACTGTGCAGTTTCAGAAATACTGCCACCCTTTGCTCGAAAGCCAATAATTATCCCTTTTTGAACTCTGATAAACCAACACTTTTACCCATGAAAGCAAGATGGGATAGGATGTCTGCACACATATCACACACCTTATATACCCCCCAGGCCCGCTCACAACACTCGACTTCCTTCATAAGCTAAGCACTGCTGACATAGAAAGTAGGAAGTGGTCATCGACCCTGTAAATTGGAAAACACTCACACTGACTGTAAATGCCAGGCCAATATTATGACACAATCATAACAGCGTGTAATCTGGGAAAGGAGACTCAAAGATTAGACTGCAGCTCGATGGGATATTAAAGAGGTTGTCCCATCTGGGACATTTATCCAATAGGTGTGGATCCTGCCTTTAGCGCAGGATGAAGGTACATGTCTTCTGCTTAATGTGAGTTTCTGAGCTGGTGAAGTAAAGTATGAATATTATAAATCTCTTACTACTGGCACAGTATTAACTGCCTTGGTTTCTACAAGCTGCTAAAACGTCTTGAAGTAAAAAAGCTGCATGTCAAAGTAGTTTTACTTCCTGTAACATCTTCCTCATGGCATGACAAACCCCAGCATGTTCTCTATTTCTAGCTTATTTGACAGAATACACTATCGTTGTCAATCAGCCTCAAATGTTAACTTATCTCCACCACAGATGAAACACTTCTGCTTGGAGGCTTGCAGAAGTATCTAGACCTGGTGTCGTACAGAAAAAAAGTTAAAAAACAGTAGAGAGAACAGATATCACTAGACATTAACATGGTTTATAAGGCTGAAAAAGACTTGTTTTCATCCAGTTCAGCCTATAATCCTGCAAAGTTGATGTGGAGGAAGGAAAAAAACCATGAATAGAACCCACTTTTCCTCATCTTAAGGGATAGAAATGACTTCCTGACTCCATTCTGGCAATCAGAATAAATCCCTGAATCAACGACCCAGTGCAGTTTCTAGGTAAAATTTCTCTCAGGGCGAGTGTCAAAAAAACTCCCCCCCCCCCCCCCCAAAAAAAAATGCTCGATAAAATCATATCAGAAGAGTACGTGCAACCGTCTCACCATATATATATATATATATTTTTTTTTTATGCAAATTGTCCACAACACACCCGCCCGGCACCCCTATAGAATTGCCTATTCTTGTCCGCGGCTGCGGACAAGAATAGGACATGTTCTATCTTTTGCGGAGCTGCGGACCCGAAGATCGGGGCCGCGCTCCGCAATTGCGGATGCAGACAGCACACTGTGTGCAGTCCGCATCCATTTCATACCCATAGAGAATGAATGGGTCCGCACCCGTTCCGCAAAATTGCGGAACGGATGCGGACCCATTTTGCGGACGTGTGAATGGAGCCTAACCCCTACACAGTGTAGAGGTATACTGTATATTGTGTGGCACAGTGTATGTTATGTATGCTATGTGTGTATAACATAAACATATTTCACATGAAAACTTACAATTACTTGGCTTGGCCCTTGGGGATCTCGGACACCACTTCAACACTTTGGCCGGGGGGCTCGGCGGAGCTGATGCTGTGTTTTATCCTAATGAGAAAGATTTCATAATAAGGATTAAGGGGCAGAGGGATAGCAGAGCAGAGAGAGGCTGGTGCTGCTACTAGGGGGTCATACCATGGGGAGTAATAAAGCCCACCATAATGCCCCCCCAGTAGTAATAATTCTCCTTATGATGTGCAAAACATACCCCCTTGTAATGCCCCCAGTTGAGCTAATGTTCCCATAAGGTGCCAATATAAAATACCCCTTCTCAGTGCCCCCGTAGATGACCCCATAGTGCTCCTCTCCCCCCTTCCCCATAGTACCCACCATAATGTGTCCCAGTATAAAATGCCCCTATACAGAGCCCCCATATAAAATACCCCTTCTTTTTAGCCTCTGTAGATGTCCCTATAGTGCCCCCCAATCATGTGCCAGTAATAAGAGCCCCCCACCATCATGTGCCAGTAGCCTGAGTGCCCCCCTATCATGTGCCAGTAGCCCCCCTATCATGTGCCAGTAGCCCCCCTATCAAGTGCCAATAGCCCCCCTATCAAGTGCCAGTAGCCCCCCTATCATGTGCCAGTAGCCCCCCTATCAAGTGCCAGTAGCCCCCCTTATGTGCCAGTAGCCCCCCTTATGTGCCAGTAGCCCCCTTATCCCTTATGTGCCAGTAGCCCCCCTTATGTGCAAGCAGCCCCCCTTATGTCTGCTCCAGCCCAGCAGCCCCCCTTATGTCTGTGCCAGCAGCCCCCCTTATGTCTGTGCCAGCAGCCCCCCTTATGTGCCAGTAGCCCCCCTTATGTGCCAGCAGCCAGTATCCCCCCTTATGTGCCAGCAGCCCCCCTTATGTCTGTGTCAGCTTCGCAGCCCCCCTTATGTCTGTGCCAGCCCAGCAGCCCCCCTTATGTGCCAGGATTGTTATTTTTACATATAAAAAAATAAAAATAAACTTATACTTACCTCCTCCAGGATGCGATGCAGGCCTCTTCCGGCCTAAGTCCCTCGCTGGCCTCTTCCGGCCTAGTGCTGGCAGACTATCAGAGGAACAGGGAGGGGACACACCTCTCCCTGCCCTGCCGCATTACAGACATTTGTATCGCCGTCCTGAGGACGGCGATACAGATGAGATGACTTTGGAGATGAGTGAGCGCTTCCACAATGGAAGCGCAGCGCTCATCTCCTGCTGTGCCCTGCTGGCGCCCCCCTTATGACAGCGCCCCGGGGCGGCTGCCCAGCCCGCCCGCCCCAAGAAACGGCCCTGCAACGACCCTTCTACAGAATTCTAGTAACTATAACCTGTAATATTAAACTCAGAAATACACCCAGGACCCTTTTGAACTCTTTTAGGGAGCTCTCCATCACAACCTCCTCAAAGAGTTCCATAGTCTCACTGCTCTTACAGTAAATAATCTTCATCTATGTTGATGGAGTAACCTTCCTTCCTCTAGATGTAGAGGATATCCCCTTGTCACAGTCCTTCTATAAAATAGTAGTTATATAATCACTGTGCTTATATGTGATAGGTGAGTAATATTTGCTGAAATGAACATTTATTGCAGAGATAGATCTTGCTCACCAGTTTTATGTGAGTGGCCAATAGTGTTATCCTAGTAACACGTGCCAGGGCTCTAGTGATTGGGGCACTATGATAGAGTGTCAATGGTATTCATGGAAAATGTACTGAGCACCAACTGCTATCATTTTCATTGTGGGGCATATTTACTAAACCAATAGACAACATACACTTAGAAATTTTTGTCTAAGTGTATACCAACCATTGAGACAGAAATTTAAGCCAGAATTGTAGCATAATTTTGGGGCAAAACATTGCTGCTTAGGCTATGCCCCCTTTAACATAAAGTCACACCCCTTTTCTGCTAAGCCCCATTTTCAAAGCGAGTTGTAAAAAACTGTAGAAAGCCTAATTACGCCAATTTGTGGCACTTTTTAAATTCTAGAGGCAGACACTTTATAGTGACTTGACACCTCAGTCCTTGAAATCTCTTTAATGGAGTGTTGCAGGTTATTATATAATGTTCCGATGCACAGGTACTGATTTCCCTTCACAGCACATGTGCAGCAGAAGCAGTGTTTTAAAGTAAAGCAGAGCCTGCACTGCTTCTGCTGCAGACTGGAAGCTAACTAATGGCATTTCTGAGACATCATCTACTGCGCATGCACTGAATAGGGGATTTGGAACATACGCAGTAGAAAACAGAGGATTGGAGTGCACATTGAGACATGGATGTGTGGTCCTTCCAGGGCATGATGCAAGGGACATGTTCAGTGAAGAAAAGACGAGACAGCAGCAGAAGATTTCAGAAAGGTGGCAGCGTTCAAGATAAAAGTACATTATAAATAAATTAAAGGGAACCTGTCACCACTCCTGACATGTCTGTTTTAAGTCATTGTATTCCACATAAAATTACCGTATTTTCCGCTTTATAAGTGTGAGGAAAATGGCTGTGCGTCTTATAAAGCAAATACAGCAGTATTACATGGCCGGCACATCAGAGGCCGTGCTGTGCTGCATAGGCATAGCGGCCTGCGATGTACCAGTGACATGTAAAAAGGGGTGCTATCAGGGTAGTAGCGGGGCCCGATGCAGTCACTGAACTTCATTAAGCCGGGCCCCGGTAAAAGCAGCCATCATATATAAAGTGTATGCAGCACCCCCTAGCAGTGCTGCTTTGTTAAACTTGCAGTAATCACTTATCTGTAAACAGTACTCGCCATGCACAGAGCGGGCATGCAGGCAGTGCACGTCCCTCACTCAGTCACGCTCAGCCCCACCCACTTCATTAATGACTGAGTGACTGACTTGCACTGCCGGCCTGCCCGCTCTGTGCATGGCAAGTACTGCTTTATATGTGATGGCTGCTATGACTAGGGCCCAATGTTATGGGGTCATAACAGAGTCATCCACATATCCCCCTATAAGTGTCCTCCACAGATCCCCATAACACTGTCCTCCACAGATCCCCATAACACTGTCCTCCACAGATCCCCATAACACTGTCCTCCACAGATCCCCATAACACTGTCCTCCACAGATCGCCATAACACTGTCCTCCACAGATCCCCATAACACTGTCCTCCACAGATCCCCATAACACTGTCCTCCATAGATCCCCATAACAATGTCCTCCACAGCAGCACTGCTAGGGGCTGCTGCATAAATATTATATGCGATGGCTGCTATGACTAGGGCCCAATGTTATGGGGTAAGATCCCCACATAACAGAGTCATCCACACGTCCCCTATAAGTGTCTTCCACAGATCCCCATAACAGTGTCCTCCACAGATCCCCATAACAGTGTCCTCCACAGATCCCCATAACAGTGTCCTCCACAGATCCCCATAACAGTGTCCTCCACAGATCCCCATAACAGTGTCCTCCACAGATCCCCATAACAGTGTCCTCCACAGATCTCCATAACAGTGTCCTCCACAGATCTCCATAACAGTGTCCTCCACAGATCCCCATAGCAGTGTCCTCCATAGATCCCCATAGCAGTGTCATCCACAGATCCCCCTTTACAGTGCGCCATCCACAGACCCCCCCATTAGTTCAAAACCCACCAAAAGCACACCATTTAGTTCAAAATATTTTATTTTCTTAATTTCCTTCTAAAAAACTAAGGTGCTTCTTATCAGGTGCATCTTATAAAGCAAAAAATACGGTATAATTCTGGAACTTTCAGGAATGGATTTATTATATGAACACATTACAACCCAACGGGTTAAATATACAGTGTGATATAAAATCTGTTTGCATGTACTGAGGTAGTTCCTAATTAAAAGAAAAAGAAGGGCTTTATAGTTTGGTTGGCCTTATGGTACATAGTACTCACAATATCAGGAGATAGTATTAATATAGTTATGGATGTTAAAATAGTAAGATCACATCTATAGAAAAGGAGGGGGGTTTGGGGCTGTAAGGGAAGGACAGGAGGGAAGTAAGAAAAAATAACCGTACTAGTTATCAGTGTAAGAATGAGGACACAGGGCTCTTTACTCATTGTATAGCGGCGTCCTGTGGGAAGTTGATATGGATCGCGGTGAGAACACATGGAGTCTCTCTGTGTAGAGAATGGTGCTGGATGCGGGACCTTGTCGTATTGATGGGATTGATGTAGCCTATATGAGTGTTCATTTTTCTTACAGGATACTTAGTATCCAGGAATTCACGTATAGCCCATGTGGGGCAATCATGTGGGTATTGATCTGTTCAGGAGTATCGCTTCACATGGAACTGCTAGTTTTAAAAATAGTCAGGTGAACATGTAAATGAAGAGAAAGTTTTGATTGTTCTATTATATTTTATTTATGAGTGTTTTTTATATATGTATATAAGAATTTAAATCAGCAATACTGAAAACAGGCCCATAATAACGAGGAAATGCTATAAGGGCATTTTTAACAATTAGATAAAAAAATTTGAGGATGTGACGTGGTGATAAATGCTGCCCATAGCCAAAAGTGAAACTGAAACGCCCCAGAAGAAGCAGGAGCAAAACCCGGGTCGGGCTTTATCATATGTTCCATGTGATGTTCAAGATTACGATTTTGCATGAGAAGCATACCACTACTGCTCGTTGGCAATAACCAAAGACAATTACTTTTCCCAACTGGTTCAGGCCCCGACTAGAGGGACGGCCATACTGGACTTAGTATTAACTAATAGACCTGACAGAACAACAGATGTGCAGGTCGGGGGACACCTGGGAAATAGTGACCATAAAGTAATAACCTTCCAATTATCATTTAAAAGAGTGCTTCTTCAGGGAGGAACAAAAATACCAAACTTCAAAAAATCTACATTTAGTCAACTAAGAGAGGCCATAGGCCTAACTAACTGGGACAAAGTCCTCAAAAATAAAAATACAGCCACAAAATGGGATATTTTTAAAAGCATCCTAAAATCTAATTGTGAGAGGTACATACCTTATGGGAATAAAATGTTACGGAACAAGAAAAAACCAATGTGGATAAATAGAACTGTAAAGAAAGCAATAAATGACAAAAAGAAAGCATTTAAATCACTAAAACAGGAGGGTAGCAAGGAAGCACTGAAAAACTAATAATAATAAAAGCAGCCAAACTAGAGACCGAGACATTAATTGCCAAAGAGAGCAAAACTAACCCTAAAATGTTCTTCAATTATATAAATTGTAAAAAGTATAAATCTGAAGGTGTCGTCCCTCTACAGAGTAATAAGGGGGGGGGGGGAGTTGCAGGGAGCGATGAGAACGCAAAGCTATTAAATATTTTTGTTCTCCACTGTATTCACTGAAGAAAATAAACTGTCAGATGAAATGCAGAATGTAAATGTCACAAACCGTGAGCTCCACCCACACCACTATCCCTACCTACTTGCACGGTCAGTCCTAACCGACGGTGCACAACTGGATGGCAGTCCCTGGCTTAAGTACGTACAGGGGCCTACAGGAAGGGAAGGGAACAAGGTGGAAGAAAACAAGAGACTAAGACAGAAAGGTAAGCTACCAGGCTGGGTAGAAACCAAACAAGCAAATAAACTGAAAGCAAAATCAGAACACAATGGAAGCAGAGGTCAAGTGCCAGGAGGTCACGTCAGTACAAAGGAATAACACAGGATCAAGGTCAAATACAAATCGAGGTCAGGAGCCGGGAGATCACGTCAATACAAAAGGATTACACAAGATCGAGGTCAAATACAAGTTGAGGTCAGGAGCCAGGAGGTCGCATCAGTACAAAGGGATTACACAGGATCAGGAGTCAAATACAAGCCGAGGTCAAGTTCACAAAATCACACATGCAGGAAAACGCTAATGAGTAGTAAGACCAATCACAGGCAACTTGTGGCCAGCAAGTTGCCTGTTAAATAGGCCAGACTGAATGGTCACGTGCAGGGGCGTACATAGAAATCACTGGGCCCCATAGCAAGAATCTGACTTGGGCCCCCTAACCCCGCCCACTGCCCTGGCTCCTCCCCCTGCCACACCCCCACTTGCCAATAAAGAAATGTATACTTGACCTACTGAAACCGTTATGGCACAATCAGGGGTACAGGGTGTAGGCATGGCACAATCAGGGGCACAGGGTGTAGGCATGGCACAATCAGGGGTACAGGGTGTGGGCATGGCACAATCAGGGGTACAGGGTGTAGGCATGGCACAATCAGGGGTACAGGGTGTGGGCATAGCACAATCAGGGGTACAGGGTGTAGGCATGGCACAATCAGGGGTACAGGGGGTAGGCATAGCATAATCAGGGGTACATTGTGTAAGCATGGCACGATCAGGGGTACAGGGTGCAGGAATGGCACGATCAGGGGTACAGGGTGCAGGAATGGCACGATCAGGGGTACAGGGTGCAGGAATGGCACGATCAGGGGTACAGGGTGCAGAAATAGCACGATCAGGGGTACAGGGTGTAGGCTTGATGTAGATCAGGAGGGTACAGGCATGACAGAACAAGGGGTAGAGAGAAATCCATAGAGAACTATAGATACAAGGGAAGGAGTAAAGCAGCAGGTAGGTGGAATTGTAGAAGACAACATGTAGTAGAGATGGGGGAGATGCTGCTGCTGCTGATGGTCTCCACTGATGGCAGATGCTCCATTGGCTCAGTACTACAGATGTGAAGAGGGTCACCACAGGGTTAGGGTGAATGGGGGTAATTAGGGCAGATGTCAGGGAGCAGAAGCATCACCTCCTCCCCCTCTGCGGAATAACACTCACCCAGCTCTGACATGGCACAGATCAGAGCAGCTACAACCCAGAGCAGCCCTAGACGCATCCTTCATACATAATCACTCAGCCCCGGGCACAAGGGACAGGGCAGTGGCAGGAGGCAGCTTCACCCTGGTGGCAGTGGACATGAGCCCGGCTCCTTTGTGTGTCTGAGCCTGTGCAGGCACTGGCAGGCAGACGCAGTGACACGGCAGGACAGGACGAATGAACGGTACTTGTTCTGAGTCTGACTTACTTCAGTTCAGGCCAGCCAGGAACACAGCCGGTGCTTCAGTTCAGAATCTTCCTTCTTCTTCTTCGTCTCTACTCCTCAGCTCAGGCACTACTCTGGCGACGGCCGACGCCGAAGTTCGAGCCGATTCTCCCGCCCCCCTTGCGCCACTGGCCAATCAGCAGCTGCCTCAACAGAGTTGCCTTGTGCTGATTGGCCAGCGGCTCGAGCGCTACATGCAGGGCTGGTTTGATCCTGATTCCGTGTAAGCAGACTGTCAGGATCAGGTCAGGAGGAGGTCAGGTCAGGATCAGGTCAAACGGGGGGGGGCCCACTTCGGCTTGGCGGCGATTGCGGAAGATGAGTTGGGGCTGGAGAAAAGCAGCCGCATAGCCGGCTGCATGTCATGAGTGGGCGGGGCCAAATAGTGTGGACGGGGCCTTCTCTGCGCTACGGGCCCCCCAGTGCCGCGGGCCCCATAGCAGTGGCGTGGTCTGCCTCTATGGGCGGTACGCCACTGGTCACGTGACACTGCGTCAGCCCCAGACAAAACTCTTAAGTGCCAACTCCGTCGGCGCTCGTCTTTGCCCCTGCTCATTGTCTATCGGATAGAGGATGCCGGCCTTGCTGAGGAAGTGTGTGCCGCCGGGTCCTCCCCGCCCCCTTATTACCAGGGAGATGAGAATGCCAGCCGCGTCCGACGCCGGCTCCTCCTCCCTCTCTATCAGCGGAACACCGGCGGTGCTGCAAGGAGGGAGCGCACCACCGGCTCCCTGTTACAGTAAAAGTTAATTCCCCATTAAAGTGCACTGTCTGACCCAGGAAAAAGTACAGCGGCGTCTTAAAAAGATTAGAATAAACAAATCGCCATGACCGGATGGCATACACTCCCGTATCCTAAGAGAATTAAGTAATGTTATAGCCAGACCCTTATTTCTCATATTTAAAGACTGACACAGGTGTTCCACAGGTTTGGCGCATGGAAAATGTGGTGCCAATATTCAAAAAGGGTCCAAAAACAGAGCCCGGAAACTATAGGCCTATAAGTTTAAAGTCTGTCATGGGTAAACTGTTTGAAGGTTTTCTAAGAGATACTATCTTGGAATAACTCAAGGAAAATAAGCAAATAACACCATATCAGCATGGCTTCATGAAGGATCGGTCATGTCAAACTAATTTAATCAGTTTCTATGAGGAGGTAAGTTCTAGACTTGACAGCTGCAAATCAATGGATGTCGTATATCTGGACTTCTCCAAAGCATTTGACACTGTACCGCATAAAAGGTTAGTACAGTATATAAAATGAGAATGCTTGGGCTGGGATAAAATGTCTGTATGTGGGTAAGTAACTGGCTCAGTATTAGAAAACAGAGGGTTGTTATTCACGGTACACACTCAGATTGGGTCACTGTCACTAGTGGAGTACCTCAGGGGTCAGTACTGGGCCCTATTGTCTTCAATATATGTATTAATGATCTTGTAGAAGGCTTGCACAGTAAAATATCAATTTTTGCAGATGACACTAAACTGTGTAACGTAATTGACATGGAAGAGGACAGTATACTTCTACAGAGGTTTAACACTGACAAATGTAAGGTTATGCAGATGGGAAGGAATAATGCAAGTCACCAGTACATACTAAATGGTAAAACACTGGGTAACACTGATATGGAAAAGGACCTAGGAATTTTTGTGGACAGTAAACTAAGCTATAGAAACCAGTCTCAGGCAGCTGCTGCCAAGGCCAATAAGATAATGTGCTGCATCAAAAGGGCATAGATGCCCGTGATGAGAACATAGTCCTACCACTTTACAAATCACTAGTCAGGCCACACATGGAGTACTGTGTACAGTTCTGGGCTCCTGTAAACAAGGCAGACATAGCAGAGCTGGAGAGGGTTCAGAGGAGGGCAACTAAAGTAATAACTAGAATGGAGGGACTACAGTACCCTGAAAGATTATCAACATTAGGGTTATTCACTTTAGAAAAAAGAGGACTGCGGGTAGATTTTATTACTATGTATAAATATATGAGGGGTCAGTACAGAGATCTCTCCCAGCATCTATTTATCCCCAGGACTGTGACGAGGGGACATCCTCTGCATCTGGAGGAAAGAAGGTTTGTACACATAGAAGAGAATTCTTTATGGTAAGAGCAGTGAAACTATGGAACTCTCTGCCTGAGGAGGTGGTGATGGTGAGTACAATAAAAGAATTCAAGAGGGGCCTGGATGTATTTCTGGAGTGTAATAATATTACAGGCTATAGCTACTAGAGAGGGGTCGTTGATCCAGGGAGTTATTCTGATTGCCTGATTGGAGTCGGGAAGGAATTTTTTCCCACTTAACCCCCTAGGGACTTAAGGCGTACCGGTACGCCCTGTTTCCCGAGTCCTTAAGGACCCAGGGCGTACCGGTACGTCCTAACTTTAAAACGCGATTGCGGCGTGGCGAGGGTTAATAGGAACAGGATGTCCGCTGAAATCATTCAGCGGGCCTCCTGTCACAACGCCGTGGGGGTCCCGTGACCCCCCGTGTCGGCGATCGCCGCAAACCGCAGGTCAATTCAGACCTGCGGTTTGCGGCTTTTACCTGGTGCGGGCAGCGGTGCCATCGGGTCCCCATGCGCTGCCTTCCGGTGACGAGCCTGGGGAAAAAAAAAAGTATACATATTAGGTATCGCCGTGTCCGTATCGACCAGCTCTATAAACATATCACATGACCTAACCCCTCAGATGAACACCGTGAAAAAAATAAAATAAAAACTGTGCTAAATAAAAATAAAATTGTCACCTTACATCACAAAAAGTACAACAGCAAGCGATCAAAAAGGCGTTTGCCCACCAAAATAGTACCAATCTAACCGTCACCTCATCCCGCAAAAAATGAGCCCCTACCTGAGACAATCGCCCAAAAAAAAAAACTATGGCTCAGAATATGGAGACACTAAAACATAATTTTTTTTGTTTTAAAAAAGCTGTTATTGTGTAAAACTTACATAAATAAAAAAAACGTATACATATTAGGTATCGCCGTGTCCGTATCGACCGGCTCTATAAAAATATCACATGACCTTACCCCTGAGATGAACACCGTAAAAAATATGAAATAAAAACTGTGCTAAATAAACCATTTTTTGTCACCTTACATCACAAAAAGTGTAATAGCAAGCAATCAAAAAGTCACACGCACCCCAAAATAGTGCCAATAAAACCGTCATCTCATCCTGCAAAAATCATAACCTACCTAAAGTAATCGCCCAAAAACTGAAAAAATTATGGCTCTCAGATTATGGAAACACTAAAACATGATTTTTTTTTGCGTTTGTAAAATCAGTTTTGAATACCTTGAGGGGTGTAGTTTCTTAGATGGGGTCACTTTTATGTAGTTTCTACTCTAGGGGTGCATCAGGGGGGCTTCAAATGGGACATGGTGTTAAAAAAAACAGTCCAGCAAAACCTGCCTTCCAAAAACCGTTTGGCATTCCTTTCCTTCTGCGCCCTGCCGTGTGCCCGTACAGCGGTTTACGACCACATATGGGGTGTTTCTGTAAACGACAGAATCAGGGCCATAAATATTGAGTTTAGTTTGGCTGTTAACCCTTGCTTTGTAACTGGAAAAAAATTATTAAAATGGAAAATCTGCCAAAAAAGTGAAATTTTGAAATTGTATCTCTATTTTCCATTAATTCTTGTCGAACATCTAAAGGATTAACGACGTTTTCCATTAATTCTTCTGGAACACCTAAAGGGTTAACAAAGTTTGTAAAATCAGTTTTGAATACCTTGAGGGGTGTAGTTTCTAGAATGGGGTCATTTTTGGGTGGTTTCTATTATTTAAGCCTCGCAAAGTGACTTCAGACGTGAACTGGTCCCTAAAAATTGGGTTTTTGAAAATTTAAGAAAAATTTCAAGATTTGCTTCTAAACTTCTAAGCCTTGTAACATCCCCAAAAAATAAAATATCCTTCCCAAAATTATCCAAACATGAAGTAGACATATGGGGAATGTAAAGTAATAACTATTTTTGGAGGTATTACTATGTAATATAGAAGTAGAGAAATTTTAACTTGGAAATTTGCAATTTTTTACAAATTTTTGGGTAAATTTGGTATTGTTTTATAAATAAAAAGGATTTTTTTTTACTTCATTTTACCAGTGTCATGAAGTACAATATGTGATGAAAAAACAGTCTCAGAATGGCCTGGATAAGTCAAAGCGTTTTAAAGTTATCAGCACTTAAAGTGACACTGGTCAGATTTGCAAAAAATGGCCAAGTCCTTAAGGTGAAATAGGGTTTCTACCATCAGAATTACTGTTATGTAGCTGACTGAAATTAGCGATGAGCTAATGTCAGCACTACATAACAGTATGTTTTTTACATTTCTCCCTGCAGCCGTTCTGATAAAATACACACTTTTATAATGTGCTAATGAGTCTCTAGGTGCTATATGGGCGTAGATTCAGCACCTAGAAGCTCCGTCTACTCACCCTTTATCCCACCCAGGTCCTCCGTTCTGCTCCTCTTGATTGATGTCACAATTCGCAGCATCACTGACAAAATCCCGCGCCTGCGCTGTTCACTTCTGTATTCAGCGCAGGCACAGTGAGTGAATGATGCGCTCCTAGTGCCGGATTCCTCACTGCGTCTGCGCCGACTACGTCACAGTGAGGAAGCCGGCACCAGGAGCGCATCATTCACTCACTGCGCCTGCGCCCGAATACAGAAGTAAACAGCGCAGGCGCGGGATTTCGTCAGTGATGCTGCGAACCGTGACATCAATCAAAAGGAGCAGGGTGGGCAGAACGGAGGACCTGGGCGGGATAAAGGGTGAGTAGACAGTTGATCCAGAGGAAGGCTAAAAACAAACAAAAAACTCCTCTGATGTAGAAGCAAATTTTTCTCATTTTAGGGGAAATAAATTCCTTTCCAACTCCAATCAGAATAAATCCCTGGATCAACAACCTCTCCAGAAATCTAATAACTATAACCTCTAATATTACTACACTCCAGAAATACATCCAGGCCCCTCTTGAACTCTTTTATTGTACTCGCCATCACCAGATAAAGACTTACAAAAGTCTCTGGCATATGCTAACATCCCTGTTAGCGAATCTACGATACGTAAAACACTAAACTAGAATGGATTTCATAGGAGGATACCACAGAGGAAGCCACTGCTGTCCAAAATAAACATTGCTGCACGTTTACAGTTTGCACAAGAGCACCTGGATGTTCCACAGCAGTACTGGCAAAATATTCTGTGGACAGATGAAACCAAAGTTGAGTTGTTTGGAAGAAACACACAACACTATGTGTGGAGAAAAAGAGGCACAGCACACCAACATCAAAACCTCATCCCAACTGTGAAGTATGGTGGTGGGGACATCATGGTTTGGGGCTGCTTTGCTGCATTCCGGCCTGTACGGATTGCTATCATCGAAGGAAAAATGAATTCCCAAGTTTATCAAGACATTTTGCAGGAGAATTTAAGGCCATCTGTCCACCAGCTGAAGCTCAACAAAAGATGGGTGTTGCAACACGACAACGACCCAAAGCATAGAAGTAAATCAACAACAGAATGGCTTAAACAGAAGAAAATACACCTTCTGGAGTGGCCCAGTCAGAGTCCTGACCTCAACCCGATGGAGATGCTGTGGCATGACCTCAAGAAAGCGATTCACACCAGACATCCCAAGAATATTGCTGAACTGAAACAGTTCTGTAAAGAGGAATAGTCAAGAATTACTCCTGACCGTTGTGCACGTCTGATCTGCAACTACAGAAAACGTTTGGTTGAAGTTATTGCTGCCAAAGGAGGTTCAACCAGTTATTAAATCCAAGGGTTCACATACTTTTTCCACCTGCACTGTGAATGTTTACATGGTAACATTTAATTCTTTGTGTGTTATTAGTTTAAGCAGACTGTGATTGTCTATTGTTGTGACTTAGATGAAGATCAGATCACATTTTATGACCAATTTGTGCAGAAATCCATATCATTCAAAAGGGTTCACATACTTTTTCTTGCAACTGTATATACACACACAGCTCTTACACATAGAATTATCTTCAATAAAAAAGAAATCATATTTCTCTACACTTACACCACATTATTCTTCTTCCTGGTCTGGTTCATCTCACTCATAACATATTAAAGGTCCTGAAGCTGCAGTTAGTCAGATTTTTTTATCCTCTTCCCTACAGCTTGAAGGACCTTCAGGATGGGGAGTGCTGTGTTTCTCACAGTTCTCACGATATACTGACCGATCGTTCAGCCTCCTCTCCTGCCTGCACTGATCACATAGAAGTTTGCAGGTGCTCACCTCTCTCATTAATCTACCAAATGCTGTTTGAGAACTTTACTGGATCATTAGGGAAGCAGTCTGACTGCAGACTATAAGATGCAGGCACTATTAAGCAAGATTTTTTTCATGCTAAAAAAAGTGCATCTTATATACAAAAAATGGGACAGACTAATCTGTTTAGACAGTGTAAACTTCAAGTAACACTGAACTTTCAAAAAATGTTTTGATACCTCAGAGCGATCGGTTGGGGTCTCAGTAGTTAGGCCCACACTGATTAAAGCCTTTGATATGTCAGCAAACATATCAAACAGTTTTTGAATCTTCTCCCTATGGGACCCCACCTAGCAACGGTTGTTGCAGCAGTGAACTTACTAAAAGAGTTCAAGAGGGGCCTGGATGCATTTCTGGAGTGTAATAATATCACAGGTTATAGTTATTAGATTTTTGGAGAAGGGACATTGATCCAAGAAGTTACTCTGATTTCCGTAAAGGATTTTATTCTAAAATTCAAAATTTTTATTCTAAAATGAGGAAAATTGGCTTCTACCTCATGGGCTTTTCTACCTTCCTCTGGATCAACTTGCAGGAAAACAGGCTGAATTGGATGGACAGACGTCTTGTTTGAGCCATACAAACTTTGTTACATTTTCAACTCCAAAGGGTATAGTCACAAAGCCGTGTCCATTTTGCGGACCACAAACTGCAGATCAGCAAATACAGACAATGGTCATGTGACTTCAACGGGTCCGCAATCCGCATGATGCAGACAAAGATAGGGCATGTCCTATCTTTTGCAACGCGGCTGCACTGACCTGGAAGCAGTAGACCACTGCCGTAGCATATACACTGACAGTACTTTAGAAGAATATGTATTGTTGCCTCTTGGAATATATTATCATTATACAGTACAATTCCTGAAACGAGGCAGACATTTGATTTTGCTTTTATGTTTATTCATGCTCTACATGAGAGGCAGCAGCAGCTGCATGAGCATTTAAAGAAAGAAGCGTTTTGTGACTGGTTTAGCAATAAATGTTCTCAGTGGGGACATGTGAGATAATGTAAAGTGAGCAGTGGGTGCAGCTGATTTGATTATCTTCAGACTGCTAATAATACTTCATAGGCAGACTGGTGACAAATACCTCCGAAACATTAGAGTGCCGCAGAAAAAGCTTGGTGTGGGGCATTGAGGGGTACTATAAATGTGCAGTCCGGTGGTCTATAGAAAGTCTTTTGGTGAATTATCATGTTAATATAGATAAGGCAATGTATGCGACAGATGTAAGTAACCATGTATCTATGTATTCTTTAGCCAGAGAATTAGCTGTGTTGGTTGCTAGTATAGACAGCCTTTAGGGCTCATACACACAACCGTATGGTCGCTGTGCCTGTGCTGCTTGCTGCAAATAGCACCAGCCATGTGAACTCCGTGCTGTGGTGCGGACCTATTGGCACGGACATGTCCTATCTTTTTTGGTGCGGAGGCACAGAATTGAAAGCCCACAGGGCTTCTGAATATTTCCGTGGGCTTCCACACGGCCAGTGCCTGTGTATTGCGGACTCTGTCTGAGGTCTGCAACATGGGCATGATGGCCATATAGTCGTGCGAATGAGCCCTTGGGGCTCATGCATGCGCCATTGCCGTTTTTGCAGTCTGCAAATTGCTGATCTGCAAAACACAGATTCTGGCCATGTGTGTTCTGCATTTTCCATTACCACGGACCATAACGCAATTCTATAAGGGAATTCATTCCGTCATAATAGAAGTCTATGGGCTGCAAAACGGATCCGTCATAGAATTGCGTTATGGTCTGTGGTAAGGGAATCCATAATGCAATTCTGCTTTTACCACCAAACGAAGTGTGAACGAATAACATGAAATTCGCTCATTTCTATTTACAACAGCTGGAGGGCCGCAGGTTGAGCATCTCTGACTTGGAACAATGGTTCCAGCTGCGTCCTGCCTGCACCTCCACTGCATTTTGGCCACAATGTGTAGACACAACTTATGGTTCATATTAGGGGTATTAACTATGGGTGTTAAAAATCCTTTAGAAATGACCTATAACCTCTCCTGCCATGTCTAAGTAGCTACTTGCATGTAATAACAATTCTGGAGCATCTATTCCTATCTCTCTATGTTGTGCCATTCCTTTTTTATCCCTTCTAGAAGTTATAAATGAATTGCTTAGCAGTCTGCAGTGAAGGTCAAGCCAGTAAGCCAAACTGAGTTAGAGGAGAATTTTCTTTTTAGAAATGTTTGGCTTCTCCACAGGGTTTAAAATAAATGTCTGATAAATGCTGGTCCCACCTCTGGGACCCACACCTATCTCCATGACTCCCATAGAAGTGAACGAGGAGAGCCATGTTCTGGAGATGGGTGCAGGTCACAGAGATGGGATCCTCATCTACCAGACCTTTATGGATTCTTATGTGGCTGTACCAGAGATGTTGAAGGCTATACCACTTTAAATTCTAGATGTCTGTGTGTGTACATGGGTAGAGAGGACGCTGGATGTCGGGAAGAGTTGGGGGCACCATGCACAATCTTTGCCTGTGTGAAGGAAAGTCTAACTACAGCTATGGGTCAGTGACCATGGGAGGCTAAGTCACTGCTGCATATAGTTGTTTGGTCTGTTTTGCAAAAACTCCCCTTTCTCCTGTCCTTTTTTTGTACCCACAGAACAGTCCACATCACTCCAGCGTGGAACTGTATAATTAGTGTTAAAAATGTGCCTGCTCAGGAGCCATTTCATTAACCTGACATTCTAGATTCTTTGCCGCACTGTAGGGTCTGCTAAAAATATTCCAGCAATAAAACTTTTACCTGTAAGTATACTGCGAAATTCTGTGGTAATTGTCACTCAAAACCAGCAAACCGGTCTTAATCCAGCAGCAGGAGACACAAACCCCACTTGGTTTTAGTGCTGAGTTGATATGTAGCATTTTATTATTCTGCCATTTACAGTAATTGCAATGTCTCAATTACCCGTGCTAAATCCAAAATAAAATGCGCACTGTGATAATTATCGAGTGGGAAGAGGCAAATTGTGCAGGTGAAAAGCTGAGTTAACCTTCCTGAAATGCTGACCCTTTGAACCACATTTTCTGTGGACTCTGGTCACAGCTGACAAAACTCTTCCTTCCATTAAATCCCAGCTCAGCCAAAACAAGATGCAGCTATTGATTTACAGCAAGGGTCCTTTAATGGTGATGAGGTCATTGATTGTATTCCAAAATGGACAATTCATTCTGTAAATGTTTCCAACCGCGACATTTCCGTGCACGTGTGACTGCTTCATAATTAATGAAAACTGCCCTGCGTCTCTTACGGCTTTGGGAAGGCAGATCCATCTGCTATGCCACTGCAAAAACCTGGCATGGATAGGAATTCTCCAAAGTGAAATCACTGCTTTTGTTAAAATAGTGCAGAAATAAGTATATATGCAATCGTTCTGCCCTGAACTGATCGACGTTAGAATAATTGTACTAGTAATCCTAATGTAAATGAAGGATTACGCACCATCCTGACACAAAGTTTAAGCAAACATGGTGGCTCTAAGATTGCAGCACTGGGGTCATAGATCTGACTAGGGAAACTCTGTATGTTCCCATGGGTTTCCCTATACTACAAATATATAAGTGTGCGCATGAAATAGGGAAATTAGATTGAAGCCACAGTGGAGACAGAAATAGTGCAGCAGTACAGAATATGCTGACGCTGCACACTGTAAATGGCAGATTATACAGTACATAAAGGGGAGGGGGGGCAACACTACTGACTTCATTACTACAGCAACAAAAAATGACTATACATAACTGAACATGTTGATTGATGACAAATTCTATCACTTGGTGTAAGTTAGTCAGTTCTATACGGTTTTTGCTGATTTTGGTGGACACAATAGTTAAAGAGGAGCTTTCACCTGTTCTGACATTACCATATAAAATAAGAAAGTGATGGCATACAGTAGCAAAATACTATCTCATCCTGTGATAAGAATTCCCTTTAGAGGACCTTTCACCAGTCCTGACATTACAATATGAGTACCTGGCAGTGTAGGGCATATTGATGACATGTGATATCGCTTTTTTTTTTTTCTATGCACTGCTCCGTTCCCCTGCTGTGCCCCCAGTTCTGGTTTCCTGCCTGGTATGGATATCCATACCTTTGGCACAGGGAGGAGGAGACGCACGTGTTTCTCATGGGGCATCTCCTTCTCCCTGGCTGTACCGCGGTCCAATCGCAGCGGTGCGCATCAAAGCCAGGGAGTAGGTTAGTTTTTTTTTTCTCCCTGACTGTGACGCTCTTCGCTGTGATTGGCCAGCTCACAGCCAGGGAGAAGGAGACGCCCTGTGCAAAACGCGGCCTGCTCCTCCTCCCTGTATCGATGGTATGGATTTACATACAGGGCAGGAAACCAGAATAGGGGGCACAGTGGGGCAGCGCATCGTAAAAAAAAATAAGCGATAACACATCTCATCAATATGCCCTACACTGCCAGGTACTCATATTGTAATGTCAGGACCGATGAAAGGTCCTCTAAAGGGAATTCTTATCACAGGATGAGATAGTATTTTGCTACTGTATGCCATCACTTTCTCATCACTGGGACCCCCACTAATCCTAAGAATGAATGGATTGGTTCACAGTTCTTCCCTGCATAGAGTTGCTCCCAGATGTCCAGGAAACTATAGCACATCCCATTCAAAGATCCCTTTCTGCTTTGAGATATGTTGTATATAGTTTAAGGATAATGGTTTCTATGGATTCTAGGTATTGCAATTAAAGGGGTTGGACATTTTCTGGATACTGTTGATCGATGTGTCTGTAAGATGACTATATGGCACTTACTAATATAATGTTACGCATTAGCAAGTGTGGACCCACTGTGCCAACTAACCAATTTAGCAGCAGCTGCCTGACACTAGTTTTTACAGCTGTTCACTAAAAATTGCTAGGTCCTTTTCCATGTCAGTGTTACCCAGTGTTTTACCATTTAGTATGTACGGGTGACTTGCATTATTCCTTCCCATGTGCATAACCTTACATTTGTCAGTGTTAAACCTCATCTGCCACTTATCTGCCCAAGCCTCCAATCTATCCAGATCCATCTGTAGCAGTATACTGTCCTCTTCAGTGTTAATTACTTTACACAGTTTAGTGTCATCTGCAAAAAAAATTCTCATTTTATATACTAACCTTTTATGCGGTACAGTGTCAAATGCTTTGGAGAAGTCCAGATATACAACATCCATTGATTCGCCGCTGTCAAGTCTAGAACTTACCTCCTCATAGAAACTGATTAAATTAGTTTGACATGACCGATCCCTCATAAAGCCATGCTGAAATGGCGTTATTTGCTTATTTTCCTTGAGGTACGGTACTCCAAGATAGCATCTCTTAGAAAACCTTCAAACAGTTTACCCACGACAGATGTTAAACTTGATCTATATGTAAAGGGTGGCACAACTGACCCAAAGGTAATGGTTGGTGCTCTGATCTGTATGATACCTCCAATCACGTACAGAAAATTCAAGTAGAAAAAAAATCGATCGGCAGTCGATATCTGGTTCACGCTGACAGCATTTTAATATTGAATAGATAAAATAATGATCATGCAATATATTCACACTAAAAATCAAAAAAATTAAGATGCGGAATTGAAATAAAATATAGATTATTACACTTGTACGCATAAGTTGGTCTAGTATATTTAGTCCGTCTGTGCAAATGACCCCTGCAAGATATACCGTACTAAATAAAGTCACACAGAACTTTTTCAATGCCAGTATGGATGATCTATAATAATCGCATCAAGTTGGTTGCAATGTTCATCCGATTATTTGTGAATTATCCCAATATATTAATTTGGAATGTGAATACAACATAATCTTGTGTTGAATTTATATGATAATTGTTGAGCAAAAGTTCCACATAGTTGTCATGGGTAATGGAGGAAAATCGCGTCGGGTTTTGTATAATATTCGTCCAACTGGTGACAATGCGATTTATTCGTGCGATTTTTCGTAAATTATCCCAACATATTCGTTCTCAGGATCTTTACAAAATTTGATTTTGTTACTTTAGACCTTCACAAATGTATGCGGTACTCACTGATATTGGGTTTCTCCGGGTGTTAGTCCATGCTGTGTGGCGTCCCACATGTAAAACAGCCGGTGTACGCTTACCTCCGTGACCCAATGCTGTCTCGTGAGATTACCGCAGATGTGCAGCTCGATTGAAGACTTCGCAATCACATCGTCATCACGTGGAGTTATTCTGTGTTTTTCCACTGTTAGCTGCACAGTGAAGGACCCTTATTGATTTTCTGCTTTGTTAAAATCGCTTCAGAATTAATGAAAAGATTATCTATGCCGGCATGATATAGTCGATCTTCCTATAGATGATGAGGTATCTCCAATGGCAACCAGACGCGTTTCGGAGCTATATTATACCTGCTCCTTCATCAGTGGTATGATATTGCTGCCAGAAATACCTCTTATATATCCCAAAAACTCTGCCTCTAAGATTTGTGATAATCTCCAGATTGGATTTTGCTCCTTGAATCTAAGATCCCTTTAGATTAAGTTGATTAGGTCACATACTAAATTGCACATATGGTCAGAAATAGTCAGCAAATGAAAAACGCGTTTTGCTTGCGGTTTTTATGCGGTATTTGGCAAACTTATGCGTTTTTTTTGTACAGTGCTAGAGGGAAGTATATTTTATCACCTTGTATATCCAGGAGACTTTTCACCCCTTTCATATATTGAGACGTTTTTCGTGTTTAGGACTATATATAATAAAAGATGAAAATAAAAAATAAGACCAACTTCCTTCACTACAAATTGCCCATACTTGATTGCACATACGTGTTTGCATGGTCTAAAAAGATAAATCAAAAAAATGATGTTTAAAAGATGTTAAAATTACCGGCCTATAGTTTCCGGGCTCTGTTTTTGGACCCTTTTTGAATATTGGCACCACATTTGCTATGCGCCAATCCTGTGGAATATTCCCTGTCAGTATATTGTCCTTAAATATCAGAAATAAGGGTCTGGCTATGACATTATTTAATTCTCTTAGGATATGGGGGTTTATGCTATCTGGTCCTGGCGATTTGTCTATTTTAATCTTTTTAAGACGTCGCTGTACTTCTACCTGGGTCAGACAGGACACTTTTAATGGGGAACTAACTTTTACATTCTGCATTTCATCTGACAGTTTATTTTCTTCAGTGAATACAGTGGAGAAAAAAATATTTAATAGCTTTGCTTTCTCCTCATCGCTCTCTGCAACTCCCCCCTCATTACTCTGTAGAGGGCCAACACCTTAAGATTTATACTATTTATCATTTATATAATTAAAAAATATTTTAGGGTTAGTTTTGCTCTCTTTGGCAACTAATCTCTCGGTCTTTAGTTTTTTTCCTTTTAGTGTAACTGGGAGCCGGCGACGTGCTTCCTTCTTGCGGCGCCACCGGCATCCCGCATCTGTGCAGGAGCGAGGACGCAGCCTGCGTCCTCTTCTCCATGGGGACCAGGTGTCGGGGAGGACCTGGCTGCGCACTCCTCCTTAGCTCGGCTGGCATCCTCCTAGCTGAAAGAGGTACTGAGCGCCGATCGCAATTTATCGGCACTCAGATGGTTTGGGCTGGACTTGGGTCACGTGACGCTGGCCACGTCATGTGAACCACTTGTTCTTCTATTTAAACAGGCAGCCTGCTGGCCACAGGTTGCCTGTGAATGGTTTTGCAACCCTCACCAACATTTTCGTTTTGTGCCTTCTGTGTGTTTTTGACCTCGGCTCTGTTTTTGACCTCGACCTTGTGACCTCCCTGGAATTGACGTGACCTCTTGGCTTCAGACTCCGGATTGTGTTTTAACTTAGTCATCGGAATGCTCCCTGTGTACCTGCATGACTTCCTGGCTTTGACTTTGGCTTGTCTGACTCTGTTACGGTACTTCTGTTATCTTCTTAGGCCCCTGCACATATCTAAGCGAGGGACTGCCGCCAAGTTGTACGCCGTCAGTTAGGACGGGCCGTGCAAGTAGGCACGAACAGAGGTGGGGTGGAGTTTAGGGCTGCACTTATCCCTACCCTTTGTCGTGACTAATAGTTTTTCAGTGCTTCCTCGCTACCCTCCTGTTTTAGTGATTTAAATGCTTTCTTTTTATCATTTATTGCTTTCTTTAAAGTTTTATTTATCCACATAGTTTTTTTCTTGTTCCTTAACCTTTTATTACCATAAGGTATGTACCTCTCACAATTAGATTTTAGGATGTTTTTAAAAATATCCCATTTTGTGGCTGTATTTTTATTTTTGAGGACTTTGTCCCAGTTAGTTAGGCCTCTCTTAGTTGGCTAAATTTATCTTTTTTGAAGTTTTGTATTATTGTTCCTCCCTGAAGAAGCACTCTTTTGAATGATAATTGGAAGGTTATTACTTTATGCTCACTATTTCCCAGACCCCCGACCTGCACATCCGTTTTTCTGTCAGGTCTATTGGTTAATACTAAGTCCAGTATGACCGTCCCTCTAGTCGAGTCCTGAACCAGTTGGGAGAGGTAATTGATTTGGTTATTGCCAAGAACCTGTTTCCTTTATGAGATATACAAGTTTCAGTTTCCCAGTCAATATCTGGGTAGTTGAAGTCCCCCATAATAACCACCTCATTATGATTTGCCGCCTCATCTATCTCGTTTAGTAGCAGATTTTCTGTGGACTCTGGTATATTAGGTGGTTCATAATAAACTCCTATTAGTAATTTATTTTTGTTTTTGCATCCATGTATTTCTACCCACAGTGACTCCACATGTTCATGTCCCTCACTTATATCTTCCCGGAGATACATAAAGGCAGACCCCTCCCCCTCTCCGGTTTTGGCGATCCTTTCTATACAGACTGTATCCCTGTACGTTAACTGCCCAGTCATAGCTATAATCCAGCCGTGTCTCAGTTATTCCCACTATGTAATAGTCCTCCTCACACATCACTAATTCCAGTTTTATTAGTCAGGCTTCTGGCATTAGCATACATACATTTAAGAGGTTTATGTATATTTTGTACTCTACACTTTTCCTTCTGAGCTGTTCTAGTCCCTCCTTCCATTTCTCCCCCAGTCCCATTACTTTGCCCCAGGTCTCTATCTGCACTATCTTCCCATCCTATAACGTAATTACCCTCCCCCGTCCCTAGTTTAAACACTCCTCCAACCTTCTAGCCATCTTCTCCCCAAACACAGCTGCCCCTTCCCCATTGAGGTGCAGCCCATCCCTACGATAGAGCCTGTAGCCAACAGAGAAGTCGGCCCAGTTCTCAAGGAACCCAAACCCCTCCTTCCTACACCAGTTCTTGAGCCACTTTTTAACCTCCCTAATCTCCCGCTGCTTTTCTTGTGTGGCTCGTGGTACTGGTAGTATTTCGGAAAATACTACCTTTGAGGTCCTTGCCCTAAGCTTTTGACCTAAATCTTTTAAGGACGCTCCACCTACCTCTAACTTTGTCATTGGTTCCGATATGGACCATGACCACAGAATTTTCTCCAGACCCTCCCAGTAATCTGTCAACCCGATCCGCGATGTGTCGAACTCGAGCGCCAGGAAGACAACACACCAATCGACGATCCCGGTCTTTGTGACAGATTGCCCTATCTGTACCCCTAATAATTCACTCTCCCACTACCAGAACCTGTCTGTCCTGCCCTGCTCTCCTGGTCCCCTGCTTGCTGGAGCTGACATTCCCCTGACTGGCAGAGGAAGTGCCCGGCTGCAGCAGTGCTCTCCCTGAACGGACATCCCCCTCATCTGCCAACCGTGCAAACTTGTTGGGGTGTGTCAGATCAGGGCTAGCCTCCCTGGCACTCTTCCCTTTATCCTGCTGTCTAAGGCCTCTTTCACACGGGCGTCCCGTGTGAGGGCCGGATAGGACGAGGGTGCGTCGCAGAAAAATGCGCGATTTTTCAGCGCGAGTGCAAAGCGTTTTACTGCATTTTGCACGCGTGTGAGAAAAATCAACATGTTTGGTACCCAGACCCGAACCCGGACTTCTTCACAGAAGTTCGGGTTTGGGTGAGGTGTTGTGTAGATTTTATTATTTTCCCTTATAACATGGTTATAAGGGAAAATAATAGCATTCTTAATACAGAATGCTTAGTAAAAATAGGGATGGAGGGGTTACATTTTTTTTATTTATAATTTAACTCACCCCATCCACTTGTTTGCGCTGCCCGGCTTCTCTTCTGTCTTCTTCTTTGATGATGGATTATGTGATGGACTATGTGATGAGCGCAGTGACGTCACCAAAGGTCCTTTTCCTCCCAGGTCATCAAAGAAGAAGACAGAGAATCCGGGCAGCGTGAACAAGTGGATGAGGTGAGTTAAATTATTATTTATTTATTTTTTAACCCCTCCATCCCTATTTTACTAAGCATTCTGTATTAAGAATGCTATTATTTTCCCTTATAACCATGCTATAAGGGAAAATAATAATGATCGGGTCCCCATCCCGATCATCTCCTGGCAACCATGCTTGCGGATGCTTGCGATTTTAACGCAGCCCCATTCACTTCTATGGGGCCTGCGTTGCGTGAAGTATAGAGCATGCCGCGATTTTCACGCAACGCACAAGTTATGCGTGAAAATCACCGCCCATTTGCACAGCTCCATAGAAATGAATGGGTCCGGATTCAGTGCGTGTGCAATGCGTTCACCTCACGCATTGCACCCGCGTGGAAAACTCGCCCACGTGAAAGAGGCCTAACTGTTACCCAGCTAGCTACCTCACTTTCCTGAGTGAGCAGCAAACTATTTTCCAAATTGTCAACACTTCTCAGTGTTAAAATTTGCCCGTTCAGATACTCGATGTGCGATTCCAAATGGGCAATTTGCTCACATTTTGAACGAATATATGCACCCTCAAATGGCTGTTCCAGGATTGCATACATTAGACAAGATGTGCACTGGACTGCGCTGTCAATAATGGAACACATACTAAGTGGGGATTACACAAGAAAAGAGAAAAATACAATATAGTGCAGTGATAAGAATCTAACTTACTGTAGTCCCCTCCTAAAGTCCCTGTATCTGAAGTCACGTAATCTAAAGTCACACACTTAATACAAACACACACTTGAACTCAAACACACGAACGCTCACAAACTCGCGTTATTTGCCTGCTTTTATAAATGCAGCTTGCAAACCAGCCTGCTTTTTTTCCCTCTGGATTCAGAGGACTGAGCTTCCCTCAAGGCTGGCTATTTAACTTCTCCTAATTCAGGATACAGAAAATGCCCCAAAAGCACAGTGTCACAGTGTAGGGTGGAGGGGATGAACACCAGAATGACAACAGAAGGAAAATGACCAGGAACTAGGCCTCAAGGCTAGGGAAAGGGAAATGGTGACCACCTAACGCAGGGGTCCTCAAACTTTTTAAACAGGGGGCCAGTTCACTGTCCCTCCGACTGTTGGAGGGCCGGACTATAGTTAAAAAAAAAAAAAAACAACTATGAACAAATTCCTATGCACACTGCACATATCTTATTTTGAAGTGAAAAAAACAAACAAAACGGGAACAAATACAATATTTAACCACTTACCGTCACGCTAACGCCGAAAGGCGTCATTTCTGCGGCGCTCCCAGGTCACACTAACGCCGATTGGCGTCATCTCGCGTGAGCCGAGATTTCCTGTGAACGCGCGCGCGCGCTCACAGGAACGGAAGGTAAGAGAGTTGATCTCCAGCCTGCCAGCGGCGATAGTTCGCTGGCAGGCTGGAGATGTGATTTTTTTTAACCCCTAACAGGTATATTAGACGCTGTTTTGATAACAGCGTCTAATATACCTGCTACCTGGTCCTCTGGTGGTCCCCTTTGTTTGGATCGACCACCAGAGGACACAGGTAGCTCAGTAAAGTAGCACCAAGCACCACTACACTACACTACACCCCCCCGTCACTTATTAACCCCTTATTAGCCCCTGATCACCCCATATAGACTCCCTGATCACTCCCCTGTCATTGATTACCCCCCTGTCATTGATCACACCCCTGTAAAGCTCCATTCAGATGTCCGCATGATTTTTACGGATCCACTGATAGATGGATCGGATCCGCAAAACGCACACGGACGTCTGAATGGAGCCTTACAGGGGCGTGATCAATGACTGTGGTGATCACCCCATATAGACTCCCTGATCACCCCCTGTCATTGATTACACCCCTGTCATTGATCACACCCCTGTAAAGCTCCATTCAGACGTCCGCATGATTTTTACGGATCCACTGATAGATGGATCGGATCCGCAAAACACATACAGGCGTCTCCCTGGAGCCTTCCAGGGGGGGTGATCACCCCATATAGACTCCCTGATCACCCCCCTGTCATTGATCACCCCCCCTGTCAGGCTGCATTCAGATGTCCGTATGATTTTTACGGATCCACGGATACATGGATCAGATCCGCAAAACACATACGGACATCTGAATGGAGCCTTACAGGGGCATGATCAATGACTGTGGTGATCACCCCATATAGACTCCCTGATCACCCCACTGTCATTGATTACCCCCCTGTCATTGATCACCCCCCTGTAAAGCTCCATTCAGACGTCCGCATGATTTTTACGGATCCACTGATAGATGGATCGGATCCGCAAAACACATACAGGCGTCTCCCTGGAGCCTTCCAGGGGGGTAATCACCCCATATAGACTCCCTGATCACCCCCCTGTCATTGATCACCCCCCTGTCATTGATCACCCCCCTGTCATTGATCACCCCCCTGTAAGGCTCCATTCAGACATTTTTTTGGCCCAAGTTAGCGGAATTTTTTATTTTTTTTTCTTACAAAGTCTCATATTCCACTAACTTGTGTCAAAAAAATAAAATCTCACATGAACTCACCATACCCCTCACGGAATCCAAATGCGTAAAATTTTTTAGACATTTATATTCCAGACTTCTTCTCACGCTTTAGGGCCCCTAGAATGCCAGGGCAGTATAAATACCCCACATGTGACCCCATTTCGGAAAGAAGACACCCCCAGGTATTCCGTGAGGGGCATATTGAGTCCATGAAAGATTGAAATTTTTGTCCCAAGTTAGCGGAAAGGGAGACTTTGTGAGAAAAAAATAAAAAATATCAATTTCCGCTAACTTGTGCCAAAAAACAAAATTTCTATGAACTCGCCATGCCCCTCATTGAATACCTTGGGGTGTCTTATTTCCAAAATGGGGTCACATGTGGGGTATTTATACTGCCCTGGCTTTCTAGGGGCCCCAAAGCATGAGAAGAAGTCTGGTATCCAAATGTCTAAAAATGCCCTCCTAAAAGGAATTTGGGCACCTTTGCGCATCTAGGCTGCAAAAAAGTGTCACACATCTGGTATCGCCGTACTCAGGAGAAGTTGGGGAATGTGTTTTGGGGTGTCATTTTACATATACCCATGCTGGGTGAGAGAAATATCTTGGTCAAATGCCAACTTTGTATAAAAAAAATGGGAAAAGTTGTCTTTTGCCAAGATATTTCTCTCACCCAGCATGGGTATATGTAAAATGACACCGCAAAACACATTCCCCAACTTCTCCTGAGTACGGAGATACCAGATGTGTGACACTTTTTTGCAGCCTAGGTGGGCAAAGGGGCCCATATTCCAAAGAGCACCTTTCGGATCTCACAGGTCATTTACCTACTTACCACACATTAGGGCCCCTGGAAAATGCCAGGGCAGTATAACTACCCCACAAGTGACCCCATTTTGGAAAGAAGACACCCCAAGGTATTCCGTGAGGGGCATGGCGAGTTCCTAGAATTTTTTATTTTTTGTCACAAGTTAGTGGAAAATGATATATTTTTTTTTTTTTCATACAAAGTCTCATATTCCACTAACTTGTGACAAAAAATAAAAACTTCCATGAACTCACTATGCCCATCAGCGAATACCTTGGGGTCTCTTCTTTCCAAAATGGGGTCACTTGTGGGGTAGTTATACTGCTCTGGCATTCTAGGGGCCCAAATGTGTGGTAAGGAGTTTGAAATCAAATTCTGTAAAAAATGACCAGTGAAATCCGAAAGGTGCTCTTTGGAATATGGGCCCCTTTGCCCACCTAGGCTGCAAAAAAGTGTCACACATCTGGTATCTCCGTACTCAGGAGAAGTTGGGGAATGTGTTTTGGGGTGTCATTTTACATATACCCATGCTGGGTGAGAGAAATATCTTGGCAAATGACAACTTTTCCCATTTTTTTATACAAAGTTGGCATTTGACCAAGATATTTATCTCACCCAGCATGGGTATATGTAAAAAGACACCCCAAAACACATTCCTCAACTTCTCCTGAATACAGAGTTACCAGATGTGTGACACTTTTTTGCAGCCTAGGTGGGCAAAGGGGCCCATATTCCAAAGAGCACCTTTCGGATTTCACTGGTCATTTTTTACAGAATTTGATTTCAAACTCCTTACCACACATTTGGGCCCCTAGAATGCCAGGGCAGTAGAACTACCCCACAAGTGACCCCATTTTGGAAAGAAGAGACCCCAAGGTATTTCGTGATGGGCATAGTGAGTTCATAGAACTTTATATTTTTTGTCACAAGTTAGTGGAATATGAGACTTTGTAAGAAAAAAAAAAAAAATAAATCATCATTTTCCGCTAACTTGTGACAAAAAATAAAAAGTTCTATGAACTCACTATGCCCATCAGCGAATACCTTAGGGTGTCTACTTTCCGAAATGGGGTCATTTGTGGGGTGTTTGTACTGTCTGGCCATTGTAGAACCTCAGGAAACATGACAGGTGCTCAGAAAGTCAGAGCTGCTTCAAAAAGCGGAAATTCACATTTTTGTACCATAGTTTGTAAACGCTATAACTTTTACCCAAACCATTTTTTTTTACCCAAACATTTTTTTTTTATCAAAGACATGTAGAACAATAAATTTAGAGCAAAATTTATATATGGATCTCGTTTTTTTTGCAAAATTTTACAACTGAAAGTGAAAAATGTCATTTTTTTGCAAAAAAATCATTAAATTTCGATTAATAACAAAAAAAGTAAAAATGTCAGCAGCAATGAAATACCACCAAATGAAAGCTCTATTAGTGAGAAGAAAAGGAGGTAAAATTCATTTGGGTGGTAAGTTGCATGACCGAGCAATAAACCGCTAAAGTTGTGGAGTGCCGATTTGTAAAAAAGGGCCTGGTCTTTAGGGGGGTATAAACCTGTGGTCCTTAAGTGGTTAAAATGAAGAACAAGTAAAGTTAAATCAACAAACTTACCAGTATTTCAATGGGAACTATGGGCCTGCTTTTGGCTAAGGAGATGGTCAATGTCCGGTTCCATATTTGTCACTGCTAGTCGTAACAAGTGATGCAAGTGTGCATCAGTTAGTCTAGATCTGGTTGGAGATTTCAGATGTTTCATTCTGGAAAAAGTCTGTTCACAGACATAAGTGCTTCCAAAGATGGTTGCCATTTTGAGTGCATGGTTCCTGAGAGTAGGATATATCTCAGAGGGGAGAGATCCATAGAAATTAGGAAGGCTGCTTGACTTGAATGCGTCTTTCAGAGAGTCACAATTCTGCAGTTCTTCCAGTTCCATTTGGTAAATTGTATCTACATTTTCAATGTCAATAGAAAATGGGTTACGGAAAAGCTGTATGTCCTGTTCATGGAGATAAAGCTCTTTAAATCTAAATTGGAACTCCTTTTGCAACTTTTCCAGTGTATCCACACATGTTTTGTTTGGGAATGCAAACAATAGTTTTTCCGCTAACAGGTGTTGAGTTGTGTGGAGGAGATGGCAGAAGTTTTCCTCCTTCACTTGTTTGATGAGGAGGCCTAATTTTACTTCAAATGCTTTCACATGTGATTGCATATCACAGATGAGCTTCCCCTTTCCTTGAAGTTGCACATTGAAATTGTTGAGTAGCTCTGTTACATCTGTCAGAAAGGCAAGGTGCCATTTCCATTCTGCATCATTGAGCTCTTTCTTTGTTCTTTGAAAGCAGAAAAGCTGTAATCTGTGGAAGTAAGTCATAGAAACGTTTCAAAACTCTCCCTCGACTCAACCACCGGACTTCTGTGTGGTACAGAACATCTTCATAGGCAACATTTAGCTCAGACAGAAATTCCTGAAATTGTCTGACTTCTAATGAAGTTAACACAAGATACCACAATTTAATAACAGAGTCCCACTTCAGTGATTTACTACACAGCGCTTGTTGGTCGATAAGGCAGTGTATGGCTATTGGATGAGAATGGTTATGTTTGTCCATCTCTTGTTTAATGTGAGCAATTACTCCTTTCTTAGACCCCACCATGCTAGGAGCACCATCAGTTGTCACACTGGCTAGTTTAGCCCAAACCAGCTCCAAACCATTCACAGTTTGGCAAACCTTTTCATAGATATCCTCTCCTGTAGTTGTTACTTTGATGCTTTGCAGTGCAGCAAGCTCTTCTGTGACTTCGAAATAGTCATAAAATAAATATAAAAATTAGAAGTTGTGCAGAATTACGAACATCATTGCTTTCGTCGAGTGCCAAGGAAAAATAGGAAAGTTTTTTTGCGTAGTTCTTAGGGCTGCAGCTAACGATTATTTGAATAATCGATTAGTTGTCGATAATTTAATCGATTAATCGGGAAAAAACACCAAAATTACAAAACAAAGAGGTTTATATGATTTTACTTGAAAAAATTTGTTCAAAGGCCATATTAAAACAAATTGTGGATGGCACTGTTATGGGGGATCTGTGGATGACACTATTATGGGGGATCTGTGGATGGTGCTGTTATGGGGGGGGATCTGTGGATGACACTATTATGGGGGATCTGTGGATGGCGCTGTTATGGGGGATCTGTAGATGGCACTGTTATGGAGGGGATCTGTGGATGGCACTGTTATGGGGGATCTGTGGATGGCACTGTTATGGAGGGGATCTGTGAATGGCACTGTTATGGGGAGGGGGATCTGTGCACTGTTATGGGGAGAGGGATCTGTGGATGGCACTGTTATGGGTAGGGGGATCTGTGGATGACACTGATATGGGGGGATCTATAAATGACACTATATTTCATCTTATGCTATGTGTCATCCACAGATCCCCCTCCCATAACAGTGCACAGATCCCCCTCCCCATAACAGTGCACAGATACCCCTCCCCATAACAGTGCACAGATCCCCTTCCCAATAACAGTGCACAGATCCCCTTCCCCATAACAGTGCCATACACAGATCCCCCTCCCCATAGCAGTGCCATACATAGATCCCCCTCCCAATAACAGCCCCGGCCCCACTGCTCACAGCAGACTATTCTGGCAGTAACTTTTACTCAGCGCATCTTTATTACCTTACAATGAAGCTCAGGTAACAGGCAGAGCGGGCGGCGGCGTAACGTCACTTCATTCCGCCCACTTTATGAATGAAGGAGGCGGAGCAGGCACATCACGTGAGTAAGTGACGTTACGCCGCCGTCCGCTCTGCCTGTTACTGGAGCTTCATTGTAAGGTAAAATAAAGATGCGCTGATTTAAAGTAAACCGCCCACCCGCATAGCAATGAATCGGCGATTATTAGATAACTGGATTCGTCGACAACGAACCCCGTTATCGAATATTATCGATAAAGTCGATTAATCGTTGCAGCCCTAGTAGTTTTGCAAATGCTGATGCAAATTGTCTCCCATTTCTTCAATCCTTCGTGTAACTGTAGGTCCTGAAAGACTCACTGAACTAAATAAATCGGCCTTCTCTGGACACATCTCTTTGGCAACAGAAAGAAGGCATTCTTTAACAAATTCTTCCTCCACGAATGGTCTGCCAGTGCGCGCTATTAGCTTGGCAACTTGAAAACTTGCTCGCAGTGATGAAATATTTAGCTGCTTCTGCTTCACAAAAGTATTTTGCTGAGTTGTCAGTGTATTTTTCAGTTTTAATATTTTATCTTTTCTCACTTCTCCGACCAAACAATCATATTTATCTTTATGTTTAGTTTGATAGTGGCGACGCAAATTTGAACACAGACACTATATTCTGGCGTATCAAACACACTTCCTTGTACTACATGAAAAAGTAATCATAAGTCCACTGTTCTTTGAATATCCTACACTCCGAGTCAATTCTTCTTTTTATTGACATCATTGTTTTCTAGGGATTCCAAATTGCTATTAGTAAAATACCAATATTTTTGGGCTCGAAAATAACAGAGCCTTTCTCAAGCATGCTTGAGAAAGGCTCTGTGTCCGAGCTGAAACGTTGCTTCACTGTCCCACATGGGTCAATAAACCACGATTTTCTACTGGATGTGCTGTCCGTTTTCTACTATTATTCTGGGGTAAGGAGTTACACCCTTGGACATAGCACCCGCTGTACTATTTTTGTGAATTGGTGCTGCCATTTTTTCTATTTATTTTTATATATATATATATATATATATATATATATATACACAGCACTACAAAACCAATATACCAGCAATAACTTTGCCCACACAGAGACATACAGACTGCACTACCCATCAATGCAGTCTGATCACTGCCCATCAATGCAGTCTGGTCACTGCCCATCAATGCAGTGGGAGAGCAATGAAATAGGAGAGCCAGTCACGCGTGGCAGGGGAGGGCTGGCAGGCTTAGGCCTGGGGGGGCAAGTCCAGTCAAGTGGCCCATTGAACCATTGACCAGCACAGCCCAATCAGTGCCTGCCACCGCAACCCAATTAGTGCCTGCCACCACAGCCCAATTAGTGCCCGCCACCACAGCCCAATTAGTGCCTGCCACCACGGCCCAATTAGTGCCCTCCACCGCTGCCCAATTAGTGCCTGCCACCGCTGCCCAATTAGTGCCTGCCACCACGGCCCAATCAGTGCCCGCCACCGCTGCCCAATTAGTGCCTGCCACCACTGCCCAATTAGTGCCAAACAGTGTCCATCACCACTGCCCAATTAGTGCCCATGGGATGTGGGGGTCATCTGGGGTGTCAGGATCTGTCTCACTTCAGCCTTGATTAAACGATCTCTTGATTGAACGATCTCTTCTTCCAAACTGCCTTCTACCAAGCTGCCTTCTTCCAAGGCTAAGCTGCCTTCTTCTAAGCTGCCTCTGCTCTTCTTGCTCACAAGTCACTGCGCTGTCTGCTCTTCTTGCTCACAAGTCACTGCGCTGTGATGTCTGCTGTCACGTCTCCCTCTTTCTCTCCCACGAGCCAGCGCCCAACGTTCACTGCCCACAATTTACCGCGCAAATCGCGTCCAGCAGGCCCCTCCCACATGCCCCCTCTTCCACTTCCACTAATGATAGGCTGGCTGCCGGACCGTCCGTCTCTTAAGTTGGGGGGAAAAAAAGTAACTGACAGGCAATGGCGGGCCGGATAAATCTCCTCGGCGGTGGTGAGCCCGGACATATGTCCTCGGCGGTGGCGGGCCGTATAAATGTCCTCGGCGGCCGCATGTGGCCCGCGGGCCGTAGTTTGAGGACCCCTGACCTAAGGAAACCCTAAACCTAGCCCTGATCCCTGTCAGTATAAATAGACCATGAAGGTGGTAATATTCATACACCGTAACCCTAGTAACCCTGGAAAGCCCTAGGATTCGTGACAGGGTCTGAGACTACTGGTTCCTTCCCAGATGAACGAACCAGCGTCTCCCTGAGGCCTACTAAACAACAAGCAAATGGGAGCAACAAAATACCAAGAGAAGTACACTTATCTTCAATAGAAAATGGATGAGCAGGAACTCAGATGAGGACCACACACCAGCTCTTCCAACTCCAGGCAGTGAATATCAACCGCATGGTAGGAAGTGTGAGTCCAGACTAAATAGAGGAGCAGTAATGGACACAAGCTACACCTGAGACAAGAGATATGGTCATTACCAACAACCACACTGCAACAAGTGAAAACAGATAGGCTGTCCGTGCAGCCAGTATCTCAGATCTTCTGACCTCTGTCACTAGAGGGACCATGACACACAGGAGCAGTCTGAACAGTCACTAAGGCTTAAAGTCAGGTTACTAGATCCAGATTGCACACTGGAAGAGTAAATGAATGAGACACAGAATAAACTCGCATGCTGGGTGGTAGTGAAGAATCAGTCAGAGCAGGCAGGCTGGGTACTTGACCCGAACATAAAAAAATGCAGACGGACAGGGTTAAACTTAAATGCAAATCGAACTAAAATTAAAGCTGGAATGTAGGAGCAGACAGGCAGGCCAGGTACAGGGTTGGAGTACAGACAGGAACAAACGCACGATGAACACAGCAGAACTGCAGAAGCACAAGGCTTCATCGCCTTTGCTGTTCACCAGGAATGTTAAACCTCAGGCACCCTCTGCATGTAGAGGGCACCTTAAATCCCCCAGGAACCATAGCCATTTGAAACAGAGGCTGGAGTACTAGGCAGACCTATGGAGGTAGCAGCATGGTAAATTGCATAGCATCTGTGCCCACAGGGTATGACTAGGTCAGCAGTCCTAGCATATAGCCTTTGTTGATATTCTGCGCCATTTTCTGTATTTCATAAAGTATACCCCTTTGTTAGCCAAATCTTATGTGCTGTTCACAAAGGTCCTGTCTATAAAATGACTGCTGATGGAAGTTCATGTGACCTGTCAAACCACTCAGTTTCCTCCATTTAAATACACTGCTCCTACTATCTGTACTTGTACTGTTGGGTGTTTAGTGCAGGTGCATTGTGTTAGAATACTGAAGGCTGAGTCATGTGTCTCGTCACATGACTCTCAATCAGCGGCCATCTTATGGACAGGACATCTATGTGGATAGCACAGAAGCTTTGCCCGACCAGGGTACATGGCTTACAAAATATAGCAAATGGCAAAGAATATCAACAAAGACTATATAAGTAAGTGACATATAGTCATCTTACATATTTGTTAACAGTTGCCAGAAAGTGGACAACCCCGTTAAGTTCAGGGATTAATCAGGAGGTCCATAAACCCTTGGTGCCTTCTACCATACACTTTCTGGTGGAAGAGAATTACGGACAGCTACAGTAATATGCAGCTGGGAGCCTGCTTCAATGACCGGAATCCGACATAACTCCCAGTTCAATGCTGACCAGGGCATCTAAGTATGTTCATCCCCCCTCCCTAAAAATGGTTACCCAGTCTTCCAACTTAGTACAACTATTAGAACCTGTCAGCGGTAGGGTCCAGTAAGAGGTGTCTCAGCATTATGTCTACATGCATTATATACTGCAATACTGATGTATTGCAGTGTAGTATAGAAGCAATGAAAGGATTGCACAGTGATGACAAAAAAGAAATTAATAAAATTAAAAGAAATTAATAAAATGTTAAAAAAGACCAAAAAGAAACATTTTTAAGAAAAACTTCCTTCTATATTATATAAATAACATAAACATAAACATTGCATCTATAATGACACAAACTATAAAGCTATAATGCTATTGTCATATTGGTGGCCCATGACTCACTGCTCTGCTCTCCCGGGCAGGCATGGATGCTACTCACCCTCTATTCTTCCTCTGACAGCCTGGACCTGCCAGTCTTCCTCATCTTCCTTGTGGTAGCTACTGTAGTACTCAGGCTCATATTCTCTGGCAGGCTACAGCCTGCTCTTGCCAACAAGGCCTCTCCCCTTTACCCATAGGGTATGCGCACACTTGCTCTCCACCTTTTGAATGGTCAGCAAACATACACCCTAATTCACACCATGGCCACCTTTGGGTACAAATTAACATATGTACATATGCAAATTAACATAAAAGAGTCATATCTTACTTCTGTGACCAGAGAAGAGTCATATTTTCAAGCTCTGACTCATCTCAGGTTAATTTGCATATGTATCAAATCGGTTTTTATACACAATAAAAGCACACAGAGCTATGGGGACTGGGTATTGCGGATGTGCTAGCGGCAATCTAGCAACCCATGTCCTCAGCTCTATACACAAAATCCTGGTGACAGGTTCCCTTTAAGGCACCTTCCCCTATGGGAGGGGGTCTGAGTAATAGATTGTTTAGCTTGCTAGTTCCATGCAAAAATGTATTTGTTTGTTTGCAATGTACTGATTTTGCCCGTCTACTGGGGTCTGTCCCTCTGTTTCCTGATCTGACCTGTGCCTGACCTCTGTATTGACCCTTCACTGCCTGCTCTGAATTGCTCATACCTTGCCTGCCTTGACTTTGGCTTGTCCCTGACTTTGATTTTGATCCACACCGGTGTCTCTGAGCCCCGCGGGTCAGCTGTCCATCAAAAATAGACTACTCCTGGAGCTAGTGGCCTAGTGGTTCCACTGCAGCAAAGTCCAGATCCTTTTATGAGGGTTAAAGGGTGAAAACCATTGAACTACCAGGATAAAGCTCTTAGGATTATCCCAAAACCACACACAGTGGTTCGACACCCACTGCCATAACAGTTATTTGACTTGCACAGTGAGTGTCACAGAAAAAAACATGTATGGTAAAACATTGCTGATTTTGTATACTGTTTAAGCTGTTAAAATGTTTATTGTGATGCTAACTATGCACTTTGTATACCAAAAGCCTATGTGTATGGGTAGGCAGGGTCGCAGGGGTCGCAGTTGCGACCGGGCCCGGCACTCCAGGGGGCCCGGCCGCCTGTGGACCCCCCCAGGCCGCTGGCAGGGGCCCCTCTGTACTCACATGTAATGGAGCGCTCGGATGGGGCCTGGCATGAAGTACAGTGGCAATTTCGGGCCCCATCAGAGCGCCCCATGCCTCCATTACATGTATAATATGGGGGTGGGGGGGGGGGCTGGAGGGTCAAGGAAGAGGGGGGAAGGAGCGCACACTCACTCACACCCGGCCAGGCAGTTCCGTTTCCATAGTGAAGCAGGGAAACCTCTCTGCTCCCTGCTTCACTGATCTTCAGAGCTCAGGAGCTCCCCGTGCTCGCCCCAGATTGCGCTGCTGGCTGTGGGAGGAGAGCTGAAAGCCCGGCAATCTGCCTCCTCTCATCAGGGAGGAAGGTAAGTATGTGTATTTTTTTTTCTAACGCTGCAGACTGGGGGCGGGGGGTTTGATGGGCACAACTAGGAGTGAGGGGGCACAAAAGTTGGCATCTCTACTGAGGGGCACCTAATCTACCATAACTAATTTGAGGGGGCACCTAATCTGGCATAACTACTGTGAGGGGGGCACATAAAAAGGCATAACTATGAGGGGGCACATATGAAGGCATAACTACAGTGGCATAACCACTCTGAGGGGGGCACATATCTGGGCATATTTACTTTGAGGGGGCACATAACCGGGCATAAATACTATGAAGGGGCACTTAATCTGGCATTACTACTGTGAGGGGACACATAATCTGGCATAACCACTCTGAGGGGGCACATATCTGGGCATATTTACTTTGAGGGGGCACATGACCGGGCATAAATACTGTGAAGGGGCACATAATCTGGCATTACTACTGTGAGGGGACACATAATCTGGCATAACCACTCTGAGGGGGCACATATCTGGGCATATCTACTTTGAGGGGGCACATAACTGGGCATAAATACTGTGAAGGGGCACATAATCTGCCATAACTACTGTGAGGGGCACATAATCTGGCATTACTAGGTGAGGGGCACATAGTCTGGCATTACTACTGTGAGGGGGCACATAATCTGGCATTACTACTGTGAGGGGACACATAATCTGGCATTACTACTGTGAGGGGACACATAATCTGGCATAACCACTCTGAGGGGGCACATATCTGGGCATAACTACTGTAAGGGGACACATATTTGGCATAACTACTATGAGGGGGCACATATCTGGGCACAACTTCTGTGACAGGAACAAAGGTGGGCATAACTACTGTGAGGGGCAACAAGGTGGGCATTAGTACTGTGTGGTTGCACTTAGGGGAAATGTCCTAGATTACCCTGCTATACATTGGCATGGCTCAGTCTTACAGGCCAGCACAGCGCCCCCTGTTGGTGATTTCACAGGGGCAGTCACCATCCCTTCCTTATGTGTTTATTATTTTTATCTCACCACAGGGACCTTGGTCTGGATCCAGTGAATATCACGCCGATGCCAGCGATACCCTGGATGAGGTAGGACCAGATTGTATTAGGACTGGGTGAGTGTAGCCATGCATTGGGCTTAGGGCTCTTTAACACGAGCAGATCCCGTGGGGGTAATCCGCTGCGTGAAAGACAGCCAAGCCCCGTTCCGGACAGCAGAGACACGGAGCATTAACATGATTGATAATGCTCTGTTCCTCTCTGTGATCTTTTTAGTACAAAATCACAGAGACAAAGTTGTCACCGTGATTTTGTAGTAAAAAGATCACAGTCAATCATGTTACTGCTCCGTGTCTCTGCTGTCCAGAATGGGGCTTGGCACTCAGTCACGCCGCGGATTACCCGCACGGAAAGAGCCCTTAGCAAGAAAATCTGCCGGTTCTTTGTAAAAAATGTTTGCACTGTGGCCCATAACACTATAGTTACAACACTCGTAGGGGAGGTAGTGGGGGGGGGGCTTGGAGGCAGTTTGTGGGGGCGACGGGGAGGGGGCCCCATGGATCCGTTTCGCACTGGGGCCTCATGGATTGTGTGTACGCCACTGTGGGTAGGAAATAGTTAACTGGCAGTTCTTAGTGTTATTTGCTGGGTAGTGGGCTGGCACCACCCCCTGGATAGTGAGTCTTCTGATAAGCAAGCCAGAGAGAAGACGTGTTTTGTGTGTGCTGCTGCCAAGTAGGCCAAGACTGAAGCATCCCTGTGAGTGAAAGCTGCAGGAAAAGCACCTTTGTTAGGAACCAACCTCTGATTTTCACTGAATTGTTAAAAAAGGTTGTGGACCGTAAAGGAATGGTGTTTGGACAGTAAAGGTAACACACGCATACAACTGTAGACTTCACATGGTTTGGGTTATATTGCTTCCGGCACCCACCACACTACTGGGACACACTGACCATCCGATCTAGGACTGCACCCCACAGTTCAGCATTGCAGAGAAACATTAAGAGTGATTGCAAGTCTTTGGTCATTTGGGAAGATTGCATGTATCTATAGAGACTCAGGGAGGACCACTATCATAGACAACCTCTATACACAGCCCAGTGCTGTCCGCATTTTCTATGGCCCCATTAAAGTGAATGGTTCAACATTTGACCAGCAAAAATGCAGATCGGATGTGGACAACCACGCACCTGTGCTTGAGCCCTAAAAAGATTTTTTACATTTGTGCAATAGAAAGTTTTATCTTCAGCAGAGCCATGAGTTTATGTGTGTGTGTGTGTGGACTCAACAAGATACTGAAATATTTTAGTGTGGATGGTGGCCAAAGCTTTAAACTGTGCCCTCTACAGTTGTAGCAGTACTTTCCGCTGTTGGGCTGCTTTCACACAGTCAGTGACTTTTCTCAGTGATTGTGAGCCAAAACTAGGAGCTGGTCAAAAACAGAGAACAGGTGCACTACTCCTGGATTTGGCTTACAATCACTGACGAAAATAATTGATCACTGACCAAATACTGACTGTGTGAAAGCTGCCTTAAAGATTTCACCTCTCCTGATGTCTGTTTCAGTAAATAATTGTATTCCACATGAAATGACAATTCTCGGAGCTTGATATTTTATGACTTTTTATGATTTTATGATGTGCTATTCTTCTATTATTCCTACAAAAAGTTTATGAATGAATTGCTAACTTGGTGTTACCATTCATTGGTGTGTCCCTGCACAGTCTGACACTGTCCAATCAATACAGCAAGGCTCAGACAGTGTATGGATACACCCACAACTGGTAACCCCCATCTGGCAATGTATTTGTAAACTTCTAGGATTGACACAACTTAAGAATAGATATTCCAGAATTGTCATTTCATGTGAAAAACGATTATTCAAAAACTCTTGTCTATAAATGAAAACACCACTGCTGTATGCTGCCGCTTGCTTTACTTTCTTTGTGTAGGTATTTTATAGTTTCACCTTTGTGTAGAAATATTCATTACCAAAACTCACCACTAGATGGCTATACAGTTACAATTAGATCTTGGTTACTATACAAATCTACAGGGAGTGCAGAATTATTAGGCAAGTTGTATTTTTGAGGATTAATTTTATTATTGAACAACAACCATTTTCTCAATGAACCCAAAAAACTCATTAATATCAAAGCTGAATATTTTTGGAAGTAGTTTTTAGTTTGTTTTTAGTTTTAGCTATTTTAGGGGGATATCTGTGTGTGCAGGTGACTATTACTGTGCATAATTATTAGGCAACTTAACAAAAAACAAATATATACCCATTTCAATTATTTATTTTTACCAGTGAAACCAATATAACATCTCAACATTCACAAATATACATTTCTGACATTTCAAAAACAAAACAAAAACAAATCAGTGACCAATATAGCCACCTTTCTTTGCAAGGACACTCAAAAGCCTGCCATCCATGGATTCTGTCAGTGTTTTGATCTGTTCACCATCAACATTGCGTGCAGCAGCAACCACAGCCTCCCAGACACTGTTCAGAGAGGTGTACTGTTTTCCCTCCTTGTAAATCTCACATTTGATGATGGACCACAGGTTCTCAATGGGGTTCAGATCAGGTGAACAAGGAGGCCATGTCATTAGATTTTCTTCTTTTATACCCTTTCTTGCCAGCTACGCTGTGGAGTACTTGGACGCGTGTGATGGAGCATTGTCCTGCATGAAAATCATGTTTTTCTTGAAGGATGCAGACTTCTTCCTGTACCACTGCTTGAAGAAGGTGTCTTCCAGAAACTGGCAGTAGGACTGGGAGTTGAGCTTGACTCCATCCTCAACCCGAAAAGGCCCCACAAGCTCATCTTTGATGATATCAGCCCAAACCAGTACTCCACCTCCACCTTGCTGGCGTCTGAGTCGGACTGGAGCTCTCTGCCCTTTACCAATCCAGCCACGGGCCCATCCATCTGGCCCATCAAGACTCACTCTCATTTCATCAGTCCATAAAACCTTAGAAAAACCAGTCTTGAGATATTTCTTGGCCCAATCTTGACGTTTCAGCTTGTGTGTCTTGTTCAGTGGTGGTCGTCTTTCAGCCTTTCTTACCTTGGCCATGTCTCTGAGTATTGCACACCTTGTGCTTTTGGGCACTCCAGTGATGTTGCAGCTCTGAAATATGGCCAAACTGGTGGCAAGTGGCATCTTGGCAGCTGCACGCTTGACTTTTCTCAGTTCATGGGCAGTTATTTTGCGCCTTGGTTTTTCCACACGCTTCTTGCGACCCTGTTGACTATTTTGAATGAAACGCTTGATTGTTCGATGATCACGCTTCAGAAGCTTTGCAATTTTAAGAGTGCTGCATCCCTCTGCAAGATATCTCACTATTTTTGACTTTTCTGAGCCTGTCAAGTCCTTCTTTTGATTCATTTTGCCAAAGGAAAGGAAGTTGCCTAATAATTATGCACACCTAATATAGGGTGTTGATGTCATTAGACCACACCCCTTCTCATTACAGAGATGCACATCACCTAATATGCTTAATTGGTAGTAGGCTTTCGAGCCTATACAGCTTGGAGTAAGACAACATGCATAAAGAGGATGATGTGGTCAAAATACTCATTTGCCTAATAATTCTGCACGCAGTGTATTGTTTCGTGCTCTATTTTACAGTGACAGAATGATTTAGTTGTTGTCTTTACAAATGTTCCACTTCAGTAAACCAATGATAAATACCCGAAACCTGCTTCATGACTTAATATTAATAGCAAACAGTTTCAACATGAGTTTGTTTTTCAGAAAATGAAGCATTGCCCTGACAGATGTGGGATGGAGACATAGAATATGTACATTGTACACATTGATAGGATCAGAATTAAATTTCTTGTAATTTTATCCGACCGTTAAGAAAATTCAATAAATGAAATAAAACACAATGCATCCCAATCATCTGCATTATCTATATGTTTCTTTTTAGTAATTAATCAATGGATAATAGAATTAAAACCTATACTCAAATCTTGAAAAGTTGAATTTTACCCTATAGTTTTTCCAAGCCAGACCAGATAAAATTCTACAGACATCCTCAGGAAAAATATGTACTATTAAAATAAAAATAGGCCAGTATTTTCTTCCTGTAGTGTGCAAGCAGGATCACCGCTGGTGGATTGCAGGGTGGTCATAACTCCTGGATACGAGCAGAGTATAATGCGATGGAGAAGTAAATCAAGCCAGCAAAGCAAACAATAAGGACAAGCTCAATTTATAGTTTTTTCTTCCTTAATTTGCAGTTACTGTTGCACTGGCGACCCTGCTTACCTGAGTGCTACATAACTCACCCAATGTCTTCTCTGCCAGAGGTCCATCCGCTTACCATTCTCTGCCCACCAGCAGCGGGCCCAGCCACCGGCGTCCCACGGGCGTTGCGGGAAAAAGGTGCGGGTGCGTGGCGGGAACATGTGCGATTTTTACGCGCGAGTGCAAAACATTGTAATGCATTTGGCACTCGCGTGAGAAAAATCGCGCATGTTTGGTACCCAGACTCGAACTTTGGATCGGTGTTCTGTAGATTGTATTATTTTCCCTTATAACATGGGAAAATAATAGCATTCTGAATACAGAATGCATAGTAAAATAGCGCTGGAGGGGTTAAAATAAATAAATAAATAATTTAACTCACCTTAATCCACTTGCTCGCGCAGCCCGGCATCTCTTCTGTCTTCATCTTAGCTGTGTGCAGGAAAAGGACCTGTGGTGACGTCACTCCGGTCATCACATGGTCCGTCACATGATCTTTTACCATGGTGATGGATCATGACCTTTTCCTGCACACAGCTAAGATTAAGACAGAAGAGAAGCCGGGCTGCGCGAGCAAGTGGATTAAGGTGAGTTAAATTATTATTATATTTTTTTAACCCCTCCAGCTCTATTTTACTATGCATTCTGTATTCAGAATGCTATTATTTTCCCTTATAACCATGTTATAAGGGAAAATAATAATGATCGGTTCTCCATCCCGTCTCCTAGCAACCGTGCGCGAAAATCGCACCGCATCCGCACTTGCTTGCGGATGCTTGCGATTTTCACGCAGCCCCATTCACTTCTATGGGGCCTGCGTTGCGTGGAAAACGCACAATATAGAGCACGGGTGTCAAACACAAGGCCCGCGGGCCGAATCCGGCCCGCCAGACCTCGTCATGTGGCCCGTGCAGCGAGCGAGCTGCTGGCGGCGGCGGCTGGGCACAGGGAGATGAGCGCTTCCATTGTGGAAGCGCTCATCTCCAGTCATCTGTATCGCCGTCCTCCCCTGCTGCGGTAGGGGAGGGAGAGGCGTGTCCCTTTCTCTTCCTCTGATAGGCTGCCGGCCTAGTGCCTGCAGCCTATCAGAGGCCGGCGCAGGCGGCGCGATGACGTCATTGCGCTGCCTGAGCCATACAGCGTGGGACACAGGCCAGAAGAGGCCTGCATCGCATCGCTGACATGGAGGTAAGTATGTGTTTTTTTTAATTATTTTTATTATGTACAATACTTTTACTGGCAAAGGGGGGGCTGTTTGTTATTACTGGCAAAGGGGGGGCTGTTTGTTATTACTGGCAAAGGGGGGGCTGTTATTACTGGCAAAGGAGGGGCTGTTATTACTGGCAAAGGGGGGGCTGTTATTACTGGCGGGGGCTGTTATTACTGGCACAGAGACAGAGGGGCTGTTATTACTGACACAGAGGGGCTCTTATTACTGGGGGCTGTTATTACTGGCACAGAGGGGCTCTTATTACTGGGGGCTGTTATTACTGGCACAGAGGGGCTGTTATTACTGGGGGCTGTTATTACTGACACAGAGGGGCTCTTATTACTGGGGGCTGTTATTACTGGCACAGAGGGGCTCTTATTACTGGGGGCTGTTATTACTGGCACATTGGGGCTCTTATTACTGGGGGCTGTTATTACTGGCACAGAGGGGCTGTTATTACTGACACAGAGGGGCTCTTATTACTGGGGGCTGTTATTACTGGCACAGAGGGGCTCTTATTACTGGGGGCTGTTATTACTGGCACAGAGGGGCTGTTATTACTGGGGGCTGTTATTACTGACACAGAGGGGCTCTTATTACTGGGGGCTGTTATTACTGGCACAGAGGGGCTGTTATTACTGGGGCTGTTATTACTGACACAGAGGGGCTCTTATTACTGGGGGCTGTTATTACTGGCACAGAGGGGCTCTTATTACTGGGGGCTGTTATTACTGGGGGCTGCTATTACTGGCACAGGGGGGCTGCTGTTACTGGCATAGGGGGCTATTATTACTGGCACAGGGTGGGGGTCTGTTAATACTGGCACATGATTGGGGGCACTATAGGGGCATCTACTGAGGTCACAAAGAAGGGGTATTTTATATGGGCTCTCTGTACAGTACAATTTTATACTGGGACACATGGTGGGTACTATGGGGAACGGGGGAGAGGAGTACTATGGGGTCATCTACGGGGGACACTAAGAAGGGGTATTTTATACTTGAAAATTATGGGGGACACAGGGCTTCAACTGGAGCATTTTATACTGGTACATTATGGGGGGCACTAGGAGGAAGGAGGGTGTGGAGCACTATGGGGTCATTTACTAGGGGCACTATATAGGGGTATTTTATACTGGCACATTATGGGGGCACTATGAGGACATTAGCTCAAATGGGGGCATTACAAGGGGGTATTTTTTGCACTGTAACATTATAAGGAGAATTATTACTACGGGGGGGGGGCATTATGGTGGGCTTTATTACTCCCCCATGGTATGACCCCCTAGTAGCAGCACCAGCCTCTCCCTGCTCTGCTATCCCTCTGCACCTTCTCCAAATACTTATTATGAAATCTTTCTCATTAGGATAAAACACCTCATCAGCTCCACTGAGCCCCCGGCCAAAGTGTGGAAGTAGCGTCCGAGATCCCCAAGGGCCAAGCCAAGTAACTGTAAGTTTTCCGGCCCTTTGAGGGTGACCAAACTGCTAATGCGGCCCCCGATGAATTTGAGTTTGACACCCCTGATATAGAGCATGCTGCGATTTTCACGCAACGCGTTCACCTCCCGCATTGCACCCGCGCGGAATACTCGCCCGTGTGAACTCAGCCTTAAAGGCCCAGAGTGCATAACCTAGTACTCCCCAGCCAATAACTGGTTGCCACAGGGTATTTAAGGTACCTTCCCCTAGGGAATGGTGCCTGAACTTTAGGTTATCTACCTTGCTAGTCCCTAGTGAAGGTTTGATGTTCTGTTTTTCTGTGTATCGACCTCTGCGTGCTTACTCATTCTGACACTCCACTGCCTGACCTGACCTTAGCCTGTTTACTGTATTGACCCTTAGCTGTCCACCCTGACCTTGAACTAGTTTTCACTGATTTGCATGAACTCTGCCTGCCCTGACGTTACATGTGCCTACCTGTTTCCTTACTACAACTATGCCCTGTCCCCTCTCTGGGACTATTCCAAGAGCTAGCGGCATGGTAGCTCGCCTGCAGTCATACACATCCCTGTATAGAGGTTAAAAGATGAATGCCCCGAGACTGCCAGGATAACTCCCTTAGGTTTAACTCAAAGTCAAACTGGTTGGTTGGTGCAGTGGTTCCACACCCACTGCCCATAACAGTTACACTACAATAATAACCGCTTCTGTCTTCACCTTGAGGTCCCTGCTGTCTAAACTGCAGTAGCTTTAAACCCATTGCATACATTTACAATGGCAGATGACCACACACTGTAAATATATGGATTGTGGTCATTATCAAGTTAAATATAAGGACGTATTTTCACCCCTGATGAAGCCACATAAGGGGGAGATACATGTGGGGTTCTGGACTCCTCCTGCTAGTCCTTTTTACCCCGGGGGTTTTACATATGTATGTTTACTTTTTCTGGTATTTTTCTATAGTTTCAGCTTATATAGGCCTCGCTTCTTGAAGGATATTTTTGGATACTATTTACAGCAGTCTCTGGTGGGTTCTCTTTACAGTATTCCATGAGGTTGGGTTTTATGAAGATGGCCTTTTTGAGGGACCCCCATTGTGTCATATCTTTGTATTTTTTAAGGGTAATTTTTAGTAAAGGTTTATATTTTGCATGTTTGTGGAGTGCTCACCATTTGTATGCACACATTTTTCTTTTTGTTCATGTTGTATTGGGCATGGTCATTTTAAGTTAAATATAATGATATATAATTTCACTACATTTTTGCCCATACATTGAAGGTAATAACTTCTCATGGTGTATTCCTCTGTTAAAAGGCATGAACAGAGCCTTAGGTTATTTATGTACAGTATTGATAAATCCTGACTTACAAATTAAAAGTGTGTTTTACATTATAAATTTTTTTTGTTTCTTTTTAGTTTTTTTTTGTCCCTTCATTCATTATCATTATGACAGCAAAAAATATTGTTTTCAAAAATTTTCTTTTAAAATTACCAAGTTACTTAAAATTATAGCTATTTCAATCCTAGTCGCACTTATACTGTAATATGTGTGGGGCTCTCCTGACTGCAAAGATTGGATATACTGGATTTAAACATGAAAAATTCTTCTCACTGGCTCCCCTATTCATGTGTTCTGGTGGGTTGGATTCGCCAGTTTTCTTCTGTTCCTTCCCAGTGGGCACGGCTTCTGCAGTAGCTGTCTGTCATTTTAATGCAGGCTGCAGCCTACTTCCTGGCAGGGGCACCTCTTGCTACCCATAATGAAAAAGTTCCAACCAGGGTTAGTTAGGGCAGGGCTTGACAAATTTCCTTGGAATCTAGGAGCCAGCTAAAAAAGTTAGGAGCCCCCCCTCCCCTGTATTAAAATCATTGGTGGGCAGTGCGCCCTCCCCCCCCCTCCCCGGTATTAAAATCATTGGTGGCCAGTGCCCCCCTCCCCAGTATTAAAATCATTGGTGGGCAGTGCGCCCTCCCCCCCAGTATTAAAATCATTGGTGGGCAGTGCGCCCCCCTGTATTAAAATCATTGGTGGGCAGTACGCCCTCCCCCCCCCCGTATTAAAATCATTGGTGGGCAGTGCGCCCTCCCCGGTATTAAAATCATTGGTGGGCAGTGCGCCCCCCCTCCCCGGTATTAAAATCATTGGTGGGCAGTGCACCCTCCCCCCCAGTTTTAAAATCATTGGTGGGCAGTGCGCCCTCCCCGGTATTAAAATCATTGGTGGGCAGTGCGGCCCCCCATTATTAAAATCATTGGTGGGCAGTGCGCCCCCCCTCCCCGGTATTAAAATCATTGGTGGGCAGTGCACCCTCCCCCCTCCTCTGTATTAAAATCATTGGTGGGCAGTGCACCCTCCCCCCCTCCCCTGTATTAAAATCATTGGTGGGCAGTGCACCCTCTCCCCCCCAGTATTAAAATCATTGGTGGGCAGTGCGCCCTCCCCCCATCATTGGTAGCAGCGGCATTGGTGTGCTGTGGCCGCCCTATGCTCCTTCTTCTTGTAACTCACAGGTCTGTGCGGCGCATTGCTTATGCTTATAGCAATGCGCCGCACAGACCTGTGACGAGTTACAAGAAGAAGGAGCGCCGGCGGCCACAGCGCATAACTGGCCATGGCAGACAGGACTTCAGTAGCATCCTGGCTGCCTTGGTAACCGATCAGAGCCCCAGCATTACACTGCTGGGACTCCGATCGGAACTGCCGCTGCCACCAATGATGGGGGGAGGACGCACTGCCCACCAATGATGGGGGGAAGCCGCTCCCTATCGTACCGCCACTCGCCCCAGTTCTGAGTCACAGTTCTGAAAAGGAGAAGTGCCGCAGCGATGAGGAGCCTGAGCCAGTAGCGGTCCTCTTCACTGTAGTCCTGTAGTCTGGGGCGGGAAGCGTGAGGGGCGGGCCTAGTAGACTCGGACTCCTGCATAACTCCGCGTCTACTCTAAACTTAAAGTGCTACTGCGCCCGGCTGCTGGTGTGCTGGGCCTATTTTCAAGCAGGGGCAAATACCCAGGCGCCAGGACAAAATTCCTGATCGCCATGGCGACCTGGCGCCTTGGATTTATCGAGCCCTGAGTTAGGGTACCTTCCCCTTTGGAACATTGCCTGAGCAATAGGCTCCAGTTTACTAGTTCCTACAGGGCTGATGATTACATTCATCTGCCCCTGTACTGACTTCTGCCTGTTTCTTGTATTTTTTACCAATTATTGCCTGACCTCTGCCTGATCTCTGTTTTGCCCCTTAGCTACCCGCCCTGACCTTAGACTGTTTATTAGATTGCTCAACCTCTGCCTGTCCTGACCTCAACCTGTTCCTATCTATGGTTTTTCCCTGATTCCTTGGTGTTCTGCTCCAGTGTCTCTTGACCCTGTGAGTTAGCTGTCAGTTGAACAGAGGCTACTCCAAGAGGTGGTTCATCTGCAGTAGAGTCCAGATTCCAGTATAGGGGTTTAAAAGGCCACTTAGATAATGCCATCAAGAGTAACCCCATGCCAAATCTGATAAAGTAACACAGAGGACCGCATCCACTTCTCAACACCTTTGGTTTACTGGTAGATAATTCGGGCAGCACAGTTAAACCTTTTAGTGCTCAAATTGACTTTCATAAACAAGTTGATAATGTAATGAGTATTGACTTAGTGATTCAATAATAAATCATTAGTAAAGTTTTCTAGCAAAACACTGATTCCAGATGAATCACAAAACCATAGTTTTAGGCTGAATTATGATTTGTACTTAGTCCTAATAGAGCACCCATAGAAAAGCATGAGACTTTTACTTCACCTCAATATGCCATTGATTTCATATGGAAGTATGCTCAATGAGATCCTGTATGTATAAAGCTATCTCCCTAGAGGCATTGTTGTTGTAAATCCTAAGTGCCTTGTGCATGCAGCAGACCTAAGAGACCTAAAATTGTCTCTTGTCAAACCAGCTAGACAGCACATTGCAGTAGCCCCCCGAGTTTACTGATTTGTGGTTTGTACAAGAGTGTGGCATATTGCATTCACAGTAATTCTAGTATCTCAATTTAAAGTATTTATAGTTGTGTTTGAGACTTGTACATATTTGGGTATTAGTCTCACTAATGTTTTTGCTTTTTATGGATGCATGAATAAAAGATGTATGTTGTCATCAAACAAATTCAGTTAGAAAGAAAATAATTTAAAGAGAACCGGTCACCAAGAAATGCAGTAAAATCTCCAGGCATATTATAGAGCAGGAGTTAACCAGATTGACAATAATATTCTCTGTTCAAAATACTGCTGACCCATGCATGTCAAGAGACACTGGTCTGGAACACCAAAGGATCAGGCAAAACCATAGTCAGGGATAGGTTGAGGTCAGTGGAGGCAGAGTATGTGAAATCCATCAAGCAGTCCAAATTTAGGGCAGTCAGCTAAGGGTCAGTACCAGTGGCGGATCCAGAGCCTGGTCTCGGGAGGGGCACTTTCAGATTATTTTCTGTCCGTCGCCACAAAACAATGGTGCTTATAGAACAGACTACACAGTGTAGAGGTATACTGTATATTGTGGGGCACAGTGTAGAGGTACTGTATACTGTATATTGTGGGGCACAGTGTAGGCTATGTGTGTATAACAAACATTTCACATGAAAACTTGCAATTACTTGGCTTGGTCCTTGGGGATCTCGGACGCCACTTCCACACTTTGGCCGGGGGCTCGGTGGAGCTGATGTTGTGTTTTATCCTAATGAGAAAGATTTCATAATAAGGATTTGGAGAAGGGGCAGAGGGATAGCAGAGCAGGGGTGCTGCTACTAGGGGGTCATACCATGGGGGAGTAATAAAGGCCACCATAATGCCCCCCCAGTAGAAATAATTCTCCTTATAATGTGACCCCCTTGTAATGCCCCCAGTTGAGCTAATGTCCCCATAGTGCCCCCATAATGTGCCAGTATAAAATACCCCTATATATGCTCCACACCCTCCTTCCTCCTAGTGCCCCCCATAATGTACCAGTATAAAATGCTCCAGTAGATTCCCTCAGTGTCCCCCATAATTTGCAAGTATAAAATACCCCTTCTTAGTGCCCCCCCATAGATGACCCCATAGTACTCCTCTCCCCCCTTCCCCATAGTACCCACCATAATGGGTCCCAGTATAAAATTGTACTGTACAGAGCGCCCCATATAAAATACCCCTTCTTTGTGGCCTCAGTAGATGCCCCTATAGTGCCCCCAATCATGTGCCAGTATTAACAGCCCCCCTGTGCCAGTAATAACAGGCCCCCCTTGTGCCAATAATAACAGCCCCCCCTGTGCCAGTAATAACAGCCCCCCCCTTGTGCCAGTAATAACAGCCCCTCCCCTGTGCCAGTAATAACAGCCCCCCCCTGTGCCAGTAATAACAGCCCCCCCGTGCCAGTAATAACAGCCCCCCCTGTGCCAGTAATAACAGCCCCCCCTGTGCCAGTAATAACAGGCCCCCCCTGTGCCAGTAATAACAGCCCCCCCGTGCCAGTAATAACAGCCCCCCCTTGTGCCAGTATTAACAGACCCCCCCTGTGCCAGTAATAACAGCCCCCCACTGTGCCAGTAATAACAGCCCCCCACTGTGCCAGTAATAACAGCCCCCCCCTGTGCCAGTAATAACAGACCCCCCTGTGCCAGTAATAACAGACCCCCCTGTGCCAATAACAGACCCCCCTGTGTCAGTAATAACAGACCCCCCTGTGCCAGTAATAACAGCCCCCCTGTGCTAGTAATAACAGCCCCCCCTGTGCCAGTAATAACAGCCCCGCCTGTGCCAGTAATAACAGCCCCCCTGTGCCAGTAATAACAGCCCCACTGTGCCAGTAAAAGTATTGTATATATAAAAAAAAAAAAAAACAACACATACTTACCTCCATGTCAGCGATGCGATGCAGGCCTCTTCCGGCCTGTGTCCCGCGCTGTACGGCTCAGGCGGCGGCGCGATGACGTCATCGCGCCACCTGCGCCGGCCTCTGATAGGCTGTCGGCCTCGTGCCTGCAGCCTATCAGTGGAAGGGACACGCCTCTCCCTCCCCTGCCTCAGCACAGTCATCTGTATCGCTGTCCTGAGGACGGCGATACAGATGACTATGGAGATGAACGCTTCCACAATGGAAGCGCTCATCTCCCTGTGCCCCGCCGCCGCCGCCAGCTCGGGGGGGGGGGGGGGGGGGGCAATTGCCCCGTTGCCCCCCCCGTATCCGCCACTGGTCAGTACGGAGATCAGGCAAAAGTCAGGACAGGCGGTGACGGGTCTAAGTCCAGGAAACCGTCAGGAGTCAATTCACAGCCGGAAAAAAGTACAACAGCACATCTTTGCAGGAACTAGTGATCTGGGACCTATCGGTCAGGCAACCTCCCACAGGGAAAGGTGCCTTAAGTACCCAAGGTGGCCAACCATACGCTGGTGAGGATTAGAGTGCGTGCATACTGCCCCTTTAAGAGAGAGTGTGCATGCGCCTTACATGCAGAGCGACAGAGGCCTAGCCTGCAACAAGTGGGTCATAGCCTGGCGGGTAGGGCAGAGCTACTCTTGCAGCCTGGCTGTCGGGAAGGAGGAGGAAGAGTCTGACAACTGTCTGATAGCACATATCTGTGTGTATACACAGTAATCTTTCATTCACTAAGAGCAGAGGCTTAAATGTTTTAATTACACATTTTACTGAACCGTTCCCCACAAAACTATATACACTGACCAAAAATATAAACACAACACTTTCGGTTTTGCTCCCATTTTGCATGAGCTGAACTCAAAGATCTAAAACATTTTCTACATACACAAAAGACCCATTACTCTCAAATATTGTTCACAAATCTGTCTAAATCTGTGTCAGTGAGCACTTCTCCTTTGCCAAGATAATCAATCCCACCTCACATGTGGAATATCAAGGTGCTAATTAGACAGCATGAATATTGCACAGGTGTGTCTTAGACTGCCCACAATAGAAGACCACTCTTAAATGTGCACAGTTTTGCCTACTAACTGGGGGGTGGGATCAGAAAACCAGTCAGTATCTCCGTCGCATAGAGTTGATCAGGTTGTTGATTGTGGCCTGTGGAATGTTGGTCCACTTCTCTTCAATAGCTGTGTGAAGTTGCAGAATATTGGCAGGAACTGGAACACGCTGTCCTATACGCCAATCTAGAGAATTCCAAACATGCTCAATGGTTGACATGTCCGGTGAGTAGATATGGCCTTGCGGTTCGCCCGGCGGTCGTTTCGCGGCGAACTTTGCGTGTTCGCGATTCGCCGAACATATGGAGAAATTCGCGCCCGCCATATTCTTTTACATTGTGAAGAACTTTGACCCATGACACATCCATCAGGTGGTACAGGACAGCCAGTTGAGACGTTTCAGCACATGGACATACCCCCTACCTCATAAATAAACCTGATCTGGCCGCCATTTTACATTCAGTGTTTTGCCAGTGTAGGGAGAGGTTTCTGTGTAAAGCAGGGACTGACTGTTAGGGACACCAAACGCTAGCTAATAGGGCCACAAAAGTCATTTTAAGCACTAGTATAGGTGTGCTATCAATAGGTGTGATAAACTGAGGGGTGTAATATACTTATAATATACTTTATAATGAGTCAAAAACACATAGATCTATATAGTGATCACCTGGAAAGCAGGGGCCTAGGGGCTAGGGCTTACTAGGGCCATTTTTATATAGAGTAAGGTTCCGGACAGGGTCGCTCTTATCAGGACGGGTGGTCTGTGGTTAGGCTATCAGGGCGAGAATAGCACCTTCCTGTAGGGCAATATCAGGGACAGTTCTTTGCCCAACCTGTCCTTCAATACCACATCATCATCTAGCCCAGGGATGGATGTTTTTTTGCTTTCCCTCCTGGATTCATCGATGTGCACTGGAACCCCCCGGATTGTGGTAGGACATATGGTTTCTGATTTGGTACCGCCGAGCACCTGATTTAGTGCCGCCGAGCACTTGTTATTGCCTACCACATCTATGCTTTTTGCTTAACTTTAATAATTTAATTTATTTTCATTTTGAGGGATATCTTTTCCATTCACACGTCCGCAAAATGGGTCCGCATCCGTTCCGCAATTTTGCGGAATGGTTGACGACCTATTCATTTTCAATGGGGCCGGAATGTGCTGTCCGCATCCGCATTTGCGGATCCGCACTTCCGCATCTGTGCTTCCGTTTCCGCAAAAAAATAGAACCTGTCCTATTCTTGTCCGCAATTGCAGACAAGATTAGGCATTTTCTATTATAGTGTCGGTGATGTGCGATCCACAAATTGCAGAATGCACATTGCCGGTGTCCGTGTTTTGCGGATCCGCAAAACACCTAAGGACGTGTGAATGGACCCTCATAGTAAAATTATTAAAGGTTACGTTTTATCTTCATGTATATTCTAATGGATTGCCTTCCTTGTACAATGTTATAATATACTTTCTATTTTAGAAAGTATATTATAGTGCATTTGTATTGTGCGGCAGTTGTGTGCGGTTCTGCTGCGATACTGCAGGTATAGAGAGGGACAAGCGTTATTGGAACAAATAATTTCTACTGGTGTGATATACCAGTCCCCCCCCAAAAAAAACTGATTGAAGCGGGGTGTTATATACCAATATACTTTCTTTATAGTGCATTTTGGTACTGTATAGTGCATTTGCGCATGCGCGTACGCGAAAATTATATTGCCGATATTTCGCATTGGAATTTTTTTTAATGGAGATCGCAAATTCGAATAATGCATCTAGTATGTCACTGTCCATGTTGTGGGACTATTTGCGCACTTCTAGTAATTATTTCTTGGCTGCAAATATGAGCTGAAGGTTTTTCAGGTTAGCCTGCCATTAAAATGAATGGGACCCGCCGCGAACTTGCGGTTCGCGAACATTTGATCGCGTTCGCGAACCGTCCCAGCAAATGTTCGTCCATCACTACCGGTGAGTATGCTGGCCATGCAAGAACTGGGATGTTTTCAGCTTCCAGGAATAGTGTACAGATCCTTGCAATATGGGGCCGTGCATTATCATGTTGCAACATATGGTGATGGTCATGGATGAATGGCACAACAATGGGCCTCAGGATCTCGTCACGGTATCTCTGTGCATTCAAAATGCCATCAATAAAATGCACCTGTGTTTGTTGTCCATAACATATACCTGCCCATACCATAACTCTACCGCCACCATGGGCTACAACGTTGATGTCAGCAAACCGATCACCCACATGACGCCACACACGCTGTCTGCCATCTGCCCTGAACAGTGAAAACCGGGACTCATCCGTGAACAGAACGCCTCTCCAACGTGGCAGACGCCATCGAATGTGAGCATTTTCCCACTCAAGTCGGTTACGACAACGAACTGCAGTCAGATCCAGACCCCGATGAGGACGACGAGCATGAAGAGGAGCTTCCCTGAGACGGTTTCTGACAGTTTGTGCAGAAATTATTTGGTTATGCAACCGATTGTAGCTGCAGCTGTCCGGGTGGCTGGTCTCAGACGATCATGGAGGTGAACATGCTGGATGTGGAGGTCCTGGGCTGGTGTGGTTACACATGGTCTGCGGTTGTGAGGCCAGTTGGATGTACAGCCAAATTCTCTGAAAAGCCTCTGGAGATGGCTTATGCTAGAGAAATGAACATTCATTGCATGGGCAACAGCTCTGGTAGACATTCCTGCAGTCAGCATGCCAATTGCACGCTCCCTCAAATGTTGCGACATCTGTTGCATTGTGCTGTGTGATCAAACTGCACATTTCAGAGTGACCTTTTTATTGTGGGCAGTCTAAGGCACACCTGTGCAATATTTATGCTGTCTAATCAGCACCTTGATATGCCACACCTGTGAGATAAGATGGATTATCTCGGCACAGGAGAAGTGCTCATTAACACAGATTTAGACAGATTTTTTAACAATATTTGAGAGTAATGGGTCTTTTTGTGTATGTTCAGCTCATGCAAAATGGGAGCAAAACCGAAAGTGTTGCGTTTATATTTTTGGTCAGTGCAGGGCCGGCGCCACCAGTAAGGCGAACTAGGCAGTCACCTAGGGCGCCATTTAGCAGGGGGCGCCCGCCGCGGTTTAAAAACAAAACAAAAAAAAAACATTGGTTATAACTAGTTAACATAAGAGTGGCGGCCGGCCGGCGGCGCCCCTCATGCTGCGCTGCCTGAGCGGCTGAGCGCTCTAAAGAATCCCGCCGGGCCGCGGCGGCGGGCGGCGCATGTCAGAGACAGGCAGCGCACAGACACAGGCAGCAGGCTGTGCAGCACTGAGCTGAGCCGGCGGCCGGAGAATCTGAGTCGCCAACTGCAACTTTGCCAAGTCGGAGTCGAGATGAGAGATGATATGCTGACTCCAGTCCTGACTGAGCGCCGCTGCCTCAGTGAAGCCGTGCGGTGACACGGTCACCGCTGTCTGTCTCTCTGGTGGTCTGACGTCCTGACTCTGAGTGACTATTCTAACTGCTGCTAGCTTACCTGGCTTCAGGCTGCAGTGCTGAGGGTGGACCGGAGGCAGAGCTCTGCCGACTTTGGAGCTAATGATCTTCTTGATTTGAACTCCCTGACCCCTCCCACCCTTGAGCACGTGACGCAGAGAGAGGGGTGGAGCGAAGGAGGAAGAAGAGAAGGCGGCAAGGACGCACACTGAGGAGCCGAGCAGCCAGCCACGGCCACGGTGGCCACCAGTGGCCCACCACCAGCAATTTGCCTCCCCCGACCCCCAGTGCGGCAGTGCCTTCTCCTTCTGGGACAGAACTAGAAGTGGGCTCCTAGCCTCCTACCTGCCTGGATTGGAGTGCAGCCTGCAGGTGCAGCTACTTTCTTCTTCCCCAGGACCCCAGCCAGGGCGACATTGGTGAATGGTGTACGTACCGTGTTTGTCTCCAGTCCCCAGAGCCCGACCAAGAGCCAGACTACAGCCAGAGACCAGCTGATCTTATTGTCCTGGACTGGTAAGTAGTCAGTAGACAATGCAATATGTTTTTTATTTACTGTATTTTTTGCCTTATAAGACACACTCCCCCCCCCCCCCAAAAGTGGGGGGAAAATGTCTGTGCGTCTTATAAAGCGAATTGGGGATACTTCGCTGGCTGCTATGCTGCACAGCGCGGCCAGCGAAGTATCAGTGTGGAGGGAGGAGGCGGGGACACTCATGGCGGGGCCCGATGCAGTGACTCTACTCTAATACACCAGGCCCCGCAACTGTTAAGTACATTCAATCCGAATGGGTCCGCAATTACTGTACTGTACTTACTGTACTAGTACCTTATGTATAGCATTAAGATGGCGCAGACCGGCAGCTCCCTCGGTCATGCGCCGCCTGCTGCAGCTCCCTCCTCATGCGCTGCCTGCCCGTCTGCCTGTTCATTCATAAAGTGAGATAAGCAGGCAGGCGGCGCATGAGGAGGGAGTTGCGGCAGGCGGCGCATGACCGAGGGAGCTGCCGGTCTGCCCCATCTTAATGCTATACATAAGGTACTACAGTAAGTACAGTACAGTAATTGCGGACCCATTCGGATTGGATGTACTTAACAGCTGCGGCGGGGCCCGGTGTATTAGAGTAGAATTAGTGCACCGGGCCCCACCATGAGTGTCTCCGCCTCCTCCCTCCACACTAATGCATCTGATCCACAGATCCCCCCCATAACAGTGCATCATCCACAGATCACCCCATAACAGTGCATCATCCACAGATCCCCCCATAACAGTGCGTCATCCACAGATCCCCCCATAATAGTGCGGCATCCACAGATCCCCCCATAACAGTGCGTCATCCACAGATCATGATATGGGCAGATCATCTGATAAGGGGGGCGGCAGTTTTTATCTTGCCTAGGGTGGCAAAAATCCTTGCATTGGCCCTGGGTCAGTGTATATCAATCTGTTCAGCTTCTCCTGCTCTATAACTTGCTGCCTAAAGATTGCACTGCAGGTGTCCATAGATATATGTGCTACAGAAAATGTCTTACCAGGGCAGGACTATCACTAAAATGCAGCCCTCACACAAAACTATCAATATTGACTGAATTCTGGAGGAGTATCTCTGATCAGACCACATCAGACTCCAGACCAGACCCAAGACCAGATTATTTAGTTGAGGATGCCAGACCAGAGTGGAAAAAATAAATGCAGATCCCAAGGTAGACCCCTTTAATTGTAGAACACAAACCACAATGCAAGTTCAGAGACCAGATCCCTAATTCAAACCTCAGACCAGAGTAATAAAACCTATTCGGGCCCCAGATCAGATCTATTAATTTGCTTAACCTCCTTTCTTCTGAGTTCCTTGTCTGCTACAGACACCACTGCACACAAGACCCTAACGCTGGCAGCACCAGAAACTTGTGTACACCACCACATACCGTCCCACATCCCGATGCTAGCAACATTAATGCAGATCACTAGGCAACCAAGAAAATGAGTGAAGTTGCAAAATAATTATAATTCTTTTTTATTCTTATAGACTTTGGCCCTATTACAGGATTTACTATGTGGCCCAAAGGTTGCTCGTGCAGCTTATTATCTATTCCCCTATTTAGTTTAAAGATGGATGTTTGGACCATTGCACAAAACAAGCACTTTATGCATTTTGCCACCCCTATTTCCTCACAGATTGTAAGGTCTTATGCGTGGTCCCTCACGCCTATTGTTGGATTAGATTGTTACTCTCTAATGTCCTATCTTGTTTGTACACAAACCCTCTGAATCGTAATGTGCTGCAGAATATATTTGCGCTATATTAAAGTGGTTATCCAACCCCAAAAATGCCCCCCCCCCAAATAGCAGGCCGCAACAGAAACGAGCCTCCATAGCATCGCGGTTGACGCTAGGGAGGCTTGTTCCCATTGCAGCCTGCTATTGGCTATCCCCCCCGTCGCCGGAGGTTTTGATCCACGTTTGGGGCATCAAATGCGACGCAGGTGCCGGGGAGCGAGGTAAGCACAATCTGTGTGGGAGGCCTGGGCATTTGGGGGAGCATTTTTGGGGTTGGATAACCCCTTTAAGATTATTATTACTATTTGCTACTGATTTACTTTCAAAAGCAGGGTGAGGCTGATTTTGCAGGGCAACTCTTACATTAGATTTAAAGTGAACATCACCCCAACCAGCTGCACTACCAACAATGGGTATAAATGGCAGATTTACTGCAGAATCATAGTGGTACATAATGGCTTCATAAAGTGACATAGAATGTAAAGATATTCTACTAAATGTGAATATTAAACTAAGGAATTTACTAATGAAATTGTTACTTTGATTACTGATCTAGAAACATGCACAAAATAATAATAAAAAATAAAATTAAATAAATAATGATAGATTCAATTATTTATGTACTAATAACCAATATTTTTTTTCTTATGAATGAAATTGTAATAGCAAAACATGCATAGCAAATAAAAAAACGCATATGAACATCGAGAAAGGAGATTGAGTTACATTAGGTTGATTGGTTTTGTCAAGATTCATCCAGATGAATGAGTCTGGAGTGAGAGACAAGTGTACATGCTTTGTTGGACAACTGAAATAATCATATTACATTCCGTCAATTCAGAAATTTTCCAGGCATTACAGTAAGGACTATTCTATCATACATCTTTCTATACAACGGAAACATAAGTTACATACTCTAGGTACAGAAGGTGAGAAGAACAGGTCAGATATCAGCCTGGGATGTTACATTTGATGTGCACAAAATTGCTTCAGAAATAGCATTTGGCTGCCTTTGTTACCGTGGAGAAAAATGTTAGCTATTTGGGCAGATTTACAAATCCTATATAGATTGTGTAAACTTAGACAGGCTGTCTAGAACTGAACCAGGTTTATAATAGTGGATCATGCTGGATCATAAATTTGGTGCTTGGGTGGACACTTTTGTCTAACTTTATACCAACTATTAGTCAGATTAGTTTGAGATAGAATTTTACGCTCCAGCTGTCCCAGGTTTGAAGGGTGCCTCCTCCAGACTGCATGTTTCAGCTCCTTCCACAGAAGTTCAATAGGATTTAGATCAGGGCTTCTAGAAGATGACTACAGAATAGTTCTGTGCTTTGCTCTTACTAGGGATGAGCGAATTGACTTTGGAGGAAACATCGGAAGTCGATTCGCATAACACTTCGATTGAGTACTGTATGGAGCGAGCCCTCTGTACAGTATTAGAATGTATTGGCTCCTATGAGCCGAAGTTATTACTTCGCGAGACTTCGCATAATAACTTCATAAATCAATTTCTACTGTAAAAAAACATTTCCCAAACTCGGGTTCAGTACCAAGTGGTAAATTGTTGGGGGAGATTTATTAGTTTTCAACATCAGTCTTAATATCCTTGTTCTTTTGGAGGATTTATCATTTTGGCTTAGTGGTTAGCACTGTGCCTTCCAGCACTTAGGTCCTAAGTTGAAATCCAACCAAGGATTTATATAGTCTCCCTTTGTTTGTGTGGGTTTTCTCCCACACTCCATAGACACACTGGTAGGGAATTTAGATTGTGAGCTCCACTGAGGACAGTGAGTGATGATACTGTCTGTAAAGTACTTTAGAATATGTTGGTGATATATAATATGATCCCCCATAATGTCGTGAAGCCAGCCAATCAGCACCCTCATCCTGCCCAGTCCCCACCATTTTATAGTGAACTGAGCATAGAGAGAGATGTGACAAGTGCTAGGGAAAGTGTTTTGCTAAGCTTTTAATAGTATAATCTGGGATGGAACAGTGTAGGGAGATCATAGGGAGAGTTTTCAGACACTGTAGGGAGGGCATAGGGAGAGCATAGGGAGACTGTAGCACAGTGCCGTCTCTGTAAGCTGAAGGGATGCATAGGAAACAGTGTAGTTTGTATCACCTTGTTTAATATATAAGCAATTCAATATATAAGCAAGTCTTGATTCTCAAATTGGGGTGAATAAGCTGTCTAATATAACTGTTATTGGGGTACCTACCTTGTTTAATAGATAAGCAATTCTATTACACATTGATTCTCAAATTGGGGTGAATAAGCTATGCAATATAACCATTATTGTGGTGCCCACCTTGTTTAATAGCTAAGCAATTCTATTACACCTTTATTCTAAACCTGTGTAATATAACTGTTCTTGGGGTTCCCTCCTTGTGTAATAGATAAGTAATTCCATTAGGCCTTGATTCTCATAATGGGGCAAATAACCTAGGTAATATAACTGTTCTTGGGGTTCCCACCTTGTGTAATAGATAAGTAATTCCATTAGGCCTTGATTCTCATAATAGGGCAAATAACCTGTGTAATATAACTGTTATTGGGGCCTTGATTCTCATATTGGGGTGAATAACCTGTGTAATATAACTGTTATTGGGGTGTCTACTTTGCAAAATAAATAAACGATTCCATGAGGACTTGATTATCATATTGGGGTGAATAACCTATGTAATATAACTGTTAGGCCTCATGCACACGACCGTTGTGTGTTTTGTGGTCTGCAAATTGCGGTTCTGCAAAACACGGATGGCGTCCGTTTGCGTTCTGCAATTTGCCATTGATATAACTGCCTATTCTTGTCCGCAAAACGGACAAGAATAGGACAGGTTATATATTTTTTGCGGACCATGGATCGGAGCAACGGATGCGGACAGCACACGGAGTGTTGTCCCCATCTTTTGCGGCCCCATTGAAGTGAATGGGTCCGTATCCAAGTCACAAAAACTGCGGCTCTGCATTGTTAAGTACATTATACCTGACGCTAACATTGACCTGTAAGACTGAGTTCACACTTCAGTTATTTGGTCAGTGTTTGACCCGTAACTGACCAAATAAGTGAAGTGTGAACTGAGTCTAAGAGTGACGCCTGTCACCTGCCTGTCGTACTGACTCACAGTAACTGTTTCATTACCACAATGGATTAGCTATGCATGTTTTTCCGATGCACAGTGATGTAAAAAAACACTTCACGAACTTGGGTTCGGTTCCAAGGTACCACTTGGAACTGATCCAGAGTTCAGAATTTTTTTTTTTTAACAAATAATCTATTAAGTTATTATGCGAAGTCACGCGACTTCGCAAAGCCAATACATTCTAATACTGTACAATATTGGACCGAAGTTTAATGCGAATCAACTTCGGATGTTTCATCCGAAGTTGATTCGCTCATCCCTAATTATCACCATTGTAAATTTTCAATACCTGTGTGCAGTGCATTTGTCTCTGTCTTTAAATTACAGAAAAAACACTTGCAATTTTGCTATTACCATTTAATAATTTGTAAACAGTAGACTACAAAGCGAAAGACTCATGCCCTATGATCCAAGGTCAGAATGTGGATAGTAGTGCAAAGAGCTGTAGCAACACCAGCCATGGCTAGTAGTTCTAGTAGTAGCAGCTGGTCACAGTTCTCCCTCACTGCGGATAATTGCCACAATATTATTGAGGACAAAGAGAATGAGATGATGGAATGGATGGCTCACTCCTCCTCTCAGTCACAGCAGGATTATGTGGATGTCAACTCTGAGTCTGCCTTGGAGCCAGGGGTTACAGCATTTCTCCTTCTCCTGTTTTACTTTCATCTCTGTCTTTACTGCCCTACTAGAGGGGTGCCTTCTTTTGTTTCCTAAGAAGAGGCAACAAAACCCCACCATGCACTATGGAAGACACTCAAGATGCTACCCCTATTGATGACGTGAGAACAGTCATCATTTGGACTGCCATGAGGAGAAAGTTCAATCATTAATAAACAGGCATTCGGGGCAAATACAGAGCAGGGAATTGGGGGGGAGGGGGTGTCAAGGCGCCCACAATGACATATCCCACTTTGATGATTTTTCCATGCAACAGACCACTTCAGCAGGGAGCATGTGTTGTTTCGAGGTCATGCAGTGGCAGCTCATCAGAGATGTATATCACGTATTAGGGCCCTTCGAAGAGGCCACCAGATTTGTCAGTAGGGATAACTGCAGTATCAACAATGTCATCCTCCTAATATTTATCTTAGAGCAGACGCTTACTCTGATGCAGCTAGAGATAGCAGAAGAAGAACAGCTCCTGCCTCTTGCTTGCTGCTCTGTAGATGTCGAGGACACACATAAAGAAAGTCCTATGGAGGATGAGAAGCTACCACTGGAGGAGGAGTCAGTGGTGGAGGAGCAGCAGGAGGTTTTATGCTGTTGAGGATGACGGCACCGGCTATGATGACCAAAATAACTGAGCCGGAAATAACTGGGTCCTTGGGCACGCTGGCAAAAATGACAAGTTGTATGCTTGCTTACGCGATTACAGGCGTATCCTTACCATCAAGCAATCTGATAATTACTGAAAACCCTAATTTTGGATCCTCGCTATCAAAGCAAAATAGAGGAATGTTTTCCTGTTGCCGAAAGGGAGGCCAAAAAGAAAACAAAATATGTATCTCAAAATCATTAATAAACAGTCATTTGCGACCCAAGGAAAAAAAACTGTACAAAGTAAGTTTCGTAGCCAAACAAGTTACAGCCATTAAACTGCCACATGTACAAAATTGCCAAAACAGTCTGGTCATTAAGAGGTTTACTTAGCTTTGTAGATTCAGAACAAGTCCTTTGCCCCTGCATGTGCCACATTTTGACTATAATGAATAATGAAGAACATCTCTTCTAACTGCTTGTTAGTTACCCAGTCTTACATATGAGGCAATTTTGAGATGCAGTATTGCTAATGATCTCTTTTGGTGGCATATATTAATATGCAATACAACATTACATATTCCCTTGTTTATTTCCTACACATGCAGCAGCACTGTAGTTACACTATATACTTCTAGTTAGTGTGTCACCTTGAGACCTGTTATGATAAGAAAGCAGAATGTCTTTGGCTTACATCTGTTTTAGATACATATATGTTGCTGATTCAGGTTAATTCTTTGACAGGAGCTTAGAAAGCCTGCTGTTAATCACATCTGCAGTGCCTATCGGAGGCCTAACCAACCACTGCCATGATCAATGAAATGATGCATGCTTCACATAATACTTTTTGCTGGTTATTTCAAAAGAGAGTTCATTCTTAAGTATTAGGTCAATAGCAAACTGTCATTTTATTCAGCATCTTTTAAAAAAATGACCTTGGATTATATACTGGATTTTATATCTTGGATTATGCGCTGAATAAGAAACATGAGACTAATATAAAATACCCACAGTAAACCTATGGCTCCTGTATATTTTTTTTACTGAACTACTTCACTGAAGAAGTCTAAGAATGACTTCTTTTAACGTAATCATTCTACATGGAGCTATCTCATTATATACCTGTATACATACATGTTGTACTGTGTATAGATTACATATAATATCACCATTAGAAATTGAAAGTAAAATCATTAGTGGTTTGGTGGCAGGTGCAGGAACAGGGTCTCCTAAATTCAGGGTCAGACTGATGCCCAACACCCTACAGTGTATATTCTCCTGGGTTTAGGTTGTAGCCGCTCAGAATCTCTGCACTCTCTGGAAAAACAAGATCTATGAGGCTTGAAAGTAGTAGCAATTTCATACAGTGTAAATGCTTATACTCCTGCTGCACAGATAATATTTTCATATAATATAATAGTATTATACTATACTATCTTACACTAGAGCTGCACTGTTCAATCTAATCATGCATAAGTAAAAATACAGTCAGGGGTCTGAAGACAGGCTGTCAGTCAACATGTCACATGGAGGGGCATATGATCGTACATAGGATAGGAGTTGGGGGAACATGGGCAGCTCAACTAGTATAATGGGCCAGACCCTGTACTAGCTCAATAGGGACAAACACTAAACTCCAGGTTGTGGAGGGGAGTTGGTTCTTCTGATTGTAGGAGAACATAACAGTAGATACTGACTGTCCATTCTGAGGCGAAGCTACTAGAGATGGAGCCTGTAGAAGGGAAAAAGTGATGAAAATGGAATATAATGTACAAGTGGTATAGTGGTCAGGAATACTGAAATGCACCTGAATATGTAACTGAAATTATAGCAATGCTTTAAATGTCGATGTCTAGAGGGCATGGCCAGTGGCGCATGGAGCAGGCTGTATATTAGTTGAGCTCCGATGCCTTAAGCCTGTGTAGCGGCTCAAAGCGATCCCAAAGCCTTACCGGACGTCAGAAAGTTGGCTCAAGACACCCCTGCACACTGGGGGCATGGCAAAAACAAAAAAGAAGCCGGTGTCAGCAAAACTCACCGAGTTTTATCCAGCAGTGATTTCTCCCCAAGATGGCGCTGGAGGAAGCACACTTTCTGCCAGCGTGTCAGGGTTTGCAACTCCTTCTTATACAGAAGTATCGCCGCACATGGCCTCCACTGGTGCCTCACACTGCCGCGCATCCCCACACCTACATAACTGCTCTCCACAGGGACTTGGAGGGTCCCCACCTCTGAGATCAGGTGCGGATGGAGTATTGGTGTCACAATACCAGGGTAGCGGCACTACCGCAGAGGGGCAGGGAGGATCCTATCTGGCGCCGCAACATGCTTACCACATGCCCTCATAACAGCAGGACTCGGGGGAGAAACCTATCACAGAATCCCTGCTAAAAGCTTTGATGGGAGAGCTGAGGTCGTCTCTTCAAGCAGACATTAAGGCAATGCTATTGCCCCTGCAAAAAGATATTACAGAAGTGGGTAACAGGACCTCCCACCTGGAAAATAAAATGGTGGAATTTGCCAAAGCACACAATGATCTGGTAGATTCCAATACTAAGAAAGATGAAGAAATATCAGCCCTCAGAGCTCAGATTCCGCGGCATACCAGAGTCAATCAAGCAAGAGGATCTGCAGGTTTTTCTGGTTGATCTTTTTACTATATTGCTTCCAGATGTATCACAGAGCGAACTATTTATCGATAGGGCACACACGTTTCCAAAACCCAAAAGGCTACCCCTTGATGTTCCAAGGGATGTGTTAGCCCGCCAGTGGCGTAGCTATAGGGGACGCAGCAGTCGCAATTGCGACCGGGCCCCTAAGTCAGGGTGGGGCCCACAAGGCCCCCCAGGAGAGATGGAATCCCACCCTCCCAGACGTAAACAATGAAAGCACTGCTGCAGCGCTAGGTCCGCATAGAGTGTGTGATGATTTGCATACGATACTGGGTCCGTAACACAAAGTTCACAATTTACAAGTCAGCCAATCGGGTGAGAGGGTGGGCAGAGGCAAAGCGTGTGTGCTTGCAGGTGCGTGCCGTCCCGTTGGCAGACAGTGCTGTGTGTTGTACGGGGCCGGACCCGGGACGTGGATGATGAAGCTGCAGGCAGTAAGTGAGGTGAGGCGTGAGGTCCGGAGCAGAGAGCTCAGCCTCTACAAGTTATAAGTCTGAGGGATGCCGCCAGGTAGGAATGGGGCCTGGGAGATAGCAGCAGCCAGCTTACTGGTCTTCAGCGCAGCCCTCCTGTCCTGACTGATGTGCCAATGAAGGGCGGGCCACTCCTGCTACAGGCTGGTAGGCAGGCAGGTCCAGGGGCCCAGGACCTAGTTGCTGCTAGTCTGTGTACAAAGTGGCCAGTTTCTACTGGTTTCCCCAGATTGTGCTGGCCTGGGTTCTAGGTTCTCGTCACTGTGTGAGTGACACTGCTGTGGTGTGGCTGTACAGCATGTCACCTCAGTTTTAGGTATACACTGACACTACCTTGCCTTCTGATGTATCTCTGTTTTAGAATTGACTTAAAGTGTCAACTACATTCACAAGGCTGTGGTGCCACTGGGCTTTTGTATCCATGAAGTCAATGGATCCGCGTCCGCACCATGATGTTGTATTCACACAGTTGATGCTTTGCAGATCTGCGGTTTTCAATGCAAAGCACTGGCATGGCAGCGCCATAGCCATGTGAAAGTAGCAGCCTAACTTTAAGTCAATTATCCCTTTAAAGGGGTTGTCTCATCATAGACAATGGGGGCATATTGCTAGGATATCCCCCCATTGTCTTATAGGTGCGGGTCCTACCACTGGGACCCGCACCTATATCGAGAACGGAGCCCTGCAAGGTGGTGGCTGGAGGAGTCCGGTCTGGCCACCACCAAGGCGGCTCCCCATAGAAGTGATATGGGAGCGCACCGCGCATGACCTGCCACCGCTCCCATTCACTTCTATAGGCTCGACAGAAATAGACGAGCCAGCGCTCGGCTATTTTCGCCAGCCCCATAGAAAATGAATGCAGAGCAGCTACGCATGCGCAGAGCGCCCTCCTTTAATTTTGGGTCTCCGTTCTCTATATAGGTGCAGGTCCCAGTGGTGGGACCCGCACCTATAAGACAATGGGGGCATATCCTAGCGATATGCCCCCATTGTCTATGATGAGACAACCCCTTTAACCCATATGCTTTTAGATGGCATCCTTATTATTATTATGCACTTATGTCTTATTGGATTCAAATGTATTTTCTCAGTGAGATTTTAGTTCTGCCATTGGGCATGGTGGGCATGCAGGGGTCTGATGATGTTAGGAAACGGTATTGAGGGTAGGGGGGGCCAAAACTGAACTTTTGCACCAGGGCCCATGAGCCTATAGCTACGCCCCTGTAGCCCGCATTACCTTTTACCATGTCAAGGAACAACTAATGGCGGCTGCCCGCAATAACCCGACTTTGCCGGAGCGATTCGCATCCATCTCCCTTTACACGGATCTTTCAGCTGCCTAGCTAGCTAAAAGAATAGAATTCCACGACTAGAATAGAATTCTTCGTTCTCACAAAATTCTGTACAGATGTGGTTTTCCAGCGAAGCTACTCATATCTCACAACAGCAGAAAAGTTGTGGCGACAAGTGCTGAAGAGGCCATCGATATACTTACAAGCATTTGATGCCTACTTCAACTGCGGCATCCACAACGCCTTCTCCGAATAGACTGGCAGAGGAATGGTCGGTGGAACCTGGGAGGCGCTCTTCAGACACTTGAAATCCCTGGATTTGGTGATATCCTTTTTTCTTTGTCTAATCATATTCAGGCTTTAACGGCCGAGGACTAGTGTTTGCACCCTTCCCAACCAGTGATGCGTGTTTAAATTCGTCCCTTTACGGTGCTCTTTTTCTGTTGGTTTGTCTCTGTTCTGTTTTTTCAATGTTCTGCCAAGGTCCACTATTTGCATCATGATTGCATGGTTCTCCTCTTTCAGCTTACTGTGATTTTAATGACATCATACTATAAGCAGAAATGATCAAAGGTGTTCTGGTTGCCAGCATGTATAAAATTCGCTCACAATGGTATTTAAAATTACATTGATTAATGCAAAGGGATTAAACAGCCCTTTTAAACGGTCTCAACTCTCGAAAAATGCCCTTTCTGATAACTCTGATATAGTGAGTATTCAAGAAACACATTTCCTTAGAGCTGACGCCCACAGACTAAAATATAAGAAATTCCCACATGTATATTCAGCAACCTTATCTGGCAAGAAAAAAAGAGGGGTTTCAATTGTCATAAGAGACTCTGTGACATTTACATTATTGGAATCCAAACTGGATGAGGGAGGGAGATACGTCATATTGGTTTGTGAAATCAATAATGCACCATTTACTTTGGTGGCTCTCTATGCCCCTAATAAAAGCCCACTTAAATTTTTGCGTAAATTGATTAACACAGTCTCGTCCCTTAAAAAAGGGTCCCTGGTAATCATGGGCGATTTTAACGCACTAATGTGGCCAGCACTTGACTCATCGGCCCCTTCTAAACCTGATGGGCCATCCAAGCTGTTTCTTCTTACACAAAAGGAAGGCCTTGTTGATATATGGCGCACAAAGCTCGCAGATGAACGTGACTACAGTCACTTTTCAAATGAGCACAAAACATTTTCCAGAATTGATTTCTTTTTGACGGATAACAACACTTTACCCAACATTATTTCCTCCGACATAGGCTATATCAGCTGGTCAGATCACGCCCCCGTACACATCACTTTACCGGTTAACAATATAACTCATGCACTCGCACTACTTGGCGAATAAATGAGCGTATACTACACTCTGCTAAATACCTACCTGGTTCTACAAACACCATAAAGGAATTTTTCAGTCTTAATGACACAGAAGAGGTCGCTGTTACGACAGTCTGGTGTGCCCATAAGGCGTTTGTTAGAGGACATTATTTGGGCCTGGCTTCAGAGATAAAAAAGACAAAGAAGAGCTTAAGAAACAACTTATAGACTCTATAATAAGGCTTAGCGATCTAAATAAATGTACATTCTGTCCCAATAGAGATCTAGAACTAAAGGACCTGCGTCATAGATTACATAATCTAGAGCTTCATAAGTACGACCTGGCTTTGAGACGCTTAAAGAGCCAATATTATGGGCATGATAATAAAGCGGGTTCACTTTTAGCGTCCAGATTAAAAAAGAAACAAAATAAATCAAAACTGCCTTACTTACTAAACTCTCAAGGTCGTAAAATATTCGACCCTCAGCACATTGCTGATGCAATAGCTCTATTATATTCCTCCCTATATAATTTAGGTTCAGATGCCAACACAACCCAACCCTCCCCAGAAGCTATTGAAAAATTTCTGAACTCAGTGACCTTACCCAAATTACAGAAACCTCAACTAGATAAACTATTAGATTTTACTGATGAGGAGATTACCATGTCTATCAAATCGTTGAAATCTAACAAATCCCCGGGTCCTGATGGGCTCTCCAACGATTATTATAAGCAATTCAGAGAAATTCTGATGGCTCCTCTTAAGAGACTCTTTAACCAAGTAAGAAGCAAAGGTATTTTTCCAGCTGAGATGTTGGAAGCGACCATTATCACACTTCCTAAGCCAGGGAAACCCCCAGATAGGCCGGAGAACTTCCATCCAATCTCATTGCTAAATACTGACTTAAAACTGTATGCAAAAATAATAGCCTTGAGATTGGCGGAGATTCTCCTAAGTATAGTCCACAAAGATCAAGTAGGCTTTGTGAAAGGGAGACAGTCAGTTGATGGTACCAGAAGATTTTTAGATTTGATGGGAGCGCTGGAGTCATGTCAAACGCCTTCACTGCTCCTTTCTTTGGATGCGGAGAAGGCATTCGACAGGGTTCACTGGGGTTACTTAGAGAGGGTCTTGGAGAAATTTGGCATCTCTAGGTCAGCTAAAACGGCTATTATGGCCATGTACACTAAACCATCAGCTAAAGTCCTGTCTTCAGGTTTCATGTCAAAATCATTCCCAATAACAAATGGGATGCGCCAAGGGTGTCCCTTGTCACCTTGAATATTTACTCTCATTATGGAACCATTGGCAGAAGCCATAAGGAGTGCGGGGATATTAAAGGTGTGATGGTAGGGGGAGTAGAACACAAAATAGGTCTGTTTGCAGACGATGTGTCTAAGCCCCTGCAATCCCTACCTGCTATATTGTTAAAACTACAAGAGTTCAGTGATACGTCTTACTACAAACTAAACCCAAGTAAATCTGCCATTTTGAATATGGGTGTATCACCAGATGGATTCTCACAAATTTCCGCCCAATATTCATTTAAATGGGCTTCGGAGGGCATTTCATATTTGGGAGTTATGCTCACATTCCCTACCAAAGATCTTTATAAAAAGAATTATTTGCCTTTACTCTCCACAATTTAAGAGGACCTCAAGACATACACCTCGCAGGATCTCTCTTGGATAGGGAGGATAGCAACAATTAAAATGATGGTGTTACCTAAAATACTATATCTATTTAGAAATATGCCAATCCAACTATCCAAAAGATATATTAAAAAATTACAGTCGCTTATCATGCGATTTTTGTGTGGAAAAACTCCACACACAGAGTAGCAGCCTCAACATTATACAAACCCATAGCACAAGGAGGCTTTAGCGTACCAAATATACTATGTTACTATCATGCTACATTACTGTATCAGATGCGTAATTGGTTTAACAAGATTGATCCCCCTCTTTGGGTTTCTATGGAAACTGATACTTTGGGTATTGCAAACCTTAAAACCTTTTTACAATGTCCTTTAGTAGGTCGAATCTCAAACCGGTTATTGCCGGCCTCACCTTATGGAAAGAATTTATATTGCCTAGACAACTGGTTAATATGCAGCTTTCCCAAATTCCTTTAGATACTATAGCGTGCATGATTCCTGATATCTCTTTTACAGAATGGATGCAAAAGGGGATATTAACAGTAGGAACAATTTGGGAGAGTTCAGGCCTGATGTCATTCTGAGCTATAGCAGGAAAATGTAACATTTCTAATAAGGAATTCTTCAAATATCTCAGATTGAGATACACCATGAGCTCTCTCAGCATTACTAAAAAAAAGTATATTTCAAAAAGAGATCTACAAATATTCTGATTGTTGGTGAGGGAATTAATTTATTCCCTCCCCAACAATCAGAATATTTGTAGATCTCCTTTTGAAATATACTTTTTTTTAGTAATGCTGAGAGAGCTCAAGGTGTATCCAAGTTATACAAACTAATATTGGATATATACAACACTGCAAATATTGCAGGCCTAGACAAATGGATAACGGATTTACATATTTCAAAAGATCAGATAACCTGGCAAAAAATATTTTCGGCCCCACATAAATATTCTAAATGTGCACTACATTTAGAAGCTTCAATGAAGTTATTTTTTAGATGGTACATGACCCCAGAGCGTTTGTGTCACGGCCTATGGTGTGTTTTTATCCCTTGTCTGGTATTGGAAGGGTTAATTCCCTTCCTAGTGTGTGAACACTGGGTGTGTCTCTGTGTGGGTGTGGCTACTTGGGGCTATTTAGCTCCTGCTGGTTGCCAGTAGCTGAGGGGGTACTCCAGCCATGGTGTTTGCTGGAGTCATCCTCCTGGTATTATTCCATGTGTCCAGTGAGGGCCACCCTTGTGGTCATAAGTAATGTCTAGGCATAGATGTTCTGTTGTTATGTTATGCTATGTCTTGTGGTGTCTTTATGTTTATTGCAGCTTATGGTCCTGGGTTCCTGTGTGATGTGTGCTGTGTTCGTTTATATTGTTGTGGACTGCAGCACTTATGCATAGGTTCCAGGCTGTGTGTCTGTGGCAGGTAGGTGTGGTACTAGTTTGACTACCTGCCATTGCCATATGCTGTATATGTTCCCCTTTCCTGTGTAGCTTGGCCAGTGAGACTCCTGTTCGTCCGTGCCTAGGAGGAACAGGTCGTCTTACCCTGCTCCTAGTCCAGGGCCGCCCTGAGGGCTAGTAGGGATCTTAGGTTCTGGTGTATGAGCCCTCCTACCATCAGGGTGAGCTCATACGGTTAGGAGTCAGGGTCAGAATTAGGGATGTATTAGGAGGTGACCTGCTCCCTGATCCTGTCGTCCTGGCCTAGCAGCTACTCTTATCTTTGACACCGCACGGCTGAGGGTTTTCCCCATCCTCATCCGTGACAGTTTGTCTCTGATTTATCCAGAGGTGTCAGCAAAATGTTGGAGATGCGAACAGCATGTGGGCACTATTTTACATGTGTTCTGGGATTTCCCCAAAATAAAGGATTTTTGGAAAGGGATACATGAGCTTTTGTCCTCCACTTTCCAGTATGCATTACCATACACTCCTGACATGTACTTATTGGTTTAGACACACTTCCAAAGAATTCTCGTACTATTATTTTTCATGTTCTAACACTATCCAAAATACTTATAGCAAAACAATGGAGATCCACACATATCCCACATATCTCAGAAGTCATTCCGAGAGATAGCTATAACTGTGAAATGGAAGGAACTATGGCTTCCTGCAACGGCTCCTACTCTATGTATCTAAAGGATTGGGAGATATAGCGAGCGGAATACCCTCTACTCACTGGCTCATAGACAATATAAGGAGAGGGCAAGGTCAACATGGAATAAAAATTATGGAATTGATTAACTACCCAGGGAAATTTCCTATTCATTCACTTATTTACCCATTCATCCGTTTAAGCAATTGTTCTAAAATTGGCAAGGCCTTCCAATGCCAATGCTATAGTTTGTTGAAATTGTGTCTTCTCCTTTTATCATTTATTCAGTCGAATTTAACTGGAGAGCTAATATATCATCTATCTGCTATTATATCTCTGCATTTGTGGACTGGATAACAGTCTGCATAGGACCATTGGCTTAAGTTTTGTTTAATGTATCTGTTAAGTTTTCCTTTATTTCACCCATGTCCCTCCTATTCCTGTCCCCCCCATCCCCCCCCCTTTTCCTCACAAGGGTTATTTTTACAGCGTTCACCTGAGGGGTTAGGTCATGTGACATTTTTATAGAGCAGATCGTTACAGACATGGCAATACCTAATATGTATACTTTTTCTTATTTATTTAAGTTTTACACAATAATAGCATTTTAAAAAAAATGCTGTTTTAGTGTCTCCATAGGGAGCCATAGCTTTTTTATTTTTTGACCGATTGTCTTAGTTTTTTTTACGGTGTTCACCTGAGGGGTTAGGTCTTGTGATATTTTTATAGAGATGGTTGTTATGGATGCGGAGATACCTATTATGTATACTTTTTTATTTATTTCACTTTAACACAATAATAGCATTTTAGAAACAGAAAAATGATGTTTTAATGTCATCATGTTCTGAGAGCTATAGATTTTTTTATTTTTTGAGCGATTTTCTTATGTAGTGGCTCATTTTTTGCAGGATGAGGTGACGGTTGTATTGGTACCATTTTGTGGGACACACGCCTTTTTTATCACTTGGTGTTGGCTTTTTTTTACACTGTTTTTTTTAATGGTGTTTATCGGATGGGGTGGACCATGTGATATATTTATAGATACGGCCATCACGGACACGGCAATACCAAATATGTCCATTTTATTTATTTATTTATTTTCTATTTTTTTTTTTTTTTTTGTTACTTAATTGGGGATTTTTTTTTTACATGTGAAACCTTTTTTTATTTTTTTTACAAAACATTTAACTTCACTTTTTTCCCCCCACTATTAGTTTCTCCTGTAACTGGGGAAATGCACCCCCAAGAGAGGCTGTACAGCATAATACAGCGCTGTACAGCCTCAGTGCAGGGCTGATCGAGGTCTGTGGAAGACCCGACAGCTCCTGCACTCTCCCGGCCCCGGCTGTCACATGACTCTTCCTGATCTGTGTATACAGCGATCTAGAAGGTAGGGACACCCAGGAACGGTCCCTGCCTTCTCCCTGGGTTGCCCTGCTGTCACTGACAGCAGGCCCCCCACTTGGCAGCTGCAAGATTATCGTGCAGCTGCCATCTCTGAATGGGCGTTCCAGAATGTCCATTCAGAGATAAACCGACCGCCCATAGGACGTTTATAGTCAATGGGCAGTGGTGAAGTAGTTAAAAACATACTCTCAGAACTTAAATCCTGGTCTAACCTGCCTGTTTCGTTCCTGGGAAGATGTCATTTACTGAAAATGATGGGTTTTTAGTAAACTTTTATATCCCATGCAAACTTTACCAAGTCTATTGAAACATGCTGATGTTCAGCTACTCCTAAAAGCTTTCTGGTCATTTGTTTGGCAGTCCAGACGATGTAGAATATCTTTGACTACATTGACCAGGGACAGAAGCAGAGGTGGCATAGGGCTTCCTGATATCAGAAACTATAACCTGGCAAGTTTAATGAGACATGGTCTGGACTGGGTAAATAAATCTTTACACTACTCAGTACTATCCATTGAAGAAGAAATGGAGTTTAAATGCTATCCTACATACTAAATACACGGTCTTACCCGGCCAGATAAAACACAGTGTATTACTGCGAGACACAATAGCTGCATGGAAAGCGGTCAGAAGGCTATATAATCTCCCATTTTTAATATCTAAAAGAATGACGATTTGGAAACACCCGGAATTCCATGCAAACTCCATAAACAAACAATTCCGGAAGTGGTCAGAGAACGGCATAGGTGAAGTTAGATACATCTGGAACCAAGCAGAGCAGAGATTCTGCACCTTTCAGGAAATGCAAACCCTATATCAATTGCCTGCAGATCATTTCTTGGCATGCCATCAACTCATGGCATTCTTACGACTGAGGGTGAAAAATATGTTACACTAATTCTCTGCTAACCCCTTTGAGCGTTTCCTAGGCTCCCCTGGAATCAAAAAAGGCTTGGCGACCATATATAGCTCTCTGAGGGAGTTAAGCTCCAGGAAAGGAGATCCTTCCTTGTTCAAGGCATGGCTTAAAGATTTCCCAGACCTAAATCCGCCACTGAAGGAGATTATCCAACAGACGACGAAATGCCTGATGTTAGATTGCATTGAGACAGAGTATCGCAGGTCGGCATTAACAACCTCCTTCTTTAGAAAATGGAGAGTATTTATGGCAGCCTTCTTCACTGAATCAGAAATATTGGCGACTATCCGCCCATTTCTTTATTGAGTGGTATGCCAAGTTGGGGCCTCTAGACAAGATACACACAAAACAGAAAACTAAATGATTCAATTAGCAATAAAAAAACTGTATTTTATTTTATTTAGATTGATAGATAGAATCCATTAGCTTACACTTCTTAACACCTCATGCATTTGTTTCTCATTGTAATTCCACTACATCTGAGATGAAGGAGGGGGGGGGATTTAGAGGGTTATGTTATGTTTGATGTTAAATTGCATGAACAAAATTGCTTTGTATAATTGTATACTTTTATATGACAAAAAACAAAAATAAATATATGGTTTACAAAAAAATATAAAAATATAGGCATTTCCAATTCTGTACCATTCCTGAATTTCAGTTGCACATGATCCAGTGCAATATTTACTAGATTTTGAACATTAATAAGCTTTCCTATTTGATAACATAATTTACTAAAGAAACAAGATGGCTGAATGAACAAAGACTGACAAGTGTTTGCACTGTGTGAAATGTATTTGGCAGATCTCTGTCTTAGTGACAAGCATTCATAGTCATCTCTCTTGCAGAGGGTTATTGCATGGGAATTGGTAAAATGCTACTCACTCCCAAGATGCCCTTTTTTTTTACTGCGCTTTGTTAACTACATTATAACTAGTTTTGTTTTTCAACCTCTGATGATAATGAGCCATTAGAGATTAAATTACTACTAAGTGACCACTGACAATAACTATCCATTTGGGATTAAGTTCCTAAACACCACTTACCACCAGGGACCAGGCTATTGACCAGCAGTGATGGTCAGTTCACAGTGTTTGCCAGCGAACACATGCGGGCTGCCATCTTTAGTAAGGTTAGACTCACCCGTCCGGCGATGCACAGGTAAGCCCTTACCTGTGCCTGTGCCGCGAGCCGGTCTGAAATCAAATGCGGTCACCAGGAGCAGGCAGTTCCGAGAACAGCCCGATGAAGGCCCCTGGCGGCTGTTCTCGGAACTGCCTGCTCCCGGTGACCGCATTTGATTTCAGACCGGCTCGCGGCACAGGCACAGGTAAGGGCTTACCTGTGCATCGCCATACGGGTGCGAACTGGCCATCACTGTTGACCAGTACTGTCCCACAAGGTCCAATGGCTTAAACCTAAACCCCTACTATATTTGACTACCAGAGATGCAAACTGTATTATTAGTCATATAGACAGATGTTTATATAATCCCATTTGCAGATTCCTCAATATACGGTATGTTTTATATGTATTATATATATATGTATTTTATATGGGGTCCGCAAAAAAAAGAACACATACGGAATGTACTCCGTATGTCTTCCGTATCCGTTCCGTTTTTGCGGGGTTCGTTCAAGTGACATTTTTATAGAGCAGATTGTTACGGACGTGGCGATACCAAATATGTATACTTTTTCTTGATTATTAAAGTTTTACACAATAATAGCATTTTTGAAACAAAAATATTATGTTTTAATGTGTCCATGTTCTGAGAGCTATAGTTTTTTATATTTTTTTAAAGAGATTTTCTTATGTAGGGGCTCATTTTTTGCGGGATGAGGTGGCTGTTTTATTGGTATCATTTTGTGGGAAATACGCCTTTTTGGTCACTTGGTGTTGCACTTTTTGTGATGTATGGTGACAAAAATGGCTTTTTTCGACAGTTATCTATTTATTTTTATGGTGTTTATCGGACTGGGTCGATTATGTTATATATTTATAGAGCCGACCGTTACGGACGCGGCAATACCAAATATGTCTATTTTATTTTATTTTTTCTATTTTTTCAATTTTTTTTTTTTATTCCTTACTTGGGGAATTTTTTTTTTGCATGTGAAACCTTTTTTTTTATTTTATTTTTTTAACACTTTATTTTTTTATTTTTTAGTTTACACTTTTCGTCCCCCATAAGGTCATGCAAGACCTCTGGGGGACATTTACTTCACTTTTTTTTCACTGTTGATTTGTCCTGTAACTGGGGCTGACATAGTAGCCCCAGTTACAGGAGAAATACACCCCCCTCAGAGAGGCTGTACAGCGCAATACAGTGCTGTACAGCCTCAGTGCAGGGCTGATCGAGGTCTGTGAAAGACCTCACACAGCTCCTGCACTCTCCGGTCGCTCGGTGAGCGCTGTGTATGCAGCGATAAAGAAGGCAGGTACCCGTGGGCACTGTCCCTGCTTTATCTAAGGGTTGCCCTGCTGTCACTGACAGCGGGCAACCCGATCAGCAGCTGCACGATTAGCGTGCAGCTGCAGTTTCTGAATGGACATTCTGGAACGTCCATTCAGAAATAGAGAACCACCTCCCGGACGTTTATAGTCAACGTGCGGACGGGAGGTGGTTAAATATGTCATCAACATTCTGTATAATGGAAATTACATGTATAGATTGAGAGATAAACATGCATAGATTGAGAGATAATAATTAATGTAAAAAATTGAAAATAAGACATCATACAGTAGATGGCAATCTCTTTCTAACAAAGCCAGACCCAGCCCTGTACCTCACATGGATCCAGAGATCTCCCTGTTCATTGTTCTAAGTACTTTTCTAGATTCATTTCAAGCTGATATTTCAGGGTGTGTATCCTTTCAGGCGAAGCTCTCTCTCTATCACAACACGGAGGGGAGGGGGGCATGTTCTTTCTCCTGCAGCTCTCTTCATATCTCAGCTGAAGAGGTGTCTCCTTTCTGCTGCAGCTCTCCCCGCCTCACAGCTCAGGGGGCATGTCCTTTCTGCTGCAGCTCTCCCTATCACAGCTCAGGGGATGTGTCCTTTGTCTTCAGCTCTCTTCCTGTAACTGCTACAGCTTCTAACAGAAGACATGGCTGGTGGCAGTTGAAGGATGGAACTGAGCATGAGCAACCACGACAGTGATGTTGGATGGAGAGATATGGAAAAGAATAAACAGCAAACAACAAACCATTAGAATTTTTAAATTGAGAACTTGCAAAAAGTCCTCAAGAAAAAATATGACACGTTCATTTGCTCTGACTTATTACTACTTATATACAATGAGCTGGATGAACGAGAGCCTTCACTGACAATAACTTATGGATTTTGGATATCTCCACTATTACAGTATGTGTTCTATTCCCCATGCTACACTGGGGTCAGAAGCCAACATGATTTTCAGTGGTATTCACAGCAGGTGTATTTTAATTTTTTTTATTTCAATTTATTTTTTTACTTCTTTCTATAATATATATGAACAGGATGCTGATTGCATCTGTAGGTAAATGCATTTTCACTTCTCTGTTGAGCAATTGGGGCATATTTCTAAATGATCACTTTATATTTTTGTCTGCATGGTAAAAACATATTTTTAATGTTACACAAGTAATAAAAAAAAAGGATACATGAGAATACACCCTTGTAGTCAAGATAGATAACTGTGCTTATAAAGCTAAGGACCCAAATATCCTTCAGAAAACCTCATTGTAAATAATGGACAAACATGATTTTGTCCTTGCTGCATAAACCCTCAGCTCATTGTACAAAATTATTTGGGCCCGTTTGCCAACCTTTAAGGCGATCTCTGTAAGATGGGAACCTAACACTCAATACTACCTGCTATGTGCCATGACGGCCACCATAAAGTTCAGGGAGTGCAGGGGCCCACCTTTATCTTTGTCATTTTTGGTGCCAAAATGGCCTCCATTAAATCCAGGGAATGCAGGTACCAACATGCATGCCGAGCCCACTCCACACCTCCCCTGGTGCTTAATAAGCATAGCATTAGAATACTTCTTGTACTTTCTTTGGTTTGCTGAGTGCTGTTGCATTGTATTTTTTTCTGGTCATTGCTAAGGTCCCCTGTCACAGATTTGTGACATCATCCTCCTTCTAGCAAGCAGTGCAGCATGTAATCAAAAAAGTGAATTAGATGAATTAGAGCATCAATGAAGGTGCAATTATTCCCACATGAACTGATAAAACATTGCATAACTTAATCTCATGCTATATGGAACACAATCAAATGAAATCAGCCCTAAATAACACATTAAAGCTTAGCTATTTCACATGAGCATACATACACGGAGCTGGGCCAGGTGCACTTCCCACTGACTGTCTCTACAACATGAATGTAGAACTTCGCTTTCATCCACAGCCAGGTCCATATTAGCTACAGTGCTGGTCTGGTGGGAGGCAGTGACTTCTCAATCGGATGACCATGTTATGGAGTGAACGTGATGACAGGGACATGGTGTTCCTGTGGGCTGGGGGTGGGTTAAGCAAGTAGTCACAGGCAGTTACAATTTGTAGGAACAAGGTTTTCTAAAAGATCTTGCTTCTTAGAAAAACATATACCATATGCCAAAAGAGGTGACCCCACTTATTGGTGGCTGTCCCTCAATCTACTGTAACCTCAAAAAAGTCCTGACATGTTTCCCCTTATTAGTTTAAAAAAAAAGGTTCATAATGTGTGTGCTTATCAATAACACCCCAGAGGTATTGATATCTGTAAAGTAGGGGTGTTCATATATGTTTCGAAGCAGGTGCCCTGGTTTTAGGCAGTGCAAACATCAGTTCAGGGAGAGTGGCCCCGGTGACCACATGTATCACTCTTTGTACGCCATTGGATCTCTTTACCGATTTTGGGGTTTCTAAAAAAACATAACATCTGCCTAATCAGCAGATGCTAATAAAAAAAAAATGTAGGTGTATCATAAAAGCAGCCTAGCATATCTCTTTTGGTGGAGAATACATCCTTGAAGTCGAGATAGATAATTGTGCTAGGGACCCATATACCCTTCAGAAGACTATATATATATTTTTTTTTTGTAGTATATTTTTGTGTTACTTTTTAACTGAGATATAATAAAAGATAAGTTTTAATTTAGACAGTACTTTATTGTCAGTGATAGGGTTTGTTTTTCGTACTCTGGCTGACAGGATATCATATTTTCAGTGATAAGAGAGCAGGCGTAGCCAGGTAGATGGAGTGATGCCCATGCCCGCCTGGGAGACTGGCAACATACCAGATATTGAAAAGCACTTTTTATTTCCTTACGTATGGAGCTATGTGGTCACTGTAGGCTATTTCCACACTTGCGCTAAAGCTATCTGGCAGGGTCTACCGGTTGTGTGCATTTTGTCTGGCAGAAACCTTGCGCTCATGCTGGAAACCGGATGAATCCCCGCCAGATCCGATTATAGCCAGTGGGGTCTGGCGGGGGAATTGCAGTATCCAGCTAAGGCTACTTTCACATTAGCGTTTTTAGCTTATCCGTCGTGGATCTGCAAAAACGCTTCCGTTACAATCCTACAACCGCATGCATCTGTCATGAACGGATCTGGTTGTATTATGTCTTCTATAGCCATGATGGATCTGTCATGAACACCATTGAAAGTCAATGGAAGACAGATCCGTTTTCTATTGTGTCTTGCTCCGCACCACATTGCGGACAGAAAAACACAGTGTTTTTCTGTCCACGATGGGGATGCAACCAAACGAAACGGAATGCATTTTGGTGCATTCCGTTTTGTTCAGTTCAGTTTTGTCGCCATTGAAAATGAATGGGGACAAAACTGAAGCGTTTTCTTCCGTTTTCTTCCTATCACGGATCTCAATAGCGGAATTGAAAATGCAGATGTGAAAGTTGCCTAAGCTGGATATGGTGAACTCCGTCAGGCTGGTCCTCTGCCAGAACAGCCTTCCTGTGGAACTAGCCTTATTGTTTGTGGCACTACTTCTTTGCCACTATCCAGTACATTACTTTTACAGTGTAATGTCCACCTTGCTGCTGCTTCTGAGGGCGAGCTACACAGTGAGAGGGGAGCAAGATCTTCTCTTCTCTATGTGCTGTGTATAGAGGACATTATAGCAGCTAGCCCCTGTACACTAGCTTAGGGGAAACCAAAAACTGGAGACAGAGCTTGCACAGGGGTTAAACTGCTTAAAATGCAGAATACAAAGCATATAACAAAGCATATCCTTATTCATCATATACACACACAACAGTTTATTCCAAAAAGTCACCTGAAAGCAGGTACATTAGTTCCTCTGTGAGGGCTTGCATCCTCCCCGGCAAATAATTAATTGGGGTTTGGGGGGGTGTTAGGTACTTTTATAGTAGGACATTAATTGGAGCATGACTCGGAACCCAGAACATTCAATATTGAAAAAATATAGTAAATGTATACAAAGTGGACACGTACAGTATTCGCATAGCCACCATTCAACTGTCTCTTGTTAGATGGCAGGGAGGTACAGCTTCACATTTTTTCACTTTTGATCTTCATTTTTAACTTGTGAACCTTAATCTGTTAAATCCATATCTAGGAAAAGTATCTTCTGAAAACGATGAAAAGTGATATCTCATGTGATGTTCATATCAGCTCTGCACTTTGTTGGAAGTGGTGACAAGATTGCCATCTGTTCACCCTATGACCATTGATACTATCTTATGCCACCACACTTGCTTCACTTTAACAATAAGGCCTCTTGCACATGACCGTATGTATTTTGCAGTCTGCAAAAAAAAGTATCCTCAAAAAAAATACGGATGACATCCGTGTGCATTCTGTATTTTGCAGAACGGAACAGCTGGCCCCTAATAGAACAATACTATCCTTGTCCGTAATGCAGACAATAAGAGGACGTGTTCTTTTTTTTTTTGCGGAACGAAAATATGGACATACGGAAATGGAATGCACACGGAGTAACTTCTGTTTTTTTTGCGGACCTATTGAAGTGAATGGTTCCGCATACGGTCTGCAAAAAAACGGAACGGACATGGAGAGAGAATACGTTCGTGTGCAAGAGGCATAAAAGAAATGCAGTAAAGTAGTTTGAGATTATTTCTTTGTTTTTATTTATTTTTAATAAAAATGACGTGTTCTATCGTTTGTATTCCCATCTGTTATCTTCCAGATTTCAGCAAGCAGATGTATTTAAATCTTGGCAATTTTGCTGTTTAGATTTGTCAACACTGCTTTTTTTAGACCATTTATCTGTCATATATATCTTTTTTATATCTGACTTTCTTAGACTGTACCTCAAGCTTTCCCTACCAACCTATTGAATTCTGGGTCTGCTCACACATTAAAATAAAAGCTCTTCATGCAAAATATCCGTACGACTACAAAGCTAGCCGGGAAAGATCTAGTACAAAACAATTACTGGTTGTCAGAAACATTAGAGTCCCTATCATTTCAGCTTTTGTGCAAGTTAAATACATATTTGATACAATACTGTCTATGGAGATTGGGCAGAGGGGGGAAAAGTACATAAAGTTGACAAAGACTGGCTGTCAATGGGTGAGTTGACAAGAACAAATAATTTGCTTGTACCGAGTGCATTTAGCGCATTTAAATGATAAAATAATAGTGAGTTCCCTTCATAAATATAATTGTTTTTGTGGTCATTCGTTTTGTGGTCATACAGGTTACATTACAAGCAATAGGCCAGCGAGGATGTTCTCACAACAAAAGAGGATTTCTGTGTCATTTTAAATGATGCGATCAGATGGGCATATTTAAAGTACAGCGATAGCTTCAGGTTTTTTATGCAGTATTTGATGCCAAAATCAGGAGCGATCCATAAAAGGTGAAAATGTATTAAAACAGATACTACTTCTTTTTTAACCCTTTAAACCAGAGGTTTTTTTTTTTTCATTTTTGCCTTTTCATTTTTTTCCCCTGTCTTCACGGAGCCATAATGTTTTAATTTTTCCATCCACATAGCCATTTGAGAGCTTGTTTTTTGCAGGACAATTTGTACTTCATAATGCCACCATTTAATGTGCCATACAATGTAGTGGGATGCAGGAAAGAAATTCCAAATGGGGTGGAATTAGAAAAAAAACTGCAATTCCGCCACAGTTTTATGGGTTTTGTCCCCATGGCATTCCCTATGCATCAGAACTGACCTGTGCCCTTCATTCTCTGGGTCAGTGCAATTACAACAATACCACATAAAGTACAGACCAAAAGTTTGGACACACCTTCTCATTCAAAGAGTTTTCTTTATTTTCATGACTATGAAGGCATCAAAACTATGAATTAACACATGTGGAATTATATACATAACAAACAAGTGTGAAACAACTGAAAATATGTCATATTCTAGGTTCTTCAAAGTAGCCACCTTTTGCTTTGATTACTGCTTTGCACACTCTTGGCATTCTCTTGATGAGCTTCAAGAGGTAGTCACCTGAAATGGTCTTCCAACAGTCTTGAAGGAGTTCCCAGAGATGCTTAGCACTTGTTGGCTCTTTTGCCTTCACTCTGCGGTCCAGCTCACCCCAAACCATCTCGATTGGTTTCAGGCCCAGTGACTGTGGAGGCCAGGTCATCTGGCGCAGCACCCCATCACTCTCCTTCATGGTCAAATAGCCCTTACTTTCAAAGTTTTCCCAATTTTTCGGCTGACTGACTGACCTTCATTTCTTAAAGTAATGATGGCCACTCGTTTTTCTTTACTTAGCTGCTTTTTTCTTGCCATTATACAAATTCTAACAGTCTATTCAGTAGGACTATCAGCTGTGTATCCACCTGACTTCTCCTCAACGCAACTGATGGTCCCAACCCCATTTATAAGGCAATAAATCCCACTTATTAAACCTGACAGGGCACACCTGTGAAGGGAAAACCATTTCAGGGGACTACCTCTTGAAGCTCATGAATGCCAAGAGTGTGCAAAGCAGTAATCAAAGCAAAAGGTGGCTACTTTGAAGAACCTAGAATATTACATATTTTCAGTTGTTTCACACTTGTTTGTATATAATTCCACATGTGTTAATTCATAGTTTTGATGCCTTCATAGTCATGAAAATAAAGAAAACTCTTTGAATGAGAAGGTGTGTCCAAACTTTTGGTCTGTACTGTATGTGTAGCTTTTTTGTGTTTTAATAAAAATAAAAAAATACTAACTTTGAAAAATTTTGTATTTATTTTACATCGCCATATTCTAACCCCCCTAACTTTTTTATAGTTATGTATAGTAAGCTGTGCAGGGATCATTTTTTGCAGCACGATCTGTAGTTATTGATACCATTTTGGAATGTTTATGACTGTTTGATCACATTTTATAAAAAAAAATTCTGGTAAGTGAAGTGATGAAAAAATGGCCATTTTGATTTTTTGTTCCATTACACCATTCGCAGTATGGGATAAATATTTTTATAGTTTAATAGTACATGTGTTTTCGGACACGGCAATGCCCATGATGTTTATATTTTTTTTTATTGTTTATGTATTTTTATTTTGGGGAAAGGGGGAGATTTGAATTTTAATTTTTTTTAACCCCGTCTAGGAGGGTACAATATTCAGTAGTTTTTTTTAGTGTTTTTTTTTAGCTTATACTATACTCCCATAGAACTACAGTATAAACTCTATTTGCGGTTATCCTATGTTGGCCTGCCACCTGCAGGTCAACATAGGAACTGCAACTCTAATATGTTGGGTTTCTTCAGACTCAGCATATTAGAGTGAAGGACCAGCTTACCCGTTCACTGCATAGGGGAGCCAGTCGTCACATGGAAGCGCGCGGCTTTTCGTCGTTTAGATATCGTGGTCACGTACCCTTACACTAGGTAATTATTGATTGTAGAGAAGGCCCATAATGGAATCTGCTTAACCAGTTCAAGACCAGGACAAATATCTCCTTCCTGACCAGACACATTTTAGTATATCTGGCTTTCAAAGCCATCACTTTATTTCCCTGACTTATTTAAATATTTTTTATGTCTATTGAGGGTGGTAATTTATTTATTTTCATTTCTTTTGTCTTCATTGATTTATTTGCCTAATAATTTTACAAAACTATGCCCCCACCTATTGTATTCCCCCTGTAACTTAGGTAAATATGTCAGCCTCAGTTATAGAGGGAATACAACTTCCTGACATGCACTGCAGAGCTAATCTGCTAAGGCTACTTTCACACTGGCGTTTTGGCTTTCTGTTTGTGACATCCGTCTTGGGCTCTCACAAGCGGTCCAAAACGGATCAGTTTTGCTCTAATGCATTCTGAATGGAAAAGGATCCGCTCAGAATGCATCAGTTTGCCTCCGATCAGTCTCCATTCCGCTCTGCCTGCAGCGTTTTGCTGTCCGCCTGATGAAGCGGAGCCAAACGGATCCGTCCTGGCACACAATGTAAGTCAATGGGGATGGATCGGTTTTCTCTGGCACAATAGAAAACAGATCCGTCCACCATTGACTTTCAATGGTGTTCATGATGGATCCGTCATGGCTATAGAAGACATAATACAACCTGATCTGTTCATGATGGACGCGTGCGGTTGTATTATTGTAACGGAAGCGTTTTTGCAGATCCATGACGGATCTGCAAAAAACGCTAGTGTGAAAGTAGCCTGAGACCCAGCAGCTCCTGCAGTTACCTGGCAACTGGTGATTGCATGGTCACTGCGTAGTTTCCATGGCCTCTGCTTGATCTGTATACACAGTGCTGTGTATACAACAATTGGGAAGGCAGTAATGGCAAAAAAACAGATGTCCTTGCAGAGATAAATACGTACTACATATACCTTTTTCAACTCCTGACATACAGTACTTGTATCACATGGATCACATGTTTTAGAACTCTATATTGTGTAATTTCCTCTTCAAGATTACTCTGTGCGTTGTCTTGGAAGTCTCAGTAACACAAGGTAATTACAAGTTCTTGGTCCATTCACTTGAAGGGAACAAGCACTTGTAACTACACACTGTCCCACCGCTGCAAGTGAGGCGACACACAATGCAATCCTGAGGAGGAAGTAGTGTTCACATCAGGTCATCAATATTACTGGCTGCACAACCTCCTAAAGTTTAAAACCCAGTTGTCAGTTTATTCACAAATGCTACATTTCTAGTAGGAATAACAGAGTGCCGCCTCTTCTTCGTACATCTGATTGGCGGGGGTGCCGGGAGTCAGACCCCCACTGATCAGATATTGATTACCTATCCTGATGATAGATCATGAATATTACAGGCTGTACAACCCCTTTAATCCTGTCAAAGAGGTATGTCCCTGCACCGTCTGGACTGATGGAGCAGTGTCAGGCTGTGTAGTGGCGTACTCACAACTGGTAACACTCGCTTGTCAATTTATTCATACATTTCTAGGAGGAATAATACAACACATTAGCACAGTGTAGAGGTCTAAGATGAGATGGTCCAGAATTCTTGTTTCAGGAAGGATACATATATTTACTAAAATTGACATAAGGAGTAGTGACAGGTCCTCGTTAAAAACTGTCAATCAATCCATTTCTGCAGACAATTTAATATGCTAAGCTCCACTACAGCCCTTCTTGGACTTTTCACACATGTTGTCATGGTTTAGCAGTTCATTTGCACTGTTGTATGCTAACACTATGGCAGAAGGAGTAGGGTGGTGTAAAAAGATGATCCAACCCTAGTGATCAAGGAGCCAAGCAATGCTTCTGTCAATGTGACAAACAATAAGTGCTTCTGAATAAGAAAGCAAGAGATGCCTATATAGCAAATTACTGACATTAAGGCCTTAGCCGGTCATGTGTATTCCGCATTTTGCTGATCATTACGGTCTGCCCTCTTGAAATCAATGGGTCCACATCTGATCCACAAAAAATGAGGACCGGATATGGACCAAAATCACGGTTGTGTGCATTAGCCTAAACAGAATGCTCCATGAAGATTTAAAGGGAACCTGTCATGTGGATATTTGATTATAATCTAACTAATTATATACAGTCATTAACTACTAAAAAGTGCCTTAGATGTATTCACTTACTGGTGTGACAGATGGTTACCTCATAATATACACACAAAGATGCCACATGCCGCATGCTAATGAGCAGATTTGAGTCCAGCATGATGTCATTGAGTCCAGCGTTTTTTTTAATTCAGAGCTATAGCCACTCCCCTGCCCACCTGCTGCTGATTCATATGGAAAATAACTGTCAATCAGCAGCAGGTAGGCGGGGAGAGTCAGGAGCTCGAAAATATTCATGACTCCTCATTATCAGCTGGAGCTTTTCAATACAAGATGTTGGCAGATTGACTGGGTCAATTAAAGAAAGTGACCCAGCATTTTGCTAAGAGAATCAGTCACTTATTTATGTCGCCCTTAGTTAGGACACCATAAAACTGGTGACAGGTTCCCTTTAAGAGCACAGAGAAGTTTTCATTTTGTCCAAAGAATTCTTTAATCTGTAACAGAGGCCCCAAACTATAACATGCCACATAGAATACTGAGATTAGCAAATAAATTATACTGATTTAGAAATCACCCATTCAGGCAAACAAGAGAGAGGCCCATGCATAATACTGCACTAAAAATGAGACATGAAACCATATATACTTACAAAATAGTGTAGTACTGGGTGCCTTCAGAGGAAATTGTCCTGGTTAGCTGAATAGCCTTGGAGGTACTCTCGGGTAGTGCACTTTCTCATTAGGGGGACCAACAAGTGTGCATGAGGAGTACTGTAGTCCAAAAAAGGCTGCTCTGCCTTTCTGGGGAAACATATATGCAAATTTTTGTATCTTATATCTGCTGACATCAGATAAGCTTAGTGTTCTTTTCTTTTTGGAAGGAAAGCTAATTTCCATGCCTTTGTGTTTCTATAAAAGGTATTTAAGCTAGCTTTCCTTCCAAAAAGAAAAGAACACTAAGCCCATCAGCAGATGTGAGATAGTAAAATTTGCAAATTAGAGTTGTACTACAATACTCCTCATGTATACTTGTTGATCTACCTAATGAGAAAAAACAGCCCCAAGAGTATCCCTAAGGCCACTCAGCTAACCAGGGTAGTTTTCTTTTGAGACTCAGTACTCTTGTCCTTTTGGAAAGAGACTTGGCTTGCACACTTAATTTCCAGTGGAGTATTATGTGTGGGTCTCCCTCATGTAGAGAGCTACTAGTCAAGCAATGGATGTTCTTCTGTAACAGAGCATCCGATAATTGTATCTACTTGTCCCAGTAACATGCATTGTGTGTTCTCTATGGCCAATGACAGATATTTTGCCTGTGGAGTAAGGATTCTCAGTGGCTGTTTTTTTTCCAGCAATTCTTACTGCACCCAGCTGTAACATTTTAAGTTGACTGTGGTGTCAAGTTATGATGACTCAAGAATCCATTATAAGATAAAATACTGTATGCTGAGGAGTCTGAGGACCACTGTATCAAAACATACCTAAACAAAATTTAACATAACAGTCTAAAATAGAGGTGTAATATTCCAAGGACGTGCACCTTATATAAGTGAAAATTCTTGATATGAATTGGGTTTTACAAGCTTCAATTTCCTGCCTCTTGTTTGTACTACAATGTCAGACAATATTAAGGGGGGAAAAAACACAGATTTGTATTCTGAGATAAGTTTGATGATTTTATTATGTGTTGCTACCTAAAACAATGTTGCCTGATTAAATGTAATTCATATTTGAACTTTTCTGATCATCTTTAAATTTACAGTAAATCATCTAAACTTGAGTAATTGCTCTATTTTTATACAGCAACATATTTCTAGATAAACAGAGCTGATAACATTGTGTGTCTTACATTCAGCATATCTTCTGATGTTCTATTACCAATGTACTATTACTGGCACAGCCAAGAATATCCTGTTATCATCAATTCAAGAATTTTTAGAAATGCATCTATCTATATCTATATACCGTATTGTTCGCTTTATAAGACGCACCCTAGGTTTAAGAGGAGGAAAATAAGAAAAAAATATTTTTCATCAGACCTCATATCAGACCCCCATAAATATCAGGACATCAGATCAGACCCCCATAAATATCAGGACATCAGATCAGACCCCCATAAATATCAGGACATCAGATCAGACCCACATAAATATCAGGACATCAGATCAGGCCCCCATAAATATCAGGACAGTAGATCAGGCCCCCATATCAGGACATCACATCTGATCCCCTTATCAGGACATCACATCAGCCCTTCATGTCAGAACCCCATCAGACCATATATCAGCCCACGTAGTGATACCCCCATTAGACCTTATATCAGTCCACATAGTGAGACCCCCATCAGACCTCAGATCAGCCCACAATGTCAGACCCCCATCAGACCTTCTATCAGCCCACAGTGAGACCCCCATCAGACCTCAGATCAGCCCAGATAGTGAGACCCACATCAGACATTTTATCAGCCCAGATAGTGAGACCCACATCAGACATTATATCAGCCCACATAGTGAGACCCCTATCAGACCTCAGATCAGCCCAGAATACGGTATCTGTGGATCACTACAGATGGGTAATGGATTCAAGGTGCTCTTTGTTTATGTGACCCACCCAGTCACAGAAAGAAGTTGCAAAAATATAAAGGTTAAACCAGGCACTCAAATATGGAGTAAATTTGATCAAACTATTTATTTAAGGGAAGATTCCCACAATAGTAATATAATATAACAATAAAATATACCATTAAAATAAAAATACAATAAAATCACTTAAATTCACTAAAAGACACTGATCAAGTAGCAGCAATGGTGGGCCTATATTCTAAAATGGCAAATGCGGCTTAAATTTTAAATACTGCGGTCATTGTTCCAGTCTAAGAAAAACGCAATTCCGTGCTTTGTAACAAAGTCTTATGAACACTCGTCGGTTTTGAATCGGTAATAACAAAGTGCAATTGTGCACACCGGTGGCGTCCCACCTAATTGGGCAACTGTGTTGCTTTGTTTTACCTGGCCGGTATGTCCTTATCCTACGTCCGGACCTGAAGAAATGCGCTGTGGGCACGATGTCACCTGGATATCCGCTCACGAAAACTGTGTTTGTGGCTTTGTTTGCAGGGATTCCTCCGGTGTTCGTTGCTCTCAATCAGAGCTATTTGGCTTCAAAAGTCCAGGGGAGCTACTGTTCCAGCATGCCGGTACAAGGTGTTTAACCATACGCGTTTCGGGGTTCTCTGAATGGCCCCTTCCTCAGTGGTAACCTTGAAGTGCTTCCCCACATCCTTTTATATGAAATCGTGGAAAAAGGCAAAGTCCGGACAAGGATCTCATCATACCAAAAACATGGAAAACTCGGATTGTCCGATATAGTCATTGTATGCGTTTTTCCTTATGCAATTCTCAAAGTGCGGTTTTTGCTCCATTGCTGCTTAAATATAAATTAGATAATATGCCACATACTTTTTATTACAATATAATTTTTAAAATATGTAAAAAATATATAAAAATATTGCAAAATCAACAATTCCCTATATTTCAACAATAAACAATTCCCTCAGATCAGCCCACATAGTGAGACCCCATCAGACTTCAGATCAGCCCAGATGTTGAGACCCACATCAGACCTTATATCAGCCCACATAGTGATACCACCATCAGACCTCAGATCAGCCCACAGTGAGACCCCATCAGACCTCAGATCAGCCCAGATAGTGAGACCCACATCAGACCTTATATAAGCCCACATAGCGAGACCCCCATCATACCTCAGATCAGCCCAAATAGTGAAATCCCCATCAGACCTTATATCAGCCCACATAGTGAGACCCCCATCAGACTTCAGATCAGCCCACATAGTGAGACCCCCATCAGACCTCAGATCAGATCAGATTAAAATAAAAAACTTTCTCTTACCTGTCCTGCGCCACGGCTCCTCTCCACCTCCGTCAGGAGTCGCTCTCCCCTGTCTTCCTGGCCTGCGCTGCTCTGTCACCTAACTGCATGCAGCATCAGGTCATAGTGCGTGCACTACGTCCTGAAGCTGTACGCGGTCAGGACAGTGCAGCGCCGGCTCCAGGAATGAAGACCGGGAGGGTGAGGACTACAAGTGCTTGCAACACTTCACTCCCTACTCCCACCACCTAAAGCATACTAGTGAGCGCTTACATAATGGAAGCGCTCCCTAGTATTTGCTTTATAAGATGTACAGCCATTTCCCCCCCACTTTTGGGGGGAAAAAGTGCGTCTTATAAAGCGAAAAATACGGTATTTATCATCTCTCTCTCTCTCTCTCTCTCTATATATATATATATATATATATATATATATATATATATATATATACACACACACACACACACACAATGCTGCCCATAATTATTCATACCCCTGGCAAATTTTGACTTAAAGTTACTTTTATTCAACCAGCAAGTAATTTTTTGACGGGAAATGACATACAGTTGCAAGAAAAAGTATGTGAACCCTTTGGAATGATATGGATTTCTGCATAAATTGGTCATAAAATGTGATCTGATCTTCATCTAAGTCACAACAATAGACAATCACAGTCTGCTTAAACTAATAGAACACAAAGAATTAAATGTTACCATGTTTTTATTGAACACACCATGTAAACATTCACAGTGCAGGTGGAAAAAGTATGTGAACCCTTGGATTTAATAACTGGTTGAACCTCCTTTGACAGCAATAACTTCAACCAAACGTTTCCTGTAGCTGCAGATCAGACGTGCACAACGGTCAGGAGTAATTCTTGACCATTCCTCTTTACAGAACTGTTTCAGTTCAGCAATATTCTTGGGATGTCTGGTGTGAATCGCTTTCTTGAGGTCATGCCACAGTATCTCAATCGGGTTGAGGTCAGGACTATGACTGGGCCACTCCAGAAGGCATATTTTCTTCTGTTTAAGCCATTCTGTTGTTGATTTACTTCTATGCTTTGGGTCGTTGTCCTGTGGCAACACTCATCTTCTGTTGAGCTTCAGCTGGTGGACAGATGGCCTTAAGTTCTCCTGCAAAATGTCTTGATAAACTTGGGAATTCATTTTTCCTTCGATGATAGCAATCCGTCCAGCCCCTGACTCAGCAAAGCAGCCCCAAACCATGATGCCCACACCACCATACTTCACAGTTGGGATGAGGTTTTGATGTTGGTGTGCTGTACCTCTTTTTCTCCACACATACAGGGAGTGCAGAATTATTAGGCAAGTTGTATTTTTGAGGATTAATTTTATTATTGAACAACAACCATGTTCTCAATGAACCCAAAAAAACTCATTGATATCAAAGCTGAATATTTTTGGAAGTAGTTTTTAGTTTGTTTTTAGTTTTAGCTATTTTAGGGGGATATCTGTGTGTGCAGGTGACTATTACTGTGCATAATTATTAGGCAACTTAACAAAAAACAAATATATACCCATTTCAATTATTTATTTTTACCAGTGAAACCAATATAACATCTCAACATTCACAAATATACATTTCTGACATTCAAAAACAAAACAAAAACAAATCAGTGACCAATATAGCCACCTTTCTTTGCAAGGACACTCAAAAGCCTGCCATCCATGGATTCTGTCAGTGTTTTGATCTGTTCACCATCAACATTGCGTGCAGCAGCAACCACAGCCTCCCAGACACTGTTCAGAGAGGTGTACTGTTTTCCCTCCTTGTAAATCTCACATTTGATGATGGACCACAGGTTCTCAATGGGGTTCAGATCAGGTGAACAAGGAGGCCATGTCATTAGATTTTCTTCTTTTATACCCTTTCTTGCCAGCCACGCTGTGGAGTACTTGGACGCGTGTGATGGAGCATTGTCCTGCATGAAAATCATGTTTTTCTTGAAGGATGCAGACTTCTTCCTGTACCACTGCTTGAAGAAGGTGTCTTCCAGAAACTGGCAGTAGGACTGGGAGTTGAGCTTGACTCCATCCTCAACCCGAAAAGGCCCCACAAGCTCATCTTTGATGATACCAGCCCAAACCAGTACTCCACCTCCACCTTGCTGGCGTCTGAGTCGGACTGGAGCTCTCTGCCCTTTACCAATCCAGCCACGGGCCCATCCATCTGGCCCATCAAGACTCACTCTCATTTCATCAGTCCATAAAACCTTAGAAAAATCAGTCTTGAGATATTTCTTGGCCCAGTCTTGACGTTTCAGCTTGTGTGTCTTGTTCAGAGGTGGTCGTCTTTCAGCCTTTCTTACCTTGGCCATGTCTCTGAGTATTGCACACCTTGTGCTTTTGGGCACTCCAGTGATGTTGCAGCTCTGAAATATGGCCAAACTGGTGGCAAGTGGCATCTTGGCAGCTGCACGCTTGACTTTTCTCAGTTCATGGGCAGTTATTTTGCGCCTTGGTTTTTCCACGCGCTTCTTGCGACCCTGTTGACTATTTTGAATGAAACGCTTGATTGTTCGATGATCACGCTTCAGAAGCTTTGCAATTTTAAGAGTGCTGCATCCCTCTGCAAGATATCTCACTATTTTTGACTTTTCTGAGCCTGTCAAGTCCTTCTTTTGACCCATTTTGCCAAAGGAAAGGAAGTTGCCTAATAATTATGCACACCTAATATAGGGTGTTGATGTCATTAGACCACACCCCTTCTCATTACAGAGATGCACATCACCTAATATGCTTAATTGGTAGTAGGCTTTCGAGCCTATACAGCTTGGAGTAAGACAACATGCATAAAGAGGATGATGTGGTCAAAATACTCATTTGCCTAATAATTCTGCACGCAGTGTAGTGTTGTATGTTTCTTCCAAACAACTCAACTTTGGTTTCATCTGTCCACAGAATATTTTGCCAGTACTGCTGTGGAACATCCAGGTGCTCTTGTACAAACTGTAAACGTGCAGCAATGTTTTTTTTTAGACAGCAGTGGCTTCCTCTGTGGTATCCTCCCATTAAATCCATTCTTGTTTAGTGTTTTACGTATCGTAGATTCGCTAACAGGGATGTTAGCATATGCCAGAGACTTTTGTAAGTCTTTAGCTGACACTCTAGGATTCTTCTTCACCTCACTGAGCAGTCTGCGCTGTGCTCTTGCAGTCATATTTACAGGACGCCACTCCTAGGGAGAGTAGCAGCAGTGTTGAACTTTCTCCATTTATAGACAATTTGTCTTACCGTGGACTGATGAACAGCAAGGCTTTTGGAGATACTTTTATAACCCTTTCCAGCTTTATGCAAGTCAACAATTCTTAATCGTAGGTCTTCTGATAGCTCTTTTGTGCAAGGCATCATTCACATCAGGCAATGCTTCTTGTGAAAACCAAACCCAGAACTGGTGTGTGTTTTCTATAGGGCAGGGCAGCTGTAACAAACGCCTCCAATCTCATCTCATTGATTGGACTCCAGTTGGCTGACACCTCACTCCAATTAGCTCTTGGAGAGGTCATTAGTCTAGGGGTTCACATAATTTTTCCACCTGCACTGTGAATGTTTACATGGTGTGTTCAATAAAAACATGGTAACATTTAATTATTTGTGTGTTATTAGTTTAAACAGACTGTGATTGTCTATTGTTGTGACTTAGATCAAGATCAGATCACATTTTATGACTAATTTGTGCAGAAATCCATATCATTCCAAAGGGTTCACATACTTTTTCTTGCAACTGTAGGTGTCTCCCAAAAGATAATAAGACGATGTAAAAGAGGCATTATTGTGGAAAAAAAACATTTCTCAGCTTTTATTTACATTTGAGCAAAAAATACAAGATGTTCCGCACTGTGGAAAATCTCAGAGAACGTGGTCGGAAGCCAAAAGTGACACCTGTGCTGGCCAGGAGGATAGTTAGAGAGGTGAAAAAGAATCCAAGGATCACCACCAAGGCCATCCTGGTGAATCTGGGCTCTGCTGGTGGCAATGTCTCAAGGCAGGCAATCCAATGGATACTGCACAATGCAGACCAAGGAGGACGCCACTTCTCCAGATAAGGCACACAAAAGCTCGCTTGGCCTTTGCAAAAGCTCATCTGGACAAAGAAGAAGTCTTCTGTGTTATGGTCAGATGAAACAAAAATTAAATTGTTGTTTCCTTCATCTGGCGTAAAAAAGGAGAAGCCTTCAACCCAAAGAACTCCATCCCCACTGTCAAACATGGTGGTGGGAACCTAATGCTTTGGGGGTGTTTTTCAGCCAATGGACCAGGGAACCTAATCACAGTAAACGGCACCATGAAAAAAGAGCAATACATGAGAATTCTCAGTGACAACATCAGGCAGTCTGCAGAGAAACCTGGCCTTGGGCACCAGTGGACATTTCAGCATGACAATGACCCAAAACACACAGCAAAAGTGGTGAAGAAATGGTTAGCAGACAACAACATTAACGTTTTGGAGTGGCCCAGCCAGAGTCCAGACTTGAATCCAATTGAGAATCTGTGGAGGGAGCTAAAGATCAGGGTGATGGCAAGAAGACCCTCCAACCTGAAAGATTTGGAGCTCATTGCTAAAGATGAATGGGCAAAAATACCTGTGGAGTCATGCAAAAAGCTGGTCTGCAATTATAGGAAGCGTTTGATTGCTGTAATAGCCAATAAAGGCTTTTCTATTGATTATTGAGAAGGGTATGAATAATTTTGGACTAGACACTTTTTGCTCAAAAGTAAATAAAAGCTGAGAAATGTTTTTTTTCACCCACAATAATGCCTCTTGTACATCGTCTTATTATCTTTTGGGAGACACCTATGTCATTTACCGTCAAAAAATTACTTGCTGGTTGAATAAAAGTAACTTTAAGTCAAAATTTGCCAGGGGTATGAATAATTATGGGCAGCACTGTATACATATTTTTTTTTTCATTATTGTATGTTTTATAGCTTGACTGTTAATTATAATAAGATTTTAACTATAGTAAAATTATTATTAGGCAGTTTATCCCACCCTCTGGAGCATTTGAAAGTCAAAAGAATCATTTATCTTCATCAACTTCTTTAGCCACAGCCATTGATTGGGCATAGTTGTAAATCTGTCCAGCCATTGTTACGGCAACAACCTTAGCAGGGTGAGACCCCATTCTATTGTAAAGTCTCATTACTTTGATGACAATCCATACAATCCACAAAGCTATTTATAACTGGGAAACCCTTCCATGATTCTTGGCCTGCCACAACATAAATAAGCAGAATGGAGATGTAGAAGTAAATCTAAATACTGTACCAACTAACATTTTAGATGAGTACAGAGGGCATTAATGAAATATTCTGAAGTACTAAAAATGCAGGTTATTGATACAATATACGGTAAAAAAAAACTACATAAATCACTGCAAAAGGTGCACCACAAAAATATGCTACTGACAATACTGGCCAAACCCTTACCCTGATGTTAAAAACTGAGACTTTGGCCAATATATTCCAGTCAGGAACATATCGGAGCCCAACACAAAACACAATTATCAAAAATCTAAGCAGGAGAAGAAAAAAAAAGAAATAATCACAAATATATCCCATGGTTCCTCATAAGTAACATCTTTATTCCACTTACATTAAGGGGTAGTCCACTGTTTACTTATATTTAGAGAGGGGTCACCTAAAAAGTTAACAGGGCTGAACTCTAGTAATCACCTGTAATCTGCAAGGAAACCTGGCAGCAAATGTGTAATTCCCCTGAAGCACTACAACCACAGGGGACGTGAGACATACTGATACATGCTACTTTATGACAGAGCGATAAAAGCAAGTAATAGCAGGAGCAAGATCCATAGTGATCAGGTGATCACTCAATCGGCTGTTAATATAGAAGAGGATTTCTGCATGACAAATATTTCAAGTAGTAATAACAACAATCCAGTTGTAAGGGGGAATAAAACTCCTATGAAAGGTAGCTCTAAGGAACCATAATTGATGTAACATCTTCTAGTCATTATGGGAATACAATAGCACATATGATAGTTATATGATAGATTATATGACATTTGTAGAACATAGCTTTGTATATTAGGAAAAAAGACAGACAATTCACATTTGTGCTTATTATTGTTCAATGTAAATTTTAAAACCCTTCCTCCCTCCCTTCCTTTTGAAGTTATCCTCTATCCACACAATAGGGGATAACTATTAGACCAGTGGAAGTCCTACCACTGATACTCTCATCAATCACAAGAACAGGGGCAGCATACCCCACAGTGTCCCCATAATAAATAGACTGGCAGTTCGAGAATGTGCATTGGCACACCATTGATCTCTATGGGACCTGCTAAAAATAGACAAACAGGCTGTACTCAGTTATCTCCGGCAATGTCTACAAGTAACGATTTTGGGACGGGGTAACTCCATATGCATGGTACCTTTATGATACTGTACCAACTAAGTGCTTACAGTTAGCTGGCGTAGACTTCAGTTTCTAGCGCACAGCAGGGCAGAGGTGCACCTGATTTATTAAGCGGCTTCTGCCTCTTAACAATTCGGGCACATCTCACGCCAGCGCAGGGAAATCAGCCAGTCTTGATATATCTCCCCCAATGATTTTCTATGGGGACAGAGATTGCTTATACCCATACAGAAAAGGTAATTGCTGCATGTAAATGCAGCTTCACTTCTTCTGATGATCAGGCAATTATCGGGAACTTTTTATTTGTTCTCCATAATTGCCTGTCACATTGGACGTCAGTGTTGAACTGGGATGCCTAGGGCCCACCAGTTAAATTCATTCTGGGGACCCAAAGTACAGCTACATGCAAGTATTACCTACTCAGCAGGCAGCAGCAAGACAATCAAGATGATCAATTTTAGGGGTTCCTGCAGCAACTGCAAGAAGGCAGGTCTCTGGCCAAAGGATATACTGGCTGTCCTCTGTACCTAGAAGTCATCTCAGCCATCTATAATAATAATATGGGTATTTTGGTAAACAATCCTCCCAATTTATAAATGGACATAGCATAGTTGAAATGCTGTTTGCTGTCTGTCTGTCTGTATATAGTATCTATTTTGCTATGTTCCATGCTTTGCCTTGCTCATGGGCCCACTGAGCGATTCATCTATTCCCTGTGGGCCAGTCCAAGCATGTTGGTCCATGCTAAAGGTAAACCCGAGGATGACCACAGCACTCTCCCAGAAGGCTTTCAGTGGGTGCACGTCCCCAATATGGTTCCCCTCCACCCGATCACCGGATACAACTGTATACTTATTGAGGAGACAGCACACCAGTAAATTTGATTAATGCTTCCTTAATTCATTAATATTCAGACACCAGTGGTAATTATTCTTACATTAGTGCTGTTGGTCCATGTAAAAGGGCCATTAGGCTGTAGCAAACCCCTCTGTCCACCCTATTTGCTTGTAGTAGTAAATATTTTTTGAAATACCCTTTCAATGCCCATGCCAATAGTTGGCTTTTCTTCTAGGAAGGTGTTAGGGTCCATTAACACGTCGGGACTATAATAGAAAATGCCTTTTCTTGTCCGCAGTTGCGGACAAGAATAGGACATGTTCTTTTCTTTCGGGAACGGAATTGCGACAGTGTGCTGTCCGCATCCGTTCCGGCCCCATTGAAAATGAATGGGTCCGCACCCGTTCCGCAAAATTGCAGAACAAATCTGGACACATTCTACGGACGTCTGAATGGAAACTTAGCGTGGTTTGTCATTACATACCAGCTCAATATTGTGTTTGTTGCCAGGTTCAAGAAAGTTAAGACCCTTCTCTGTCCAGAGTTTCATCAAGGTTGGATACATGTCGACAACTCTGCATTCTCTCATGGCATACCTAGTTAGCCTTCAGATTTCCGTGACATACAAGGCGTTTTGTCTGCCTGTTTTTTTTTTTATGCAGTATTTTAGAGCACTTAATAGATGTTACATTGTAGTGAATGGCCCAAAAGCAGAAGTTTTTGATGCACTGAGAGAAAAGGGATAAGTGTAAGTCTATCATCAGATTCCATCCACCAAGATGCACAAACAAGGACTAAAGCAACTCTATATTCCCAGTCCCTATCCAACACAGTTTTCTAATGATCTTCCCATGGTGAAACACCAGATTGCTGGGTTGTTGAACAGGGGATGTCCCTTAAAATTGTATTTACTGGAATGACTATAAAGAGAAAGATGTAGAGCAAATAACTATTATATACGGTCGGGTTATACAGTGCAGTATGTATTTTACTTGTAATATTTGCACCACTAAAAACATGTTCCTTTTTTGTTTCTATTATCCAGAAGTCTGCCTGTGCTGTGAGATGAGTAACGTTAGCAACTAAGTATAAAAGTGGTTTACTATTTACAGACAGTTATGTAAATCACTGATCTACAGTACTGAGCAGTTTTTCTGGTGTCTGTTTCTCCGCCCAGCAGCCGTCGCTCTGGTCTGTGCCATGGTGTTAGGGAAGATCAGGAGTGGCGCATGTGCCAGTCACACAGCCGTTCGCGGAAGGTTGCCTTGCCAGCCAGCTCAGGCCTCTGATTCGGTGTGCAGTCAGAAGGGTAGATGTAGGATTTAAATCAGGCAATGATTCAAGGCCTCATGCCACAATTTTCTCACTCTCTTCGCTAGAACTGACGATTCTTGTCCGCAAAACGCACAGGAATAGGACATGGTCTATAATTATGGAACGGTCACACGGATACAGACATCACACTGATGACATCCATGTACTGTCTGCATTTTTGTGGACCCATAGAAATGAATGGGCCCACATGTGATCCGCAAAAGGAGAGGTGCTTGAGTTTCCTAACTTGATAGTTTACCATTGAAAGGGTACTATACCATACTAACCCTCTGCCACCTGTCCTGACCTTAGATTAGTTTCACAGATTTGCATGAACTCTGCCTGCCCTGACCTTCAGCCTTTTACCTGTTTATGAATATTGCCTGTTTTCCTGCTGATTTGCTTTAGTGTTTTTAACCCAATGGGTCAGCAGCCAAGCACACCACAAATCCAAGAGTTAGTGGCCTAGTAGCTCCCCTGCAGCAAAGACCAGATCCCTGTATAGGGTTCAAGGGCGAAAACCAGAGGAATAATAGGACAATATCCTTAGGCACATTGCGTCCATATCCACTGTCCATTACACCGAGTCCATCCAGCCTTGTGGTGGGCTCTGGGGACCTCTTACAGGTTGCCTTAGATTTTACTAATGGGAGTGTTGTAGGAAGCTTGGTAACAGTTTTCTGTTTGCTGACTCTGGTTCCAGACATTACCTCCATAGTTTACCTTACAGATTCTCAGCTAACTGGCTAATGACTCTGTCAACACAAGAAACCATATTGTTAATGTCTGGTTTCACCACAAAATAGAGGTTCATTAAGCAGGTTGTCAGATTTAGGGGTCAATTGAAATAAAAGTGATCATGAGAGCTCTTGCCATTGGGAGCTCTCACAATCAGCTGGAAGCTATTGAATGGGAATCTATTGTTAACAGTGGACATCTCTGGTCTTCCAGTGTAGAAAGCCATGTTCTTGAGTAAAGGTGGCTCTGAATGATAGAAGGTGGGCCTGAATTGAGGACTCCCCTCTATTAGCTGAACATTATATAGAAAGAGTTTCATTAAACCAGATAACATCTTTAAATGCCATACCAGTGAAAATGATTTTAAGAAAAAAAAATATGGAAATGGTCAAGGGCGTACATAGAAATCATGGGGCCCCATAGCAAAACTCAGAATTGCCCCACCCCCTCCCCCCCTTGCAATAAAAAATAGAATTATTGTAGCTGATCTGTTGGGTTTAATCTGATATTGATGAGAAAAAAAGCTTGTGAAGTGTTTCTCCTGAGTCTTTTTTTTACTTTTAATAAAATTGTATGTGTATTATGTTTGTTATGTCAGCATGCAGCATCTTAAGTGTTACAATGGCAGAACTGGAACTAGCTCCAATCCTGCCAGCTGCAGCAATGTATCACCTGCATGTTATAATGGACACCAAGAGGTAATGGTGCAAGCTCAACTCCTGAACTCCTGTGTCTGCACCATGATTCCACGGCACATCCAAGGCGTAAAAATAAGTAGAAGACTTTATTCACCAGACACGCGTGTCTTATTCACCAGACACGCGTGTGGTGAATAAAGTCTTCTACTTATTTTTACGCCTTGGATGTGCCGTTGAATTTCTTTAACCTATTATTTGGAGTGGGATCGCCTCCACAGCCGCTGGCACTCCGCCTGTATTTTGGATATAGCTGTGCTGCCCAAATTTCTTTTTTGTGTGTATATATATATACATTGAAGAGATAAACAACAGCACTCAGAAAAGAACTTATGTTCTGGTTATTTATTTTATGGCAACTTCACCAAATTGTGACGTTTCGGTCGTAGGACCTTTATCAAACACAAGTTGCCGTTGAGAAAATGTGTGAAAAGTAGATTGAGCTGATGGTGTATCCACACCCATATAAACGTTTATATGGGTGTGGATACACCATCAGCTCAATCTACTTTTCACACATTTTCTCAACGGCAACTTGTGTTTGATAAAGGTCCTACGACCGAAACGTCACAATTTGGTGAAGTTGCCATAAAATAAATAACCAGAACATAAGTTCTTTTCTGAGTGCTGTTGTTTATCTCTTCAATGTATGATTCTGGCTGGGAAGTCAGCACAACAAGCACCACAGTCCATAATAGATAAGAGTGCCACGTCTTGTCTATATAAAGTATATATATATATATATATATACACTCACCTAAAGAATTATTAGGAACACCATACTAATACGGTGTTGGACCCCCTTTTGCCTTCAGAACTGCCTTAATTCTATGTGGCATTGATTCAACAAGGTGCTGATAGCATTCTTTAGAAATGTTGGCCCATATTGATAGGATAGCATCTTGCAGTTGATGGAGATTTGAGGGATGCACATCCAGGGCACGAAGCTCCCGTTCCACCACATCCCAAAGATGCTCTATTGGGTTGAGATCTGGTGACTATGGGGGCCCTTTTAGTACAGTGAACTCATTGTCATGTTCAAGAAACCAATTTGAAATGATTCGAGCTTTGTGACATGGTGCATTATCCTGCTGGAAGTAGCCATCAGAGGATGGATACACGTTCTCATTCTGTTTACGCCAAATTCGGACTCTACCATTTGAATGTCTCAACAGAAATCGAGACTCATCAGACCAGGCAACATTTTTCCAGTCTTCAACAGTCCAATTTTGGTGAGCTCGTGCAAATTGTAGCCTCTTTTTCCTATTTGTAGTAGAGATGAGTGGTACCCGGTGGGGTCTTCTGCTGTTGTAGCCCATCCGCCTCAAGGTTGTGCGTGTTGTGGCTTCACAAATGCTTTGCTGCATACCTCGGTTGTAACGAGTGGTTATTTCAGTCAACAATGCTCTTCTATCAGCTTGAATCAGTCGGCCCATTCTCCTCTGACCTCTAGCATCCACAAGGCATTTTCGCCCACAGGACTGCCGCATACTGGATGTTTTTCCCTTTTCACACCATTCTTTGTAAACCCTAGAAATGGTTGTGCGTGAAAATCCCAGTAACTGAGCAGATTGTGAAATACTCAGACCGGCCCGTCTGGCACCAACAACCATGCCACGCTCAAAATTGCTTAAATCACCTTTCTTTCCTATTCTGACATTCAGTTTGGAGTGCAGGAGATTGTCTTGACCAGGACCACCCCCCTAAATGCATTGAAGTGATTGGTTGACTAGATAATTGCATTAATGAGAAATAGAACAGGTGTTCCTAATAATTCTTTAGTTGAGTGTGTGTGTGTATATATATATATATATATATATATATACGCATGAAATCGGACAGCACTCCACTAAAAAACGTGATGTCTTTATTCACCCATGTGGAACAATTGCAACGTTTCAGCTCACAACTGAGCCTTTCTCAAGCGGAGAAAAGCTCAGTTATGAGCTGAAATGTTGCAATTGTTCCACATGGGTGAATAAAGACATCAGGTTTTTTCAAGTCTTGGAGTGCTGTCCGATTTCATGCGTATATTTAGGGTGAGAAGCTAATTCCCTTGGACTTTGCACCTGAGCCCGTTTACTGGTGCCGCCGAATTCCTTCTTTCTCTCTCTCTCTCTCTCTCTCTCTCTATATATATATATATATATATATATATATATATACAGGGAGTGCAGAATTATTAGGCAAGTTGTATTTTTGAGGATTAATTTTATTATTGAACAACGACCATGTTCTCAATGAACCCAAAAAACTCATTAATATCAAAGCTGAATATTTTTGGAAGTAGTTTTTAGTTTGTTTTTAGTTTTAGCTATTTTAGGGGGATATCTGTGTGTGCAGGTGACTATTACTGTGCATAATTATTAGGCAACTTAACAAAAAACAAATATATACCCATTTCAATTATTTATTTTTACCAGTGAAACCAATATAACATCTCAACATTCACAAATATACATTTCTGACATTCAAAAACAAAACAAAAACAAATCAGTGACCAATATAGCCACCTTTCTTTGCAAGGACACTCAAAAGCCTGCCATCCATGAATTCTGTCAGTGTTTTGATCTGTTCACCATCAACATTGCGTGCAGCAGCAACCACAGCCTCCCAGACACTGTTCAGAGAGGTGTACTGTTTTCCCTCCTTGTAAATCTCACATTTGATGATGGACCACAGGTTCTCAATGGGGTTTAGATCAGGTGAACAAGGAGGCCATGTCATTAGATTTTCTTCTTTTATACCCTTTCTTGCCAGCCACGCTGTGGAGTACTTGGACGCGTGTGATGGAACATTGTCCTGCATGAAAATCATGTTTTTCTTGAAGGATGCAGACTTCTTCCTGTACCACTGCTTGAAGAAGGTGTCTTCCAGAAACTGGCAGTAGGACTGGGAGTTGAGCTTGACTCCATCCTCAACCCGAAAAAGCCCCACAAGCTCATCTTTGATGATACCAGCCCAAACCAGTACTCCACCTCCACCTTGCTGGCGTCTGAGTCGGACTGGAGCTCTCTGCCCTTTACCAATCCAGCCACGGGCCCATCCATCTGGCCCATCAAGACTCACTCTCATTTCATCAGTCCATAAAACCTTAGAAAAATCAGTCTTGAGATATTTCTTGGCCCAGTCTTGACGTTTCAGCTTGTGTGTCTTGTTCAGTGGTGGTCGTCTTTCAGCCTTTCTTACCTTGGCCATGTCTCTGAGTATTGCACACCTTGTGCTTTTGGGCACTCCAGTGATGTTGCAGCTCTGAAATATGGCCAAACTGGTGGCAAGTGGCATCTTGGCAGCTACACGCTTGACTTTTCTCAGTTCATGGGCAGTTATTTTGCGCCTTGGTTTTTCCACACGCTTCTTGCCACCCTGTTGACTATTTTGAATGAAACGCTTGATTGTTCGATGATCACGCTTCAGAAGCTTTGCAATTTTAAGAGTGCTGCATCCCTCTGCAAGATATCTCACTATTTTTGACTTTTCTGAGCCTGTCAAGTCCTTCTTTTGACACATTTTGCCAAAGGAAAGGAAGTTGCCTAATAATTATGCACACCTAATATAGGGTGTTGATGTCATTAGACCACACCCCTTCTCATTACAGAGATGCACATCACCTAATATGCTTAATTGGTAGTAGGCTTTCTAGCCTATACAGCTTGGAGTAAGACAACATGCATAAAGAGGATGATGTGGTCAAAATACTCATTTGCCTAATAATTCTGCACGCAGTGTACTTACTACAAGTTCTGAGGGGGTCCAGTCCCTGCCCCCCCCCCCCCCCCATGCATTGCCCTAATAGAAATAGGCTATTACTAATAGAGCAATAAGGGGCAGGGACTGAACCTGTCTCAGAACTTGAAGTATATGTCTATGGGGGGTTGTGTATAGTTGTACTGTATGTATAAACACCAGCACATCCACCTGTGCCCCCTCCACATTGCAGTATTATGTGTCCTTTTACACTTACACACAATGTGATGAATGCTGCAGCTACATGTCAGCTCACCAGCAGGTTGGTGCAGGGTGTTGGATCCTTGGATTTAATCAGTTACACGGAGCTGAGGGCCACTCTGGAGCAGGAAGAGCCTTCACACGGTGCTCTCATTACTCCTGTAATGACGCTGAACTGAGGCACATCCGCAGGCAAAGTTAGAAGCAGAGCCAAGAGTGGAGGCTAGGTGGCGCTGTCTACAAGTCAGCTGACCAGTCAGGAGCAGAGCATCTCCCGTCTTATTGGCCAGCTGACTGTTCTCACAGATAGAAGCTAATGCTGGCAGCAGTGGCAAGTAGCAGGGGCTTCAGGAGGAGTATTCAGGAGGGCTGGCCTTTATCTGTCCAGTATCTGTATGTGGTGTGTATTCAGGTCGGAAAGGGGGCGGGGACATTCAACCTGGCCGGGCCCCCAAAGCTCACGGGCCCCATAGGAACTGCGTGTTCTGCTGCTATTGACAGTACGCCACTGGAAATGGTTAAAAAACACAGGTTGTGCAGTTCCTTAGTACAGAGATGTACACACTTTAAGTAGGTTTACACAGGACGGAAGAGATGTGTTGTGGATTGTGTTGGAAATCATTTGGGGTTACTCATGGATATGCCATGCATTCCGCCCTCACAAAATCACATCCACTTGCTGCTCCTGGAACATGTTATGGATTTTCTGCACACAAATCCAGGTGGAAAATGTGCAGCATTTCTGCTATGTGTGGTCATATTAGTGGTATGCTGCAGGGTGTGACAGATTCATCAACAGATTCTGAAACTAAGTGTTAAATTTGTGCTTTAGATGTGCAGTTTCAGGACAGGGCATCCGCAGTGGCGTACCTCCAATAGAAGCAGACCACGCAGCCGCTATGGGGTACCTGGGGAAAAGGGGCCCGCAGTGGAGGATAGGCCCCAGCCCCTAATTGCACTCATTACGTCCAGCTCCAGTATAGTATCCCTACCATCAGTGGAAAAAACTAAAGGACCTGTGATGATGTCATCATAGGTCCTATACATCTAGTAAAGGAACTGAACAAAGAATGGTGTAGTTCCTAGGTTAGATAGGAGCTGTCAGGACCTGTGATGACAACATCTTCAGTATCACAGGCAGTGTTCCCTCTAAGCCTTGGCAGCTGCTGAGCGGGGTCAGCTCAGAGCTGGGAACAGCGCCATCAAAGGTGGGCGATAGGAAAACCTAAGATAATTGTCACATTAAAGAGCATACAGTGTAATCCCTGCACCATCCCATACAATACAGTATAATCCCTGCACCATGCTGTGTAATATACAGTATAATCCCTACATCATGCTGTACAGAATACATTATAATCCCTACACCATGCTGTACAGAATACATTATAATCCCTGCACCATGCTGTGTAATATACATTATAATCCCTTTACCATGCTGTGCAGAATACATTATAATCCCTGCACTATGCTGTGTAATAAACATTATAATCCCTGCACCATGCTGTACAATATACAGTATAATCCCTGCACCTTGCCGTATAACATACATTATAATCCCTGCACTGCTGTACAGTATACATTATAATCCATGCACCATGCTGTACAGTATACATTATAATCCCTGCACTATTCTGTACAGTATACATTATAACCCATCCACCATGCTGTACAATATACATTATAATCCATACACCATACAGTAAAATATACAGTATAATCCATACACCATGCTGTACAATATAAATTATAATTCCTGCACCATGCCGTACAGTATACATTATAATCCATATACCATGCCGTACAATATATAACATTGTGCAGGTGTAGGTGTTATACTGTATATTGAACAGCATGGTGTATGGATTATAATGTATATTGTACAGCACGGTGCAATGATTATAATGTATATTGTACGGCATGGTACAGTGATTATAATGTATATTGTACGGCATGGTACAGGGATTATAATATATATTGTACAGCATGGTGCAGTGATTATAATGTATATTGTACAGCATGGTGCAGTGATTATAATGTATATTGTACGGCATGGTACAGGGATTATAATGTATACTGTACAGCAAATGTATGGAGGTTGCACCATGCCGGACAATATAACCCCTGTGGGATAGATAGATAGATAGATATACCTATATACAGCATATACCTATGTACAGCCTATACCTATATACAGCCTACAACTATATACTGCCTTTACCTATATACAGCCTATATCTATATACAGTCTACACCTACATACAGTCTATACCTATATACAACCTATACCTACAGTACAGACCAAAAGTTTGGACACACCTTCTCATTCAAAAAGTTTTCTTTATTTTCATGACTATGAAGGCATCAAAACTATGAATTAACACATGTGGAATTATATACATAACAAACAAGTGTGAAACAACTGAAAATATGTCATATTTTAGGTTCTTCAAAGTAGCCACCTTTTGCTTTGATTACTGCTTGGCACACTCTTGGCATTCTCTTGATGAGCTTCAAGAGGTAGTCCCCTGAAATGGTCTTCCAACAGTCTTGAAGGAGTTCCCAGAGATGCTTAGCACTTGTTGGCCCTTTTGCCTTCACTCTGCGGTCCAGCTCCCCCAAACCATTTCGATTGGGTTCAGGTCCGGTGACTGTGGAGGCCAGGTCATCTGGCGCACCACCCCATCACTCTCCTTCATGGTCAAATAGCCCTTACTTCCAAAGTTTTCCCAATTTTTCGGCTGACTGACTGACCTTCATTTCTTAAAGTAATGATGGCCACTAGTTTTTCTTTACTTAGCTGCTTTTTTATTGCCATAATACAAATTCTAACAGTCTATTCAGTAGGACTATCAGCTGTGTATCCACATGACTGCTCCTCAACGCAACTGATGGTCCCAACCCCATTTATAAAGCAAGAATTCCCACTTATTAAACCTGACAGGGCACACCTGTGAAGGGAAAACCATTTCAGGGGACTACCTCTTGAAGCTCATCAAGAGAATGCCAAGAGTGTGCAAAGCAGTAATCAAAGCAAAAGGTGGCTACTTTGAAGAACCTAGAATATGACATATTTTCAGTTGTTTCATACTTGTTTGTTATGTATATAATTCCACATGTGTTAATTCATAGTTTTAATGCCTTCAGTGTGAATCTACAATTTTCATAATCATGAAAATAAAGAAAACTCTTTGAATGAGAAGGTGTGTCCAAACTTTTGGTCTGTACTGTATATACAGTCTACACCTATGTACAGACTCTGGGATGGTATGTTCCTGCCAGTGGTTTAACCCCTTGTGTTCTGCAGCAGCATGCCCTCCAGGTCTGTCCCCAGACTCCTCAGCATACTATGTAGCAGGCGCAGCAGGCAGCTCTCAGGATGGAGTCTAGCTTCTAAGATGGCTCCACCTCCACGTTACCTCTCCCTGTGCACTGCTGCTCAGTCCTCCTCTTCGGTCAGAAAAAGAAGGAGTAGGCAACAGTGGCGGCGGGGAACATGTGGTAGGCGGCGCCCCGCTTAACATGCACACAGGAGGAAGTTTTGAAGAACTCATCAATAGTGTGGGGCAGCATGTGTGCGCATTTTGCAAGCAGGGTGAGCGGGAGCTGACCGGACTTATTCAACTTGTGAGCGGGGGCACAATAATTGCTGCGCGGTCGATCACCCGCAGGGGACACTGATCACAGGTCCTGTACATCTAGTAAGTGAACTGCACAGCAGCGCATCATCACAGGTCCTTCAACCCCCAATAGCATGGAAGATGAGCTCTCCACTGAGGCTAGAATGGAGTGGTAATAGGAGGTCCTCCTGCTTTCTCTTCATTTTTTCCCCCATTCTCTATTTTTACTCATATCTCACTCATACATATATATACAGTATATACACTGCTCAAAAAAATAAAGGGAACACAAACATAACACATCCTAGATCTGAATTATTAAATATTCTTCTGAAATACTTTGTTCTTTACATAGTTGAATGTGCTGACAACAAAATCACACAAAAATTAAAGAATGGAAATCAAATTTTTCAACCCATGGAGGTCTGGATTTGGAGTCACACTCCAAATTAAGGTGGAAAAACACACTACAGGCTGATCCAACTTTGATGTAATGTCCTTAAAACAAGTCAAAATGAGGCTCAGTAGTGTGTGTGGCCTCCACGTGCCTGTATGACCCCCTACAACGCCTGTGCATGCTCCTGATGAGGTGGCGGACGGTCTCCTGAGGGATCTCCTCCCAGACCTGGACTAAAGAGTCTGCCAACTCCTGGACAGTCTGTGGTGCAACGTGACGTTGGTGGATAGAGCGAGACATGATGTCCCAGATGTGCTCAATTGGATTCAGGTCTGGGGAATGGGCGGGCCAGTCCATAGCATCAATGCCTTCGTCTTGCAGGAACTGCTGACACACCCCAGCCACATGAGGTTTAGCATTGTCTTGCATTAGGAGGAACCCAGGGCCAACCGCACCAGCTTATGGTCTCACAAGGGGTCTGAGGATCTCATCTCGGTAACTAATGGCAGTCAGGCTACCTCTGGCGAGCACATTGAGGGCTGTGCGGCCCTCCAAAGAAATGCCACCCCACACCATTACTTACCCAATGCCAAACCGGTCATGCTGGAGGATGTTGCAGGCAGCAGAACGTTCTCCACGGCGTCTCCAGACTCTGTCACGTCTGTCACATGTGCTCAGTGTGAACCTGCTTTCATCTGTGAAGAGCACAGGGCACCAGAGGCGAATTTGCCAATCTCGGTGTTCTCTGGCAAATGCCAAACGTCCTGCACGGTGTTGGGCTGTAAGCACAACCCCCACCTGTGGACGTTGGGCCCTCATATCACCCTCATGGAGTCTGTTTCTGACCGTTTGAGCAGACACATGCACATTTGTGGTTTGCTGAAGGTCATTTTGCAGGGCTCTGGCAGTGCTCCTCCTGTTCCTCCTTGCACAAAGGCAGAGGTAGCGGTCCTGCTGCTGGGTTGTTGCCCTCCTACGGCCTCCTCCATGTCTCCTGATGTACTGGCCTGTCTCCTGGTAGCGCCTCCATGCTCTGGACACTACGCTGACAGACACAGCAAACCTTCTTGCCGCAGCTCGCATTGATGTGCCATCCTGGATAAGCTGCACTGCCTAAGCCACTTGTGTGGGTTGTAGACTCTGTCTCATGCTACCACTAGAGTGAAAGCACCGCCAGCATTCAAAAGTGACCAAAATATCAGCGAGGAAGCATAGGAACTGAGAAGTGGTCTGTGGTTACCACCTGCAGAACCACTCCTTTATTGGGGGTGTCTTGCTAATTGCCTATAATTTCCACCTGTTGTCTATCCCATTTGCACAACAGCATGTGAAATTGATTGTCACTCAGTGTTGCTTCCTAAGTGGACAGTTTGATTTCACAGAAGTGTGATTGACTTGGAGTTACATTGTGTTGTTTAAGTGTTCCCTTTATTTTTTTGAGCAGTGTATTTAGTACTGCAGACAGTTACAACCACTATTAGCTCATGTACTTCACACAATAACCATAATATATAACTGACCCCATATACCTATACACACTGCACTGTTATACCTTGTACTTCTCTCACTAGTGTTGATCACGAATATTCGAATTGAGAATTTTTATCGCGAATATAGGTACTTCGAAAATCTGCGAATATTTAGAATATAGTGATATACACTCACCTAAAGAATTATTAGGAACACCTGTTCTATTTCTCATTAATGCAATTATCTAGTCAACCAATCACATGGCAGTTGCTTCAATGCATTTAGGGGTGTGGTCCTGGTCAAGACAATCTCTTGAACTCCAAACTGAATGTAAGAATGGGAAAGAAAGGTGATTTAAGCAATTTTGAGCGTGGCATGGTTGTTGGTGCCAGACGGGCCGGTCTGAGTATTTCACAATCTGCTCAGTTACTGGGATTTTCACGCACAACCATTTCTAGGGTTTACAAAGAATGGTGTGAAAAGGGAAAAACATCCAGTATACGACAGTCCTGTGGGTAAAAATGCCTTGTGGATGCTAGAGGTCAGAGGAGAATGGGCCGACTGATTCAAGCTGATAGAAGAGCAACGTTGACTGAAATAACCACTCGTTACAACCGAGGTATGCAGCAAAGCATTTGTGAAGCCACAACACGGACAACCTTGAGGCGGATGGGCTACAACAGCAGAAGACCCCACCGGGTACCACTCATCTCTACTACAAATAGGAAAAAGAGGCTACAATTTGCACGAGCTCACCAAAATCGGACTGTTGAAGACTGGAAAAATGTTGCCTGGTCTGATGAGTCTCGATTTCTGTTGAGACATTCAAATGGTAGAGTCCGAATTTGGCGTAAACAGAATGAGAACATGTATCCATCCTCTGATGGCTACTTCCAGCAGAATAATGCACCATGTCACAAAGCTCGAATCATTTCAAATTGGTTTCTTGAACATGACAATGAGTTCACTGTACTAAAATGGCCCCCACAGTCACCAGATCTCAACCCAATAGAGCATCTTTGGGATGTGGTGGAACGGGAGCTTCGTGCCCTGGATGTGCATCCCTCAAATCTCCATCAACTGCAAGATGCTATCCTATCAATATGGGCCAACATTTCTAAAGAATGCTATCAGCACCTTGTTGAATCAATGCCACGTAGAATTAAGGCAGTTCTGAAGGCAAAAGGGGGTCCAACACCGTATTAGTATGGTGTTCCTAATAATTCTTTAGGTGAGTGTATATTTGTAATTTCGAATATTCGAGATTTGTTTATTGCGAGTTTTTGTAATGCAAATTTTTATTGCAAATTTTTCAATTGCCGAGTAAAAACATGATTCCTCCCTGCTTCTTGCTTGTAGGCCAATGACTCATTGGCCCACAAGCAAGAGGCAGGGAGGAATAATAACTTTAAATGGGAAAAATGATGAATATTCTAAAAAACTAATATATAGCACTATATCGAATATATTTGTTTTTTAGAATATTTGTAATATTCTAAAACAAGAATATATAGCGAATTTTCGAAAAAAACTAATATAGAGCAATTTAGCTAATATAGTGCTATATTCTTCTTTGTCTAATAGTTGTAATTTTTTTCTCATCTGAAGTTCAGATTGGAAAAAAATTTCAACTATTGAAAAAAAAGATTATAGCACTATATTAGCTAAATTGCTCTATATTTGTTTTTATTTTCGAATATTCGCTATATTGCTATATATTCTTGTTTTAGAATATTACGAATATTCGAAAAAACAAATATTTTCAATATAGTGCTATGACTCATCGGCCCACAAGCAAGAAGCAGAGAGGAATCATGCTTTTGCTCGGCAATTGAAAAATTTGTGATAAAAATTTGCATTACGCATATTACGCGATTATTACCTTGTCAATTTTTCGAGTAAAACAATCATAGAATATAACAAATATTCGAATTCACGAATATTCTACAAAATATTCGTGAAATATTGCAAATTCGAATATGACCTCTTCCGCTCATCACTACTTCTCACATCAGTACACTGCTCTATAATATATATATATTGACAATGAGTGAACATATATCCTTGCATCCTTTGATGTGGTCTCTCTTTATACCTCTATCGATCACACACTAGGTATAGCAGCAGTTAAATATATGCTAGAGCTTTCCTCTATGACTGAATCTGCTAGGAATTTCATTCTATCTCTTTTGCACATTGTTCTACATTGGAATTATTTTCTATTTCAGGACACCTTTTATAAACAATTAAGGAGCAAGGCGATGGGGTCCAATGTGGCCCCAACATTCACCAATATTTTTATGTGAAAATTTGAGGAAGACGTTATCTATGTTTCACACCACTTCAGACATGTTCTGCGGTGGTGGCGTTATATCGATGACGTCTTCCTCATCTGGACGGGCACGGAAGATGCATTGACTGATTTCCACACTTACCTCAACAGCAAAAATAGTGATCTTCAATTTACATTGGTTTCTTCGTATACTGAGGTACAGTTCCTTGATATCACGGTTATTTTTTCTGGGGACAGATTCCATGCAAAACTGTATACGAAGCCCACTGACAAAAATACCATATTACGGTATGACAGCAATCATCCGAGAAATATGGTGAAACATCTACTGTACTCTCAATTTTTGAGAGTATGAAGGATAACTTCAGAGGACAGTAATTTGACGGAGGCCCTTGACGAAATGTCAAAGAAATTTGAAAACAGGGGCTATCCGCCCCAGTTACTGTACAAACAAAAACAGAGGGCGCATAATATTGATAGAGCTGACACCCTAGTTGGTAAGAGTACTGATGATTCCTCACGTAGGATACCTTTTATCTCTACTCATACGGAGGAAAGTGCCGCCATTAGTAGAATCATTAAACGGCATTGGAGCATATTGGGGAATACATTCAGTGATGTTCAGGAATTCAGACTGCCTCCCCTGTCATCATACCGGAGAGCTAGCAGTCTGAAGGACCAATTAGTGAGAGCAGATTGCGGCCCTAAACAGAGAACACATCAAATGAAATTTACAAAACGTGTTTTTGGTAGTTTTCCGTGTCTTAGCTGCATAAACTGCAAGCACATTGGCAAGGGGCACAGCTTTATACACCCCGTCACTGGAAGATCATACCCCATCAATTTTAATTTGACATGCAACTCCAATTTTGTAATTTACGTTTTGGTTTGCCCATGCAATCTCCTATATGTGGGAGAAACTTCTACTGATTTAAAAACCAGATTGAACAACCATAGATTTTCCATACGTCAGAAACAACGTGATTTACCGGTACCGAGTCATTTCACGGAACATAAACATGTGGATCGCGAATTAAAATGCTGGATTGTAGACCATGTACCTCCCCCAGGAGAGGGGGCAATAGACTTAAAATATAGAAAAATAAGGAAAGGTGGGGAATATACACCCTAGATAGTTTGAAACCGAAGGGATTAAATGTGGAATATAATCCTGGATGTGTTTAATAGCGGCTTGCCTGATATTTCATGACTGATGCTTTCAATTACAATCCCTGTATTGTAGGTGGAATTTAGATTTACAAGCACATGAGTAATTCTTTTTTTCTCCTTTTTAGATACCATGTAGACTGATACGAAGGCGGTGAATAAAGAAGCTTGAACATATGCGCGGTGCTCCATGCGTATAGAATTAACTGGATGGTTTTACCTGTTTAAATGTCTCCACTTTGTGTCAAACTAATCTCAGTCCGTTAGTAATAAATGTGTATGGGAGATCCCCATTAGACTATCTGTGGACCGGAATGGTGGGATGGCCTGGGGTACACCACATTTACGTGTGGTGTCCCCCCTACCTGATCACAACTTCGGAGGGGTTGATCCACCCGGGAGGTTGGATCCCTTTCCGATTGGCCCGGATAGCTATGTTGATAAATTGGAAATACTGGTACCCTTCCAGAAATAAAGATGGTTTGTCTTTGACACTCTGTGGTACCTGTAGTGCTAGTTCGAAAAAACGCCAGCTTTGGCCAGTATTCACATGGACGCGCGGTATTGTTGGACATTGTCAAATGCCTTTCTCTTTCGGTCTACATGGTTGATTATTTTAAGGATTTATACACTATTTATGATCTTCACAATGATTAAGTTCACTGTTGTTATGGATATATTCACTTTGGCAAATATACTATTAAATGTAAAGTGGTTGTATGTATCACAATAGGTTAGATTTTATACATCAAGTGTTAGAATATTTGCATATGTAATTGTTCACATGATACGATTATGTCAATTAGGTAAATGGTTCTCACATGTTAATTGGTCACATGTTTTTGATCTGAATGTTCATTGGTCACCTGACTTTTTGAGTGCTATTTAATGAAGGCACATGCTTGTATATCTTTGCTTGAGAAAGGCTCAGTTGTGAGCTGAAACGTTGCTACTGTTCCACATGGGTGAATAAAGACATCACGTTTTTTCAAGTCTTGGAGTGCTGTCCAGTTTCATGCGTATATTAAGAGTGAGAAGCTTGGGGGCGGAGCCTAGCGGCGCATGGAGTAGGACGCACGCCGCACTAGCTCCGGCAAGAATCCTGACTTAAATACCTACAACGGTGGCAATACTACTTACAAACAGCCGTAGGAGCGGGGGACATAGCCAGCAAGCGGTCCGGTGCTGAGGAAAATCATTATGCCTGCAAAGAGAGGCAAAACGCAGAGCCGGCAGGACAGAGAGGCAAGATCCCAAGATGGCGCTGAGGAGGAAGAGTGGCCTGATCTGAGGGCGGCGGTGAGTCAGGGAGCAGCAGCGCGGCTAGAGCGCTTCGCTCACAAGTCACACCAGTCCCCCAGTCATGTATGGGGAGAAGGAGAGGGCACCCTGGCACAAATGGAGGAAGGCTTAGGGGAGCAAGATGGCCCCTGTAATGACGACCAGCAATTCCCAGCTCAGCATGAGGGGGTGGGCGAGTGCCAGCATGTGCAGCACTGGGAAGTGCCTGCCAGTGATTAATGCCCCTGAGCCCACCTTGAAAGATGTGATGGCAGCTATTGCTAGCTGCAACGCCACCCTCCAGAACATGAATATTAATATTGGAATTTTAAAAGCGGACATGTCCATTATCCGTCATGACCTGCATAAAGTGGCTGAACGCACCTCAGAAGTAGAAAGGAGGGTCTCGGATCTGGAAGATGGGGCTGTTACCCTACAGAGAGAGAGCCGGGCTGCGTCAAAGGATATAGCGGCGCTCTATGCTAAAACCGACGACCTAGAAAACCGCTCTCGCCGCAATAATATAAGGCTGGTGGGCATTCCTGAGAAATCTGAGGGCCCAGAGGCTACTGATTTTATTGAAAAATGGCTTGCGGAAAAATTCCGTGATAGAGGACTCTCTGCACTTTATGCTGTGGAACGAGCACATAGGGTCCCCACCAGGCCTTTGCCGCCAGGACGTCCGCCACGTCCAATACTGGCCAAAATCCTGCACTATCGAGACAGAGACACTATACTGAGGGCCGCAAGGTCTCATCCTGATTTAAAAATTTATGGAGTTCAGGTGTCTCTGTTCCCTGACTATTCGTCGGATGTACAGAAAAAAAGAGCTCGCTTTGTGGAGATTAAACGGAGGCTGAGAGATTTGCAAGTACAGTACTCCATGATGTTCCCGGCCAGGCTCAGAGTGGTGGCGTTTGGATCCGCGGTGTTCTTTGAGGACTCGGACGCTGCGGTCAAGTGGCTGGATCAAAATGAGCGTCGCCTTAGGATTCCATCAACAGACACCTGAGACTGTTGGACATTCCTGCTCCTGATTGAAGTTCTGATGTCCACTGGACCGTCCACCCACCGTTGTGGACATTTTCTTTTTTCTTTAGCCGGTTGCTGAAGAAATTTTGTGGGTAGAGCATACGCCCGAGGTTGCTCCCCACCTTTCTAATGTGCCTGCGTACGGTATCGTGCTGGATGCTGTGCTGCTTCAGGCGCTGTTGGGCCAGGTTCACAATGTTGGCCCCAAGTTCATTACTGAATCTAATTATGCTGCATATGTTCATTGCCTGGGGAGGGATAGTTGGGTGGGGGGAGGGAGGGGGGATGGGATTAGCGGGGGTTATTATCGTCAAAGGTGCTTATGATGGCAATTCTAAAATGCTGAAAAGTACAGTCCTGGTATATTTTGTCCGGGGGGGGAAAAGAGAAGAGATGGGAATCTGTAATCTGGTATTTAACATTGTTTTTCCCTGCAGCTGCTGGGAGGTGGAAAGTTGTAGATCTCAAATGTACTTTTATATATGTATGCATTCTTATGGGACCTGTTACGAGAATACTTAGCTGGAATGTGAGGGGAATGGCGGATGCTACAAAGAGACACGGTCTGTTCCGTTACCTGTCTAGATATCAGCCGGCAATAATATGCCTGCAAGAAACGCATATGACCAAACAATCTATACATGTTATGCAAAAGCCGTGGTTGGGTTATTCGGTGCACTCCGTCTTCTCCTCGCATTCCAGGGGGGTTAGTATCCTAGTTCATAAGAATATCATATTTGAATGCCTGAGGGTATGTGTGGATGAAGAGGGAAGGTTTATAGGAATGCATTGTGTGGTCCAAGGGATGAGAATGGTGTTAGCAACAATTTATATACCCCCACCATTTTCCTCGGTACCTTTAAGGAAGCTTATAGAATTCATGGCAGAATTTTCTGAACTTCCAATGTTAATAGTGGGAGATTTTAATAATGTACTTGACAGTTCGCTTGATAGATGCCAGATCACACCTAGTGGTAGTAATATGGGTGAAACCTCGTTTGCAAGAATACTGAGGGAAGTAGGTCTGATGGATGTATGGAGAGAGACCCACCCCCTGGACAGGAAGTACTCGTGTTGCTCCTCGACATATGGCTCCCTGTCGCGTATAGATCTGGGTCTGGTAAATGCTCATATGTTCCCGTTTGTACAGACCTCAGAGTATCTTTCTAGGACCCTATCTGACCATTCCTTGATATATCTGTGACGGCCAGGCCGGGGGTTAGGTACTGGCGACTAAATGCCTTTTGGTTAAAACTGATGGGTGACCTGTCTGATATGCTTCAATCCCTTAGGGAATATTTTTGTATAAATGAAGGGACTGCGTCTCCGTTAGTCGTCTGGGAAGCGATGAAGGCCTTCCTCAGAGGATCCTTTATTAAAACAGTCAGTCGGATTAAATCTAAATCTAGAGAGCTTGATCGGCAGAAACATGATAATATGAAGATAGCGGAGGAAGCTTTTGTGTTAAATCCTTCTATCATGACAAGCAATACCTTAAAGACTAGGCAGGAGGAGTTGAAGTGTCACCTTTTGGAGGTAGCAGAGAGGAAACAACTGTTTTACAGGCAGCAATTTTTTACTGAAGGCGAGAGTGTAGGCCATATGCTCTCTGTTATCGCAAAAGCGCAGCAAGGATCACAATGTGTATCTGGCCTGTTAGATGCTGGTGGCGTCCTCAGGCGTGATACGGATAACATTCTGAATATACTAAATAATTTTTATTCCTCTCTGTATGCTTCCAGGGTGACATGCTCGGATGAAGAGATTGACACCTTTTTGGCCACATTAGATCTTCCTAAGCTTTCCAGGGAAGACAGTATGCGGTTAGAGGAGCTGATTGAGCTAGAAGAATTGAGGGCGGCATTGGCTGCTATGGCTAATGACAAGGCTCCGAGTTTGGATGGGCTTCCGGCGGAAGTTTATAAGTCCTTTGCGGAAGTGTTGCTCCCGGAACTTCTGAAGGTATTCAATTGTTCCAAGGAGAGGGGTGAGCTTCCTCCGTCTATGCAGGAGGCGGTAATAGTAGTCATTCCTAAGCCGGACAAGGATCACTCTCTCCCTGACTCATATAGACCGATATCGTTACTCTCCACTGATGTTAAGTTGCTTGCAAAGGTCTTGGCCATGCGTCTGTCTAAAGTGATTCTGTCTATCATACACTCTGACCAGACTGGCTTCATGCCTCAGAAATCAACGTCAATTAATATTAGAAGAGTGTTTGCTAGTATTCAACTTCCAGCTGATAATGTTGGAGATAGAGCTATCCTTTCTTTGGATGCGGCCAAGGCCTTTGACAGCATTGAGTGGCGATTCCTGTGGAGAGTTATGGCGTATATGGGATTTGGAGATGAGTATATATCCTGGGTCCGGGTGCTATACTCTAAACCCGAAGCATGTATCGGGGCGAATGGAGGGGTGTCCCCCAAGTTCAGTCTGGGCCGGGGTACTAGACAGGGGTGCCCGTTGTCGCCTCTGCTATTTGCAGTTGCGATTGAGCCATTAGCCGCAGCAATTCGTAAATCAATGGACATCCGGGGGTTCCAATATGGGACAGTTAATAATAAAGTGGCGATGTATGCAGATGACACCCTGCTTTTTCTGGGAGATACTGGTCCATCGTTGGAAGCGGCTATGAAAATCATTGATTGCTTCAGGGATCTGTCGGGTCTGACTATTAACTGGAGTAAGTCGGCGATTATGCTGCTCGACGGGCAAGTGCAATCACAGACAGTCCGAGACAGAAATATTCCATGTGTAGCGACCTTTAAGTATTTGGGTATCCATATATCTCCGAGAATCCGAGACTTTGGGCGCCTTAACTTTGACCCGTTGGTTATCAAATTTCGTAATAAGACTAAGGCATGGTGTAAACTATATCTGTCGGTGGCGGGAAGAGCTAATCTCATTAAAATGGTGTTGATGCCCCAGCTACTCTATGTTCTGCATAACTCCCCGGTCTGGCTGTCAAAATCCAAATTTGTTCCTATCAATGCTACTTTCAGGGAGCTCATATGGCGGAAGGGGCAACCGAGAATTAAGCTTGAAACGTTGCAATATCCTAAAACAGAAGGGGGCCTTGCAGTGCCAAACCCCTGGGTGTACTTCCTGGCTGCACAATGCCAACATTTTAAGGGGTGGATGGAACTGGAGTCGAGTGAGATGTCGTGTCAGTTGTTTAAACATTGCTTGTCCTCTAATGACCTAATGCTGATCCTTGAGACTAGGGGGGCTGGAAAGAGTGGTCCGATGGGCGATTTGGGACACTTGATGCAGTCCGTATGGAATAAGGTCAAGCTCCTGAGGGGGGTTTTCGGCAATACGGAATATACTCCACTGTGGGGCAATCCTGTGCTGCCGGAATTCCTCTCCCTGTCTGAGTTTGGGGCATGGAAAAGGAAGGGTATTCTGAGGTTGGGCCATCTTTTGGAGGAAAAGAAGTTCATGTCATTTGTCAGATTTCAAGAGAAGTATGATCTGCCTAGAACTCACTTTTATAAGTACCTTCAGGTGAGACACGCTTACAACTCCACATTTAAAGGTACGAATATGGTGGCTGGGAGAGATGCTGCATTGCACCAGATTCTGTCCAGGGGGGCGAGGAGAGGTATGATTTCCTGTATATACAAGCTGCTGCTTGAGAAGTTTCTAATGTCGCATCCGCTTACGGCTAAAAGTAAATGGGAGAAAGATGTTGGCGAATTAACTGATGACCAATGGTCTGACATACTGGAGGCGATACCTCTCTCTTCCTTGAGTGAAGGACGTAAACTCTCGCAGCTGTTTATTGTCCATAGGGTCTACAAAACACCGCTTTTTTTGTTCCGTATAGGGTTCAGACCCACGGATGAGTGTCCAAGATGCTCTGTGGTGTCTGCAGATTTGTTGCATATGATGTGGACGTGCGAGAGGTTAGGGAGATACTGGGAGTTGGTACGTCAGACAATACAGGATGTTTACAAGGTACGAATACCCTCTGACCCGAAAGTGTGTGTGTTAGGATATGTCTCTGAATTGGCCACTGGGCAGGTGCATAAAATAGCTATAGGGAGAATGTTATATATCGCTAGGAAGTTAATAGCCCTACATTGGATACAGACAGCGCCGCCAATCCTAGGCGAATTCCTAAGTGCGGTTGACACAATGCTGAGCTATGAACGGATGGTGTACCAGAAGCGTGGATGCCCAGCGAAATTTGAAAAATTGTGGGATCCATGGCTGTCGTTTCGACGTCTGAATAGAAATGTTTAAAAATGTGCCTTTGTATTTTGTAGGTTAGGGGGGGGGGGAGGCTGGATTGGAACTGGATTAATACACATAGTTTGGTGCCCTTTTTGTTATTAGTCCTATGGATAATATGTCTCTATGTCATCCTTGTATGTATTGTGGAAAAACGTGTATTTACACTGTAAAATGTTTAATAAAAATGATCTGATTTAAAAAAAAAAAGAGTGAGAAGCTTATTCCCTTGGATGTTGTACCTGAGCCAGTTTACTGGTGCCGCCGGATCCTCTTTTTTCTATATACAGTGGCGGAAATAATTATTTGACCCCTCACTGATTTTGTAAGTTTGTCCAATGACAAAGAAATGAAAAGTCTCAGAACAGTATCATTTCAATGGTAGGTTTATTGTAACAGTGGCAGATAGCACATCAAAAGGAAAATCGAAAAAAATAACTTTAAATAAAAGATAGCAACTGATTTGCATTTCATTGAGTGAAATAAGTATTTGAACCCCTACCAACCATTAAGAGTTCTGGCTCCCACAGAGTGGTTAGACACTTCTACTCAATTAGTCACCCTCATTAAGGACACCTGTCTTAACTAGTCACCTGTATAAAAGACACCTGTCCACAGAATCAATCAATCAAGCAGACTCCAAACTCTCCAACATGGGAAAGACCAAAGAGCTGTCCAAGGATGTCAGAGACAAAATTGTATACCTGCACAAGGCTGGAATGGGCTACAAAACCATTAGCAAGAAGCTGGGAGAGAAGGTGACAACTGTTGGTGCGATTGTTCGAAAATGGAAGGAGCACAAAATGACCATCAATCGACCTCGCTCTGGGGCTCCACGCAAGATCTCACCTCGTGGGGTGTCAATGGTTCTGAGAAAGGTGAAAAAGCATCCTAGAACTACACGGGAGGAGTTAGTTAATGACCTCAAATTAGCAGGGACCACAGTCACCAAGAAAACCATTGGAAACACATTACACCGCAATGGATTAAAATCCTGCAGGGCTCGCAAGGTCCCCCTGCTCAGGAAGGCACATGTGCAGGCCCGTCTGAAGTTTGCCAATGAACACCTGAATGATTCAGAGAGTGACTGGGAGAAGGTGCTGTGGTCTGATGAGACCAAAATAGAGCTCTTTGGCATTAACTCAACTCGCTGTGTTTGGAGGAAGAAAAATGCTGCCTATGACCCCCAAAACACCGTCCCCACCGTCAAGCATGGGGGTGGAAACATTTTGCTTTGGGGGTGTTTTTCTGCTAAGGGCACAGGACAACTTATTCGCATAAACGGGAAAATGGACGGAGCCATGTATCGTGAAATCCTGAGCGACAACCTCCTTCCCTCTGCCAGGAAACTGAAAATGGGTCGTGGATGGGTGTTCCAGCACGACAATGACCCAAAACATACAGCAAAGGCAACAAAGGAGTGGCTCAAGAAGAAGCACATTAAGGTCATGGAGTGGCCTAGTCAGTCTCCGGACCTTAATCCAATCGAAAACCTATGGAGGGAGCTCAAGCTCAGAGTTGCACAGAGACAGCCTCGAAACCTTAGGGATTTAGAGATGATCTGCAAAGAGGAGTGGACCAACATTCCTCCTAAAATGTGCGCAAACTTGGTCATCAATTACAAGAAACGTTTGACCTCTGTGCTTGCAAACAAGGGTTTTTCCACCAAGTATTAAGTCTTTTTTTGTTAGAGGGTTCAAATACTTATTTCACTCAATGAAATGCAAATCAGTTGCTATCTTTTATTTAAAGTTATTTTTTCGATTTTCCTTTTGATGTGCTATCTGCCACTGTTACAATAAACCTACCATTGAAATGATACTGTTCTGAGACTTTTCATTTCTTTGTCATTGGACAAACTTACAAAATCAGTGAGGGGTCAAATAATTATTTCCGCCACTGTATATATATATATATATTTATATTTATTTATTGTAAGAAGGTACAAGGAATCATCGTGGATGATAGATACGTGTCAATGAGTTTCCTGGCCTCGGTGGAGTAAGAGCTGGTTTTTATGAGTCAGCAGCAGTTGCCGTTTGACACCTTGATACTTAGTATGGCTGTAATAGCTGATCCGGGACGGTTCTTACTGGGAGTAGTCAAAGTGCTGGGTGGGTGACTACTCCCCATGTTCCAGTCCGGGTTTTGCAAGGCATAAAAACCATCCAGCACTGACAAGTAAGGAGGATTACCTCCGTCTGACAGTGGAGCTCAGGAGGTCTGTGTGCTGTGATCTGAGGGCTGTGTTGGGATCCGCGGCTTGAGCCGGACTGTGAAAGCGAACAGGCCACCTAACGCCTGCCTGTGGACTTGACAATGCAGAACTTCCAACAGGATGTGAAATAACACCCAGGAGAAAAGGTGACTGTTTTGTATATGAACTTATCATGTGTGTGAACAATAACCAAGCAACTTTCATTTTTGTTTTGCTTTCACGTGTGAATAAGCACTGATGTTTTGAACCAAGAACTTGTACTTTGCCTCTGTGCTACACCCGTTAATCCTAAATACCAGAGAGAATCCCCACAATATATACTGTATATATATATATATATATATATATATATATATATATACACTGCTCAAAAAAATAAAGGGAACACAAAAATAACACATCCTAGATCTGAATTAATTAAATATTCTTCTGAAATACTTTGTTCTTTACATAGTTGAATGTACTGACAACAAAATCACACAACAATTAAAAAATGGAAATCACATTTTTCAACCCATGGAGGTCTGGATTTGGAGTCACACTCAAAATTAAAGTGGAAAAACACACTACAGGCTGATCCAACTTTGATGTAATGTCCTTAAAACAAGTCAAAATGAGGCTCAGTAGTGTGTGTGGCCTCCACGTGCCTGAATGACCTCCCTACAACGCCTATGCATGCTCCTGATGAGGTGGCGGACGGTCTCCTGAGGGATCTCCTCCCAGACCTGGACTAAAGCATCTGCCAACTCCTGGACAGTCTGTGGTGGATAGAGCGAGATATGATGTCCCAGATGTGCTCAATTGGATTCAGGTCTGGGGAATGGGCGGGCCAGTCCATAGCATCAATGCCTTCGTCTTGCAGGAACTGCTGACACACTCCAGCCACATGAGGTCTAGCATTGTCTTGCATTAGGAAGAACCCAGGGCCAACCGCACCAGCATATGATCTCACAAGGGGTCTGAGGATCTCATCTCGGTACCTAATAGCAGTCAGGCTACCTCTGGCGAGCACATGGAGGGCTGTGCGGCCCTCCAAAGAAATGCCACCCCACACCATTACTGACCCAATGCCAAACCGGTCATGCTGGAGGATGTTGCAGGCAGCAGAACGTTCTCCACGGCGTCTCAAGACTCTGTCACGTCTGTCTCATGTGCTCAGTGTGAACCTGCTTTCATCTGACAGTGGCGAATTTGCCAATATTGGTGTTCTCTGGAAAATGCCAAACGTCCTGCACGGTGTTGGGCTGTAAGCACAACCCCCACCTGTGGACGTCGGGCCCTCATATCACCCTCATGGAGTCTGTTTCTGACCGTTTGAGCAGACACATGCACATTTGTGGCCTGCTGGAGGTCATTTTGCAGGCTCTGGCAGTGCTCCTCCTGTTCCTCCTTGCACAAAGGCGGAGGTAGCGGTCCTGCTGCTGGGTTGTTGCCCTCCTACGGCCTCCTCCATGTCTCCTGATGTACTGGCCTGTCTCCTGGTAGCGTCTCCATGCTCTGGACACTACGCTGACAGACACAGCAAACCTTCTTGCCACAGCTCGCATTGATGTGCCATCCTGGATAAGCTGCACTACCTGAGCCACTTGTGTGGGTTGTAGACTCCGTCTCATGCTACCACTAGAGTGAAAGCACCACCAGCATTCAAAAGTGACCAAAACATCAGCCAGGAAGCATAGGAACTGAGAAGTGATCTGTGGTCACCACCTGCAGAACCACTCCTTTATTGGGGGTGTCTTGCTAATTGCCTATAATTTCCACCTGTTGTCTATCCCATTTGCACAACAGCATGTGAAATTGATTGTCACTCAGTGTTGCTTCCTAAGTGGACAGTTTGATTTCACAGAAGTGTGATTGACTTGGTGTTACATTGTGTTGTTTAAGTGTTCCCTTTATTTTTTTGAGCAGTGTATATATATATATATATATATATATACACACACTGCATATATTATACAATATAATAGATGCAGTGGACACAGGTATGTAGTATACCCAGCAGTGTACTGATATGTGAGATACGAGGCCTAATAGCTGCAGTGGACACAGGTATGTAGTATACCCAGCAGTGTACTGATATGTGAGGTACGAGGCCTAATAGATGCAGTGGACACAGGTATGTAGTATACCCAGCAGTGTACTGATATGTGAGGTACGAGGTATATTAGATGCAGTGTGTACAGATATATATTATATATATATATGTGAGGTACGAGCTGTAATGTATACCTCATACCTCACATATCAGTACACTGCTGGACAGGAACAGGGAGTAGGAGAGGCTATGAATGGGGCATGGGGGCCCAACTTAGATTCTTGCTATGGGGCCCAGTGACTTCTATGTACACCCTTGGGCTTCAGTCCTGGTGCCATCTCTTCCCCTGGTGTGTGATGCACATACACCTGGCTATCCACATGATGTAAAATTAAATGTGATTCATCTGACGAGGCTACCTTCTTCCATTGCTCCATGCAGGGGCATTGCTAGGGTCTTAAAAGATCTGGGGCCCAAGCTCAAAAGAATATGGCCCAGTTCTTTAAGTCGTTGTACTTGCTATACAGCAGCACCTCTTACATCCAGTGCCTCCCAGGTGATGTCTCCTCTGATGTAGATCTTCTCTGTCATCATCTTCTCCATTTGGTCCATACAGCTTCTTTCAGCCGCGCCTTGTCTCTTCAGAGTGTGACACACAGAGCTTCCTCACTTTTCTATCATCATCCCCGAACCTGAAGTCCTCACAGTGTTATCCTGCTGCTCGCTGTGCTCCCCAATACCACAAATACTATGTTGAAGAAATATTAGTGCCCCCCATAGTAAAAGTGCTCCTCACAGTCCCATCAATAGTAATTCTCTTCTAGAATGCCCTCATTAGTAATACTGCCCCCTACAGTGCCCCCAACAGTGATAATGCTCCCCAAGAATGGCCCAATTAGTAATACTGCCCCCTACAATGCCCCCAACTGTAATAACGCTCCCCAAGAGTGCCTCCATTAATAGAAGAGCCCTCCAGTATTAATGATACTCTCACAGAGCCCCCAGTCGAAATAAGGCCCTCTATTGTTCCCCCAGTATTAATAAAGCTATCTACAGACTCCTTAGTAGTAATAAGGCCCCCCATAGTGCTCTTAGTAGAAATAAGGTGGATCTATAGGTCTCTCGCAGTAGTAAACAATGACTGGAGATCAGGAATTCTCGAATTTGAGAATTTATGGCGAATATTCGGCCAAAAATTCACAAAATATTGCAAATTCAAATATTGCTTATGCCGCTCATCACTATTTATAATGCCCCCTCTAGTGCCCCCTGTAGTTATATTCCTCCCTCCGCCATAGAGTCCCATGTACATAACATCACACCATCACTCCAACCCCCTACAATATACAGTCCCATGTAAATACCATCCCTCTCTATCTACAGCCCCGTCCAAATACAGTCCCATGTAAATAACATCACCTCCTCCCCAGCCACCTCCAACATACAGTCCCATGTAAATAACATCACTCCCAAGTAAATAATTTCACCCTCTCCCCAGCCGCCTCTAACATGCAATTACATGTAAACATCACCCCCTCAACATTCAGTCCCATGTAAATAACATTATTCCCCTACCAGCCACCTTCAGCATACAGTCCCATGTAAATAACATGGCCCCCTCAACATTCAGTCCCATGTAAATAATATCACTTCCTCCCACAGCCGGCATCAACATACAGTCTCATATAAATAACTTAATTGCTTTCACCAACTCCCTCTGACGTGCAGTCCCATGTAAATAACATTACTCCCTCCCAAAGCCGTCTGCAACATACAGTCCTATGTAAATAACATAATCCCCTCCCACAGCCGCCTTCAACATACAGTCCCATGTAAATAACATCAGCCTGTCCCAGCCCCCTCCAACATTCAGTCCCATGTAAATAACATCACTCCCTTCTACAGCCACCATCAACATACAGTCCCATGTAAATAACATGACCCCCTCCCCAGCCACCTCCAACATACAGTCCCATGTAAATAACATCACTCCCTTCTACAGCCGCCTTCAACATACAGTCAAATGTAAATAACATTACTCCCTTCTACAGCTGCCTTCAACATTCAGTCCCACGTAAATAACATTACTCCCTCCCACAGCAGCCATCAACATACAGCCCATGTAATTAACATCACTTCCTCCCCCAGTCCCCTCCAACATACAGTCCCATGTAAATAACATCACTCCCTCCTATAGCCACCATCAACATACAGTCCCATGTAAACATCACCCCCTCCCCAGCCACCTCCAACACACGGTTCCATGTAAATACAGTCCTGATCAAAAGTTTAAGACCACTTGAAAAATGGCAAAAAATCATATTTAGCATGGCTGGATGTTAACAAGGTTCCAAGTAGAGCTTCAACATGTAACAGGAAGAAATGGGAGTGAGACAAAACATTTTTTGAGCATTCAATTTAATGAAAACAACGAATAAACTGAAACAGGCTGTTTTTCAGCTGATCAAAAGTTTAGGACCACACCTCCAAAAAAAAAATAAACCCCCCCAAAACAGAAATACAACTTCCAAACATGAACTCAGTAATGAGTAGCTCCGCCGTTATTGTATATCACTTCAAAAATTCATTTCGGCATGCTTGATGCAAGCGTTTCCATGAGGTGAGTGGGAACATTTCTCCAAGTGGTGAAGACGGCCGCACGAAGGCCATCTACTGTCTGGAACTGTTGTCTATTTTTGTAAACTTCCCTTGCCATCCATCCCCAAAGGTTCTCAAGTGGATTTAGATCAGGGGAACACGCAGGATGGGCCAAAAGAGTTATGTTATTCTCCTGGAAGAAGTCCCTTGTCCTGCGGGCATTGTGTACTGTAGCGTTGTCCTGTTGAAAAACCCAGTCGTTACCACACAGACGAGGGCCCTCAGTCATGAGGAATGCTCTCTGCAACATCTGAACATAGCCAGCGGCCGTTTGACGCCCCTGCACTTCCTGAAGCGTTCCACTGAAGGAAAAAGCACCCCAGACCATTATGGCGCCCCCTCCACTGTGGCACGTAGAAAACATCTCAGGTGGGATCTGCTTGTCATGCCAGTAACGTTGGAAACCATCAGGACCATCAAGGTTAAATATTTTCTCATGAGAGAATAAAACTTTCTTACACCTTTGAATGTCCCATGTTTGGTGCTCTCTTGCAAAGTCCAAATGAGCAGTTCTGTGGCGTTCAAGGAGACGAGGTCTTTGAAGACGTTTTTTGTTTTTGAAGCCCTTCAGTCTCAGATGCCGTCTGATGGTTATGGGGCTGCAGTCAGCACCAGTAAGGGCCTTAATTTGGGTCGAGGATCGTCCAGTGTCTTGACGGACAGCCAATTGGATCCTCCGGCTCAGTGCTGATGAAATTTTTTGGGGTCTTCCACTTGACTTTTTTGTTCCATAACCCTCAGGATCATTTAAGAAATTCCAAATGACTGTCTTACTGCGTCCCACCTTAGCAGTGATGGCGCGCTATGAGAGACCCTGCTTATGCAGTTCAACAACCCGACCACGTTAAAAAAGGAGAGTTTTTTTGCCTTTGCCATCCCAACGTGTGACTACCTGACAGAAAATGACAATGAATCCACATCTTTGCACAGATTTGTCCTTTTAAAGGCATGTGGTCCTAAAATTTGGATCAGCTTAAAAACAGCCTGTTTCAGTTTAATCGTTATTTTCAATTAATTGAATGCTCAAAAAATGTTTTGTCTCACTCTCATTTCTTCTTGTTGCATGTTGAAGATCTACTTGGAACCTTGTTAAGATCCAACAATGTAAAATATGTTTTTTTGCCATTTTTCAAGTGGTCTTAAACTTTTGATCAGAACTGTAACATCCCTCCCTTCAGCCCTAAAATACAGTCCCAGTTAAATAGCCACAACTCCCAGCATTGCTCTGCCTCTCCCTTCACTTACCTCTCCTCATGTAGCAGACATCACCACAGCTTCTTTCCCCAGGACTTCCCCTCTTCACCATTGTCCTCTCCTGCACCAGTCACATGATGGTGACATCATTGCAGGTCCTTCTTAACCACTGCCTGTTTTACTGGTCACATGACCTGTGATGTCACCACAGGTCCTTCAGATCTTGCAGTGCATTTGATTCAATTGTATTGCCGTCCTGAGGACGGTAATACAGTTGTATCTATCTGGCAGGCAGGACATTCGGGGCCTGGGACAAAACATCAGGGGCCCAGGCCCCGAATGTTTTAGCCTAGCAACGCCCCTGACTCCATGTTCCAGTTTTGATAATGTTATGTCAAAGGCTACCTGCATACAGGTGCGGGCTGTCTTGCAGAAATTCTGCATGAACTTCCCGTGAATTTGTGAAAAAATTTGCACGAAATCTTCACCAAAAACATCATTTGTTACTTGTGTTTTTTGCTGTGGATTTGATGCAGATCTCAACCTTGCATTGAAAAGGGTGAAATCAGTACAAAAGAATTACACAAACAATTGACATGCTGTGGCCTTCTAAATCTGCATGACAGGTCAATCTGCCATGACAGGCCAATCTGCCATGACAGGCCATGGGACAAAAGGCAAAGTGTACATGAGATTTGTCTAACCTCATAGAATTCAATAGAAGTAGTATCTGTATTAAGACTTTCTCTCTTTTATGGTCAACTTAATATTTTTTTTTTCACTTTGACAAATACCTTATCATCTATAACCCTTTACAAATTAGATCCTGCATGCTAAAAAAAATATTTGTACTGTAAGGTTGGGTGGTAACTGTAAGGCTAGAGCTACACCTGCACTGCCAGAGGATTATTATGAGGCGCTGACCTTGTCATAAAATAGGCGCATCCTCCAGCAGTCCAGAAATTTAGATTTTCTGGCTTCATTTGCGGCAGAAAACTGCCATAAATGAAGTGTGGGGTTTTGCTCTGGTAGATAGGGTAAGCGGACGCAGTACAGAGGCAAAATACAAGTTCTTAACTTAAACTTCAGTGTTTATTCACCCTTGCGGCAGTTGCATAAAACAACACGCCACTTTGCAGTCTTTGGTGTTAATTCACACACAAATGGAAAGTTCAATTTGCACAAGTCACCTTGTTGGCAGTTCTGCCTCCAGTAGTCCACAGCAGGCTTTAGGGGGCCTGTTCCCCCTGCACATGGGTCTTAGCCCTCCAGTCCGGCACAAAACCTCAGATTCCAACACAGAGACCCAGCTGCTGAGCCCAGCTGCCTATTTAAGGACAGCCAGGTGCTGCCAAAACCTGGACCGACACTTAAACTCTGGTCCGGTCCAGCTGCACATGTTGGGAGGAAAATACCTGCCTTCCCAGACAAAACCCCTCGCTGTGTCACAGAAGATAAATTTGTTGCGGCAGCTAGTCACTCCCACTTTTCTGCTTTGGACTATAGCTGTAGAGCAGTAGTTAAAATCAATTTAAACATGCTTAGAGGCGGACTGGGAACTTAAAGTGGCCCTGGAAAAAACTAAAAGTGGCCCCATTTTGTAGTGGGTCCCAAATTGACAGAAGGCAGGGTCAACACAAGTAAGTGGGGGCAGCAATACCATATTTCAGTACATTATAACACATTAGACCACCCCAGCAGAGCCAAATGCAGCCAGAGTGCATCACAAAATACTGCCGAGCAGCACAAAATACCTCCCTAAAACTGCCCATCTGTGGTGGCCAGGGCCAGCTGCCACGTTCTTAATATACCTGAATTCAAGAGTCAGGAGGGGAGCATCAGATCATTACTTACCATGGCTGGCGGTATGTGGAGGGCTCAGGCGGTCCCCTGTGGCATCAGCCCACCAAAATGTTTGCATGTAGAGTCTATGGCCAGTCTGCCCCTGTATGGGCTACAAAAACATATGTGCAACTCCAGCCTTATCATCTATAGTCAAGCTTTTCAGTATGGCCCAACGGTGTGGCTGGCTACATGCGGTCAAGCCACACCCACCTATGGCAACCTATGGGCGCATGATTTAGAGGTAAAATTGTGCACCCATTGGTTGCCGTGGCGATGTGTAAGGCTTGGTCGCATTTGGCCAGCCACACTGTTGAGCTGTAGTCTTATACATTAATGCAATTTACAGAGCCTTGCCCCAATAATGGGAAGAAGTAGTCGTCTCTTATTTGTATTCATAGAAAGGTTGTAAGGTTTGCTACTTGTAACTGATGGTGCTGTGACATTGACCTACTTTATAGGTGATTATAAACTGGAATGTTTAGGAAGCAAGTTAACTGAGAGAATCACTGGGAGACAAGCAAAAAAAAATTTACGTCATACGTGAATTTTTGTAAAGTTGATCAGTCATGTGGAGTAGAAAGTCTGACACATGAGGCTTCGATATGCTGCAGGCTGGTGGAGAAAATTCAATAAGGGGGAGTGGAGTCACATTAGGTTAAAATTAGCTGTACGTGTGCTTCTACTTGATGCACAAATTTAAAGGCACATGCCCTGGTGTCAGATTCACTTTAAAGAGATCCTCAGTGAAAAAAAAACGTTTGTGGAATGTCTATAAAAATGACATAATATTTCGATTGGTGAGGTCAGCAGGCAGCACTCCTTGTGAATGCAGAAAATGAAATTCTTATATATCCCTGAAATTATTATATCACGACGAACCTGCAGCGCTCTAAGTGCAACATTCACTTGGGATTTAAATATTTTTATATATTAATATTTTTTGTTTTGTAAACTTATTTCTGGGAATCTCACTTGCAGCCAATTACAGGGCGCAATGGTGAGCTGCTCCCCCTGCGTCACATGTGACGTCACGCATGACGCAAGGGGAGCAGGTCACAGTTGCATCCTGTGATTGGCTGCAGTTGTCACATGTGCCCGCGGATAGGATGAGGACCCATTCATTTAAATGGGTCCGCAAAAAATGCAGATGGCACACTATGTGCTTCCATAGCCCAGCAGAAAGAAAGAACATGTCTTTTTCTTGTCCGTTTTGCAGACAAGGATAAGCATTGTTATAATGGTTCCACAAAAAAATGGATGCAATGCGGATACTAAATGGACGTCATCCGTATTTTTTGAGGATCCGTGTTTTGCGGGTCGCAAAACACATACGATTGTGTGAATGTAGCCTAAGGCCACTTTCACACATTCAATATTCGGTCAGTATTTTACATGAGTATTTGTAAGTCATGTCCGGGTCACAGAAGAGGCACATAACTTTCTGCAGTGACCCGGAGGGGAGGCAAGGAGGATGAGAGAAGTGGTAGTATCGATAATGCTGAAAGCAGTACTTACAGTTCATGGTGGCTAGCTCCACTCTGGCATTCCCTAGCTCCGTGCAGTGTGACTGGAGTGTATACCCTTTCTTCTCTCGGGGCCCACCCTGATGCTGGGGCTCCTGCCTGGTGGTAGTTGGGGTGCCCTTGATGGTGAACAGTTTGGTTGGAGGCATCATTTCAAGATGGGAGTAGTAGTACATACAGCAGCAAGAGGCACAGTTTCAAAGTATATATATATATATATATATATTTATGGGCAGGGCTGAATGCGTCTTGGACGTGGGTAAGGCATGCCGAACCTGAACTATGGCTGAGTTGTGCCGGGAGCCATGGGCGTGGGTAAGCCTGGAGAGGGCGTACCCTATTGGAGTGTGTGAAAAAAGGGGTGGGAGGGAGGGGTAAGTGAGACACACCACCTGAGGGAAGGAATTGGCAGGTATATATAGGGAGCCAACGCCCTGCCCACAAATACAGGCTGAAATCAGCCTTAATACTTATGGGCAGGGCTGAATGCGTCTTGGACGTGGGTAAGGCATGCCGAACCTGAACTATGGCTGAGTTGTGCCGGGAGCCACGGGCGTGGGTAAGCCTGGAGAGGGCAAAAAGACAAGTACACTATGTTGTCTAAACCGGTTTATTCATATACTTCCAACTCGCATGACCTATAACGCCAATGACTGAAAAGCCTGGGATATTTCCCTGTGTGGGTTTGGAATGTATCTAATGAAACAAGATGATCTCCAGTGCCCCATGGAACGAATGACATGAGCAGGGACTTGGTGTTTCGACGCTGACGAAGCCGCTCCGATGCGTAACGAGTGACCCGAGATGACTCCTGGGACGTACCCAAGGCCTGCTGCCAGAGAACGGATATGGGACGTGAATTGGTTTGAAGAGAGGGGTTTGTCTTTGAAGGGCAGGAGAGGACTGTTACGAGGCGCTGTCTGTCAGGGATAATAATTTGTTGAGGATCCGAACTGGGCACCAGTTATTTTGGGTAGGGAAATATTTAGTCTCCGTGGGTGGCCCTGCTTGGTTTGTTTTGGTCAGTGAAAGGCTGAGTACGAAATAGTCATTATGCCACGACAGCTGTTCTTTGCGGAGACAGCCATGTCCCGGAGAGCTGCCAGTGAATTCTCCTGGCCGGAGGAAGCCGTAAAACTTAAAAACATGGCTGCTTGTATTACCGTGCTGGTCAAGGGCCCAAAAGGACAGCCATCTAGGGCAGAAAACAAATCCCTGAACAGCTTGCTGGACACCGGTTGTCTACGGGTGGGAGCCTGTTTTGCATTTTTTTGTATTCCCCTGAGGGCCGCCTTGATTGCCTGGTTTGAAAAAAAATAGAAGATCGACCCAGATTACTGAGCATGAAGTGATGTTGGAGGCCCGCTAGGTATAATTTGATGGTATTATAAGAGAGTTTAAGTTGGGAATAACAGAAAGCTATGAACGCCAGCAAGTATGATGTTTCGTCACGGCCGCCCTGAGGGTAAAGGAGTCTAAAACTATCAAACGCTTTCAACCCGGCTCTGTAATTCCTGGCCGTATTTGGGGCTAATGATTGACTTATGAGGTGTTTTGCTGTCGAAATCAAAGACTCTAGCCCATCACTAGAGTGTTGTGTGTCGGGATTGAGGCTCCCGTGGGGTCCGCGTCGGGCATCTCCTGAAAGAAAACCAAAAAATTAAATCTAGACAGTGCATCTGCTGCTACATTTCTTTGACCCTGAGACATCGTGGATCCGCCTTTGACTGAACCTGACTTTGATGAATGACTTGATCTGGATTGCCGCGAACAGAAAAAACCAACAATAAGAGCTAAATAAGGTATATACAGACTGGGATATGCAAGGATAGAACCTCCCAGTGCTATTACCCTCGTTGCGTATGACTTACCTTGCGGGACTTTTAGCCTACTTTGAGAATGATAGTGGCCGGAGACACTTCTAGGAATCTGAGGGAAAACATTTAAGTAAACTGAATAACGTAGCCGTGAGAAAAGGATGGGGACCGTGAAAACCCCTTGATTGTCCGGAAGGCTCCTAAAAGCCGAGCCTGGACAGACTAGAACGGGGTGTGGCGAACCCAATATGACATATGATGTGGATACAGCAGTGGCTAACTTGGAGGTCCAGTTGTCACTCAACATTTAGCTCATCCTAGGGGTAACCCGGACAGGACAAATGGTGTGACATGTTATCAGTGGTAGCTGAACCTGGACAACCTATGTGACGTACTACATTAAACATGGCCTGGACAACCTATGTGACGTACTACATTAAACATGGCCTGGACAACCTATGTGACGTACTACATTAAACATGGCCTGGACAACCTATGTGACGTACTACATTAAACATGGCCTGGACAACCTATGTGACGTACTACATTAAACACGGCCTGGACGATCCAGGTGACATACTACATTAAACACGGCCTGGACGATCCAGGTGACATACTACATTAAACACGGCCTGGACGATCCAGGTGACATACTACATTAAACACGGCCTGGACGATCCAGGTGACATACTACATTAAACACGGCCTGGACGATCCAGGTGACATACTACATTAAACACGGCCTGGACGATCCAGGTGACATACTACATTAAACACGGCCTGGACGATCCAGGTGACATACTACATTAAACACGGCCTGGACGATCCAGGTGACATACTACATTAAACACGGCCTGGACGATCCAGGTGACATACTACATTAAACACGGCCTGGACGATCCAGGTGACATACTACATTAAACACGGCCTGGACGATCCAGGTGACATACTACATTAAACACGGCCTGGACGATCCAGGTGACATACTACATTAAACACGGCCTGGACGATCCAGGTGACATACTACATTAAACACGGCCTGGACGATCCAGGTGACATACTACATTAAACACGGCCTGGACGATCCAGGTGACATACTACATTAAACACGGCCTGGACGATCCAGGTGACATACTACATTAAACACGGCCTGGACGATCCAGGTGACATACTACATTAAACACGGCCTGGACGATCCAGGTGACATACTACATTAAACACGGCCTGGACGATCCAGGTGACATACTACATTAAACACGGCCTGGACGATCCAGGTGACATACTACATTAAACACGGCCTGGACGATCCAGGTGACATACTACATTAAACACGGCCTGGACGATCCAGGTGACATACTACATTAAACACGGCCTGGACGATCCAGGTGACATACTACATTAAACACGGCCTGGACGATCCAGGTGACATACTACATTAAACACGGCCTGGACGATCCAGGTGACATACTACATTAAACACGGCCTGGACGATCCAGGTGACATACTACATTAAACACGGCCTGGACGATCCAGGTGACATACTACATTAAACACGGCCTGGACGATCCAGGTGACATACTACATTAAACACGGCCTGGACGATCCAGGTGACATACAACGTTTAAAGTTGGCCTGGACGATCCAGGTGACATGACATTAAACACGGCCTGGACGATCCAGGTGACATACAACGCTAAAGTTGGCCTGGACGATCCAGGTGACATACAACGTTTAAAGTTGGCCTGGATGATCCAGGTGACATGACATTAAACACGGCCTGGACGATCCAGGTGACATACAACGCTAAAGTTGGCCTGGACGATCCAGGTGACATACAACATTGAACTCGGCCTGGGCGATCCAGGTGACATACAACATTGAACTCGGCCTGGGCGATCCAGGTGACATACAACGTTTAAAGTTGGCCTGGACGATCCAGGTGACATGACATTAAACACGGCCTGGACGATCCAGGTGACATACAACGCTAAAGTTGGCCTGGACGATCCAGGTGACATACAACGTTTAAAGTTGGCCTGGACGATCCAGGTGACATGACATTAAACACGGCCTGGACGATCCAGGTGACATACAACGCTAAAGTTGGCCTGGACGATCCAGGTGACATACAACATTGAACTCGGCCTGGACGATCCAGGTGACATACAACGTTTAAAGTTGGCCTGGACGATCCAGGTGACATGACATTAAACACGGCCTGGACGACCCAGGTGACGTACAACATTGAACTTGGCCTGAGTGGTCCAGGCGACAGATGATTTAAGTACGCGGTATATGTGATAACTGAACTGATCGCGCGCCGCTGACGGATCTTTCCAGCCAAACCTGCGTTTGGAAACAGGGAGCCTGCCACGCGCAATTTTGGACCCCTGACACCTGCTGGCAGTGTGAATCCCTGCTTCCATGCCGTGACACAATTCTGACCTGCAGGGACCAAGTAACTTACTGGCCCATGTGCTGTTGATTAATATATGCAAATACGCACACCAAAATTGCCCCTGACACAGGCTGGAAGCTGGGCTGCCGCAGTTTGGCGTAACGCCGGCAACAATGCCCACTGCTTCCCATCTGTGCCGCCTCTGCTATATAGCGTCTCTGCTGGGGCAATGATTTATTATCCCCCTTTTTTTTTTTTATCTGGGGTGGATATTTCCGAGTGGGCATGTGGCGCACTCATGGCCGCTGCAGGGAGGGGAAGGGGGACCCCCGTGCTTGCTACCCTGCTTGGACTGGGATGTGCGGTCCCCAAGTGCGAGCCTGGAGTGGACGGACGTGTGTGGGAGGTGTTGCGATCAGTGCTCGGCTGGAGGAGGGCAGGCGGAAGTGGATGCGTTCCACCTTGAACCGCAGAACCTTTGTGGAGGAGTGCTACTGCCCGTAGCCGTGAGTAGGCGGGAGCTCATGCTCCAAGAACTTACGTGTAACCGAACGACCTCTCTTGATATCGTGGCGCTGTGTAGCGAATCGCACTTGAACAACCCGACGTGAAGCTGGAAAAAAACAGACGTGAAGCTTGCATGGCAGCTAGATGTGGCTCCTCCTACAAAGTAAGTGAGACACACCACCTGAGGGAAGGAATTGGCAGGTATATATAGGGAGCCAACGCCCTGCCCACAAATACAGGCTCAAATCAGCCTTAATACATATATAAACAGTATATACATCACAGTGTAATCCTCTACCGATAGCAGCAGCAGTATAGACAGCAAAAATGATGGTAGTTGTAGTACTCATGTCTCTCTCTCTAAAGACACTTTGCAGTCTCTCAACAAAATCATGGGCATGCAGTTACTGTAGGTTATCCTTAACTTTTTCTATTATTCCTAGGCTGAGGGGGTGCAGATTTCAGTCCTTCTCAAAGTGTGGTAGGCACCGGAAGCAATTATCCTTTGCACAGCAGTAATGTCTTAATGCCATAAATGAGCAAATAGCTTACTGACTTGTTAGCACAGCCTGGGTAAGGTTATTGACCTTCTAAGATGTCAGATCTCTCCCCCTCAGGGGTGCTCTGGTAGTAGAGTGGCTTCTTTGGAAGATGAAATCTCAGAGACTATGGTTCTCTGAACTTGAGCCTGGATAGCAGGAGTTTTCAATACATGTCATTTCCCTTTCTCTGCTCAGACTAGATTCCCTAACTAACTAACTAACCAACCAGGGAGCAGACCTAGTCAATCACCCTAGAAACCTAAACAGTCTGCCAACATATTAACCATTTGGTTGCCTATTGCGTTACATTGCTTTAAGTAAGTATATAACACAATAAATCAAAACATTTCACTCAATAGCATTGCATTAACTCTTGTAATTAGAATTAACCCCTTGCAGTAGTCCTTCTGGGATACTGCAATTTCAATATTCTCTTTTCCATACAATTCACTCCTGGTTTTGGCTTCCAAATACTGACCATGTGAAAGTAGCCTTAGGGCTCTTACGCATGGATTTGTAGTTCCCCAGAGTAGGGGGTATCTGCAAATGGTTTGCTATTTGATGTTATGTCATGCTTTGTATTGTATTGCAATCAGCATAGCTATGTATGGATGGCACAGCCAAGGTAATCAACCCTGGCTTTTCCCTTGTAGGTTGCTAGGTGGTGGCTGGCTCCAACCCTACCCCTAGTAAGTTCTAGGGAGAGTTCAGAGAGGAAGGATGGAGTGATTCCCAGAATGTTCCACAGACTCTGTGTGAATTACTGAAAGATCAACAGAAAGAGAGAGAAAGAGGATAATTTACATTTTGAATGGGCAAGCATAGGAGTCAGCAAGGTAACATGTGACTACAGCCATTCAGACTTTGCTGCTGTAAGGGGCACCGTTAAGACACCCTTCACACTTGGACTTGCCCTGGACAGACGTGCCTTCAAAACACTGTATACTGCAGTGGACACTACAGCCATCATTCCAGGAGTACTACTGCCTGCCATAAAGTCTACCGAGAGAAACTTTAGCAAGATAGAGCTCCGGCTCCTCAGGGGCTCATTGCAAATATATTCTGGATCCATCTTGTATGCACCGGCAGCACGTCGCCCCTACAGTACTTTACCTCTGTGTGCTTTTGGAATGGATATAATGGAGGCAAGTTCCATCACGTAATATATTAGTAGATATTTTTCCTAGAATCATTGTATCGCTTCTAGAGGGGAATGTGGTGCCGTATGAAAGCAGTATATGGCGGCACACAGAGCACCTACAGCTCTTTAATAATGACTTGTATGGACTCCATAGGCCGCTATACAGGGTCTATGCACTTCCTGAAGCATCTCTTTTTATAGACTATTTCATAACGGCAGACTAAAGGAATTCCAATGTATGATTCTTGTATATAATATATAAAGAAACCTTATACCACTGAATACAACTTATCTGAAATGAATTGTACTTTCATAATTTCACTTTTTCCATATCCATTTTTTTTATTTCCATCTATTTAGACCGAAAAGCTTGTTCAGATGAATAGGATGAGATAAAATATTAATTGTCTGGAAAGTTAAAATGCGTGTCATAGGGATGAAAAAAAAAAAGAAAAAAAAAAGCAAGATGTGCACACACGTACACGCTAGTGTAGGGTTGTCATAGTAACCATAGAAATTAATAAAACAATGCACAAGACTTTTTACATAACGAGGCGTGCACAGAAGGTAACATGCTAGCATCATACAACGCTACAGCCGGCGCCCCGCCACCTGAGGCTGCATGTGGGCACCGCATTGCTATTGTTTGTGCTGTCAATGCAAATATCCACCACTTCATACATTATTCCTCCTATGCAGGACATGTAACATGAGACCATGCCAAATCCTGAATGCTTATGCTGTATCTGGAAATGAAAGTGGTCTACCAAAAGTAGGCAAGAAATAAAGGAGCAGGAGGCGATGCATGCCAATGTTTAAATGTTGCCATGCATATACATTAACCTTAGCAGTGCCTTATGATGTTTCAGAATTGTGTCTCATCATGAGGGGGGAGAAAAAAAAGTGTCTATTTGATAGGGTTCAAATAAAGCTTTTTTTTATAAAAAAAAAATGGAAAAAAACCCTCCAACTCCTCCTACTCTATCTGTGCCTGCAATTCAGAGGCAAGCACAGGGAGTGAAAGACAGGGAAATGTATTTCTAATGCACACCAGTGCTTGGAGCAGCAGCAGGGAGAGTGCGAGCAGGGGAGAGATCCGTCTCTCTTTCCACCCACAGTGATCATCTGGATTTCCATCACTTCTGCTGGCTGACTTGGAGCAGCAGGTTAAATAAGATCACTGGGGATTGCTGGTAATAATATTGACACTTGCAGAGGGGAGTTTTTGCCATCATCATCATCTGGGTGATATTTGTTATGTTTGGTACTACAACTGCAGTCCTTTAGTATCATGTATCCTGCCTTGGCTTCGGATGCTCTACAGATCCACCCTTCCTTGTAACCATCAAGTGCAATGGTTTCTACTTCGGGGATGGTACATGTCTCACTGCTCCAAGATTAGTTTTTTTTGGCCTCTCTTGGGATTTCTTTAGCTTACTTTCATTTGGCTGCATGCTGGAAAAGAGAAAATTGCACACTTTGGTGTTGGTGTAGTAATGCTCATTAATCTTATCCTGATCTGAGAAGATACAACACAGCTCTCTTAACTGAGGAGTCTAGGAAGACATAACGCTTGCACGGAAACTAGACTAGGAAAATCATCGTTTTCTATGGTTAAATTGGTACCCTTGTTCTGGAGAACTGATCACAATCTCTTATTATGCAACAACAAGGATTTCTTCGTTCTCAGGGTGTCTAAACTGCTGGATTGCTTTTCGCCCAAATCAATGTGGTTTCTTTGGAACATTTTCAGCAAAGGAACGCATATGCTGCAGTGTCTTTGTGGCAAGAGTCTTAAGAAAAACAAGAACCCAAGTGGTAAGCATGAAAACCAAAATCCACATTGCATGATTTCATATCATTCTTATCTTCTCAGGAGCACTGGATCTTTAATGAGATTAGAGAAGGAAATCATCTTGCCATGGGGCCGACGTAATGTTTATGTACCGTACCTCCAGCCTTCATTTTTCAATCTAATTGGCTTGAAAAGCTATGTGATTGAGGTCTGGAGCGTGGGCTCCTTTCCATGAGGAGTGGCAACTTTGTGTGTTTTGTTTTTTTCCCCCTTAAGATTTCTTTGGCGACTATTGCAATGGCAGGTAGCTGGCATGAAGCGTACGCCCCTTCCAGTGCAAGCCCTGGCTTTAGTAGGGTTCTGTGCATTGGCTATGGCACTGACATCCTGCAATACTTTCTGATTCGCTTGCAAATATTCCAACCACGAACAACCTCTCAAAAGTAAAAAAACAACAACAAAAAAAACTGTTTGGCAGGCTGCTACTCATTTCTGCCTCTACATAATACCCTGGGAGCATGGCAGTGCCATTCAGATGAAATCACAGCCTAAGTGAACATATTAGGAAGATTTCTTTCTCCAGGTTCTCAATACATACAAGCTTTCCATGCAGCATCACTGGCGCTTTTATGTGATGCAGTGAAAACAGCCAGCACAGGGTTAATATTTGCAGTATACTGTGTAGGCTCCTTCCAGCAGGAGATTAACAGCATTTCTTAGTCCCATTCATTTTTCAGGACTCCTTTTGTGAAGCTCCTCGGGGCTTTATTCAATCCTATCAAAAGGAAAAACACCAGCATTATCAGACATATTTATAAAAATGTCTATTGTTTATGGAGAGAATGGATCTCGGTGCCGCTGGATTTGGTTTGCCCCTATGGCCTGCATTTATCTGTTGCAAGGCATGCAGACAGTGGGGCTACATGATTCTAATGAAACATCTTCTCTTCCATGTCTCTGGTCCTGCATGACCTGCAGTTCCTTTAGCCCCCAGTCCCATCAACAGCAATAAATCCCTGGTTTGTCTCTGACGTTGGCACTGCAGTGTAGTAGATCATAGATTTTTTTTTTTGGCAATTGTGACATCCCAACATCAACAATGGGCAGAACCTGTAGGGTCACACTTTGCTGGGCTAGGATAGCATTGTTGTCGGTGTTTTCTGCCTCCATGTTTCCATTGAGCTGCTAATTATTTCAGGGGAGTGATGCAAGGTTTTGCAGGACTGGATTTTTCTAAGTGTGTGTTGTCATATCATTCTGCAGCAAAGAGTACTTCTTGGAATACCAAAGAGGTGGAAATCTCCTGGCTGTCTGCTGGCAGGTCTGAGGGCCAGCTCCTGGTTGTGTTACCCACTCCTGGAGGCTACCAGTTCACAGAGGTCCTCAATTACTGCAGTGAGCTAGAATAGGTTAGATGTGTGCTTAACCTTTCCTCTATTGAAAAACAAGAAACATAGCCTCCAGTCCTAGTCAGGCTGCCTGCATCACCTGCTTTATATGTAGACAGCATTGGAGATGCATATAAAACCAAGAAGCACATTTGCACTGGTGTATTTTCCAACAGGCCAAGACGCAATGTTACAGTTATCGATTTTGTGTTCCTTCCGGTAATATCATTTTCTTTGGATTGATGTACAATGTGGGCCTAGATATCTACATTTTTAAGTGTGTTCCAAACGTCCCCATAATCTGCATTCAAAGAATTTTGCTCATGTATGCAAAGTTTATGTAAATGTAGAATATATGTACGTATGTGTACATCCCTGTTCCATGTACCTATACACACACGCTACAGCAGGTGTTGTGCCTTCAGTGACACTCCACTCCACCAGCTGTATTGGAGGCTGCATGTAGGCTTTATTCCCAAGGTACAGATCCTGAAAAGAATTCAATCAATTACCCTTGAGTCCAATGCAATCAATGTAACCCTTAATACACAAATAAAGGATTCCAGGGAAAGATCTTTTCTGTGAAGAGCTTTCAAAGGAACCCATTTGCTCTCGTAAAATTAGATGGAAACTTTCATTCATCATTTGTGACTTCCTTAGCATGTTCTGTCAGCTTTACATATATGTCATTAGGTATAGCCGCACAATATTTTACCTTGTAATTAATTTCAGCTTTCGGTGGGCTCCAGGTGATATGTAGCTGCTACTTTTGTTAGGTCAGGTTGCTTTTGAAGTTCCAATGTTTGAACTCTCTATAGCACACAAGCACCTTTTGACCACACTCTTTGGCAGCTTCTTTTCTTTTCTCATTAGATGGTATTAAACCATCCCAGGATACCGATTTGTATATAAATCTTCAATAATGATATTGTCCTTGGCTTTACCAAGAACAGAAGTTGTCAGACTAACCTGATTTGTTTTTATGAGGAGGTGAGTAGTAGCCTGGACAGAGGGGCGGCTGTGGATGTAGTGTTTCTGGATTTTGCTAAGACTTTTGATACTGTCCCTCATAGACGCTTAATAAGTAAAGTAAGGTCTATTGGCTTGGAAAGTATAGTTTGTAATTGGATTGAAAACTGGCTGAAGGACCGTGTCCAGAGAGTTGTGGTCAATGATTCCTATTCAGAATGGTCCCAGGTTATAAGTGGTGTACCCCAAGGTTCAGTGCTGGGCCTTCTATTATTTAATTTATTTATAAATGATATCGAGGACGTGATTAATAGCACCATATCTATTTTTGCAGATGACACTAAGCTGTGTAGAACTGTACGGTCTATGGAAGATGTCCACAAACTACAAGCTGACTTGAACACTCTGAGTGATTGGGCATCAACTTGGCAAATGAGGTTCAATGTGGACAAATGTAAAGTTATGCATCTTGGTAGTAATAATCTCTGTGCTTCATATGTCCTAGGTGATGTAGCACTGGGAGAGTCGCTTATAGAGAAGGATTTGGGTGTCCTTGTGGATGGTAGATTAAATTACAGCATACAATGTCAATCAGCTGCTTCTAAGGCCACCAGGATATTGTCATGCATTATACGAGGCATCGACTCGTGGGGCAGGGATGTGATATTAGCACTTTACAAAGCGCTGGTGCGGCCTCATCTGGAATATGCAGTCCAGTTCTGGGCACCAGTCCATAGAAAGAAAGCACTACAGCTGGAAAAAGTACAGAGGACAGTGACTAAACTGATAAGGGGAATGGAGGGTCTTAGTTATGAAGAAAGATTAAAAGAATTGAATTTATTTAGTCTTGAGAACTGACGTCTAAGGGAGGACATGATTAACCTATACAAGTATATAAATGGACCATACAAAAAATGTGAAAAACTGTTCCACGTAAAAATGTGCTCAAAAGACAAGGGGGCACTGACTCGGACTGAAGAAGAAAAAGCTCAGTCTCCGGAAGTGTCAAAGCTTCTTTACTGTAAGAACTGTGAATCTGTGGAATAGACTTCCTCAGGACGTGGTCACAGCAGGAACAGTGGACAGTTTTAAAAAGGGTTTAGATGAATTCTTAAAAGTAAAAAACATTAATGTTTATGAAAATGTGTAGAAATCTGGGTCTCAATTCCTTCTGGGATTCGCATCCTCACATATCCCTTGGTTGAACTTGATGGACTTGTGTCTTTTTTCAACCGTATTAACTATGTAACTATGTAACATATCTTCACAATTTACTTTGGTATGAAAAATGATGATTAATGATCTTTATCACCAGATCTAATCTGATACAAAGTTAAATTCTAGTGACATCTGTTGTGCTTTTATGCTCTCCAGAAATATCCAACATGGTTATTTAGTGGTTTATATCTCAACTAATACTTATTTTATGGGAACATATGAAATTTTTTAATGTTTAAATAGAATTCTGCTAAATACATCCAGTGTAGCTGAGCATCGAATGTGCTCTGACTTTGTTGTATGTTATTTAAGAGGTCATGTCTCATACATTCTCTTCCGACTATCCTAGGTCTTCCTTTTTGAGAGACAGTTGCTTACGCTGAACCAAACAGTTTTTGTCTCTTTGCTCCTGAATTGTTGCAGTTTTGGAAATAATTAAAAGAACTACATGAATACTAGAGTATACATCTAATACTATAGAGTATACATTAATACTAGGTCCACTAATGTCTAGTGGTTGGCTTTTTTAGTTATGTTATCCCATGCAGCAGTCTACAGTATATGGATGTTGTGCATACATTGATCCATATAGCTCCGCAATTGCCAATTCGAGACCTGAGGCTATATAAGCCCTCATGTCCAGCCATAAATTGGTATGGCTGCCTTCCCCACTAAAATGATCAAGCATGAGCTGTATGCTGAGCGATCTGCCCAACCCTAAAGAACTACTCAAAAGAGCTACTGAGATTTCCCCTGTGTTATGAGGGCACTGTGGCATCTTTCCCATATTTTAATATTTTTATTTGAAAAGTCGTGTTGTATGCTTAAGTATATAAATCAATGAAAAGACTTTAAGGCTGGGTTTTCATGGGACATCCAAAACCCCACCCATGCAATGTCTACATGGAATTGTATGTAATAAATCTATTAAATTCTCAAATTTATGCAATCACTGGTCACCATGGTTGTGTGACATTTCCCCTACATGTCAGATCTGCATTATGTCTACCCTTGGAAGCCAGGTTTTACTCATTCCTGCCAACTACAAACACAGTACAGGAGTGGGGGCAAAGCATGTGTGTGCCTACCTTAGACCTGACTGAATGTCATCTGCAGTCCTTAGATGGAGTCAAGAGTGACAATGTCTTAAGTTGACCACTACTAATATAGATCATTATGTAGATGTACTGTATGTATCCAGAAGCTCTTGGGCCCCAATGCAAAATAAGATGGCCTCCTACCTACTATGCAGCATTTACTGTTTGGACCTACTGCTGCCTGCTATTGGTCTGGATTTGCTTTCTACTTGTACACTTCCTATAGCTACATCTCTGCATGTACTGTATCAGTAAATGTGACATCTAACTGCAGGAAAAGTTCTCAAGATCCACAAGATAAATTTTGCTATACAATATCATCTAAGAAGATGAGCATGCTCAGTTATCAAAGAGTTAAATCTTCTTTAGGGTATTTCATGATATTTTAGGAAGTTTCACCTAATACATTGGTACATGAATATGTCTTCCAACCATTAATTAACTTTTTGTTCTTTTGCTCCTGAAATGTCCTAGTTTTCAATCAATATATCTATATTAATACAATATCTATATTAATACATATTTTTTTTATATGTATGAGTCTAGTTGTTAGCTATCTATTAGCATGCACACTATATTGTGTAAAATGAAGATAGGCGAAAGGTCAAGCTTCTAAAAACAATACTTTATTTCAGCGGTAAATCGTGTACCATTGTCCTATGTATGGAAATTTTACCGCTGGAATAAAGTATTATTTTTAGAAGATGGACCTTTCGCCTATCTTCATTTTGCAAGTTGTACAGCCGAGTCTAGGCTGTGTCCGTGCTTCTTGATTGCCGGGTACAGGTGAGCGCTGCCTACTTTCTGCTTGTTACTTATATAAACCATTTCCCGAACTCTGGTTCGGTTCCAAGTGGTACCTTGGAACCGAACCCGAGTTCGGCAAATGTTTTTATACAGTAGAAATTGATTTATGAAGTTATTATGCAAAGTCTCACGAGACTTCGCGAAGTTATAACTTCGGCTCATAGGAGCCAATACATTCTAATACTGTACGGAGCGCTCGCTCAGTACAGTATTCAAACAAAGTATTAAACCAATCGACTTTGGAAGTCTTATCCAAAGTCAATTCACTTATCCCTATATGCAATATATGATTCTGACCGAAAATACTGCATATCAGACATATTCTAACATCCATTTGAGTTCAGACTGTGTTTTGTGAGTGCAATGTATTTCCAACAAAATTAATATTTCAGGTATATACTTACCTGCCAACATTCCTGAACAGAAAGTACCCCAATATGCAGTAAGTAAGTATTTCTACAATTCCCTTTATATTTGCTTCTTTTCTGTCAAATGTCCATCCTCTTACAAGACACAGCCTGGTCTGTTGAGTGTATACTGTATGCGTACTGTATATACACTTCCTAAAAGCTTCACAACCAGACATTATACTACTACTGTATAGTATATATCATTTTGTACTGTGAGACATAGAAGGTGCAGAAGCCCCCAAAAATCCCCCAATGTGTCCACAGCCTTTACAAGGGTTCTCCAGGACTAGAACAAAGATGGCTGCTTTCTTTCAAAAACAGCACCGCACCTGTCCAGTTTGTCCGCAGCTCAGTCCCATACACTTCAATAGAGCTCAGCTGCAGTACCAGACACAACCTGTGAAAAGGCATGGTGCTGTTTTTGGGATAAAGCACCCATGTTTTTCTGATCGTTGATATCCCCTTTAACTTGGCCACTGGGAACATGAGAACTATAGAGGACATTTATGAATGCTGTAGCGCCAATTTTATGGCGTTAAATTGTTGCATGTTTTGGCGCACACAACAGTTTGCTCAAAATCTTGCAACTTTTAGCTTCCCACGGCACTTTTTTTTCAGAAAAAAGATCACTTTTATGATGTGCGACACTGGTTAATGTCGCAGCCAATCGCAAAGTACGTCAGGTATCCCCCTGGCATACAATCACTTAAAAAGGAGACACCACATTACACATGCACCGAAATTATAAAACCCATGCACCATCTCATAAGTTTGGTGCAGCCCAAGAAACCAACGGCAGACTTAAAAGTGACAGAAAGAACAGCTCATTTGATCGCCGTCTATGATTTTATAAAAATAGTGCCACCGGAGACAAAAGGCTGGTTAGATATCTTTGTTCTAAATCATATAGTTCTAATTCCACAGACTTTTTATATAAGTATATTTTATGTTCTATATTATACGTATATTCTTTGCCTTAATAAGAATTAATTATCCTGGCAGAAATAGGAAATAAAACTTTCCCTAAAGAAAAAATTGTGCTTTCTTCTTTCTCATGCTTTAGTAAAATATGGAAATACATTTTTTTCTAACCACTGTTGGTCAACTGTTATTACCTGGAGATGCAGCAACTCCCTGTATAAATGTATCCTGCAGCTGCCACTGCAATGGTAAATGTAGTTTTAGCCACTCATATGAATTGCAGTCCATTAGTACAAGAGCATGAGAGATTTGAAGAGCGTCTCCATTCTGGCTCTCAGAGGGGGAAGCCCTCTATGATGTCCATATGCCCTAATAGAACACGTGGATGGGGTTGTCTTTATAAGACAATCTATTTGGATCCGAACTTTAAGTATATGATGTCCCTAAGTTCAATAGTGTAAAGCACTTTTATTTCAAGGCTGCTTGTACTGCTTAAATCATGTAATCTTTGGCACATTCAATGTTCGAATGCTGAAAATAGGGATATCTTTCCCGGCTGCCAGGTACTGATGCTAATCTTAGTTATTCCTTCTCCTGCATGCTAGCATTAGAGATTGCTAGGGCTCTGATCGCAGCAAAGGCAAAGCTGCAAAGAAAAGCAGATTATTCTGAAAATAAGAAGCCATGATAACATGGCTCTTCTGCTTACTAATTAGCTAACGGCTACTCTTCCAGGTCTTCCGTACAGCCCTGGGTGATGTCAGCCTGCTGAGTAATATGGATGGGGGTGTGAAAGCTGCGAATGTGCCTGTCCATTGGATTCGTAGAGATCATGAACATCCCAACAAGGTGAAACCCTAACTAAAGTGTGGTTGGTTTGACTAGTTGATAAGTGTGTATTGGTATAGTTAGTACCATGTAGTGGCTAAATTGTGTCCAGAAACCATGTAAACGAGGAAGTCTGGATAATGATCATGTGGTTTCAGCCATCAAAACTGTGAATTTTATAACAGTCAAAGGTATGGACCCATACACTCGTTTTTAGCTGCACCTCAGCAGTGGCTACCCTGAAAAGACGTATTTAAATTGTCATCTACCAAAAATTATCCCCCACACCATCAATGGTCTTTTTCACTCTGTCATAGCCTTTCTAGCTTAGGACTTAGCCTGGACCAAAAGTAAAGCTGTACAAAAGGTCCCTAAGCTTGAGCACTATCACAATACACATACTATGCAGCCCAGAAGATTTAAATGGCAAATCCTAGTCTACTATATATGTACAGTATATTAAGAGATTAGAAAAACAGTGCCTCTCTTGTCCATGGACTGCAGGTGGTATTGCAGTTAAGCATCTTGCACCTGACTACAATCCTTATTGATCATAATACTAATACAATTAACTCTAAATTGCAGTTCATTCTGTACAGGATGCAGTATTAAGGTTGACTTTTATCAAAATTTGGTCAAAAACCTTGGATAACACCACGTGTCAGTACTCTCCTGGGATACAGCATGAGAAGGTTTGGCCTGTCTGGTCATAATTATTTCAAAGGAGAAAGTCCGAGCAGATGCAGCCTACAACCAGGAGATTCACTGACAGCTCTGGGAAGTAGGATATCAGTCATAGGGGGTGGGGGTGGTGGATGTGTTCATCTGGCATGAGGAGTTCCTTGAAGATTCCCTGTGTGTTGTCTGATCTCTACATATTAAATAAGAATAGTACAGGTTTTATTCTGCTTTTTCCATCCCGGACTTGATAAAGGCTATATACCGGTGATGCTATATAAATTTCTCTGTGTGTGTCCAGTGAGTGCAGTGCCATGCCATCAGTACAATTGTACATATTCTGCTTCCTCGCCATGCAAACATTTCTACCATTCGATGAATAAGCAAGCACTCCACTGATAAACTGAAACATTCACACTTTGCAGTCTGGATGCAGTGGAAAGAGAGGAGAACCTAAAACCTTCTACTTCTTTTTCATACATTCTCAGACCTGGATCAGAAAAAGCTGCAGCAAAATGTGAACACAGCAATTAACGGTGGAATGAAAAACTGCCGTCCTATTTTCTTCTGTAGAATAACCAAAACTTGAACTTACCAGACTCAGGCAAGAAGCTTTGTAGAAGCCAAATAAGCGCGTGCACGGCGAGAACACTGAGGTGTCAAAATGGCTGTATTCCATGACAATAGCCACTAAAGAATAAGCAAATCAGCTCTTGAGAGACTTGGAAAGTCTAGATCTTTTTTTTTCTTTTGAGGACGTCCACGTGTAAGGGAGAAGCAGTGGATTTTCCACAAAGGGTAATCTGCAGCATTTTGCAGTAGCAGCAAAGTGAATTTGAACAAATCTTATCCACATGGAAATTTACCTAGCTGTGTAGATTTCAAATATTAATTCAAAGCTGCGGATTTTCACTGCATATTTCTATCCGCATATAACTCATATATGTGTAATACTGATAACACAAGTATGTTTCTAATATCTGGTATTGTCATGAGATAACCCATGTAAGCCACAACCTCGTGTGTATTGGCTTTATTATTATTACCTACAGTTTATTTTCTTCAATGTTGCTTGCTTTTTAACTGTTCTGTTAATGCCATATTCCAATCTGGCCACTTATGGCACATTGATAGGAGGCATAAATATCTGATAGAAATGGGTCCCAGAGATGAGATCTACACCTATCTCAAGAACAGGTCCCCTCTATGAGTGAAGAGCACACCACGGATGTGCAGTTTACTCCATTCACTGCTGTTCTGTTAAAGACATATCCCCATCTGGACAGTTATGGCACATTGATAGGAGGCATAAATATCTGATAGGTGTAGGTCTCACCTCTGGGACCCGCTCCTATCTCAAGAACATGGTCCCTCCATGAGTAAAGAGCACACTGCACATGTGCAGTTTTCTCCATCCACTGCTGTTCTGTTAAAGACATATTCCCATCTGGACACTTATGGCTAGGGATCGACCGATTATCGGAATTACCGATATTATCGGCCGATTTTCATGATTTTCAAAGTTATCAGTATCGGCATCTAACCTTGCAGATAATGCGTCCAGCGCGCTATCACAGAACATGAGCGCACTGCTGTCAGCGCGTTCATGTTCCCTCAGCAGCACAGGGGAGAAGGAGTCACTCTCTCCCTCCCCCTGTGCAGCGCTGTCAATGAGGAGAGATAAGAGGAGGAGGGGCGGGCGCACTGCGCCACCAATGATAATTAACGTCTAATACAAATACAGGAGGCGGTGCCCAGCCTATATGACAGGAAGCTGCGATCAGCGGCAGTTAATTCCTCAGGTGCCGCACCTGAGGGGTTAACTGCTGCCGCTGATCACAGCTCCCTGTCAGAGGCAGGGGGCCGGCTATGTGATTCTGCACCGACAAACCCACCTCCTGTATTAAACGTTGATTATCATTGGTGGCGCAGTGCGCCCTCCCCAGTATTAAAAACATTGGTGGCGCAGTGCGCCCTCCCCCACCCCTCAGTATTAAAAACATTGGTGGTGCAGTGCTCCCCCCCAGTATTAAAATAATAGGTGGCGCATTGCGCCCCCCACCCCTCAGTATTAAAGAGGACCTTTCACTAGAATAAAAAATCTAAACTAAGCATACAGACATGGAGAGCGGCGCCCAGGGATCTCCCTGCACTTACTATTATCCCTGTGCGCCGCTCCGTTCTCCCGGTATAGGCTCCGGTATCTTCATATGTTCGGCTCAACTGGGTGGAGCCTGCCGGCGTCTCCTTCTCCCAGGCTGTAGCGCTGGCCAATCGCAGCGCTCAGCTCATAGCCTGAGAGGTTTTTTTTTCTTTCAGGCTATGAGCTGAGCGCTGCGATTGGTATGAGTCATAAATATCTTATAGGTGTTGGTCTCAAGTCTGAAACCTGCTCTTATCTTAAGAACAGGGCCCCGCCAAGAGTGAAGAGCACACCGCACATGTGTAGTTTTCTCCATTCTCTGCTATGGGACTTCCGAAAATAGCTGAACGCTTGTGTGGCATGCTCACCTTTCATGATCGGGCCCAGTGTTGAACAGGCCAACCAGAGTACCAGAGGATCCTTCAAGGTCCTGGAGAAAAATCAAACATTTGGAGCTGTCTTTGGATAGAATCACTTGCCATTACAGTCTATTTCTTTGAGTCCAAACCTATTAGACTTTATTGATGACATGGGGTGGGCTTCTAGAACAATTTCCTCTGGTGGACCCAAGGAAACTCCTTCCAAACCTCATGTGGGCAAACTCCTTTAAGGCACAGCTATAATGTAACTGTAGCTTAGTTTTTTGGTAGTCTAAGATGGATAGGTCCTAGGTAGGTATGTGTAGAGATGATTCAAACTATATGCAGTGTATCCACCTTGCCTGGAGTTTTAACACAGAAGGCTTTCCTTTGATGCCCCTGGCCTTTTGAAGAAAATACAGACAATGCTTATGGCTGTGAATGACAAAATATGGTTGTATCTGTTTTTGGGGTACTGAAAAGAGCATAGGAATGTCCCTGAAGATGGTATCGCTTCTTTTCTACAATCTTTCATTGGAATTCATCTCGTTCAGAAAGCTGGTGAATAATAATATATTATTTACTTTGAAAGGAGCAGTTCTAGGAGCAGAGGAGTTCCCGTCACATCCAGTATTTCATTGTTTCCTTTCTTTTAGCACACCGCTATATTATTTCTGTGAAAGGTCCCATTGCTTTACTCTGTGTCACACACCATTAACATGTACAGCCAGTTCCTAGGTACATTGTCTAAAAATATTAGTGAATTGCATAATATGCAACTGCTTTAACCAGCCAAGTCATTAGTATTAGGGATTTCCAGTGTTGAACAGGAGAGAGCGACACTACAATTTACAGGCAGGCTGCAGACTGCTGAAACGGGCAGTCTTCTGTATGGGTTGCTGATGTTCTCAAAGAGCTAATAGATTATGGCCAGCACTCTATAGACATTTCAGTGGTGCACGAAAAGACTGGAAAAATCAACCTACTTACAACTTATGGAAATACATGTCATATAACGTAAGTACTTTATACTTTAAAGGGTCACTGAGGGTTGACAAAACTTTTGATATGCCATATGTGGCGGGGGTCTGAGTGCTGAGACTCCTGCCGATCACTAGAACAAGGAGAGAAGTGCTTGCATATCATGCTCTCGCTCCTCACTGCAAGATGGCCCAAAGATATCTCCTCCTTCCAGCAATCGGTGGGGGTCTCAGCAAGTACATTAAAAACTGAGATACACGTTTAGGGTATATTTACATGAACTCTTTTTTTCCGTTTTGCTAAGTTTTTTTGCAGAATTTTTTGAAATTGCACAGCTGAATGAGTCAGTTTTGCGATTTTGCAAAACTGTTGAATTTTTTGGTCTCAAAAATAGTTTCCTATAGACATATCCTATACCATTCTCTGTGATTTTGGAGAAGAGCTTTCTTTTTTAAAGTAAAAATATTCAAACTGCATAACAGTATTGTGGAAAATTACAAACAATTCAACATTTTTCCAATGTTTTTTTTAGAACCATATTGGGAGGGGGGGGGACTTTTATGCATTTTGCAATTACAACAAAGAGGGAGTAGAACTGGCTTAGTTACCCATAGCAAACAATCATATTCATCCTTTCATTTATCACAGCTCCTTTGGAAAATGAAAAAGGTGGAATCTGATTGGTTGCTATGGGCTTTACACCAGTTTGATGAATCTCACTCAAAAACTAACATTTTTAATGAAAGATAGAATAGCCATGATATGCTAAATATGTAGTTTATGCAGATTTTTGTGTGTTTTTCGCTGCATTTCTGAACCACAATCTGCATGTGTTAGGCTAGTTTCACACTAGTGCTAAAGCAATGTGGCAGGCTGTTCCTGGCAGACTCCATAGACAAAAAGGCAACAGAATTTATCCCAGGGAGCGGCTGGATCCTTGCCAGTTTTTCTTATAGTCAGTGGGCTCCGGCATTGATCGGCACGTCCTGGCTAGGCCAGTTCCAAATAACTCCATTAGGCTGTTCCTCTGCTGGAATAGCCTAGCGGATTGCAGTTTAACTTTAGTGTGAAAGTAGCCTTACTTGCAGATTTTGATGCAGATTTTAATGCAGATTTGCACCAAATCTCCTAGATCCTAGCACATCCAATGTGATGGTAGGATGTCCACTGGCTTGGGCGTAGGTCACTGAAGATAAAGCAGGGGATGATCACCTTCTCTATCCTTTAATGGTCTATAAGGGTGGGTGGGACTGCTTTGGCCCTAATATACCTAGTCACAGAGCACCCACTGTGTCAAGGGGTGACCCTGTCCAGGACCCATCCTGGCGTAAGATTTAGTAAGTACACAGTGAGTCACTTCACTTAAAGGGAAACTGTCACCGGGATTTTGTGTATAGAGCTGAGGACATGGGTTGCTAAATGGCCGCTAGCACATCCACAATACCCAGTCCCCATAGCTCTGTGTGCTTTTATTGTGTAAGAAAAACTATTTGATACATATGCAAATTAACCTGAGATGAGTCCTGTATGTGAGATGGACTCATCTCAGGTTAATTTGCATCTACATCAAATCGTTCCCTTTAAATGATAATACTGGATGAACAGGGGCTAGGTCATGATTTGGATCACTGTGTTTATGTATTGTTTATCCTATGGTTGCTTCTAACAAAGCCTAGACAGATGCTTAGCTTATTTGGCATATGAGAGGGACATGAGATAAGTGTGTGTATTAATTGCTTGCACCACACAAGTGCCAATGCCAAACAGCAATTTCAACTGCATAAACTGACAAAAGGGAATATAGTTAGCATCCATTTTGGCAGAACCAGACAATTTTATTTATAAGCCCTTACTGAATATCTATGTGACAATCTTCAACAACGGGAGCATTCTTTTTTTTTTGTTTACATACATAGGAGTAGGAAGGAAGATTCCTTTTGGCAGTGCATGGAGGCAATGTGCCTACCTGTACAGAGGTGTTCGTTCCATTTAGCAGAAAGCAGGGCTTTGTATGAATGACTGGAATAAGACAGAAAAAATCTATGTATGAAACGTCATTTCATCTGTTCTCGTGTAAAAATACCGCTTACGAAAGCCATGACAATGTGTGGTTAGAAGATGCTTCTCATTACTAGCGCATGTAAATACACTCTAATGCCTTCAAAAGGCCACCTTGAAGAGCAGATGTTTTATCCAAGTCTTGCTTTGGATTCTGGAGAGGACATATGCGCTCTGTCCCACTGTCTATAAGACGACACATAAAGCACTAATTTCAGAACTCACAACTGGAGAGACCTAAGGAAATGCTCTTATATTATATCTCGAAAAATATTAGTGAGGAATGGGATTAGTTTCCATTGTGTGAGACTTGACATTGATGAATCTAGGGAATGAATGACTGTTTGGTATCTGTATGATAGAATCCATGGCTGCAAGCATTATCTGACCACTTCCCTTTAGGTGTACAATTAGCCTCCATAATAAACGACCTGCTGTTCCATATTGCTAATTAAAAGTTAGAGCTGAATATGTGTTGTCAGTTCCTACGTCCTGTTGTTTTGTTATGAGGACATCCAGTGTCGGACTGGGGTGCCTAGGGCCCACCAGTAAAATTTATTTTGGGGGCCAACTGTACGGATACATTCAAATATTACCTGCTCACACAGCAGCAAGATGCTACCAGATGATTGAATATGGGGGTCCCTGCAGCAACTTTGAGAAGGTAGGTCCTGGGTAGAAGAGGATACTGGTACCTTTCCTCTATACCTAGAAGTCATCTCAGCTCTGATCGTGTCTATAATAATAAACTGGGGAGTTTCTTTAATCTATCAAGTTGTTTATATGAACACAGGCTGGTTGAGGTGCTGTACATGGAATGTATGTATGCAGTGCAGTAAGTCTACTGTGTTATGTGCCACTTGTGCATGAGGTGGGAGACCAGGGGCCCGCTTGCTCAGGGGCCCACCGGGGGATTCACCTGTATCCCTGTGGGCCAGTCTGAGCCTGAGGACATCTGTCTAGTGCCATGTATGGAGTATTTTCATCACAATTGGTCCTGGTTAATTCATGGCATTTTTCGAAGCTGTAGGACGTAATAGGGCATCCATAGAGTTTACGATACCTATGTATGCCTCAGATTTCATATGGTAAATAATTGTAACGTTTCATCCAGGCAAAGGAAGCTTCATCCATAGGACACCCTATAAGCAGTGTACAGTGGCAGTCATATGGGAGTGCATGGGAGTGCAGTGGAGTCATGTAGAACTCTGTATATTGTCATACAGCCTACGCACTGTGTGCATGATGGCTAAGGTTTTGTTCACACATCTCTTACAACTACAGTGCAGCACACTGCATACGGACACTATCGCACACCAGTGTTTTGGCCAGTATACAATGTTGCATGAGTATTTGGAAACTAGGGGATAAGGTGATAGTTTTATTGGTATTATTATAGGGTACATATGTTTTTTGATAGCTCTATATTATGTTTTTGTGAGGCAAGGTAACCCAAAAAATGGCTGTTCTGGCACAGATTTCATTTTTGTTTTTTTACAATGTTCATCTGACAGGTTAGGTCATGTACTATTTATATAGAGCAGGTTGTTACGGACATGACAATATCTAATATGTCTACTTGATCGCTCGCTGTTGCACGTTTTGTGATGTAAGGTGACAAAAATTGCTTTTTTTGGCACTGTTTTTATTTTGAATTTTTTTACGGTGTTTATCTGATGGGGTATATTATGAGATATATTTATAGAGCTGTTCGTTATGGATGCGGCAATACCTAATATGTGTGTATTCTTTTTTCTATTTTGTATTGTAAAATCAGGGGAAAGAGGCGGGTTTTTTTTACTTGAAACTTTATTTTGTATTATTAAAAAAAAACTTTTTTTGCCTTTCTTTTTACTTTCTTTCTGTTCCACTCTGGGACTTCAACTTTTGGGGGTCTAATCCCCTCTGCAATGCATTACAAATGCATCTGTATTGTAATGCATTGCCTGTTAGTGTGTTACACTGAGTAATACACTAACAGTTGCCTAGGGACCCAGCCTGGGGCTGGATCTCCTCGGCTTCCGTAGAAGGCAGGTCCCAAGGCCTTGCAAGGCATTGGGCAGCCTCTGCAAGGCATCAAGCTACCTTCTCACCCAACGAGTCCCCGTCCCCGCAGAACCGGGACCCGATGCGATTACTCACTGACCGCAAACACCTTCAGTGACTGCCGAGGACCTGTAGTCATTAGGCGCGCTATGCCCCGGTGCCCGCCCGATCACATGACATAATAGTACGTCAAATTGCGGCAAGTCACCTGCCGCCATGATGTACTATTACGTCATGTGTCAGGAAGGGGTTAAGGGAGAGCTTAAAACGGTGTATATTGTGATTTAACCTAATTTCTTGGAGTAGGGCATACCGGAGAACTGGTGCAGTTTGGGAGAAGTCTTGTAGCCAGGAGTGAGAGGTTCAGATTTTGGTGGAAGTCAGTCGTAAGTCATTTGTAGAACATACAGCTTAGATAGGGCGATAGACAGAGATAAGGTGCAGCACTGAGGAGAGCCTTGTAGGTGAGAATGATAGATTGGAGAGGGGACAGTCTGGTGAGGGGGAGGCCAATTAATAGTGAGGTACAGTTATTGAGTCCAGAATGGATCAGGACGACAATGAGAGATTTTGTTGTTTCCAGAGATGTTTTTGAGGTGAAGGCGACATAAACGAGCGAGAGATTGAATATAGGTGGTGAAGAAAAGATCAGTGTCAAACATAACACAGAGACAGCGGGCGTGCTGCTTGGACGTGATGGTAGTGCCGCACACTGAGATGGAGATATCTGGTTTAGGTAGGTTAGTAGATGGAGAAAACACAAGAAGTTCAGTTTTTGAAAGATTCAGTTTCAGATAGAGAGAGGACATGATGTTAGAGATGGTGGAAAGACAGTCGCTGGTGTTCTCTAATACAGCAGGGGTGATGTCAGGGGATAAAACATCTCAGTTTTTGACCTTCATCTGGTTTTGGCTCACAATCACTCATGTAAATCACTGACCAAACACTGATGTGTGATCTAGGCCTTAGACCCAGCCATCAGATGAGGTATGCAACCACTAAATAATCCAGAGATGTGGAAAGGCTTTCTTTCATCTGGAACATTGATTCCCCTGCCCTAGCACTGTATCTGTAAGTACCTTGGTCAATGCAGAGTGGCATGTTGGCGCCCCACCCTCCACTCATGGGACACAGCTCCCAGAATACATGCCGCGCCAGTCTTCCTGTAGCTACACCCCTTATAGCCCTACATTAAAGAGCTCAGGGACACTCAAATACTTGTAATGTTTATAAACCTGCTCTATAAATGTCTGTGATATACCATATAAAGTGCTATTACTAAAGTTGTATATGATGTATACAGTGAGGAACAGAAGTATTTAAACACCCTGCAATTTTGCAAGTTCTCCCACTTAGAAATCATGGAGGGATCTGAAATTCACATTGTAGGTGCATTCCCACTCTGAGAGACAGAATAAATAAAAAAAAATCTGGAAATCACATTGTATGATTTTTATAGAATTTGTCTTGCATTGCTGAACATAAGTATTTGAACACCTGAGAAAATCTGTTAATATTTGGTACAGAAGCCTTTGTTTGCAATACAGAGGTCAAACATTTCCTGTAGTTCTTGATAGGTCATCAATATAAATTCCTGGATATCCCTTTTAAGTAGCTGATTCATTGAGTGAGCAGAATTGCATAACTTACTGGACATTAATTGATAACTTGTGTTCATTATTTGCATTTACCCTATATGAGCTAGTCATGAGTGAACACCAACACAGTTTATTGCACCTTCATAAAATGTGCTAGACAGAAAGTCTGTGGAATAGGGTGCAGTTCAGTAGGGCAGACTAAATCCACTTACTGGCCACATGTAGTGGCAAAGCTGCAGATGTTTTTTCTGATGAGGTGTTGGCCTAAGCAGAAGCTCCCCTCTTCAACCTACAAGTCTCTCAAACATTGGATCTTCTTCCAGAGGTGCTGGCCTAGCCATCAACTTCTTTCTCCAGTTAGATACGCATGCAATTCTTATTTTTCCTCCTAGTTTAGATCCCTAAATACCTGAGTGGGAAGTTTCTATGTGCTGCACCATGCAAGCAGGGCAATGCAAATTGATCAGGGACACAACACATCAAGCAGCATGTGTCCAGCATGGAAATAGGAAGCGTAAGGGCCCTATTACACTGCCTTATGTTTGGCCATTGTAAGCCCCGATGCTTGTTTATGGGCTGATCGGCGGTTACCAGTTACTGGGAACATACCTTTATATGAACCCTTGTTCCTGATAATTGGCCCGAGGACCATGCAGTCCAATAGGGCCTTAAAGTGTCCCCATTGTATTGTAACAGCTGGGGGTGATCAGATGGTTGCCGGTAGAGATGAGCGAAGTTTTGAAAAATTCGATTCGGCCGGTTTGCCAAAGTTCACCAAGAAATTCTATTCATTCTGAATTAATTAGTCATGAATTGCTATAAATCAATTATTCCCAGGCCACTCTGCCTAATCATATTCTTCCCACTTTGTGGCCCAATCAGTATGATGGCTTGGAAATTAACTACATTGAAACAGACTCTGAAATGTCCCTGTAGTAGAACAAAAAAAAAAAAAAGTTTACCATAAACAAAAGTGCCCCTTTCCCTTCATCAAGCGATTTTTAACTTACATATTAGATATCGCCAGGCCTGTAACCAGCAGTTCTATAAAATTATCACATGAACTACTTCCCTGGTGAATGCCGTAAAAATAAACTGCCAAAACAGCCATTTTTTGGTCTCCTTGCCCCAAAAAAGTGTAATATTGAACCATCAAAAAAATCTTATGTACCCAAAAATGGTACCAATGGTACCAATAAAAATGTCAACTCTTCCTGCAAAAAATGAACCCCTACACAAGACGATCTGCAAAAAAAAAATGGCTTTCAGAATATGAAGACACAAAAACATTATTCTTTTTTCAAATGGTTTATTATGTAAAACTGAAACAAAAAATAACAATAGACATACTTGTTATTGTCGCAGCTGTAATAGCCTGCTCTTTAAAAATAACATAATCTATCCTGTAAAAACTGTGCCAGAACATCCATTTTTTGGTTACCTTGCCTCACAAAAAGATTAATATTGAGCGATCAAAAATCATATGTACCCCAAAATAGTACAAATAAAACTGTCACATTATCTTGTAGTTTGCAAAATGGGGTAACTTTTTAGGAGTTTCTACTGTAGGGTGCATCAAGAGGTCTTCAAATGTGACATAACAAAATTATCCCAGTGAAATCCATATGTTGCTCCTTCCCTTCTGTGCTCTACCGTGTGCCATACAGCAGTTTACGACCACATATGGGGTGTTTCTGTAAACTGCAGAGTCATGGTAATAAATATTGAGTTTTGTTTTGCTGTTAACCCTTGCTGCCTTACAGGAAAAAATGGATAAAAATGGAAAATCTGCAAAAAGTTTGAAATTTCTCCTCTATTTTCCTTTAATCCTTGTGGAACACCTAATGCGTTAACATTGTTTGTAAAAATCATATTTGAATAACTTGAGGGGTGTAGTTTATACAATGTTGTCATTTATGGGTGGTTTTTATTATGTAAGCCCCACGAAGTGACTGCATAACTGAATTGGTTATGGAAATTTTTGACATTTTCTTAATTTTTGTTAAAAAATTGCATCTAAAATTGTACTCCATCTAACATCCAAAAAAATATAAAATGACATTTACAAAATGATGCCAACATAAAGTAGCCATATGGGAAATGTAAAGCAATAAATATTTTTTGATGTATCCCTATCTGTCTTAAAAGCATGGAAACTGAAATTTTGAAAATTTCAAATTTTGGATATTTTTTTTATAAATAAAGGTGAAATATATTGACTCAAATTTACCACTGTCATGAAGTACAATGCATCACGAGAAAATAATGGCTTGGATAAGGAAAAGCGTTCCATAGTTAAAGAAAAAAAATTCTTGGTCCTGAAGAGGTTAAGCAGATTTAATTTATCATGAGGGTAATATTTAAAGTCGGTTTTTGCTTTAGTTTGCTGACTTTTCTCCAAATTTGTCAAACTTTGCATGTTAATTGTTAAATTTGGTGCATTTTTAAACCTAGCACTCTTGACTAGAAATCTTACAGTTATGCAACCTCCATTGCAGTGAGTTGGCGACTTTTATAAAAAGTTGCAGTGATGAAAAATGGAGTGAAACAGAATTTTCCAACTACTCTTCCAAACTTTATTGAGTGGTATAAAAATGCATAGAATCGCAGATTTTTGTGTTTTTTTATGATTTTTTAAAAAAAACTGATTTCTGGCTTTTATCAATATCCCCTAAGTGTTTCATTAAACATTGTATACATGCTGGTATAATACATGTATACCATAAATAATCTATAAATATTAGCTTTTTATTTTTAACTTTTTAATTATTCCTTATTCTGAACCTAAGCCTACATACCTGAGATGAAATAAAACACTGGAATGGTTCTGCATTTGACTTGGGAGAGTCTTAAGATTATGAATTATTTATGTCTCAAAATAAGAAATAACGGTTGTTGAAAGAATATAGGGCAGAACTCATGGAGGAGCGCGTACTACCTTAAAATGTTTAATGCAGATGTTGGGAATTGTGAAGTGCAGTAGCATTTTACAAGATCACAGGATGACCTAGATTTTTTGGGATTTGAAATCGTATGTAAATCCTCCTGAAGATAAGTGTTGCTACTGAGAGTATCTACCTCTTCTACAGAGCTGAGAAGATGTTAAAATGGGTATTCATGCTTACATCTGCTTGCAAATGAGGATTTCAATGCCTATAAATGATGTCCTAGAGAAGAAAGAACTTGCTATGAAGTGCACAGACTGATCAGCTATGTATTGTGATCTGTATTGCAGTGTACTGAAGCTGCAGCATCATCCTATTACTCTCTGCCTCCGCTCTCCCATAGAAGTCATTGAGACCCCTCCAGCCTATGTGTCAATGGCCCATAGTGGATGATAAAGCAGATCTCTAAATGCTATTAGCAGCTCAGGCAAGATGGTAGCTCCCATAATCATGAACAGAATAAAAAAAATATATATTGAAAATAAAAACAGATGAATGCATTTTAATATTTGATACAAAAATATAGGTGATACATTCCCATTAAACTGATTACTAAATGGAGAAGAAAGCAGTACACCTAATGGAAATGCACATCAGACGTGAGAAAGGTATGTTAGAAAAAAAATTACAAGTCAATATACAGAAAAAAATGAAAAACACAGTGGCACACCCGTCATAAGCTAGCACACATATTAGGAATCCCAAAAATATTTTATAAGCCAGACTAAAATGCTCTGATTGCTACATGATGCTGGAAACAATGCCCAAGTAAAAATGGCAAAACCATACGGTTGGTGAATTCTTGTGCTGGATACCATGTACACTAAGGGGGTCATTTATTGTACTGATATACTGTACGCCTATATTGGGCATATTTCAGTTGTAGATTGCAGTGCAATCTGCGACTTCTCCCCTGCTCACGGCAGGTCCAAAATTGTGGGTGTGACGTGGGTGGGGAAGAGGACGGGCCTGCAGGCCTGTCTCATTTACCATTTTCTAGGCCTGTTTCAGGCGTAGAAAAAGGTCTTAGGCCTCATGCACACGACCGGTGTTACGTTCCGTAAAATGGGGTTCCGTTGTTCCGTGATCCTTTTCCGTTTTTGTTTCCGTGTGTCTTCCTTTATTTTTGGAGGACCACCAGACATAAAGGAAAGTAAAAAAAAATCTAAGACAGGTTTGCCATGCAAATGATAATCTTGTGTGCCTCCGCGTTTTTTAGCGGTCCCATTGACTTGAATGGGTCCGCGAACCATTTTCCGCGAAAATAATAGGACAGGTTATATTTTTTTTGACGGACTGGAATCACGGACGCGGATGGCAAACGGTGCATTAGCCGAGTTTTCAACGGATCCATTGAAAGTCAATGGGTCCGCAGAAAATCACGAAAAACGGCACAACGGACACGGAATAAAAAAACGGTCGTGTGCATGAGGCCTAAATGTCAGACAGCTAGAAAGCTGTCTTACATTTAGAACTTCGCAATCCACCCCCGACGCAGGAGCTTTATTAAAACCAGCATCTAAAATACTGGTCCTAATAAATGTGCCCCTTTATGATTTTGTTTGCGTTCTGTGCTGCTCATGTTTGTTAATGGTACTTTATTTGTTAGCCTTTCATGTTTTATGCATGTTCTTGTTCATTCTGCATGGGCCCTGTTTTTTTAATTGGCTTGATTGTTTATTGGGCATGGGAAGAGTCTTTACCTTCTTTGTTTTCTTTTTTTTTTATCATTAATGGATTGTGATGCCGTTTCTTTGTGGGACTAGAGGACACTAATCTTATTGGTGGAAACATGCTCTGGCATGTTTTTGGTAGAGTACTATAAAAGAACTCCATTTATCAGTACTCTGAGCTGATTGATTTTTCAGCATCGGAACTGTATGGCATGTATTAGAGATGAGCGAATCGAATCCCACGAAGTGGACGTTGATCCGAATTTCAGGATAAATTTGATTTGCCTCGAAGCCTGTGCTTCGTGTTAGCGAATCGATTTAACCTGAAATAGTGTAAAAAAAATAAATAAATCATACTTACTGCCTCCATTTGCTTGTGACGGGCTGCCAGCCTCCATCTTGATTGAAATCTCGTGCGCGGTGACGTAATCTCGTGCCACGCGAGATTTCGCTCCAGATCTTAAAGCAAGATGGAAGCGGCCGGACCGCCGGTAAGTTTTCTAAAAAAATTTTTTTAAACTTTCATTTCACACTGTTTTTACACTCCGATGCCGTGATCATGTATGAATGCTGCATCTGAGGAGTACAATGACGGGGGTGGCGCTATTGCAGCTCCCTGTCATTGCACCCACTACTTACAAAAAAATGCGCTTTGTGACAAAGTTATTCGTCACGAAGCAAAGTGTTATGCATACTTTAGCGGGGGCTGTGTAGGTTTCCTACATCTGCATTGTATTTGTGTTAGTGCAGTATCAGTGTTGTGTTCAGTTTTATGTTATTACCCATAAACTACTAGACTTTTGTAGTTGCACAGTATGTTGTATGGGGGCTGTATAAAGTTAGGAAAGTGTTACGGTTAATCGTTACTGTATTGCAGACAGATCATCAGTCAAGAATTCAAAGTAATGTCATGAAGTGATCCTTAGGGCTCGTTCACACGACCGTTGGTGTCCTGTTCTCGTATTGCGGACCGCATTTGCGGATCTGAAATACACGGGCACCGTTCCGTTGTCATTACGCATCACGGATGCGGACCCATTCATTTCAATGGGTCCGCAAATCTGGAGATGCAGAACGGAAGCACGGAACAGAACACTACGGAAGCACTATGGAGTGCTTTCTGGGCTTCCGTTCCGTGCCTCCGCACCGCAAAAAGATAGAACATGCTCTATCTTTTTGCGGAATGGAGGGATCGCGGACCCATTCAAGTGAATGGGTCTGCGATCCCCATGCGCCTGCCCCACGGAAGGTGCCCGTGCATTGCGGACCGCAATTTGCGGTTCACAGCACGGGCACGGGACACAACGGTCGTGTGAACGAGCCCTTAGACAGATTCAGCAGTGATAACAAAATGGGAAGGTAAAATATGAACACAAACAGGGAGGTACCAGGCTGTCCATGAACAAATAGGCAAGGCTTAAGATAAGACCAGTAAGTTGCTGTGGTGTAGCAGGGTAAATTTTGTAACTGTGGCACAGCAGGGTTCAGTTTGTAACTGTGCAGTACTCTAGTTTAATTTGTAATTGTGGCGTAACAGTGTTCAGTTTGTAACTGTGATGTAGCTGAGTTCAGTTTGTAACTGTGGCATAGAAGAGGTCAGTTTGTAACTGTGGCAAAGCAAAGTTCAGTTTGTAGCTGTGGAGTAGCAGAGTTCAGTTTGTAATCCTATAATAGGACTGGTAGCAAGATGCAGGTTGGTGGTTGGTAGCGAATGCAGGCTGTTAGCAAGACACATTAGCAGAAATAGAATCCATGGGTAAAGCAGGAACATAGACAAGACCAGGAGTTAAACCAGAAGCAGACATGGAACTAGTGGCAAGAGACATAATGTGCAAGGATACAGTGCTGGAGGGAACGAGGAGCAATATTGTGGATGACACATTAATTCTTATGCAGTGACTACCACAGCAAAGAGGGTTGAAATAGGGTTCATCAGAAGCAGCCGTACATAGCATGCTGTGAAATGCTGCACTCTGTGCTTTGACACTGTTCTATCTTAGTAAGCAGCATATTTTCAATTGTTTGTGCTGCTGTATGTCTGTAGGATTGGAGCAGACAGAAAAGCTTCTGCTCTCTCCTCGCATCTATGACCCTGTGCAGGGCCGTCTTTAACAAGGGGAAAAAGGGGCAGCTGCCCCGGGCCCAGTTGCTCCTGGGGGGCCCAAGGCAGCTGCCTCTTGAGCCCTGCTGGCCACTGCCCTGGGTGTCAGGCTGTCAGCTACACAGAGGGGTGCTGCCATGTCATGCCTGCCGGTGTTCCGTGAAAATCTACTACCCTTGTCACTTCCGGTAGTGACGTAGCAGCATCGGAAGGCTGAGAAGGAGGTGTGTCTCCGAGCTCGCCACCTCAGTGGCTGAAAAGAAGGTGTGTTGGCGCCTGCGCAGAACCAACTAGGGTAGCGAAATTTCACGGGGAGTGCATGTGAACGCGCCGACTGAGGGTAAGTTAGATTTACAGCCCACCGCACATGCGCGCTGCCCACAACCCTATTGGCTGGGGAGGTAGGGACATGTAACAGGTAACTTGAACAGCAGCATCTGAACGCGCCGAGGGGTGGAGGGGCAGTGGCCCATAAATATAACCTACCTTCCCCCCCTCCTCGGCGCGTTCAGATGCTGCTGTTCGAGTTACCTGTTACATGTCCCTACCTCCCCAGCTAATAGGGTTGCGGGCAGCGCGCATGCGCGGTGGGCCGTAAATTTAACCTACACCCCCCCCTCAGTGCATTCACATGCTGCTGTTCGAGTTACCTGTTACTGACCCTGTGGCCATTTCACTGATTGTCTTCCTTTAAACTACTTTTTGTAGGTACTAAATACTGCATATCGGGAACACACCACACACCGCCTGCCATCATGGTTGCCAACCTGAATATTCATTATATTGTTTAGACAACTTGACCAAAAATCAGTCACCCTTTTTAGAGAAAAACTGTAAAATCAAAATGAATGATATTTTATACCTCAGTATACTGATGCATACTATCACCATTAACTGTGCACCGTAAAATAACGATAATTGTATAGCCATCACAATTTGGCTTTTGTCAAAGTTGACCGCATCCTTATGATTGCCCATTTTTCCTGCTTCAAGAACTGATTGATTTCCTGCTGCTCATAATACAGTACCTCTTTATAGACGCCATTGTAACAAGATAATCAATATTATTTCCTCATCATTCCCCCGTGTAATCTTCATGTGAAAGTATCGCTTAGTCCTAACGATGAGCGAATTGACTTTGGATGAAACATCCGAAGTTGATTTGCATAAAACATCGTTAGAATACTGTACGGAGCGAGCGCTCCATACAGTATTAGGCTACATGCACACAACAGTTTTTCATGGCCATTTTGCATCGGTGTGTGCATCCATTTTCTGGATGTGTGTCCGTTTTTAATGTCCGTTTTGCATCCGTTTTTCATGTCCGTTAAAAACGGACATGAAAAATTGATGAATTTGATTGGCAGTTATTTCTAGACCCACAGGATGGTTGGCCCCCAGCTAAAATAATTTTCCCCATAGTGTAAGATTTTTTATTTTTTACTGCCCCCAGCTTTAATTATGCCCCCTATTTTGGCCCCAGCTAAAATAATATCTTCCAAGGTGTAAATAATTTTTTTATAGTGCCGGCAGCTTTAATAATACCCCTCTGTAGGCCCCCAGCTAAAATAATGTCCCCCGTAGGGTAGGTTTTTTTTTTTTTTTTACTGTCTCCAGCTTTAATAATGTCCCCCATGTAGTCCCCCATCTTAAATAATTTCCCCCATGGTTTAAATAATGCCCCCATAATGGCCCACCACAGTTTTTTCTTTTTGTTGATTTAAAAAATAAAAAAATAAAACTCACTTTATCCACTTGCTTGCGCTGCAGCAGTCTCTTCTCTCTTCATTGAACGGGACCTGCCGAAGGTGCGCTATGACGTCACTGCGCGCTCCCACGTGGTTGCATCACGACGCATATCGCAGGTCCTGCTCAATGAAGGTCCTCCTGGGTAAAGTGTACCCGCTTTTAACGGCCGTTAGACGGGTGCACTCCTGTCAATCGGCCGTTAAAAACGGCCAAAAATAGGACATCGTTAAAAGAACGGCCATGTGAATAGCCCCATAGACTTTTATTGGCACTAAAAATGGCTGTGTAACCATATACCGTAAATAAATAGACATAAATATGTGTCCTTCACTCCTTCCCTTTCCTTTTGGCTCAACATATCCTAAGAGTAATGATCTGAAATGAGTAGCTTTTTTTGTGTGTCATATTGTGCAATAGTGTGTCATGAAATATCTATCTCATGTGAAGCCACCCTTTCGTTGTTTTGTGAATTGCATCCTGTCAATATTTTTTCCAACATGTCACAATATTGCATTGCATTTGTTTCCTGATAACCAAATTCAAGCTAAGGTGATGGTGAACACATCTGTATATTGAATCCCTTGTCACTTCAGATGTGTTGTATTATCACAGTTGATCACTAAGGCCTCTTTCACACGAGCGTGATGGATTGGCTCCAGATGCGTTCAGGGTGCGTTCAGTGAAACTCGCACCATTTTGAAAGCAAGTTCAGTCAGTTTTGTTTGCGATTGCGTTCAGTTGTTCAGTTTTTTCCGCGCAGGTGCAATACGTTTTGATGTGTTTTTCACGCGCGTGATAAAAAACTGAAGGTTTACAAACAACATCTCTTAGCAACCATCAGTGAAAAAAGCATTGCATCCGCACTTGTTTCCGGATGCAATGCGTTTTCACTGAAGCTCCAATCACTTCTATGGGGCCAGGGCTGTGTGAAAAACGCAGAATATAGAACATGCTGCGTTTTTTCACGCAACGCAGAACTGATGCGTGAAAAAAAACGCTCATCTACACAGACCTGTTGAAATGAATGGGTCGGGATTCAGTGCGGGTGCTATGCGTTCACGTCACGCATTGCACCAGCGCGGAAAACCCGCTCGTGTGAAAGGGGCCTAAGGCTCTTCTATTCCAGAAAACTGGCATATAATATAATAAATCTGGCGCAGAGTATCAGCATTTGCGCAAAGATTTATGTGCAGTTTGCAACTTTTTTCATGCCACTAAAATCGACATACTTTAATAATAAATTTGGCCCCATGTACTCAGTTTTGGAATCCACATGTATGGTATTGGTGCCTTTTGCTTCCAAAGTATTAAAATAAAATGTGTCTTATCTATGCAAGACGTTTCATGTCTGCCTGTATAGTCCTTCTATCTGTATTAGGGCTCATGCACACGACCGTATGCCCTCTGAGACATACGGTCCGTGAGCAGGCCATATGTCCCGAAGCGGCATACATTGTGCGCACTGGAGTGCACAGCATCATAGGTTACTATGATGCTGTGCACATCAGACCGCCCGCGGGACTATTGTCTTGCACTCATATGATCTTATGAGTAGTGATGAGCGGCAGGGGCAATATTCGAATTCACGAATATTTGGTAGAATATTCGTGATATATTCACAAATTTTAGATTATTTTCTCGATCGCGAAAAATTGGCAATATTTGCGTAATGCTCTCCAAATAGAGGCATGGGTCACTATAGCTACATTTTTCAAGCTGCTAGAAGTTTCCTGAGACTGGAGAAAATGGTTGGCACGGCAGAACATTACAATAGCAGATAGAGTGCTCCAATATATTAGCGATTGCGCAAATCGGCTATTAATAATGCGCATATTTTTGCGCAATGCGTGCAACTTCACATTTTAACAGGTCTGACTACCTATTAGTAATTGGTGCACTAAGTATTGTTGTGAACTTCTGACATCACAGCCCTATGTATGTAGCATGTATGTATGGACAGCAGAACCTATCAGCTACACTATATAAGGATATAACCTACACTGACTATTTCCCACTAACTATCTGTAATATATATATAAGCTAACTAACTATCTATCTAATGTAAGGACACAGTAAAGCACAGAGCACAGCAATAACACTGCTGTCTCTCTCAGATCTGCAAAATACTGCATACAAGGGCTGCTGGGGAGGTTCTTATATAGTAAGGGGTAGGCAACTTTCCTATTGGCTGCTAGGGATGTTGGAAAAATAAAAAGGGTGGTCCCTTAAGGGTGGTGCGATAGCACCCCCCCCAGATAACTACTCGTTAATTAGAACTATGTGAAAAAAGGGGTAGTAACGTATTAAAACCTAACTTTTATTAGGATAATTTAAGATCCCAATGATGGGAAGGAAACCCCTAACAAACAAACAAAACACACAACAACAGGGAACCTGGGGTGGCAGGTCGCCTGATGGTCAGGTCCACGTTCATGTCTCTAAGTGGGGCGGAAGGTGGACTGTATGACCTATAGACATAAACAAAAATGGAGACCGTGGCCGTATGCCGTGGTCTATGAACATGCCATAAGGCGAGATAAGGGTGGGTCTTACCGGTGGTGGACGAAAGGACCTTCAAGTCCAATACCCAGGGGGAGGTGTTCTCACGTCTGGATACGTCCTCCAGTTGGCGGTCACTTTGTGCAAGAGGGCCACAGGGAAAAGTCTGTCCCTGTTAATGCCCTACTTGGCCTATTATGCCCTGAAGTGCCTCCTAACACGGGGTCCTATCCCCGCAAGGGGTGGCCCCGTCCGGAACCTAGCCCTAAAATAGATAACCCTAGGTGACCCTGTGGGGACAGGGAAATGGCCCTATTGGGGCTTGCAGACCCGGGTTAACTATTTATATAGGGGTGAAGAACTAGTATGGAAATATGCTCAAAGTCCCAGCATACACTGCGTGCATAATTATTAGGCAAATGAGTATTTTGACCACATCATCCTCTTTATGCATGTTGTCTTACTCCAAGCTGTATATGCTCGAAAGCCTACTACCAATTAAGCATATTAGGTGATGTGCATCTCTAGAATGAGAAGGGGTGTGGTCTAATGACATCAACACCCTATATTAGGTGTGCATAATTATTAGGCAACTTCCTCAAAAGAAGGACTTGACAGGCTCAGAAAAGTCAAAAATTGTGAGATATCTTGCAGAGGGATGCAGCACTCTTAAAATTGCAAAGCTTCTGAAGCGTGATCATCGAACAATCAAGCGTTTCATTCAAAATAGTCAACAGGGTCGCAAGAAGCGTGTGGAAAAACCAAGGCGCAAAATAACTGCCCATGAACTGAGAAAAGTCAAGCGTGCAGCTGCCAAGATGCCACTTGCCACCAGTTTGGCCATATTTCAGAGCTGCAACATCACTGGAGTGCCCAAAAGCACAAGGTGTGCAATACTCAGAGACATGGCCAAGGTAAGAAAGGCTGAAAGACGACCACCACTGAACAAGACACACAAGCTGAAACGTCAAGACTGGGCCAAGAAATATCTCAAGACTGATTTTTCTAAGGTTTTATGGACTGATGAAATGAGAGTGAGTCTTGATGGGCCAGATGGATGGGCCCGTGGCTGGATTGGTAAAGGGCAGAGAGCTCCAGTCCGACTCAGACGCCAGCAAGGTGGAGGTGGAGTACTGGTTTGGGCTGGTATCATCAAAGATGAGCTTGTGGGGCCTTTTCGGGTTGAGGATGGAGTCAAGCTCAACTCCCAGTCCTACTGCCAGTTTCTGGAAGACACCTTCTTCAAGCAGTGGTACAGGAAGAAGTCTGCATCCTTCAAGAAAAACATGATTTTCATGCAGGACAATGCTCCATCACACGCGTCCAAGTACTCCACAGCGTGGCTGGCAAGAAAGGGTATAAAAGAAGAAAATCTAATGACATGGCCTCCTTGTTCACCTGATCTGAACCCCATTGAGAACCTGTGGTCCATCATCAAATGTGAGATTTACAAGGAGGGAAAATAGTACACCTCTCTGAACAGTGTCTGGGAGGCTGTGGTTGCTGCTGCACGCAATGTTGATGGTGAACAGATCAAAACACTGACAGAATCCATGGATGGCAGGCTTTTGAGTGTCCTTGCAAAGAAAGGTGGCTATATTGGTCACTGATTTGTTTTTGTTTTGTTTTTGAATGTCAGAAATGTATATTTGTGAATGTTGAGATGTTATATTGGTTTCACTGGTAAAAATAAATAATTGAAATGGGTATATATTTGTTTTTTGTTAAGTTGCCTAATAATTATGCACAGTAATAGTCACCTGCACACACAGATATCCCCCTAAAATAGCTAAAACTAAAAACAAACTAAAAACTACTTCCAAAAATATTCAGCTTTGATATTAATGAGTTTTTTGGGTTCATTGAGAACATTGTTGTTGTTCAATAATAAAATTAATCCTCAAAAATACAACTTGCCTAATAATTCTGCACTCCCTGTATTTCCATACTAGTTCTTCACCCCTATATAAATAGTTGGGTTTAGCAGAAAGGCTTCCCAGTAAAGGGAAGCGATATACGATGCAACTTTGTGCACCAAAATTTTGCCACAATTCTGGCGTGAAGACCATCTCAACGTAAGCCAGCCTGTAGCTGGTATAAGGTTTGGCAAAGGTGTCTATCCCTGCACCACATTTATCATACAGCCAGAGCCCCTGTGATAAATCTGGCGCAGGTATGGACAGCCTGTGTAAATCCTGGGTCGCTTTCTTGATAACATGAGCAATGTCACAGTATGTAAGCAATTACCTTATGTACATTTTGGTACGTCACAAAAGGCATAAATTCACTTAAATGGATCTGTCACCATAAGATGGTGCCCTAGTTAAAAGGAACCAGTGAGCTTCTGTCACTCCTCTGATTGTCTTCAGTACTTTTACGCCCCTTTCACACGGGTGAGTTTTCCGCGCGGGTGCAATTCGGGAGGTGAACGCATTGCACCTGCACTGAATCCAGACACATTCATTTCTATGGGGCTGTGCACATGAGCGGTGATTTTCACGCATCACTTGTGCGTTGTGTGAAAATCGCAGCATGTTCTATATTTTGTGTTTTTCACGCAACGCAGGCCCCATAGAAGTGAATGGGGCTGCTTGAAAATTTTCACGCATGGTTGCTAGGAGACGATCGGGATGGGGACCCGATCATTATTATTTTCCCTTATAACATGATTATAAGGGAAAATAATAGCATTCTTAATACAGAATGCATAGTACAATAGGGCTGGAGGGGTTAAAAAAAATAATAATAATTTAACTCACCTTAATCCACTTGTTCGCGCAGCCTGGCTTCTCTTCTGTTTTCATCTTTGCTGTGCACAGGAAAAGGACCTGTGGTGACGTCACTACGCTCATCACATGGTCCGTCACATGATCCATCACTGTGGTAAAAGATCATGTGATGGACCATGTGATGAGCGCATTGACGACATCAAAGGTCCTATTCCTCAAAGAAGAAGATAGAATAGAAGCCGGGCTGCGCGAACAAGTGGATTAAGGTGAGTTAAATTATTATATATATTTTTTTAACCCCTCCAACCCCATTGTACTATGCATTGTGTATTAAGAATGCTATTATTTTCTCTTATAACCATGTTATAAGGGAAAATAATACAATCTACACAGCAGCTAACCAAACATGCCGATTTTTCTCACGCGCGTGCAAAACGCATTACAATGTTTTGCACTTGGGCGGAAAAAAGTTCCCTCAACTTTACCCGCAATGCCCGTGTGAAACCAGCCTTAGAGTACCAACCTGCCAAAGCAAACAGTGCCTACCAGTGCTGCGAGGGAGATGACTCTGACGAAGCACGCTGCCCCTGCCCTCACCTCCATCCAATGATAGACAGATTTCTTTCCTGTTGTGCATAGGTGGGGGAGGACAGGAGCAGCGTGCTTCACCAGACTAATCTCTCTAGCAACACTGGTGCACACTGCAGGCTTTGGTAGGTCAGTACTGTAAAAGTACTGAATGCCATCACAGGAGTGACATATCGCTGATATCAGCAGGTCTGCCATTACACTATGGGAGCTCACAGGTTCCCTTTAAGGGCATCATACCATGGAAGCAGGTCCACTGTACTGAAAATGGTACCTGACAAAGAGAACAGCGGACTGATAATTATAATTCTGCTCTATACATGATAGAAGCACTCCCCTTGTTCCCTCTATCCCCCTCAAAATTGACTGACGGCCACTATGTAAACAGTCAGGTCCTCATGATAGGCCATCAATATTGTTGTTACATCTTTATTTTTCTGTATACTGTACCCTAAATGAATTTCTGAGACCAAGTCCTTCCACAGGTTGTAGCCATCTGTGTAATTGACGTCTCTTTATTTAAGGCTGAGTAAAGAGGAGAACAAATAACTGACCTTAACAGTTCACGGAACAGTATCATAAAACACCTGGAAGAGATATGCTGGCTAGAGTCATCGTTCTGGAAAAATATTACATTTTGATGAAACTAGCTAACCATTTCTCCTGGCACATGAAGCCCTTCACTGAGGATGTATAATTTATTACTTCCACCGCACACTGATCTGCAATCAGTTTTCTGGATATTTAATTGGACTAAAGTACAGTGAAAATTACTTGTCACATTTTAGAGAATGTTTTGAAGTTGGCTTGTTATAAAATATAAGAAATCCTTATGTTGAGACTACATTAAACTGTGTAATTTGTCTATCACATGGGGATATGACCCTTTGTCCTGCCGATTCATTAGCATTAGTGTTGAGTACCTTGTGAAGACACTTTATAATTTATTATTAAAGTGCCATTCATTCCACGGCGATTGTACAAGTAAAAAGCATACATACATAGTATAAAAAATTGCAATAAGCATGAGTTACAGTAGTACAGAAGGGAAAAGGATCCTGTCCACGATGGCTTACAATCTACAAGGAAGGATGCAGTAAGTAAAGCTGGTGGTGGCAGCAGGATTATTGTAGGTTGTAGGCTTGTCTGAAGATGTGAGTTTTCAGGTTGCTTTTGATGGTTTTCACAGTAGTTGAGCATTTGATATGTTGGGGTAGAGAGTTCCAGAGTATAGGGGAGGCATGGGCAGGGGTACACCACCCATGAGGCCAGGTGAGGCAATCGCCTCAGGCAGCACCAAGACGGGGCAGCAGAAGGGCCATGGGCAATGAGCGATTTCATTGTGGAAACACTCATCTCCACATATTCAACTGCATTGTTTTACTCAGGCCAGCAATACAGTTGATTGCTGCGACGGCGCATGGTTGTGATGTCTCTCTGGCCCAATGTTTCCTTTAATAGGCTACAGGAACTTGGACTAAAGCCTATAAGAGGCCGGTGTTGTCATTATCGCGCTGACGGAGCCGGGTGTTTCAGTTTTTGCCTCAGGCAGCAGAAAGGCTAGGTTCTCCCTGTGCAATGGAGAAATCTTTGAGGTGATTGTGGGAAGAGCAGATAAGAGGACAGTAAAAAAGCAGGTCTTGTGTGGATTGGAGATTGCGTATTGGCAGGTACCGGGAGATAAGGTCACACGTCTATGGAGGGGTCAGGTTGTAGATGGCCTTGTATATCATAGTTATTGTTTTGTACTGGATTCTATGGGCAATTTGGAAGGGATTGACAGAGAGAAGAGACAGAGGAGACTCAAATAAGACCCCCCCTTTGGGTTCCCAATATTTATGTGGTTCTAAAACATGACTACCCTTAATAGTCTTTGGTCGATCAGAGTATGTTGGGTGTAATAATATTGCAGAAATTATACACCACTATAACTTCCCTGATACAGGTTTATACTATATGAACTAAAGTCGTTGGGTTTGTGTAATCCTATACTCGGCACCAGTCTTTATAGAGCCTTAGCCTCTTAGAAAGAGGATTACATGGACACCCTATTGTTTACTATGTGAACTGTGTAATGCTTCATTTGCCCTGTGGTGGCACTGCAGGCAATTTAACCCCTTCATGCCCAATGACATACATCGGTCCGGTCTTTAAACATGGCACCCGATTGAGTGCGCTGCAAGCGCCATAGCCACGTGTGGCAGCCTGCTTCTTATAGCAGACACCCTCGACTCACGTCCGCAACCAGCAGTGATGCCGATTGCGGACATTTAACCCCTCAGATGCCGTGGTCAATCCTGACCAGGGCATCTGAACGCGCTGAAAACCAAAAGCGTGCACTCTCGGTTATGCTCCGGCTCCCCCGTGTGGCGATCGGAGGAGCCGAAGCTTGTGTGCAGCGGCCCCTGTCTTTGTGATTGACAAAAGGCTGCTGCATAGTATTTCCTATAGAGACCTTGCCTGTAATAGGGCTCCATAGAAAACAAGCAATTTTGTCATAGACCCCAATGCTAGTGCATTGGAGTCTATGATAATAGTAATCTGATTGCATGTTATAGTTCCCTATGGGAACTATAAAAAAGTGTAAAACAAAATAAAAATTAAAATCACCTCCCTTTTCCAAAAATAAAAATAAAAGAACTAAAAAAATCTAAAAATTACACATCATGGGTGTCGCGATGTGCGAAAACGCCCATAGTATAAAAATATAACAATATATACAGCAAACAGCAAAATGTAAAAATGCATCCAACTGGCTGATTTGCCGTTTTTGGTGGCTTCATTTTCTACAATATTTTTTTATAAAAAGTGATCGAAAAGTCATACACACCCCAGAATGGTATCAATGGAAAGTTCAGATTGCCCCGCAAAACATGAGCCCCCATACAGCTCTGTAGACATAATTACAAAAATGTTATAGGGGTCAAAATATGGCGACAGAAAAATAAAACTGATTTTTTTCCCACATTTTAATTTTTTTATCACTATCAAAACGCAAGAAAAACTATACATATAAGGTATTGCCGGATTCATACTGACCTGTAGGGTAAAAGTAACTGGTCAGTTTTATCGCACATCGAATGTCCTAAATAAAAAACCTGTAAAACTGTGGTGGAATAGCTTTTTTTTTGCAATTTCACCCCATTTAGATTTTTTTTCCCCGCTTTCCACTACATCAATAATAAATTGTGGCATTGGAAAGTACAACTTGCCTCGCAAAAAACAAGCCCTCATATGGCTATGTGAACGACAAATAAAAAAGTTATGGCTCTGGGAAGGCAGGGAGCACAAATGGAAAACGCAAAAAAACAAACAAAAAAAAGTCAATCTATATCGGAGGAATTGATATATTTATTTTAGTTACTTGCATAGTGCTGACATATTCTGCAGCGCTTTCCAGACATTATCAGCACTTCCTGTCCCCAGCGGAGGTCACAATTCAAGTTCCTATCTGTAAGGCTTTATAAGGAAACTGGAGCACCTGGAGAAAACTCAACCAAACACGTGGAAAACATATAAATTCCATGGAGATGTTGTCCTTGGTCAGATTTCATTATTTCTTTTTTTTTTTTACTTTTAGATTTTTATTAGGTTTTCCAGTACAAACACATACAATCAATCAATAAAGATGCTGTTTGAACAGTACAGTGACTAAAAGAGAAAGCATCCAGCATCCCTAAAGTTTATACCTTATTTAGATCGACAGTAAACAATTAGCATCTGTTAACCCAGATAATAGAACATAGTGATCCATGAAGAAAGAGTGGACATAACAATGTGTCTTACAGCACAAAGCTAAGAGATAAAACCAGTAGTCGTGTCAGAGCCATTCACCTAGCTCTCCTCCATTCAATCCTCAAATGCCTTCACAGAGAGAAACTAATGAAAGAGTTGTATAATATAGTTATCATAAGGCTGTCAGCGGAATACGAGACGCATAAGGGGACATGCACCATAAATCCCATCTCTGCAATACCTGAGATCTAGCCCAATGTGAAATAGTGTATATACATTCATGCTGCTATATTGATTGACTAGGGCTGTTAATTCCAAAATACTCGGGGTGACAGGCAGTTCCCAAGAGTTAGTTTCCGTGCCGCCGTTAAGACCCCCGCCACTACCCAAACAGGAGATATAATGGGGCAATTCCACCACATATGCATTGGGCTAGCCCTCTCCCCACATCCCTGCCAACAGTAGGGGCTGTATGTAGGATCAATATGTGCTATGCGGGCCGGGGTTGGATTCTCCGGTTTTGATCAGCGTGGTTGATGCAATTAAAGCCAGCCACTGGCCAGTAGAAAGCATCTTGCTATTCGTCAATGCAAGATACTGTACTATAAGATTTAAAGGTACTTTTCTAGTGTTTCTAGTGTTTAATTCAATGTCAAATTTGTGTTATGAGAAATGGAATGTAACTGATTGTTTATATTTATAATTAGAGAACAAATCAAATGTTTTTACAAATTTCACAAAAACTTCAGTTTCCAAGAAATCTAAATTTTGGGGGATTCAATCACATGATATGCACAAAATGGTGACCACTATTTTACAATTTAGAAGACAATTTAGAGAAGGATACTCCTTTCTTCAAAAAAGGATAATTTTGGACTTTTTAAAATAAAAAAAAATCCAACAGTACATTGTGGTTTTAAACATGCAGTTTATACAGCGGCCATATATGCCACTGCTACTTTGATATTAAAAATTGTTACAATTAGTGGGTGTGGACCCATTGTGCAACTAACAGGTTTGACTTTGGGCTAGTCCTAATGGCATTATCCCAGCAATCCTCTGGTTTTCACCCTTTAACTGCTATACAGGGATCTTGTGTTCCCTGCAGAGGGCCACTAGCCTGATACCTCCTGGAATGGTCCCTGTGTGGTTGACAGCTGACATACTGCAGTCAGAGACACCAGTGTGGGGCACCAAGGAATCAGGCAAAACTTGTAATTAGTAACAGGTTAAGAGAAGGGTAGGCAGATTATGTGCAAATCCGTGAAACAAGGTCAAGGTCAAGGCAGGCAACAGAGAGTCAATATAGTAATCAGGCACAAGTCTGGCAGTGTCAGAATTCAGGCAGAGGTCAGTACACAGGCAGACAAACAGAACAGCACACCTTATGCAGGGAGTAAGCTAGACATACCTATTGGTCAGGCAGAGAATGAGGCAAACAGCATGGCAGAAGCTGAATTACATGTTGATTCCTTCTACCCCTTAGATATGGTTCTCCTAAAGAATCCTACATTTTCTCTTAATGTCTGACTTTGCAGAGTGGTGCCTCAGCCCTATCTAATGGTGGAAAGTAACAGATCACTGACCCAGAACTGCTGTCACCTCACCCTGCAGAGCCTCAATGTATGTGATGCATCTTCAGGCTGTTAGGGCCCCTTCACCTATATCCAGCGATTCGTCTCAGTTCCCCTCTGGCATGAAGCAGAAAACACAAGAGGGGAACTGAAGCCAGAGCTGATCCCATAGTATTCTATGGGATCGTTCTCATACAGCTGATGCATTGCTTATGATGCTGGATGTCAAATAATGCCGGACAGAAAAATGCTGTGTTTTTCTGTCCGGTGCACTGAAGTGCGGTGCACATATATCACTTGTGTCCGCCTCATGGCCCACAATAGCTGAGCGGGCACATTTGGTATATGTGAAGCAGGCCTTACATGGTGGAGGCAGAGACAGCAGTGTGAAGGCGCATCTCACAGAACCACGGTACATCGGAGATTCTGCACACACAAAGTACAGGCAGGCAGTGTGATAGTAATGGGAGTTATGACTCTTAGTGAGCTAGATCGGTTGGATCAGCAAGGAGAGTCATCTCTTTTAGGTACCAAACCGCTCCCTATTTAACTGCATTAGAAAGTCGTCCCCCTCCCTTGCTCACCCCTCCCCCTTTAAGGTAGAAAGGAAGGGCTTGGATAATGAGAATGGGGATAACTGGCTCTTATTAGGCAGCTCATTTGTGACTGATCCATCACTGCAGTGTGAGTCAGGAAAGTTTTATAATCACTGTATGGACTCATCTACTATATATCTGCTGCTTCATACAATGGTTTTTGTCCGGCAAAATGGCGGTATTCAAATGGGAAACCGACGGGCTCCATTATAGTGAATGGGATACAGCGGGCATCAGCAGTGTCTGGTATATGCTCAATCCGGTAATTCTGTAATTGTAACGCAGATCTTAACCTAGCCTTAGTGGCATGTTAGCTACTAATTACTATTACAAATTTGGCAATAATTATTTTAGAGTAGTTTTATTGAACATTTCAAAATCAGAAGAATTTTGCTGTCGGTGGCTTTTGTATTACAGTTTAATGTACATATTACTTTTGCCAAATCAGATCTGTTATAGTTGAATTGTGCGTAGAGTAATTTTATTGAGAACTCTCAGCAGTGACAAGACGTTAAGCTCTGCAGACATGCTGATACTTGCTGTACATGATTAGGTATTAACTCTCCTGGAGTTCCCTTACATGAAATTGTACAGTGCTGTGCCACCTGATATTTTTCTTTATTCTTCAAACAGTGAAACATGAGTAAGACACATTTTAACAGCCTGTGCTGCTTATTGCTTCACAATTATATAGTTACTCGAGAATACATGTGAAGAAAACATTTTTAAATATTATAAACCTGCTTATTTTGCATGCACAAACATATCCCTCCTTTTTCTTTCTATATTACTGTATATATTGTAGAAGGGGAACAGAAAAGTGTATGGTAAAGTCCTGGAAGGGGTGTATATCTCACCCAGGTTCCTCAACTGGATGAGGTAAATGAAATCCAGAAAGTTAAAATGGTCTCAGCAATGTGTAGGTTGCTGAGACAGTTTTGTTAAGTTTATGGGCTGGATTTTATTGGACTGGGGAAGGTAGGCTTGGTAGAGGGACCTCCCCAGTCCATCCGATTCCGGGGGAGGTTTTTCCCCTAGCCTGAGGGTTCACCAGCTGAAGCCAGCTGGGATCGTTAAGGGGAAATAAAGCACAGTTCAGGCTGTCAGTCTGAGGAGAGAAATGCCTGGAGAAAGTCTGGGAAGATGGCTGCCCCGCTGGCTAGAGAAACTGAATTCTCTGTGTGACCTGTGTTAAATAGGTGAGCTAGGATCTTCACTGTATTAGCCAGAGCCCAGACGGGCAGGTGTTTATTTTGGTTTGGTTTATGTTTTGTGGTGCGGGACCTTCACCGTACCCAGTTAGCTATAACTGGGGTTTGCCTGTATTGCCGGGGTGTCAAAAAAATTAAGCATCATTTGGACTTTAACCCTGTGGTCTGCAAGATAATCTGTCACCGCCGCCCTGCTTGAGAGAGCAATCCCTTTACAATATGTACTGTATATATTGGCTGCCAATGGTACATGAGTTACTCAGTTTACTTAAGTATAGAAGGACTATTTTTGAGTAAATATGTACACCAGGCATTAATGGCTCAATGTGAATATTAATAATGTCTATCTTTAGCATACTTGTACTCAGGGACTAAAAAACTGAATTGTGACATAAAAACAGTCCAAAATCCTACCAATCCACATAGAATATCAACCCCCTATCATATCACTGAAAAATAGCAGAGCGTTACACACGATACAGTGCATTTTGATTTACTTGGTTACGCTTCTAAGTACTCAGCCCTCAAAACAGACCACCTAAACAAACTGAGACCCTAGATCAGACCAAATGAAAATGATGAGATCTCAGTCCCCTCTTGCTACTCACCCGCTGACACTACATACATTACGCACAAACTCTACACTACATTTCACATATATTATACTACATAAACACTCACAGACTACTTACAAAACACCACTACAAGAGCCCCACAGTTCCCTATAGGCCTTCAGTGTAACCCCATCACTAAATTTAAAAACTCCTCCCGTTCCCACAGACAGCTCTACATGCCTCCTCTTTGTCACTTAGACCGTTCCCCATGCCACACACTTTTTCACAGTCACCACTTCCCATACACCCCTCCCACAGACTGCTCCACATGTACCCCTTTGTCACATACTGCTTCCTAAGACTTTCTCCCTTATTGCTACCCATGGTTCCCCTTTCTTACTCACTGACCCCATGGGGCCACCCCGGTTGTTACATATTTTTCACCATGCTTTCCCCCTCTCACATACTGCTGCCCTAGGTGACCCCTTCTCTTACTTATGCAGAATGGTCTCTGTGGTTCTGGTGACCTTTACCTATTTCCAGGCTACATTTTCTTCTTCTGTTGTGCTGTTAAAGGACCTTTTCCATGTACCTATGATGCTACCAAAGGTCCTGCAATAAATTTAATTATGTTTTTGACTTAGTTTGTTGCGATATCATTTGCCATTATTTGCACAGAACTACATTGTTGCTAATGTGGTTCTGCATAAATTGTTGCAAAAGGTAGGCCAGCGGCACACTTCTTGACCGGCTCATGTTGGGTGTGCCCACCAGGGCATATTGCCAGCCCACACCTGCTTGTACTGTAAATGTTTTTAATGCATCATGGGTGTGGCAATATATGGGATTCTGTGAATCTTGAATATGCAGCCCATAGCATAATAGAGCCCTATACTGTTCCTCACTATGCCTTTGATTTTACAAGGGGGCAGAAAAAAATCATGGTATCCCCTGCTGTGTTACAAAGATATTCTTATGGAGGCACTGTACAGTGGCACGCAGAGGGCCTATAAGTTCTTAATACTGATCTGTGTATTGCAAAGCAGGTCTGACCATGAGATCTAGGTATGAGGTTCTAAACATATGAGACCTAAGGGTACTTTCACACTAGCATTTTTCTTTTCCGGTATTGAGTACCATCACAGGGGCTCAATACTGGAAAAAAACTGATCAGTTTTATCCTAATGCATTCTCAATGGAGAGCAATCCATTCAGTATGCATCAGGATGCATCAGTTCAGTCCCTCTTACATTTTTGTGGCCGGAGAAAATACAGCAGCATGCTGCAGTTTTCTCTCCGGCCAAAAATCCTGAACATTCCATTGAAATGCATTAATGCCGGATGTAGCCCCAAGTGTTCCGGCAAAACGTATCCGGATTTCCGGTCTGCGCATGCACAGACCTTTAAAAATGCAAAGAAAAAAATCAATGCATTTGTCTGACAAATGCCGGAATCCTCTGCCGCAAGTGTGAAAGTACCCTAACTTATCCTTGGCATCAATTTTTGGCATTTTATCCAGTTTTCCTTCGCAGTGAAACATTACATTATCTGGGAAACTTTGAAAATAGAACTGAGCAGCCATTTCGATTTATTGGCAATGTTCTGCAGTTGTATTTGTGTGGAAATCTAAATAATAATTTGTCTCATTGCTTTGTTTTTTTCATATTGCCAGGGTAGGGTTTTACATTGGCTATGTCCTTCATCATTAATAAATTGGACTCCGCATACTATTGGGCAGCTGCTTTACTTGTACCCTTCCTGAAAAAGACAAGAAGATGAGAACATTTTCACATTCTTTTCATAGACTGATATTATTCTTTTAACATTGCTTCAAATTTATAGACATACATTTATGAATATATTCAGATTTAGATCTGTCATATCAGTAGATATATTTAATTACATTTCATCTCAAATTTGTGCCAAATCATTATCATTCATCCCAGCTGGCCATTTCTTGTATCCAAGTTCCTTTGTTCCTTAGTTTTTACTATATGATGCATGGACTTGAATAGAAAACAAAGCCACACAGCACAAAACTTGTTCAGAATATGTGGAATGTTTATTTTATCCCCATTTATCAGAACTAATATATACAGTATGCATGTGTGTGTATATATATATATATATATATATATATATATATATATATATGGAAAATGAAGACGCAGCACCTTAACAGTCGGGTGCAGAATCAGGCCAATACGAACCGGCACCAAGGTCCCATTCAATGGAGAAAATTCAAAAAGCCAGCAGCACTCCAGTAAAGTCAAAAAATCAACGTGGTTTATTCACCTAGTGTCTAATAGCAGCGACGTTTCAACCGCTTGTTGCGATCTTTCTCAAGCTATGTGAACATGTGTTACAACAGCAGTATATAAAGGTGTGTCAATTCATTACATAAAATATCCAATTAAAATAAAAACAATCACAATTGATAGGAGCTTTGTTTAAATAAATACATATTCATCAGCATCAATGTGACATTACATATAATACAGATAAAGTGACAGTGCCTCGTGCAAAAATACATGTCGCACAGTCGGCGTGCGTCTCTACATAACTTTTCTGGATCCATCGCCAGCGCAGGGGGGTTTAGATCGGTATATTATACGCCGGTCTTAATATATGACCCTCATAATGTTTTCTATAATGTCTGCATAAGTCAGTCAAACACAATGCAACAGCACTCTGCAAACATAGAATAATAGAATATATGAACTATATGAATAAACGTACGTAATATATTTTGATCACAATCATTTGTGCCCATCCATTACAGCAAGGTGACCAATTTTGGATGGAAACCTACATTAAATGCTACAATTTTTGGTACCTACTGGCCCCCAATGAATTTAGGAAGGGCAGGCTCCACATGTATACTGGACCCATTCTGTGTGCTACCCTTCCTCGTGTCAGCTGGCCTCCAATAAATACAGGGGGAGCAGGCTACAGCTTTATGCTTTCACTAATTAAAATCAGCCTGTGGGAAAGATGGGTTAGTCAGGAGTGCAAGACCAAAATAGAGGCAGCCGCACCTCCAAATTCACATTGCAAATATTAAAACTATAACAAATATAAAAAGTTAGTTAGCGCATCCTAATGGGCAGTTGTGTGTTGCCATGGCTGAGAATACAATGCAACAGCCCTCTGCAAACACAGAATATATGAACTAATGCTATACTCACTACATGAATAAAATATAGCAAATATATTTTGATCAAAATCATTTGTGCCCATCCACCGTGGCCAAGTGTCCTCTTTTGGATGGGAACCTATGCTAAATGCTACCTCTGTTGGTGCAAACTGGCCTCTAATGAAGGTGTGTAATGGGTCATTCATGTCTTTGGCCTGATGACTACACTGTAAACATTTTTGTTCCTAGATGCTATTTTTTTTTTTTACTTAACAGATACACGTAAATGTTATTCTTTGTGTCTCAGCTTTAGGCAAGAAACATCATAATGTTTTCCATAACATCTGCATAAGTCAGAGAAATCAATTGCATTTTCATGTAACTCTTTGCCTTATTGACAACTCCTGGTGGGAAATGTAAAAATAATTGTCCAGAGCACTCAAAGCCTAAAGGGGTTTAAATTTACATTTTTCAGCACTTAAAATATCAGAAGTTTCTTTATAATTACAACATATGCACATCTGGTGGTGATCAATAATTAACACAGGCAGGAATATGTTATACGTGTTTGCCTTCACATATAATGTAGGATTTTTTTTATGTTTAATTCCCTGGCCATTCAATCGACTTGGAGGAGAAAGCAAGAACAGAATCAGATCATCATTTTTAGATCTGCTGGCGGGAACAACTGGGTTTTCCAGGACTTCTATGGGACGGCTTATTCCTATACACCTGAATAAGAACAAGCTGTCTCTAATAGAAGTGAATCGTACGTCTTGTAGTTACACCTGCTCGCCGACGCACAATGAAGGGAAGGCTACACTCGCACGGAATGCGGCCTTCCCTTCAACCAGCTGATCGGCGGGGGTGCTGGGTGTCTGACCCCCACTGATCTGATATTGATGACCTCTCCTGAGGATAGGTCATCAATATTAAAAACCCCTTTAAGTAATAAAGGAAATCAGAACTAAAGATTGCTATGTAGTGGGCAACATTTTGGTGAAATACAGTTTTTTTAAGAAGTAATCTTAAGCAATGCATCAAAATTTCACTATTACTGTGTTGGAAAATTCTTGTTTTGCTTGTTCATGAAATTCTCATTTATTTTTGAGAAAGTTGCCAAACATTTGAGAGTTGCAGTAAGTGCAGGATCACCCCAAAGGAACCTCAATGTATTGTTAAAAAAACTCAAAAATCACAAAAATTGTGGTGATCTTTACCCCCTCTATAATATAAGTGCTGGTGATGAAAATAGGAATGAGAAACTAGTACTGTAGTCTACAATATAATTATTGTCCCCCTAAACTATAAGAAGCATACTCTGTCAGGCAGAGCAAAGACACTGAATTTTAAAAAGGCTAATTTCCATGGGTTGAGGGCAGCATTTCAGGGCATAGACTGGGAGCAGCTACTGTCACATAATGATACAGATGATAAATTGGAGAGCTTTAAATCCACATTGAGTAATTGCACTAAAACATTTATTCTTTTAGGCCAGTGTTTCCCAACCAATGTGCCTCCAGCTGTTGCAAAACTACAACTCCCAGCATGCCCGGACAGCCTTTGGCTGTGTGGGCATGCTGGGAGTTGTAGTTTTGCAACAGCTGGAGGCACACTGGTTGGGAAACACTGTTTTAGGCAACAAGTTTAAACGGCTAAAATTAAACCCCCCATGGCTTACAGCTACTGTAAAAAGGGCAATAAAAGACAAAAAAAGGGCATTAAAAAAATACAAATCTGAGGGGTCAGCTGTAGCGTTTGAAGTTTACAAAGGGCTTAATAAAATCTGTAAAAAGGAGATAAAATTTGAAAAAATACAAAACGAGCAACACATGGCAAAAGAGAGCAAAACAATTTATTTTTGAAATATATAAATGCTACAAAATCAAGGTCTGAGCAGGTAGGGGACCCTAAATATTTTAAAATACAAGCAGTCTCTAATCTTTGTGGTTACTTATCGGCGCTGCAGATCCACCAAGCGACGTGGGTAAAGTTCGCTTCACAGTTAAAGTTCCAATAAATGTTGATCGCGCTGCCTATGAGTATAGGATTCCAATCCCAGATTCTTATTCCAAATGCGCAGTTGTTTCACCTTGTAGCCAATCGGTTTCCAGAGGCTGGTGCACTCACGTACACCTGCACCCTAGAGGGAAGTTATAACACAATAGTGAAGTTCCACCAGGTAGTTCCGCAATAGCAGTTTTTATTCTACTTACAAAAAGGACATAAAATTTCAGCCTTAAAATCAATATATTCTCAAAAAAGGCCTCTCTCAGGGGCGATGGTATCCTCTCTCACAGGTGCGGTATTTATTAGTCCTCAATCTCATCTATGGACCGCCCATTTATACAAAACTTTTTCCTTTTTTATTCCTTTAGGATACTCATCAGAACTCAAACAATAATGAACAAACAAAGTTTCCTAGAGCCCCACAAAGGCTAGCGGTATTCTGACACAAAGTTAAAATTGCTTCTCTGCTTCTCAGAGCATATACTTCACACATGACTAATAGCCCTCTCCTTTCCATTCATAGAAAAGTCACATGATTACACTCCGATCACATGATTCCCTAGAGCTAATCACAACCCACTATATTCTATTCATTCATAGTAAGCAACAACAGGTATCCAATGACAGCGGCAATACACCACCCCCCCACTCACAACTCTTCCTCATTTCACTTAACAGGCTTCAGAAAAGGCTGAGGCATTTAACCCTGCATAGTTAGCTTGAACAGGTATCCAGTGACGACAGCAATACACCCCCCCCCCCCTTACAACTCTTCCTCATTCCACCAAACACGGCTTTAGATCAAACTCAGCACTTAGCCCTGCTGGTTTCAAGGTCCCCAATCTATATATCCATCCAACTTCCTTGCAGTTAATGTTGGCGACAGGATCCCCTCCTTGCCAATTCCTCTCCACCTTCTCCAAACCACTAAACCTCAAGCCCGCCGGGTTTTTTCCATGCATAAGCTTGAATTGTAGTGGGACACTGTGATCCTCTTTGCCTTTCCTGATATGCCCTATATGCTCCTGCAGTCGGGTCTTCAGTTTACGAAGGGTTCTACCCACATACTGGAGCCCGCAAGGGCACTCCAGCATGTAGATAACCCCCATCGTCTCACACAACATTTCACCTTTAATCTTATGCACCTGCCCTCCTTTCGATACAACTTCCTGCTGTTTTTTTCTCTCCTTGTCCTCTCTGGTGAGGTTTCTGCAAACACAGCAGAAACCGCACCAAGTGAACTGATCCCTACTTGTTTTTTTATTTTTCACTATGCAGCTATTTACCAATGCATCTCGCAGGTTTGGTGCTCTTTTATATAGCACTCTCGGCCGCTCGGGGATGACCTGTCCTAACACTGGGTCATTTTTTAAGATGAACCAATTTTTCTGCAAGGAGTTCTTTAACGGTTCTACCTGCGTGTTATATTGGGTGAGGAAGGTAAATTTGAAGTCCAACATTTTATTCTCCTTGTCTGTTTCCTTATTTCTATTTGTGTTTTTAACCCCCCCATCCCATTCTTCCACTTCTTTCCTGATCTTCTCCAAAGCCTCGGGGTTATATCCCTTCTCTTCAAACCTCTTCTGAATCACCCTACTTTGTTCCCTGTAGTCTCTGACCTCAGTGCAATTACGATGGACATGTATAAATTGTCCCTTCGGAATATTTTGTTTCCAGGTGCATGGTGGCAGATCTGCATATCGATGTAGCCATTCACATCAGTTGGTTTGAAATACGTTTTTGTCTTAAGCTGACCTTCCTCCAAAAAAATGGTCAGATCCAAGAAATTAATACTACTGAGGCTCATTTCACTAGTAAATGTCAGGTTGTAAGTATTCTGATTTAAGCTGTTCATAAATTTTTCCAAGCCCCAGCGTTCACCTTCCCACATTATCAGGCAATCGTCGATAAAGCGCTTCCACAATATCAACGTGCCTCCTTCCTGGACTGCTTTTAGAAGGGGGTCAATCGCTAACTTTTCCCAAGCAGCCATATACAGATTAGCGAAACTGGGGGCGCATTTGGCCCCCATCGGCGTCCCGGTCAGCTGGAGATAAAACGTACCATCAAATCAAAAGTAGTTCTTACTAAGGCAGAAATCCAAGCAATCTAAGGCTCCATTCACACGTCCGCAATTTCGTTCCGCATTTTGTGGAACGGAATTGCGGACCCGCACTTCCGGGTCCGCAATTCCGATCCTGAAAAAAATAGAATAGGCATATTCTCTTAGTGCCGGCAATGTGCAGTCCGCAAAATGCGGAACGCACATTGCCGCTGTCCGTGTTTTGCGGATCCGTGGATCCGCAAAACACACACGGATGTGTGAATGTACCCTTAGATGAATTCTCTCTGCAGCGGTGGCATACACTCATCCTCCTCTAGATAAACCCGAATCGCCTCCAATCCCAGATCTTTGGGATTGGAGGCGATCTTTGGGATTGGAGGCCTAAATAATGGTAAAGGGGGGTTAGTCACTGAAGATAAGGAAAAGGCAGAGTTACTAAATGTTTTTTTTTAGCTCTATTTATACAAAAGAAGAGAAAGGAGATGATATCTGTGGTGCTGGGGCTGTTAGTACATCCAGTAATGTACTCAATTGGCTAACTGTAGATATTGTCCAAAATAAGTTAAATAAGGTAAATGTGAACAAGGCTCTGGGTCCAGATGGATTACACCACAGAGTGCTTAAAGAGCTCAGTTCAGTCATTTCTGTGCACCTGTTTATAATTTTTAAAGATTCTCTAGGTACTGGTACAGTGCCAAGTGACTGGTGCAAGGCAAATGTGGTGCCCATATTCAAAAAAGGATCTAAGTCCTCCACAGGTAATTATAGACCAGTTAGTTTAACTTCTGTTGTGGGAAAAATGTTTGAAGGACTCTTAAGGGACTATATACAGGAGTATGTGGCTATAAATAATATTATAAGTAGTAACCAGCATGGGTTTACCAAGGACAGAAGTTGTCAGACTAACCTGATTTGTTTTTAGGAAGTGAGTAGTAGCCTGGACAGAGGGGCGGTTGTGGATGTAGTGTTTCTGGATTTTGCAAAGGCTTTTGATACTGTCCCTCATAGACGTTTAATAGGTAAAGGTCTATAAGCTTGGAAAGTATAGTTTGTAATTGGATTGAAAACTGGTTGAAGGACCGTGTCCAGAGAGTTGTGGTCAATGATTCCTATTCAGAATGGTCCCAGGTTATAAGTGCTGGGACCATGGGTTCAGTGCTGGGTCCCAGGGTTCAGTGCTGGGTCCTCTAATATCATTTTTTTTAATTAATGACATCAAGGACAGGATTAATAGCACCATTTCTATTTTTGCAGATGACATTAAGCTGTGTAGAACTGTACAGTCTATAAAGATGTCCATAAACTACAAGCTGACTTGAACACTCTGAGTGATTTGGCATCAACTTGGCAAATGAGGTTCAATGTGGATAAATGTAAAGTCACACATCTTAGTAGTAATAATCTCTGTGCTTCATATGTCCTAGGTGATGTAACACGGGGGGAGTCACTTATAGAGAAGGATTTGGGTGTCCTTGTAGATCATAGATTGAATAACAGCATAGAATGTCAATCAGCTGCTTCTAAGGCTACCAGGATATTGTCATGCATTAAACGAGGCATGGACTCGCGGGGCAGGGATGTAATATTACCACTTTACAAAGCGTTGGTGCGGCCTCATCTGGAATATGCAGTTCAGTTCTGGGCACCAGTCCATAAAAAGGATGCTCTGCAGCTGGAAAAAGTAAAGAGGAGAGCGACTAAACTGATAAAGGGCATCCTCCATGTCTTAGTTATGAAAAAAGATTAAAAGAATTGAATTTATTTAGTCTTGAGAAGAGAAGTCTAAGGGAGGACATGATTAACCTATACAAATATATAAATGGGCAGTACAAAAAATATGGTGAAAAAACGTTCCATGTAAAATGCCCTCAAAGACAAGGGGGCGCTCCCTGCGACTGGAAAAGAAAAAGTTCAGTCTCCAGAAGCGTTGAAGCTTCTTTACTGTAAGAACTGTGACAGTTGACAGTTTTAAAAAGGGTTCAGGTGAATTCTTGAAATTAAACAAAAATGAATGCTTATGAAAATGTGTAGAAATCTGAGTCTCGCTTCCTTCTGGGATTCGCGTCCCCACCTATCCCTTGGTTGAACTTGATGGGCTTATGACTTTTTTCAACCGTATTAACTATGTAAGGTCTCCCAATGGGAATCTTTGGTTTTATACAGTATGTCTGTATCTGTGGCTGCCACAGGTGTATTGCAAAATAGTGATTTATATAGAATCAGGACATGTATCTTACTTGTACTGGTTCACATTGTGACCTGAAACCCTTTTATATGAATGTCAAAACATAGATTTCATCAAAAAAGCTTCACGGGTTTCTAAAGGAACATTCTTACTCTCAGAGACGTCTTACAGTGGTTGTCCGAGTTCAAATAAAAACTGGTAAAAGGCAGGGAAAGTGTTAAAATAACAATTGAATTCATATTCACCTTTTCAGACTCGCTCTAGTGCTGTCACTCTAGTTCTCCTTGTTGGGCTTTGCTTCCATGCTCCAGTAGTGGCAAGCCCGTATACCTCATGTGACCTCTGCTGCCAATTAATGGCCTCAGTGGTCGGTGTTATTTCCTGCAGAGGTCCGTTGTGGGCTGCAGAGGTCATTTAATATTTTGTATACAGACATGTCATCACTGCAACCAAGAAATGATGTCAGTGGCAAAGAGAATCTGAGCTGTAGTGATGGAGCACAGGGGGTTTGAACCTGTGTGTATGCATTCTTTTGTTATTTTAACACCTTCCCTGCCTTTAAATTAACTTGGAACAAGGCCTTTAGGTTAGAGATAATTCATGTGCATCTACCTCTCTGGTGGACCAAGATAATCTTACCTTCCAGAACATTAACAGTCTAAGGCCTTTTTCACACGACCGTTTTTTTTTTTTCCGTTTGCGGGCCTTTTTTTGCGTTCCGTATATGGTCCGTAAACGGAACCATTCATTTTTAAATGGTTCCGCAAAAAAAACGGAATGTACTCCGTATGCATTCCGTTTCCATATTTCCGTTTTTCCGTTCCGTTGAAAGATAGAACATGTCCTATTATTGCCCGCAAATCACGTTCAGTGGCTCCATTCAAGTCAATGGGTCCGCAAAAAAATGGGAACATATACGGAATGTACTCCGTATGTCTTCCGTATCCGTTCCGTTTTTGCTGAACCATCCATTGAAAATTTTATGCCCAACCCAATTTTTTCGACGTAATTACTGTATACTGTATATGCCATACAGAAAAACGGAACGGAAAAACAGAACAGAAATGGAAACACAACGGAAACGAAAAACGGAACAACAGATCAGAAAAAATGGACCGCAAAATACTGAAAAAGCCATACGGTCGTGTGAAAGAGGCCTAACACTTAAAATGTGTTTTGGTTGATGTGACAAATCTGGGTTATGGCACGTTTTAAAGGATAGGGGATAACTGATGGGTGGGGGTGCAAACACTAGAACCCCCATTGATCACAAGAATGAGGGTCCCGTTCCCCCATCTTAACCACCTCAGCCCCCAGTGCTTAAACACCCTTAATGACCAGACCACTTTTTACAATTCTGCACTACACTACTTTCACCGTTTATTGCTCGGTCATGCAACTTACCACCCAAATGAATTTTACCTCCTTTTCTTCTCACTAATAGAGCTTTCATTTGGTGGTATTTCATTGCTGCTGACATTTTTACTTTTTTTGTTATTAATTGAAATTTAACGATTTTTTTGCAAAAAAATGACATTTTTCACTTTCAGTTGTAAAATTTTGCAAAAAAAAAACGAGATCCATATATAAATTTTGGTCTAAATTTATTGTTCTACATGTCTTTGATAAAAAAAAAATGTTTGGGTAAAAAAAAATGCTTTGGGTAAAAGTTATAGCGTTTACAAACTATGGTACAAAAATGTGAATTTCCGCTTTTTGAAGCAGCTCTGACTTTCTGAGCACCTGTCATGTTTCCTGAGGTTCTACAATGGCCAGACAGTACAAACACCCCACAAATGACCCCATTTCGGAAAGTACACACCCTAAGGTATTCGCTGATGGGCATAGTGAGTTCATAGAACTTTTTATTTTTTGTCACAAGTTAGCGGAAAATGATGATTTTTTTTTTTTTTTTTTTCTTACAAAGTCTCATATTCCACTAACTTGTGACTTGTTGTGAATTTCTCTCACCCAGCATGGGTATATGTAAAATGACACCCCAAAACACATTCCCCAACTTCTCCTGAGTACGGAGATACCAGATGTGTGACACTTTTTTGCAGCCTAGGTGGGCAAAGGGGCCCATATTCCAAAGAGCACCTTTCGGATTTCACTGGTCATTTTTTACAGAATTTGATTTCAAACTCCTTACCACACATTTGGGCCCCTAGAATGCCAGGGCAGTATAACTACCCCACAAGTGACCCCATTTTGGAAAGAAGAGACCCCAAGGTATTCGCTGATGGGCATAGTGAGTTCATGGAAGTTTTTATTTTTTGTCACAAGTTAGTGGAATATGAGACTTTGTATGAAAAAAAAAAAAAAAAAAATCAGCATTTTCCACTAACTTGTGACAAAAAATAAAAATTTCTAGGAACTCGCCATGCCCCTCACGGAATACCTTGGGGTGTCTTCTTTCCAAAATGGGGTCACTTGTGGGGTAGTTATACTGCCCTGGCATTTTCCAGGGGCCCTAATGTGTGGTAAGTAGGTAAATGACCTGTGAAATCCTAAAGGTGCTCTTTGGAATATGGGCCCCTTTGCCCACCTAGGCTGCAAAAAAGTGTCACACATGTGGTATCGCCGTATTCAGGAGGAGTTGAGGAATGTGTTTTGGGGTGTCATTTTACATATACCCTTGCTGGGTGAGAGAAATATCTTGGCAAAAGACAACTTTTCCCATTTTTTTATACAAAGTTGGCATTTGACCAAGATATTTCTCTCACCCAGCATGGGTATATGTAAAATGACACCCCAAAACACATTCCCCAACTTCTCCTGAGTACGGCGATACCAGATGTGTGACACTTTTTTGCAGCCTAGATGCGCAAAGGTGCCCAAATTCCTTTTAGGAGGGCATTTTTAGACATTTGGATACCAGACTTCTTCTCACGCTTTGGGGCCCCTAGAATGCCAGGGCAGTATAAATACCCCACATGTGACCCCATTTTGGAAAGAAGACACCCCAAGGTATTCAATGAGGGGCATGGCGAGTTCATAGAATTTTTTTTTTTTTGGCACAAGTTAGCGAAAATTGATATTTTTAATTTTTTTCTCACAAAGTCTCCCGTTCCGCTAACTTGGGACAAAAATTTCAATCTTTCATGGACTCAATATGCCCCTCACGGAATACCTGGGGGTGTCTTCTTTCCGAAATGGGGTCACATGTGGGGTATTTATACTGCCCTGGCATTCTAGGGGCCCTAAAGCGTGAGAAGAAGTCTGGAATATAAATGTCAAAAATTTTTTACGCATTTGTATTCCGTGAGGGGTATGGTGAGTTCATGTGAGATTTTATTTTTTGACACAAGTTAGTGGAATATGAGACTTTGTAAGAAAAAAAAAAATAATTCCGCTAACTTGGGCCAAAAAAATGTCTGAATGGAGTCTTACAGGGGGGTGATCAATGACAGGGGGGGTGATCAATGACAGGGGGGGTGATCAATGACAGGGGGGTGATCAATGACAGGGGGGTGATCAATGACAGGGGGGTGAACAGGGAGTCTATATGGGGTGATCACCACAGTCATTGATCACCCCCCCTGGAAGGCTCCAGGGAGACGCCTGTATGTGTTTTGCAGATCCGATCCATCTATCAGTGGATCCGTAAAAATCATGCGGACATCTGAATGGAGCTTTACAGGGGGGTTGATCAATGACAGGGGTGTAATCAATGACAGGGGGGTGATCAGGGAGTCTATATGGGGTGATAACCACAGTCATTGATCACGCCCCTGTAAGGCTTCATTCAGACGTCCGGATGCGTTTTGCGGATCCGATCCATCTATCAGTGGATCCGTAAAAATCATGCGGACATCTGAATGGAGCTTTACAGGGGGTTGATCAATGACAGGGGTGTAATCAATGACAGGGGGGTGATCAGGGAGTCTATATGGGGTGATAACCACAGTCATTGATCATGCCCCTGTAAGGCTTCATTCAGACGTCCGGATGCGTTTTGCGGATCCGATCCATCTATCAGTGCATCCGTAAAAATCATGCGGACATCTGAATGGAGCTTTACAGGGGGGTAATCAATGACAGGGGGGTGATCAGGGAGTCTATATGGGGTGATAACCACAGTCATTGATCATGCCCCTGTAAGGCTTCATTCAGACGTCCGGATGCGTTTTGCGGATCCGATCCATCTATCAGTGCATCCGTAAAAATCATGCGGACATCTGAATGGAGCTTTACAGGGGGGTAATCAATGACAGGGGGGTGATCAGGGAGTCTATATGGGGTGATAACCACAGTCATTGATCATGCCCCTGTAAGGCTTCATTCAGACGTCCGGATGCGTTTTGCGGATCCGATCCATCTATCAGTGGATCCGTAAAAATCATGCGGACGTCTGAATGGAGCTTTACAGGGGGGTAATCAATGACAGGGGTGTAATCAATGACAGGGGGGTGATCAGGGAGTCTATATGGGGTGATAACCACAGTCATTGATCATGCCCCTGTAAGGTTTCATTCAGACGTCCGGATGCGTTTTGCGGATCCGATCCATCTATCAGTGCATCTGTAAAAATCATGCGGACGTCTGAATGGAGCTTTACAGGGGGGTAATCAATGACAGGGGGGTGATCAGGGAGTCTATATGGGGTGATAACCACAGTCATTGATCATGCCCCTGTAAGGCTTCATTCAGACGTCCGGATGCGTTTTGCGGATCCGATCCATCTATCAGTGGATCCGTAAAAATCATGCGGACGTCTGAATGGAGCTTTACAGGGGGGTAATCAATGACAGGGGGGTGATCAGGGAGTCTATATGGGGTGATCACCACAGTCATTGATCACGCCCCTGTAAGGCTTCATTCAGACGTCCGGATGCGTTTTGCGGATCCGATCCATCTATCAGTGGATCCGTAAAAATCATGCGGACGTCTGAATGGAGCTTTACAGGGGGTTGATCAATGACAGGGGGGTAATCAATGACAGGGGGGTGATCAGGGAGTCTATATGGGGTGATCAGGGGTGATCAGGGGCTAATAAGGGGTTAATAAGTGACGGGGGGGGGGGGGGTGTAGTGTAGTGTAGTGGTGCTTGGTGGGACTTTACTGAGCTACCTGTGTCCTCTGGTGGTCGATACAAACAAAGGGGACCACCAGAGGACCAGGTAGCAGGTATATTAGACGCTGTTATCAAAACAGCGTCTAATATACCTGTTAGGGGTTAAAAAAAAACACATCTCCAGCCTGCCAGCGAACGATCGCCGCTGGCAGGCTGGAGATCAACTCTCTTACCTTCCGTTCCTGTGAGCGCGCGCGCCTGTGTGCGCGCGTTCACAGGAAATCTCGCGTCTCGCGAGATGGCGCATATATGCGTGACTGTGCGCAGGGCTGCCACCTCCGGAACGCGATCCTGCGTTAGGCGGTCCGGAGGTGGTTAATGGAGCGTAAGGTCAAACATGTTATTCTGTATGAAACTGCAGGAGCTGGCTGAGCACAGCACTCGGCAGCCTCTGGCAGTTGACCCTCATCGATCAGTTAGTTATCCCCTTTTCTGTGATAACTTTAAGACTTGACACAACCCCTTTAAGTTAGCTTCAACTGATTTTGGAATCATTGCCTCAATGATTTAAAGTATGCACTGCACAGCTAGAACTGCTTTAAGGCAGAATGCAATCTTGTTGCACTGACACAAAAAAATCCACAAAAATATTGCTATATATCGATAGCCATGAGGATTTCTGGGATGTAGGGTGGCTACTACATGAAAAAAATTGTGCACACGTATTGATAAAAGTTGCAAAGTAGACTGGAAAGTAACTGTTTGAAAGACTTCTCTAAGAACTAAGCTTTAACTGTTAGGAGATGGAAATGGAAAAGTACAAGATCTTGGCATTGAGATGTAGGATGTGTTCAGTACTTTTAACTGAAATTGGTTCAGGGCATTGGATGCAACTTGAGGTATGAAACACCCTTAGGAGAAACTCACAGTAAAACACACAAGAAGTTTTTGCCATGATGATTTATTTATGGTTGGAAGAGAATGCAACCAAGAGTAGTAATGGCAGAAAATAAAGATTAGGGTGTGAACAAAGGTTGTGAATTAATAATGTATTGTATATAGTACATTTAAAAAGCACTAGAGATGCTCTGGTCTCTAGCCTGGAACATTTTACATCTGCAGTTTACTTTTGTGATTGACTAAATTTGGCAGTTTACGCCATTAAAACCTGAAGACATAAGATGGTTCACAAAATCTCCACCAATGAATAACACTGCATCCAAAAAGTTTCTCCAGCCGGTAGCTGCATTAAAGATGGACAATGTATGGTTCGTTACATGTCATTTCTTCTATAGTATATAAAATGAAACAAGCATATACAGTGAAACCTGTTTGAAAGAACTGAAAATTGCATTGAAAAGTTGTCCTCTAGAGCAGTGGTCTCGAACCCTTTTTTCACCAAGGACCAGTTTCATGAAAGACAATTTTCCCAGGGACCTGGTGGGGGGGGGGGGGGGGGGGCGGTAGTCGAAGGGGGAGAGGGTTCTGGGGCAGAGATCAGGGAGTGTGCGGGGCTGACTGATTCACGCGCATAACAAAACACAAGGTGCATATTAAAATATATAACACTATATAAGGACTATATAAACTGACTATGGTCTCTGCTGCACTGTACCGTATTTTTCACCCTATAAGATGCACCTAGGTTTTAGAGGAGAGCAATAAGAAAAAAATATTTTTTATTACACCTCAGGTCAGACCAGCAATCAGACCCCCAATGTTAATCAGACCTCAGATCAGACCCCCGATGGCTCAGATCAACCCCCAAACCTTTAGCCATCTATCAGCCCCCCATGTCAGCCATAAGTCAGCCCCCCATGTCAGCCATAAGTCAGCCCCCCATGTCAGCCATAAGTCAACCCCCCATGTCAGCCATAAGTCAGCCCCCCATGTCAGCCATAAGTCAACCCCCCATGTCAGCCATAAGTCAGCCATAAGTCAGCCCCTCATGTCAGCCATAAGTCAGCCATAAGTCAGCCCCTCATGTCAGCCATAAGTCAGCCATAAGTCAGCCCCTCATGTCAGCCATAAGTCAGCCCCCCATGTCAGCCATAAGTCAACCCCTCATGTCAGCCATAAGTCAGCCCCCCATGTCAGCCATAAGTCAGCCCCTCATGTCAGCCATAAGTCAGCCCCTCATGTCAACAATAGGTCAGCCCCCCGTGTCAGCCATAAGTCAACCCCTCATGTCAGCCATAAGTCAGCCCCTCATGTCAGCCATAAGTCAGCCCCTCATGTCAGCCATAAGTCAGCCCCTCATGTCAGCCATATGTCAGCCCCTCATGTCAGCCATATGTCAGCCCCTCATGTCAGCCATAAGTCAGCCCCTCATGTCAGCCATAAGTCAGCCCCTCATGTCAGCCATAAGTCAGCCCCTCATGTCAGCCATAAGTCAGCCCCTCATGTCGGCCATAAGTCAGCCCCTCATGTCAGCCATATGTCAGCCCCTCATGTCAGCCATATGTCAGCCCCTCATGTCAGCCATATGTCAGCCCCTCATGTCAGCCATATGTCAGCCCCTCATGTCAGCCATATGTCCCCCAGGTCAGCCATATGTCCCCTAGGTCAGCCATCAGCCTCCAGTGCAAATAAAATAAAATAAACACTTCTCTCCTGCTCCTGGTCACCATCGCGATCCTCTTCATTCTGCTGTCGGCTGGCTGTGTATAGCGGCGCACAGTGTGAGGTCACAGAGCGACCTCACGCTGTGCGCAGCCCTGAACAGCCGATAGCCGAGCCGTGGACCAGGAAGCGGTGAGTACAGATCCTTCACCACTTCCTGGTCCTTCTGTACTAATGAAGCGCTTCCATAATGGAGCATTGTTCTAGATCTATGTAATGTTTCTGGCTGAAAATGTCTCTGGGCAGGAAAACAGTTCCCAGGGAAACACTACTACCTTTTCATTATAAGTAGGGAGGAACGAATCGACTTCGGATGAAACATCCGAAGTCGATTCGCACAAAACTTTGTTCTATTACTGTATGGAGCAGGAGCTCCATACAGTATTAGAATGTATTGGCTCTGATGAGCCAAAGTCATTGCTTTGCGAAGACATTGCTTCGCGAGACTTTGCACAATAACTTCTTAAATTAATTTGTACTGTAAAAAAACATTTCCCGAAATCGCGAGACTTCGCAAAGTAATAACTTCGGCTCATCTGAACCGATACATTCTAATACTGTATGGAGCTCCTGCTGATGTTTCATCCGAAGTCGATTCGCTCATCCCTAATTATAAGGATAGTGGGGGACCAAGCATACTATCCCCACAGTCAGTGAGTGATGGCCTATCCTAACCACATGCCATTACTTACTGTGATGGGAAAGCCCCTTTAAAGGGATTCTGTCATCAGAAATGAGCCCTATAAGCTAAACATATGGCGATGTCCCTTGTAAAACACTGAATCCTTAAGTGAGTTTATCAAATGCCCCTGTGGCTCTATATTCATAAAAAAGCGGTTTATATCATCTGTCAATCACTCCAAAATGTGTCCAAGAGGACGTCTCATGGGGAAAGGTGCCCGGCTGCAGCCATGTCGTTTAGGTGCCCAGCGCCGCCTTCTGAGCTGAAATCGCCGCCCTCCCTTTCATGCGATCCGCCTACCTCACGTCATCACTGCCTCTCTAACCACTGCTCGCTTCATCCAGATCCCGCGAGCTTTGAACCAGGCTGTAGGAGGTTGGATGGCTGGGATGGGCTGTAATAGGGCAGTCAGTGGAGGTTCGAGCAAAGTGCGCCGGCGCATGCGCACTTCGCTATACGAGGCCGCTGCCAGTATTCCGCACGGGCGCATCAGGATATACCTAGTGCGCACGCCCGGGATCTGGATGAAGCGAGCGGTGGTTAGAGAGGCAGTGATGACGTGAGGTAGGCGGATCACATGAAAGGGAGGGCGGCGATTTCAGCTCAGAAGGCGGCGCTGGGCACCTAAACAACATGGCTGCAGCCGGGCACCTTTCACCATGAGACGTCCTCTTGGACACATTTTGAAGTGATTGACAGGTGATATAAACCGCTTTTTTATGAATATAGAGCCACAGGGGCATTTGATAAACTCACTTTAGGATTCAGTGTTTTACAAGGAACATCGCCATATGTTTAGCTTATAGGGCTCATTTCTGATGACAGAATCCCTTTAAGCTTCCCTTTCACATTGTAGTTGAGGGTTCCAGTATTTGCTGGGGTCATCAGGACGTCCATTTCAAATAAGCAATTTTAGTGTATTCTAAATGCACTTTTTCTTGGTAGGCATCAAAGAACTCCAGGGATGGAATATACAATGGGTAAACTCACACTTACAGTACACAAAAAAAACAAAAAAAAAAACGGTTCAGTCATGCAATATACAGTATGTAAAATTCTGTACACATGCATAACAAATCTGAGTTAGAATCTGTATGGAGTCAGACTCCTGGCCACTGCAAGTGAACTGAGCCCTAACATTAAAAGTAAAAAAAAAAATGTAAGCAACAAATAACTCTTAAAATTTGCTGGACAAAACTGATGACATTTGGTGCACTTTGTACCGGGCAGACGTTCATAGCTGGACAGTAAAACAAAGCACTTCATGCTACATTTTTATGTCCAATGAAAGGAGATATCTAGTATTACAACTGATGGACAAAATACCAGAAATGATCCCACAGAAAACCATTGAATCCGTTTTGGCATCAGTTTCCCTCCAGCTTTCTGTACCACACCAGAGGGAAACGACAGCAGATGGCTGGGTATATGGGAACTATTTTCTTTCCGCTTCTGGTTTGCGGACTGTATGTGGAAATATTCACTTCAATGGGGCTGTAGAAAATACAGAAGTTACTCCATGTGCATTCCGTTTCCGTTTGTCCGTATGGCCGTTTTGCAAAAAAGTAGTGCATGTCCTATTTTTGTCTGCAAATCACGGTCCGAGGCACTGTTCAAGTCAATGGGTCCACAAAAATACGGAACTCACACCGAACACATCCGTATGTCATCCGTATTTAGCGGATCCATACTGTAGAAATGCTATGCCCAGCCCATATTGATCATGTGTTTGGTGATTAATAAGTTACTGTTTCTGTATATGATCCTCAAAAAAACGGATCAAATACGGAAACCATACAGATATGTTTTGTGCAATAATGGAACGGAAGAAGACTTAAATCAGAGAGAAAAAAAACTCAGATACGGAAAAACGGATCAGTGAAAAACGGACCGCAAAACAACAACGGACTTAGGATGCTTTCACGTGGTCAGTATTTGCCATCGGCCTAAAGCCAAAAGCAGGAGTGGAACCTAATGAAGAGCATGTATAATGGAAAGAATGTACTTCTGCTGGGTTGTGGACCCACTTCTAGTTTAGGTCAAAAATACCTGTGAAAGTGGCCTTAGATGGAGTTCTAAAAACTAAAACATCATTGACTTTTGTAAGAGAATAGAATGTAAGGTTAATAAATGATAATAAATCATTCAGGCTGAGGGTCTGGCTGTAACAATATATAAATAATGAATTAGTACAATATATGCAGTTTTCAGACTACCTGTAACAGAAGACTGGATAGTGAGGTGTGCTTGGTAAAAGTAAGTCCGCAAAATCATTCTGCGTACTGTGACAGTACAGGATCCTACGTTACATATTGTATTCTATGTAACCAAAACAAATAGAACATTTCACCATACGGCTGATAAAGGATTGACTGTTTTCTGCTTATCTAAGCTAAAGTATCCTATAACTCTATTGAACCGCAGGATCTGCTGTGCTGTGAGGGGGATCTGTTGAGAGCCCTGGTGTGTCATATGTTTGATAACTTGATGCTGACGCCATCTTCACAAGGTGTATCTTGTTTAGACACACTTTTTGTATTTAAACTGTAAAGTAAAAGGGTTTTCTGGGACTAGAATACTGATGTCCTATCCTCCGGTGGGATCTGACTCCTGGCACCAATGCCAATCTGCTGTTGGAAGAGGCTGTGGCGCTGCAGTGAAATCAGGTTCATCAGTTACAAGGCCTATGTGCAGTTCAGTCCCATTCAAGTGAATGAATCTGGGCTGCAATACCAAGCAAAGCGGCTATACAATGAACAGTGCTCTGCTTGGTTTGCTGTGAGGAGACAGCTGTGCTCACCAGAGTGCCGTGGCCTCTTCAAATAGCTGAACTCTGGTGGTGCCGGATGTTTGACCCCTACCAATCACACTGTGTGCTGTCCGCATCTTTTGCTGCCCCATTGAAAATGAATGGGTCCGCACCCGTTCTGCAAAATTGCGAAATGGATGAGGACCCATTTTGTGGACGTGTGAATGGAACCTTAGGCCCCTTTCACACGAACGATTCGGATTAGGTCCGGATGCGTTCAGGGTGCGTTCAATTAAAAACGCTCGATTTTGCAAGCAAGTTCAGTCAGTTTTGTTTGCAATTGCGTTCAGTTGTTCAGTTTTTTTTGCACGAGTGCAATGCGATTTGATGCGTTTTTCACTCGCGTGATAAAAAAATGAAGGTTTACAAACAACATCTGCTAGCAACCATCAGTGAAAAACGCATTGCATCCGCACTTGCTTGCGGATGCAATGCATTTTTCAAGCAGCCCCATTCACTTCTATGGGGCCAGCATTGCGTGAAAAACGCTGAATATAAATTATGCTGAAATTTACACGCAATGCCTAAGTGATGCGTTAAAAACAACGCTCATGTACACAGACCCATTGAAATGAATGGGTCTGGATTCAGTGCGTGCGCAAAGCACTCGCATTACGCATTGCACCCACTTAAAGATGCTCATCTGGCTGTGTCGGGATGTATCTGGAAAGCAGGTCAGAGATGTAAGGAGGGGACAAATTGTGGATTGCCTTTTAAGTTGTTAATATTTTAAACTGAATTCGCTGGGCAGTGGGGAGCCAGTGAATGGTTTGGCAGAGAAGAAACAAGAGCAAAGGTGGATTAATGGGGCAGTAGAGTTGAGAATAGATTGGAAGTGTGTGAGAGTGCTAGATGGGAGGCCACAGAGGAGATGTCTAGGCAGGAGATTATGAGGGCATCAATTAGCATTTTAGTTGGCTCAGGGGTGAGGAAAGAGTGAATAGGAGAGATGTTCTTGAGTTAAAAGCGGCAGGTTAAGGTAAGGTTTTGGATATGTGGCTTGAGGGCATAGGACATAGCATTGAATTATGTCCAGGCAGCGGACATGTGAGAATGGAGAAAGTTTGGTGCTGTTAACTGTAATGGGTAGGTCTGGTAGGGAGGTGTGACAAGTGACATGGTGGACATCTGATGAATTTAGTTTACTCTATGTTGAGTTTTAAGAAGCGGGAGGAAAAGATTGAAGATATAGCTGATAGACCCGCTGAGATTCTAGACAGAAGGGACGTGACATCTGGGCCACAGAGGTAGAATTGAGTGTCATCAGCATAAATGTGGTATTGGAAGTTATGGGACTCTATGAGCTGTCCCAGGCTGAATGTATAAATGGAGAAAAGTAGGGGACCCAGGACAGAGCCTTGAGGGACACCAACAGAGAGAGGGCGTGATGAGGAGGTGGTGTATGAATGGGAAACGCACCACCTCCTTCCTTTAATGCCAAGGGAAGAAAGGGTTTGTAACAGGAGAGTGTGGTCCACAATGTCAAAGGCAGAGGACAGGCCAAGAAGAAAATCCCACAAAAATAATTTATTACCTATTGATAAATGTATGATTGCTGGGACCAGCCAATCAGGAGAACAAGGATTCCTAAGTTCTTCCTGTGAATGTAGAGGTGTTGTGCATGTGTGACCACTGCTCCATTAAATGGGTTATCCCATAAATAATGTAAAAGATAAAAATCAGACATCATATAGGACATGACAATCTCTTTCTAACAAAGCTAGAACCAGCCCTGCACATCACATGGATCCAGAGATCTCCTTATTCATTGCTCTGCTAGATTTACAGTATATCAAGCTGACAACTCAAGGGGAGTGTATTTTCTGCTGCAGCTAAGGGTGTGTGTCTCAGCTCTTCCTATCACAGCTCAGGAGGCAGTTGAAGAATGAAACTGAGCATGTGCGTCCATCTCAGTGAGCAGGACAAAGAAATAAGAAAAACAAAAAACAGCAGGTGGCGCTATAAAGATACAGTTTATTGAATAACTCAGTGGCTATTAAAATGTTTTAATTACATGCAATTATAAAGGTATTCAGATCCAAGTGCTGGTTTGAAAACTACTGAAAATTTTTCGTGGTACAACCCCTTTAACTTCTACCGGACTGTCTACATTGTGCTTGGCTGTGCTCAGAAGTGAATGGATCAGTTGCCATACATGCGCACCACCACTCTATTCTCAGAGGGTACCTTTGTTCATGTGTTTGGTGGAGGTCTCTAGTGATGATTTATTTATCACCTATTCTGTGAATAGGCGATAAATTATTTTTGAGGGATAAACCCTATCTTTCTGGGATAACCCCATGGAAAGCCATGAAAATTATATTATCTCACAAGTAAAACATTTAATATTGATCCCAACAAACATCCAGTCAAAAATAAAAAATTATGTTTTATACTCTTACGTACTTATACTTTTAAGTGCCCTTGACATCCATTTTTCTGCCTCCTGTACTCGCAGTCTATGTAATACCTATTTAGGTGTAAGTTTGGCGAATGCGCACAGTAATGTCGCTACTACAACTTCCACCTAGTTGGTATTTAGAGTATAGTGCTTAGAAATTACCCATCAGTGACCAGCCTGTTTTGGGCCTTAATGACTAACAATTATTTTAAAGGATAACTGTCATATATTTTTATTTTGGAGTATTGGATTGTGGTGATTGATATCACCTTGGTGGCCTCTATTTCAACTTTTCACTGTGTATTCAATTACCCCTTAATTCCACAGTTTTGTTCCCTGTACTGCCTACTTTTACCTGTGCTCAAAATAGGGTTGCTAGGCATGGTCCGTCTATCTGTTGAAGGACGGAGGACGCAGAAGCAGGCTGCGTGCAATGTCACATTACTGACAGCCAGGGACTGTAAGTAAATGATTAAAGCCAGGTCCTCCCCAGCAGCTGATAACAGTGCCTGGGCTGTGTGCACTTCTCCCTGTCCCTGCACTTGGCAGATGCTCCCTCACTCAGCAGAGCTGGAGAATGCAGAGTTTGAGCAGCGCAGACCAGGGAAGGGAGATCTGCCGTCTGCTCAGTGTATAAATGAAAGCAACATGTGGTAAGAGGACCCCTTTGTGCTGCAGGAGATTAACCCTTTAGGGGGAGGGCTCTGGTTACTGACACTTTTGGGTGGCTATTGTTACTGGCTAGTGAGGGCAGGCGAGATTAGCCTCAGGGTGAGGGCAGTGGCGGCCATCTTAACTGAATAGTGAAATTGCAGTTTTATGCAGACTGGTTGCTAAGGGCTGAATCTTATTAAATTTGGGGTAAGTCAGTCTAATAGTAACTGATTCTGGAATATCATGTTATTAGCAGCAACATATATGAAAATTGAAATGAAAGTCTAAATGTGACAGTTATCCTTTAATGTTTTTATCAACACGTTTCAAGAGCTATAACTTTTATTTTTCCTGTTTTTTGCAGGACAAGTTGTAGTTTTTAGTGGCACTATTTTGGGGTTCACATACCTTACTCATTAACTTTTATTAACTCTTTATGGGGGGGTGGAAAAAAACAGCAATACTGGCACTAAGTTTTTATGTAAAAAAAAATTGTGGTCCTCATTTTTTTCCATAAAAAGCATGATAATAACATGTTACTACTTTTGCACAATAAAAACCTTTATTTTTTTTTAAAAAGGAACATGTTTGTGCATCGCAGTACCAAATCACATAATTTTTCATTCTACAGAGCTGTTTAAGGGCTTGATTTTTGTGGGGTGACTTGTACTTTAATATCATTTTGGGATTTCTCCACATTTTTCCATTGAAAACATATTTTTTTAAGTGGAGATTTTTTTTATTTTATAAACTTTGTTTTTTACTTTTTTATTTAACCATTTACTGGTTGCACAAGGGGACTGTAAGAGCCAATATTTTGATCACTTCTATAATGCACTGTATGGCTTTTGCTATACAATGTATTATACTGTCTGTGCTATACTGACAATCACCATTAGGGTACATCAGAGAGAAGCAGCCTTATGGGAGACACTGCAGGCAGGCCTTGAGCCTTCATTAGGTCCTAGGCTGCTATGCACAGACATCAGCATCCTACGATCTCATTCGTGGGGTGCTGATGAGAGACAGATGGCGTCTATTTCCTCTGTAACTGCCCAGATGCTGCAGTTACTATTGGACCGGATCTGAGCTTCTGCTGATCAAGGCCATTAGAGCAGGAGGCCGGAGCCATGCTGTCTGCTGCATAGGAGATCAATGCAGAGCTTAGACTGGGCCGTCATAAAAAGGCGGCCCAGACTAAGGCCCCTTAGTAACTGCAATAAAAATATATTGGTGGCCTCTTAGGGGTTAAATGGGTATTTCAGCACATTCAAATATTTCCCCATTGGCTGAAATTGTTTAAAAAAAATAAACCAGCTCAAAATCAATGATCTACTGTGGCTGTCATTCCAATGGTGCCTGCCCCCCCCCCCCCCCCAATCACTGGCTGAGGTTGGTCTTCACTGCAGCCAATGATTGGAGTTCCGAGCCATTTTCTGCCGTGTCGGGAACAGGAACAGGCAGTGGAATACAAATTTAGGTGAATAGACTAGATTTCACATGGCCAATTTAAAAGCCATATTATTGTTATCCTACTGGGATGTTCTGAGCTTCTGTCAGCTTAGTGTTTTATTTGTAGTGTACAGATTTATCTACAAATACATGGATTTAAAATGTCAGGTAACCTTGTCTGAATTTGTTTTAGTGCTGTTAATGCCATCAATGCAATATAACAAAAAGAGGTACATCACATGATATAAAATCTAATCCAAAGAAGCAACTCAAGTAATCAAAAATTTGTACTGAAACTGTTCATTTTGAAGGATTAGGTGTTCATTTACACTAGTTTGGTTTGCACATTGAAATAAATATGATTAATAGCAAATGCAGCTCTCCCAAGGACAGAAGAAAGGAACAGTACAGTACTAGCGCTGAAGTAATCCAATCTGAACAATAAAAATTGACATAACGCAATATATATAACGTGCAGATGGCAGCGAGGAATGGAATAGAAAGGGGTTATTCCTAACTCGAAATGTTCTAATGCTAACCGTACCAGTAAAAAAAAAAAAGGCCATCAGAGCTCTGACTGTAAAGACGAGATGTTTTTCTAGACCAGAACATCTTAAATAGTTTAATTGAAACTTCCAATTGTCTTCATGATACAAATTACACCTATGTATTTTCAACAGCAACACTAATTGAAAAATGTGCAGATGCTTTGGGATCGGAATTCACTCCCACAGTTAATTATATACTGCCGGCTGTTAAATAAGTGTTTGTGATGTCTGTGGATAAAGGAAATATATTGAAAGAGATAACCATTTATGCATTAATATTATTTAAACGAGCTTCGTAAAATGGGTAATTAACTTCTTTACACTGTATTTCGGCTAGCAGACTTTTTAAATATTAGTATCTAAAAAAATACTTTTTATCAACCTTAATGCCATTCTCAGTTTTGTTTATTGGTAGGTTGGCTTATAATTGCACTGGAGCTTTCCAGAATCCACAAACCCTGTACTCCAAAAATGCAACCCCGGCAAGTGTTCTAGTACGTGTTAACATATTTCATTCTGCGTCTTAGTTACTTCTTTACATTGTGTGGTCCTCATCTTATGTTGTTGTGACTTGTTTCATCTATTTCCATGCACTGGTTTGACAAAGCAACTGAGAAAGCTGCGGCACCACTGATTTACAACCTATTTAATGTTAATTATACCAGTTTACGATACAAACCCCTATGGATGAAAATGTGTGTATCGTAATAACATAGTGAGAATATTACCAATAAGTAGCAAAAATAAAATAAAATTACATTAGCAGATTATTTGCTAATAACTTGCTTTATTATGATACTTTTGTCCTGAATTTAAAAACATATTATAGTGTTAAGCTACCTTTAGAAGTTTGCCTACTGTCACTGGAAAACCCCTATTGACAAGGTTAGGTGATAACCTATAATTCAGTGCTGTCTGGTTCTATATTAGGGCACAGTTCTATTTTTAGTAAAGATTACACTTCCCAGGTAACAAGATCAAGCTTTGTATAGACTGTAAATGTATACGGACAAGGAGATTGGATATCTCTGAAACCTGCCGAATTGTGAATTCAAATATGGAGAAGATTGGGATCTCTTACATACAGTAACTCACTAAAATCTACTTTTTAAGTAGATTATATATACAGTATAAGTATAACACCAGTGGTCGACGGCAGCCGTTGTTCCCCTGTTCCCACCGGCATGGCTGCTGGAGTGGTTACCTGATTTCCTGCTCCTGTGCTCCGACAGTCCATGCCAATTGTCATCTCATTGCTCCATCCACTCCACACTGGCCAGCAACCTCCTGTTTGACTGAGGTGCCTCTGTCTGGCCACAGGGCATGTGCTTCCTTTAGCTCTTAAAGGGCCAGTGCATGCATTGTAATATGTCCAGTTTATGGATAGCCTTCCTGGGGTATTTAAGTCACCCTACCCTATTGGAGGGTGCTTGTGCAATAGGTTCCAGTTGCTAGTTCCCTGCAAAGGTGCACCATTATTCAGTTCATTTGCCCATGTACCAACCCCTGCCCGTTTACCAAATTTTACTGTTTGCTGTCTGACTTGACCTCTGCTTGTCCTCGTGTCAACCTTGTATTACCTGCCCTGACCTTTGGACTGTTTACTGGATTGCATGTACTCTGCCTGCCCTGACCTGACCTTGGTTTGTTTTCTGACTATGATTTTTGTCTAATTTCTCAGTGCTCTGCACCAGTGTCTCTTTTCCCCCTGTGGGTCAGCTGTCACCTAACAGAGACTACTCCAAGAGTACCAGCCTGGTGGTTCCTCTGCAGCGAAATCCAGATCCCTGTATAGGGATTGAATGGTGAAGACCAAGATACTTAGATAAGGTCCTTAGGAGTAGCCCCAAGCCAAATCTGTTAAGTGGCACTGTTCATAGGTCATCAATATCAGATCGATTGGGTTTCGAATGTCAGCACCCCCTTTGATTAGCTTTGAAGTAGTTCTTCTGCCAGAAAGTGAATGGGAGCAGTGCTGCCACAACCATTCCCAGATACTACACAGTGTATAGAGCTATGTAGTTCCAGTGTCTGTTTCCAAAGCTGGGTCTACTCCAAAACAGCTGATCGGTGGGGGTGCTAGGAGTCAAACCCCTTCAATGTGATATTGATGACCTATCCTAAGGACAGACTCTGGGCCCCATAGCAGCTGCTACATATGTAGGTAGACATATGTATACATCTCATCCTGAGACATATATATGGATACAACTATGTATGCACACCCAGTTGTATCCTTGTATATAACCCCCAATATCTGCTATTGTTAACCATAATCAGAAGTGTTACTAGGGTTGAAAGTTGGGTTGCCTCCTGTTATGTTTTTTTTTTATTACAGACTTTACCAGGATTGACCATGTAATATACAGTACCTCTGCATTTTCATTTTGTGCACTAAAAATACAAGACATACAGTAGCATCTTACTCAATTGCTTCTGATCAGTAGACATGACTAGGCTATCATCAGGGAATGATTAAAGTAACATTCAGCTCTGGATTACTGTATAATCATTTATTTGTTGATCTACTGCATTGTTTGTAAACTAGCAGTGTTTAAATGGCATATATATATACAATTATTTTATTACATTATAATTTCGGTTAAAAATCAAACTCATGTATCCTCATAATAATGTTGTATGATGTGAAATGATTCACTTAACAAGTAGAATCATTTGACAATTAGGTGAAACTTGAACACACTAAGATCAAGTGTTAAAGGAAACTCCTAAATTGACTTGAGAGCTTAATTAAGATTGGAAAGTACTTAAAACCTAAAGCAGTACATGTGATAATTCTGCTGTGGATTGCTATATTGGGATTATCTTCAGCCTGGTACTCAAAGCTAAAAATATCAGAGAAACAGTATGCTGAATGGCACTGGAGGCTGAAGAATAGCTGGCGTCTCAACAAAAGAGTGATGTTTTTGTAATCTAGTAGTAAAAGTAGAATTTTTGTTAAAATGAATGGCAAAACAAATTACTGTAAATGCAGTCATAGTAACAGCCTTATATGAAAATAAACCCATCATTTTGAAATTGCAGTGCAATCTGTGGGCAGCATGTTTTAGAGCAAGTTGAGCTGAGTAGATTAGTAAATATATTTTTTGGGAAAAAATTCTGTATAAAGTGTAATTTAATTCCTTAGTGACCACCCATACGTGTTTTTACGGCGGTCACTAAGGGGCCTTAGGCTGGGCCGCTGCTTTTTTACTGCGACCCAGTCTAAGCGCTGCAAGGGTACCCCGAGCAGCAGGGAGCGGGGACCCGTCTCTCACATGAGATCCATGGCCCTGCTCTAACAGTTCGGACCGGCAGGAGTGCCAAACTGGGCTGTTTAACACTTTACATGCCGCGGGCAATGGCTCACGCCGCATGTAAAGTGCTGACAGAGGGAGCGGACTCCCTCTGTCTCCCATCGGCACCCAGCAAATGCAATCGCGGGGTGCCGATGTGTGAAAAGGCTGCCTGGGGTCTGATGCAGGCCCCAGACCAGCCTTGGGTAATTTCCAGCAGGCTGCACCTCTCTGCGCAGCCTGCTGGTCAATGTCAGAATAGCATTGCCATTAAAATGCAATACACTATAGGGATAGTACATTGCATTTTAAAAGCAATCAAAAAGCTGTCGGTTATAGTCCCCTTGTGGGACTATTAAGTGGTAAAAAAAAAATTAACTAATTTATTCAATAAAAAATCCCGCTTTTTTTTCCATTGAAGATACGCTTTTCAATGAAAAAATAAATAAAATAAAAAATCTTCCCCATATGTTTGGTATTGCCGCATCCGTAATGACCCGGACTACATAAATATCATGTAAATTATCCCCTACGGTGAACGCCATAAAAAAAAAATACAAGTCATCCCACAAAAATCAAGCCCTCACACAGCTCCATAGAAAGAAAAATAAAAAAGTTATGGGTCTTGGGAAACGGCAATACAAAAGAATTTTTTCTTTAAAAAAAAGGGGGTTTTATTGCAAAATGTAAAATGTAAAAAAAAACTATATGTATATTTTATCACTGTAATCATACTGACCCAGAGAATAAAGATATTATGTTATTTATACCGAAAAATGAACGCTGTAAAATTTATAACGTAAAAACGCAGTGGCAGTATTACTATTTTTCCCATCTCCCTCCCAGAAAGAGTTAATAAAAGTCAATCAGAAAGTTGTGTACCCCAAAATGGTGCCCTTTAAAAACTACAACTTCTCCCGCAATAAACAAGCCCTCATAAAGCTATATAGATGGAAAAATAAAAAAGTTATAGCTCTTGGAACGCGACGATGAAAAAAGGAAGAAAAATGCTTGGTCAGTAAGGCCCAAAACAGGCTGGTCACTAAAGGGTTAATGAATAAAACCTCAGCTCTTCTTATGCTTAGGAGTCCAGTGGGCGGTTCTACTCATTGATCGAGAGCTATCTTTGTATTTACAGTGTGAGATTTGCTCAGGATTGACTTTTGCTGGCATCAAAGGACTCATGTCTGTTCAATCCAAAATAAGCCAACAGCAATTTGTTGTAAACTGACACGTAATCAGGTTTTGTTGAGAAGGTAGCAAACATAAAATAAAAGAAAACAGCAAGCGAAATTCTGGCCTGTCCGGGACTTACTATACCAATATCATCGGTCACTAACATCTGGAGAGCTTCTTCCTGCCAGCTTAAAAAAAATAAAACTTCCAGCAAGCGTTTTACTCACGCTTGACTTTCACATAGACAGGCATTCTGTGTCCCCAGGCAGAGAGAACTAACTGCCCTCCTGGCTCTGTTAAAGAGGACCTGTCACCCGTCCAGACATGTCAGTTTTAGTAACTACTTGTATTCCTCATGTAATAACAATTCCAGAGCCTCTATTCTTTTGACCCTGTGTTGTGCTATTACTGTATTATTCCTGCTAGAAGTTTACAAATAAATTGCCAGCAGTCTGGAGTAAAGGCACTGCTGGGTGTTACCAGTAGTGGGTGTGTTTGACTCTATCCAATCAGTGTTGCTGGTGTCAGACTGTGCAGAGACACACCCATAACTGGTAACACCCATCTGTACCTTTACTGCAAGCTGTTGACAGTTCATTCATAACTTCTAGCAGAAATACAACAGCATAGAGCCATAAGAATAGATGTTCCAGAGTTTTTATTTCATGGAGAATGCAAGTAGTTACTATAACAGACATGTCAGGAGAGGTGACAGGTCCTCTTTAAAGGGGTTGTCTCGCTTTAGCAAATGGCATTTATCATGTAGACAAAATTAATAGAAGACACTTACTAATGTATTGTGATTGTCTATATTGCCTCCTTTGCTGGCTGGATTCATTTTTCCATCGCATTATACACTGATCGTTTCCATGGTTACAACCACCCTGCAATCAAGCAGTGGTGGCTGTTTTTGCACAATATAGAAAAAAGCATCGGCCTCTCTGGTGGCTGGGGCCATGGCTGTTTGCATAGTCCAGAACTTTTTTCTATGGTCTGAAAGCTCGGCCACCGCTGCTGGATTGTATGGTGGTCATAACCATGGAAACGAGCAGTGTATAATGTGATGAAAAATTAGTCAAGCCAGCAAAGGAGACAATATGGACAATCACAATACATTAGCAAATGCCATTTGCTAAAGTGACACAAATCCTTTAAAGGGATTATCCAGGAATTAAGAAAAATGAAAATACTTGAAAGGGTTGGCCACTCTGTTAGCACTTATTAAAACTATAAAGAAAGTAGGGAGATATTACACTTACTTATTACACTCACGCCCCCTCCTGTCCTGCTCTCACCACGCCCCCTCCTGTCCTGCTCTCACCACGCCCCCTCCTGTCCTGCTCTCACCACGCCCCCTCCTGTCCTGCTCTCACCACGCCCCCTACAGTCCTGATCTCACCACGCCCCCTACTGTCTTGCTCTCACCACGTCCTCTCCTGTCCTGCTCTCACAGCAGCCTCCCTGGTCCATCCCTGCACGTCCATGCCTGAAGGAGTACACTGTATACAGTGATCTGTGCTAACGGTAGCCCACGAGTGCCGCCGGAAGTCCGCTCCGGCCCACTCACTTTAATAGGGACAGGTCGGAGATGCGGCCACAGCACGGCAAACATGCTGAGAGCCGGCCGGACAAAAAACGCAGCATGCTGAGCATCAATGAATGTGAATGGGGCTGGAGCATACTTCTGGCGGCATTCCTGGGCTAGCGTTAGCACGGATACTGCAGGGGAACAGCCTGCCGGACCCTGCTGTCGCTAGTGTGAAAGTAGCCTTAGTCGTGTGATGATAGACAGCATGCTCCTCCCTATGTGAGCAGATCGATTTGTACAAATTTATTCATCAGAGCTCTTGTGCAACAAAGATCTGTCTCCCCGCTCAACAGCCCCCCTCCTATGACAGTCCATGCACCTAAACAGAAATCTATGACAGCTCAGAGCTGTCGTGGATTTCTGGCTTCATTTGATTCAGAAAACTGGCAAAAATGAACATACCATATGGTCTGTGGATGGCACTATTACTGGGGATCTGTGCATGGCACTGTTATGGGGGATCTGTGAAGGACACTGTTATGGGGGGATCTGGGGATGGCACTGTTATGGGGGATCTGTGGATAACGCACTGTTATGGGGGAATCTGTGAATGACACACTGTTATGAGGGGATCTGTGACGGACACTGTTATGGGGGGGATCTGTGGCTGACACTGTTACAGGGGGATCTGTGGTTGGCACTGTTACAGGGGGATCTGTGGCTGGCACTGTTACAGTGGGGATCTGTGGCTGGCACTGTTACAGGGGGGATCTGTGGCTGGCACTGTTACAGGGGGGATCTGTGGATGGCACTGTTACAGTGGGGATCTGTGGCTGGCACTGTTACAGGGGGGATCTGTGGCTGGCACTGTTACAGGGGGGATCTGTGGATGGCACTGTTACAGGGGGGATCTGTGGATGGCACTGTTACAGGGGGATCTGTGGGTGGCACTGTTACAGGGGGATCTGTGGGTGGCACTGTTATGGGGGATCTGTGGGTGTTATATATGTGCCATCCACAGACCCCCCAGCCCATAATAGTGCCATCCACAGACCCCCCACCCCTTAACAGTGCCATCCACAGATGTTCCCCATAAAACTGTCATCCACAGAATCCCCCCCCCCCCCCGCCGCTCCAGTGCTGCAGTATACAAATATAAAATGTCTCATTCAATTAAAAGTGATTACACATGCCCCCTCACTCCTAATATTACCGTACATCCTAACAGCTTCTGTACAACCCAGGCAGGCTGGGCGGCTGGCACGTCACTCACTGACATCACTTGCCTGCGCCGCCTGCTTCATTCATAAAGTAGGCGGCGCAGGCACGTGACATCAGGGAGTTACGCTGCCGCCCGCCCAGCCTGCCTGCCTGCATTCTACAGAAGCTGTTAGGATGTACGGTAATATTAGGAGTGGGGGGGCATGTGTAATCACTTTTAATAGAATGAGACATTTTATATTTGTATAGTGCAGCACTGGAGCGGCGGGGCCGGACTACAGTGACTGCACCGCCCCGTCGCAATTGCCGGCCCCCAGCTCCTCCTCCCAGTCCCTCCCCGCTCTCGCATACATCGCAGCCTGCGATGTAAAAATGTCAGCATTCGCCCCATAAGACGCAGGGGCATTTTCCTCCCATTTTGGGGGGGGGAGTGCGTCTTATGGGGCGAAAAATGCAGTAAATTTGTTAGGGCGACTGGTCACGCCCCCCCTCCCCCCGGCCATTGTCACGCCCTTTTTATTTTATTTATAAAGGGACAGTTAAAAAGTCGCAAACACATAGTTTGCAACTGTTTAACGCCACTTTTCAGAAACAAGGAAAATTATAAATCTCCCCCTCTATTCATTCTGTTCATGGCTTAAATCCAATGGTGCAACTAGAAATGACTAGGCCCCACAGCAAGTTTATGAACAGGGCCCCCTCCCTCCCCCGCCAGTAACATATGTATGATACATTAGCGTCATATTCCTGTGTGCTGCTGGGACTTGGGCGTACTTCTTATTGCTATGTCTGTACAGCAGTTATTCACTGATGACTGAGTTATTGATATTATCTGAGGGGATCTTGTCTCTATGGAAACACCGTTAGGCGTGGATGTCATGTGACTGCTCCTCTAAACATGCTTCCTGCAGTGCATGCTGGAATATTTACTTTTACTTTGTAGCTGCTCCTCCCACACATCCTGTCTGAGGGAGCTCCTCCAGGGAGGCATGTCATGTTGAACAGGTTAGAAAAATGATATATAGCCAGTACATGTCACATGGTATAAATATTTCATGTTTTTGGCTATTGTTTAGGGCACTTTGTTTTTTTTGATACTTATAAATATATTCCCAAATACCTTTTATTGCTTATTGTCTGGGGATCTTTCATCAGGGAAAATAAAATGGCCGCCGTCCTATTAGTACACATTAGTAAACCTGTCCTAATCACACAGCAGGACAAGTTACTTCAGAACACTGAGCTAAAGAACTGCCTCATCCTCCTCTCCTACTTGTCAGGGATTATGATCCTGAACACAGCTGATAAGATCTTCAGCTGAATCTCTGTAGGAATGGAGTTCATGAGGAGAAATGAAGTACAGAGAGGAGATGGGGATGTGGGTAATAAGCAGCAGCACTTGTATGCAGTCTCCATGACCACAGCCCCACATTGCCACAATCTGTCCGGTCCGTCCTCTCTGTACTTCATGTCTTCTCATGAACTTTCCCACAGAAATTCAGTGTAGAACTTACCTCCTCATAGAAACTGATTAAATTAGTTTGACATGACCGATCTCTCACGAAGCCATGCTGATGGCGTTATTTGCCTATTTTCATTGAGGTATCCAAGATAGCATCTCTTAGAAAACCTTCAAACTGTTTACCGATGATAAATGTTAAACTTACGGCCTATAGTTTCCAAGATTTTACATGGTCTTACATCAGTCATTTTTTTGTGTGTCCTGCTCTTTCACAGAATTGACAGAGGCATACCCATAGCATGCTCCTGATCTTCACTAAATGCATGTAAGCAGATGCATTTTCCACCACTCTCCATCTCACAGATAAGATCATTGAGAAGATCTGTTTCTTTACATTTTTGGCAAGCTACATCTCCAAACAATGTGACCATACATGCTAATGTGACCCAGCTTTTAACTGGAGGCTGCAGTAGCAAAACATGGGAAAGAGGATTAGAACTTAGGATGGATGATGTGTAAAACATTATGATAAATAGTTTTGTTACATGAAAATGCTACAAAAAGACATGATTGCTCATATATATACAGTACAGACCAAAAGTTTGGACACACCTTCTCATTCAAAGAGTTTTCTTTATTTTCATGACTATGAAAATTGTAGATTCACACTGAAGGCATCAAAACTATGAATTAACACATGTGGAATTATATACATAACAAACAAGTGTGAAACAACTGAAAATATGTCATATTCTAGGTTCTTCAAAGTAGCCACCTTTTGCTTTGATTACTGCTTTGCACACTCTTGGCATTCTCTTGATGAGCTTCAAGAGGTAGTCCCCTGAAATGGTTTTCACTTCACAGGTGTGCCCTGTCAGGTTTAATAAGTGGGATTTCTTGCCTTATAAATGGGGTTGGGACCATCAGTTGCGTTGAGGAGAAGTCAGGTGGATACACAGCTAATAGTCCTACTGAATAGACTGTTAGAATTTGTATTATGGCAAGAAAAAAGCAGCTAAGTAAAGAAAAACTAGTGGCCATCATTACTTTAAGAAATGAAGGTCAGTCAGTCAGCCGAAAAATTGGGAAAACTTTGAAAGTAAGGGCTATTTGACCATGAAGGAGAGTGATGGGGTGCTGCGCCAGATGACCTGGCCTCCACAGTCACCGGACCTGAACCCAATCGAGATGGTTTCGGGTGAGCTGGACCGCAGAGTGAAAGCAAAAGGGCCAACAAGTGCTAAGCATCTCTGGGAACTCCTTCAAGACTGTTGGAAGACCATTTCAGGGGACTACCTCTTGAAGCTCATCAAGAGAATGCCAAGAGTGTGCAAAGCAGTAATCAAAGCAAAAGGTGGCTACTTTGAAGAACCTAGAATATGACATATTTTCAGTTGTTTCACACTTGTTTGTTATGTATATAATTCCACATGTGTTAATTCATAGTTTTGATGCCTTCATAGTCATGAAAATAAAGAAAACTCTTTGAATGAGAAGGTGTGTCCAAACTTTTGGTCTGTACTGTATATATATATATATATATATATATATATAAAAAGTATATATGACTAATAGACTAATATAAGTCTGTTTATAGAAGCTTAATGGGCTCTGTCTGAGGCAGCTAATTTATTAACCAGTTTGGTTTACCACACCATGAAGAAAGTGCATTCCCTTATTCATCAAGAAATGCAGCTTTAAAGAAACCACAAGCAAACTTGTTCTTGTCTCTTGCATTTACCAAAGGTAGCAAAATATAAGATGAAGAAAGATATGCTTTTAATCAGCAGGGTTAGCCCTACCAGGCATTATAGCTGGTTTAATAGGGTTGATCCTGCTGACAGGAACCCTTTAACAATAGTAGAAAGCAAATACAAATTTAGTTTAAAAAAATAGAAATATAGAGATAACTGCAAATTTCCAGTGTTTGGCATTTCCTATTTGAATATAATATTCAAATGATATAATCATTTTTAAATGTGGACTGATATGCACAGCAGTATGCTTAGTTCGAAAGATGTAGGAATTATTCCCAAATGTCATCATTAAGTTAGCAAGATGGCTAAAATCTTGAAAAGTACATCTGGTAACTGATATATTCTGAAAAATTCCATATTTTAAAATAGTTTAATTGCAAAGCAGTCGTAGACATCTGCTTCCCGTGCTCTAGTAGTATTAACACAGTATAATGCACAATTCTGTATTTCTACGTAATGTGAATTATTTTCTTTTCTGATACTAATTGCATTTTTATGCATGTAGATGTTACCTGAGTGAGAAACGTTGCTTGTCGGTAACTTATCGGTACATTTCACATGTAGTAATGCACTTTCTTTTTTCTATAGAAACAGTTTCTAGAAAATTTTCTCGCAATGTCTTGCAAATGAACACCTGCCAAGCATATATTTTTTTCCCATTGCCACAGTTGGTTTCTGTACCTTTAGTGCCTTTGCTGACCTGGACCAAGACCATATGATCCTGTGAATTTGGGTCAATGAACCCATGGTCAGGTCTGGACACTGGTCTTTAATATGGGTGCAGAAATATGCCCGTAATACACTCAGCTGAACCTCACCTATCTTGGGGCACATAAAAATATGTGCTGCTGAAACCTAATAAAACATTACATTGCTGAAGCTACGGAAAGATTATTTACATCGTTGTGCCATTTAGGGTGTAGCCACATTTTCAGGTTTCCTGATACAGTGTTGGAAGCCAAAACCAGGAGGGAATTATAAAATGAGAAGTCCTATAACTGTCCTTCATATTTTTCTCCTTTTATGATTCACTCCTGGTTTTGGCTTCCAAAACTGCATCAGGAAACCTGAATGTGAGGTCATACCCTAAACCTATAAAAGAATGAAACAATTAAACAGATGATACATGTGCCCATTGTGTTTGTCAGTATGCAGGATTTTCTGTATCCTTTTGACACAATCTGTCTTGCAGAAATCCTTCAGAGATCACAGGGCTTGATTTTTTGCTAGTCTCTTCCATTTTCAGCTTACAAATGGCCAAGGGTGGAGCTATACTAGCGCCCACCATATCTAAACAACTGAAAAAGACTTGATAAAGGGGACCTAGAACCCCAAAACGCAGTGTCTGTTTTTTTAAATTACCCATCAATAAAGCTCCTTCTATTCATCTGCTGGTCATCTCCAGCGTCTGCCTCATCAGTTGAGTTGGATCAATCCCAACTGGTACACCTCCTCTACTCACTCCTCTGTTCTTGTGATACCCCTCCGGTGGTTTGGCAACTTTGCCTGGAGGATTCCATCCAAACCTATTGGCACTGGCTGCGGCGACCTCACCATCTCAATCTACGAACCTTATATCTCCAAAGCACTCCAAATAGCTGCAACCTTGGCTAATTCCTGTGGTCCCATAGTGGTGAATGGAGAGGTGGCTGTGCTTGCGCATTGTGCTTTCCATTCACCACTATAGGACTTCTGAAAATAACCGAACGCTTTCTTGGCTATTTGGCTATTTTCAGAACTCCCATAGTGAGGAATGTAGAGGCATTGGGGCCCCATTCTCTAGATAGATAAGGGCCCCAGAGGTGCAACCTGCACCTATCTGACATTGATGGCATATGCTAATGATACGCAATGTTCAAATTGGCCAACCCCTTTAAGACAATAAAAGCCATTGAAGAAGTCAAGTTAAAGGTGTTGTCTGGGCTTTTACTATTGATGACCTATCCTCAGGATAGGTCTTCAATATTAGATCGGCAGGGTCCGACACCCAACACCAGCAACGATCAGCTGTATGAGTAGATGTTGTGCACAGGTGCTGTCTACCATCTCTCTTCCTGTCCGCTGCTGCTGTCTATGGTCTTTGCCATAGACAGCAGCAGCGGACAGGAAGAGAGACGGCACGTGCACACTGCTGAGGATAGGTCATCAATATTAAAAGCCCGGAAAACAACTAAGGTTTGCTGCAACCGTGCATTGAAAATCAAGTTTAAATATGCCCTATCTATATGCATAGCTGCTTTCAGCCTTTACACTTTTAAATTGCTGATTTCCTTAGGTTCTGACATCAATTTAGTTTAATTTTGCTTTGTTAAATATAATTGACAATTTTAAGAGGATCGGTCAGCTTAATATACTGCTCTAAATATTTAGCACATTTAAGTGCATTGGCAATCTGCTGTCTTCCACAGGTTGATCCATCACCCTGCTATACACCAGGCAGTAGTGACGCAGTCTATATTCTCTAGTTATTCGTTTGGTATTGTTACAGACCATCCACACTTAGATGATGTTACATTACACGTCATGTACATTTGAGCCTGTTATCTTTATATTGAGACTCGAAATGGAGTTGTTTAGGGGAGAATGCCTTGTTCTATTGAGAAGATGGGACAACAGAAGCCTGTTACTGTCAAAAAGAAAAGAAAAAACATGGAGCAGCATCTTTTCTTGTGGCATTTGCAGATTCTCCTTACATTCTGTCTCAGGGCTGAATAAATATTCCTCACTGCCTCAGCAAAACCATTCCAATGGCCAACTGCAAGAGATCATGCTGAGTTAAAGTTGTTTCATGGTTCCAATCAGTAAGGAAAGCTTAATCTAGCTATTATCTCGTTCTTCTCTTTGACATCAGTGAGTTTCAGATTTTAAGAGGCTTCTTTGGTTTGCATTCTTTATTGAGATTAAAAATGTTCTACATGTAATTACCGAAATTGAAAGTGCTTGATGGCATTACTAAAATAGCAGTGCTATACAGTTTAAGAAATGTTTGACTACGGTAAACTGAGCGTGCATGCTGACATCCTGCCGCTGCGTCTACCTACACTCACAATGATATTATTGGTAATTTTATATGCACTTACGTAAGTGAGGTTAAATGAAATGAATTAAGCCATCACATATTCCGTTATGAGGGAAAACGAGGTAAAAAGAAGACATTTCTCTGGTCTGGTTTGCAATGAGGGCTCCATTAGTTTTAATGCTATTTATTTTGCAGTCAGTTACCAGTTTTGGTGTATGAAATAGGATATCGTGCTTCGTTCTTGAGTCATTTGTGATCATTTATGGAGATAGTAATAACCTATAAAAAGGAATTACCCTTTCCACTGTCCTAACCCACCCTGGGTACTTTTTTTTATTAATGTTTCTAAGCCAAGTACCACCTACTCAAAAGAATTACATCAATCCCAAGGATATCATATACTGTGCTGTCTATGGCATGAGCACAGTGTGATTACCCCTACAGACATAGCATATACCCCCTGTACTAGAAAGAGATGGGATTAAAAAATTTTAAAACATGAAAAATGCCTATGGTGTAGCGCACAGTAGAAAATTATTCTAACCCTTAATTTTAGATAAGCAAGTTTTGATATCAACTATGTGAAACAACAGCTCTCAGTATGACCTGAACAATGGTAAGGGTATGCTTAGAGTTGTTTCACAAACTAGAAAGGTGCCATTCTCCATCTCACTGCATACCTTAAGGCCCCTTTCACACGAGCGAGTATTCCACACGGGTCCAATGCATGATGTGAATGCATTGCGCCCGCATGGAATCCGGACCCATTCATTTCAATGGGTCTGTGTACTTGAGCGATGGTTTTCACCCATCACAAATCGCAGCATGTTCTATATTCTGCGTTTTTCAGGCAACGCTGGCCCCATAGAAGTGAATGGGGCTGTGTGAAAAACACATCCCATCCGCAAGCAAGTGCGGATGCTATGCGATTTTAACGGATGGTTGCTAACAGATGTTGTTTGTAAACATTCTGTTTTTTAGCACGCGCGTGAAAAACACATCAATGCGCATTTGACCCGCGTGATAAAAACTGAACAACTGAACGCGATCGCAAACAAAACTGAATGTAGTTGCTTGCGAAATCGCACAGTTTTCACTGAACGCATCCGCAACGCAGACGGACCTAATCCGGACATGCGAAAGACATGCAAATTAGCAGAATCTGCCTTGTTTTTCAGCTGAAACACTATTTGCATGTCTTTCCCATATGCCCAAGTTTATGCAAATGAGTTTACATGACAAAACAGTATAGAAAGGTTATTGAATATAATGTTAGGACAATTAGAAAACTGAAAATTTTTATGCAGCCCTCCTAAGCAGTGAGAGAAGAGTTAGCTGGCATCCAAAAATAAAATTGACAATTTTTGTCACCCTAATGATAATTATCTAGGTGCGCAGGTCCCCCAAGCCATCCAACTCAAATCAGGCAAATTTGAGGCTTACTGGCTCTCAGTCAGATGAGAGCTGGTTTTGTATGTCTCATAGTGCAGAAGGATGCTATTGTAAGGTATGCTGACTGTATTTGTCTCATAGATAGGTTGTTGGCTTGCACATACCCAACTTTTGGCATACAGCCTGTGTGTGATTGTCTGTTATATGTTGTTTATTGTGTGTTATAGGTAATGCTTTATTTTAAAAATAATTTAATATTTATAAAAAGAAATGATTAATAATAGGTAGTAAAATACTTATAATAAAAGCTTATTAGAGATAGATAAAATAATAACTATAAAGAATAAGAAGGTATGGATGATAGATAGCATAATAAGGATTAAGAGAAGCTATACACTCACCTAAAGAATTATTAGGAACACCATACTAATACGGTGTTGGACCCCCTTTTGCCTTCAGAACTGCCTTAATTCTACGTGGCATTGATTCAACAAGGTGCTGATAGCATTCTTTAGAAATATTGGCCCATATTGATAAGATAGCATCTTGCAGTTGATGGAGATTTGAGGGATGCACATCCAGGGCACGAAGCTCCCGTTCCACCACATCCCAAAGATGCTCTATTGGGTTGAGATCTGGTGACTGTGGGGGCCATTTTAGTACAGTGAACTCATTGTCATGTTCAAGAAACCAATTTGAAATGATTCGAGCTTTGTGACATGGGGCATTATCCTGCTGGAAGTAGCCATCAGAGGATGGATACATGTTCTCATTCTGTTTACGCCAAATTCGGACTCTACCATTTGAATGTCTCAACAGAAATCGAGACTCATCAGACCAGGCAACATTTTTCCAGTCTTCAACAGTCCAATTTTGGTGAGCTCGTGCAAATTGTAGCCTCTTTTTCCTATTTGTAGTGGAGATGAGTGGTACCCGGTGGGGTCTTCTGCGGTTGTAGCCCATCCGCCTCAAGGTTGTGCGTGTTGTGGCTTCACAAATGCTTTGTGCATACCTTGGTTGTAACGAGTGGTTATTTCAGTCAACGTTGCTCTTCTATCAGCTTGAATCAGTCGGCCCATTCTCCTCTGACCTCTAGCATCCACAAGGCATTTTTGCCCACAGGACTGCCGCATACTGGATGTTTTTCCCTTTTCACACCATTCTTTGTAAACCCTAGAAATGGTTGTGCGTGAAAATCCCAGTAACTGAGCAGATTGTGAAATACTCAGACCAGCCCGTCTGGCATCAACAACCATGCCACGCTCAAAATTGCTTAAATCACCTTTCTTTCCCATTCTGACATCAGTTTGGAGTTCAGGAGATTGTCTTGACCAGGACCACACCCCTAAATGCATTGAAGCAACTGCCATGTGATTGGTTGACTACATAATTGCATTAATGAGAAATAGAATAGGTGTTCCTAATAATTCTTTAGGTGAGTGTATATAAGTGAGAAAAGATTATAGGTTTATCTAGTGATAAAAAAAGTGCCGATATTCGCGATAAAAATTAGTGATTAGAATATTCGCGTTCAACACTACTCAACAGCACTTGATTTTTAATGGGCATCCTAAGAATGCTAATACAGTTGAATGAAGTGTCAGTCACTACGCACAGAATATAATCACTTTCATCAGTGCCTGTAGCTACATGGCTCAAAATCTATGTTCCATATGCTGGTAACACTTTGAAGGATGAAACTGAGCATGTGCTGCCATCCCAGTGAACAGTACAAAGAAATAAGGAAACAAACAACAGGTGGCGCTATACTGATAAATGTAATTGAATAACTCAGTGGCTATACAACATTTTTAATTACATGCAATTACAAAAGAATTCAGATCCAGGTGCTGGTTTGAAACATGTAGAATATTTTTCATGGAACAACCGCTTTAATTCACATCCCCTCCCATTCCTTGGTTGAGCTTCCTGGACATACTGTACTATGTCTTTTTTCAACTACAAGTAAAAAAAAAAAACTTGCAACTTGTATATATCAGACAACTGGCATAAATAGTTTTGTAAATTCTCCCCAATGTTTAACCTCTTAGTGGCCAACTTGTTTTGGGCCTTACTGACCAAGTGATTTTTTTTCATTTTTTCATCGTTGCCTTGCAAGAGCTATAATTTTTTTATTTTTCCATCTATGTATCCATATGGAGGTTTTTATTTTTTTTGGTATTTAATGGCACCATTTATTAACATTTTTTTAACTCTTTCTGGGAGAGAGCTAGGAAAAAATATCAATATTGCCACTGAGTTTTTACATTATAAATTTTGCAGCGTTCATCATTTGACAAAAATAACATAATAACTTTATTCTCTGGGTCAGTAATTTTACAATGATACCAAATATATGTTTTTTTTTTACATTTTACTACTGTTGCACAATAAAAACCCTTTTTATAAAAAGAAGAAAATGTTTTTGCATTGCTGCATCCAAAAACCCATAATTTTTTAATTTTCCTCCTACGGAGCTGTGTAAGGGCTTGATTTTTGCGGGAAGACTTATTTATTGGTATCATTTTGGGGTACGTAACACCTTTTATTCAATTTTTTTGGTGATAACTAAGCAAAAAGCAGCAATTCAGCATGGATTGGTGCTCCTGCCGGTCGTGGCTTTTAAAACGTTTTAAAACATTCAGTAAAACTTACACTTCATTCCTTTAAATTCCTGCTCAAATTGAGCTTTGAAGTCACGGAGGCGGTCCTATCAGTGATTGACAGCTACCTCTGTATACACAGTCATAGAGGGAAGGCTGTCTATCACTGATAGAACTAACTCCTTGACTTCATAGCTCAAAATGGGAAGGAATTTAAAGGAATACAATGCATGTTTTACTGAATCTTTTCCCATAAACTATATATCAATCTGCTCAGCACCTTCTGCTCTATAACATGCTGCCTTCAGCTTAGACTCCATGTTCTCCCTTAAAGGGTCCCTTTAACAAAGTGTGTTTTTTCTCTTTTACTTCTAAAAACTATGAAAAGTTCTTTAAAAACTCGAATATACTTTATCAGCAGAGAAAAAAACTAAAGAGTAAAATGCCTCAGTTTGTTTAGTGTCCTACGACATATCATGTTTAGGTAGTACATAAATTTTAATGCACATCTATTTATTGAGATAAAAAGAGATAATGTCCCTTTAAGTTGCCTGACCCAGTAAGACCATACATTACACTATTATATATTAGTAATTACGTGCTCTGTTGCACTTGGCTTGCTAATGAGCAGTGCTTCCTTTGCCAAACTGTGCAGCTGGCACTTTCTTGTCTGGTGCAGACAGAATTGAGAACATGGCCGTAAATAGAAGGAGGCAGACACACTGGGTCAACCTCAACTGCTCTGCAGCTCTGAAGTCTCTGTTTACAATGTGTTCATATTGTCCAACTGAAGACTGAGGCACAAAACTATATCTACAGTATGCAATGTCAGGCTTCTGTGTACTTGACATGATGTGTCATAGTTAATCAATGATTAAACAAGGCATAATCTTACTTTATATGTCTAACTTAGCACAATGAATGATAGACAGCCTTACAGGGGTTATCCCATGACTAATGTAAAAAATGAAAGTACATGAAAAGGAAAATCAACAGCTCACAATCCTTGTTCACGCTGCACGGGAAGGGGCAATCCCCATATCAAATCCAGCGAAAAAAATCCCAGCATGCGTTCTTGTCTTCAGTATGTTATGCTCTTTATTTCCACTACAAAATGTACAGGACACTCCTGGTTCCTGGTTCCTCCCCTGTAAGGGTTAACTCCCTGGCTGGGTGTGGCCACTTGGGTTTTATTACCTGTGGCTTCCTGCCCGGGATCAGTTGTAATTCAGCCATCGTTGGTGCTGGAGCTCAGCTCCAGTCCAGGGTGTTCTATCTGCCCAGTCCTTGAGGGCCACCTAGTAGGGCAACCGGCATGCACAACAAACGTGTCACGGCGCACAACACTTATCAGAATTGGAAGACCCCTTTAAGCTACTCCATTAATAAGGTTTAGAGTTCTCTTCATATATTATATAACAGTGCCCTCATACTGGTATTTGAGCTTTTCCATTTATTGCCTCGGAGGTTATTTTGTACATAACACTTTATCATAAGAAATGACTTAATCCTTGTGAAATACATTGCATTTCATGTGAGCCTGATGTCACAAGCTTCCATTTATGGTTGATTCATCCCATTAATGCTAGTTTAGTTGAGATTTTTAAGTACAAAATTACAATTTCTTAAAAAAAAAAAAAAGATTTCTGCCTAAATGATAAACATCCGACATAAGGAGCTAGTGACGCCCGTGTCTAATTATACCATTGTAAAAGGTGAATCCAGTGAAGCCACCAAGCTTGCTTCCGTTTTTCTGTAAAGGTTAATTGTCTCTCAGAAGAAATAACCAAAGGGCAGTGTTTTACAGTTTCCCCAACAATACAATTGTAGCCTATGCGAAGAGTGCTGACTGTGCAGCATTAGTTCTGCATTGCACAGCTCTATAGTTTTCTGACTTCATGCATTAGTTATTTTCCCTAAAGATCTAAAGGCATTAGGGCATGAATAGATTTATTTCACCATTGGACAAATTCATTTGGTCCCACAAACCCCCACACCTGAAACGAGAGAACAGAGAAGTGCTAAGTGCAGTGTTAAAATGAACGTCGATACTGTTGGATCCGACAGATTTGCTTCATTACAATGGAATGCTTTTTTGTAATATCCTGTCAAAATGTCTGCTTTTTGTGAATGAATATATGTATTTATCGGCTGTGTATAATATACAGTATGTGAAATATACAGTATATACAGTATATTCATATTGGAAACATAGACATACACCACATCAACCAAAAGAATTGGGTAATAAGCTAATTCCTGGCAAACATTTACCTACATGTTCTAAACTAACGTATTAAAATACCTATTGTGCAGGTGCCACACCACTAAATAGCAGTAAAAATGGTCTTCAAAAGAGTGTCTGCTGTCGTTATTCACCTCCCCCACAAGGCAGTAAGAGCTGTATTACACTTACCAATGTTCGAGTAGTGTGAGTGCTGATGGATGAGAACACATCCATCAGAGCTCATTTCCACTGGCACTGAATATGGGAGGAATGAATGATTCTGTAGTCGTTCCTTCCATGTTAGGTTCTATGGATTATCGGAAGCACTTCCCAGAATATACAGGAAGATGTGCTGCCGACAATAGGGCATCTTTCATCCTTATTAAAGATGCTGATCAGCCAACAATTGAAAGTTTTCTCATTCATCGTCTGTTCGATTATACGGGCTAATTATCAGGAACAAGATTTCCTATGAATACTTGTTCCCAACAATTGGCCTGAAAATTGTAAAGCCTAATAGGGCCCATAGAAACGTGTCAATAATTTAGGAACAATATAAAATCTCCCCACTAAACATTGAAGAAAATGCATCCAGTGTCTGATTATGGAGGGTCTGGCACTTACAGAGTACCTACATTAGTGTTACAGTAACTCGTACATTGATGTTAATGTGTGCTGCACTTATAAACCCATGTTTTTACAGTACATATACTGTACACAAAGTAATAATGTCCCTTTCCAACAATGGCCTAAGAGAGAAGATGAGGCTCCCTGTGGTTCTTATGTGGATTGATACAAATTCATTTGGAAAGTCTTCAGACCCTTTTACTTTTTTCATATTAAGGCCTCTTTCACACTTGCGTTGTCCGGATCCGTCGTGTACTCCATTTGCCGGAAGTGCCCGCCGGATCCATAACACCGCAAGTGAACTGAAAGCATTTGAAGACGGATCCGTCTTCAAAATGCGTTCAGTGTTACTATGGCAGCCAGGACGCTATTAAAGTCCTGGTTGCCGTAGTAGTAGTGGGGAGCGGGGGAGCAGCATACTTACAGTCCGTGCGGCTCCCGGGGCGCTCCAGAATGACGTCAGAGCGCCCCATGAGCATGGATAACGTGATCCATGCGATCACGTCATCCATGCGCGTGGGGCGCCCTGACGTCACTCTGAAGCGCCCCGGGAGCCGCACGGACGGTAAGTATACTGCTCCCCCGCTCCCCACTACACTTTACCATGGCAAACAGGACTTTAGCGTCCTGGCAGCCATGGTAACCATTTAGAAAAAGCTAAACGTCGGATCCGGTAATGCGCCGAAACGACGTTTAGCTTAAGGCCGGATCCGGATTAATGCCTTTCAATGGGCATTAATTCCGGATCCGGCCTTGCAGCAAGTGTTCAGAATTTTTGGCCAGAGCAAAAAGCGCAGCATGCTGCAGTATTTTCTCCGGCCAAAAAACGTTCCGGTCCGGAACTGAAGACATCCTGGTGCATCCTGAACGGATTTCTCTCAATTCAGAATGCATGCGGATAATCCTGATCAGGATTCTTCCGGCATAGAGCCCCGACGATGGAACCCTATGCCGGAACAAAACAACGCAAGTGTGAAAGAGCCCTCAGTTATGTTGAGGCCTTGGGCTAACATACTGTAAAAAAAATTTGCAAATTTATTAAAAAGGTTAAACAAAAATTTTGCATGGACAGAATTATTCAGACCCTTTACTATGACACTTTGGATTGGAGTCCATCTGTGGTAAATTAAGTTGTTTGGATGTAATTTGAAAAGACTCAGCCCTGTCTATATAAGTACTCACAGCTGACAATGCATATCAGAGCAAAAACCAAGCCATTAGGAGGAAATGACTGCCTGTAGAGCTCAGAGACTGCATTGTATGGAGGCACAGATCTGGAGAAAGTTACAGAAAAATTTCTGTCGCGCTGAAAGGTCCCAAGAACACAGTGGCTTCCATTATTCTTAAAGGGAAGAAGTTTTTGAGCAACTAGGACTCTTCCTAGAGTTGTCTGCCCCACCAAACTAAGTAATGGTAAAAGAGGTGACCAAGAATTAATGGTCACTCTAGCTGAGCTCCAAAGATCCTGTGTACAGATGGGAGAAATTTTCTGAAGGTCAACTATCACTGCAGCACTCAACCAGCTAAATGGCAAAATGGCCTGAAAAAAGCCTCTCCTCAGTAAAGGACACATGGAAGCCTGTCTGGAGTATCCAAAAAAGGGACTGTGAGAAACAAATGTCTCTGGTCTGATGAAACCAAGAGTGAAATGTTTAACCTTATTCTAAGCATCATGTCTGGAGGAAACCACCTGCTCATTAACATCCTTACAATGAAGCATGGTGGTGGCAGCATAATGTTGGGGGGTGTTTTTCAGCAGCTGAGACAAGGTGACTGGTCAGGGCTTAGGAAACGCTGAATGTAGAAAAATACAAAGACTTTCTTAAGAAAAACCTGCTCTAGAGTGCTCTGGACCTAGGGGTGGCCGAAGGTTCACCTTCCAACAAGACAATGACACTAAGCAATCAGCCAAGACAACATAGGGACAACTCTGTGAATGTCCTTGAGTGGCCCAGCCAGAGCCCTGACTTAAACCTAATTGAACATCTGTGGAGAGACCAGTAAATGGCTGTCTACCTAAGGTCCCCATCCAACCTGACAGAGCTTTAGAGGATCTGCAGAGAAGAATGACAGAAAATCCTCAAAATCCAGATATGAAAACCTTGTGGCATCATACCCAAGAAGACTGGAGGCTTTAATTGCTGCCAAAGGTGCTTCAACTATGATTCCTATTCAGAATGGTCCCTGGTTATAAGTGATGTACCCCAAGGTTCAGTGCTGGGTCCACTATTATAAAATGTATTTATTATTGATATCAAGGAGGGGATTAATAGTACCATTTCTATTTTTCAGATGACACTAAGCTATGTAGTACGGTGCACTTTAAGGAAGATATCTAAAAACTACAAGTTGACTTGAATAATCTCTGTGCATCATATATCCTAGGGCAGAGGTGGCAAACCTATGGCACGGGTGCCAGAGGCAGCAATCTGAGCCCTCTTTGTGGGCATCTGCATCCTGCTGGAAAAAGTCTATGGTGTACCAATATGCCTTAGACTTTTCCTGCAATTCATCAGTGCAGGGTGTGCTATGAATGGTACAGACAGTAAACTGAATGTAGGCAGGCTATTATAGCTAAATGATAAAGTACTTGGAAGATATACTATAGTGGTATTCAGGTTAAATTGCTGTGTTGGCTTTTTGCGATAGATAAGGGGGTTTTGGGTTGAAGTTTGGGCAATCGGTCTCTAAAAGGTTTGCCATCGCTGTCCTAGGGGATGTAACACTGGGAGAGTCACTTGTAGAAATACATTTGGGTGTCCTTGTAGATCATAGATTAAATAACAGCTTACAATATCAATCAACTGCTTCTAAGGCTACCAGGATATTGTCATGTATTAAACGAGTGTCACGGATGATGTTGCAGATAGCTGGAACTTATAAATAACCATCCGACTGGCTTGTTCCCAAACTAAGGAGCATATGGATGAGCCCTATAAAACCCTAAGAGCTCTCCCTGACTGCTATGTCCATGCAAGGGTCTGAATGGTAGACGATTGCATGCCCACGTACCTAAGACTGTGTGACACCTGAAGAACCTATAATAGTGAGGGGACACGACAACCGGCTCCCTGCACTAAATACGGACGGAGTCAGGGTCACCTAGAATCAAGCCAGCAAGGAAAGACAAATAAAGAAAAAGACTTATCTTAGCAAACAACAGCAGCAGCCTCCAGCAGTGAACACCTCATCCAGGAAGTAGTATAAACCTCAAAGTGAGGCAGTATGGGAGGGAATATAAAGGGAGACAATTAGTATAAATAGGTGACACCTGGGAGAAGGAAAGGAGATGACAAAGTGAAACCAAAACAAAGAACGTCATGCAAGAGGTAGAGAAAAACGTCTGCCAGACCTTCTCACAGAACTGGCGGTGACAACGAGGCATGGACTCCAGAGGCAGGGATGTAATATTACCACTTTAGAAAGCGTTGGTGCGGCCTCATCTGGAATATGCCGTTCAGTTCTGGGAACCAGTCCATAGAAAGGATGCTCTAGAGCTGGAGAGAGAAAAACAGACTAATCTGATGAGAGGCAAAGCGTGTCTTAGTTATGAAAAAAGGTTTAAATAATTAAATATATTTAGTCTTGAGAAGGGACGTTTAAGGGGGGACAAATATATAAATGGACCATACAAAAAATACTAGGAAAAACTGTTCCATGTAAAATGCCCTCAATGACATGGGGGCACTGCCTCCGACTGGAGAAGAAAAGGTTCAGTCTCCAGAAGCGTCAAAGCTTCTTTACTGTGAAGCTGTGGAATAGACTTTTTCAGGACGTGGTCACAGCAGGGACAGTGGACAGTTATAAAAAGGGTTTAGATGAATTCTTAAAAGTAAATGACATTAATGCTTATGAAAACGTGTAGAAATCTGGGTCTCACTTGCTTCTGGGATTCATATCCTCACCTATCCCCTGTTTGAACTTGATGGACTTATGTCTTTTTTCAACCGTTTTAACTATGTAACTCAGTAATGCGTAAAGGGTCTGAATACTTACGCCAATGCAATATTTTAGATTTTCTTTTCAATAAATTAGGAAAGATTTCAAACATTCTATTTTCACTTTGTCATTATGAGGTATTGATTGCAGAATGATGGGGGAAATGTGAATTTTGTTTTTTATTTTAGCCCAAGGCCACAACATAAAAAAATGTAAAAAAAATTGAAAAGGTCTTAAGACTTTCTGAATGTATTATATATAAATGATATTGCTACCATTGTTGAAATTATATACTGTAGGTGATTTCCTGCAAGATTTTTTTTTTCTATTACATCAGGTATTCCCTGAGGAACTGTGACTTATGCATCTTAAAAACCCCATGGATGGCACATGACAAGTTACTGCAGTATATCTTTATCCCAAGAGACTCTTTTTAATGCATGATGTGAAACAATCAGTGAGGTTTACATGACTCTGCAGCAAGTTCTTATTTTGTGAGCGCCAATTTACACAAGGGAAGCAGAAACAGTCCACTAGACAAATTTAGATGCCCCAATACAGTATTATCTCCGAGTTATACGGTATATACAATTTTTTGTTACTTGGACAAAACCTGCCTTTTGGTAGAAATAAAGTATGTATGTCAGATTTAAAAATATTCTAACATAGATGAAAGATTGAATAACATTATTATGACATTAAATATTCTGCAATACTTGAGGAAGTAATATGACAAATTATCAACTGAAATGAGCAAACAATGAAACGACAAAGAGAAATTCACCTGCCCATAAGAGCTTATGATTGATCTAATTGTGAACCTTTACTATGTAAGTCAATCATTTTGTTGCTCTCCAATGCATATGAACATTCTTTGATGTTTGGCTTGTGACACAGCATACAGTAAATTGAGACCGGAAGATGACCACTGAAGAACATTAAAGTACATTTGATATAATGGTGTTACAGTCAGCCACATCATACATTATGACTCTTACATTTAAGTATTTTTTTTAAAATTATGTTAAGAATGAAACAATTTACAACAATGTTAAAGTTTTGGGAAAAAGGCTTACCACACATGCATTCAGGAACTATACATTATAAGTGTACAGTAAGTTGGGCAATATTCTACACTTAAGGTTTACAGAATTTCAAATACCCATGCTATAGTAAGCAAAGGTTAGACTATAGGTTAGGCTATAGTAAGCAAAGGTTAGATTTAGAAAAAAATATATAGCTATATCTACTGGCAGACTATTGGTTTACTTGGTATCATAAAGCCATAAGATCAATGAACTTGAGGCTATAATGGCATCTGAGAATATAGATTTAGTGGCTGTTACTGAGACGTGGTTCAATGGGAGTAATGACTGGGATATAACAATAAGGCAAAGGCAAGAAGGGGGTGGGGTGGCCCTGTATGTGAAAGATAGCATGAAATCTAATTTGATACAAGTTAGCGAGACCAATTTAGAGTCAGTTTGGGTTACCTTGCAGCTTGATAATCATAAGGTAACTCGTATAGGTGTGATATATAGACCACCTAGCCAAGTCAAAGAATTAGATGATCTACTAGTTGAGGAAATAGCTAAAATGACATTGAAGGGGGAAGTTATCATTATGGGATACTTTAATCTTCCTGATGTAAACTGGAAAACCAAAATAGCTAGTTCTGCCAGGAGTACAGATATTCTAAATTCCCTACTAGGATTATCTCTACAGCAAGTAGTTGAGGAGCCAACCCGGAAGGAGGCCATTTTAGATTTAGTATTAACAAATGGGAATTTGGTATCTGATATTACTGTAGGGGAAAGCTTGGGATCTAGTGATCACCAGTCAGTGTGGTTTACTATAAGTACAGTGACTGAGTCACACCACACAAAAGCAAAAGTTTTAGATTTAAAAAAACGGACTTTTCTAAAATTAGATTAGTGGTATACGAGTCCCTATCAGATTGGAACAGTTTCAATGGAGTCCAGGAGAAATGGGACTACTTAAAAGTGCCACTATTGAAGGCAACAGAAAATTGCATTAGGCTTGTCAGTAAAAGCAAAAAAAGGAAGAGACCACTGTGGTACTCAGCAGAAGGGGCCAAAATCATTAAAAACAAAAAGATAGCATTTAGTAACTATAAAAAAAAACAAAAAAAAAACGAGGATGACAGGCAAATTTATAAGATTAGGCAGAGAGAGGCCAAACAAGTTATAAGAGCTTCTAAAGCACAGGCAGAAGAGAAATTAGTCAGTGAAAAAAGGCGATAAGACATTCTTCAGATACATAAATGAAAAAAGGAAACTAAAACAAGGAATTACCAAATTAAAAACAAAAGAAGGAGGGTATATGGAAGAAGATAAAGAACTAGCTGACTGCCTCAATGAATACTTCTGTTCAGTTTTTACAAAGGAAAATGAAGGAAAAGGACCTCAGTTAGGAAAGAAGACTAATGAATCTTTTGATGCATGTGTCTTTACAGAGGAAGAGGTTCTAAGTCAGCTGTCTAAAATTAATACAAATAAGTCACAGGGGCCTGATGGGATACACCCACAGCTATTAAAAGAGCTCAGCGGTGAACTAGCAAAACCATTAACAGATTTATTTAACCAATTACTGTCAACAGGAGTCGTCCCAGAAGATTGGAAATTGGCAAATGTTGTGCTCATTCACAAGAAAGGCAGTAGGGAGGAATCGGGCAACTATAGGCCAGTAAGCCTGACATCAATAGTGGGGAAATTAATCAAAACCATACTTAAGGAGAGGATTGTGGAACATCTAAAATCCCATGGATCGAAAAATGAAAAACAGCATGGGTTTACTTCAGAGAGATCATGTCAAACTTATGTTATTGATTTTTTTGATTGGGTGACTAAAATAATAGATGGCGGAGGTACAGTAGACATCGCTTATCTGGACTTTAGTAAGGCTTTTGATACTGTCCCACATAGAAGGCTTATCAATAAATTGCAGTCTTTGTGCTTGGACTCCCATATTGTTGAATGGATTAGGCAGTGGCTGAGGGACAGACAACAGAGGGTTGTAGTCAATGGAGTATATTCAGACCATGGTCTTGTTACCAGTGGGGTACCTCAGGGATCTGTTCTGGGACCCATATTGTTTAATATCTTTATCAGTGAAATTGCAGAAGGCCTCGATGGTAAGGTGTGTCTTTTTGCTGATGACACAAAGATTTGTAACAGGGTTGATGTTCCTGGAGGGATACACCAAATGGAAAAGGATTTAGGAAAACTAGAGGAATGGTCAAAAATCTGGCAACTAAAATTTAATGTGGATAAGTGCAAGATAATGCACCTGGGATGTAAAAACTCAAGAGCAGAATATAAAATCAGTGATACAGTCCTAACCTCAGTATCTGAGGAAAGGGATTTAGGGGTCATTATTTCAGAAGACTTAAAGGTAGGCAGACAATGTCATAGAGCAGCAGGAAATGCAGGCAGAATGATTGGGTGTATAAGGAGAGGCATTACCAGTAGAAAGAGGTAGGTGCTCATGCCGCTCTACAGAGCACTAGTGAGACCTCATTTGGAGTATTGTGCGCAGTACTGGAGACCATATCTCCAGAAGGATATTGATACTTTGGAGAGAGTTCAGAGAAGAGCTACTAAACTAGTACATGGATTGCAGGATAAAACTTACCAGGAAAGATTAAAGGACCTTAACATGTATAGCTTGGAAGAAAGACGAGACAGAGGGGATATGATAGAAACTTTTAAATACATAAAGGGAATCAACAAGGTAAAAGAGGAGAGAATATTTAAAAGAAGAAAAACTGCTACAAGAGGACATAGTTTTAAATTAGAGGGGCAAAGGTTTAAAAGTAATATCAGTAAGTATTAGGCCCCTTTCACACGAGCGAGTATTCCGCGCGGATGCGATGCGGGAGGGGAACGCATTGCACCCGCACTGAATACTGACCCATTCATTTCTATAGGGCTGTGCACACGAGCGGTGATTTTCACGCATCACTTTTGCGTTGCGTGAAAATCGCAGCATGCTCCTCTTTGTGCGTTTTTCACGTAACGCAGGCCCCATAGAAATGAATGGAGTTGCGTGAAAATCGCAAGCATCCGCAAGCAAGTGCGGATGCGGTGCGATTTTCACGCACGGTTGCTAGGAGACGATCGGGATGGAGACCCGAACCTTATTATTTTCCCTTATAACATGGTTATAAGGGAAAATAATAGCATTCTGAATACAGAATGCTAAGTAAAACAGGGCTGGAGGGGGTTAAAAAAAATAAAAAATCATTTAACTCACCTTAATCCACTTGCTCGCGATGCCGGGCATCTCCGTCTGACTCTTTTACTGTATAGGACCTGTGGAAAGCATTAACTATAGTTTAAGGACCTGGGATGACGTCACTCTGGTCATCACATGGTACGTCACATGATCTTTTACCATGGTGATTCACCATGGTAAAAGATCATGTGACGTACCATGTGATGACCAGAGTGACGTCATCCCAGGTCCTTAAACTATAGTTAATGCTCTCCACAGGTCCTATACAGTAAAAGAGTCAGACGGAGATGCCCGGCATCGCGAGCAAGTGGATTAAGGTGAGTTAAATGATTTTTTTTTTTTTTTAACCCCCTCCAGCCCTGTTTTACTTAACATTCTGTATTCAGAATGCTATTATTTTCCCTTATAACCATGTTATAAGGGAAAATAATACTATTTACAGAACACCGATCCCAAGCCCGAACTTCTGTGAAGAAGTTCGGGTTTGGGTACCAAACACGCGCGATTTTTCTCACACTAGTGCAAAACGCATTACAATGTTTTGCACTCGCGCGGAAAAATCGCGGGTGTTCCCGCAACGCACCCGGACATTTTTCCGCAACGCCCGTGTGAAAGAGGCCTTACTTTACTGAGAGAGTAGTGGATGCATGGAATAGCATTCCTGCAGAAGTGGTAGCTGCAAATACAGTGAAGGAGTTTAAGCATGCATGGGATAGGCATAAGGCCATCCTTCATATAAGATAGGGCCAATGGCTATTCATAGTATTCAGTATATTGGGCAGACTAGATGGGCCAAATGGTTCTTATCTGCCGACACATTCTGTTACTTATACCTTTGTTATACCAAACATCATCATATTATGTATCTGCTGATACATTGGCTATATATAGCATTGATAAATAAGGTGCCGCCACCTGGTAATGTTACCATTAATGTTAATGTAAAAGACTGTATAAATGGGTACCTCTGATTAAGCGACCTTGCATGAGAGAGACTACTTGAAGGTTTTGGTGCTCCTTTTGTTTCCTTCTAGTCTTTTTTTTTTAAAAACCCTCAATTTTCACATTTTGGTGCAAAATAGAAACAAGATCCTATAACGGTAGGTGCAAAATTCATGAGAGCCTTGAATATCCACTGGTAGTACTGCATGTCGTATAGAATTGAGTCAATAGAGGAGAGTCAATACTTGATGGCAGGCTCAGACTGACGCACAGGGGAATAGGTGAATCCTAAGGTGTGTCCCGAGCACAACATCTCAACCAGCCAATATCTACATAAAACTAGGTAGATTATATAACAAACTGCTCAGTTTATTATTTTAGACACATCAGGTGACTAAGATGACTTCTAGGTACAGAGGCAGACCAAACAGTATTGTCTTTTCCCGGGGCCTAAACTTCTCAAAGTAGTTGCAGGGATCTCCATAATCAATCACCTTGAGCATCTTATGGCTGCCTGCTGCTATGTCAGGTAGTATTTGCATGTAGTTTTATAGTGGGCCCCCTGAATAAATTTTACTGGTGGGCTGTAGGCACCCCAGTCTTATACTGCTTGATAGTCTGAAATTATTGTATTGCTGATTTTTGGTGAAAGGACTATATGAGTTTTAAAATGTGTGGAAATAATCATCAATAATAGAAATGGATCTAAGAAAAAACTATCTAAGAAACTCATTTATGGGGAAAGGAAATTAAATGGAGAAAAGGCTTTATGACATGTCTGAACTTACAATGTTATCAGTGTCTCCTTTGCAAAGTATTATCATTTATAGAGCAGTTTAGCAAACCAAAAATGATCAGTTGACTGCAAAATTATTTATACTTTCAGAATATTTCATATCTCTGTGTTTGTAACAAAAGTCCAAACTCGTGGTCATGTACAAACAAATGAAGCCAAAACTGAATGCATTGCAAACTAGGTCACACACTTCTACTCTGAAATTGGGCAGCCAGTTATGTGCTCAGATCCTATGGGTACCAATTATTATTAGACATTACCATGGGCTTCACAAATGATGTCACAAACTGTCTGATAGACTGATAAAGTCTGATAATACCTTGGTTAGAACTGGCAGTAATTTTAACCTTCACACAGCCGTCTGTAGCTGTTCTTCCTCCAATTAAACAGAAGTAAGCGGGTGTATTACATGAATTATTTTTTGTGTTTACAACAGAAACTTAATAAAATCCTATAATTAAAAAAAAAATGAACCTCAAATTTATATAGCCTTGAGGAAAGAAGGGAGAGCTGCATGATGATTGAGACCTATAGATGTGTTAAATGTTTATAAAAAGTTCAGGAAGGAAATATATATTAATAAGAAACTGAATGTGAGTCATAATCTGAAATAAGTTGGGGGTTAGATCAGAAAGGACCACTCATATAAGTAGGCCCCATTCACACTGCTGAAATGCCCATGTCCATTTTGCAGACCGCTAACCATGGATTCACAAAACACAGGCACTGGCTGTGTGCACCCTGCATCTCGGTGCAGCCCCATTGACTTCAATGAGTTCGTGATTCGCAAGATCCAGCCAAAGATAGGACATGTAAATGGTGCCTTACTGTCTGAGGCAGGTCACCACTACAGCCAGTGATTGGTTGAGTTGGGCCTTTCCTGGCATTTCCAGCATCTGAAACTGACACAGTAGGAGATCAGTGGGGACTTGAGCAGTATAAGAATGGCAGGCACATGGGATTGGCAGAGGTGATTAATGCTTGTCATTTTTAATTTTGTCCCATTTTTTTTTATAGTTTCTTCCTGGAAAACCGCTTTAATAACACTGGGGGGAATATTTCATGAACATTGGTGTAGAATTCACCAAAATTATTAAGAGGAGCAGGCCTCATAATACTTTTGGCACACCTTCAGGAGGTCTGTGCATCAGAAAATGTAATCTGCTGGTGTAGAGTTGATGTAATGTGTGCCAATTTCCTTAGTAAATGTGTTAAGACATGAAGGTCCCGCCCACTTTCCGTCTTCTCTCACTTTGCAAAAGTCGTGAGGGTGTCAGAAAAGGTAGAAAAGTTGCATATTTTGGTTTAAAATGGGACGTGCGCCAAATTTTGCAACTTTTCTACAACAGACAACTGTCATAGAACTTTCATAAATTTTCCCACTTAGGTTGCTGATCTTTGTTGATCTTCATTTACCTGTTTCTTGCTATTTATGCTATCAAAATTGCACCTTGGTTTGTGATTAAAGGGAATAAAGGGAATCTGTCAATAGAAAATGACATTGTTTAAATAAAGTTTTTATGTTAAACATATTTTGAAAGAATTTTTGGTGATGTTATTTTATTTTTATTTACCAATTTTCAATGTTCACCATCAGATAAAGTACTTACAAGGCTATTTTCACAATAGAAAAATACACAGCGAGCAATTTCACATCATCGTACATCAAGAGTAAAAGTAACAATAGAAATAATAATAACAGTAATAATCCCTCCTTCCTCAATAATGCTCCCCTCCCTCTCCCCTTCCCCTCTATATCTATTTACTGCACCCACATGACTTTCAGGTTGCCTAGCTTTTCCTTCAGTCAGGTACCATTTCCTGCAGTCAGGTACCATTCAGTGAATTGTTTCGCATGATTTTCTGTATCTCACCTGTGGTCAGGTGCTGACTGATATAAGTTTTCCATTTGTTAAAAAAGTGTTTGGACTTATGATTTTTTTGTCTTTCGGTCTCCAGTTGGTCCATAAGATGAAAATATCTCATTTGTGCATAGATATCAGTGACTGAGGGGATATGTGGTACCAAATATATATTCATTAAACATCTGAGGGCTACCACTAGTTCACCATCTATTAGACTAGGAACACTTAGCTTCTCCGAGTACCCATGAAATAGCATAGTCATCGGTTCATATGGGAGATCTACTTGCCAGGTATTTTTTATCCAAGAGAGGACCATTTTCCAATATGTTTGTACCAGGGGGCACTTCCAAATGCAGTGATTTAGACCTGCCTTTGGCAAAGCACATTTGGGGCATGCCGTTATCTTTTGTGGGTTCGTAGCATGAGAAGGGATGTTAAAGGCATAACGCATCAGTTTAAAGTGTGTTTCTCTCCAGTGTTCACATGCAACCGCCTTCCTCACTCTCATCCACCCCAGCATTAGATTATCTCCTATGTCTGCAGATGATGGTAAAGATTTCCATCCCTGAAATAGCTGTGGAGTAAGCTTAGTGTTCACTCTTTCCCTCAGTGCTTTGTATATATCTAATAATGGGAGTTTAGAGTTCCTCTGTTCAAAAAGAGGGTCGAGCCGATTGGACACTCCTGCCGCACATCCGTCAGCCTAGACTTACAAAAGGCCATTACCTGGTAATATTGTATACCTGACATGTAGGCAGGCCAAATTTGTCCTGCAGCTCCGTCAGAGATACATAGTGGGGGTCTTTATCATGCAATACGCGTCTAAAGGAGTGTATGCCCAATGACATCCATATCTCAAAAAGTTTGTTAGTCCTTCCCATTTTAAATTTCGGGTGTTGCCACAATGGCATGTGTTTAGACGCCAGAAATGGTAGTCCAAATAGTTTACTCACTTCTTTCTAGGTCATTAGAGTGTCCCTGATCACTACAGAAGATCTTATATCTGAAGGCAGCAATGCCAGTTTTAAGTGAAGAAGGGCTCCCAAGTCCTACCCCCTGGCCAGTTTCTTTTCTAAGAGGAAGTTTGAGTGGTGTGATGACTGATTCAGCCAATACCTGCAATGGTGGAAGAGACTCGCCAGGTTATATCACCTGATGGCTATCTATCTTCAAAAAAAATAATACAATCCAGCAATTATCACACTGGCCACTAAACCAAATAATAATACCACTTTTTTGAACAGATTTATTTTCAGTAGTCATCTCATTATCCTCTCAGCTAGGATTAAATTATATCACTTATACACTCACCTAAAGAATTATTAGGAACACCATACTAATACGGTGTTGGACCCCCTTTTGCCTTCAGAACTGCCTTAATTCTACGTGGCATTGATTCAACAAGATGCTGATAGCATTCTTTAGAAATGTTGGCCCATATTGATAGGATAGCATCTTGCAGTTGATGGAGATTTGAGGGATGCACATCCAGGGCACGAAGCTCCCGTTCCACCACATCCCAAAGATGCTCTATTGGGTTGAGATCTGGTGACTGTGGGAGCCATTTTAGTACAGTGAACTCATTGTCATGTTCAAGAAACCAATTTGAAAAGATTCGAGCTTTGTGACATGGTGCATTATCCTGCTGGAAGTAGCCATCAGAGGATGGATACATGTTCTCATTCTGTTTACGCCAATTCCGGACTCTACAATTTGAATGTCTCAACAGAAATCGAGACTCATCAGACCAGGCAACATTTTTCCAGTCTTCAACAGTCCAATTTTGGTGAGCTCGTGCAAATTGTAGCCTCTTTTTCCTATTTGTAGTGGAGATGAGTGGTACCCGGTGGGGTCTTCTGCTGTTGTAGCCCATCCGCCTCAAGGTTATGCGTGTTGTGGCTTCACAAATGCTTTGCTGCATACCTCGGTTGTAACGAGTGGTTATTTCAGTCAAAGTTGCTCTTCTATCAGCTTGAATCAGTCGGCCCATTCTCCTCTGACCTCTAGCATCCACAAGGCATTTTTGCCCACAGGACTGCCGCATACTGGATGTTTATCCCTTTTCACACCATTCTTTGTAAACCCTAGAAATGGTTGTGCGTGAAAATCCCAGTAACTGAGCAGATTGTGAAATACTCAGACCGGCCCGTCTGGCACCAACAACCATGCCACGCTCAAAATTGCTTAAATCACCTTTCTTTCCCATTCTGACATTCAGTTTGGAGTTCAGGAGATTGTCTTGACCAGGACCACACCACTAAATGCATTGAAGCAACTGCCATGTGATTGGTTGACTAGATAATTGCATTAATGAGAAATAGAACAGGTGTTCCTAATAATTCTTTAGGTGAGTGTATATAAATAACACAGGATCCCCCATTCCCAATACGTGATTGCTAAAGCTTATCTACTCTTTCCTGAGCTCTGCACAGGTCACAGAGCATGCCTAGAAAACTCTCCCATAGAAGTTAATAAGTCCCCTCCAGCCCATTGCATCTATAACTCAAGGTGGCTGCTCTAAATGCTAATAATCAGAGAAACCTCCAATACCGGCCATTTAACCCCTTACTGCTGTGGTCAATAGTAATTGTGATATCTAAGTGGTTTTACAAGGAGAGGCCACTATATGAATGCAATTGTGAGGTGCCGATGCCTTTATGTGGCAGCTAGGGGTCTAATTAAGGTTCCCAGGTCTGCCTTCAGTGTATGTCTACAAGGCTGTCTGAAGGCACGGTCTAATAGAGTTATTCAGTTTACAACTGGCAGTATAATACACTGTACTACATAAGTAGTACCACGTATTAATATTCCCCTTGTGGGACTATTAAGTGGTAAAAATAAGAATTAAAGTTTTATTAAAGACCAAAAGCTAAAAAAAAAATGAAAAATTAAAATCTCCTCCACAAATTTGGTATTGCTGCATCCATAGCAACCTGAACTATACATTAATTACATAATTTACCCCGCAAGGTAAACTCTAAAAACTAAAAAAAAAAGCCAGAATTGGTGTTTTTTGTCCATATACCACTCTAAAAACAGATAAAAACAGAATAAAAAGTGATCCAAATGTCTTACATTTTGTTGTTTCAAGTTGTTTTGCTTTGTATATATACGGAATATATATATATATATATATATATATATATATATATATATTTGGTATCTCTGTAATTGTACTGACTGATTTACCTTATTCACTACACAAAAAAATAAAAACATTCAAATGTCTTATGTACCCTAATATGGTAAAAATGAAACCAAGTTTTATCATAAAAATAAGAAAAAGAAATAAGTTAAGGGTGTTTCGACCCTTTTGTGAAAAAGCAGTAAAACTCTGTGTCGCTGTAATCGTAATGACCCAGAAAATAAAGTTATCTTGTTATTTATGTTGCAAAGTGAACATCACAAAATGTAAAATGTAAAATTTCAGAGGTAAAAGTGCTTTTTTATATCCCCCTCCCACCAGAAAAAGTTAATGATGGTTAATCTATGAGTTATGTGTACCCCAAAATGGTGAAATGGTGCAATTAAAAAGTAAAGCTTGTCCTGAAAAACAAAGCCCTACATTGACAGATAAATTAAAAAGTTATCTGTTGGAATATGACAATAAAAAAAATTGCTTGGTCAGTAGGAACCAAAACAGATTGAATACTAAGAAATTTATTTATTAGTTGTGAACAGACTTTCAAGACAATCTTGAGAAATAAATACAAACCTTTTTAACCTTGCCATGAAAGTTCATCTCAGTGCAGTCACAGGACGAGACCTTAGTAATGGAAGACAAACTAATTCTACCATCTTCTACTTAAACAGGGTCTTTTGGGATCTGGTTTTATTTGACAAGAACTCAAACAATATATTTTAGTGTTGTTTAAATTATACAACTAATTTTGAGGTCTGAAAAAAGTAGAGAAAAAGGTTCAAAACAAGTTCCAGTACAGTAGACACATGGGATTGAAAAAGGATCATGATGCTGATGTTTATTTATTGACCATAGCCATAGAAAGTACTATTTCAACTATAAAAAGGGTTCTCCGGGAATAATTTAAAATCACCACCAAGCAATCTATGCTAGAATGTGTGCAGGACTGGTTGCCACCACTTGCAGAGCTGCCTAGGAAGGTGAGGGAGCAGGGCCTCACTACACTCTTCCACTTGTATATAATACAAATTGGTGAGTTTTCCTGTCAGGCTGCTCAGCCATGATGGTATATCATAAGTAGGATTATCATATGTAGTAATAATAATAATAATAATATTGTAGAGCAGTACAATGTGCAGTGAGGCCCTGCCCCCTCACCCTCCTAGGCAGTTCTGCAAGTGATGGCAACCAGTCCTGCTCACATTCTAGGACAGGTTGCTGGCAGCCATTTTAAATAATTCCTGGATAAACACTTTAACAAGTTTGATATTGCCATAGACACTAAAACAAGGACAGTAAAGTTTTAAATTTTTCCCAAAATTCAATAGTGATCTTATTCCAGAAAATGCCTCTTTCTCCACTTAGAAGAGTCATTTCCTGTTTCCCTGCATCTTGAAGAAAACCACAGAAATAAGATAATAATGCACTTAGTAAAGTAGATGCAAGCATTATATATGGACAAAGTCCTCACTCTGATATGATAATATCTGAGACACTTAGTCAATATATTTTGATCAAAACACATCTAAGCCCGCCTACCAAGCGCCAAGGTGGTCTCAGGTCAGGCGGGTCCTACGCTAAACCTACCTAAGCCATTGGGCTTCTATGTTCAGGAGCGCAGACGCCGCACATATGGTGTGCTGCTCCTAGTCACCTCCATGTGCATCAAGCAACCAATGGGAGGAGGAGCCAGCACACCTATATGTACCACCTAATCAAGGCGCTCTATTGGATAGGAAGGGCAAAAGTGCAGAGGAATGCTACTCCCAAGATAAAATAGGTGCGCATTCACACTTGAAAGTGCCACTCCCTCAAGCAAATACTACATAGACAAAAAAAAATCACAGAAAAAACTAAGATAAAAACATCCTGCACGGTATGATATACAAATGTGCGGATGTCCCTGGCCATATTATTGAAGAAAACCACAGAAATAAGATAATAATGCACTTAGTAAAGTAGATGCAAGCATTATATATGGACAAAGTCCTCACTCTGATATGATAATATCTGACACACTTAGCCAATATATTTTGATCAAAACACATCTAAGCCCGCCTACCAAGCGCCAAGGTGGTCTCAGGTCAGGCGGGTCCTACGCTAAACCTACCTACCTTTGTCCATATATAATGCTTGCATCTACTTTACTAAGTGCATTATTATCTTATTTCTGTGGTTTTCTTCAATAATATGGCCAGGGACATCTGCACATTTGTATATCATACCGTGCAGGATGTTTTTATCTTAGTTTTTTCTGTGATTTTTTTCCCCTGCATCTTGCACTGATCACTCACATCCAATTCACTGGTAAAATCAGCACAATACAGGTCATATAATGGTCCCCTGAAATGACAAAATTCTAAAACAAGGTGATAATTCCCAAGCTGTACTAATAAAATGTATTTCACCACTTTTTCCCATGGACTTGCAGTACTGATTCTAAAAATCACAACTGCAATTTCTAACTTGATGGCAATAAAAACCTAAAAGGGAAAGAAAAAGGGAAAGGTGAACCCATCAACGGTCTCACATCAATCACTCATGTAATAACCATCAGCTTGACTTTTTGGGAAGGCCAATAAATTATATTTCCCAAAAACAACTCACCAACTCTTAACATTCGACATATGAGGACTTACCTACAGAAGTAAACTTACCTGCAGAAATTATTCAAAGGCATTAAAATGTATATTAAAAACTGTCTTCACTTCTAATAACAAAATGCCACATTATGATTTTTATCAGATACAGTGTAGACATGATTACCTTGTGTGGATTTGACAACGCATCCACACCTGCCACACCTGCCACACCTCATAGGAAGTGGATTTCACATTTTCAAAGAATAGTAAGAAATCTGCAAATCCATAAAAATATCTGGCAAATTTTGCCATGTGTGAATTTACTCACTTAGCTTTTGCCGTCAGACTCTTGTGTCCTATGCTGCGGTCTGCAGCCTGGCTGTCAGGCCTCTTCCTGTATATGTGCATTAGTGAGACTTTCCAGCACTGCAGGAGTTAATGTAATTTCAGATTCTGTTCTCAGCTGCTTGACTAATAAGCTAATCAACTCACCTACATAGCTGTTCCCATGACCTCCCTTCCTTGCTTGTGCAATTAGGTCTCTGAAGATCAAGCATTCTGTCCCTCTTGCTAGTTAGAGCCTGTAAAGGAGCTATTTTCCATTTTTGTTCCTGTGTACTGACCGCTGTCTGTTTCCTGTTCCTGTGGCCTCTGCCCTCTGTCTGTTTATCATAATTATCCCATGCCACTTGCCCTGACCTTTGGACTGTTTCACGGATTTGCATGAACTCTGCCAGCCCTTACCTCTGCCTGTTTTCTGACTATGTGTATTGCCTGATCCCTCTGTGCCACACACTGGTGTCTCTGATCCCCGTGGGTCAGCAGCCAACCACGCTATGACTATTCCGAGAGGTAGTGGCCTGGTGCTTCCCCTGCAGCGAAATCCAGATCCCTGTAGAGGGGTTTAAGGGTGCATACCAGGATTAGGTCTAACCCAAAGTCAAAGCAGTTGGTTGGCACAGTAGTTCTACAACCATTGCCGATAACAATAATATATTTGTACAGGTCTCTATTTTATACCACTATTATAATTTTTAATTGATGTATAGCAAGCAATGATCATTAAATACTGTATATGAAATAAGTCTTTGCAGTAAATGTGTTCCTTCTGTCAGAACAAATACAGGACTTGTCATGTTTTAAATTCTGAAAATGTTATTGAAATAAATAATAATACAAGTTGCGCATTATATTGCTAAGGATGAGTAAGGTATTTAGGATTTACTCTAAGTGCCATGATTTGGGTCAGGAAGAAATTTCTTCCCTAGTATTAGACAATGGGAACAGTTTTTTCCCCTGTTTGTGGATCAACACTGTTAAACATCGAGAAATTGAAGGATAAAAAGTTGGCTAATTTCAATGACCTGTTTTAAGGCTTTATAATAAATAAAAGGTTCTTTATAATGCAAAGTTTATTTTTAAATGGCCTGCATAGACATGTACTAGTCTTATAGACATCATACATTTTGAGGCTTGTAGTATTAAAAGCAATGCATCTTTGTAACTACTCCTCTGCACATCTCTGTTGATCTCTAAGCTCTTTCTTCAGATTAATCTGGTTGTAGAGTACAAAAAAGTCGCAATGACTATGCATACATAAAATATTTTTTTCTTCAGCTGCTTCTGCAAATTTTATGACAACATTATAAAATGGAAAATATATATTGGGCATGCAGCTTTTTTCTGATTTCTTTATTGTTCATATTATATAAGTTGTATATTTGCAAATGTCGTTCTTTATACTGTATATTGTACTTGAGATATAGACCCATTAGCATTGTTCTATTCACTGATATATTGAAGACATAATGTATGGGTATTATGTCTTGGTGCTCCAGGTTATCTCTTGATTAATGTAAAAAATGAATATCAGACATCATATAGTACATGACTATCTCTAACAAAGCTAGAACCAGTCGTGTATCTCACATGGATCTAGAGATCTCCTCATTCATTGATTCAATTGCTCTGCTAGATTTATTTCAAGCAGTTTGGGAGGTGGGTCCTTTCTTCTGCAGCTCAGGGGACATATTCTTTCTTCTGCAGCTCGAGGGGCATGTCCTTTCTGAGGGGGCTTGTCATTTTTTACTGTAGTTCTTTCCCTGTAACTGTCATAGCTTTTGTTACCAATAAGAACCTCACAACATCATATAAACATAAATGGGCCTAGCTCAACTGTCACAGCTTCTAACAGAAGATATTGCTGGTGGCAGTTGAAGAATGGAACTGAGCATGTGCGTCCACCTCAGCAAGGTAGGCAGAGTGTTAAGCAAAATAGCAAACAACAGGTGCCACTATACATATAGAATTTATTGATTAGCTCACTGGCTTTACTAAATTTAGAATTACATGCAATTACAAAAGTATTCAGATCCAGGTGCTGTTTTAAAAAATGTAGAATACTGTACTTTTCATGGGAAAACCCATTTAAGGTTTATAAAAGGTAGAGTATTATGTTGGGCATTGGCACGTCAGGACAATAAAGTGGTTAATGTTGGCAACTAGAACTTGAGAAGTACTGAGAACATTTATGGCCCATTAATCTCTTTTTGTTTGGTGGGCTTCCCCATGATAAGATGATCACAGGGTGATCTGCAGCTAGGATCTCATGTGATCGCCTGTAACCTGGCAGCATGTTTAATTTCCCTATAGCCTTACTACCCTACTGCAGGGACAATGAGATATTACACATTTCCATTCACGTCAATGTGGAGGATCATAGGTGATGGAGCACCTTCTCTCTGTACTCATAAGGTATTTCAAAATGGTCTTTCAAATAAATACAACCCATTTACAGTAAGCCATTACTGGGGTGCTGTTCTAAAATGATCATATTGCAGCTTGAGCAGGATTGTTGAGCTCTGACATTTTTGGGTAGTATATATCCTCTTGTAGCTATTACTTGCAATCTCCATGTCCCCCTACATTACAGTTAAAAAGTAGTAATTCCTGTACAATTCGAGTGACCTTTTTGAGAATTGCTAATTGTTTCACATGACCTATTTAGTAGTGTGATATAAAATTATGCTTCAGTATTAATGAAGATAAAAGTCATCTGGCTATGAGAATTGCTATTGTAAAATTCAAGGATATTGCTCTACCATGTTCTCTGAGCTTACCTCAGAATTCAGAATACATGGATGGGGAGCATGGAAGGGAATCTCAGTAATTTGGATTGTTACCCTGCAACACCTGGGTTCTAAGTTTGGTCCTCACAGGGAGTAAAATATGTATGTTTAAGGTGGCCATACAATTTAGGTAGCTGTCAGCCATTTCTCCAGACCTCTCCATGCACTTGTTCTCAGTGGGGAGAGAGGAATAAGCTGTTGCACGACTCCTCTGGTGGCAGCTTATCTCTTATGAGAACAAAGGATCAGGCATGTTGAAATTCAACATACCCATGCCTTTTTAACATCTGCAGAATAAATGTCAACACGTACGTGTAATACACTTTAGATGATTGTCGGAATGGAAGTGAACATCTCCAGCTGCCCTGCCACCACCAGAGCACCGGATCGGGACTCAGCCGGTAACACGGTTCTCCGATCAAGTTGTAATCTTAACAACCGGATCTGGATAACTGGAGAGAACTGGCTGACTCCCATGCCTGCATGTAAGCCTAGGTTTTGCAGCTTCAAAGTATGGACAGAGAGACATCTGTTTATAGAAACCCAGGAGGCGTTTGAGGGACAATAAATTAATATCCGCAGTCCTTCCCTTTATTACCTACTATGCAGACATAAGCCACATATTTGCCTAATAACTTAAGAGGCAGTTCTGAAACCTGAGTCAAGGAATTATACTATAAAACCTGTTATGGACAGTAAATCTGTGTTCACATTCTGAGGGCCAGATCTGATGTCTGAGGAGTGTATCCCTACCATCATAGGACAGGGAGACCTAAAGGATTATAAGTGGGAGGTCTTCAGATGACACAGTCTAGAATAAATAATAACTTTTTATTATAGAGTGAAAAAAGGGACTCTTTTGCCCTAGTGCAAATTGTGTTGCCTTGCTTTAACCTTAATCACCCTATTGGGTGAGTCTATCTTGCACTAAGGTCTTCTAATAAGGCCCTTTCTTGTTTCTCATAATTTTCCCATGTAAACTTTGCAGCGATCAGCTGAAAAATGGAAAACACTCATTTTTTGGCTGAGTGCATCTTTTATGAAGACCGGTGCTGCTCACAATCTGCAGTGTATGGGGACCAAATGATGTTACATCAGGCACTGTAAAGAGCACAGAAAAATTTCTTACATACAATCATTATGGCCAGACATCGGCCCATGTGAAGGAAACAATATTTCAATATACTTTTTTTTATATAACTGTTTTGCTTGTTTTATATGTAATTTTATTCTCTTCTTTGTATTGTACTAGCTTCAAACGTTTGGTTCTTGTATGCGCTAAAGTTTGGTTCTTGTATGCGCTAAAGAACCACAGCCTTTTTAAGAGTGTTTAACCTACTCCCTGATGGAGAGCAGTGTGCATTTTTGGGGACTCATTGCCAGTTTTTTTTAATTAGTGGAGACATTATCTATCTGGTGTGCATGAACTGTGTCGGGTGCGATTTCTAGTCACTTTGTGTGGAAGGTGAGTGCAAGACTGAGTGAGTGAAAATAAATGAACCCTGTGTAGTTGTACCTACATCATGTGCTGGGGCAGTATGTGCATAACAATGTGCTTGAGATTGATATGGAAATTATCTTTACTAGAGACAAGGACAGATGTGGTTACAATATCTGTACAGCGCTGCAGTGTAGGATAGCGCTAGACAAGCAATAGGGAATAAGTAAATAGAAAAATAGCAGGCAACAGCTTCCCCCGTAATTCCATCTATTTCTGTTTAAATTACTACTGGGAGATAGCAGGTGGGGTAAACTGATTACCATGCTGTATGGCAGCACCCTGTGACAGAATATTGTAGCACAGTGCTTTATTGATTTGCTGTATCTGTATATGAAAATAGTCAGCCTATGGCCTTGTTTGAGTCCCCAGTGGCTTCTTCTACCCATACATTGTACAAGAACGATGCAGTGTTTCCTTCATTTTGTCCCTATTTTTTAGCAGTAAGAATGAGCGATCTTGTATTCTAAGATGCAGTTGTCATAGGTGAACATACCAGATGAAAGAAGACCTGCTAATTACATATTAAAGAGCTACAGTATAGATCGTATGTCCAGTTAGAAAGTATAAAACCTACTGAGATGTCACTAACAACCAAGAGATATGAGCAGTTAAAGCAGCCCCCCCCGTCACTCTGGTGGGGAAGGAGGAGCAGTTGCAGAGCTGACAGGAGGAGAGGAAAATAGTAAAAAATATATAGAAATGTGACATTATCATCATTGTACTGACCCACATAATAAAATAATGTTTTTTTTTTACCACTCGGTATATACCGTAAAGAAATTCCCCAAAATAGTGTCGAAATTACAGTTTTTCCACCTAAAAAATAAATAAATAAAAGTTATTTAATACACTATATATACCCCAAAATGGCTCCTAAACAACTACAACTAATCCAGTAGAATAAAAAAAATTAGAAGAAAAAATTTAAAAGTTATGACTGCTAGAACACAAAGGGGAAAAATATTATTGGTCCTTAAGGCTAAAATTAATTATGTCACTAAGAGGTTACGAACTCTAAAGTACAGTAAGCAACTGAACTTCAGATGCCTATAAATAAGGCATATTAGAAAAATTGTTTCATGGCATTTGCAACAGTTTATGATATAAAGGTTAAGTTATACTTTGCTACATCTGCAATGCTTCTAACCTACTTAAAACTATAAAAAAGCATATACTCTATGGAGTATTTTTTTTCCAAAATGAATTTAAATGTGGTGTGAAAAAGGCTTCATTTTTCCAACCTCTGATTATCACCAGAGGAGAAACATGCAACCTCTTAGGCCCCTTTCACACGGGCGAGTATTCCGCGCAGATGCGATGCGTGAGTTGAACGCATTGCACCCGCACTGAATCATGACCCATTCATTTCTATGGGGCTGTGCACACGAGCGGTGATTTTCACGCATCACTTGTGCGTTGCGTGAAAATCGCAGCATGCTCCTCTTTGTGCATTTTTCACGTAACGCAGGCCCCATAGAAATGAATGGGGTTGCGTGAAAATCGCAAGCATCCGCAAGCAAGTGCGGATGCGGTTGCTAGGAGACGATCGGGATGAAGACCCGATCATTATTATTTTCCCTTATGACATGGTTATAAGGGAAAATAATAGCATTCTGAATACAGAATGCATAGTAAAATAGCGCTGGAGGGGTTAAAAAAATAAATAAAATAATTAAACTCACCTTAGTCCACTTGATCGCGCAGCCGGCATCTCTTCTGTCTCCTTCTTTGCTGATTGCAGGAAAAGGACCTGTGGTGACGTCACTCCGGTCATCACATGATCTTTTACCATGGTGATGGATCATGTGATGGACCATGTGATGACCGGAGTGACGTCACCACAGGTCCTGTTCCTGCACACAGATAAGATGAAGACAGAAGAGATGCCGGGCTGCGCGAGCAAGTGAATTAAGGTGAGTTAAATGTATTTTTTATTTTTTTTTTAACCCCTCCAGCGCTATTTTACTATGCATTCTGTATTCAGAATGCTATTATTTTCCCTTACAACCATGTTATAAGGGAAAATAATACAATCTACACAACACCTAACCCAAGCCCGAACTTCTGTGAAGAAGTCCGGGTTTGGGTACCAAACATGCGCGATTTTTCTCACGCGAGTGCAAAACGCATTACAATGTTTTGCACTCGCGCGGAAAAATCGCACATGTTTCCGCAACGCACCCGCACCTTTTCCCGCAACGCCCGTGTAAAAGAGGCCTTAATGCTGCATGCACTCACTGAGCACTTGTCAGAAAACAATCAAGAGGCTTCTCATATATGGCGATACCAGACAGCATGCTGCTGCTGAACTACTGCTTTCTAAAAAGGCAGCCCTTGTCAGCCCAATGTAATAATAAGTCGAGATAAAAATACTATAAAAGTTATTCTAACGATAGCTTGAATAAATTCAGTGGCTTAAAGGGGTAGTCCACTCCTCTTATAATGATGGCCTATCCTTAGTATAGGCCATCAATATCTCATTGACATGAATTCAACTCCCCACATCCCCACCAATCAGCTGTGTCAGAGTAGTTCTGGGTGCCGATACTACCCAGCTCCGTCCATTGTGTAGCGGACAGAGCTGGTTAGTGCAGTGCACCACCTACTGATGTGAAACTACACAATAGATGGAGCTTTTTAGCTCTGGAACCTTCTTTCAACACTGGAGCTACAATGAGACAGATGATTGGCGGACATGTGGGGTGTAGGACCTCGTTGATTGTCCTGAGGACAGACTATCAATATCAAAATTCTAAACAACTCCTTTAAATAAGATATATTTTATTTATAATACTGTTTTCTGTGTTTTTTTTCATTCATATTTTACATACAAACTATATTTATTTATTTAATATTTGTTTGTTTTTAGGGACTTTGGGGCACATTTATTAAGACCGGCGTTTTAGACGCAAGTTAATAAACCCCTAAACTTACGGTAGTTCCGCCGAAGTTATATAGAGGCATCGGCCTCTTCATAATTTCGGCAAATTCTCTGCCAGTTATAAATGTAAGCCAGCTTCTTAGCTGTCTTACATTTAGACTTTTTTCTGCGCCTGAAACAGGCGTAGAAAATGGTAAATGAGATGGGCCTGCCGGCCCTTTTCTGCCCACGCACACTTTCTTAGACCTGGCGTGAGCGGGGAGAAGTTGCAGATTGCGGCGCAACTAACTGTTTATCTTTACTTCTTGATGCCGACATAGTGTGGTTGTGTGTAGAGATTTGGACAGGTGCTTTTTAGGGAATACTACAAGTATGCTGTAAGAGATAAAGATATAAGATAGCCCCAGAAGCCTTTGAGCAGTCTCCATGGTAATGCCACATTTGGTGTTTATGCAGTCAGATCTGGCAATCACCAATACAAGGGCGCTCCCATCCTTGTGCGGTGATCATCTTTTCTTTGCCAGTTGCTGCACTCGCGGGCAGTGTATTACATCTCTGTTCATGCCGCTGTTCTTGGTGGTGCACTGAGAGCACCTGTGAATTCAACATGATGAAACTGACATTCATCCAAAATGGCCTGAAGGGGTTAAACTCAATAACACAATAGTCAATCTAGTTGCAGCTGCAGGTAGAGAGCATGTTCTTTTTTTAACCCCTTAACGGCCAGCGCTGTACATGTACGACGCAACTGGACGTGACTTAACACCCAGCACCGTACATGTACGGCACGCTGATCGGTCGGGTGCAGGAGCTGCGCCCACCCTATCCGCGGCAGGGGTCCGGCAGTCACTGATAGCCGGACCCCTGCTGTATGCGTCAGCATCAGTGAAATCACCGATGCCTGTGCATTAACCCCTGCACGGCCGCGGTCAGCGCTGACCGTGGCACGTGCTATGTCCGTGCAGGAAGGAAGCAGTCATCAGGTCCCCGCGCTGCTGTGACTGGGACCCGATGACGGGGAAGGCAGCCCGGTGCCTTCCTTAGGCATCGTGGCTGCCTTCCATGACAGCCGGTGAAATCCAGCTCCCTGTAATACACTTACAGCCAATGCATCACAATACAGAAGTATTGTGATGCATTGTAAAGGGGATCAGACTCCCAAAAGTCCCAGAGTAGGACCAAAATATAAAGTAAAAAAAAATGTAAAAAATTTAGTTAAATTTTTTTTTTAAGTTTCAAGTAAAAAAATAAGTATTTTTCTCAAAATAAAGTAAATTTTATTATTATTTTTAAATAGGGAAAAAAAGAAAAGTAGACGAATTAGGTATCGCCGCGTCTGTATCGACCGGCTCTACAAAAATATCACATGACCTAACCCCTCAGGTGAACACCGTCAAAAACATAAAATAAAAACTGTGCTTAAAAAAAACTAATTTTTTTTTGTCACCTTACATCACTAAAAGTGCAACACCAAGCGATCAAAAAGGCATATGCCCCCCCAAAATAGTGCCAATCTAACCGTCACCTCATCCCTCAAAAAATTAGCCCCTACCTAAGACAATCGCTCAAAAAATTAAAAAAACTATGTCTCTCAGACTATGGAGTCACTAAAACATTTTTTTTTGTTTCAAAAATGCTTTTATTGTGTTAAACATAAAAAAAATAAAAAAGTAGACGTATTAGGTATTGTCGCATTCGGAACAACCTGCTCTATAAAAAATACAGCATAACCTAACCACTCAGGTGAACAACCTAAAAAAAAAAAAAAACCTGTGTCAAAAAAGCAATTTTTTGTCACCTTACATCACAAGAAGTGTAATAGCAAGCAATAAAAAAGTCATATGCACCCCAAAATAGTGCCAATTAAACCATCATCTCATCCCGCAAAAATTATATCCTACCTAAGACAATCGCCCAAAAACTTTAAAAACTATAGCTCTCAGACTATAGAGACACTAAAACATGATTTTTTTTTTGTTTAAAAAATATCATTGTGTAAAACTTACATTAACAAAAAAGGTATACATATTGGGTATTGCCACATCCGTAACAACCTCCTCTATGAAAATATCACATGATCTAACCCCTCAGATGAACACCGTAAAAATAAAAAATAAGGTGTCAAAAAAGCCATTTTTTGTCACCTTACATCACAAAAAGTGTAATAGCAAGTGACCAAAAAGTCATATTCACCCCAAAATAGTGCCAATCAAAACGTCATCTCATCATACAAAAATGATACCGTGCCTAAGACAATCGACCAAAAACTGAAAAAGCTATGACTCTCAGACTATGGAGTCACTAAAACATGATTTTTTTTAAATTAAAAAATGCTGTTATTGTGTAAAACATAAATAAATTAATAAAGTATACATATTAGGTATCACCGTGTCTGAAACAACCTGCTCTATAAAAATACCACATGATATAACCTGTCAGATGAACATTGCAAATAACAAAAAATAATAAAAAACGGTTCCAAAACAGCTATTTTTTGTTATCTTGCCTTGCAATATAGAGCAACCAAAAATCTAATGTACCTAAAATAGTACCAACAAAACTGCCACCTTAGTTTCCAAAATTGGGTATTTTTCTGGAGTTTCTACTGTAGGGGTGCATCAGGGGGTCTTCAAATGTGACATGGCAGCTTAAAATTATCCCAGTGAAATCTGCTTTCCAAAAACCATATGGCATTCCTTTCCTTCTGCTCAATGCCGTCTGCCTGCACAGCAGTTCACGACCACATATGGGGTGTTTCTGTAAACTACAGAATCAGGGCAATAAATATTGAGTTTAGTTTGGCTGTTAAGCCTTGCTTTGTTAGTGGGAAATTTTTTTAATTAAAATGGAAAATCTGTCAAAAAAGTGAAATTATGAAATTTCATCTCCATTTTCCATTAATTCTTGTGGAACAGGTAAAAAGGTTTAACAAAGTTTGTAAAATCAGTTTTGAATACCTTGAGGGGTGTAGTTTGTAAAATGGGGTCATTTTTGGGTGGTTTCTATTATGTAAGGCTCACAAAATGACTTCAGACCTGAACTGGTCCTCAAAAAGTGTTTTCTGAAAAATTCTAACCTCCCCAAAAAATAAAATGGCATTCACAAAATGATCCAGACATGAAGTAGACATATGGGGAATGTAAAGTAGTAACTATTTTTGGAGTTATTACTATCTATTATAAAAGTAGAGAAATTGAAATTTGGAAATTTGCTGATTTTACCAAATTTTTTGTAAATTTGGTATTTTTTTTATAAATAAAAATGTTTTTTTTTTTGCTACATTTTACCACAGTCATGAGGTACAATATGTGATGAGAAAACAATCTCAGAATGGCCTGGATAAGTAAAATCGTTTTGAAGTTATTACCACATAAAGTGACACTGGTCAGATTTGCTAAAAATGGCCTGAGCAGAAAGGTGAAAAATGGCTTAGTCCTGAAAGGGTTAACTCTGTGTATATGCTGAGCAATTGGAGTTCTGTTAGAGAAAAACAGAGAGTTTAGATGCGTTCTGACAGGTAAACTATTAGGCTATACCTTTGGCATGGTCTATTCAGGTCTTCGGCAGTATTGGCCAACATTAATCGTGTTGCTAACAGAAGGACCTCCTCTGTCTAACACCTTCGATGCTGTGATCACCATATGGCATATGTAAAGTACTATCTTAATTCTATAGGTCTGTCATTTCCAAAACACTTTTGAATAATAAAACTACATCTTGTGGGGAAAAAATGGCAGACCCTCTGATCCTGGCTATTGCATCAGGATGTTTGCTGTTTTTTTTACAGCTGATACCCTCTGATGAGGAAGTGGGCTCAATTTTAGTTTTTTTTCAGAGCAACTGCTAGCAGTTCCTATGGGTATCAAGACCAGTTTTGCATTAGACAGTTTTGACAGTTTTTGGGCACATTCCCTATGTATGAAGACTACCAAAGACTTAAAGGGGTATACTGGTTTCATGATACTGATGACCTGTCATCAATATCAGATCAGTGGTGATCTTACTCTCGGCACCCCTGATGATCAGCTGTTTGAAGGGGCCACAGAACTCATGCGAGCGTCCTTTATCATGTCTTCATTGGAGTCAGGGACGTAGCTAGAAATGACTGGGTCCCATAGCAAAAAAAAAGTATGCCCCCCCCCCCCCCCCCCCTCCCGGATCTCCCACCCCCACATACCTCTCGGACCTCGCCGCCACATCCGCAGCTCCTCATGCACTTGCGACGGTTACGCGTAGGACTGAGCACAGACAGGTGGTCACTGGCAACGCATTTGTGCCAGTGTAGGAAATGTATGAATCTAAATGTCTGTGTATTAAAGAAGATTGTTAAATTGTACAGGGGTCTGTAACACCAGAAGGTGAAAGTACATATCGTGGGGTGTGTATGTGTATGAGACAGAAGGTAGGGATATGTATCTTGTGTAGTTTGGGTATTAGGGAGAGTAAGGGGTATATATCTAGCGCTGATACATGTGTAGGTGAAGAGCGGCTCTGTATCAGCACTGGATATATACCCCTTACTCTCCCTAATACCCAAACTACACAAGATACATATACCTACCTTCTGTCTAATACACATACACACCCCATGATATGTACTTTCACCTTCTTGTGTTACAGACCCCTCAGATAGGATTAGGTGGCTGTGTCTTCGCCAATTCCATTAACCATTACCACACCACACTATTAAAGGTATTCTGTCATCAGATTTAACCCCTCTAACCTAAGCATATGCTCATGTCCAGACTAATAAGAAGAATCCTAAGCTGGCCTTATTAAACCTCACTGTGGCTCTATTTGCTCAAAAAACAGGTTTTTATAACCTGTCAATCACTTACTTAAGGTGCCCAAGGGGAGGTCCGTTAATACATGGTGCCTGGCCGCACCCCTCGCCATCCGGTGCCCAGTGCCGCCTTCCCTATCTTCTGCGCCGCCTTCTACAGCTCAGCGCCGCTGGGCACCAGACGGCGAGGGGTGCGGCCGGGCACCCTGTATTAACGGACCTCCCCTTGGGCACCTTAAGTAAGTGATTGACAGGTTATAAAAACCTTTTTTGGGGGCAAATAGACCCACAGTGAGGTTTAATAAGGCCAGCTTAGGATTCTTCTTATTAGTATGGACATGAGCATATGTTTAGGTTAGAGGGGTTAAATCTGATGACAGAATCCCTTTAAATAATGCAGCTGCGCCTGCCAGGCTTGAGCAGGTATATGTGTGAATATGGATTAGGGAAGATGCTGAGATCCGGCTGTACCTCACTGTGAGGTACAGACGGATCTCAGCATCTTCCCTATTCGCACATATACCTGCTCAAGCCTGGCAGGCGCAGCTGCATTATTTAATAGTGTGGTGTGGTAATGGTTAATGGCATTTTGGCGGACACAGCCACCTAATCCTATCTGAAGGGGTCGAATACAGACCCCTCAGATAGGATTAGGTGGCTGTCTTCGCCAATGTCATTAACCATTACCACACCACACTATTAAATAATGCAGCTGCGCCTGCCAGGCTTGAGCAGGTATATGTGCGAATAGGGATTAGCAGGGAAGATGCTGAGATCCGGCTGTACCTCACACACACAGATTAAATAACTCCAGTCTCCTCACTTGTCCACTACACTAGTCTCCAGTTACAGTGTGGAGTACACATCTCTCTACTGACTGACACTGCCGCCTTCCGTTTCGGTCAGACAGACTCAGACAGTGACAGACTCAGTCCCACTCCCCAGTCAGCCCTCACCTCAGCCACTTGAAGATGAACCGACCGACACCTGACCGAACCGTACCCGTAATGCGCCCGCCAAGCCAGCCACCCACACTCCAGCAGCTTCCTTGTATGTGCGACTCCGCCTCCTCCACTTCCGACGAACCGCCGCCCAGACTGCCTCTCTACCTCCTCCCTCCGGCTCCGAGTCCGACCGCCCCCTATCACAGCGCCATCCACGCCCCGGCCCACTTGCCACATATTTTTATTTATTTTTTTTATCCTCAGTCGGCGGCGGGCCCCCAGTGGCGTAGGGCCCCATAGCCATTGCTATGGCTGCTATGGCGATCCCTACGCCACTGATTGGAGTGCTGGTGCAGCTTCCACTCTTATTTACTTGAATGGGATGTACTACCACTACAATCTAGACTGTGTGCAGGTAAACATGGAAAAGGACACAGTGCCCCCACTAGCACCGTGGCTTCTTCAAACTTGGGATGACCAGGAGGTACCAGGTGTTGGACCTTCACTAATCTGAAATTTAGGATAGGTTATCAATTTCATGAAGTTGGAATACCCCTTTAAGCTAGTTTCTAGTTGCTTTCAAAGCTAAAGCCTATTATATGGTATTGAACTAACCATACTTGGTTGAGCATAATGGATGTGCTTCTGCATTGTGATAGATGTAGGGTACAGAGTGAAGTTTGCTTCTGCATTGTAATAATTTTTACAAGGAAGGTGGGAAGAATATGACAGTTTTGGAGGTCACAGCCATATGTCATAGAGCCTGTTGAGGATAACAAGTCGAATGCCATTTATAGTATTCTGGCAGGTATAGTAACATGTATTTCTGTAATAAAAAAATGTATGAAAATATCATAACGGTCTTAAGGCAATTTCCTTGTATATCTATAGGTTCATTTTATCTTATTAATATGGTTAAAATATTTGCAGAGAAAGTGTAGCATTATGTAAGTATATACTGTATATGTATATGCAAGAGGACCCCAACTGTTCAGTAGCCTCATGACTAAATTTCAAGTAAGGACCTGATAAAATACATAGTTGCAACCAGTGCTGAATTTCCAGGAACTGTCCCTAATTTTCAGAGACAGTCCCAGCAAATTCGGGCTGAACCAGGCTGAAAATGGGTGGAGCTTTTGCAAGCTCCACCCACAAGTTACCAGTGGGTTTGTGCTTTCTGGGGCAGAGTGCCCCAAATGTACCGACTACAATGTTGGTATGTATGCATAATTAATTTAGTGTCTCACAATTACTAGTAAGTTGTTAGAAATCCAAAAAGAGGTTACTCCATACTAAGCTTTTGGGGGTCAAGGGGCTCATGCGCTGTTCTTGCACAGGAGCCTATATCCATCTGTGTCCAGACGAGCATGCCTACCTGTATGTAGTGAAAGGGGAGACACCTCTGGCAGCAGCTTATCTCCTGACAACAAAAGGACTGGACCCTTGAAACCCAATGTGCCCAATCCTATTCTTACCTCCCCGGACATCAGCCCTTGGGGGGAGTCATGAGGTCCCATTCACATTAGACTAGTGGCAGACATCAGCAGGTTTGGCCAACATAGATCCTGTTTCTATGGGCAGTGGAACTATGGTGACATTGTGAGGTCACTGTTAGACTCAAGACTATACCACAGGGTCATCTTTGTCAGGGCGGCTGCACTACATCTACTTGTGAGACATAGAATTTTTTATTATTTTCTGATGGAATGGTAATGAAGACAAGTAAGGATATAAAAGCACAAGGTACAGTTTCCTGTTCATTTGTCCTGCACAACCTATGTATGGATGAAAATGACCTTGACATCTTTATCTCTTTCAATTGAAATACATGTAATTTGCTTATAATGTATACCATGTAAATAATAGTGAATGATAATAATAATAATTAGAGATGAGCGAATTTTTCAAAAATTCGATTCGCCGGTCCGGCGAATTTTTCGGGAAAAATTCAGTTCGATCCGAATAAATTGGAGGCGAATTACGTAAAAAAAAATGCTATTTCCTGGCTGCTGAGAGCCTCTATAGTGGTGTAGAACACTGTGCCTTGTAGTAACACGCATAGGGAGTCTGCTGTGGTAGTGAAATAACACTGTGGGTCCGAATGACATGCAGATGAGAGGCGTCGCTCTTAGAATCACTTCACACTTCACTTATTAGGGCAGTCACGGGGCCAAAACTGACCAAATAATTCAAGTGTGAACTCAGCCTTACAGGTCGATGTTAGCGCCAAGAAGAAGCTGATTCCACATCAATGTCAACAGAACCTATTCTATTAAACGTGTAGAGCCCCCCTGACATAGTAGAGACGGTGTCAGTAGTAAGTTTGTGTTGACTGATTAATTTGCCCTTCCTCTGATCCGTCAGAACAATAACCCACAAAATACGGATCCTGTCTGTGGAGCATCCGCCTTCACTCGGTCAGCATTTGCTCAAAAATCTATCAGTATTGCTAAAGCCAAAGAATGGTTGTAAAACAGAGATGACACGTGAATGGAATATTTGCATGTCTTCTGTGTTTTGTACCCACTCATGCTTTTGGCTACCAAATCATAAGCCAATTCTGATGGGACAATACAGGCCTTACAGCTGCTAAACAGACAGGGCATCAGGCGGGTTGCAGCATCAAAGTAGTATCTGAGGCAGGTAATAAGAAGAAACCGGTCTCTTGTATCAAAGTGCTGGTGTGGCACCATGGATGATCTAGTCTGATGCATCAGGAATTGGTGGTTGGAAATCATGGCTGATCCACGCCTGATTCATCTTGACAAAGGTTATTCTCTCCACATTTTGGGTAGACAGGCAAGTTCTCCTTGAGTTAACAATGGCCCCCGCCGCACTAAACACCTGCTCTGATGCCACACTACTGGCCGGGCAGGACAGCTTTTCCAGGGCAAACTCTGCTAGTTGCGGCCACAAATCCAGTTTGGCTGCCCACTAGTCCAGCGGATCTTCAATATGGGCTGGCAGGGTGTTGTCCAAGTATGCCACAACCTGCTGGTCCAGGTATACCTGCTGCTGGTGAGTAGTTTCTTCACTATGCGGGTGAATAAAGCTACTCATCAGCGACTGTAGACTCAGGCTGCTACTGATAGCAGTGGAACGTGAGCGCAGAGGGTCCCCCCGGTCAGACCTGCGAGAGGATGGACAATGGCGCAGATAGGCAGCGGCCAGCTGACTACATAGGATGTCTCTGTAGTAGTTCAGTTTGTCCTCCCTCTTGGTGGGTGTAAAAAAGGCCCCCATTCTGGACTGGTAGCAAGGGTCCAACAAGGTGAAAAGGCAGAAGTCATCCCTCTGCCGAATGGTGGCAATTCGTCTGTCACTACGCAAGTGAGCATGCATCATGCCATTTGTACAAGTGACTCGGAGGGAATCCCTTCCTCCATCCCCACTGCATACTGCCACGGTGTGTCTGGGTCCTCTGTCTCGTCTTCCTCATCGCCCTGTAGCTCCTCTGGCTGCTCCTGCTCCTTCTGTCCTGTCAGCTGAGTAGAAAAACCACCCATTTGGCTACACATTGACTGTGCTCCAGTTTCCTCCTCCTCCTCTTCCAGTTCAGCCCCCACAGAGCTCATGTGGCCGTGAGATCGAAGGCACCACGTCTCCTGTCCCCTGACCAGCCATAGTTACCAGCATCTGTTCCAGGACAGGAAGCAGTGGAATGACATTGTTCATTCCGTAGTCCTGGCGACTGACAAATAACGTGGCCTCCTCAAAGGGCCTGAGCAAACGGCAGGTGTCACGCATGAGCTGCCACTGGCTGACATCGAAGTTACACAGTGGAGTACTCCTATCCGCTTGCCTTTCTCTGTTCATATAGTCAGTCCAACATATGGAGGGTGGAATTCCAACGGGTGGAAACGTCGCATATCAGCCTATGTTGGGGGATGCCGTTGTCAAAACAACAGTGGGCACTGACCAGCCAGGGAGATCACCTCTTAAACACCTGCTAGTTAATCACAGAGTGCCATGTGTCTATTCCTCATAGGCCATATGATTATCCTAATCCCTGACACTTGTGTGGCCTTGGCTGGTCATTGATCACTTAACCCATGCCTGCCCTCTAATCTACTGTGTCCGCCCGCAAAAGAATCGGAACCGTGATCTGTCCCGCTACTTCAATGGGGTCCCCCGCAGGCTGAGCCCCATGAGAATTCCTGGGGGCCCCAGTGGAGCGCGAAACAGGGGAGTGTCTTATATTTAGGCCACAATACGCTTTGACCAGAAAAAAATTAAAGAGTGAAGTGCTAATATCTATTTCTTGCAGTAATGAAATACGCCACTATATGCTTTCACTAGAAATAACTGCAGCAGTGCACTGAGAATATATATTTCTTGTTGGACTGAAATAGGCCACTATGCGCTTTAACCAGAGAACAATTACATAGTGAAGTGCGTATATATTTTTCTGGTAGTACTGAAAAATGCCCCTATACGCTTTCAACAGAAATAACTGCAACAGTGCAGTGTGTATATATATTATTTTTTTAATGACATACGCCCCTATGCGTTTTAACCAGAAATAACTGCAACAGTGCAGTGCGTATATATTTTTCTTTTTTTAATGAAATACGCCATTATATGCTTTCACCTGAAATAACTGCAACAGTGCAGTGCGTATATCTTTGTCTTTTTTTTACTGAAATATGCCCTTATACGCTTATAGCAGAAATAACTGCAACAGTGCAGTGCGTATATATTTTACTGAAATACGTCCCAATACGCTTTCACCAGAAATAACTGCAGAAGTGACCTGAGAATATATATTTCTTGTTGGAATGAAATAGGCCACTATACTCTTTAACCAGAATACAATTAAATAGTGCAGTGCGCATATATTTCTCTTATTTTACTGAAATACACCCTCTATACGCTTTCACCAGAAATAATTGTAACAGTGCAATGCATATATGTTTTTTAAATTTTTTTATGAAATATGCCCCTATACGCTTTCAACAGAAATAACGGCAACAGTGCAGTGCGTATATATTTTTCTTATTTTACTTAAATACACCCCTATACGCTTTCACCAGAATTAACTACAGAATGCACTGAGAATATATATTTATTTTTTTACTGTAATACGCCCCTATATGCTTTCACCAGAAATAACTGCAACAGTGCAGTGCGTATATATTTTAATTTTTTTACTGTAATGCACCCCTATGTGCTTTGACCAGAAATAACGGCAACAGTGCAGTGCGTATATATTTTTCTTATTTTACTTAAATACACCCCTATACGCTTTCACCAGAATTAACTACAGAATGCACTGAGAATATATATATATTTTTTTACTGTAATACGCCCCTATATGCTTTCACCAGAAATAACTGCAACAGTGCAGTGCGTATATATTTTAATTTTTTTACTGTAATGCACCCCTATGTGCTTTGACCAGAAATAACTGCAACAGTGCAGTGCGTATATATTTTTCTTTTTTTAATGAAATACGCCATTATATGCTTTCACCTGAAATAACTGCAACAGTGCAGTGCGTATATCTTTGTCTTTTTTTACTGAAATATGCCCTTATACGCTTTCAACAGAAATAACTGCAACAGTGCAGTGCGTATATATTTTACTGAAATACGCCCCAATACGCTTTCACCAGAAATAACTGCAGAAGTGACCTGAGAATATATATTTCTGGTTGGAATGAAATAGGCCACTATACGCTTTAACCAGAAAACAATTAAATAGTGCAGTGCGTATATATATCTCTCTTATTTTTCTGAAATACGCCCCTATATGCTTTCACCAGAAATAACTGCAACAGTGCAGTGCGTATATATTTTTCTTTTTTTTATGAAATACGCCATTATACACTTTCACCTGAAATAACTGCAACAGTGCAGTGCGTATATCTTTGTATTTTTTTTACTAAAATATGCCCCTATACGCTTTCAGCAGAAATAACTGCAACAGTGCAGTGCGCATATATTTTACTGAAATACGTCCCTATACGCTTTCACCAGAAATAACTGCAGAAGTGACCTAAGAATATATATTTCTTGTTGGAATGAAATAGGCCACTATACGCTTTAACCAGAAAACAATTAAATAGTGCAGTGCGTATATGTTTTTCTTTTTTTAAAGAAATACGCCCCTATACGCTTTCAACAGAAATAACTGCAACAGTGCAGTGCGTATATATTTTTCTTATTTTTATCAACATTTTTATTTTTAATATTTTAACTAGTGTTGAGTGAATAGAAGTTGACAAAGTGGAATTTGATCTGAATTTCTGAAAAAAAAATTGATTTGCCACAAATCTGAATTTCCTGGCGCTTCGTGGTAATAATTTTTTTTCCCTGAAATGGCTGTAAAAAACACACTCACCTCATCCATTTTACCGTGGCAACGGGCCATCTTGAAAAAAAAAGCACCAATTCTCGCACGTGTGACATGACCGTGCCTGCCCAGTGTGATAACGTGGTGACGAGAATTTGCACTTTTTTAAAATCAAGATGGCTATGATCGCCTCTCAGCCATCAAATGGGTAAGGTGAGTGTATATATTTTTTTGTATTAATCCCTAATAAGCTGAATGTGACTCTCAGATGCTGCAATCAGTGTTGAATGATGGGGGGGAGGGGGGTTATCAACGTTCCCCATCATTGCACCCTCTCCATGCAATGGAATGTGATTCGTTACAAAGTAATTCATAATGAATTGAATTTCTTGTCAAAGTTAGGTGAAGCAGCCAAATTAAATTTTTATAAATTTTGCTCATCTCTAATTTTTTATCAATAAATGTTGTCACTCCACATAATGTATATAGGAGCAGATTAATATCCCATGCTGCTTATTCAGCGGACCTGAGGGGAGCAATCTGTCAGGTCATCTGGTTGATTTTACACCAGTTCAAGGCTTTATTATAATGACCAACAACATGCTGCGATTTAAATTTCCCTTCTAGGATCAGTTCCACAAGTACTGTGATGATTGGCATAGGAAGGTATCAAGTGAGGTTCCATCTACTTGTATAGCCATCTGCACATTAGATTGTGGTAGGATAGTTAAGGTAAGGCTGAGACTAAGCCAATATGTATGTCCCAAAGCAGAAGAAAGCACAAATTATCCAAGCTTCATGCATCATGAAGTCTTGCTCTTGACCTGCATAATACGTACTGTATATAAACTACAGCCACATATAAGAAAGCAATACAACTATTAACCCCCTAAGTATCGGCCCATTTTTGGTTTAGCATTTTCGTTTTTTCCTCCCCATGTTACGATAGCCAAAATTTCTTTTAATTTTCTGTTCATATAAGGGCCTATTTTTTGTGGGACAAGGCACATTTTTTATTGAAGAAAAAAAAAGGAAAAAAAAACTCTTTGTGGGGTAAAATTGAAAAAAAAAAAAAAAACAATTTCTCCAAGATTTTTTTGGGTTTTGACATCACAGTGTTCACTGTGTTAAAATTTACATGACTTCCTTATTCTGCGCCTCAGTACGAATACAGCGATACCAAACTTAGATCGGTTTTTATGCTGTACTTTATTTTGGTTTTATTACTTTAAAAAAAAATAAAAAAATTTGAAAAAATCAAAATTTTCGTAGCTTTTTCTGACAGCCATAACTTTTTTATATTTCCATCCACAAAGCTGTATAAGTGCCTGATTTTTTCTGGACGAACTGTAGTTTTTATTGGTACCATTTATGTGGTACGTATTACTTTTTGATACTGTTATTCAATTTTTTTGGGGGGTGGGGTGACTAAAAAATGGCAAATTGTGTGTTTTTTTGTGTGTTCACCACACAGGAATTAAAAAATATATATATTTTAATAGTTCAGACATTTTCAGATGCGGCAATACCTGATATGTTTTTTTTTATTGTTAATATATTTTTAGATCTAAAATTGGGAAAGGGGGGTGATTTAAACTTTTAATATTTTAATGGTTTTTTTTAATACTTTTTTCATTTTTTATTTAAAGACTATTAGCCCCTTAGGGGGCTAGAACCTGGGATCTTTTGATCCCTTGTCTTATTCACCCTAATAGAGATATATTAGGGTGAATATGATTTTACACTGTCCCTGCTGCTCTGTGCCTCATGCACAGAGCAGCAGGGAACTTACCATGGAAGGCCTGGAAGGCTTCAGCATCGTTCAGGTTACCATGGTAACTGATCAGAGCCCTGCAATTTTACTGTGGGAGCTCTGATTGGAAGGCAGTAACACTGAGACAGTAGCACATTAGCACTTTGTAAATGGTTGTTAAACAACATGATTAATTTATTGTTAGCATTGTTGGCATTATTTCATTATATTACTTGATATAAATTGGCACTTTTTCCGCTCTTTGCACAGTGGCACTTTCTTTATACTAACAACACTTTATTAGGGTACTTTCACACCAGCGTTATTCTTTTCCGGTATTGAAATCCGGTAAAGGGTCTCAATACCGGAAAAAAAACACATCAGTTTTGTCCTAATGCATTCTGAATGGAAAGCAATCCGGTCAGTATGCATCAGGATGTCTTCCGTTCCGTCCCTTGTATGGTATTTGACCAAACAAAATACCGCAGCTTGCTGCTGTATTTTTTCCGGCCAAAATCACGGAACACTACTGGACTTGGAAATTAATTTCCATAGAGATGCATTAATGCCGGATCAAGTGTATCAAGTGTTCCAGAAATTGACACGTTGCGGTTTTCCGGCCTTCCATGCGCCAGGACATAGAAGGAGCTATTTTTGCTTTTGATCTTTGAAAAAAAAAATTATACCGGATCCGTTATTCCATATCCGGAAAAAACATATTTCCGTTTCCATGCGGTTTTCTGTTGCCGGAACTGCCTACTGGATCCGAACAACACTAATGTGAAAGTACCCTTAGAGGTATGAGTAGTACTTTTAGGGGTATATATATTAATATTATTAGACATGAATTAGGTATAAATATTTATTGTAAACACAAGCACTTTATATAAATAATGTATGAATTTGTTTCACGCTTCCGTTTTATTTATTTATTGTTATATTGGATGTAATACTAGCTGGTATTGTCCTGATATTTTATCTATTGTCGGGCTATTCTATATATGCCTGGTAGATTTAAAATATAGAAGACGTTTATATAAGGTTAGTTTTAAGTTGTAAGTCATGTCATTTTATTCCCCCATCAGATTTTATTCCTTCTCCTTGGTTAATATAGTCAAGCCACTGCCAGTAGTTGAACTTGATTTTCAAGGAGCCTGATACATCATGTGGTCACGGGCGCTTCTGTGTGAGAGCCAATCTCAGTGTGGTGGTGATGAGAGCAGGTAGGAAGGACCCTATGGGCCAATCATGTGTGACCCTCATCGCCATGCGGGCAGCCTTGAGCATAGAGACGGATCAAGGTACGGCCTCTCTTCCCCCTTGTGACCTTTGAGCGGCCAATTTATTGGCTATTTCTCTCTTCATCAGTAGCCTTAGGCAGTTGTGCCTCAACTTTTCTAATGAAGCAGTAACACGCGAAATGCGCATCGAGGTACAGGGGTTGGACCATACATGCTGGTAAGATAGTTTGGATTAGCCTGGATTTATCAATCTGTATTTGGTTTTACATGGCATACTTTGGCGTATTGAGGAATATAAAGATTGTCCTACAGTTAGTGAGCACTAATGTTAGAGTAAATGTACTTACATAAACTCATACCTATGAATGATTTGGTGCCACTATACATTTTTGGCTTACCATGTGTCACATCTTGTCGCATTGCTTGGTGGGTTCAATCCCATGTTTGCATCCTGTTTCCATATAACATGGGGTAATATTGTTGTATTTTATTATTACAATTTAATAAAAACTGATTTTAAGGGTAAATGGTTGTGGCTCCGCTACTCTCTTTTCTTTATGTGTTTTTATTAAGAATATATCTGTACTTTGCTCCAATCAGCTTTCCCTCAACCCTGATCAGTCTCTTTGTCCCAACCCCTGAAAAACACCCCCACAGCATGATGCTGCCACCACCATGCTTCACTGTAGGGATGATATTTGGCAGGTGCTGAGCAGTTCCTCATTTCCTCCAGACATGATGCTTAGAATTAAGGCCAAAAAGTTCAATCTTGGTTTCATCAGACCAGGGAATCTTGTTTCTCACAGCCTGAGAGTCCTTTAGATGCTTTTTTTTCTTCACAAACTCTGGGCGGGCTATCATGTATCTTTTACTAAGGAGAGTCTTCTTTTTGGCCACTCTGCCATACAGTCTAGGTTGGTGGGGTGGAAGTTTCTCCCTTCTGTACACAAGATGTTTGGAGCTCAGCTAGAGTGAGCATTGACTTCTTGGTCACCTCTCTTACCAAGGACCTTCTCCTCTGATTATTTAGTTTGATGGGGCAATCAGCTTTAGGTTATTCCAAACGTCTTTCATTTAAGAATTATTGAGGCAGATTTTACCATTCTCCAGATTTGTGCCTCCACACAGTCCTGTCTCTGAGCTCTACAGGCAGCTCTTTCCTCCTCATTTGCTCTGATATGCATTGTCAGCTGTGAGACCTTATATAGACAAAGATGTGTCTTCCCAAGTCCAATAAACTGAATTTACCACAGATGGACTCCAATTAAGCTGTAGAAACATCTCAAAGATGATTAAGAGAAATGGGAGGCCCCAGAGCTATATGTCAAGTGTCATTGCAAAGGGTCTGAATACTTTTGTTCATGTGAAATTTTAGTTTTTCCTTTTTAATCACTTAGAAAAAATATTGAACATTCAGTTTCTCATTATAGGGTCTTGAATGCAGATTGATTGGAAAAACATGTTTTTTTTAATTTTATTTAGCACATGGCCGCAACATAACAAATATCAAAGGGTCTGAAGACTTTCTAGATGCATTGTGTGTCTATAGGAGCATATTATATAGCAGATCCATAATTATGTAGTTACATTAGAAGTGTATAATTCTGTCCCTACTTCATTATATGTCTGTTTTATTTCTACTTACAACCTTTTTTTTTGTACATGTTTCATGTCCTATTACAATAGTCTGAGATTCCTGAACAGATAAATCTTCCAGGGCATTGTTTGTGTGGCTGATTTTCAGGAGAAATACTTGAGGGTTGAAAGTAGTGCTGCATGTTCAGTGTGTTTGGTGCAGTGCAGCAAGCTTCTACCACATCAGCACTGACCTGACGTTAGTTTAGAACCGTAGCTCATAGAAATGGAATATATCTATTGCTATAAAATTCAGTATTAGCAAGGGAGGTTTGCATTCATTTATCACCGTGCTGACAGCTACTGCTTTCTGGATACCTCATTTAAAAGCCCAGAAATACACCATTACACCATTCTTTTTTTTCATAGGCAATGAGTCAATATATAATTATTTAATATAATTCCTATTTCCTGTTAACTAGTCAGGCATAGTATTACTTTCTAGTATGTGGTTTGTATGTTCATTTTTTGTACCTACAGATGGTTTACTGTATTCCAGACAGATATATCACTTAAGACTCATGTGCACGAATGTGTGTCGCCCGTGCCGTGCATTGGGGACTGCAATGTACCCTGTGTGTGTAGCTGGTGCTGACGGATTCAGACCCATTCAATGTGGATGGGTTCGTGATCCATCTGCACCGCAAAAAAAAAATTGAGCATGGTCTATTTTTTCACGGTGCAGAGGCACGGACTGAAATGCCATGGAAGCACTCTATAGTGCTTCTGTGGCCTTCTGTTCCTTGTCTCCCCAATGTGCAAGAGGCCTTAGCCAGGCTGTCCTAATGTTTATTGCTAGTAAGGACCATGGTGCCCTGGCTTCCTATGTTTTCCTTGAAGGTATTAGCCATATTTGTTGGCCATGGTTTGTAGAACATTATGAGGTTCCATTTTAATCTTTAATGCGTTTTTGGAAATTTGGTTTTTCATTCTCCACATAAAAAAGATAAAATGATTGCCCCAAGTACATTCAAAAGTAAGTGCTACATGTTTAGTAACTTCTCTGTATGTTATCAACAGTGGATCTTTCTTCTAAGGTAACCAGTAGAAATACACTGCATTTAGTCTCCATCCACCATCATGAAAGACCTCTATATCTTTTGTTTGCATCTAATGGGTGTGCTGCAAGGAAAAACTTAAAGGGGTTGTCCGACCAATTGAAATTTATTTAAAAGTCAAAATTGTGTAAAATAATCAAATAATCCACACCATACTTATCCCATATTTTCATTTTGACAGTACCCAGTACCCTGCTGGTCTTTACTTCCTGTACTCTCTCAACATGCAGGAAATGGACGCTCAGTCAATCACTGCCTGCAGCACTGACCCACCTCAGCCGGTAATTGGCTGAGCGGCCATTTCCTGTGGATCAGAAACAGCAGGGGACAGTAAGGCGAGTATGAACGTTTTAAGGTATTAAAATGCTGGACAACTTTATTATTCAGACATCTAGATTTAAAAAATTATCATCTCCATTTTGTTACACATAGTTTTAGTTTGTTTAGTAATTTCTAGTTTCTGGTTTATCTTGTGAATTAGGGCTCATGCACACGACTGTTGTTGTTTTGCGGTCTGTTTTTCAAGGATCCGTTGTTCCATATCTGATTTTTTTTTCCTCTGATTTAAGTCCTCTTCCGTTCCGTTATTCCACAAAACATATCCGTATGGTTTCAGTATGTGGAAGCAGAAGGCATACGGAGTACCTTCTGTTTTTTTTTGCGGATCTATTGAAATGAATGGTTCCGTATGAACGCAAAAAACAGAACATAAACAAAAAAAAATGTTCGTGTGAAAGAGGCCTTATTCTGTGTGTTCATATTGCCAACATTTAGCTGCAATTTTCAGGGCCATTTTGCTCGAGGGTGAGTATGCTCAGTATGTTAATTTAGCATTTGACAAAATTAGTACACAGACGTAATTAGTAAAATGACAAAAATTCAAACGTGCAAGTTAAATGATGTTAAAGATGCTTCGTACTATAACAGTCATCATTGTATCATAAAAAATAAACATATAAAATAGTAAGAGAATGACAAAGCTCTGTTCTCAATACATTTGAGTCAAAGGTGCTCATAGGGTTCCATTCACCTGACAAAGGCCAAAAGACTGTCCTTTTGGTCTCTGTCAGGTTTGTTTAAGGTCGATATACCTGATACCTGATGAAAGCTTAGTGATCATGGAGAAAGACATGTGAAATGTTCCTTATATTGTGTGTCCTGTGTGCTTACTTGTTCACCCACAGCTGCTGTTCTTATGCAGCTGAATATGTAAAGATATGGATCAAACTTGCAGATTTTGATCCTACTCGATTTTCGCGTTGTACTCCGATCACCGCAGGCATCTGCAGAGACAGAGATATGCCGTTCAGAATATCTCTCTAGTTACGTTGTCTCGAAATAGCTCTCGTTTTAATCGCTTTCTCCTATTTTGTAGTATAACAATTCCTGCCTAAAATGCAGCTCTTCTCCCTTCTCCATGTATCCTACTAAACTAAAAATAGTCTACCATTTTTATATCTTTTGTTTTTATGAATGTACAATGACCATGTGCAAGAGGAAGATTGGGGGCTTCAGTTATAACAGCTGTCAGACAGAAAAACTTGATGGTTGAAGAAGCTCTCCAGCCTTTTTTTTGCTTACAACCCTAACTAACCAGGAGTCTTCTAGCAGAGTCATTTTTGTCTGGTGCCACTGGGCGAGGGAGGCTGAACGTTCATGTGGGGAGCACATGTGCCAAATAGTTAAACAATAAGTAAATCACGATTTAGTATTACCTTACCTTATATTATTGGACAGTCCTACTATAAATTCAGGCTCTTAATGAAATAGCGCTACCTTCAGAAGAATGCTGGGAGGACACCCATCTAGATTACATACTGACTATGGGTTATTATTGGATCTATTCATATGCTTGCATTTATCGGTCCGCTGCTGTTAATTCTTTACACTATAATATGGGGTTTTGATCATATATAGGATATGAATTTTATGCACTAGTATATATATTGAGCATCGTGGCTCAGTGGCTAGCACTGGTGTCTTGCAACACTGAGGTCCTAGGTTCAAATCCAACCAAAAACAACATCTGCATGGAATTTGTATGTTCTCCCCATGTTTGCATGGGTTTCCTCCAGGTAGTCATGTTTCCTCCCACACTCCGAAGACATACTGATAGGGAACTTAGATTGTGAGCCCCATTGGGGACAGCAAATGATGATAATGTGACGTCTGAAAAGTGCTGTGGAATATGTCAGCACTATATAAGTGAGTAAAATACATAACTATATATACAGTATATATGAGGCATATGCACATATTCATTTTAATTCATCATCTAGTCAGCGAAGAGGTACAGCCTAAATACTCTATGGAAGGGGGGGGGGGGATTTATCATGAAGGAAATATTTGAAGTCAGTTTTTTTTGTTTGAATGTGTGTTGACATACTTTATGCCACATTTATCAAATGTCACATGATGTTTGATAAATTTATCTCATCCCTAAACCTAAGGGCTCATACACACGCCGTAGTTTCGGTCTGCATCCAATCTGTGCTTTTTGTCCCCATTTTATGTATTATTCTTGTCCGTTTTTCAGACAAGGATAGGACATTTCTAGAGAAGTGCAAAAGAGAAATGGCAGCATGCACTAGGTCGGGTTCTGTGTTTTGTGGATCCACGATTCGTGTGCTGCAAAACTGATGTGGTCATGTGCATGAGAGCTAATATTTTTGTCTAGAAGATCTACTCCAGTTTTCCTACTCCACCCTTCTATTGGGGTGAGTTTGCAACTTTTTTGCTACTTTAAAAAAAAAAAAGTATCAGTGATAAATCCAGAGTGAAACTCATTAACATAGCTTTCCCAAACATACTTCAAAACTGGAGTTATTGATGAAAAAATGCAAAAAGTCACAAAATTTTAATGCAAGTGATCACAAAAGCCCCATTTTGCGACTTTTCAGTGAAGATGTGATAAATCAGGGCCTATGTATGTTTCATGTGAGTTTTTGCACAAACCTTGCAACTTTTGTAGAGCTACACAGCCCACACCACTTCGAAAAGTAGTATGAAAAGTAGATCTGTTTTGGCCATTAGATCCCTTTTAAAGGAGCATATATGATGTGCAACATTTTAAAATGTCAAACAAAATGTTGAAGCCATGCACTCAGTATGTCAGGTAATCCTGTGGTGCAGTATCATTAAAAAAGACGCAGCCACACACATTTCTAAAAATATGACGAAACAAGAAAACCCAATGACAGACTTTTATTTGACACAAATGTCTCCCATATTTTATGTTCACTATTTATTGGTGTAAATTGTTTCATCCCAGATCAGCTTCATGTGTACGTTTTAAACCCTTTTGTTATTGACAACTGTGACATTGCTGTCCTGTATAGATAGGATGTCAATCTCTCCTGTGTGGAGGGCTTCCTGTGAACTACAGGATTGTGTCATTATCCTTCAAATCCCTCCTGGTAGCTATCAGACACCTCCCTCACCACCAAACTCTGACACATGTTTTGTTTTTTTTCTCTGTATGTCACCCCATGATGCTGAAGACAATAGATTGTAAGGATAAAAAATTGATTAAAAAAAGACACACGTCCATTCAGTTCAGCCTATTATCCTGCATAGTTGATCAAGAGGAAGGTAAAAAAAACAAAAAAACATGTGGGGAGCATCTATGAGGTTTACTAGAGATACTTTGGATCGTGGCATGGAAAATATTAAAAAATGCCACCAATATATTTTATAAAAATTGGTTTAATATAAAAACAATAGGTCATCTGATTCCCAAAGTTTGTTTTATGAGAAAGTCAATGAATAGGACACTTAGTACTAACATCCAGCTAAATTATACTAAACAAGTAGCAGGGATACCTGCTCATCCTCAAAGCACAATAGACCAATACTCTAAAGCTATAAAAATGTTTATGATGAGAGACTTAGATGGTCCCGCACTTTAAAGGATATGATTGACACAAAGCTAAAAAATGTCTCAGAGTGGACATCCTTTTTTAGCGTTAAGTTAACAATCAAAATGACAAATGAAATCGTGCATTATTATTTTCAGTAACTTTAGTGGGTTGTGTCGTGTTATATTAATGTCTTGAAGGAAATCCTCATACTTTTCTACAGGTCTTGCACCTCTGATATTGCTGATTCAGAATCTTAAAAGACAGGTATGTAGGAGCCCTGGGGTAGCCTTAAGACCTAATAATCACAGTCCATCTAGCAAGCAAATGGATTTTCTTAAGGTGTTCTATTCTATTTTCTGTCATTTTGTTCTTCCACTATACAAGCTACATGAGATGTATGTGTGCTAATTGTTTTAGATAGATGTTTAGAGTGGTTAGTCTCATATAGGTAGTTGACCTTATTTATTTGCTGATTTCAGCACCCAGCACCCATTTGTTTGACAGGCAGTAGGCTAGCAAAAAAAGTGACAAAGATGTAACTCCCAGAAAAAGAGAACCATCTCACCAGCACCACCATCTGGAAGTGGCTCCCTACGAGTCAAAGTCAAATTTTTTAATTTTTTAACAAGCCTTGGAACACGACAAGGGAAAATAGTCAAGTCAAATATCCCTCCATAGACAGTTGTTTTGGGGTGTTTGCCGGCTGGCTGAGTGTGATGCCTTGAACGCAGCTTTGGAAAGGTCTCTTTAAGGAGAGCCAGCATCCTGCCTAATATGCATTTAAGGCATCGTACTTAGCCAGCCAGAATCCTACTCCATACTGATGAGGGGCAAACACCCCAAAACAACTGTCTACGGATGGATATTTGACTTGACTGTGGCACTGAGTTTTTACATTATAAATTGTTCATTTTTCGGCATGAATAACAGTACGATTACAGTGATACCAAATACATATAGGTTTTTCTTTACTTTTTACTACTTTTGTGCAATAAAACCCATTTTTTTTTTAAAAAAAAAGGAAAACTTTATGCATCACCGCATCCCAAGACTCATGCCTTTCTTTTTTTTTCTATGGAGCTGTGTGATTTTTGCAGGACAATGTGTATTTTTCATTGGTATCACTTTGGGATAAATAACACTTTTTGATCGCTTGTTATTAAGTTTTTTTGGTGACAACTATAGCAGAAATTTGCAAATCTGGCATTTTTTTTTATGACGTTCACCGTAGTGGATAATTTGCATGATATTTGTGCAATGCGGGTCGTTATGGATGCGGCAATGCTAAACATGCGGGGGAGATTTTTTTTTATTTTATTTTTTTCATTGAAAAGTGTTTTTTCAATGGAAAAAAAGCATATTTTTAATTGGAATTATTATTATTATTTTTTACTTTTATTAACCGCTTAATAGTCCCATAAGGGGACTATAACAGGCAATCTTTTGATCCCTATGGTACATTGTATTTTTAACTTCACTGATATTGAAAGGTCAGAAAGGCGCAGCCTGCTTGTGAACACTCAAGGCAGGCTTGGGGTCTACACCAGGTCCTAGCCTTCCTGTGATCTGATTTGTGGGGTGCTGGTGAGAATAACAGAGTGATCTTCACCTTCTGTCACCGCTTACATGCGATGGGTGCCATTCTGCACGGCATGTAAGGGGTAAACAGCCCGGATCAACACTCCTGCCAGTCTGGGCTGTTAGAGCAGGAGCGTGGCTCTCTTTCTTGCAGCACTTAGACTGGGCCAGTCTAACGCCTCTTAGTGACTGCCGCAAAATGCACATTGGTCACTAAGGGGTTAAAAAGCAACTTGCTAGATTCATTAGTATATATTATTATTGATAATGCCCTCATTAGCCACAAGAAGCATCCATGTAGAGCTGCAAATGCTATAGTCCAATATTTCACAGTGGAAGGACAATTTCAGATGAGCGTTTTTGGTGAATGAAACATAGTCTGTGTGACTTTTGTACAGGGTGGCCCACGAGAAAGTAGCCAGCCTCCAATATCTCCAAATCAAACTGCCTAATAGTAAATGTCTTAGTTGTCCGCAGCAACCAATCAGAGCTTAGCTTTCCTTTTTTCGAAGCCCTGTAGGAAGTGACAGCTGAGCTCTGATGGGTTGCTATAGACAACTAAGACAGATCTACTCGGCATTGTCATTTGGAGATATTGGAGGCAGGCTACTTTTTCGTGGGTCACCCTGTACTTCCTAGAGCGATTTGGTTCAGCTGACTTGAACTCTCTCTATCATAGTGATCTACAGTATGATTCTGTGAGTTCAGCTCCACCTCTGGTCTACTGTCCAGTATTCGCGGCATTATGTGAGCACAGGACGAAAACCTACAGTTGGGCTGGAATTCACAGCATCATAGATCACTATGATACACAGAATCAGGTCATTCAAGTAAATGTGACTCTCACACGGACCATGTTTCTTGGACCAAACATGCCCATTTGTAACCATCGTTATATGCTAATGGACTATGGTTTATTGTTCTTACTCTATGGCTAAGAGGAATACTATCGGTAATTGAATTTATTACATTTTTAAGCAATATATTTCTGATTTATTCTATTTACATTAGCATTAAGAACAGTGCAACGTATTAATAAACTTGATAATGGCCACCAGTGAGTTTTTCCTTCACAGTTCACATGCAAGAACCTTGCATGTGACTTATCCTTTGATTTAAATAGGTAATTATGTCAGAAATGACCCAATCTATTTTATATCGGAAAATTTCTCCTGGTGCTGATTGGATAGATTATTATGAGCACTCAATCATTTGTTATGCAAGCCTTTAATCTACAAAGAAAAAATGTGGGGGATTCAGTCAGCACAACCCTATATGCAGGTGCACATCTCTATGGCGAAATACATATACAAAGAAAAGAACACAAATGCAATAGCACTCTGCAACCAGCACTCTGCCCTGCCTCCATGCTGGATGTTGAATGAGGCATTGGTGTACATTTTGGCCAAAGCGTAATAAGCCACTCACCACGTCAAGGTCGCCTCTATGAGTGGTCCCTAACATTAGTTCCTACCTGTTTATGGGCCATGACAGCACACAAAGTCCAGGGAGCGCAGGTACAGCATGAAAGCCAGGCACACTCTGCTTTTAACCCCGTCCGGTGCCGTTACAGCTTTCATCGGATCCAGGGATGCAAGTACCAACATGCATGCTGAGCCCACTATACACTTCTCCTGGAGCCAAATGGCTACTGGTAGGCGCTGTAGAAGTAGACTCAGTTTTGCCTACCAGTAGCCATTTGGCTCCAGGAGAAGTATATAGTGGGCTCAGCATGCATGTTGGTACTTGCATCCCTGGATCCGATGAAAGCTGTAACGGCACCGGATGGGGATAAAAGCAGAGTGTGCCTGGCGTTCATGCTGTACCTGCGCTCCCTGGACTTTGTGTGGCTGTCATGGCCCATAAACAGGTAGGAACTAGTGTTAGGGACCACTCATAGAGGCGACCTTGACGTGGTGAGTGGCTTATTACGCTTTGGCCAAAATGTACACCAATGCCTCATTCAACATCCAGCATGGAGGCAGGGCAGAGTGCTGGTTGCAGAGTGCTATTGCATTTGTGTTCTTTTCTTTGTATATGTATTTCGCCATAGCGATGTGCACCTGCATATAGGGTTGTGCTGACTGAATCCCCCACATTTTTTCTTTGTAGTATATATTGGAGGCGTGGCGATCTCCATGCAGTCATGCACACCTGACCAGCTAGTCTGCCATGGAGGCTGGTTTTAAAGTCAGTATAAAACTGAGTCTACTTCTACAGCGCCTACCAGTAGCCATTTGGCTCCAGGAGAAGTATATAGTGGGCTCAGCATGTATGTTGGTACTTGCATCCCTGGATCCGATGAAAGCTGTAACGGCACCGGACGGGGTTAAAAGCAGAGTGTGCCTGGCGTTCATGCTGTACCTGCGCTCCCTGGACTTTGTGTGGCTGTCATGGCCCATAAACAGGTAGGAACTAGTGTTAGGGACCACTCATAGAGGCGACCTTGACGTGGTGAGTGGCTTATTACGCTTTGGCCAAAATGTACACCAATGCCTCATTCAACATCCAGCATAGAGGCAGGGCAGAGTGCTGGTTGCAGAGTGCTATTACATTTGTGTTCTTTTCTTTGTATATGTATTTCGCCATAGCGATGTGCACCTGCATATAGGGTTGTGCTGACTGAATCCCCCACATTTTTTCTTTGTAGTATATATTGGAGGCGTGGCGATCTCCATGCAGTCATGCACACCTGACCAGCTAGTCTGCCATGGAGGCTGGTTTTAAAGTCAGTATAAAACTGAGTCTACTTCTACAGCGCCTACCAGTAGCCATTTGGCTCCAGGAGAAGTATATAGTTGGCTCAGCATGCATGTTAGTACTTGCATCCCTGGATCCGATGAAAGCTGTAACGGCACCGGACGGGGTTAAAAGCAGAGTGTGCCTGGCATTCATGCTGTACCTGCGCTCCCTGGCCTTTGTGTGGCTGTCATGGCCCATAAACAGGTAGGAACTAGTGTTAGGGACCACTCATAGAGGCGACCTTGACGTGGTGAGTGGCTTATTACGCTTTGGCCAAAATGTACACCAATGCCTCATTCAACATCCAGCATGGAGGCAGGGCGGAGTGCTGGTTGCAGAGTGCTATTACATTTGTGTTCTTTTCTTTGTATATGTATTTCGCCATAGCGATGTGCACCTGCATATAGGGTTGTGCTGACTGAATCCCCCACATTTTTTCTTTGTTGTATATATTGGAGGCGTGGCGATCTCCATGCAGTCATGCACAACTGACCAGCTAGTCTGCCTTGGAGGCTGGCTTTAAAGTCAGTATAAAACTGAGTCTACTTCTACAGCGCCTACCAGTAGCCATTTGGCTCCAGGAGAAGTATATAGTGGGCTCAGCATGCATGTTGGTACTTGCATCCCTGGATCCGATAAAAGCTGTAACGGCACCGGACGGGGTTAAAAGCAGAGTGTGCCTGGCGTTCATGCTGTACCTGCGCTCCCTGGACTTTGTGTGACTGTCATGGCCCATAATCAGGAAGGAACTAGTGTTAGGGACCACTCATAGAGGCAACCTTGATGTGGTGAGTGGCTTATTACGCTTTGGCGGAAAAAAAAGTACACCAATGCCTCATTCAACATCCAGCATGGAGACAGGGTGGAGTGCTGGTTGCAGAGTGCTATTGCATTTGTGTTCTTTTCAAGCCTTTAAGTGGATACTTTGCAAAGGTTTTTGATCATAGTTTTACGGTTATTTCATATTGCTGCAAGGATATTATACTGTGAGACTTCTGGCTGCCTTGACTTTTCTTCTTGGGAATGGAAGATAAGTATACACATCAGCAGTATATCTCAAAGTATGGAATATATGCATAAAATTGTCCATGATTAGGTTAACACATAAAATATGGTCCATGCAGAGGTACACCTAGCTTTTCTGCTTCCTGAGGCAAAAAGTGAAATGGCGCCCCCCTCCCACACACACAATGGGGAAGATATACTAATAGTGTTGCACTTTATACTAAGCGTATGAATCACAGTCTTAATATTGGACACATTTACAATTCTGGCACATGGACCTTTATAAATGTGGAGTATAATAAATTCTGCACCAGATTTATGGTAGAATTCTGTCTGTGTGCCAAAGTTTGACCTTTTGTCAGAATTTTGTCTGGGAGCCACAAAATGTGTCTGTGCACCAAAAAAATTGTCTAGTCTAAGTTTATGAAGTTGGCACAGTTTTACTCCAAAAATGCATCAAAATTTTGGCTCATTAGTTGGCAAATTGGGTACATTTAGACAATGCCCCCTTCCCCTGAAGCCATGCCCTCTTGTCTGCCAAGGTGTAAAAAGTTTAAAAAGTGTGTATAACAATTACTAAAAGTGATACAAAGTATGCACGCTGTTGTTTGGTGCAAAATGTGTTAAAAAAACCTGGAACATTTTCAATAGTAATTTTGCTGCAAATTTTGAAAATTTACAATGTTGCAAATCAGGCTTTAGATTTGATACTTTGCAATGCAAAGGGTAAAATCTGTTGTCAAACTTGGGGAAAACTTCAAGTAAAACATTTAGATTTTGCAGAAAATTTTGGGGGGCTATCCTAAAAAAACAACAACTTCCCCTTACACCTGTAGACTGTTTCAGGTTCTTCTTATCCTCTGTGGAGTCTTTTGGAGGCTAAAGGACCTTTGAGATGATCATATAATATGCACACATGATCATATCCCGAAGGTCCTTTACCCTCTCCTATGTACATCTGTGCCTATGGATCATTGGACATTGCAGTTTTGTCGTGGTTTTTTTGCGGCAAATCGTGGCAAAAACAACAATAAAACCATGATGTACAAACACACAGATGTGTGCAGGCTGGAGGCCAAATTGCTACTCCCTGCAGTCCTGAGGCTCAATTTGTCTTATGAATGGTGCACAACTGGGCCCATGTACTGTAGTATTTAAAAATAACCTGTCCTCTTCCTATGTTACTCATGTTGTTTATTATTCAGTATGGACTCATTGTCCCTGTGGGCACTAAAAGAGTCAAGACTCAAGACCATTATATAATATATAACAGGTTAAAGGGGGGGGGGGGGTGTGACATGGGCAGACCTTTTGGAATACAAATTACAAATTGTAGACCTTTCCCACCACTCTCTGATGTGAACTGCCTCCCTTGAAGATTTAGTTTACATTATTGTGTCACCATTTGACATTTTGACACTTCCCATTAAGAGATATTTCTCCTTGATGGCTTTCCCGTTGGAGTGCTTTATTGGATGTCAGTCTCATTTTAAGTTAAATGCTGTATATTCAGAAGTTTAACTTATACAGTATATGTCGTTCAGATTATGACTCCTACATGTAACTTTGTTTTGTACATGTTATATATTTTGTGTTATATAATTTTGTGACAAAAACATTGCTATTTAAGCAAAAAATATACTTGTTAACTTTAGTATTTCCAGAATAATGTGCTTGATCCGGTTGCATGAGGTTTTGATACAATGCAATGCGATACCATATATTATGAGATGCTCTACTTTATATGTACAGTGCAGTTCTTTTCTGAGGTATTTTGTGCTAGGCTGAAGGGGATCCTCAGGCTACACTCTACAGGCATCTTCGTTTTTGAAAGGTTTAAGCCAGCATGACAACTTTCTCATATCCAGCAGTAATAACAGCACACATTATATAATGCACCAAATGCACTTCACTTAATGGCGAAATTTACTACACAAACACATTCAAAAGGTACCAAATATACTGCACTTTTTATATGTTCTTATATTAAATCACATGGTTGCGTGCGTGTTGTCGGACACTTTACCAGCTGAGACGAGATCCTATGATAGTGTTACAGTCATTTCTTTCTATATTAGATTTCTATACACCGTCTGGTCTAAAGACTACACTTCCAGGGATGCAAATATCCAGAGCTATGCTGTGAGTCAGGAAGGAATGCTGGGAGATTTCAGCCCTGAAGCCTTGCTGGATGCGAAAATTATGCTTTAATGTGCAGCTGTATACAAATGTTTGATCAAAATTAAATGTTAGGATTAAAAGGGTTTTCCAGGACTGTAATATTAATAACCCACCCCAAATCCCTGCCAATACACAGAATGCATCCATCCATCAGCAGGAGGAGGAGGTGTGGGAGAGCACACTGTGACTGATATACTCTCTCATCGCTCCTATTAGCTAAACACCACAATATTTTTTGTGCCATTTTGGTTAATAGAAGGGCTAAATTGTACATGATAAACAGGCTCAGAGGGAAGCAGGGGAATCCCATGGTAGGACCTTTGTCCACTGTGGGCCCCTAGTCCTCCGATCTTCTGCACAAGTGGCATATGGCACCATACCTATACATTCATATAAAAACTGGGTGGATTATTTAACATGCTACCCAGTTTATTATTACACTGTCCATGCATTGGGGAGCCAAGATGACATGTAGGCAAAGAGACAGGGTCTTCAGGACAGAGCAGTCTGAGGCACGGGCTAAGCAGCAGGCTACTTCTCAAAATAAATGTGTTGGGTGCAGTTTTAGAGATTTGCAAAAAGGGTTCAGGTGGTATTTGCATGTAGTTGTACAGTGGGCCCCAAATAAATTTTACTGGTGGGCACTTCAGTAATGACTGATAAATGACTGTTTAAACCAGCATCTCACAGTCTCCACTCACTGCTGTCCGTGGCATCTCTACCAGTATCCCCTTCTTCTTTGCTTTCTCTCTCCTTAGCTGGCCACTGCAGATCTCTGGGACCTCTGGTGCTACTCCTTTTGTGAGTATGATGACCCTGGCTTTTGAAGGACAAGTGCTCATCAATAATGTTCTGCCACAGCGTATGCTTTGCTACCCCAAGCAATTTAAGGGATGCCCCTTCACCCTGTGCCTAAGCAATAGGTTCCTTAGTGTTTCTGTACCATGCTAGGATGTCCTTCGGCTACTTTCACACTAGTGTTTTTGCTGAATCCATCAGGGTATAGCAGGGTATAATACAACCATCTGCATCCGTTATGAACGGATCCGTTTGTATTATCTTTAACATTGCCAAGACGGATCATCATGAACTCCATTGAAAGTCAGTGGGGGACGGATCCATTTTCTATTGTATCAGATTGTGTCAGAGAGAATGGAACGGAATGAATTTTGGAGCATTCCGTTCTATTCAGTTACGTTTTGTCCCCATTGACAATGAATGGGGACAAAACTGAAGCGTTTTTTCCGGTATTGAGACCCCATAACGGATCTCAATACCGTAAAATATGAACGTTAGTGTGAAAGTAGCCTTCCTCTGTTGCTTCTCCAGTTTCTGACCCAGACAGTTTTCAATACCTGTCTACTGCCAGCCCTGGCTTTCTGCCTGTTTCCCATGTTGCCTGAACCCTGCCAGCCCTGACCTCTGCCAGCCTGATTACAAATTCTGCCCTTAAATTTTGTACCATATTCTGGTGTCCAGCTAGCCCAAATTCATTGGGAGGCAGTGGTTGCACACCCATTTGATCCTGTTTGATGTATAATACTAAAGTAACTTCAGTATATATAGAAGTCTGTGTTTCACTACAAGTCTCATGTGACATCACACTTGGAATGAGTTATGTAATGTTGTTTTCTGCTGAATATTGCATTAAGAGATAAGCACATCCATTAATCATTTTACTGTATTCCTTCCTTAGGGAATGATATTGTTTTCTTGACATAAATTAAAGTGACATAAATTAATATTTATAATGTTTATTTGGAATATCCTGGAAAAGGTTGTTGTTCAATGTCCATTTAGTTTTGGCATTCCATACAGTGATGGCATTATACAGAAAACTCCCTAAGGCTACTTTCACACTAGCGTTTTTACTGGATCCATCAGGGTTCAGCGAAAACGCATACATTACTGATAATACAACCATCTGCATCCGTTATGAACTGATCCGGTTGTATTATCTTTAACATACCCAAGATGGATCCGTCATAAACTCCACTGAAAGTCAATGGTGGACGGATCCGTTTTCTATTGTGTCAGATTGTGTCTGGATCCGTCCCCACTGACTTGAATTGTGGGTCATGACGGATCCGTCTTGCTCCGCATCCCAGGACGGAAAGCAAACCACAGCATGCTGCGGTTTTCTCTCCGGTATGAGAACAGAACAGAATGTATTTTGGAGCATTTCGTTCTGTTCAGTTACGTTTTGTCCCCATTGACAATGAATGGGGACATATCTGAAGCATTTTTTTCCGGTATCGAGATCCTACGACGGATCTCAATACCGTAAAATATTAGCCTAATACTTGTTCTAATAATCATCCATGGCTTGTCTTTTTATTCCAAACTGTTCATGAATGAGGCTGAGTTCACATCTGCATTGATTATTCTGTTCCGTCAGAGGAACAGGAAAACATTAAAAATTAATCCATTTTAATCCCCATTTGTTTGAATGGGTTATTTTGAGCATCAGCTCTGCTCAGTTTGTGTCGGTTTTATCAGGTTTCTGTTATTTTTGTGAGGAGAAAAATGCCTCTTTTGTACTTTTATTTCTGCCAAAAGTAACAGAAACATGACAGAAAGGATATCTGTCCCTCAAGGCCAGGAATTTGAACAGTGAGGATGCCTGGTCCTTTCAATCAATGAAGGAGGATGAGTGGCAGTGAGGGGACAGGAGGAGGTAAAGCGGTGCTCTAAGGGGCTAGGCCACTCCTCCTGGTGCTCCGAGCACCTCATTAACATAACAAGAAAACTACACATTTCTCTAAAATTACATCTCTGTTTCCTGCACCAGAGGTGTTTTTTCTCTCAGCATGATCGACCTTACCAGGTAGTAGGCCTAGTATACTAGGGTTGATCATGCTTTTTAAAGGGGGTTTCCCGTTTCATAAAGTGGTGAGATATTGCTAGGATATGCAATCATTTCATGATCGTGGGGACCTGATCTCTTGGCAACCTTATGTCCTGAGAATGAAGAAGGGATGCAGTGCTAGTATTTCCCCCATGCACAGCAGCCCTCTGCCAACTGGTTGTGTAGGGAACTGCAGCGTGACCCCACTCACCAACACTGCATTTGCTTCATTCTCAGGATTGGTGGGTTTTCCAGAGGTCAGACTCTCACCAATCATAAATTGATGGCATATTCTCGCAAATTGAGATGGAAATACCCCTTTAAGTAATTAAATACCTTGGTTGTTTTAGCAGTGTATATAAACCAACTATACGCTATTTGGTGCTAGAAGGGTAGATCTTTTGTGTATAAGATGTTAATAGAGTTTCAAGCTAGCATGTTAAAGGGGGAACCTTATGAATATGTTCTTTTTTTTTAATTGAAGGCATCATTGAAGACATGATTAGCTTTTATGGCTTGAGAAAGTAGCAGTCAGACATACATTTTTATAAGCACAGAATTACATGAAGGTCATTCAAGTTAATGGCTGACCATGTAATATGTGGATAGCTAGGTCTTCCCAGCTCCTGTGAACTGGTCTCTTTTCTGGCTCATAAAAGCAATTATGAGAGGTGGACCTCCCCATGATATGCTTTTGCTCTAATACAGCATTTTTCTTGAGACAATCCCTGTAAGGAACCCGCATTACACAGAAAGCCCATTGATTTGAATAGGTAAGGTGTAATGCTTAATTCCCCCTGTGGTGGCGCTGCAGGGAAATTGATCCCATTGCATGTGATCTGTAATTAAAGAGGTTTTCCAGGATTTTAATAGTGATGACCTATTCTCAGTCATCAATATCAGATTGGCGGGGGTCCGACACCCAGGACCCTGCTGATCAGCTGGTTGAAGAGAAGGTCTCGCTCCATGTGAGCACAGCCTTCCCTTCATTATTTACCTGCTCCCCATCAACATCTTAGTGGTGAGTAGCAGGGACGTAGCTAAAGGCTCAGGGGCCCTGGTGCAAGAGTTCAGCTTGGGCCGCTTTTCCTTCAGTGCTTTGTGGCCAGGGGCAGGGAAGCACATTGCCTTCGTGCTGCCTAAGGCAAATATTGAAATGGCCACCCCACCCCCATGCCAAATTCTTGAACTAACCCCTTCCTTCCAGCCAGAGGTGTAACTTGGCCAGCATGCACTTTCTATAATACTGGTGTCTTCTTATGTGGCACAAGGGTCTTTGGGCCCCCTCAAGGCTCCTGGGCCCGGTAGTGACTGCTACCTCTGCACCCCCTATAGCTACGCCCCTGGTGAACAGGTGTAATTACAAGCCATCCCATTCACTTCAGTGGGACAGCTCTTTCCTATTCAGGTGAATAGGAATGAGCCGTTCCATAGAAGTCAATGGGAAGGCTTCTTGTAATGACACCTGCTTATCGCTGTGATGTCAATGGCAAGCAGGTAAACAATAAAGGGAAGGCAGCGCACACATGGAGCGCAGCCTTTTCTTCAACCAGCTGATTGGCGGGGTGTCGGACCCCCGCCAATCTGATATTAATGAGCTATCCTGAGAATAGGTCATCAATATTGAAAATTCCGGAAAACCCCTTTAATTGGTTGTACATACGTTGTAAAATAAGGAGGGAGCAGCAACAATTACTGTATATAAGCTCTAGATCTGCTTCCCAAAACCGTATCATTACATCTTTTTATACAGAATATTGATTTAAGCAGCGTCCATATTGCTCTGAGCCTAGATGCTGATACCAAGAGCGCCTGCAGTATATCGAGCACTTCAAAGCACTCCAAAAATATTACAGAGCATTATTCTCTGTGTGTGCTCTTTGCATGTTGCATAAAAAACAAAGGTATGGAGAGGAAATCTCATTTGTGATGAAGTGCTGCTTAAACTTGCTATTCATTTCGCTTATGGATGGCAGATAAAACGAATTACTGCAATGCAGATGGTCCTACCTAAAGGTTACCCTCTCATTTTTATTTATTTTTGTTGTGTTTCACTGTTGAATGTTCTGGCTTCTCAATCGATACAAAAGAAAAAAGAACAATGGGTTTCATGTAAGCAGAACACTCTATGGAGCACGCTGACATGGGTTTTGCTGCGAGATATAGCTTTTTCTTGGCATGATTCGCTGCACTTTACAATGTCCTGCGCACACAGAGAATGGCAGAGATGAACGGTATCCATATGGGAAAGCAGGTGTTCTGAACTCCAAGTGTTTGGTTAGTAAGAGAAAGATGCTAGTGTTTGATTTGCATGAATCATTGCTGTATTATTGTATTATAGAGCAGATTGTGTCCACAAAGACCGCCCTGGATCTGTAGAGATGACTTCATTCTCTGCACAGTACATGGGGTTGCTGCCTTCCCATGCAGGTCGTTCAAGCAGATTCCATATGCCTAGGTTTTTCGCCTTTTTGCCATTATTTTTTGTTATCTATATTTGTTCAGTGTGCAGCTTGATTTGATGTGGGTGTAGAAAGCAAATCTAATTGCTAACCAGATCACTGGAACTGACACAGCAGCGAAAGATGAGAGCTGAGCTACTGTGGGAGGCTGTGACTAGAGATGAGCGAATCCAAGTTGACAAAGTGGAATTCAATCCGAATTTCTGAAAAAGTTCGGTTTGCATCGAATTTGAATTTCCTTACGCTTCGTGGTAACGAATCAAATTTTTTCCTAAAATGGCTGCTGCACGTGTGAGGACATGGAGCAAAGAACTCTGGGAAGGCGGGATCACCCATAATGCCATGCATGCAGCCAATCAGCAGCCAGCCCTGTGATGTCACAGCCTTATATAAAAACACAAAGTGTTGTAAAGACAAATGAACTAATGAATTAAAACCATTACCTTTAATATCTACGTGTGGTGTGCCATAGATCCCTACCTATCACAGCCTTATAAATAGCCTCAGCTATCTTGGATTCTGCCATTTTCCAGTGTACTTGGTGCAGGGAGAGACGTCAGCAGGCGCTAGAGACAGTGCTAGGAAAAACTTAATTGTGCTAAAAAAACAATTTACAAGTTCAGGGAAAGATTATTCAAGGTGTAGGGAAAGGATAGGGAGGAATCATTCCGCAGCATTTATGTAGAACAGGGTTCAGTAGGGGAGGTTACAGACTGGATAATAGGAACAATCCTATTACACCTTGCTGCACTGACTGGGCACCCAAATTGCCATTATACAGCTCTGTAATTCCAGCAAACCGTTCTTGTTATTGGGGTGCAAGTGCTGTTTGATACAGGCATTAACAGGGTTTATTACAAGGAAATATTTCTACGTCTTATTTGCCCTTATGTGGTGCAGTTATATGTTCTATAGCATTTTTTGGCTTGTATTAGTGGGAAAAAAGGGCTTATTAGCCGTTGTGCGGTGAAGTGCGAAAATTACAGCCCTTTTTGTCGTGTATTAGTGGCAAAAGAAAAATATTTTTTGCCTTTTAGCAGTGCAGTTATATGTTCTAAATCCTTTTTGTCATGTATTAGTGGCAAAATAAAAATATATTTGCCGTTCAGCGGTGCAGTTATATGTTCTAAGGCGGATGCTCAATAGACAAGATCAGTTTTTTTGGGGTTAGGGTCGATTCACAAGTCCGCAATTTCGCTCCGCATTTTGCGGAACGGAATTGCAGACCCATTCATTTCTATGGGGCAGCACGATGTGTGGCCCGGCTCCGGAAATGCGGACCCGCACTTCCGGGTCCGCATTTCCTTTCCCGAAAAAAATAGAACATGTCCTATTCTTGTCCGCAATTGCGGACAAGAATAGGCATATTCTAATAGTGCCGGCAATGTGCGGTCAGCAAAATGCGGAACGCACAGTGCCGCTGTCCGTGTTTTGCGGATCCGTGGATCCGCAAAACACGTTACGGATGTGTGAATGGAGCCTTATTGTTCTGATGGATCAGAGGAAGGGCAAAATAATCGGTGACGTTAACACAAACTTAATGCTGGCACCCTCTCCACTCTGTAGGGGGGCTCTACTTGTATAAGCGTTTAATAGAACAGGTTATGATAAAATCTATGTGGAATCAGCTGACGACGGTGTAAAAGGAGTGCAATTCTTCTTGGCACTAACATCGACCTGTAAGGCCTCTTGCACACGACCGTATGGCTTTTTCAGTATTTTGCGGTCCGCATAAAACAGATCTGCAGAAAATACGCATGACCTCTGTGTGTATTCCGTTTTTTGCGGAACAGAACAGCTGGCCCCTGATAGAACAGTACTATCCTTGTCCGTTATGCGGACAATTATAGGACATGTTCTATCTTTGAACGGAACGGAAAAACGAAAATACAGAAACGGAAGGCATACGGAGTACCTTCAGTTTTTTTTGCGGATCCATTGAAATGAATGGTTTCGTAAACGGTCCGTATACGGAATGCAAAAAAAAGGAACGTGTGCAAGAGGCTGTGCTGCGGGCCGCAATGCACAAACACCGACCGCGGGGCAGCCGCAGCGGTTCACCGACCCATTCACTATAAAGGGTCCGTGATTCGCCCGTTCCGCAAAAAGATAGTACATGTTCTATCTTTTTTGCGAAACAGAAGTACGGGACCAAACCCCTCGGACGCACTCCATAGTGCTTCTGTGGGTTTCCATTCCATGCTTCCGTTCCGCACCATTCCGCATCTCTGGATTTGCAGACCCATTGAAGTGAATGGGTCCGCATCCGTGATGCGGAATGCCCACGGAACAGTGCCCGTGTATTGCGGATCCGAAAATGCAGTTCTCAAAATGGCAACGGGCAGAACATGTTCGTGTGCAGGAGACCTAAGGCCTATTGCACACGACCGTAGGTGTCCCGTTGCCGTATTGCGGGCCACATATGCGGATCCGCAATACACTGGCACTGTTCCGTGTGCATTCCGTGGAAGTGGAGGAGGAGGCGGAGGAGGAGAAGTGGGGGTTGGAGACACTAACGTAGGTGCTGGCGGAAACCCTGATGGAAGTAGGGCCCGCAATCCTTGGCGTCGGTAGCACCTGTGCCATCCCAGGGTACGACTCGCTCCCGGCCTCCACAACATTCACCTAGTGTGCCGTCAGGGAAATGTAGCATCCCTGGCCGAAAGCACTTTTCCATGTGTCAGTGGTTAAGTGGACCTTCCCAGTAACTGCGTTGGTCAGGGCACGGGTGATGTTACGGGACACATGTTGGTGTAAGGCGGGCACTGCACACTACAATGGCTGCTGGGGACTGCGTAACAAGGGACGGCGCCGACATCAGGCTGCGGAAGGCCTCAGTGTCCACAAGCCTAAATGGCAACATTTCCAGAACCAGTAATTTGTAAATTTGCGCATTTAGTGCTATGGCCTGTGGCTGGGTGGTGGGGTATTTGCGCTTGCGTTCAAATGCCTGGGGTAAGGACATTTGTATGCTGCGCGTGGGACACGGAAGTGGATGTGGTCGCTGATGGGGCTTTTGAACGTCCAGGTGCAGGGCGGGAGACATCCGGGCCTGCGCCTCCGTCAGGGGATTGGCCAGCACGTAACACAGGGGAAGAGGAGGCAGTGGTGTGACCCTCAGACACAGATTGTGCACCCAGGCGTTCGGCCCACTTATTACGGTGCTTTGATGCCATGTGGCGGATCATGCTGGTGGTGGTGAGGTTGCTAGTGTTCATGCCCTGGCTCATTTTTGTATGGCACAGGTTGCAAATTACAATTCTTTTGTTGTCCGCACTTTCCTCAAAAAAGCGCCAGACTGCAGAACACCTACTCCTTGGCAAGGGAGATTTCTGCAAGGGTGTGCTCCGGGGAACAGTTGCGGGCTGTTTGGTGTGGCCCCCCTTCTCCCTTTTGCCACCCCACTGCCTCTTCCAGCCTGTTGCGGAATTGTGGATCCCTCCCCCTCTGTACTTCTGTCCTCGCTCGGCTTGCCACCTTCCCAGGTTGGGTCAGTGACTTCATCGTCCACCACCTCCTCTTCCACTTCCTCACTCTGCTCATCCTCCTGACTTGTTGACCTAACAACCACCTCAGTTATTGACAACTGTGTCTCATCCTCATCATCAACCTCTTGAGACACTAATTGCCTTTGACTTATTGGCAACTGTGTCTCACCATCATCATCCACCTCGTGAAACACTAATTGCCGTTCTCCACCGCCATCTGACTTTAGATGCTCAAGAGTTTGGGAATCAGGGCACAAGATCTCATGTCCCTCTTCAAGCGGTCTTGTCCCAAATGAAGGAATGACGCTGAAAATAGCTGCCTGGAATATCCGAGTGTGGAATCACTTGTTTGGCAAGACTCTCCATGGTGGGAGGAAGGAGGATCAGGGTGAGGATTGTGTTGACCAGACTCTTGGCTACTGAGACTGGACTTTGTGGAAGACAAGGTGGTGCTTAACCGACTGGAAGCATTATCTGCTGCAATCCAACCAACCACATGGTCGCACTGGTCTGACTTCAAGAGCGTTGTCCTGCGCCGCCCTGCAAACTGGGACATGAAGCTAGGTATCCTGGATGATTGTTTTTCTTGTGGTTGGCAGCAGGCACAGTTTCAACGTGCCCAGGGCCACGGCCTCTACGAGCACCATCAGCATCACGGCCACTTCCCTGTCCCTTACTGCTCGCCTTCTTCATATTAAATGCTATATATGCTTGAAAGTATGTCACACGTACAGTAGCGTAGGATTTTTAAGTGTATGCGCAAAAAACGTAAAAAAGGTATTTGGGATGTGGAAACGTCACACAGGAGATATACTGCAGATAATGTTGCTGATGTCAGCAGCGGCTAATAAAATTACAGGGAATGTCACAGGTATTTTGGATGTGGAAACGTTACACAGGAGATGTACCCCAGGTAATGTCACTGTCCACAGCGGACACCATCTATGGAAAAGGTTCACTAGATGTCACTTATATTTTTTTGATGTGCACATGTTACACAGGAAATGTAGCGCAGCTAATGTCACTGTCCGCAGCGGACACCGTCTACAGAAAAAGTACACTGGATGTCGCATATTTTTGGGATGCGCACACGTTACACAGGAGATATAGCGCAGATAATGTTGCTGTCTGCAGCGGCCTAACTATTGCACGCTATTTAGCGCAGGATGCGCTAAAAATAGATATTGCTGCTGCCACAAAACAATAGTCCTTAAAAGCAGGAGATATAGCGCAGATAATGTTGCTGTCTGCAGCGGCCTAACTATTGCACGCAATTTAGCACAGGTTGCGCTAAAAATATATATTGCTGCTGATGCGCATCGGCCCACCCGCGGGGCTATTGTCCCGCACTCATAATATCATATGAGTGCGGGACAATAGTCCTGCGGGCGGCCTGATGCGCACAGCATCATAGTAACCTATGATGCTGTGCGCTCCCATGCGCACAATGTATGCCACTCTGGGACATATGGCCCGCTCACGGACCGTATGTCTCAGAGGGCATATGGTCGTGTGCATGAGCCCTAAGGCTAGGACTACACTAATTGATTTTAAAGGGCATCTGCCAACAGGTTTGTAGCTATGACACTGCCTGACCTGTTACATGTGCACTTGGGAGCTGAAGACATCTATGCCGGTCCCATGTTCATATGTACCTGCCATGTTGAGAAAAATGTTAAAATATATGCAAATGAGCCTCTAGGAGCAACTGGGGCATTGCCATTACACCTAGAGGCTCTGCTCTCTCTGCAACTGCCGTGCCCTCTGCACTTTGACTGACAGGATCAGGTGTGATGACATTTACACTGCCCGACCCCGTCAATTAAAGTGCAGAGGGTGCAGCAGTTGGAGAGAGCAGAGCCTCCAAGTGTAATGACAACGCCCCCATTGCTCCTAGAGGCTCATTTGCATATATTATAACATAATTTTCTCAACAATGCGGGCACATATGAACATGGGACCAACACAGATGTCTTCAGCTGCCAAGTGCACTTGTAACAGGTCAGCCAGTGTCATAGGTACAAATCTGCTGATAGATGCCCTTTAACTATCAAGCCTAAGCTGCAGTTCAATGGAATACAATGAGCTATATACAGTACATCTTGTGGATTGCAGTAGTCACTCAACAGTTAAAATCAAACAATAGCGCCACAAAAATGTATAATATAGCCCAGGTCTAAAGGGTGATATTGTGGCGAGAGCTTTTCAGTGTGGAATTGTTATTTAAGCAGATACGTATTATTTACTGCTGTGTTTCTCAAAAGTGAATCTACCCTTTGACACAAACTATGGGAAATCACAAAATATGCTTTGCAAGACGTGCTCCACCTTGCACAATAATGGAAACATTTCAGTTATGATCTCAAAAAGAACTTGATTAAACTGAGCATTGAACCCAAGAGAGAGAAACAAAAGATAAAAAGTGTGCTACATGTGGGAAATGAGATATGCAGTGGCCATTATGGAAACATGGCCGTTAATGAGATAAAACAAGCTGTATCACTGTTCTAGATCTACTCAGATCATTTTCTATGTTATGACCAGATATTTAACATGCTGTTTAACCCCTGGATGCTTCATATCTGCTGACATATAGAAATATTGTCATGCAGTAGTCAATCAAAAGTTACAGTAACAGTCAGGGTTAAGACTAAATTTACTAATTTTTTATATTTCGCCATTCTTATGTATTATGTTGTACTGCCATATTTTTCATAATTGATGTCTAGATCCACCTCCATATTGGTGTTTGCTTTTACCGTACTTTCTAAGCTATTCCTAAGAATCTGTAACTTTCTCATTATGCACAGATAATAATAAATTTGCATGTTCAAAAAATGTCATAAAAAGTGATGAAAAAGTCATTCACACCTTACAATGGTAACAATACACATAGTCCTGCAAAAAAATGAGCTCCGTAGATGTAACTATAAAAAAGTTCTGGGGGTCAGAATTTGGCGATGAAAAGAAACATTTTTAGTTTTTTTCAGTCTAAAACACAAGTAAAACTATATAAATGTGGCATTCTTGTAATTGTACTGACCCAGAGAATGAAGGTAAGAGGTCAGTTTTACCACATAGTGAATGCAGTATAAACAAAACCCATAAAACTGTGACAGAATTGCATTTTCTTCCAATTTCACCCCGCATCGAGTTTTTTCCAGCTTCTTACTACATTATATGCAAAATTAAATTGTGGCACTAGAAAGTACAACTTATCCCACAAAAAAAAAAAAAAAAGCTCCTATACCGCTATGTGAATGGAAAACTAAAAAATGTATGGCTCTGGGAAGGCAGGGAGTTATAAAAAAGCGCGAAAATGTAAAATCACCATGTCAGGAAGGGTTTAAAGGCATGGCTTAACATAAACAAAATTAAACCCAAACTTTGTCCCTCTTTTCTTTCTTTGAACATTGGGAGATACGTGCATGTAGTACCTTACATACCTAGGAATGGTCAAAGTGTTCATTGTTTCAGGTATCTGCCTACTACTCTATTTTATGATTGTATCTTAGTGCCTTAGAATTATAAGTTTGTCCGGAGTCAAAGAAATGAAAAGAAGTATCTGATGGTGAGAGGAAGGTAATATATTGTACAGTTATAGTAATTCTCTAAGGCTGTAAATCTGATTAAAGTGAAGTGCTGTGTCAGTACCTTGACAACAAGCATTTGAAAGGGCATACGGTCAGAGGCACATTATTATGACTCACTGCCGTAATGTATGGTTGCTTAGATATCTACTGTATTAAATAATAGAATATATCAAGGAACCCCCGCCAGGTCAGAAAAAGGAAGTTTAAACTAAGAAATAACTTTTTTTGTGATCGCTAAAGTCTGGGAGTACCAGCTATTAAAAAGCTATTAAAAAGGAGAAACATACAAAAACAACCAAAACACCCCCTGGGGGGACAAAATAGTACCAGAGGTTCCAATCAAGAACAGGTAAGATAATAAGTAATTCTAAGAAAAGGGAACAGTCTTACCAACTGATGCGCTTAAGGACCATCCGGTAACTGTACAGCCCGAGGGATGATAAATAATAGGAGTAAATATATCATGTCTGGTTCCTTTCTTTACACTATACAAACAGCAAGTGGAAACAGCCATCCTGAGGTCTAGTGTTCGTCAAACCACTGGTCAAACATTTTACAGAATCAGAGATCATGCACTACAGTACATCAATTTTTCTATGCATTGCTAATGTAAGTTTTTGTCTGCAGTAATATTTGTCTATAAAAAACAATGATGTATCCATTCAGATTACGCCATTCATTTTTGAACATACTCATACATGATGCTTCCAAAGTCTTCCTGTAGATCTAATTTCCACTGGAAATAGCTTTACATAATGGAAGTCTGTAGATAGTAACTGTTCATGCAGTAACCCAAAGGGGAGGCAAGGATGGGAGAATTGGCAATGGCTAAGATGGTGGTAGTAGTACTCACAGTTCATGGTGGCCTGCTCCACCCTTGGCCATGAAGTGACTGGACGATGCACCCTTTCTTACCTCAGTGAATAACCTGGTGTTAGAGCTCCTGCTTGCTGGTAGCTCAGGTGCCCTTAATGGGGAACATTTTGGCTGGGTGCAAGGCAGAAATGCAGAGGCGGAGGCAATAACCATGCCCATCGGTTGCAATAAATAAAGTCTTTACTGGATTGATGCTAGGAGTAGTAGTACATATCGCACAAAAGGCATAGTTCCAAAGTATCTCACAGAGGTTATTATTCCCAATAGCTCTGTATAGGCAGGAGCAGTGATGGTAGTTGTAGTATTCCCTGACTCTCTGTCAGGAAGCAGGGGGTGTTACCCCTACTCTGGGACCACGGGCACGGCGCAGGGCACGGGTTCCCCTTCAGCTCGGTAGAACACCTGGTGCCCGAGGTGTGGGTGCACGGCGTGTGCGCAGTACACAGGCTGCTCGCACATTTCCGGGTGCATAGAGTTCCTGCATTATCCGGCTGTCAGGTGTGAGCCTTGCTGAGGGAGATTCCCAGTACACACCTTCCACCTTCCTCGCCTGCCATTGGTTCCTGGGGAGGGTGGTTCCTACCTTCCCTGGCTATAAAGACCTGGCCTGAGCTCTGGTTCATTGCTGAGTTATTCCACCTTATGGTGAACACCTAGCCTCCCTGCAGATCCTTCTATTGCCTGTTGTTTCTTTGTATCCTTCCCTGCTACTGACCCCTGGACTGTCTTCCGCCTTGAACCTTCGCTGCCTGCCTCGACCCGGATTGGACATTGACTACCCCTCTTGGATTATCCCTAAACTTGTACCGCGTTCTGGGCTGTCAGCTGCTTACTGCCAGTGGGTTCCGCATCCCACTACTGGCTCCCTGGGAGGTTCTGACACTCTCTCTCTCTCTCTCTCTATAGACACTTTGCAGTCTCTCCTACAATCACAGGCATGCTATTCTGCTTTTGTTAACCCTTTCTGCAGTTCCCGGGCTGAGGGGTGAAGAATTTATATCTAAATGGCCAGTTTCTCTCAAAGGGTGGTGGGTGCCACAGCAACAAAGTCTTTTGCCGTAAATAAGCGATACCTTACTGATGTTATCCTGCACAGTCTGGATAATGGTTTTGGACAATCTAAGGTGGCTTATTACCCTCCCCCATGACTACAATGGTGGCAAAGTTGCTTTTTTGGCAGCTGAAGGCTCAGAGAGAGATTCTGTGGACTTGGGTCTGATCTGCAGGAACTCGTCTCACACACACAACTTTCCTATCGCTCTGCTCAGAGTAGACTAACTCACCAGGGGGCGGACCTGGTCCATCACCCTGGTAACCTAACCAGTCTACCGGGTTGCCTGTAATTGCTTCTGCTGTCCTAGGATAAAAATCTAACTTGTGCTGTTCTTCTCCAAAAGAGCAGTCAGAGATGTTGATAAAGAATTACAGTTTATCCAATACTTGCTAGTTCATAGTGAGACTATTTTTCTCCACTGCCATCAATAGGATCATGCTATTGCTAATGGTAAACATTTATTTTGCTCACATGTCCTGCAATCCTGTACAAAAGCACGACACATACGCCTCCAATAGTGAAACATCACTGCAACAGGATAAATCCTCCACACATGGGTTTTTATTGTACTCACAAAATGACAAGTAATAAAAGTATATAAAATGCAGCAACCGTTTTTATGACTTTTTGCATTTTTGAGATATGGTTGGGAAAGTGGGTGTGGTTAACTATGTTAATGAGTCACATTCTCACTCCTAAGGCTCATGTACATGACTGTTGGATGTTTTGCGGGCCGGCCGGCTGTGTGCATTCCACATTTTGCAGAACGGCAGCCGTGCGGGCATCAGAAGCGATGCGGGTGTCGGAAAGCGAGTTAAGTACATTGTGTGTGAGGGGCCCGGGTATATGGGGGGACATTTCAAGGGTCGGATAACCCCATTAACATTGTAATATTAGGTTTGTGTGCTGCTGCTCAACCGCAGAAACCTTTCATGAAACTCCCAATATACAGTTATTGGGGGTCATTTATGATAATTTCTACACCAGGTTTGGCATATAGTCGCAAGACCTTTTTAATGATTTTTTTTAAAATGCTTGTGCGACAATAATTTATTGCATAGGAGTTTTTACGTCATCCTCGCCACTTGGGAGGGACGGGGCAAATTTACTGTAATTTACACCTGAAAATGGTCCAGGATGGGTAGAGATGCGCCTAATTTATGATGCATGCAAATCTCCCGGCAGCGCAGGGGGGCAAACAAAGACCTGTCTAAAAAGTCTGTCTTTGTGAATGACCCCCATCGTGCTGAAGTTAACTTCCATAAGCAGTTTGAGTCCTGTGATGGAACAGCAGATATGTGATATTTATGCGCCATGCTCTTCAGCATTCAGCGGCCCTACTGTAAGTTTACTTTACCACAGATTTGTGGGTATGACGGTGCCACACTTAGTCCAAAATGGTAGCAGCACTCTTTACGAGCACATCAAGCTGAAGGATACTATATTTACAAGGCCCTCAAGTAAAAAATAAAAAGTGTGACAGCATCTAAATTAGGTCTCATGCACATGTGGTTTTTGTCCACATCCAATCCGAATTTTTTGCTGGTCGTATGCAGATTTATTCACTTCAAAGGGGCTGAAAAAGATGTAGACAGTACATTGTGTGCTTTCCACATCCGTATGTCGATTCTGTGGCACTTGAGGGGTTAAATGTATGCGATTAGCCGTAGGGCTGATCTAATACATCTGCTGCTGGTCTCTGCGGTTTGAAACAGCAGAAACCTGGTGGCCACTACACGCACAAGGGGGCATCATCTTTAAAGTGGCGAGGTCGCCAAGGGGTTAAGGGACTTACGACTATTTTAGTCGAAAAAAAGTCGCAACTCCTCTTTTTAAGCAGTGTTAATCAATCTTAGTAAATGTGCCCCACTGAGCTCTGCAGTACAACCATATTACCACTAATGTCTATGGACATTGTATGGGTCTGTGCATTATTTATACACCTATTTGCAATGGATGTGTCTGAAACTTCTGAATTCAGTCATTAGCAGGGGTGTCCACGTACCCTCAACAAGCTGACCGCAGCATGTCGAGGGTTTGCGGAGGGTACACGTGCCCTCCCCATCTCCATCAGATTCCCGCACTGCAGTGGGCAGCCTGATGCTTCCTATAGGCATCGGGGCTTGCTTTCTATGGAAGCCTGTGAGATCCAGCCCTTAGGCTGGGTCTTACAGGCAGGCTGTCAGCATAAAAGCTGACATGCAATGTATTACAATACAGGTTGTATTGTAATGCATTGCAGAGGGGATCAGACCCCAGAAGTTGAAGTCCCAGAGTAGGACAAAAATAAAAAAGTAAAAAATGTGTTCTTCATAAATAAAAAAATTGTTTCAAGTGAAATAGAACACCTACAATTGTAAAAAAAATGACATATTGGGTATTGCCGCGTCTGTAATGACCGGCTCTAAAACAACCATTTTTGTGCCACCTTACATCACAAAAAGTGCAACACCAAGTGATCAAAAAGGTGTATGCCTCCCAAAATAGTACCAATCAAACCATCACCTCATCCTGCAAAAAATTAGCCCCTACATAAAACAATCAGGCAAAAAAAAATTATAATATGGCTCTCAGAATATGCAGACACTAAAACATTATTTTTTGTTTCAAAAATGCATTTATTGTGTAAAACTTAAATGAATTTAAAACAGTATACATATTAGGTATTGAGGTGTATAAAACAACCTGCTGTATAAAAATATCACTTGAACTAACCCCTCAGGTGAACACCGTAAAAAAATAAAAATAAAAACGGTGTCAAAAAAGCAATTTTTTGTCACCTTACATCACAAATAGTGTAAGGCCCCTTTCACACTGGCGAGAATTCCACGCGAATGCAATGCGTGAAGTGAACGCATTGCACCTGCTCTGAATCTGAACCCATTCACTTCAATGGGGCTGTTCAGATGAGCGGTGATTTTCACGCATCACTTGTGCGTTGCTTGAAAATCGCAGCATGTCCTATATTCAGCGTTTTTCACACAACACAGGCCCCATAGAAATGAATGGGGATGCGTGAAAATCGCATTGCATCCGCAAGCAGGTGCGGATGCAATGCGATTTTCACACATGGTTGCTAAGGAGACGAGGGATGAGTTACCCGGGACCCCATTTACTTTATTATTTTCCATTATAACATGGTTATAATGGAAAATAATAACATTCTTAAATTTAGAATGCTAAGTAAAAGGTCCATTGTGGGGTTAAAAAAAAAAAAATGTAACTCACCTCATCCACTTGATCGCGCAGCCGGGCTCGTCTTTTCTCTTCTTCTTCGTGCAGGACCTGGCTGGAAAAGGACCTTCGGTGACGTCATCGCGCTCACCACGTGGTGAGCGTGGTGACATCAGCGCAGGTCCTACTGAATGAAGATAGAAGGTTATAATGTAAAATAGTAAAATATACAGAACACCGATTCCAAACCTGAACTGCAGTGAAGAAGTCCGGGTTCGGGTGTGGGTACCACTCAGTCAGTTTTTTATCACGCGCGTGCAAAACGCATTGCACCCGCGTGATAAAAACTGAACATCAGAACGCAATCGCAGTCAAAACTGACTGCAATTGCGTACCTACTCTCGCGATTTTACCTGATCGCAGACGCAACGCATCCGGACCAAATCCGGACACGCTCGTCTGCAAGGGGCCTAATACCAAGAGATCAAAAATCATGTGCACCCTAAAATAGTACCAATCAATCTGTCATCTCATACCGAAAAAATTAGCCCCTACATGAGACAGTCGCCCCAAAAAATAAAAAAAAATATGGCTTTCACAATATGGAGAAAATGCTTTATTATGTAAAACTGAAACAAACAGTAACAACCTGCTCTATAAAAATAGCACATGAGATGGCCCTTCAGGTGAATGCTGTAAAAAAATTAATAAATGCCAAAACAGCCATTTTTTGTCACCTTGCCTCACAAAAAGTGTAATACCAAGCGATCAAAAAGTCTCATGTACCCCAAAATGGTACAAATGGAAACCTGTCAGATGAACATTGTAAAAAACTATTAATAAAAACGGTGCCAAAACGGCTATTTTTTGTTACCTTACGTCACAAAAAGTGTAATATAGAGCAACCAAAAATCATATGTACCCTAAAAAAATACCAACAAAATTGCCACCTTAAACCATAGTTTCCAAAATGGGGTTACTTTTGAGGATTTTCTACTCTAGGGGTGCATCAGGGGGTCTTCAAATGTCACAAGGCAACTTAAAATTATCCCAGTGAAATCTGCCCTCCAAAAACCACATGGCATTCCTTTCCTTCTGCGCCCTGCTGTGTGCCTGTACAGCAGTTTACAAGCACAAATGGGGTGTTTCTGTAAACTACAGAATCAGGGTAATAAATATTGAGTTTTGTTTGGCTGTTAACCCTTGCTTTGTTAGAGGAAAAAAAATGGATTAAAATACAAATTCTGCCCAAAAAAATTCCTTAAATTCTTGTGGAACACGTAAAGATTTAACAAAGTTTGTAAAATCAGTTTTGAATATCTTGAGGTGTGTAGTTTACAAAATGGGTTCACTTTTTTGGATTTCTACCCTAGGGGGTCTTCAAATGTGACACAGCAACTTAAAGGGGTTGTCTCATCATGGACAATGGGGGCATATCGCTAGGATATGCCCACATTGTCTTATAGGTGCGGGTCCCACCACTGGGACCCGCACCTATATTGAGAACTGAGCCCCGCAAGTGAAGAAGGGCGCACTGCGCATGCGCAGCCCCCCTCCATTCATTTTCTATGGGGCCGGCGAAAATAGCCGAGCACTGGCTCACCTATTTCCGATAGCCCCATAGAAATGAATGGGAGTGGTTGCCGCGCATGCACGTTACGCTCCCATTACCTTCTATGGAGAGCCGGCTTGGTGGTGGCCCGACCAGAGTCCTCTAGCCACCACCTTGCGGGGTTCTGTTCTCTATATAGGTGCGGGTCCCAGCGGTGGGACCCGGAGCTATAAGGCAATGGGGGCATACCCTAGCGATATGCCCCCATTGTCTAAAATGAGACAACCATATGGCGCTCCTTTTCTTCTGTGCCCTGCCGTGTGCCCGTATAGCAGTTTACGACCACATATGGGGTGTGTCTGTAAACTACAGAATTAAAGTAATAAATATTGAGTTTTGCTTGGCTGTTAACCCTTGCTTTGTTAGCGGAAAAAAATTGATTAAAATGGTAAATCTGCCAAAAAAGCAACGCAGCCAATAAACCTGCAAGTAAGTACTGCCTTCACTGTAATGCCAGTAGCCATGTTAGACAGACAGTGTAGGGAGCGTAATAGGAAGATTTTTATACAAAAAACTTTTCAGAGACCCAAAAGTCCTTCTAAGGACTATTGTGTGTGACAGCAGCAATATATATTTTAGCGCATCCTGCGCTAAATACCGTGTAATAGGCTGCTGCGGACATTTAAATTATTTGCGCCACATCTCCTGTGTAGTGTGCGCATCCTTAAAATATCAGTGACATCCAGTGTACTTTTTCCGTAGACGGTGTCCGCTGCAGACAGTTAAATTATCCGCGCCACATCTCCTGTTTAAAGTGTGCGCATCCCTAAAATATTATTGACATCCAGTGTACTTTTTCCGTAGACGGTGTCTGCTGCAGACAGTTAAATTATCCGCACCACTTCTCCTGTTTAAAGTGTGCGCATCCTTAGAATATCAGTGACATCCAGTGTACTTTTGCCCTAGACACTACGAACAGTGACATTACCTATGGTACCTGTCGTGTATAACGTTTCCTCATCACAAATACCTTTGTAAATTTTTTTGCACATACAGTTCCTAATCCTACACTACTTACTGTGTGACGGATTTTCAAACATATATCACATTTAAAATGAAGAAGGCGAGCAGTAAGGGACGGGGAAGTGGCCGTGATGCTGATGGTGCATGCAGAGGCTGTGGCCCTAGGCGTGGAAAAACTGTGCCTGCTGCCAGAGCACAAGAAAAACAATCATCCACAATACCTAGCTTCATGTCCCAGTTTGCAGGGCGGCGCAGGACAATGCTCACAAAGTCAGCCCAGTGCAAGCAGGTGGTCGGTTGTATTGCAGCAGATAATGCTTCCAGTCGGTTAAGCACCACCCTGTCTTCCACCAAGTCCAGTCTCAGTAGCCAAGAGTCTGGTCAACACAATCCTCACCCTGATCCTCCTTCCTCCCACCATGTACAGTCTGGCCAAACAAGTGATCTCACACTCGGATATTCCAAGGATCTCTTTTCATCGCCATTACTTGATTTGGTCCTCTCGCCAAGCACGCTTGAAGAGGCACATGAGATCTTGTGCCCTGATTCCGAACCTCTTGAGCATCCACAGTCACAAGAACATGACAGTGGGGAACGGCAATTAGTGTTTAATGAGGTGGATGATGATGAGACACAGTTGCCAATGAGTCAACCGCAATTGCTCTCTCAAGAGGTTGATGAAGAGGATGAGACACAGTTGTCAATCACTGAGGTTGTGGTTAGGTCAACAAATCAGGAGGATGATCAAAATGACGAAGTGGAAGAGGAGGTGGTGGACGATGATGTCACTAACCCAACCTGGGAAGGTGGAAAGCCGAGCGAGGACAGCAGTACAGAGGGGGAGGGATCTGCAGCAACGCAACAGGCTGGAAGAGGCAGTAGGGTGCCAAAAGGGAGAAGGGGGGCCACACCAAACAGGCCTGCAACTGTTCCACAGAGCACCACCTTGCGGAAATCTTTCTTGCCAAGGGGTAGATGTTTTGCAGTATGGTGCTTATTTGAGGAAAGTGCGAGCGACAAAAGAATAGTAGTTTGCAACCTGTGCCATAGGAAAATGAGCCAGGGCGTGAACACTAGCAACCTCACCACCACCAGCATGATCCGCCACATGGCATCCTAGCACCATAATAAGTGGGACGAACGCCTGGGTCCACAATCTGTCTACTGGTCACACCACTGCCTCCTCTTCCCATGTGTTACATGCTGGCCAATCCCCTGTCGAAGGCGCAGGCCCGGATGCCTCCCGCCCTCCACCTGGATGTTCACAAGCACCATCAGCGATCACATCCACTTCCGTGTCCCAGCGCAGCGCCCAAATGTCCTTACCCCAGGCCTTTGAACGCAAGTGAAAATACCCAGCCACCCACCCACGGGCCATAGCACTAAATGCGCAACTTTCCAAACCCCACTTCTCCTCCTTCTCCTCCATTTCCACCTCCGAATTATTCGCGTGCAGCACCAGTCAGTCATCAGTTGGTAGCTGGAAGCAGTGTAGCACTGCAGTGGGGAAGCGGCCACTCAACCTTCAACCAGGCTTGGTTGTGTCTGATAATGGCCGTAACTTGGTGGCGGCTTTGGAGCTCAGCAAGCTCAGACACATCCCATGCCTCGCCTGCCCTGCCACCAGCGTTTTTTGTCTGAGCAGGTATTTAGTGCTGCTTGTGGCATTATAACAGATAAGCGTATCTGCCTGTCAACTGAAAATGCTGACAGGTTGACTCTTATAAAAATTAACAAGGCCTGGATTGACCTTGACTTCTCGACTCCACCAGAGGAAAGCTGATGAACATTAAGGCACGTTAAATGTGTTGTTTATAATGTACTGAATACACTGTATTCCCATGCACCCCTTCCACCACAAACAAGGGTATATGGTTGAATCTTCCTTTTCTCATCCTCCTTCTCCTCTTCCATCATATCAACACATGCTTATTCGCATATATGCCCTTCGCATATAATGTTTTACAGGGTCAGCTCGCCAGCAGGCCCTCACCTACAATGTTTTACAGGGTCAGAAAAATAGGGTCAGCTCACCAGCAGGCCCTCACCTACAATGTTTTACAGGGTCAGAAAAATAGGGTCACCTCACCAGCAGGCCCTTGCATATAATGTTTTACAGGGTCAGCTCACCAGCAGGCCCTCGTATATAATTTTTTAGAGGGTCAGCTCACCTGCAGGCCCTCACCTACAATCTTTTAGAGGGTCAGCTCACCAGCAGGCCCGCACCTAAAATCTTTTTCAGGGTCAGCTCACCAGCAGGCCTTCACCTACAATCTTTTACAGGGTCAGCTCACCTGAAGGCCCTCACCTATGTGTGATCGGCCCCAGGTTATCTAGAGTCACCAAAGTGGCAGCAGGCCCTCGCCCATAATGTTTTAGATGGTCAGATCAGCAGGCCATTGTTTCAAATGTTTTTGAGGGTCACCAGCAGGCCTTCACCTACAATCTTTTACAGGGTCAGCTCACCTGCAGGCCTAACCTAATTATGCCTAATAGGTAATTTGCCCGTGTGCTGCCTTGCTTGGATGTGGTAGCCGTAGCTGTTTCTCAGGCTCCCTCTCCGGAATCGAAACATGATTCCCCCATTACCCATGGTCTACATGGTTTGGGCTGAAAATAACATCGAAAGTTGATAGGGCAGACATCTGAATGGGGACGTGCGATCGGCCCCCGGTTATCTAGAGTCACCAAAGCGGCAGCAGGCCCTCGCCATACTGTTTTAGATGGTCAGATCAGCAGGCCCTTGCTCCAAATGTTTTTGAGGGTCACCAGCAGGCCACCAATCAGAATTTTTCAAGGCTGTGTATGATGCCCTCCTTTATGTATAATAAAGGGTATATTGGAGTGCCATTTCCTTGTAATTTTTGGCAGCCCTTTCCCTTAGTGCATAGGCTTTATGAGTGTAGGAGTCCTACTACCTGAACAATTGTACCACAATGTGAATGAGGCCCTCCTTTATGTGATATACAGGTTGTATCGGAGTGCCTCTTCCTTGTAATTTTTGGCAACACTTGCACTTTATATACAGGAAAGAATGTTTCCTACCAATTTTTCCTCTAAAATCTTCGGTTTTGTAAGTATTATTGTCAGTCTGTAAAAGTGGCGTACTACTCGGACAACATCATTCCCAGCAGCGACCTGGGAGTCCAAAATGCATCTAGACATCCTCCCCATGCTGTTCCCGAACCATTTCAGTGGTGTTTCCATCATTTTCTGACCTTTTCCTATGAACCAGGCACCCTCCCCTCTTCAGAGCAGGTGGTGCCTGGTTTAATGCTCAGATTCTCCCATTGACTTCCATTATACTCGGGTGCTCGGTAGAGCACCTGAGTATCCCGAGGTGTTCGGCCAGAGCACTCAAGCACTTTGGTGGTCGATCAATACTAACCAGAAGACCACATTTTACTTTACATTTGAATTGCATTTTAGTTTGCATGGCTTCTTTTTTGCTTTTTTTTTTAAATGTTAATAGAATGACATGGGGCATACAATATGAAGAAGGGGTTCATTGTGGAATGAGCTCATGGCAGGAAGCACTGTTTACCGTGCTGTGATTGTACGGGCTTTAAAAATGCATTTAGTTCACTGCCCAGGTTATTGATAGCAAACGCATGCCCTGAGAAATGTCTCTTCATTGCATCATTTGCCATATGCTTCATGTGTCATCTGATTAACAAAATACATCAATCATGGTAGATGGCTGTTTGTTGATTTTTGGCAGCAGTTTTACAGTGAAAAAACACAGGTGTTTAATATAGAGGGATACTAAAATCTGATAACCCTGTCTTCTGGAAGGAAATCATTCTCTGCTGTAGTGAGCATCTGTGCCCACTTTTGATGCCGGTGCCTTCACAGTGGATACTCAGATGAAATCATCACAATGACACAGCATTAGCAGCATTTGTATACTAAAATGCTTATCTTATCACGATCCAAAAATATATTCATACTTGTTTTATTTAGCATAACCTTATCCTGATCTCTTGCTGTTCATCTCTGCACTTTAGCCATATGATAATGATTCATGTATCAACCCACGTACAAATTAGTAATAAAGCCGTATAATGCTCATGAGAAATAGTTCGATCATTGCTTATGTGGCCCCTAAAAAGTTAAAAATAGAAGACATAGGGGGTCATTTATTAAGACCAGCGTTTTAGACGTCAGTCTTAATAACCCCTATTTCTGCTGGCCTCTACATCACTTTGACGCATCCAGCGCCAGTCTAAATGTAAGCCAGCTAAAACAAGCATAGAAAATGCTTTTTTTTTAGTCCTGCCTGAGTCTGGAAAAGTCAACGATTGCGGTGCAAATAATCTTTGCGCCACAATCTGCGCCAGAAATACACCTAATATAGGCGTATTTCTGGATAATAAATGACCACCATAATGTTTAAAGTGTAATTGTCGTTTCATTTCACTTTTAATATAGTATAGGAACAGAGATGTTAAACTTTTTTGTAATATACTTTTATTAGGAAAATTCTTATTTATTGATTAATATTTATTTATGATAGAAAACAGGGTGTTATGACACTGTTGCTAAGGAGAGTCTGCCTTCAGCGACAAAATCTTAGAGCCTTAGGCCTCTTTCACATGGGCGTCCCGGATTTGCTCCGGATGCGTTTGCGTGTGCATTGCGGCAAAATTGCACGAGTTGGCACGCAATTGCAATCAGTTTTAAAAAAAACTGAATGTGGTACCCAGACCCGAACCCGGACTTCTTCACTGAAGTTCGGGTTAGGTGTTCTCTAGATTTTATTATTTTCCCTTATAACATGGTTATAAAGGAAAATAATAGCATTCTTAATACAAAATGCTTACTAAAATGTGGCTTGAGGGGTTACAAATTTAGAAAAAAATTTATTCACCTCATCCTGTTGTTCGCGCATTTTTTCTTCGTCTTTCAGGACCTGCAAAATGACCTTTTATGACGTAATCTTGAGCGCGGTGACGTCAGCGCAGGTCCTGCTAATTGAAGATAGAAAGCAACATTTTATTGGAAGAAATAAAACTTTTCATTTTCACAGTCAAGTGTTTCCAAATTCCGTAAAACGCTTAGTGGGTAAAAGTGCTTAGTCCCCCCAAATATATTCTTTAAGGGGTGTAGTTTCCAAAATGGGGTCACTTTTTGAGGGTTTCCACCATTCTAGCAAAATCTGCCTCCAAAATCCATATGGCGCTGTTTTCCTTCTGACCACTGCCATGTGCCGATAGAGCAGTTTACCGCTACATATGGGGTATTTCTGTAAACTGCATAATCAGAGTAATGCATATTGAGGTTTATTTTTTCTGTTAACCCTTGCTGCGTTGCAAGAAAAAATTGATTAACATAAAAAAATCTACCAAAAAAGTAAAATTTTGAAATTTCACCTCCATTTTTAAATTCTTGTGTAACACCTCAAGGGTTAACAAAAGTTTGTAACATCAGTTTCAAATAATTTGAGGCGTTTAGTTTCTAAAGTGTGGTCATTAATGGGTAGTTTCCATTATGTAAGTGTCACGGAACCATGAACCAGACGTACAACAAGAGATAAGTGAAAATAAGAAGGCTTTATTGAAAATAAAGCTGTAAAGCAAAAGTCCAAACGGATGGTGAAACCGAGCAGAGTCTTTGCGAAGCCAGAGGTCAGGAACCAGAAGGGTAGTCAGACGAAGCCAGGATCAGGAACCAGAAGCAGCAGCAGTCTTAGAAGCATGTGAACACAAGAGGACCAAGCAAGGAACTGAAGCCACAGACCTCCTATATATATGAGCTAGGCATCCAGCTCCTCCCAGGGGAAGGAGGAGCCGCAGGGTGGAAGGCTACAAGAAACCCAGGACCCAAGATGGCCGCCAGCACATGTCAAACGAAGGAGAGCAGCAAGCAGGTAAGACCATGACAGTACCTCCCCCTCAAGGGCCCCTCCTCCGCGGAGCACAAAACGGTTTCTGAGGGAAGCGTGCGTGGAAGGATCGGAGCAAGGCAGGAGCATGGACATCTGCGGAGGGAACCCAGGAACGCTCCTCTGGACCATAACCACGCCAATGGACCAAAAACTGCAACCGACCGCGGACCAGGCGTGAGTCCAGGATATTGCTCACCTCATATTCCTCACGATTGCCCACTTGGACCGGACGAGGCCGAGGAACCGAGGAAGTGAAACGATTACACACCAGTGGCTTCAACAGGGAGACATGAAACACGTTGGAGATCCGCATGCCAGGAGGAAGCGCAAGGGCATAGGCTACCGGGTTTACCCTGCGAAGCACTCGGAAGGGACCAACAAAGCGAGGCGCCAGCTTGGGAGTGGGCACTCGAAGGTTGAGGTTGCGGGTGGACAACCATACACGGTCTCCGACCTGGTAGGAAGGAGCAGGCGCTCGTCTGCGATCAGCCTGGAATCTCTGGCGCTGCGCAGAGACCTCAAGGGACTCCTGGATCTGTACCCAAGAAGCACGTAGGACGGAAAGGTGATCCTCCACAGCCGGAATATCCTGGGGAGAGAATACCTCCGGTAACACGGCAGGTTGGAACCCATAATTGGCCATGAAGGGAGACGTCCCAGAGGAAGAGTTCACCGCCGTGTTCCTGGCAAACTCAGCCCAAGGCAGGAGGTCAACCCAATTGTCTTGGTGATCGGAGACATAGCAACGAAGGAATTGCTCCAAGGCCTGATTGGATCGTTCTGCGGCCCCATTGGACTGAGGGTGGTAGGCCGAGGAGAAGGAGAGATGAATCCCCAACTGGGAGCAAAAGGCGCGCCAGAACCTGGACACAAACTGACTCCCCCGATCCGACACAATCTCCTTAGGCAAACCGTGCAACCGGAAGACCTCCCTGGCAAAAATCGTGGCCAACTCTTGTGCAGAGGGTAACTTCTTGAGAGGAACACAGTGGCACATTTTGGAAAACCGATCCACAATCATGAGAATGACCGTATGGCCTCGGGATGCAGGGAGGTCCACAATGAAATCCATCCCCAGGTGTGACCATGGGCGCTCCCCGGTGGCTATGGGTTGCAGAAGGCCCAACGGAAGGTGCCGAGGGGACTTACTCTGGGCACAAACGGAGCATGCCGCTACATATGCGGCGATGTCGGAACGTAGGGAAGGCCACCAGAACAGACGTGAAACAGCCCAGGACAGCTGATTCTTTCCAGGATGCCCCGCGGTCTTGGAGTTATGGTAGGTTCGCAACAACCGAGTGCGCAACTCCTCAGGCACAAAACATCTGCCGTTGGGTCTCCCAGAGGGAGCACCAGATTGAGCCGCCAAAATCTGCTCACCCAGGGGAGAGGTCAGGCTGGTGCGAATGGCGGCCAGGATCTGATTCAGAGGTATGACCGAAGTCGGAATCGACTCCTCCCTGGACAGCTCGGAGTACTGCCGTGATAAGGCATCCGCCCTGATGTTCTTGGAACCGGGTAGGTAGGAGACCACGTAATTAAAACGTGACAAGAACAGAGCCCATCTGGCCTGACGTGGTGTCAATCTCTTGGCCTCAGAAAGGTAGGTCAGATTCTTGTGGTCCGTCAGGATGAGAACCGGAACCACCGAACCCTCGAGCAAGTGCCTCCATTCTTTAAGGGCCTGCACGATGGCCAATAACTCCCTGTCACCAATCTGATAGTTGCACTCCGCGGAAGACAGTTTCCGGGAGTAAAACCCACAAGGAAGCAGAGGACCCTCTGGTGTTCTACGCTGAGACAGAAGGGCGCCTACTCCCGTCTCAGACGCGTCCACCTCGAGGACAAAGGGCAACCCAGGGTTGGGATGCGACAGAATCGGAGCCGACACAAAGGCGGACTTTAGGGCCTCAAAAGCTCGGATGGCCTCGAGCGGCCAGACCTGGGAATTACTGCCCTTCCTGGTCAGATCCGTGAGAGGCTTGGCCAGCATGGAAAAGTCCCTGATGAACTTCCGATAATAATTGGCGAAGCCCAAAAAGCGCTGCAGGGAACGAAGACCACTGGGCTGGGGCCACTGTAAGACAGCCGAAACCTTCTCAGGATCCATGGAGAACCCCTCAGCGGAAATGATGTAACCTAAGAAGGTTACCTGGGATCGGTGAAATTCGCATTTCTCAAGCTTACCGAACAGCTTGTTCTCTCGTAACCGTTGCAACACTCGTCTGACATCCAGAATGTGGGCCTCCATGGATTCAGAATATACCAAGATGTCATCCAAATAGACTACCACACACTGCTGCAACAGGTCACGGAAAACATCGTTGATGAATTCCTGAAAGACTGCGGGCGCATTGCACAACCCAAAGGGCATAACCAAGGATTCGTAATGACCGGTCCTGGTGTTAAACGCGGTCTTCCACTCATCGCCCGCCTTGATCCTTACCAGGTTATATGCCGCCCTCAGGTCGAGTTTGGTAAAGACCGTGGCCCCTTTAAGGCGATCGAACAGCTCGGAAATCAAGGGTATCGGGTAAGCGTTCTTGATCGTGATGCGATTGAGACCCCTGTAATCGATGCAAGGCCTCAACTCACCGCCCTTCTTTTTCACAAAGAAAAATCCAGCCCCTGCCGGGGACGAAGATTTGCGAATGTGTCCGCGTGAAAGCGCCTCCCTCACGTACTCCTCCATGGCCTCATTCTCCGCTACCGACAGTGGATAGACTTTGCCACGAGGAGGAACGGCACCAGATTGTAACTCTATGGCACAATCGTATGGGCGGTGCGGAGGTAGGGCAACCGCGCGCACCTTATCGAATACATCCCGGTACTCCTCGTATTCAGGAGGCAATAGAGAGTCCGAGGAAGTACACAGCAACTTGACAGACCCATGGATGCAACTAGCCCCACACTGCGGTGACCACGAGAGGATCTCGACCGATCTCCAATCGAAAGTCGGATTATGCTTCTGGAGCCAGGGGTACCCCAAGACCACCGAGTAGTGTGGAGACGAAATAACCTGGAGGCAGACCGACTCTCTGTGAACGGCACCAATGGCTATCCCCACTGGAAGGGTCTCATGAGTCACGTGTGGCGGCAGAAGGGGTCTGCCGTCTATCGCCTCAAGAGCCAGTGGGGAACCTCGAGCCTGCAGAGGAATGGAATTGGCGGCAGCGAACACACTATCAATGAACAAACCACCAGCACCAGAGTCCACCAACGCCTGGGTCGTCACCGAGCCCCCGACCCAGGAGAGGACAACAGTGATCAGTGGTTTGTCAACACGGGAAACCGGGGACGAGGAGACTCCACCCAAGATCTGCCCCCGACAGGATCTCAGGGTACGAGCGTTTCCCGGACGGTTCGGACATGCCAACCGAAAATGCCCACCGAGACCACAGTACATGCATCGGCCCTCGCGTCTCCGGAGTGCCCTCTCCCCCTCGGACAGGCGAGCAAACCCCAGCTGCATGGGTTCACCCCCAGACAAGTCATCCCCAGGAGGCGTGGGAGGAGAGGGAGGCACGGGTGGGACAGCAAACGTAGGCACCAACCTGTTAGAAGACCTCCGCAGGTTCTCCTTAAAGGAAGGTCTCTCCCTGAGTCTGGTGTCAATCAAAATCAGGAAAGAAATAAGAGACTCGAGCTCAACTGGTAGGTCCTTAGCTGCAACCTCATCCTTCAAGGCATCCGAGAGACCATGAGAGAAAGCAGCGACCAGAGCCTCATTATTCCAGCCCACCTCTGCTGCCAGGGTACGAAACTCAATGGCGTATTCAGCTACGGATCGTGAACCCTGTCTGATGGACATAAGGAGCTTCGCAGCAGAGGCAGCACGAGCCGGCACATCGAATACCTTCCGAAGAGAAGCAACAAAACCGGAAAACTCGGCAACCACCGGATTGTTGTTCTCCCATAAAGGGCTGGCCCAGGCCAAGGCCTTGTCCGAGAGCAGCGAGATCAAGAAGCCCACCTTTGATCTCTCAGTAGGAAAGGCATGTGGCAGCAACTCGAAATAAATGCCCACCTGGTTAAGGAAACCTCGGCACTGAGTTGGCTCTCCCCCAAAGCGCTGTGGAAGAGGGGCAGAACCGGTCATACCCCGAAACACCGCAGGCGCAACAACAGGTGTCGGGGTAGACTCTGGCGCAACAACCGGAGCGGCAGTAGGAGCGAGCCCAGGAGCGACAACCGACCCATCGGCAACGGGAGCGAAATGAGCCGTGCGTTCAAGCAGGGTTTGCAACGCCACAGCGAACCGACCCAACAGGTGATCCTGCTGATCAAGTCTGGCAACCAGCGTGGGTAGCGAGGATGGCCCTGTACCGTCAGAATTCATGGCTTGGTCCTAATGTCACGGAACCATGAACCAGACGTACAACAAGAGATAAGTGAAAATAAGAAGGCTTTATTGAAAATAAAGCTGTAAAGCAAAAGTCCAAACGGATGGTGAAACCGAGCAGAGTCTTTGCGAAGCCAGAGGTCAGGAACCAGAAGGGTAGTCAGACGAAGCCAGGATCAGGAACCAGAAGCAGCAGCAGTCTTAGAAGCATGTGAACACAAGAGGACCAAGCAAGGAACTGAAGCCACAGACCTCCTATATATATGAGCTAGGCATCCAGCTCCTCCCAGGGGAAGGAGGAGCCGCAGGGTGGAAGGCTACAAGAAACCCAGGACCCAAGATGGCCGCCAGCACATGTCAAACGAAGGAGAGCAGCAAGCAGGTAAGACCATGACAGTAAGCCCCTCAAAATCACTTTATAACTGAATTGGTGCCTAAAAAAATGGTTTTGAAAATTTTGGTGAAAATTTGAAAAATTGCTTCTAAAATTCGAAGCTTCTAACGTCCTAAAAAAATAAAATGACATTTACGAAATTATGCCAACATAAAGCAGACATATGGGGAATGTTGATTGATTACTATTTTATAAGGTATTACTATTTGTCTTAGGCCTCTTGCACACGCATATGGCGGGTCCGCAATACACGGGCACTGGCCCGTGTGCACTCCGCATCACGGATGGGGACCCATTCACTTGAATGGGTCCACAATCACGGAGATGCGGAATGGAAGCAGGGATCGGAAGCCCACGGAAGCACTACTATTTGTTCTATTTTTGGCGGTGCGGACGGATCACGGACCCATTCAAGTTGTGGTCCCCGATGCATGGAACGGATGCACAACCTTTGTGTGCAAGAAGCCTTAAAAGTAAAGAAATTCAAATTTAGAAAAATGTGAATATTTCAAAATTTTTGGTAAATTTTGGATTATTTTATAAATAAAGGTGAAATATATCAACTCAAATTTACCACTATCATGAAGTACAATGTGTCACGAGAAAACAATCTCAGAATGGCTTGGATAAGTAAAAGCGTTCCAAAGTTATTACCACATAAAGTGACGCATGTCAGATTTGCAAAAATCGGTCTGGGATTTAAGCTGAAAAGTGGCTCGGTAGTGAAAGGGTTAGAATGACAACAAATGTTTATAAACAAGTATATAAATATATAAAGAGGGGAAAAAACTGTAACAATAACAGTACAATCTTAAATGTTGATTCTATGAAGACCAACTGGTTGCAGCTAACTCATTTTTCATAAATCCAGAAAGATTTCAACTTCAAAAACCTATTAGGGGTGGCAGCGGGGATCTGTGGCCGTCACCCCTAGTAGGTTTTTGAAGTTGAGACAGCTAGGATAAGACGTTCTTTTTCTGCATCCTTGATATATTATCCAGTGATTATCATTGATGTCCTGCTCTATACCTGGCTGCAGCTGATTCTCCTTGAACTATTATATGTTCTTTCAGCATTGTGCCTGAATTGCATAACGTTACAATACAATACAACGTTACAATGTGGCGCCATGTATCTTTTTTCTTTTAATTATACTTCAGAATGATGGCAATGTGGTAGTTGAAATAACTAAATTGCCAAATAATGTAAAGCTAGGTCAGACCAGAAAATCTACTACATTCTTTCTATAATCAGCCTTGTAAAAGGAATTTTATTCTGAGTATTTCCAAATTGATCATTGTTCAAAAAATCCTCTTTAAGGGGTTTCCGTAATAATTATTTTTTATCAAGTGCCCACAGTCTGCCTCCTGAAACAGAAGATTCCTACGTACCTGCTCTGCGCTGTTTATATCCAGCCAGCCATGGGTATAGTCAAATGCACCTGTACAGCCAATGACTGGCTTCAGCAGTGTTGTGGCCACAAGCAGCATGTCACCGCTGAAACCAGTCATTGGTTGGAGCAGTGCATGTGACCATGCCCATGGCCAGCCAGATGTAAACATTATGATGAACCAGAATATGGAAACTGGGCAGCGCTGAGGACCGGAGCAGATAAGTATGAATCTTTAGTTTCACTTGATAAAAAGTAACTTTTATTGTTGTAGAAATATTAATATTAGAAATCCGCTCTCATCAGATTTTGTGTAAGGACAGGCAAATCTCTCAACCGCAGTCAGACAAAGGGGTTTTCATGTTAAGTTCTGCTGAGCAACTGCCCCTCCTCCACAGTCTGCTCACCTTTTATTTAGTCACAGTAACAATAGAAAAGGGGCTGGCCCATCACCCGACCACTAACTTCGTGTAACAAGGATACAGGAAGTGATGACATACAGGAAGTGATGACATACAGGAAGTGATGACATAGGAAGACAAGACACCATCATTTAGAATAACATAGCCAGCTAACAAACACATGTATCCTATAACCACTGGAGTTAACTTTATCCAGCCTTGCTCAGTGATCAATGCCAGATAAAGCTACTATGATCCTCATGCATGTTTATTTACAGGACAACGTCATTATCTCCAGCGGCTGATCAGGCGCACTAGAGACAAACGCACGTTCCTTTCATATATTGTTCTCTTAACAAATGCATCCACACCAAGCCAATAAATCTGCGTCTTGCGCAGGGGCCCTAGCCGGCGTCCATACATCAGCCAACAAAACACTGCTCTGCTGAACACATCAGTCTCCCCGGCCCACAGCCCAATGCTTAGCACATGGACCATTCGCCGACGGAGACCTCTGCGCCCAGCAGCTGTGACAGGACATACACAGGAAGATATCCACTCCAATGGTTTACCCTGACACTGAGAGACATGATGACAATACACAATATATTAGAAACACATCCTAATAAAATTTCCACAACATTACTGGAAAACTCCTTTAAGAGACTGAATGGATAGTTAGTTTACTGATATAGGATAAGACCTAACGTCTAAACATAGGAATGCATGTAATATAAATATTTCCTGTTCTATCTATCTATCTATCTATCTATCTATCTATCTAATGTAAAGGGCCCTTTACACAGGTAGAGAATCCACCAGATAATTCACTAATCAGCGTTCATAGCAGCTGCAGAACCTAAATCTGAAGAGAGGCAACATGCTTTTACATAAAGAAAGCTGGTCTGCAGAACTTGAGTTTTTCTGTTCTGCAGCAGCTAAGTTATATACTGTATATAGTTATATAATCAGTCAGTATGGCACGATTAAAGATTGAATGAGAATAACTTCCAATGCATTTATAACAGCACATGAGCAGCAAAGCTAATATTACATACTCTATTGGATGATAAAATGTTTCCATGTCTTAATGTAGCCTTATTTTAATAACAAGCTACATTTTGGTCCGTCCAGGAGTCGGACCTTTATTAATTCATATCTGGTAGGACACTAGTAGATGGGGAAGGCAGCACATGTTGCATGGGTGGATGAATGCAGTGATCCGCATGTGCTGTCTTTCCTACCTGCCAGGGTCCTACCAGATACAAAGTGATGACATTCTGAGATGGGCCAAAACGTTGTTTGATATTCTGGATTAGAATATACACAAGCTATGCTTGCCATATGCTAATATTAATAAACTTTTATTACATCAAGTCCTGTGTACCGTGGATACTTTTCTATGAATGGCTGGTTTGAAGAACCCTTCCACAGAGCACCTTCAGCTTGGCGTGTGTTGTGTGGGGATTCGCTTTGGTAGACAGGACAAGCGGGTGCAGTATAGAGGCAAAGACACATTTGTTTATTCACACTAGTTGCAGGTTCACAGTATGACAGTCCATTTTCAGTATTGGTGTTAGTTCACACCCAAAACAGTTCATACAAAAAAACATTTACCTTTGATCCTGGCTGTTTAATCCACACCCGGCTGAATGCTCAGCCTCAGAAAGTCCACCTGCAGGCTTTAGGTGGCCTGCTCCACCCGACACACTGTCTTCAGCTTTCAGCCCACCCACAGGCCTCAGATCTCAGCAGAGTTTCACATAGCTCCAGTGTCAGAGAGGAGCAACTCACCCACCTGACACTGCTGGCTGTTTTCATAGACCTGTCAAAACCCGGCCTGGACCGTGGGGAGTAGTCACCCACCCAGCACTTTGACTACTCCCAGTAAGAGCTGCCCCGGATCAGCTATTTACAGCCATACTAGATAGCAAGGTGTCAAACAGCAACTGCTGCTGACACAGAAAACTGGCTCTTATTCCACCGAGGCCAGGAACCTCGGTGACACATACCTATCATCCACGATGATTCCTTGTACCTTCTTACAGTTGCTATTCAATCAGTGGTTGGCAAAGAAATTGAACTTTTTGCCAAAGCAGTCTGTAACCGATCTCTTCTGCAGGATGAGGGAAGTAGTGCCTGTGTGGTGCCACTCATTTCTGTAGAACTGTTTCACATCAGAATGTGATGTATGTCCAAATATTATTTACAGCCATGTCCGTGGAAAACCTCATTGTCTATAGATGTATTTATTGAGGACCTATCACCTCTCCTGCCATGTCTGTGGTAACTACCTGCATTCTCCATGTAATAACAGTTCTGCAGTATTTTGTCATGTAACTTTATGTTGTGCTTTAAAAGTCCACTTTATAGTCACACACACATATAGACATGGTGGAAGCATGTGGCATGTTGTGACCATGGTGTTGTCATGTCACAGCCGCTGCATCTCCAGTTTCTATAACTGTAACCACTAGCTAGAGTTAAACTAAACCATATTCATTCTTATTAATATTTAAGACAGGTGTTTCTTTATTTTGAAATGGGACTAAAGTAAGAGCAATTCTCGTAACATGTAACGATAAATGTAATGATTACCTACCGTCGCTTCATCTGTGCTAATTATCATGAAAGGTTTTTGTGACTTAGAAGCTACTGTAGCAATGATTTTCTATACCGCTATCAACATAAGCAATTGCCTAGACAAGGAGATTTTCCGCAAACTGCAAGTAAAACAGCTCAATACATAATAGAATCTGCTAGCTGATTTATGTGTTTTTCTGCGGCTTGATGGATGAAGACAATATCAAAGCAGATAGTTCTTTGGTAGACCTTGTAACAGAATGCCTTAGGTACCAATGAGAGCTGTGCTACAGGTGTATGGTGGGCAGCCATAGGAACAGGGTTGGGCTGTGGTTCATTGTACCCACCAATGAGAAATGATTCTTGGCCCAACCCCCATTTTATCAATAAAGTCTAATAGGTTTTGATTTTGAATTGACTCTAGTGGCAAATGATTGGCTCAAAAGGTAGCTCCGGATAGTTTTTTTTTTCTCCTGGACCTTTGGAGCCCACTATGGAATCAGAACCTAGGCCTACCATAGGCTAGTCTGGTACTCTGGTGGGCCAGTCCAACACTGTGTAGAAATAGGGGTGGAAAAAAAAAGTACATTTCTGTCTACCTTCACTCACACATACATGTGACCCAGAACTACTATTCCCTTCACTTTGTCTGAATAGGGTATATGGACTTAATGAAACATGAGTTATTGATTAAAAAACCTCTGTTAGGCCACTTTCACTCGAGCGAGTTTTCTGCTCGGGTACAATGAGTGACGTGAACGCATAGCACCCACACTGAAACCTGACCCATTAATTTCAATGGATCTGTGTACATGAGCGTTTTTGTTTTCACACATCAGTTCTGCGTTGCATGAAAATCGCAGCATGTTCTATATTCTGTGTTTTTCACACAGCCCTGGCCCCATAGAAGTGAATAGGGCCAGGGCAAGTGCGGATGCAATGCGTTTTTCACTGATGATTGCTAGAAGATGTTGTTTGTAAACCTTCAGTTTTTTATCACCCGCGTGAAAAACGCATCAAAACGCATTGCACTTGCGCGGAAAAAACTGAACAACGGAACGCAATCGTAGACAAAACTGACTGAACTTGCTTGCCAAATGATGCGAATTTCCCTGATCGCATCCTGAACGCATCCGGACCTAATCCGTCATGCTCGTGTGAAAGAGTCCTTAAAGGTGTATGCCCTTCTGGGGCTCAGGGGCAACATATTCAGGGGTCCCCTATCTATAAGCCAGAACAGAAGACAGCCTCATAAGAGTGGCTCCCATTCTGGCAGACTCCTTGAAAGTAAATTTTTTTGCCATCATGTAATAATATTAATAGCATATAATCATATGACATGCTCTGTTATTTGGAGAGTCAGAGTGTTGGTCACATGACACAGCTGAGGATCAGAAGGGAGGTTATAACTAGGGATGAGCGAATAGACTTCGGATGAAACATCTGAAGTCGATCTGTATAAAACTTGGCTCCAATACTGTACGGAGCAGGAGCTCCATACAGTATTAGAATGTATTGGCTCTGATGAGCCAAAGTTATTGCCTCGCGAAGTCTCGTGAGACTTCGCGTAATAACTTCATAAATTAATTTGTACTGTAAAAAAACATTTCTCAGGTTCGGTTCCAAGGTAGCATTTGGAACCAAACCCAAGTTTAGGAAATGGCTTTTTAAAGTACAAATTAATTTATGAAGTTATTGCGCAAAGTCTTGCGAGACTTCACGACGCAATAACTTTGGCTTTTTCGGAGCCAATAGATTTTAATAATATTAGAACAAAGTTTATGCAAATCGACTTCGGATGTTTCATCCGAAGTCTATTTGCTCATCCCTAGTTATAACTCACATATACAGTGTCTGGTAAGAAGATTATCTTCACTACAGTATATATCATGTACCATTTTAACAGGTCAGAGAATAAACGTTTTTGTGGGAGTGCTTCTTTAATGTGAGTAAAGGGTGTTCTTAAGATATATGTTAGGTGACTACTTGTGCACTCATGGCTTTGACAGATCAAAGTTATTAATTTTCTGTAGTTTTGCTGTACTATAAGGCCTCATGCACACGTCCGTGTTCCGCTGCCGAGAGCGGTCCGTGGTAACCCGGCCGTGTGCATGAGGCCTAAGGCAATAGGTATCACTCACGGTAACTATACAAAGCAGTGCCTGTCACTTCATGTCCCCTCAGTTGATATAATTCACCTTCATTGTAGTGTTAAAAAAAACGAGTTTAAAACCGAAAATAAATCGCAAAATCATTATAATAACTTTCATTTCCATAAATGCAGATGCACTGGAGATACTACACATTCAGTTCCAAATAAAAAAATAACATTTATCCAGTTTGTGTTAATCCTTTACAGAAAGTAAGGAAAAAGCAATCGAAGGCTGGCCGAAAAAAAACAGCAGTGCCAGCATTTTTCTTTAAAAACTCGAAAATTGAATATATAAACTGGGGGGGGGGGGGGGCGCACACTGTGCCACCAATGAAAATACAATAGAGGGAGGGAGGGGGGCCGGGGGGGCCGCACACTGTGCCACCAATTAAAATAATACAATAGAGGGAGGGAGGGAAGGCCGCACACTGTGCCACCAATGAAAATAATACAATAGAGGAAGGGAGGGGGGGCCGGGGGGGGCCGCACTGGCCACCAATGAAATTAAAACTGGGGAGGGAGTGGGGTCTGCCCCCTGCTGCCTGGCAGCCCCTGATCTCTTATAGGGGGCTATGATATGCACAATTAACCCCTCAGGTGCAGCACCTGAGGGGTTAATTGTGCGGATCACAGATCCTGGATCGGGTGCTGCCAGGCAGCAGGGGGCAGTCATGTACACAGTTCGTAGTATATTCTAACTAGAAGCGTCCCCATCACTATGGGAACGCCTCTGTGTTAGAATATACTGTCGGATATGAGTTTTCACAAAGTGAAAACTCAGCTCTGAAAAAGCTTTCATACAGACGGATCTTCGGATCCGTCTGTATTAAAGTAACCTACGGCCACGGATCACGGACGTGGATGCCAATCTTGTGTGCATCCGTGTTCTTTCACGGACCCATTGACTTGAATGGGTCCGTGAACCGTTGTCCGTCAAAAAAATAGGACAGGTCTTATTTTTTTGACGGACAGGAAACACGGATCATGGATGCTGCTGCAGAACGGAGCATTTTCAGATTTTTCCACGGACCCATTGAAAATCAATAGGTCCGCGAAAAAAAAGGAAAACGGCACAACGGCCACGGATGCACACAACGGTCGTGTGCATGAGGCCTCATGCACACAACAGTGTTTTTTCACTGTCAGTGATTTGGCTTCAGTGGTCCGTGTCCGATTTTGCTTCAGTTGGGTTTCCTTGTGTCTTCCTTTTTTTTGTCTGACAGGGGAAAAAAAAGGAAGGTTAATGAAAAGTGTAATTTTATTGCACCAAGGTCTTGTAGAAAAAAAACGGACACGGACGCGGACGACATACCAGTTGTGCATCAGTTTTTTTTGATGGACCCATTGACTGGAATCACGGATCATGGATGCGGAGAAAAAACAGAGGACTATCAGTTTTTTTTCACAGCTCCATAGAAATGAATGGGACCTCCGCTAAACTGTGAAAAATGACGGAACGGACGCGGATGCACACAACAGTCGTGTGGATGAGGCCTACCAGTGAGTACCGCTACACTCAGAAGATGATTAACCCCTTAGTGATCACCCAAATGCCTTTTTACGGCGGTCACTAATCATCTTCTGATTGTAGCGGTCCTCACTGGTAATGTCAGAGCTTCTTTCTGGAGGTTGTCATTGGCTGAGACTTTTGCCATTTTGACTATTCTGCAATCCATTCAAACAGTAATTCCCAGATTTCTTTCAAATCTTTCAGGTTTTGTTTGCCACTTCAAGGCATTTATGATCATTTTAGCTGTGCAGCCTATGATTTTCTGCTCTTGTATATGTGTTTTTTCCTCTCCAACTTAATCAAAGTATATTCTTCATCAGGTCATTCTCCCTAGTATTTCAGAAGGAAATGCACCATAACCAACATGTGCAACATTTGCCACCCTCCTACCTTAAATAGGGGCCAAAATTGAAATTAGTGTTGATCACGAATATTCGAATCGTGAATATCGGCACTTCGAGAATTCGCGAATATTTAGAATATAGTGATATATATTAGTAATTTCGAATATTCTAGATTTTTTTTCATCAGTAACCTCCCTTCTTGCTTGTGGGCCAATGAGAAGGCTGCAATGTCTTTGTCTGAGCTTAGCAACATCCCTAGCAACCAATAGGAAAGTTGCCTAACCCTTACTATACAGTATAAGAACCTCCCCAGCAGTCATTTTTTAAATTTTTTTAAAGTTCTGAGAGAGACAGTAGTGTCATTGCTTTGCTCTGTGCTTTCCACACTATAGTAGATAGATAGTAAGATAGCTTATATACTGTATATATATATAATACAGATAGTGTAGGTTATATCCTGATATAGTGTAGCTGTTGCAGTGCAGGGTGTTAGTTAGTGTGATAGGTTCTGATGTCCATACATACATGCAGTCCTGGTAAAATGTGAAGTTTCACGTATTGCGCCAAAATATTTGCATCGTTAGTGCCGATTTGCGCAATCGCAAATATATTGGAGCACTCTAACTGCATATAAAGCCATTTTTAATGTTCTGCCGTGCCAACAATTTTCCTCGGTCTCGGGAAACTTCTAGCAGCTTGGAAAATGTAGCAAAAGTGACCCACGCCTGTATTTTGCACGCATTACGCAAATATTACATTGACAATTTTTCATGATTAAGAAAATAATCTCGAATTTGCGAATATATGAAAAATATTCACCCAAATTTTCGTGAAATATCGCGAATTCGAACATAGCCGCTGTCGCTCATCAATAAGTGAAATATCACCGCCAGATCTCTAAGAAGCTCTGACAGACGTTCTTCTGTACCTCCTGCATGATTTTCTTTTGTTTTGCTTTCACTTTGTCATCTCTTTTCCTTCTCCCAGCTGTCATCTATTCACACTGATTGCCTCCCTTTATATCCCCTCCCATACTGCCTCACTTTGTGGTTTATACTACTTCCTGGATTGTGCTCTCTGCTAGAAGCTGCAACTGCTGGTTCCTCAGATAAGTCTCTTCCTTTATTTGTGTTTTTCTGCTGGCTTGATTCTAGGTGACCCTGACTCCCTCCGTATTAAGTGCAGGGAGCCGGTGGTCGTGTCCCCTCACTATTGTAGGGTTTTCAGGTGTCATATAGTCGAGGCACGAGGGCATGCAATTATCTATCATAGAGATCTTTGCATGGGCTGAGCTCTAGGGCTTTTACAGGGCTTACCCATATGTTCCTGAGTTTGGGATCAAGTCAGTCTGATGTTTATTTGTGACTTCCAGTTTTCTGCAACACCATCCGTGACATGAAACCTGTTATTTCCCAGAATGAATGAGTTTACCATTTTAACTCCTCACTGCTATCATTTTGAACATGTTGCTTTCAATTAATGGTTCAATTACTCAGAATGAGCTCCATGCATGTCCTAGTTGTTGTGTCTGTTTTTTCTCCATTACTGTACTAAACTTACAAGTACACAAAAATGATTTGCTGTGTTGGTTAATAATGTTGGACTGCTATTGATGTTGGACTACTGTATGTAAGATACAATATTTCAGTCTGTCGCCAATATGCCGTACTTTTTACTGTTGAGCTGCACATTATCGGAAAACAAATAGATCATCATTCTCATCTTTACAATGACAGCATAAATATAATATAAGCGGTATGGAAAGACAATGAAACCAACCTCCTAACAGTGTCAGTGATATTCCCCCTGGACTGATTAATTTTAATAGATACATTCCTACTGGCTTGGGAGCAATACTGGCACGTGTCCATAAGTGGATATTTAGTGGTATCGTTTTCCTGAAGCTATTGTTAACCATTAGCCAGATATTGAATGTCTCTTACTTATCTGCAATGTAAATAAACCGGATTCTCTAATCAATATTCCTATGCAAACAGTGCAATCATACACATGATAGTAGAGCATGAACACTTACTGGATAAAATGGTGTCATAGCAAAAAGCAAAGCATATAATACAGGGATATAAACATCTTCAAACAGGGCACATTTGACTTTATAACTAGAGATGAGCGAATTTTTAAAAAATTCGATTCGGCCGGTTCGATGAATTAAAAAAAAAAAATCCTAGTTACAGAGAGCCTTTATAGTGGTGTAGAACACTGTGCCTTGCAGTAACACGCATAGGGAGTCTGCTTTGGTAGTGAAATAATACTGTGAGTCAGTATGACATGCAGATAACAGGCATCGCTGTTAGGCTGGTTTCACACGGGCATTGCGGGAAAAAGTGCGGGTGCGTTGCGGGAACATGCACGATTTTTCCGCGCGAGTGCAAAATATTGTACTGCGTTTTGCACTCCCGTGAGAAAAATCGCACATGTTTGGTACCCAAACCCGAACTTCTTCACAGAAGTTCGGGCTTGGGATCGGTGTTCTGTAGATTGTATTATTTTCCCTTATAACATGGTTATAAGGGAAAATAATAGCATTCTGAATACAGAATGCATAGTAAAATAGCGCTGGAGGGGTTAAAAAAAAATAAAAAAAATATTTAACTCACCTTAATCGACTTGCTCGCGCAGCCCGGCATCTCTTCTGTCTTCATCTTAGCTGTGTGCAGGAAAAGGACCTGTGGTGACGTCACTCAGGTCATCACATGGTCCGTCACATGATCTTTTACCATGGTGATGGATCATGTGATGACCGGAGTGACGTCACCACAGGTCCTTTTCCTGCACACAGCTAAGATGAAGACAGAAGAGATGCCGGGCTGCGCGAGCAAGTGGTTTAAGGTGAGTTAAATAATTTTATTTATTATTTAACCCCTCCAGCGCTATTTTACTATGCATTCTGTATTCAGAATGCTATTATTTTCCCTTATAACCATGTTATAAGGGAAAATAATAATGATCGGGTCCGCATCCCGATCGTCTCCTAGCAACCGTGCGTGAAAATCGCACCGCATCCGCACTTGCTTGCGGATGCTTGCGATTTTCACGCAGCCCCATTCACTTCTACGGGGTCTCCGTTGGGTGAAAAACGCTGAATATAGAACATGCTGCGATTTTCACGCAACGCACGAGTGATGCGTGAAAATCACCGCTCGTCTGCACAGCCCCATAGAAATGAATTGGTCAGGATTCAGTGCGGGTGCAATGCGTTCAACTCACGCATCGCATCCACGCGGAATACTCGCCCGTGTGAAAGGGGCCTTAGAATCACTGCACACACACTTATTTGAGCAGTTACGGGGCCAACACTGACCAAATAACTCAAGTGTGAACTTAGCCTTACAGGTCGGTTAGCGTCAAGAAGAAGCGCACTCCTTTTACACCGTCGCCAGCTGATTCCACATAGATGTCTACAGAACCTGTTCTATTAAATGCTTATGCAAGTAGAGCCCCCCCCCCCCCCCCCCCCGACAGAGTGGACAGGGTGGCAGCAGTAAGTTTGTTGTTGATGTTGACATCACTGATTATTTTGCCCTTCCTCTGATCCGTCTGAACAATAACCCCCAAAAAAAACGCTGAATGGCAATTATATTTTACTTTTGCCTCTAATACACGGCAAAAGGGGCTTTTGAACATATAACTGAACCGCTAAATGGCAAATAGGCCCTTATTTTCTTCACTTAAACACGCCACAGAAGGCTTTAGAACATATAACTGCACCGCTGAACGGCAAATATATTTTTCTTTTGCCACTAATACACGCCAAAAAGTGCTGTAATTTTAGCACTTCAAAACACAATGGCTAATAAGCCCTTTTTTCCCCCACTAATGCAAGTCAAAAAATGCTATAGAACATACACTCACCTAAAGAATTATTAGGAACACCATACTAATATGGTGTTAGACCCCCTTTTGCCTTCAGAACTGGCTTAATTCTACGTGGCATTGATTCAACAAGGTGCTGATAGCATTCTTTAGAAATGTTGGCCCATATTGATAGGATAGCATCTTGCAGTTGATGGAGATTTGAGGGATGCACATCCAGGGCACGAAGCTCCTGTTCCACCACATCCCAAAGATGCTCTATTGGGTTGAGATCTGGTGACTGTGGGGGCCATTTTAGTACAGTGAACTCATTGTCATGTTCAAGAAACCAATTTGAAATGATTCGAGCTTTGTGACATGGTGCATTATCCTGCTGGAAGTAGCCATCAGAGGATGGATACATGTTCTTATTCTGTTTACGCCAAATTCGGACTCTACCATTTGAATGTCTCAACAGAAATCGAGACTCATCAGACCAGGCAACATTTTTCCAGTCTTCAACAGTCCAATTTTGGTGAGCTTGTGCAAATTGTAGCCTATTTTTCCTATTTGTAGTGGAGATGAGTGGTACCCGGTGGGGTCTTCTGCTGTTGTAGCCCATCCGCCTCAAGGTTGTGCGTGTTGTGGCTTCACAAATGCTTTGCTGCATACCTCGGTTGTAACGAGTGGTTATTTCAGTCAACGTTGCTCTTCTATCAGCTTGAATCAGTCGGCCCATTCTCCTCTGACCTCTAGCATCCACAAGGCATTTTTGCCCACAGGACTGCCGCATACTGGATGTTTTTCCCTTTTCACACCATTCTTTGTAAACCCTAGAAATGGTTGTGCGTGAAAATCCCAGTAACTGAGCAGATTGTGAAATACTCAGACCGGCCCGTCTGGCACCAACAACCATGCCACGCTCAAAATTGCTTAAATCACCTTTCTTTCCCATTCTGACATTCAGTTTGGAGTTTAGGAGATTGTCTTGACCAGGACCACACCCCTAAATGCATTGAAGCAACTGCCATGTGATTGGTTGACTAGATAATTGCATTAATGAGAAATAGAACAGGTGTTCCTAATAATTCTTTAGGTGAGTGTATAACTGCACCGCACAAGGGCAAATAAGACTTAGAAATATTTCCTTGTAATACACCCTGTTAATGGCTGAATCAAACAGCACTGGCACCCCAATAACAAGAAAGGTTTGCTGGAATTACAGAACTGTATAATGGCAATTTGGATCCCCAGTACAGCAAGGTGTAATTGTAATTGTTCCTATTACTCAGGCTGTAACCTCCCCTACTGAACCCTGTTCAACATAAATGCTGTGGAATGATTTCTCCCTATCCTTTCGCTGCACTTGTAAATCGTTTTTTTTTGTACAATGAAGTTTTTTCTAGCACTATCCCTAGCGCTTGCTGCCGTCTCACTCTGCACTAAGTACACTGAAAAATGGCAGAATCCAAGATTGCTGAGGCTATTTATAGGGCTGTGACATCACAGGGCTGGCTGGTGATTGGCTGCATGCTCCATCTCCTCACACGTGCAGCAGCCATTTTAGGAAAAAATTTGATTCATTACTACGAAGCATGAGGAAATTCGGATTCGGTGCGAATCAAATTTTTCCTGAAATTCGGATCGAATTCCACTTCGTCAACTTCGACTCGCTCATCTCTATTTATAACCTGTAATTTTTTTTCCTAACAAAAAGTGTTTGTGCTTTTCAGAAGAAATGCTAAATTGTATAAACATAGACAAGGACAATATAGAGTACATTTGCATTTGCATTATTCTGATGCAGTGAAGCTCTGCCAGGAATTCTTTCCTGTTACAGGGCTTCCACTTATTATAAGGGTACTACAGCTGATTGCTGGAATGAAGAAGCTCTGTGGGAACACAATGGCTCCCTCTAATATTTTCCCTACATCGCGCCCTGGACTTTTGGGTGCTCTGCAGGTACAACTCACTTGAATATGGTTTCTTTGCAGTAAGTGCACAGTTGAACTTCCATTCATCATCAGGTGACTGTATATCTGTCACAATGCGGTGTGGGGGAACTCCACACCGAACACCGATGGGAAGCGGGAGTTGAAACTAGGCCAGGATATCAGAATAAGGGAGCAGGGGAACCTCATATTACAACCCTGATCCTAGCCCTAACTCCTAACCGTATGAGCGGACCCAGATGGTAGGAGGGCTCATACACAGGAACCTGGGCCCTACCTGACCCTGAAGATCCCTAGAATAAATTCAGGACTGAGACACCCTGTTCGTCCACAACAATGATGAACAGGAGTCTCTACAGGCCTAGCAGCAAGGAGAGGAGAAGACAGTGAACAGCAACTGGATCGGCAGGTTAGAGCCCAGTGATACAACAACAACACACCAGAACAACTAGCACTTACCTGCCGCAGCAACAGGATGAAACACCGACACCAATAACTATCTGGACCCCCATGCGGACAGAATGCATGGTGGTACCAGGCAGAGCTGCTCGCTGACTTGTTGTTCCACCTCCGGGGAACCCAGGAGCATTCTCACCGAAGGCACAGACACACGGGGAAATGTCTAGCAAACATGCTGGACTACAAACACCAAGAGACCAGACATGTAACAACTAGACATACAACAAAACCCCAACCAAAACCCACACCATACAAAGATACATGTAAGGAAGGGTAGAGGACATAACAACAACAGGAAGACATTGGAGAGACATTGAGGAGACATAGATGTCCCACTAGGTGGCCCTCAAGGACTGGGCAGAAGGAACACCCAGGAAAGGAGCAAAGCTCCAGCACAAACAAAGGCTGGAGTATAACTGACTCAATCCTGAAAGCCACAGGCAATATAAACCCCTAGTGACCACACCCATCCAGGTAATTAACCCCACCAGTACCAGACAGGGAAAGAACCAGGAGAAAGGAGGAGGGTAAAAAAATGCTGCAACAACAACACGTTGCCACTGGCAACCAGCATGCACGGCACACGTGTCACTACGAACAACAACAGATCATGACACAGACGTGACAATATCCTGTACATTCTGTGGCCAGAATCCCTCTTTCAGTGATGGTTGTGTTACAATGTGTCACTATGTTTCTATTAATAGACGGTAAGGCTACTTTTACACTAGCGTTTTAGTTTTCCAGTATTGAGATCCGTCAGAGGGGCTCAATAGCGGAAAAAAATGCTTCAGTTTTGTCCCCATTTATTGTCAATAGGAACAAAACTGAACTGAACAGAACGGAATGCTCCAAAATGAATTCCGTTCCATGTAGTTGCGTTCCCATACCGGAGAGCACACCACAACATGTTGTAGTTTGCTTTCTGTCCTGGAATGCGGAGCAAGACGTATCCAGCATGACCCCCAAAGCAAGTCAATGGGGACAGATCCGTTTTGTCTACCACAATCTAAAACAATTGGAAACGGATCCGTCCTCCATTGACTTTCAATAGAGTTCATGACTAATCCGCCTTGGCAATGTTCAAGATAATACAACTGGATCCGTTCATAACGGATGCAGATGGTTGTATTATCAGTCACGGAAGCGTTTTTGCTGAACCCTGCTGGATCCGGTGTTAAAGTAGCCTTATACTTTTTCATATGAAATATTATTTATGCCATTGTTTCAATAAAAAGGATCTTAGCCTCCTCTCTCTGCTCTCAGGTGACACTATTCACTCCCAACATCCACAATTCAGTCTCTACAGGCCCTGCTATCTCCTCCTAACCTGTGTTCTCTGCTCTTAAACACATCTCGCCGGTCTCAGCCTCCTTTCTTTACTTTAAAGAGAATCTGTTAACTCCAAAAACCCTCTAAAACTAGAGTAAGCAGTGTATAGTGCAAGTGGTGCTGAGTCAGGTTATGTAATTTTTATCTTCATACTCACTTGCATTACCATGCTGTGCTCCCACATACCAGCAGTAAAATGTATTGGGAGGACTCCTCTTTGAGTCCTCTCCATTATGTACTTTAGCACGGAAGTCTCTCCATGAATTTTACTGCTGGTTTGTGGGAGCACAGCGTCACAATGCAAATGCGTACGAAGATAAAAATTACACAGCCGGTCACTTACACTATACACTGCATACTCTAGTTTGTGGGGTGTTTCGGAGCTGATAGAGTCCCTTTAAAACTACTATTTCTGCACCCTACCTGGTCTTCCTCAAAATCATTTTTTTTTTCTTAGCCTCCACTCTATACTCTCATTCAATGCTCTCTGCTCTGAATCTTGACTCTCAACTTTCTTCTTCTGCTCCTCGCTTTAAACCTACAATACTACAATCCTAATCACAAGATTTATTATGTATTTTCTTACACCACTTTCTGCTTTCAGCCGATGCTCCCAGTCTCAACTTTATGCAACCGGTCTCCACTCTCTGCTTCCAGTCTCCACTATGCAACCAGTCTCCACTCTATGGATCTCCTGGTTCTATTCTACACTAAGCCTCAACTCTCTGCTCCGATCCTTCACCCTTTGTTCTGATCCTCCACTCTCTGCTCCCATCTTCTACTCTCTGCTCCTGCCTCACTCTACACTCAGCCTTCACTCTATGCTCTTATCATTCACTCACAGTTTTTTGCAGAGTGTTGGAAAGCTTTACCTTTACCGCATGGCCGATTTCAGACAAAATATGGCAAAATCAAAAGTGGGGCCCCAAATCTTGCAATAATGTATTAACAACACAGTTACATTCTGTCAATTCCGGCCCTCCCTCAGATTTTCACCCCATAAAGCTCCTCACACAGTTCTTAACCCTCATGGCCCCAGAATACGCCACATGCCCCCTCCGCTCGCACCAATGAGTTCCCCTCACTCACGGCATCTGAGAGTGTTAAAAAACAGAAACGTCGGATTGGGATTCTTCTTAAGGCACACTTTCCCCCAGCGGAGATTGGGGAAAGCACCCTATTCTATAAATAAGCCTCAGCCTGTACTAGGCTTCCAGGCTGATTGTTAGTATATCCCAGTTCAGGCCACTAGATGGCAGCACTGAACTCTGATATAGTGATTTCTATACAGACTAATGGAGAAATTTACATCTGATGATTGTAAGTTGTGGTCCGCCTTGGGGGACTTAACAAAAGTAAAAAAAAATTAAAAAAAAGTTTAGAAAATTAAAAAAAAAAACGTAAAAATTAAAATCACACCCATCCCCCCCCAAAAACTAAACCCAAAAAAAAAAAATCATTATGGGCATCGTTAGCTCATATGGTAAATGGCGTAACAGAATTTTTTTTTAAAAAGGCCGATTTGCATTTTTACATCTCTTCATCTCCCAAGAAAATTGAATAAAAAGTGATCAAGTCATACACACCCCAAAATGGTATAGTCAAAAACGACAGATCGTCCTGCAAAAAATTAGCCCCCACACATCTCCATAGACATTACTATAAAAAAGTTATGAGGGTCAGAATATCACGATGAAAAAAAAAAAAACTTTTACGAAGTGAGTCCTGATGAGGCTTTGCTTGCTGCAGTGAGCAGGCCTATGTCCTGAGTGGGGGGCCGCTGTTAGGGGTGTAACCTTTCCCAACAAAAAATACTCGTTACACAAGTTAAAAAGGTTGGTGTAGGTTAATACGGGTGTTATTTGATCATATTTTAAAGAGGACCTTTCACCAGAATAAAACATCTAAACTAACTATACAGACATGTAGAGCGGCGCCCAGGGATCTCCCTGCACTTACTGTTATACCTGGGCGCCGCTCCGTTCCCCCGGTATAGCCTCCGGTATCTTCATAGTTAGGCTCCACCCAGGGGAACCTGATGGCGTCTCTTTCTCCTATGCTGTAGCGCTGGCCAATCGCAGCGCTTTTTTTTTCTCTCAGGCTATGAGCTGAGCGCTGCGATTGGCCAGCGCTACAGCATAGGAGAAAGAGACGCCGCCAGGTTCCCCTGGGTGGAGCCTAACTATGAAGATACCGGAGGCTATAACGGGAGAACGAAGCGGCGCCCAAGTATAACCGTAAGTGCAGGGGGATCTCTGGGCGCCGCTCTACATGTCTGTATAGTTAGTTTAGATGTTTTATTCTGGTGAAAGGCCCTGTTTAAGTTTTACTCCATTTTATTTCTCAATAAAATCAAATTTTTAACTGTTGGGGACACCTTGTGTATTTAGTTTATTTTTAGCCTCTATTTTTAAAATGTTTCTGTGGGGATTTGAACTCACAAGCTTCTACATCAAAGGTAAGAACCTTAACCACTGGGCTATAGAGCACAATGCTATGTCATTGCTGAAAAACCTCATAGAACTTTCTCTAGTGTTAAAATCCTCATAGAAGTTTCTCTTGTATTATACAAGATAAACTTCTGTGAGGTTTTTCAGTAATGCCTTAGTATTGAGCTCTATAGCCTAGTGGTTAAGGTTCTTACCTTTACTGTAGATGGTTGTGAGTTTGCATCCCCACAGAAACATTTCAAATTAAGTCTAAATTAGATTTGTATACACAGGGTGTCCCCAAGCATAATTGCCATGATTGGGAATAACCCTTTCATGTTCATAACACTGATTCCATATATGGACATATCCATATAGGGAGTCAGAGCTGCGACTCCTATCCCAACTGTTCAACCATCTGCGATCCGTCAACTGAAGCAGGGGGCCTCTAAGACTTAGAGGATCAGGGCCCTGGGCAATTGCCCAGTTTGCACCCCCCCTTCCCCTAATGCTGGCCATGCTTACCAGTAGTAGCATATGTGAATGAGGCCTGCAGTACACTTTTGTACTGAGATAATCATACTATGAATTTCTAATTGCGTTCTAGGGCTGTAATCATCTGCCATTACTTTGCTGTTTCTCCATGACTATAATACTGTATTATTTACTTACTGAGAGGTAAAACTTAAAATGTCACCTCTCATTACATGGACAAGTGTCTTTTATTGTGGCAAGACTTTTAAGTAGAGCATCAAATAACACAGAAATTATAAATTTGTCAGCTTTTTTCATTGTACATAACGGCCCCTTTATGCAATCATTATATATTTGCAAAGAACCTGCCTTCTACGATGTTTATCTAGTTTCAGACATAGGTTTTTTCCTTGTCTGGTTGTTAGTAATGACTGAAACCACATATCCAATTAAGTAGAACATGCATAATATGGCACATTTAGACATCAAAGCTGCTTCTTAACTTACTCAGCAAACTTCCTTCAATTTTCTTGACAGATTAATTTTGGTCTGAGCAAATTCTTCATAAATATTCAAAATCTGTGAAAGGTCCAAGAAAGAACAGCTTTACATTTTACTTGGATATATGATATATTCTTCATAGTCTATTACTTTAAACCACTCATAGACCTGTAAAAGAACTTTAATATTAAATATCTTTCAGTGGTCTTAATAAGTGTTATTTCAAAAACATGGTCAAGTTTTTATCATGAGCTATTTTTTTATTTATTTGCAATTTAGTTACAGAAGTGGGTTATAACTTCTCTATGATACCTGCATTACTGGTACAGTATGTGAGGGTGTGACATTGAAAGGGATGTAATATGTCTATAATGCACCTCGAGGGTATACAATGCATTCAGAAAGTTTTCAGACCTTTTCACTTTTTTCACATTTTGTCAACTTTTCACATGTTGTGGACTTGTGTTAAAATAAAAAAAAAATCGAACATTCTGCACTCAATACCCCATAATGACAAAGTGAAAAATTCTAAAAATGTTTACAAATGTATTAAAAAGAAAAAACAAAACTGTCACATGGACATAAGTATTCAGACCGTTTGCTATGACACTTGACACTCTGAGATGTTTCTGCTCCTTCATTGGAGTCCATTTGTGGTAAATTCAGCTGATTGGACATGATTTGGAAAGACACATCAGGGGTTATTAACTAACTGAGATATGTTTAGATTAGGCGCATTTCTGGCACAGATAGCAGCACAAATGTTCTTTGCACTGCAATCTGTGAATTTTCCCCGCTCGCACCAGGTCTAAAAATGTGGATGTGGCATGGGTAGTGAAAGGGAACGGGCTAGCAGGCCCGTCTCATCCATCATTTTCTGCACCACTTAACAGTGACCTCCACAGAGCTCCATTCCCTTAAAATGTGACCTCCACAACACCCCACCCCCTTAACAGTGACCTCTACATCACCCTGCCCCTTAACACTGACCTCCATAGCGGACCGTCCCCTTAACTGAGACCTCCACCATTCCCTGCCCCCTTAACAGAGACCTCCACAGCTCCCGCCCCTTTAACAGTTACCTCCACAGCAGCCCACCCCTTTAACAGTGATTTCCACAGCATCCCGTCCCCTTAACAGTGACCTCCACATCAGCCCACCCCTTTAACAATGACCTCCACAGCAGCCAGCCCTTTATTAGTGACCTCCATAGTACCCCAACTCCTTAACAGTGATTTCCACAACACTCCATCTGCTTAACAGTGGCTTCTACAGCAATCTACCCCTTAACACTGACCTTCATAGCTGACCGTCCCCTTAACTGTGACCTCCTCAGTAACCTGCACCTAGGGTGGCTAGAGGTCCGGTTTTAGGTCGGACAGTCCAGCTTTCAGACTCCCTGTCCTCTGTCCGCCACAGGGCCTGGATGGATACAGGGATGTCCTTTTGAACAGCTCACTCTCAGATAGCAGCACTGTGCTGTCTGAGTGTGAGCTGCAGGGAGAACGTCACCCTCCCTCCCACTCCTGCAGCTTACAGAATTAGATTTTTACCTTCATTTTTTCAATACCCGTCGGCTGTGGAGTGGAGGTGGGCGTAGCCAAACCGGATGGGGCGTGGCTTAGTGGGACCTGGGGGTTGAGTTTTTAAGTCCGTCTTTTGAGGGTGACCCTACCTACCCCCTTAACTGTGACCTCCACAGCACTCTGCTCCCTTAACTGTGTCATCGACAGCGCCCTACCCCTTTAAAGCCGACCTACAGCAGTGAAGAAAATGGCTGGGTTGTTTTGGAAACCTGGTGTAAAACTGTGTGTATATGGAGACTAAGGGCCTGTGAACTTCTATTGGCTGATAAGGGTCATGTGACCAGGCTTCTACAGTTGCAAGAAAAAGTATGTGAATTCTTTGGAATGATATGGATTTCTGCATAAATTGGTCATAAAATCTGATCTTCATCTAAGTCACAACAATAGACAATCACAGTCTGCTTAAACTAATAAACACACAAATAATTAAATGTTACCATGTATTTATTGAACACACCATGTAAACATTCACAGTGCAGGTGGAAAAAGTATGTGAACCCTTGGATTTAATAACTGGTTGAACCTCCTTTGGCAGCAATAACTTCAACCAAACGTTTCCTGTAGTTGCAGATCAGATGTGCACAACGGTCAGGAGTAATTCTTGACCATTCCTCTTTATAGAACTGTTTAAGTTTAGCAATATTCTTGGGATGTCTGGTGTGAATCGCTTTCTTGAGGTCATGCCACAGCATCTCAATCGGGTTAAGGTCAGGACTCTGGCTGGGCCACTCCAGAAGGCGTATTTTCTTCTGTTTAAGCCATTCTGTTGTTGCTGTTTACTTCTATGCTTTGGGTCGTTGTCCTGTTGCAACACCCATCTTCCTGTTGCGCTTCAGCTGGTGGACAGATGGCCTTAAGTTCTCCTGCAAAATGTCTTGATAAACTTGGGAATTCATTTTTCCTTTGATGATAGCAATCCGTCCAGGCCCTGAAGCAGCAAAGCAGCTCCAAACCATGATGTCCCTACCACCATACTTCACAGTTGGGATGAGGTTTTAATGTTGGTGTGCTGTGCCTCTTTTTCTCCACACATAGTGTTGTGTGTTTCTTCCAAACAACTCAACTTTGGTTTCATCTGTCCACAGAATATTTTGTCAGTACTGCTGTGGAACATCCAGGTGCTCTTGTGCAAACTGTAAACCTGCAGCAATGTTTTTTTTGGACAGCAGTGGCTTCCTCTGTGGTATCCTCTCATTAAATCCATTCTTGTTTAGTGTTTTACATATCGTAGATTCGCTAACAGGGATGTTAACATATGCTAGAGACTTTTGTAAGTCTTTAGCTGACACTCTAGGATTCTTCTTCACCTTATTGAGCAGTCTGCGCTGTGCTCTTGCAGTCATCTTTACAGGACGGCCACTCCTAGGGAGAGTAGCAGCAGTGTCATTAGTCTAGGGGTTCACATACTTTTCCCACCTGCACTGTGAATGTTTACATGGTGTGTTCAATAAAAACATGGTAACATTTAATTCTTTGTGTGTTATTAGTTTAAGTAGACTGTGATTGTCTATTGTTATGACTTAGATGCAAATGCCAAACGTCCTGCACGGTGTTAGGCTGTAAGCACAACCCCCACCTGTGGACGTCGGGCCCTCATGGAGTCTGTTTCTGACCGTTTGAGCAGACACATGCACATTTGTGGCCTGCTGGAGGTCATTTTGCAGGGCTCTGGCAGTGCTCCTCCTGTTCCTCCTTGCACAAAGGCGGAGGTAGCGGTCCTGCTGCTGGGTTGTTGCCCTCCTACGGCCTCCTCCACGTCTCCTGATGTACTAGCCTGTCTCCTGGTAGCGCCTCCATGCTCTGGACACTAGGCTGACAGACACAGCAAACCTTCTTGCCACAGCTCACATTGATGTGCCATCCTGGATAAGCTGCACTACCTGAGCCACTTGTGTGGGTTGTAGACTCCGTCTCATGCTACCACTAGAGTGAAAGCACCGCCAGCATTCAAAAGTGACCAAAACATCAGCCAGGAAGCATAGGAACTGAGAAGTGGTCTGTGGTCACCACCTGCAGAACCACTCCTTTATTGGTGGTGTCTTGCTAATTGCCTATAATTTCCACCTGTTGTCTATCCCATTTGCACAACAACATGTGAAATTGATTGTCACTCAGTGTTGCTTCCTAAGTGGACAGTTTGATTTCACAGAAGTGTGATTGACTTGGAGTTACATTGTGTTGTTTAAGTGTTCCCTTTTTTGAGCAGTGTACAGGGAGTGCAGAATTATTAGGCAAGTTGTATTTTTGAGGATTAATTTTATTATTGAACAACAACCATGTTCTCAATGAACCCAAAAAACTCATTAATATCAAAGCTGAATATTTTTGGAAGTAGTTTTTAGTTTGTTTTTAGTTTTAGCTATTTTAGGGGGATATCTGTGTGTGCAGGTGACTATTACTGTGCATAATTATTAGGCAACTTAACAAAAAACAAATATATACCCATTTCAATTATTTATTTTTACCAGTGAAACCAATATAACATCTCAACATTCACAAATATACATTTCTGACATTCAAAAACAAACAAAAACAAATCAGTGACCAATATAGCCACCTTTCTTTGCAAGGACACTCAAAAGCCTGCCATCCATGGATTCTGTCAGTGTTTTGATCTGTTCACCATCAACATTGCGTGCAGCAGCAACCACAGCCTCCCAGACACTGTTCAGAGAGGTGTACTGTTTTCCCTCCTTGTAAATCTCACATTTGATGATGGACCACAGGTTCTCAATGGGGTTCAGATCAGGTGAACAAGGAGGCCATGTCATTAGATTTTCTTCTTTTATACCCTTTCTTGCCAGCCACGCTGTGGAGTACTTGGACGCGTGTGATGGAGCATTGTCCTGCATGAAAATCATGTTTTTCTTGAAGGATGCAGACTTCTTCCTGTACCACTGCTTGAAGAAGGTGTCTTCCAGAAACTGGCAGTAGGACTGGGAGTTGAGCTTGACTCCATCCTCAACCCGAAAAGGCCCCACAAGCTCATCTTTGATGATACCAGCCCAAACCAGTACTCCACCTCCACCTTGCTGGCGTCTGAGTCGGACTGGAGCTCTCTGCCCTTTACAAATCCAGCCATGGGCCCATCCATCTGGCCCATCAAGACTCACTCTCATTTCATCAGTCCATAAAACCTTAGAAAAATCAGTCTTGAGATATTTCTTGGCCCAGTCTTGACGTTTCAGCTTGTGTGTCTTGTTCAGTGGTGGTCGTCTTTCAGCCTTTCTTACCTTGGCCATGTCTCTGAGTATTGCACACCTTGTGCTTTTGGGCACTCCAGTGATGTTGCAGCTCTGAAATATGGCCAAACTGGTGGCAAGTGGCATCTTGGCAGCTGCACGCTTGACTTTTCTCAGTTCATGGGCAGTTATTTTGCGCATTGGTTTTTCCACACGCTTCTTGCGACCCTGTTGACTATTTTGAATGAAACGCTTGATTGTTCGATGATCACGCTTCAGAAGCTTTGCAATTTTAAGAGTGCTGCATCCCTCTGCAAGATATCTCACTATTTTTGACTTTTCTGAGCCTGTCAAGTCCTTCTTTTGACCCATTTTGCCAAAGGAAAGGAAGTTACCTAATAATTATGCACACCTAATATAGGGTGTTGATGTCATTAGACCACACCCCTTCTCATTACAGAGATGCACATCACCTAATATGCTTAATTGGTAGTAGGCTTTCGAGCCTATACAGCTTGGAGTAAGACAACATGCATAAAGAGGATGATGTGGTCAAAATACTCATTTGCCTAATAATTCTGCACTCCCTGTATATTAGATGATAACCTATCCTCTGGATAGGTCATCAGTATCTAATGGGTTGGTGTCCAACACCTGGGAGCCTGGAAGAACAGCTGTTTGAGAAGGCACCAGTGCTCACAGTAGCGCCAAGGCCTTCTCACAGCCTTCCCTAGGCCAAGTGATGACACCTTTTGTCCCATAGATGTGAATGGAGCTGAGGTGCGATACCAAGCACAGCTGCTGTATAGTGTACGGCGCTGTGCTGCTTGGTGAGCAGGGAGGAGCTAATGCAAGTGACACTGCCTTCTTTAAAGGCTGACCCACAGGGGTCTCAGATGTCGGACACCCACCGATGGATAGGTCATCAGTATTAAAGTTTCGAAAAACCCTTTTAAACCATGCAGATCCTGGTCCTTCTAGTTCTTTTTTTCTCTCTCTTTCTGGAGTACTATATGTGGGTTGCAATGCATCAGATAATAGTATACCACAAGAAATAATTTGTAAGTAGCCTATTCTGTGATATTGCACTAGGAATAAGAGAGGAATGACACACCACAGCGTTATAAGAAAAGATTCTCCAGAATTGTAATTTCATGTGGAATATAATTACTTAATAAAACAGACATGTCAGGAGTGGTGACAGATCCTTTTTAAACTGTGAACATGAATCACTTTTACGATTAGTAGTGGGATTTTATTATAAGTGAATGTGGGAACCGAGTAATACACTGGATCACCATGGGCTCCAGAGCTGGACCTGTTGCCTCTTAGAAGATTTCAGCATCAACACTAATAAGTTGTAAGCAGAGGACCCCCTCTAAAATGTCCATATGCCTTACAAGGGGTGCCATCATGATTGATGGTGTGGGATTCTGTTTAAATACACATCTAAAATATTTAACTATTTTAAATAGTTTTTAAAATATAATTTCCCTAGTGAGGCTCTTTGGCCTTATGTTCTTAACAGTCCATTATATTTTTACACTAAAGCTGGCAACTTTCTAATCTGCAATCTAAGGAATTCCTTAATTAACCCCTATACAGAGATCTGGATATCACTGCAGGGAATACCCACAACACAGTCACTGACATAGTCTTGGGATTGGCGACAATAGCATAGTATAAAAGCAATGTGTAGTCAGAGAAGTCAACAATAGCCACCAAGATGACACTAGATGTAGAGAGGTCAAAGTCAGGAACACATACCAGAGAATTACCACAAGAACCAATAGTAGTTTCTAAGGCTAGTTTCACACTAGTAGTTGAGATCAGACTGGCTTTTCGGGTACGAAACAGCCGGCCAGATCTCTCTGCATTCCAGAATTGCCTGAAATTTGTAAGTCTCCATCCGGCCCCATTAACTATAAAGGTGACCATTGGAGATCCGACCACATTCTGAGAAACATGTCGAGAATCGGCCTGGAATAAAACCACTGCAGTTTTCTTCCGGCTGATTCTCTGCAAATTGTATTTGCCGAGTTGCAGCCGCATTTCCGCCGGTCCCCATTATAGTTAATGGGGCCAGATGGAGACTTACAAACAGCCAGCCGGATCTCAAACGCTAGTGTGAAACTAGCCTAAGGATGCTGATAGAGATAACAAGAACTGCAAGCAAATACCTATCAACAGAAATCTGATATACTATATACTATATAGAAAGCCTGATGAGTTCAGCCAGAACCAATGAGTAATAGCAGAGCTCAGAATCCAGAGAATTAACCATTGCTGTGCTGTATGTAAGAGTGGACTATGAAAGGAACAGAATTGCAAAGGAATCTGAGGAAGTAAGAAACAAGTTTAGTTCCCAGGATCATTAGGCTGGTTGTATAATGTACAGTATATAATTTAATAAGTCACATAAGTTCACATGAAAGGCAAGTTACTGTTACCAACACATATCCCATCCTCAGATATCAATCATTAAGCCATTGTCAGCATGACTGATTGTGTTACTAATTTGTGCCACTCATGCATGTATGCCACTCACAATAGTCATGGCGAACTGCTGTCCAATAACAACCCAGTAATTTACAAGTTCATCCAGGGATATTATTTGTAAGGAACAGGGGCAGATGGACATCTGGAGTAACACGTCTATAATGCAAGAAAAATCCATATTGTTGCATACTTGTTTCAGCCAGTGGCAGACCTCTGCTAGGCTTCTGATAAAGGTTGGCAGAAACTTCAAAATCAGCAGGTTCTGCCCACAAACACCTGGGAAGATTTATCATTTGTGGAGTTTTAAGTCTGTCTTTGCTTTGTGAGGTTGCACCAAATTTATTAAATGGTGTACAGTAATAATATAATTGATGCAAGTGCAACATGGTATATGCCTATGTCTATAAAAGTACACCAGGGGATTGCCTGGCATGGAGATGCAACTTTTCTGTGAGCTTACCAAAAGTTTCACATCATAAATGAGGCATAAAAGTGTTCTAATCTGAAATCCTGCCCTACTTTTCAGTCTACTTCTCAAAGTGGTGAGGGTGACCTAATGTTACAAAATTTGATCAAATATCGCAAAAATATATACCAAATGTCACACGTGGGCATCACTTTTTTACGCCACAAAACTGGTATAGCAGATTTGATAAATGTCCCTCCTAATGTCTATGTCCAGTTGAACACGTGTGGCTAAACTAATTTGATAACATAGGATTTGCGTGGTCTCTGTGGTTACAAAATATAAATAAAAATGGAAATATGGGATATTACCAATTGGTTTTATTTTCAACTAGCCTTGAACTATGCTTCTAATAATCCAATGTGTTCTTTACTTTGGACCATTAAATGTGGTATTTGCACACAGGAGCAGTACTAATTTGCATGCTCCAAATACCTTACTGATACCATCCCCCATTCCTTGAGTTATACTGCTGTATTTCAAAAAGACCATTGGGAATTGAGCTGCTTCTTGATGTTCTTCCACTTAGTAAATCTCAAGAAATTGTTGGCGGCTGATGTTGGAGATGAGGCTAATCTTCAGCGGTGCATTGCTAGCAGAATGGAAAACACACATGCAGCCCTTCATTCACTCCTCCTGGAGTTTGTTTGATGTAAGACTCAAAATGAATATGAACAGCTATTTGAAAGCTGTAAATGGAGTCCTCTGTCATACACGTGGATTACTTGTACAAGTATTGAAAGATCAAATAACCTAAATATAGTGTAAGGTAATACAGCTTACAGAGCTATGTGGCAAAGGCGGTAATGGTCAATTTGTGGCGGAATCATATTGGAATACTTATAAAAAGGTTCCCTTGGGCATGCCTTTAAAAATGTCCATGCTAACAAGAACTCTAATAAGCTTAGCTACTAACCAATCCTTAAATGAGTTGTATAAGTCTCCAGTCCCATGCCTCATACAAGACAAGCAGATATTATAATACAGACATTTAGATGTTCTTAAGTAATATGGCTAAGAAATATCAGAAGCATTTGTGTTATTAAGCATTTATGTGCAAGTGTTGTACACTAGGAGAAGTAGTCAGCTATACAGTACGCAAAATTTTATTTTACAGTATCTTAGGATCTGTTCACATTTCCTCTTGGAGTTTCTGTCAGGGGATTCCATTTTATTTGACAGGAAAAATAATACAGCATACAGATCTATTTTCCCCATCAAAATGACAAACACTGTGATGAAAGCCAACAGACCCCATTATAAGTCAATTGAGTCTGTTGGGTGCCAATGTTGTCCATCATAAGATGGATCCTTGGATAAGATAGATGGGTTTCTAATCCTTTGATGGGGCAGAAAATTTGAAAATTATTGGAACTAGAACCTTAAAGCGGTTGCCTGATTTGAACATTTTAATAACATATTTACAGTATATGCCATAAATATCCTGGGTCTTGTGGGTCTTGCCCTGGTACCCATTTGTATGTTAAAAATGGTGCTCTGTCAGGAATAGAAAGATGGTCTTGCATGACCACCTGTCTTCCTTGAATGCTGTGATACTAGCAAAATAGCCAAGTACACTTAGCTACAGTATTTTTGGAAGTCCTATTGACTTGAATGGAGAGAGACAGGGGAGTTGCTAGAGTCTCAAAAGATCTGGGGCCCAAGCCTCAATGCCATATTCTTGAACCAACTGCCCCAACCACTGCCACCCATCCTAGAACTAAGGACATATTTTACTTACTAGATGAATACTACATTTAACCCTATACAGGACTATCCAGCACCACATACCTCTTACATCCAGTGCCTAACAGGTGACGTCTTCTCTGATGTAGATGTTCTCTTTTCGTATCTTCTCAATTCCACCCATGAAAACTTCTTTGCCAAACAGACATCTTAGATTCCTCAATTTTGTATTGTCCTTCCCACCCTGATGCCCCAACAGTGTTATTCCGAATTTCCGCTGTGCTCCCCAATGTCCCCAAAAACTATGCTTATAAAATACAGGGCCATACAGATAGCTCCCACCAATAGTAATCATTTTCTCCCGGAATCATTAGTAATAAATTCCCTCTATGTCCACAATAATGATACTACTCCACAAGAGTGGGCTCTTAGTAGTAGTGCCCTCCATAGTGTGCCCAATAATAATGCCCACATAGTGCTACCAGTAGTATTAAGGCCTTTCTATAGTGCCCCCATAGAAAGGAGCCCCCTTTACTGCCCCCAGTAGTAATAAGGCCCCCTCATTGTGCGTCCAGAAGTGATGACCTCTCTACAGCTCCTTCAATAGCAACAAGGCCTCATGTAGTGCCCCCACTAGTTAAAATGCCCCTATATGTTCTCTTTAGTGCCTTAGTAGTTGTAATCACCTCCATAGTGCCCCAGTAGTTGTACAGCCCCTGACCCCTATGGCACCCCAGAACAAGGAAAGAAGAGACACGCTCATAGGAAGGACCTGTGAGGTATCGGGAGGAGGAGGGCAGCAGGGAGACTTACCCTGGATGTTGTGCAAAAGGAGTCACAACTCTCTGGAGGATATTAAAGGTATAGATGAGCTTGCTGCATGTGACGATCAAGTGCAGCAGCTGGCTGACCTTCAGTGGCAATAGGATGAGAGGAGGAAAAAAAAAAGGGATTCACACACTTCTCTTCTTTATTAGATATGGTTTATTTGGATGATACAATAACACATTTCAGCGCTGAATTAGCTCTTTCTTCAGATCACATCCATCATGTGATATGATGAAGGAGCCAGTTCAACTCCAAAACACCTTATGGTATCATTCATTTGTTTATTTACTTTATGCACTTATGTAGCGCTGACATTAGCCTCAAGCTGTCCCCAATAGGGCTCACAATCTAAGTTCCCTATCAGTATGTCTTTGGAGTGTGGGAGGAAAATGGAGTACCCAGAGGTAACCCACACAAACACAGGGAGAACATACAAACTCTATGCAGATGTCATTGGTCAGATTTGAACCTAGAACCCCAGTGCTGCAAGTTAACAGTGCTACCCACTGAGCTACTGTGCTGCCCATCCAAATCCCAATTTTTTTCATCCTCTCATCATATAGCTCCCCAGTAGTTAAGTAGCCTCTGACCCCAAAAGGGCCCCAGTAGTTATGCAGCCCCGGACCCCTATAGTGCCCCAGTAGTTATGCAGTCATAGTTACAAATCATGCTGCCATTGTCTGTGATAGCACATAGACCTCTTCTGGCTGCAGCCTGTGCCCCGGCACAGGCGGCATGATGATGTCATTGCACTGCGCCTATGATACATTCTCTAATAGGCTTCAGGACTGGTAGCCTGTGGCCTATTAGAAGGATTGATGGGGCAGGGAGCTTTTGGGTGCTGTGCCATGCAACTTGCAGTATTCAACTATGCCTCAAGACGGCAATACAACTGAATATGCCACACTGAGGCCACAGTTGCGATTTTCATGGGCCTGAGCAAAACATCCAGGGTACTGCCAGTGCTGTTGCCTTCACAAAAAGCTGATCAGCGGGGGTGTTGGACCCCCCTATCCTCTGGATAGGTCATTAGTCAAAATAGCTCAGAGAAGCCCTTTAAACTACTAGTCACATGAAATTTTCACACACAAGTTTATAGCAAGTAGTATACAAACCAAGAATCATACATTTAGTGCCAGTTCTGTGGATGAAAATGTCTACAAAAGGTCAAAAGTAGTATGGCCAAACAGGTGAAAGCTGACAGGTAGGTCACACTAAGGCTCTGTGCACACTGCATCTGAGCCATATATCTGTACATCTGTTCGCCTGATAGAAGTTGATAGGACAATCTTTTGGCCTTCATCAGAGTGCTATGCAATGGCTTTCAACGGAATGGTCAAATTCTGCAGAGTACATTCCATTGCAGAAAAATGTATATATGGTCTACTTTTTTTTTTACAAATTGAATCAATGAGTATGCCTATATATTTGCATATGTCTGAACTTTCCATTGGATAGGATATTCTATACTGCTGGAAATCCTCACAACATATAGATGATGAAGGGTTTGAACTCAGTATGCACAGAGCCTTGCGTTAGCGATATGCTGAAGACCATCTCTGAACACACATCAACCATTGAACTGGTTACATAGAAACATAATAATGTTTCTGACCATGTACACCTTTTTTATGGCCACATAATCAATCCAGCCATCTTCTAAAGGCCACACTGTACTGCATAATACGCCTGTGCTTATGCCATTTCATGTAGGTTCCACACATGTACCAAGCAGATCAGTGAATTCCAATAGCCGTACAATAATCAAATCGAAAGGTCTGTCATACAGCCATGTGCATGGACCCTAAAACCGGTCCATTCTTGATATCTGGAATTTGGCAGAAATAGCGACAAATTCTCCTAATTCTCTGCCCCCCTCCCCCAATGAACAAAAATCATTTTAAGTTGGCATTTTGTTGACAAAAATGGCCTTGTATGGCAGTGAAATAAATAGACAAGAGGGGCCCTATATCAAAAATCAAAATGGTTCCCCTATTGTGGGGCATGGTTTTGCCACGCAAGACAGAACGGCACCCTTCCTATGACCCTTTTGTCAATTCTGAGAGTACTGCACAGGTTCCCATCACTGTTGCCAAAGAGCGGACCAACTAAGGATGTACCCCATTGCACGGTCTGCCTCCATGATGCACACACACCCTGGTTATCACATTAATAAAAAAGCTAATGCTGATTAACTAAATACGAGTTATAATGTGTAGCAATAAGAAGGGTGCCTTTCAGAAATGATTGCTTTAATAAGTTGATGCCCATACATGTTCATAGTATCCATTCACTGGAACAGTATATTACCCATCATTTTCAGAGTTTTCCTTTTCTACTCTAAGTGCTAATGAAGAGGTCCTCAGGTCACTTCTCTGTAGACAGGCCTTTTGTTCCATCCTAAAACAGAAAAAGACAGCAGCTATTGCACAGGTCTAAAAATATCATATCATCATCTTTCTGCTGGTTCAGTGCTGTTCTTGACTTTGTCTAAAACTGCGCATTATTTGTAGTATTTTTACCATCTGTATATTGTGCATCTGGGCGGAAGCAGTTGTTCCAGGAAAGAGGAGTTCCATCAAACTAACAACCGTACCGGCTGCATAGAAGGGATTGTGTTTGTCAGTAGACGGAAAATGATATTTATAGACAGAGGTTGTCACTGCCAGTTTTCTAATTAAATGCAGGCAAGATTACACTTTGAGGAACTGAAATTCTGTTATCTGGTGGTGCTCTGAAAATATCATCAAATAATGCTATTTATGGACTTGTTCATTCCCATTTTCTTTATCAATATGATACATACATTATATTAGTTGGCTCATATTTTTAACATACTGTTTACGTTTTTTGTCTAATTTATACAGAATGCTGGCTCCTGTGTGGTCTGTAAACTAAATATAGAAGCGACGCTGAAATAAGAAGTCTTAAAGTGGTTTTTCAGGAATAATTAACTATTGACCTCTAGTCTGCATTGCCTGTTGACAGATTCATACTTACCTGTTCTCAGCCATTTCAGTCCTGCATGCCGGCTCATTTTCCTCCATCTTCCGGCCCCCACCTGTTTTTTTTTCTGTCTGGAGCATGGACAACATCAACTGCACTGCTGCAGCCAGGGACTGGCTTCAGTGGTCGGACACATCAATAGGAGAAGCGGGCTAGGGGCCAACAGTAGATAGTTAAAGGCTATGTACACCTTTGGGGGCAATTTTTTTTAATTATTATTGCATTATACTTATTTTGAGCTAAAAATCATTTTTTCAATTGGTCTTTATTAACAATATGAAATCCCTTTTTTTTTTGTAACTCCTATAGAAATGAATGGAGAGAGCTGTGCATACAAGGTCACTTCTTCACTCAGAGTGACCATGAGAAGGGGCCATGTTCTCAAGATAGGTGGGGCTTCCATTGGTGGGCCAATATCTCATCAGTGGGGATCTGACATCCCGCGCCCCCGTAAATGAGCTGTATCAGAGTAGTTTTCTCACTGAAAGTCGTTGGAAGTCCATGGAGCTACACAGTTGCAACTGTTGTGAAATGGACGGAGCTAGTTACTGCTTCACTGCTCACATTGAAGTTAATGGAGAAAAATGTTGCAAAACCCATTTGAAGGAATTATCCCATGAGTAATGTAAAAAATGTAAATTGGACATGATATAGTACATGACAATACCTTTCTAACAAAGCTAGAACCAGCCCCGTACCTCACATGGATCCAGAGATCTCCCCGTTCATTGCTCTGCTAGATTATATCAAGCTGACAGCTCAAGGGGAGTGTCTTTTGCTGCAGCTCAGGGGGCGTGTCTCAGCTCTCCCTATCACAGCTCAGGAGGCAGTTGAAGGATGAAACTGAGCATGTGCGGCCATCTCAGTGAGCAGGTCAAAGAAATACAATTACAAAAGAATTCAGATCCAGGTGCTGTTTTGAAAACTGTAGAATATATTTTGTGGGACAACCCTTTTAAGGTTAATAGAGGTCATTTCCACAAGGGGTTTATAACCTGCATACTGACTGTTGTTTAATGCATTCCAATGAACACATTTTTAGTGATTTATGTGAGTCACATTGGACAGACCCCCAGCATTGACAACCTCCGACGTATACAAGGTAGTTCAGACAATGATATTGTCACATAGAGGTTTTCATATAGGGGCCCCTATACATCTTAGGGAATGCAGTTGATATGTAGTTTAGTGTATTTGTTTCAGTAGGAGAGCAGGAAAAACACGGGATGGTTACAAATCCTGACATCATCCCTCGAATCCCTGAGCAGCCCTAGGCTGTCTGAGTGTAGCCCTTGGCAGCTGACGGGCGGGCAGGGAAACTGTGCCCACTTGCTGTATTATTGGAGAGCTCCCATTTAATGTGTAGTGTTCTGAAGGCAGTGAAATGGGTTTTCTGTTGGGATCGGGTTATTAGTGCTGCAGTACTGTAAATCACATTCACACAGGCACAATATCGGATCATCGTCTCATTACCTTCTGCAGATACATATAGCTCTCCCATACCGCGCTGGATCATGAGACATTGCCCACAAATGTTTGCACTTTAATAAGCCTCTCTCACTTACTGTATCTCCGCACAATAACCTGGCGCTTTCTCAAGTCGAAACATAACAAGCGCTGTCATAGAACTTGTGGCTGGAGGTGTTACCAGTCACTGCAGTATTCTCTTTCAGCAGTGCTGGTAATACAGCTGCTTCCGCTGTCATTCACAGAGGAGTCCATGTTAGCATTACATCGTCTTTCCTTGTGTACATTACATTCTTCTGTTTCATTGTGACTCATTTAACCTGTATCCGCCTTTTCTGCATATAGATCAGTCTGGACCAAGCCAGGTGGTTAAAGGGGTTTTCCGGGAGTACAATATTGATGGCTTATCTTCATAAAATATCATAAATATCTGATCAGTTGGGGGGGGGGGGTTAATCTCCCTCCCCCTCCGATCACCTGTTTGAAGTGGTCACGGTACTCCGGTAAGCAGTGCAGCCTCTTCCTAGGCCACTGACGTCACGTCCATTGGTCATATGGCCTATGTGCAGCTCAGTCCCTTTCAAATGAATGGGGCTGGGCTGCAATACCAAGTACAGCCATTATTTCATGTATGGTGCTGTGCTTGGTAAGCTGTAAGAAGGCCGCAGTGCTCATCTGTGCATCATGACCTCATCAAACAGCTGATCGATTGGGGCGCCAGAAGTCGGACTCCCACTTATCAAATCTAGATGGCCTATCTTCAGGATAGGTCATCAATACCGTTCTCCTGGAAAGCCCTTTAATTTCTGTGCTATAAATGAAACCCACATCCATTAAAGGTGTCTTACATTTTTTTTATTAATGTTATGATTACTGTATAATAATGCATTTTGGAACTTTCTAATACACTTTATGTTTCAATTCCTCAACATTCTCAAAATCTCTGCTTGCCGTTGGTAAATGGAGATACATTGGTTTATATTTAGGGCTTTAAAGGGACCGTATAGGTAGAAATGTGCTTAGAGAAGGGTGAGTTCACATCTCATTCCTAGAGCTTATTATTCCTTTCTCTCGCCCTCTCGATTTGCTATGAGCCGTTAAATACCTACCCCTCTAGTCAGAGCCAGTGCCTCATTCACAGAGGTGCGACGAGACAGTATCTGATCTGCGCATGTCAACTCACTACGATGAATATTGAATTAGCACACATGTCAACGCTCTTAGCCTCATTTATTCCTCACCACGCGCCTTCCTTCAGAACGTTTGTGCGCTTTCCGCATCCATATGTCTGTTCTGCAAAAAGATAGGCTATGTCTGCAAAATGAGGGCCACTGACCCATTGATGTCAATGGGTTCGCAAAAAAAAAATACGCATTTTGCAGGTCCGATTTGCAGGCTGCAAAACAGATACAGTAATGTGCAAGGAGCCTATTTATTTCTATCTTTTCAAGCAATTGCTCACCAAAGCTTGATTTTTTACTCTGTGATAGAGCAATCTATAACGTGTTTGGTCCTTGTCCTTCAATATTTCAGAACGTTGTGAGTTTAGTTCTTGTATAACACAAATTTGCATCTATTAGAAGTGTGTGTTTTATAGATTAAGGTAAAGTTTATTCTGCAAATGACTTGGTGTGAATTTCCTTAGCGTGTTATACAATCTGCAATGTGTGAATACGATTTAGAAAACTCTCATTCATTTAAATGGAAAGCAATTTTGGCTTTGGATGTCATTCCAAATCTGCAATAGGTGTGACCATAGCCTTAGGCCTCTTTACGTTCCGTTTTTTTTGCGTTCCATATACGGACTGTATACGGAACCATTCATTTCAATGGATCCGCAAAAATACTGAAGGTACCGTTTCAGTATTTCCGTTCCGTTCAAAGATAGAACATGTCCTATTATTGCCCGCATAACGGACAAGGATAGTACTGTTCTATCAGGGGCCAGCTGTTCCGTTCCGCAAAAAATGGAATGCACACGGACGTCATCTGTATTTTTTGCGGATCTGTTTTTTGCGGACCGCAATTTATAATGAAAAAGCCATACGGTCGTGTAGAAGAGGCCTTGGGGCTCATGCACACAAACGTATTTTCTTTCCGTGTCCGCAAAATGCATACGTTCCTGTGAATGAGGCCTTAGGCTGAGTTCAGATGTGTGGAAATCGCCTGCAAAATCCCTTTGTATTTTGCTGAAAGTTTGTCACAGGTTTTACCCTTTGCATTGCAAAAGTATGAACAGTAGGAAGTCCCTTTTTGTAACCAGCTTTACACCCCTTGGTATCATGCATGGCATCCATGAGGTAGGTGACAATATGCTGTGAATGTGACAGGAGATGGTGGAAACCTACAAGTTTCCTCCTATGAATGTAGGTCAGTTCAGCGATTTTCTGGCTCTCTTTTCCCGCTGTGCCATTCTGCTGTGCTGCACTCGCAGGCAGTTCATGGATTGGTCATACAGAATTAGCCATGTGCATACTGGGATGGCAGCAGGGTTACCATGGCAGCCATCATAAATGTCTCCACTATAATTAGCTGGTAAATCTCAGGAGGAATCACGGCTTTGCTGCCGAGGAATGCATGGCACACATAGAAATGAAAGGGAGCGGCCGGGCGAGCACAGAAATCCCCAGTGCAAGCTTCATTTCTGCTGAGTCTGCTGTACTATATATTGGCATATTACACCAAAGTGCAGGCTGACGGAAGACTACATGAGGCAGCCGTGGCTGTGATAGAGAAAGATCAGAGCTGTTCACATTTCATGGTTTGATCATTGCCAGAATAAAGCAGAATCACAGAACCGTGCAGGTGACATCTCACATATAAGAGACCTCTATCTACCATCTAATGACACAGTCAAGTCACAGTATTATGCCCAGCTAATATCCAGAGAAATCATTGTGTGCAACATGGACAGCATCTAGAAGGGTTGGGAGTGACTCAATAATGTCCTGGTAGGTGGTCACAGGTATCTGGAGCCATGCTGAATGCAGTGCATTCCACAACTGATGGAGGGGGCGTGGGGAAGGATCTACAAAATGAACACAACAATCAAGGTCGCCCCATAGATGATCAATTGAGTTCAAGTCTGGGAAATTAGGGGGCCAGGGTAGTACATGGAAGTTTTGGTCATATTCTTCCAACCAAGTTGGGCACTTCTAGATGTGTAACATGTCACATTTTCTTGCTGGAAGATTCCATCCGCCCCAGGGAAGACAATTAGCATGTATGGCTGTATGGGATCTGCAAGGATGAATCCATACCCAATTCGGTTGAGAGTGCCTTCCACATGGATGAGTGTGCCCAGAGAATGCCACGAAAACATTCCCCAGAATATCACCACCTTGTGTTCTTCCAGCAATGGTTGCAGGGTGTTTCTTCTCTGATGTTTCTCATCTGACAGAAAGAAGGTCCATCTGTTTGATGAAACAGAAAATGTGATTCATCGGAGAAAGCAATCAAATCAGTGGAGTTCCAATTCAGATACATCTGTGAAAATGTAAGCCTTTTCTGCGGATACATCTTTGTTAGCAGAGGTGCAGTGACCATCCTTCAGCTTCTGAGCCCCATACATAGGAGGATTCACTGAACTGTTGCTTCAGACACACGTCTGGTAGCCTCCCGGTTCATTGTGCCGGTGAGCTGCACCACTGTAACATGTTGGTCTACCCTTGTGCACCCTTATAGCCAACGTTCACCTCTCTCATCAGTGGCATCTGGTGCTCCTCAGTTTCAACAGCACTTATTCACATTGGTGCCAATTGTCCACTCACTGTACACTTTCACCACAGCAGCATGAGAACAGTTCTGAAACTGCGCCATTCTGGAAATACTGCCACCCTTGGCCTGGAAGCCAATAATCATCCCTTTTTGCAACTCTGATAAATCTCCCCTTTTAACCATGACAGCAACAAGGGATATGTGTGCAGACAGCCTATCACATACCTTTAGTGATGAACGAGCATGCTCGGCTGAACTGCTGTTCGGCTAAAGAATCGCTATTCTCGGCAGATCTGAGTGCTCGGCCGAATAATTCAGGTGCTCAAATACAATTTAATACAATGGAAGTCAATGGGAGAACCCCAGGCGCCTCCTGCTCGGAAGAGAAGCAAGTGTCTGGTTCATAAAAAAAGGTTAGAAATTGATGGAAATCCCATCTAAAAGGTTTGGCAACAGCATTAAGAGGATAGCTGGATGAGTCTTAGACTCCTATTATGTACGACATACAGTAGATAACCACACAAAGGCTATAGGCCAAAAGCCAGGTATGTACAACCCATTCATCTATCCATGAGATAGATAACAGCCAGCATACCTTACAATGGCAGCCTTGTGCACTATGAGATATTCCAAACCAGTTCTCATCTGACTGAGAACCAGTAAACCTCAGTTATTTTGCATCTGTTGGATGACTTGGGTGGACCTGCACACCTAGATCAATATCATTAGGGCGACAAAAAGTTTTCCGATTGTCCTAACATAATATTCAATAAACCTTGTGAAAATGAGAATGCAGCACACTGAAAAAGGGATGGGTGCACGTCCTGCCAATGTGGACCAGCACCTAGGTCCAATGTACTAAAAAAGAAAAGAAGGCCAGCAGCACTCAAAATTATCAAAGAAAGCGTGTGGTTTATTGACCCAGAGTCACAGCGACGTTTCAACAGCTTGTTGCTGTCTTTTTCAAGCCTGTATAAGGAAATATAAACCCCTATTCCCTCAACCGCAGTCAGAGTCAGACGCAGGTGTTACCATCTTTTTCAAGCCTTTTCAAGCCAGGCTTGAAAAAGACAGCAACAAGCTGTTGAAACGTCGCTGTGACTCTGGGTCAATAAACCACACGCTTTCTTTGATAATTTGGAGTGCTGCTGGCCTTCTTTCCTTTTATAATGTTCAATAACCTTTCTATATAGTTTTGTCATGTCAAAACTCATTTGCATAAACATGGGCATATGGGAAAGACATGCAAATGAGCAGAATCTGCCTTGTTTTTCAGCTGTCATAAGACTATGAAAACCAATAGATGGCGTTATTGAGTTATGAACAGTGCCCTCTATTGGTTTCACAGTCTTATGACAGGACTAATATTCTTGTCAGAAGATTATGAAACCAATAGAGGGTGCTGTTCATAACTCAATAGCGCCCTCTATTGGTTTCACAGTCTTCTGACAAGAATATTAGACTGTCTTATGACAAGCTTATTAGTGTAGCCTCTTGCATGGAAAATTCATGATTAGAATATTCGCGATCTACAATAGGATGATATCTGACACTGGGAAAGCTGGGTAATAACTCAGTGATAAAATCTGACACTGGGAAAGATGGGTAATAACTCGCGATCTACACTGAGTTATTACTCAGCTTTTCCAGTGTCAGATATTATCACTGACTTACTACATAATTATTATATAATATTCGCTATATTGCTATATATTCATTTTTTAGAATATTCGTAATATTAAAAAAAAATTATATATAGCAATATAGCGAATATTATGTAATAATTGTGTAGTAAGTCAGTGATAATATCTGACACTGGAAAAGCTCGGCAATAACTCAGTGTAGATCGCAAGTTATTACCCAGCTTTCCCAGTGTCAGATTTTATCACTGAGTTATTACCCAGCTTTCCCAGTGTCAGATATCATCCTAGTGTAGATCGCGAATATTATAATTGCGAATTTTCCATGCAAAAGGCTACACTAATAAGCTTGTCCAATGACTCAGTCTAATATTCTTGTCAGAAGACTATGAAACCAATAGAGGGCGCTATTGAGTTATAAACAGCGCTCTCTATTGGTTTCACAGTCTTCTGACAAGAATATTTGTCTCGTCATAAGACTGTGAAACCAATAGAGGGCGCTGTTCATAACTCAATAGCGCCCTCTATTGGTTTCATAGTCTTCTAACAAGAATATTTGTCTTGTCATAAGACTGTGAAACCAATAGAGGGTGCTGTTCATAACTCAATAGCGCCTTCTATTGGTTTTCATAGTCTTATGATAGCTGAAAAACAAGGCAGATTCTGCTCATTTGCATGTCTTTACCATATGTCCATGTTTAGGCAAATTAGTTTTTACATGACAAAAATGTATAGAAAGGTTATTGATTATTATGTTAAGACAATCGGAAAACTTTTTGTCGCCCTAATGATATTGATCTAGGTGTGCAGGTCCACCCGAGCCATCCAACAGATGCAAAATAACTTTGAGGTTTACTGGTTCTCAGTCAGATGAGAGCTGGTTTGGAATATCTCATAGTGCACAAGGCTGCCATTGTAAGGTATGCTGACTAAGCCTGTCATCTGTCTCATGGATAGATGAATGGCTTGCACATACCTGGCTTTTGGCATACAGCCTTTGTGTGGTTGTCTATTGTATGTTGTACATAATAGGAGTCTAAGACGCATCTAGCTATCCTCTTAATGCTGTTTCCAAACCATTTTGATGGGGTTTCCATCAATTTCTAACCTTTTTTTTGAACCAGACACCCTCTTCTCTTCCAAGCAGGGGGTGCCTGGTTGTCTCCCATTGACTTCCATTATACTAGGGTGCTAGGCTGAGCACACGAATATAGCAATGTGTTCGGGCCGAACACCCGAATACTTTGGTGCTCGCTCATCACTACATACCTTATATACCCACCAAGCCAGATCACCACACTTGACATAATAATGGAAGTCGACCATATATACATCTATCTTCTTTCAAGCTACCTGACATCTGTCTTCTATCTATCTATCAACTATATTCCTATATCATATCTTAGTGGCTAGCTAGATACCCTTTGTGGAGGTCCTCTCTGTCTTGAATGCTAGTGTATAATACTTAAGCCCTATCCCCACTTACCCTTTCTTTGAATACGATGTATGTGCTATAAAATCTGTGCCATTTTCAGTAACGCAAAGCTGGCATCAAAGCATCAACATTTTTCTAAAAGTTTCCCACAGTGAACTGTTTCAGATCAGCTATTATTGAGGCTTGTTCACATTAAGATTTTAAGCTCTATTGCTCTAGAATGAGAAATAGAGCTTAAAAATACTTGTGTATAATCCCTTAGCTGCGGCTGCTAATACTGTTCTCCTTCCTATGCTCCTGCTAGAGTTAATGTAGCAAAGTGCTAATAATTTATATGCAGGAAAATATGTAGTGGTGAAATCTCTGCCTGGACTGTGACAATCCAGACTACCTCATGATTGATGACCATGTACTGGCCCTGCTATGATTACTGCTCACATTTTGTGGAAATTGAGCCCTCGACTGATTCAATGTATAATAAATTCCGCTTGAAATTCCACAATACCAAATAAATGTTTTTTCCCTGCAAGTAAATATTGGCTTTGGGAATAGTTTGCAATTAACATATGGAAAAAAAACATTTTAAAAGTATAGTTTCTCACATTGTATCAATACTGCAGGTTCTAGGCCTTGCAAGACTGAAATTTCATTTTAGGTGCACGGACTGCCGGAGCAAGGGCCTAATTTATAACAAGGAGTGTGTAATGCCCTGGAGTAAGGATACTTTGGACTATGGATGTTTGTGGATATTTGCCCCTATTACTACTGTACAAAGCCATCAACCTACTACTTTAATGCACTGTGGAAAGGGCTCATGCATAGGCACCTAACATTGAGATACTTTGGGACTTTCTATCTATGCACTGAGAAGTTAGAAATCTTCCACAGTTAATATAAGGGACTATGCAAAGTTTTGGAGGGAAAATAACTGACACACTGACTGTGTTGACTGGGTTTGCTCTATTGATTATATCTTAAGACTTGTTTATGTCTGGAAAAACTGTTTAGTCATTCCTATAGACTTGTATTAAAACCCTATACAAGTTTATGACAGATGGAAATTGTAACCATGTTTATATTTAGCCCCTAGTTGTCTAAAGAAAGGGACCAGTGTTTAGTAGACGAGACTCTGACAAACTGCATAAGTGACTGGAAAAAGATCCTGAGATGGGAATGCTGAGCTATAGACCCTGGGTTGCCAGTTCCATGACCAGAGAGCCAGCTGGATGACTGAGCCACAGACCCTGGGCCACCAGCCTTTGGCCGGGGTACCAACCTTCTGAGAGAGACAGAGATAGAGGGACAGCTAGCTCAGGCCTTTCCTCAGCAAAGAACTTTCTTCTACCAGGGAGGAGACTAGAGAACCCAACTCAGTGCCTTGTCTTTATGTTTTGCACCTGAGTTCCTCCAGTAAAGCAGCTATAGTAAGCAAATAAGACCCTATCTGGGAAGGGTTTACATTAATCATCAAAAACTAAAGCCTAGCTCGGCCAATAACCTCACTTGTCCCAGATAGTAAAACTTAACTTTTACTGTCTATATTTAAGAATCCTAATAAAGTAAATGTGAGCTAAAGAAGGTTAAAACTATCTAATGCCTTGTTAGTTATGAGACTGGTGTGTTGTAACTGCAATGACCAACGGGGGTGCACTCCCCAAGTCACACACTTGGATTTTGTATAAGCAAGCAGAGCAGCACCGTCCTATATAGTTTGGTAATTCTATGTATCAACCACTGTTCACTCTTTAACAGATATCGCTGACGCTGTGCTGCGCTACTAGCTCAAGCTAAAAAGTACATCAGAAGCTAAAAACACTAAACTCTGTCCCCCAACATGTTTCGCCAGCTAATCTGGCTTCATCAGGGGTTCCGGACAGCATTGAATTAAAATGCTGCTCCTAAACCTTATAAAGGCTGTCTCCACCTTAACAACAGGTTGGAGAACCAATGAGTGCAAAGGATAGGAAGAGGTAAGTATATAATGTATCATCCTGCCAATTAGGAGCCTAAATGTCACAATGACACCCACCGCCATCATCCAGGTGGGTGCATTGTGGGTGTGCTAATGCGCACCCGATAGCAGCGCCTGGACTTACCTTCTCCAAGCGCCAGTATATTACACTGCGGCTGTGCAAGAACTTTAAAGTGCCCTCTGAGTCAATGCTCACAGTGCGCCTGCGTGAATACTTAGTCCAAAATGGAGCTGTGCTTGGACTTACCTACTCCAAGCGCTGATGTATTGAACTGCGGCTGCGCAAGAACTTTGGAATGCCTCCGGAGCCTATGATCTCAGTGCGCCTGCGTACACACTTAGTCTGTAAGCACACGGCTCCACCATGGTGATGGATCATGTGATATATCATGTGATGAGCACAGTGATGTCACCACAGGTCCTTTGACAGGTCCTGAAGAAGGAACAGGAGACCGGCAGCTACGCGATCAATTGGAGGAGGTGAGTTAAATATATATATATTTTTTTAACCCTCAATTGACCTTCTACTAAGCATTCTGTATTAAAGAATGCTATTATTTTGCCTTAGAACCATTGTGAGGGGTAGCTTTCTTTCAGGGGATCATCCTCACAGGTACGGCTTCAGGTCACCAGGTTTCAGGTCCAAACAGTTCATTTATTGTGATACACCAGCACAAGCAAAATGACAAAAATAATAAACACTCGCCCGTCCAGGCTCTAACTAAACATAATATTCCTGACTCACTGCGGCTTTCTCAGCCGATGTCCCACAGCCTCCTGGCTGTACAGAGCACAGTACGCCCACTGTCTCCAGTCCAGTGTCTCTTGGGGAATAGTGGTCTCTCAGCCCTCCTGGCTTGGACCACACAGAGCCTCCAGGCCTCTGTCCACAGGAAACACACTCCCCCCTTGCTGACACCCTGGGAGGTGCTTTATGCCAGCCTGATTACTTTCAGCTGGTTTCACCTGTGGTGGAATAGGGGTGTGGACCGCACTATCCACCCCTTCCTTGCCTCTACCCTGTGTGAGACCTGTCACTGTCTCACAGCATGTTATAAGGGAAAATAATACAGTCAATAGACTTTCATCCTAGCAACCATGCGTGAAAATCGCACCGCATCAGCACTTTCACGCAGACCCATTCACTTCTATGGGGCCTGCGTTGTGTGAAAAACGCACAATATAGAGCATGCTGCGATTTTCACGCAACGCACAAGTGATGCGTGAAAATCACCGCTCATGTGCACAGCCCCATAGAAATAAATAGGTCCGGATTCAGTGCGTGTGCAATGTATTCACCTCACGCATTGCTCCCGTGCAGAAAACTCGCCTGTGTGAAAGGGGCCTAAGACATAACTTGCCACTTCAGAAGCAGATCTCCATTTAGCAGTGCACGTAGTGCCATTTTTTCCATTGAAATCAATGAAAAGCTATTGAGTGTGTTTTGATGGTGGATTTCATGTCTGGTTTCCACGTTGAAATCCATAGCGGATTTAATTCTTGTGAACATACCCTGAACTTTTTCTTCTCCAGGTGGGTGACCCCTTGTCTTGTGAGGGAATTTTACATGGAACAGCTTTTCACCACATAAAGTGCAACTGTCAGTTAGACATTTACAATATTAATGTCGCGCAGCCAGAAATTACAGTGTAGCCCTAGCCTAAAGATCCATCTCAAGGTAGTAATTTCATTTTGTAATGAACTATCCATGTGGAACTGTCAGAGCACACTCAGGGGTACAAAAGATCCATTGAAAAACTTGAGGGACTGATATACAAAGATTGTTAATGCCAAAAGGTTTCCCTCAGACATGGGTTTCCCATATTACAGGAGAACTTGCTGAATGATGATATTCCTAGAGGATAAATAGAAAACACTTCCCTGAATATCATTAACAAGGTGCTTGTCCCTTTGTATTCATGGGTTCTGGATTTATACAGTTAGTATTCTGTTCTTACATATTCAAGTATTCATGTAGTCAAGCCGTGAATTTATTTTACTATAATTCATTAAAACATATATATTCTTTTTTTGACATTTAGATGGCCTGCAAAGACAAAATGGGCAATGCTTTATTATATTTCAGCAGTGCTTGGATTTCAATAATCCTTTCATGTTCTTGCATTACCCAGCTTTGATCTCAGTAATGTGCTGCTGTGATCTCATATAATATACAGTCGTGGCCAAAAGTTTTGAGAATGACACAAATATTAGTTTTCACAAAGTTTGCTGCTAAACTGCTTTTAGATCTTTGTTTCAGTTGTTTCTGTGATGTAGTGAAATATAATTACACGCACTTCATACGTTTCAAAGGCTTTTATTGACAATTACATGACATTTATTTGCAGTGTTGGCCCTTCTTTTTCAGGACCTCTGCAATTCGACTGGGCATGCTCTCAATCAACTTCTGGGCCAATTCCTGACTGATAGCAACCCATTCTTTCATAATCACTTCTTGGAGTTTGTCAGAATTAGTGGGTTTTTGTTTGTCCACACGCCTCTTGAGGATTGACCACAAGTTCTCAATGGGATTAAGATCTGGGGCGTTTCCATGCCATGGACCCAAAATGTCAACGTTTTGGTCCCCGAGCCACTTAGTTATCACTTTTGCCTTATGGCATGGTGCTCCATCGCGCTGGAAAATGCATTGTTCTTCACCAAACTGTTGTTGGATTGTTGGAAGAAGTTGCTGTTGGAGGGTGTTTTGGTCCCATTCTTTATTCATGGCTGTGTTTTTGGGCAAAATTGTGAGTGAGCCCACTCCCTTGGATGAGAAGCAACCCCACACATGAATGGTCTCAGGATGCTTTACTGTTGGCATGACATGGTAGCGCTCACCTTTTCTTCTCCGGACAAGCCTTTTTCCAGAGATGCCCCAAACAATCGGAAAGAGACTTCATCGGAGAATATAACTTTGCCTCAGTCCTCAGCAGTCCATTCACCATACTTTCTGCAGAAGATCAATCTGTCCCTGATGTTTTTTTTGGAGAGAAGTGGCTTCTTTGCTGCCCTTCTTGACACCAGGCCATCTTCCAAAAGTATTCGCCTCACTGTGCGTGCAGATGCGCTCACACCTGCCTGCTGCCATTCCTGAGCAAGCTCTGCACTGGTGGCACTCCGATCCCGCAGCTGAATCCTCTTTAGGAGACGATCCTGGCGCTTGCTGGACTTTCTTGGACGCCCTGAAGTCTTCTTAACAAGAATTGAACCTCTTTCCTTGAAGTTCTTGATGATCCTATAAATTGTTGATTGAGGTGCAATCTTAGTAGCCACAATATCCTTGCCTGTTGAAGTCATTTTTATGCAACGCAATGATGGCTGCACGCGTTTCTTTTCAGGTCACCATGGTTAACATGTCAAGTCTGCCATTTTAACCCAATCAGCTTGACATAATGATCTCCAGCCTTGTGCTTGTCAACATTCTCACCTGAGTTAACTAGGTCGTTTAATGACAGCAATGAAATGCAGTGGAAAGTTTGCTTTGGGATTAAGTTAATTTTCATGGCAAAGAAGGACTATGCAATTCATCTGATCACTCTTCATAACATTCTGGAGTATATGCAAATTGCTATTATAAAAACTTAAGCAGCAACTTTTCCAATTTCCAATATTTATGTAATTCTCAAAACTTTTGGCCACGACTGTAGATGTATCAGATCTGAGGCTTGGGTGGGGCTCCAGTTTCCAAGATAGAGGAGTTAATAGGCATTGGTAGAACAAATGTGACAAATGTCAGTTTTCAGGTGAAGCAATCCATATGAATTAATATAGGTAATAATGGAAAGGGGCTGTCACTAGGAAGCTTGTGCCATAAACACCTGTGTGTGTTAAGTCTTTTTAGGGCTCATCCAGATAAACGTAAAGGCTCTGTGCTTATATTGCAGAACGTAAACGGCCAGTCCGCAATAAATGGCCACCAGCCGTGTGCACTATGTGGTCTGGATGTGGACCCATTGACTTGAATGGGTTTGTGATCCATCAGATACAACTATTTTGTGGCGCGGATGCATGGATCGGAAGCACTGCGAAGCGCTTCTGTAGGCTTTCTGGTCTGTGCCTCCGCACTGCAAAAAGATAGAACATGTTTTATCTTTGGCATTATCTTGAGGATTGTGGACCCATTCAAGTCAATGGGTCTGCAAACGGAGTGCCCATGGCCAGTGCCCATGCATTGCGCTTGTGTGCATGAGCCCTTAGGGGGACATTAATCCAGGCCAGTATGTGCTATACGGTTCTTTATATCACCTGCTATGCCAGAGGTTGCTCTTAATTTGTGGTGAGGTGCACACCTTGTCATAAAGTAGGCGCATCCTCTAACAGTCCGTGCGCCTAAAATGAAATCTATGTACTGGCATATAAGAAGATAAATGTGTCGGGCCCGCTGGCCCCTCCCCGGCATGACCTATTCTCAGAAAGTGACCAGAGCAGCGGAGAAACGGCACTTGCAACTAAATTTTGTCACAGAGATATTAAAAAAAAATAGCAAACACTGACTTTTTACTACTGTGTGCCTTCTGAAATATGTGTCCTCACTCTATATGAAGAACACACTTGGAGGGATACAGTGTGGGGAATTTCAATGCTTCTGCCCAGATATAGAAGATGCAGCACATCCTAGAAACATATAGCAGACAATCGTGGTTTTTCAAGTAGATTTCCCCATTTAATTAAAGACAGCATAAAGGGCTAGGTCAAAAATCTGTGAAGAATTTTTCTACAACATGCTGACAGGGCTATGAATATTCCATTCAAAAAGGTTGTGCCATTTTCAACGGCTTGAGGATCTGCCCCAAATCGGTAGCATTTGGACTATGCCTAGTAAATCTATATGGAGAGCCAATTTAATGTACACTGCTCAAAAAAATAAAGGGAACACAAAAAACACACATCCTAGATCTGAGTTAATTAAATATTCTTCTGAAATACTTTGTTCTTTACATAGTTGAATGTGCTGACAACAAAATCACACAAAAATAAAAAAATGGAAATCAAATTTTTCAACCCATGGAGGTCTGGATTTGGAGTCAAACTCAAAATGAAAGTGGAAAAACACACTACAGGCGGATCCAACTTTGATGTAATGTCCTTAAAACAAGTCAAAATGAGGCTCAGTAGTGTGTGTGGCCTCCACGTGCCTGTATGACCTCCCTACAACGCCTGTGCATGCTCCTGATGAGGTGGCGGACGGTCTCCTGAGGGATCTCCTCCCAGACCTGGACTAAAGCATCTGCCAACTCCTGGACAGTCTGTGGTGCAAAGTGACATTGGTGGATAGAGCGAGACATGATGTCCCAGATGTGCTCAATTGGATTCAGGTCTGGGGAACGGGCGGGCCAGTCCATAGCATCAATGCCTTCGTCTTGCAGGAATTGCTGACACACTTCAGCAACATGAGGTCTAGCATTGTCTTGCATTAGGAGGAACCCAGGGCCAACCGCATCAGCATATGGTCTCACAAGGGGTCTGAGGATCTCATCTCGGTACCTAATGGCAGTCAGGCTACCTCTGGCGAGCACATGGAGGGCTGTGCGGCCCTCCAAAGAAATGCCACCCCACACCATTACTGACCCAATGCCAAACCGGTCATGCTGGAGGATGTTGCAGGCAGCAGAACGTTCTCCACGGCGTCTCCAGACTCTGTCATGTCTGTCACATGTGCTCAGTGTGAACCTGCTTTCATCTGTGAAGAGCACAGGGCACCAGTGGCGAATTTTCCAATCTTGGTGTTCTCTGGCAAATGCCAAACGTCCTGCACGGTGTTGGGCTGTAAGCACAACCCCCACTTGTGGACGTCAGGCCCTCATATCACCCTCATGGAGTCTGTTTCTGACCGTTTGAGCAGACACATGCACATTTGTGGCCTGCTGGAGGTCATTTTGCAGGGCTCTGGCAGTGCTCCTCCTGTTCCTCCTTGCACAAAGGCGGAGGTAGCGGTCCTGCTGCTGGGTTGTTGCCCTCCTACGGCCTCATCCACGTCTCCTGATGTACTGGCCTGTCTCCTGGTAGCGTCTCCATGCTCTGGACACTACGCTGACAGACACAGCAAACCTTCTTGCCACAGCTCGCATTGATGTGCCATCCTGGATAAGCTGCACTACCTGAGCCACTTGTGTGGGTTGTAGACTCTGTCTCATGCTACCACTAGAGTGAAAGCACCGCCAGCATTCAAAAGTGACCAAAACATCAGCCAGGAAGCATAGGAACTGAGAAGTGGTCTGTGGTCACCACCTGCAGAACCACTCCTTTATTGGGGTGTCTTGCTAATTGTCTATAATTTCCACCTGTTGTCTATCCCATTTGCACAACAGCATGTGAAATTGATTGTCACTCAGTGTTGCTTCCTAAGTGGACAGTTTGATTTCACAGAAGTGTGATTGACTTGGAGTTACATTGTGTTGTTTAAGTGTTCCCTTTATTTTTTTGAGCAGTGTATTTGTGCATGTCAACACAGCTTTGTGTATGTCAGTATCTCTTGGTGGTTCAGTTGAGTAGATGGTTATATGCAGTGGCATACCTTCAATGGAGGGAGACCTTGCAAATAGAATAGGGCCCCAGGGCGGTTGGCGCTGAACTCCTTCTTTTTCTAAAAGTTGGTTGCATTTTCATGCTCAGAGCAAACAAATGATTACAGTAACTGTATAAATGCCTCTGCACTGAGCTCCCCCTAGTCGTGGCTGCAGGCAGCTAGCTTTGTAATAGAAGGGAAGTAGATTTATCAATGCATTTATAACAGTTATCTAAAGTGAACACACTGAGAAATATGGTGGTCACAATGAGCGCATATTTATGAAGCAACTATTCCACTTTTTCTGACATAGAAGTCGGGTAAGACAGGTGAGGCCAGGTGTGTTTTTTTTTTTTATAATTTTTATAATTAAAATTAGAATTCTTCCACTTAATATACAAATAAACATAAATTCATCAGAAATCTGGGGCATTCTGCATTGCCTGGAAGTATTTGACGCACACGTACTAGGAAACTGGGTGGGGCAGGAGGGCCCATACTAAGGTTTGCTATGGCGCCCTATGAGATCTGTGTACGCCCCTGATTGTATGTGGCATATTAAATGCAAATTACCGTAAGCTTTTTTAAAAATTGTGATGAACAGGTTGAATAATTAACCCAAACCAGTGGACTGTGTCATTTTAGAATTAGGATATACATATAAAAATATACAATGCAAATACATTTAAGACTTTTATAATACAATTTGCCATCTGTTCAAACTAATTTCAGGCAGTTCATATGCTCCCTAGACAGTATGTCTGGACAGATGGGATAATTATTATTCAGTAGAACTTCGAATAAGATGCCCTCTGATCATACATTGTTGTATTTTTACCCCTTTAGATGGATATACAGTAATTGCATCTGTACTGAGAGAGAAGCACATGTATCCTACCCATTGATTTTTTATGCAGATTTTTTAGGCATATTCTTTGAACATGTAGACTATACCTAAAGATTATATTTTCTCCATGACTTTTCCATTGAATGCAATCTATTTGTTTTTTATTTGGAATGACTGACTGTAATGCTATGTCGAAAAGGTAAAATGGTATATCCTACTAGATGGTTTTGCATGGGAACACTGTTTATAATTAGAGATGAGCGAATCAAAGTTGATGAAGTGGAATTCGATCCGAATTTCAGGAAAAATTCATTTCGCATCAAACCCGAATTTCCTCACGCTTTGTGGCAATTAATCACATTTTTTCCGAAAATGGCTGCTGCACGTGTTAGGACATGGAGCAAGGAACTCTGGGAACGAGGGATCACCCACAATGCCATACATGAAGCCAATCAGCAGCCAGCCAGCCCTGTGATATCACAGCCCTATAAATAACCTCAGCTATCTTGGATTCCACCATTTTCCAGTGTACTTAGCGCAGGGAGAGACGTCAGCAGGCGCTAGTACACTGGAACCAGACGGTAGAAAAGACTTTAAGACTTTTATTTTGCTGTATAGAAGTTCAGGGAAAGGATAGGGAGGAATCATTCCACAGTATTGAAGCAGAATAGGGTTCAGTAGGGGAGTTTACAGTCTGGGTAATAGGAACAAACCTATTACACCTTGCTGCACTGACTGCGGATCCAAATTGCAATTATACAGCTCGGTAATTCCAGCAAATCATTCTTGTTATTGGGGTGAAAGTGCTGTTTGATACAGGCATTAACAGGGTTTATTACAAGGAAATATTTATATGTCTTATTTGCCCTTGTGCGGTGCAGTTATATCTTCTAAAGTATTTTTTTACTTGTATTGGTGGGAAAAAAAAGGGTTTATTAGTGGCACAAAAATATATATCATTTGCCTTTAAGAAGCATTCAGTTTTGATCCTTCATAATACAAGTCTATGGACAGCATAACGAATCCATTATCCAGGAGTCCAGTCCTGCATAATGGAAACCAGAACGGATTCGTTATGCTGCCCATAGACTTGTATTATGACGGAATGCAAAGCGGAAGCCGTTAACAGAAAGTAATGGAATCCATAAGATGGAAGTCAAAACGGAAGCCTTTAAGAGGCATTCCGTTTTGATCTGTCATAATAGAAGTCTAACGGATTCATAACGGATCCGTCTGGTTCCCGTTATGCAGAATGGACAAAAAAGTCCTGTCGACAGGACTTTGTTTTCTGTCTTGCATAACGGGAATGAGACGGATCTGTTTTGATTCCCATAGACTTCTATTATGACAGATCAAAACGGAATGCCTATTAAAGGCTTCCGTTTTGACTTCCATCTTATGGATTCTGTTACTTTCTGTTATAACCATGTTATAATGGCAAGCCATAATGGAATACAATACTCTGATGTGAACACACCCTTAGTGGCAAAAATAAATAAATATATATATTATTTTCCGTTCAGTGGTCCAGTGTCACCACCAGACATCTGAGAAGCTCTGACAGACGTCCTTCAGAACCTCCTCCTTGAGGTTCCTTTTGTTTTGCTTTCATTTTCTCATCTCGTTAGCCTCTCTCAGCTGTCATGTAGTTGCACTGATTGCATCCCTTTAAATCCCTTCCCATACTGCATCACTTTGCGGTTTATACAACTTCCTGGAGTATATGCATGCTGGATGCTACTACTGAGTCTTCTACAGATAAGTTTTGTTTATTCATTTGTATTTTCCTGTTTGCTGAATCCCAGGAGACCCTGACTCCCTCCGTATCAAGTGTAGGGAGACGGTGGTCGTGTCCCCTCACTATTATAGGGTGTTCAGGGGTTATTCAGTCGAGGTACGAGGATATGTGATCTTCTACCATTGAGAATTTTGCATAGGCTGAGCAGTTTAGGGAGAGAGCCAGGTCTGTTGCAGGGCTATCCCTTTGGTTCCTTAGTTTTGGATCCAGTCAGCCGGATCTTCCTTTTGTGTCTTCTAGTTTGCTGTACACCTTCCGTGACATCCAGTTATATGTTCTAAAGCACTTTTTTGCGTGTATTAGTGGCACAAAAAAAGTATTTGCCATTGTGTGGTGAAGTGAGAAAATTACAGCCCTGTTTTGGCGTGTATTAGTTGCAAAAAAATATATACTTGCCGTTTAGCGGTGCAGTTATATGTTATAAAGCCCTTTTTGGCGTGCAATAGTGGCAAAATAATATATATTTGCCAGTCAGCGGTGCACTTCTAAAGCCTTTTGTGGTGTGTATAAGTGGAAAAAGATAAGGGCCTATTTGCCGTTCAGCGGTGCAGTTACTGTATTTTTCTCCCCATAGGACGCATTTTTTCCCCCTTTTGGGGGAAAAATGTCCTTGCGTCTTATGGGGTGAATACTCATTAGTACTGGAGGAACTGGAAGCGGTGAAGGCTCTGTACTCACCGTTTCATGGTCCTCGGCTGTCAGCTGTGACCTCACACTGTGCGCTCCAGTTCACAGCACAGCCGACAGCAGGAGGAAGAAAATCGCACTGGAGGAGAGGAGCGGCGACGTCCGGGAGCAGGAGAGGTAAGTGTTTTTTTTGTTTTATGTTCTGTGGGAGGGGGGGGGGGTGAAACATGGTAATGGAGGTTGATATAGGAGATTAAATATGGCCATGGGGGACTGATATAAGGGCTGAAATATGGCAATTGCGCCTGATAATGAGGGCTGAAATATGGCAATGGGGGCTGAAATATGGCAATGGGGGCTGATATGGGAGCTAAAATATGTCCATGGGGGCTGAAATATGGCCATAGGGGCTAAAATATGGCAATGCGGGCTATTATGGGGGTGAAATATGGCAATGGTAGCTGATATGGGGGTGATGAGAGGCATATGAGGGCTGATATGGGGACTGATGAGAGGCATGGGGGCTGATATGGAGGCTCATGAGAGGCTCTTATCTGAGTTCTGATTGGGGATCATTCACATTAGGGTCTGAGCCGAGGTCTGATTGGGAGTCTAATCTGAGGTCTTATTGGGGTATTATTTACATTGGGGGTCTGATTGGGGCTGTCATCTGTGGTCTGATTAACATTAGGGGTCTGACTGGTGGTCTGACCTGAGGTCTAATGAATTTTTTTTTCTTATTGTTCTCCTCTAAAATCTATGTGTGTCTTATGGGCCGGTGCATCTTATAGGGCGAGAAATACTGTATATGTTCTGAAGCCCTTTTTGGAGTAAATTAGTGACAAAAAAATATATATTATTTGCTGTTTAGCGGTGCAGTTATATGTTCTAAAGCCCTTTTTGGCATGTATTAGTAGCAAGAAAATGGATATTAATTGCCCTTCAGCGGTGTAGTTATATGTTCTAAAGCCTTTTGTGGCGTGTATAAGTGGAAAAAAATAAGGGCCTATCTGCAATTCAGTGGTGCAGTTATATGTTCTAAAGCCCCTTTTTGGCGTGTATTAGTGGGGAAAAAAGGGCTTATTAGCTGTTGTGTGGTGAAGTGAGAAAATTACAGACTTTTTGGGGTGTTTTAATTTCCTATTTATTTATTTGATCTAATAGTATGTCAGACAGAGAAGTTCCATGCCCTGCACAGGGGAGTAGCAGAGGCATAAATGTTTCTGGTGCAGGCACAGGTCGCAGCAGAGTAAGGGGGCGTGGCAGCAGGAGTAGCAGCGAGAGGCCTGAGTTCCCGGTGTCATCTAGCGGTCATGTCTTGACCAGCACCCCAGCGGTTCTTGAATGGTTGACTCGGTCATCCACTTCGTCCCAAGTGACATCAGACACCCCCAGCTAAGAGTCGGTGGGTTCGTCAGACACTACTCTTAGTTGGCATGGCCTGGGAGCAGGCCCAGTGCCCTCACCTATCCTCAACTTGCCTCTGTCCTTTTCTGTTCCCTCAGCCAGAGAAGACAGTCAGCAGCTACTGGCCAGCCAAGATGTGGAGGAGACATATGCCATTTCCTCTGTTAGGCAGGCAAGTAGTGATGAGCAGAGTGGCGTGGGAGCTGGTGTTGCGAGCGTTCAGGCTCCTGACCCAGAGACCATTGAGGAGGACATCATTGACATGCAGACAGTACTCGATGATGATGATGTAGCTGATCGCACTTGGGAGCCGGGTGAATTAGGGGCTTCATCATCAAGAGAAGAGGGTGGAAGCTTGCCTGTGAGGCAGCGGCGGAGCCAGCAAGTCGCTAGTGTGGCCGGAAGTCAGCAGGGTGGCAGCAGTAGGAGGTCAGGAAAGTACCTGCCCGGAAAGTAGTGGTGCAGGGGTTCACGGAAGCAGCAGCGGTAGCAGTCAGTCAGTGTGGAGTGTTGGGTGTAAAATCACCTACTCGGTGGTGTGGCAGTTTTTTGTTAAGCCGCCGGAGTAGGTGAACATTGCCATTTGTAGAATCTGTGGGCAGAAGGCGAAGTGTGGCCAGGGTGCCAATGTCGGCACCATGGCCCTGCGTCAACATAAGTAGTCTGGGAGAACCGTGGCTCCGATGTGGTGGTCCAGCATGCCGCAGAAAAACCCTGCATCACCCAGTGGCACGCGCCCGATTTTATGCAGTCAAGGCTCCACCGCCTCAGACGAAGGGAGCTGTATGTCCTTCCCATCATCTGCTGGTCAAGATGCTCCTGCTCCTACTCCTCGTCAGTCATTCCGTCAGGAATTTATCACCGAAGCGATTGCCAAGAGACAACAGTATGCATGCACTTTTCCAACGGCGGAGAAGCTGAATGTGCTCCTGGCCAAGTTGCTGGTGCTGCAGTCCCTCCCTTTTCAAGCGGTGGACTCTGCACCATTCAGAGAACTGATGGCTTCTGCCCAGCCGGGGTGGAGAGTCCCAAGCCATTATTTCTTTGCCAAAAAGGCAGTACCAGCCCTGCACACATATGTAGAACAGAAGGTGGGCCAATCCTTGAGCATGTTGGTGTCTGCCAAAGTGCACGGCAGCGCCGACGTGTGGAGCTGTAACTACGGTCAGGAACAATACATGTCCTTTACGGCCCACTGGGTGAATGTGGTTCCTGCACAGCCACACCAGCAACTTGGCCAGGTAACGCCGCTTCCGCCTCCATGTTCTCACGCTGTTTGTTCCTGCGACATTGTCCGCCTCTGCCTCCTCATCCTCCATCATGTTCTCAGCCTCCACTGCAAGGACAATTCACAGTGCCCCTCTAGCATACCACATATGCAGGGCATGGCAATGTCACGCTGTTCTACACTTTGTTTGCCTGGGCAAACGGAGTCACACAGGGGAGGAACTGCTCCGTGTTCTAATCCTGGCTTTTTCCGCGACAATTCAAAATCGGAACCATGGTGACCGACAACGAGAAGAACATGGTGTCAGCGCTGAGTCAAGGAGGACTGAGTCATGCGCCCTGCATGGCACACGTGTTCAATCTGGTTGTCAAGCAGATCCTGAAGTCTTCCACCCATCTGCAAGACATCCGTCATTCCACTGCTTTATGTCCTGGAACAGATGCTGGTAAATCTGGCTGGTCAGGGGACTAGAGACGTGGCGCCTAGATCTCACGGCCACATGAGCCCTGTGGGAGCTGAACTGGAAGAGGAGGAAGAGGGGAAGGAGGACATTGGAGCACAAACAATGTGTAGCGAAATGGGTGGTTTTCTACACAGGTGAGAGGAGAGGAGGAGCAGGAATAGCCAGAGGAGCTACAGGGCGATGAGGAAGATGAGGCAGAGGACTCAGACACACCATGGCAGTATGCAGTGGAGATGGAGGCAGGGAGTCCCTCCGAGTCACTTGCACAAATGGCCCGATGCATGCTCACTTGCTTGCATAGTGACAACCGAATTGTCACCTTTCGGCAAAGAGATGACTTCTGGCTCTCCACCTTGTTGGACCCTCGCTACCGGTCCAAAATGGGGGGCCTTTTTTGCACCCGCTGAGAGGGAGGACAAACTGAACTACTATAGAGACATTCTATGTAGTCAGTTGGCCGCTGCCTATCTACGCCATCGTCTATCCTCTCGCAAGTCTGACCGGGGGGTCCTCTGCGCTCACGTTCCTCTGCCATAGCTGCTGTGACAATTTGGGGGGTTGGAGTAGTTCCAGCTCCATCAGCAGCAACTTGAGTCTAAAGTCGCTGATGAGTAGCTTTCTTCACTCGCCTAGTGAAGAAACTACTCTCCAGCAGCAGCAGCAGCTAGACCTGGAGTAGGACCTGAACCAGCAGGTGGTGGCATACTTGAACAGCACCCTGCCACCCCACATTGAAGATCCACTGGACTACTGGGCAGCCAAACTGGATTTGTGTCCGCAACTGGCAGAGTTTGCCATGGAAAATCTGTCCTACCTGGCCAGTAGTGTGGCATCAGAGCGGGTGTTTAGTGCAGCAGGGGCAATAGTTACCCCAAGAAGAACTCGCCTGTCCACCCAAAATCTGGAGAGCATGACCTTTGTAAAGATGAATAAGGTGTGGATCAGCCAGGATTTCCACCCACCAATGCCTGATGCATTAGACTAGATCATCCATGGTGCCACACCAAAACTTTGACAAAAATGACCGGTTTCTTCTGGCTACCTGCCTCAGCTACTATTCTGATACTGTCACCCGCCTGATGCCACACATCTGATGCCAAGTGCTCCTTCTTTCACCCACCATCTTCAGCTGGTACTGGAATTGCCACCCATCTCCCCATTCTGTCACTCTGTGGTCTCCTGATGTTGCTGCCACCTCCATACTGTCACCTTGCCACTCTGTGGTCTCCTGATGCTGCTGCCACCTCCACACTATGTCACTTCACCACTCTGTGGTCTCCTGATGCTGCTGCCACCTCCACTCTATGTCACCTTGCCACTCTGTTGCCTCCTGATGCTCCTGCCGCCACTTCCACACTGTCATTGTGCCACCCTGTGGCCTCCTCCTTATGCTGCTGCTGCCACCTCCACACTCTGTCATTGTGCCACTCTGTGGCCTCCTGATGCTGCTGTCGCCACCTCCACACTATCACTGTGCCACCCTGTGGCCTCCTCCTGATGCTGCTGCTGCCACCACCTCCACACTCTGTCATTGTTTCACTCTGTGAACTCCTGATGCTGTCGCCACCTCCACACTGTCATTGTGCCACCCTGTGGCCTCCTCCTGATGCTGCTGCTGCAGTCACCTCCACACTCCGTCATTGTGCCACTCTATGGCCTCCTGATGCTGCTGCTGCCGCCACCTCCACACTGTCATTTTGCCCCTCTGTGAACTCCCCCTGATGCTGCTGCTGCTGCCACCTCCACACACTGTCATTGTGCCACTCTGCGGTCTCCTCATGCTGCTTCTACCTCACCACTATGTCATAGGGCCACTCTGTGGACTTCTCATGCTGTTTCCATCCCCCCCTACTTTATGACTGGGCCACTATTTTGCCTTTCAGCCTGACTGACATCATAATTTTTTTGACCCTTCTTCTGATCTGTCAGAAGGAAGGAAAAATGAGACTCACAATGGATCCTGTCTATGTAACAGCTGTAAGGCCTGAATGAAAGGGTCCCTATTTTGCATCAGAATTGGCTTATGATTTGGTAGCCAAAAGCAAGAGTGGGTGCAAAACAGAGACATGCAAATATTTCATTCACGTGTCATCTCTGTTTTGGATCCACTCCTGTTTTTTTTTTTGCTTTAGCAATACTGATGGATTACTGACCAAATGCTGACCAAGTGAAGGCAGATGCTCCGCAGACAGGATCAGTTTTTTGGGGGTTATTGTTCTCATGGATAAGAGGAAGGGCAAAATAATCTGTGACGTCAACACAAACTTACTGCTGACATCCTCTTCACTCTGTCGGGGGAGCTCTACTAGTATAAGCATTTAATGAACAGTTTCTGTAGACATCTATGTGGAATCAGCTGCCGACGGTGTAAAGGGAGTGTGCTTCTTCTTGGCGCTAACATCGACCTGTAAGGCTGAGCGCATACTTAAGTTATTTGGTCAGTTTTGGCCCCGTAACTGCCCAAATAAGTAAAGTGTGCAGTGATTCTAAGAGCCTGTCATCTGCAGGTCATACTGACTCACAGTATTGTTTCACTACCACAGCAGACTCCCTATGCGTGTTACTGCAAGGCACAGTGTTCTACACCACTATAAAGGCTCTCTGCAGCCAGGAAATTGCCGTTTTTTTAATTCGATTCGCCGTGAATAAGTTCGGATCGAACCTAATTTCTTCGGAAAATTCGGCGAACCAGCCAAATTGAATTTTTGAGAGATTGGCTCATCTCTACTTATAAATCACAAAATCATCAAGCTATTGCATTTTCATAGCATACTTTGCTTACATTGGAAACTGTACTTTCTAAAATAGCAAATAGTATTACTATACTTTTATGAGTAAAATTAACAGCTCTTTTGTACACTTTTTTGGGGTCTTATAAATTAGTTTTTATTGTCATGTGATGTTGGGATGCACACTGCAGAGTAAGGAATATTTAGTAATTGGGCAATTTTCTTTGCCCAGACTAATGCCCTTACCAATATTCACTTCCCAAATTTCATGATGGTCTCAAGGTCTTTCTTGCTGGCATTGGAGTGGTTGCTTGTTTTAGCATATATTACCTCTTCTAAAGACAAGATGGACAAAAACATAGGAATTATAAAAGACTGGAGTAAGGCTACTTTCACACTAGCGTTAAAGTTTTCTGTTATTGAGTTCCGTCCTAGGGGCTCAATAGCGGGAAAAAACGCATCAGTTTTATCCTAATGCATTCTGAATGGAAAGCAATCTGTTCAGTATGCATCAGGATGTCCCTTTTATGGTATTTGGCCGGAGAAAATACCGCAGCATGATGCAGTATTTTCTCCGGCCAAAATTCCGGAACACTTACATTAATTTCCATTGAAATGTAATAATGCCGGATCCGGTACCAAGTGTTCATGAAATCGCCGCATTGACGGATTCGGTTTTCCGGTCTGTGCATGTGCAGACTTTTAAAAATGTGAAAAAAATAAATGCCGGATACGTTTTTCCGGATGACACCGGAGAGACAGATCCGGTATTTCAATGCATTTGTCAAGCGGATCCGAATCCGGAAACAAATGATATCCGTTTGCATATGGATTTCCAGAACCGGCAGGCAGTTCTGGCAATAGAACTGCCTGCCGGATTTTTCTAATGCTAGCGTGAAAGTACCCCAAGTCTACTGTTGAGAAAACCCTTATACCATACACAGTAATATCTTCAATTAGAATTTTTTGTCACCCTCAACAATATGGAAGCAGTTATGAATATTAGATGTCTTCAGATAATTTGCTCTGATGTTCCAATGAGACATTTCCTTCACAGAATAAAGCCCTAATGAGACAATAAACTGATTGCCGCAAGTTCATCTTCTCTAACCCCTGGCAATAAGATGATAAGATCAGGGAAAGTTGTGTTATACCATTAAGGCCTCTGCATCAGATTTTTTGAGTATTGGATGCAGACCCATTCATTTCAATGGGGCTGCAAAACACTGATTAGTACTAGATAGCAGTTGATGTGGTTATTCTCATGCTGTAATGACCGGCGTCACGCACAGGGAGGGAAAAGGGAAAGCCCTGCCCAAGGGAGAGGGAAAGGTGGTGACCCCTGACTCACCTTGCGGCTGGCACCTGACTGCCCTGACGTCCCTAGACGGGTTCCTCACCCGTGCGGCGATCACGTGCCTAAACCCTGGCTTTCCCTAGAATGAGCCCTAGACAGTGAACAGGCCGGTGGGATCACTAGTCCACACCACTGACACTAAGAGGGAAACACCAGGGAGAGGACAGACAATACAGACAAACACATACACCCAGGTGGGCGACCACAGCAGACCACAAAGGTCCAACAGGGATCTGGAGGGTAAAGTTCTGGACCAACTACCAGGGAACGCAGCAACACAGCTCCAGAGGGTCAGTATAGAAGTCCAGGCAGGAAGCTCTATATCTGGCAACCAGAGAAGTGTGAGAGGGGAATATAAGGAGGTTGGGAGTGCTGGACAAGGAACAGCTGAGGAGAAGGAGCTACGGATCCCTGAGTGAGCCAAAAAGGGTTGCAAAGCAAACCCAGAAAGCTACCATAAGGAAACAGCCCTATCTTACATAGAGCGCGCAGCCAACCGCTGTGACTTCCTGACCCCGGGTATAACAGAGTCAGGCGTGGGTCTTGACACCCTCGTGACAGTACCCCCCTCTCTACAAGGGGCCTCCGGACACTCAGGACTAGGTCTCTCAGGATGAGAGGCATGAAAAGCCCGAACTAGCCTGTCGGCGTTTACCTCAGACGCAGGAACCCACATTCTTTCCTCGGGACCGTAACCTCTCCAATGCACCAGATATTGAAGAGAGCGGCGGACCCGACGAGAATTAACAATTTTGGATATCTGAAATTCTAGATTACCATCCACAACAACAGGAGGGGGTGGCAGCGGTGACGGTTCTAGAGGTGGAACATATTTTTTGAGTAACGACTTATGAAAGACGTTATGGATTTTAAAAGTCTGAGGTAGCTCCAGGTGAAAAGCCACGGGGTTGATGATGGCTACAATTTTGTAAGGGCCAATGAACCTAGGACCCAGTTTCCAAGAGGGAACCTTTAATTTAATATTCCTAGTAGACAACCACACATAGTCATTCACTCCTAGGTCCAGACCTGGCGACCGTCTCTTATCAGCCATGCATTTGTATTTACCTCCCATATTTTTCAAGTTAGCTTGCACCTTCTGCCATACCGATGAAAGAGATGACGAAAACCGTTCCTCTTCGGGAACCCCAGAAGACCCCCCCTCTTTGAAAGTACAGAATTGGGGATGAAAACCATATGCACCAAGAAATGGTGACTTGCCAGTGGATTCCTGACAACGATTATTTATGGCAAACTCAGCTAACGGTAAATATGATGACCACAACTCTTGGTTTTCAGACACAAAACATCTTAGATATGTCTCCAGGTTTTGGTTGGTACGCTCAGTCTGTCCATTCGACTGAGGATGGAAAGCTGAGGAAAAGGACAAGTGTACCCCCAAACGGGAACAAAAAGCTTTCCAAAATTTAGAAATAAACTGGGTACCCCGATTCGAAACAACATCGGAAGGGACCCTGTGAAGCTTCACGATTTAACTGACGAATACCTGAGCAAGAGTCTTAGCATTAGGTAGTGCGGGTAACGCAATAAAGTGTACCATTTTGCTAAACCTGTCCACTACTACCAAAATAACTGTTTTACCCGCAGACAAAGGTAAGTCAGTGATAAAATCCATTGACAGATGTGTCCATGGTCTATTGGGAATGACGAGTGGTAATAGAGACCCTGCAGGACGTGTATGTGAAACTTTTGCGCGCGCACAGGTAGAACAAGAAGACACAAAATCCAATACATCCTGACGCAACCTTGGCCACCAAAAACGACGAGACAATAGCTCCAAGGTTGCTTTACTACCCGGGTGCCCAGCAAGTGCCGAATTATGATGTTCCTTTAATAGTTTGAAACGCAGGTTCAACGGTACAAACAATTTCTCTGAGGGGCAAGAGACCGGGGCGTCCCCCTGGGCCTCTAACACCTTCCCCTCCAGAGCAGAGTGTACCGCAGAAACAACCACTCCTCTTTGAAGAATGGGTACCGGATCACTCACATTACCCCCTCCAGGGAAACAACGAGATAGTGCATCAGCCTTGGTATTCTTTGCCCCAGGATGATAGGTAATAACAAAGTTAAACCTGGTAAAAAATAGCGACCACCTAGCCTGTCTAGGGGTGAGACGCTTAGCTGATTCGAGGTACAGAAGATTTTTGTGGTCCGTAATCACAGTGACGGGGTGGACTGCCCCCTCTAAAAAGTGACGCCATTCTTCAAACGCTAGTTTAATAGCTAATAGTTCCCTATTGCCAATATCGTAGTTCTTTTCTGCTGTAGATAGTTTTTTAGAAAAGAAAGCACAAGGACGCCATTTGCCAGCAGACGGACCCTGAGACAGCACCGCCCCCACTCCCACCTCTGACGCATCGACCTCAACAATAAAAGGCTGAGAGACATCAGGTTGGACTAGTACAGGTGCCGAGGTAAACCTCTCTTTTAGAGAGGAAAAAGCAACTTTAGCGGCGTCAGACCATTTAGAAAAATCAGTCCCCTTCCTAGTCATGTCAGTAAGGGGTTTTACAATAACTGAATAATTTTTAATGAATTTCCTATAGAAATTTGCGAAGCCCAAGAACCGTTGCAGAGCTTTGAGGTTCTCAGGAAGATCCCAATCTAAAATTGCCTGGACCTTCCTAGGATCCATACGGAAACCTGACGCAGATAAAAAATAACCTAGGAATTGTATCTCCTGAATGGCGAAGACACATTTTTCAATTTTAGCATATAATTCATTCGTCCGTAGGACCTGCAGTACTTGTCTGACATGCACCTGATGTGTTCTCAGATCAGACGAATAAATTAAAATATCATCTAGGTATATTACCACAAACCTGCCGATTAGATGACTAAAAATGTAATTAACGAAATGTTGAAAGACGGCAGGAGCATTGGTCAGACCGAAAGGCATAACTAGATTTTCATAATGCCCCTCAGGGGTGTTAAAAGCTGTCTTCCACTCATCCCCCTCCTTGATACGAATCAGATTGTAGGCCCCCCTAAGATCAAGTTTGGAGAACCACCTAGCACCCGCAATCTGGTTAAACAGGTCAGGAATGAGAGGAAGAGGGTATGGGTCTCGGATGGTTATCCGATTTAATTCGCGAAAATCTAGGCAAGGACGCAGGCCCCCATCTTTCTTTTTAATGAAGAAAAACCCTACAGCCACGGGTGAAGAAGAGGGTCTGATGTGTCCTTTAGCCAAGCTCTCAGAGATATAATCCTTCATGGCTTGTCTCTCTGGACCCGAAAGATTATATAACCTAGTCATGGGTAATTTTGCGCCGGGAATAAGGTTAACCGGGCAATCATAAGGACGGTGAGGTGGTAACTTCTGACAACCCTTTTCAGAAAAAACGTCCTCAAAGTCCGAAATAAATGTAGGTAGGGTAGTTATGGAGGCGACTAAGCAATTGCTATTTAAGCAATTTTCTCTGCAATGCTCACACCACTCCAATATCTCCCTGGCCTGCCAATCCACCACTGGATTGTGCGCTACCAACCAGGGAAGGCCCAGCACTACCGGAGTGGGAAGCCCCTCCAGAACATAACATGAAAGCATCACGTTATGGTGGTCCCCTACCCGAAGGTGTAAATTATGAACAATGTGGGTGAGGTTTCTCTGAGACAGAGGAGCAGAATCAATAGCGAATATGGGAATAGGTCTCTGTAGCGTACAGAGAGACAAACCCATAGTGCGGGCAAAATGGGCATCTATCAAATTTACCCCTGCTCCACTGTCTAGAAAGAAAGAAATAGTCTCCGTCTTAACACCAAAAACAATAACTGCTGGCAACACAAATTGCGATGTACGTATGGAGGAAACATATACCCCCCGGCTGACATCCTCCACACAGCCTGGGGTTAGTAGTTTTCCGACGGTCTTTTGTTTCTGAGGAAAGAAGGACAGACATTAATGAAATGACCCCTCTCCCCACAAAAAAAACAAACCCCACGCCTACGGCGAGCCTCAGGAGGTCGGACCTGACGAGTAGTTCCTCCTAGCTGCATAGGCTCGTCTAAGTCTGTACAGACTAACTGCTGCTTACCAGAGGAGTAAGGGCGCAGTTTAAAATATAATTTACAGGCCTCACGGAACGTCACAAATTTGTCCCTTCCCCCAGAAAATCTGTCAGGGAGAGGGACCTTGGGTTCCGCAACAACCTGGTTACCAGTAGCAACCGCTGGGCTTGCGGCCAGTTGTAATTGCTGCTGTTGCTGGAGGACCGACGCCTTCAATCCTGCCACCTCCAAAGACAGGCCATGAAAGTGTTTGGACAGAGCAGCAATTGGATCCATACTGGATTCTAAGTAGGTAAAAATTATTATTATTTTTTTTTTTTACCTACACAAAATAAGGGCCAGATATAATGTAATGACCGGCGTCACGCACAGGGAGGGAAAAGGGAAAGCCCTGCCCAAGGGAGAGGGAAAGGGGGTGACCCCTGACTCACGTTGCGGCTGGCACCTGACTGCCCTGACGTCCCTAGACGGGTTCCTCACCCGTGCGGCGATCACGTGCCTAAACCCTGGCTTTCCCTAGAATGAGCCCTAGATAGTGAACGGGCCGGTGGGATCGCTAGTCCGCACCACTGACACTAAGAGGGAAACACCAGGGAGAGGACAGACAATACAGACAAACACATACACCCAGGTGGGCGACCACAGCAGACCACAAAGGTCCAACAGGGATCCGGAGGGTAACGTTCTGGACCAACTACCAGAGAATGCAGCAACACAGCTCCAGAGGGTCAGTATAGAAGTCCAGGCAGGAAGCTCTATATCTGGCAACCAGAGAAGTGTGAGAGGGGAATATAAGGAGGTTGGGAGTGCTGGACAAGGAACAGCTGAGGAGAAGGAGCTACGGATCCCTGAGTGAGCCAAAAAGGGTTGCAAAACAAACCCAGAAAGCTACCATAAGGAAACAGCCCTATCTTACATAGAGCGCGCAGCCAACCGCTGTGACTTCCTGACCCCGGGTATAACAGAGTCAGGCGTGGGTCTTGACACCCTCGTGACATATGCTCATGGAATTACATACAAGCTCAGAGCAGACACTGTTCATGCGAAACCTAAATCCACAACTAGAAAGCAACATTGCTACCACTGAGGAGCCCACAGTCCAGTACCTGATAGGTCAATCTAGCTTTCTTTTCACTTCCATGTCTGAGAACTTGGTAGGACTACAGTAAAAGTGCCATTAAAAAGGCATTCTTTAAATAGATAATCAATACAAGCGGACTTCTCTTAATGTGTTTAGTATATGCATACAAAAATAGTAGTAACTTCCATTGCAATGTAATGCACAGAGAGGCATTTCCAAACATGTTGAGTTCATCAAAGCTAAATTATGAAAGTTCTTCTGACCTCATCTTATCTGCTTAAAGTGAAACTGTCTTTTCAAAAGCTGTGGTTGTAGAAAAAGTTTTGCGCTATTACCACCCACCCACCTACACACACACACAAACACAAACACACACAAACACACATACACACATCATGGTGTCCCATTCATTTAGATTTTTTTAGGAGGCCAGAGTAACCATGTATGTCATAATAAGCAATGTTGATCTCTAAAACTGGAGGTTCTTAAAACCACAACATCCCTTAGAACATTGTTTGTGAAATGAAAGGAGATAATTTCCTCTGAAGCTGATTATTTTGTGTCACTTCATTTAACAAAAACACTAGTAGTTACTAAAGACACGCTCAAATGTTTCTATCTGAATTGAAAACTAATTTGGTGAACTCAGCCAATGCTTTAGAGTTCTACAAATTGATGTGATTATCATTCATTAATTCTGCTGACACAGCAATATGAATTTTATGAAATGCTTCAAATGCAATATCAATCCAATAATGTAGTCAAATCCATAAATAGCCCCATTTGTATATACATTCTACTCAAATTCTTCATAATTGAGGGATATTTTAGATATAAGACAGGGACATTTCCTAAACTGGTTCAACTCAAATTTCAAAAAAGGCAAAATATTGTTTGCTGATCTGACCTTCTTTTGCTTTACAAAATATCACCCATATGCTGAAACAGCTTAATTCCTTTAGGGAGTCTTGAAATGAATTGAATGTTTCCTGTATTGCCCAGAACGTCTAGCAGCTGTTCATCTCCAGCGCAAGTTCAGATGGTGGACACAAGTAAAATCATATTCTTCCTCTTACCTCTTCACCACTGTACCCAGTCATCTTAATAAAAGACATATTTTAATAAAATATGTGTATTTTCAAAACAAGTTATAAGACTTTGTTTGTTAAAGGGAACCTGTCATCAACTGTATGCTGATTGTACTGAGGGCTGCATAAAATAGTGACAGACGTGTTGATTTCAGCGGTGTGTCACTCAGGAGCTAAAAGTAAGTGGTTGCTTAATCATTGCAGCCCAGGACTTGAAAAGAGTCAAATCTACTTGAGAAGAGTCATGGTTATTCATAATCTTCTGCTCTCCCGCCCATCTGCTGATGATTGGCAGTTCTCTCCTAGAGACAAAGGGAGAAAACTAGGTAGATGTCTGTCAGTCATCAGCAGGTGGGCAGGAGAGCAGTAATTCATGAATAACCATGACTCTTCTCAGGTGGCCGTGACTCTTTTCCAGGCCCAGTCTGCAATGATTGTGATTTTGAATCAACTCACCTGTCTCTACTTTATACTGCTGTTAGTATGGGCAGCATAAAGGTGATGACAGGTTGCCTTTAAGCATTCCTTTTAACCAGCAAAAATATGCCATTGGGTTGTCTTCCAATGTAAAGTTAGCCATTTCATAGTTATAACTGTTTTTCAGGAATGGGGTGCAACCAATATAGCTCTTCCAGAGGTTACCACTCACCATTCCCAGACTCAGCTCTACCACGTTTATTTTAAAGGGATTATCCCATGAACAGCATGGGGAGTTCACTAAAAGAGTTCAAGAGGGGCCTGGATGTATTAATAATATTACATGTTATAGTTCTTAGAGAGGGGTTGTTGATCCAGGGAGTTATTCCGATTGCCTGATTGGAGTCGGGAAGGAATTAGTTTTTCCCCCTAAAGTGGGGAAAATTGGCTTCTACCTCACAGTTATATTTTTTTGCCTTCCTCTAGAATAACATGCATGATAACAGGCTGAACTAAATGGACCGATGTCTTTTTTTCAGCCTTATAAACTATGTTACCTATTGATAGGCCCCTGTCAGTTCCACAGGTATGATAGGAGAATTTGACCAACAAGTGTACACTGCTCCATTGTAATGGGGGACTTCCATTATCGTCAACATCCCATTGGGGGACCTCTAGCGAAGCTAAATGTATCACTTATCCTGTGAATAGATGACAAATGCTATTCATGAGCTAACCCCCTTCAATAACGGCTGACAACCATTTAAACACTGCTGGAAAAGGGTTCTACTTTCAGTTTTTGTGTCTGGATATTTCTTGGTTTACACAATCATTTTGATATTATATAGGTTTTAATGACAAACTGTCTTTGTCCTGGTACTGTAAATCTGTATCTGGTTCATTGATATGGAATCAGAAACTGGTTGCTTAGAGCTCATGGTACAATGCAGTATTATGGGCTGTTATAGGCCCACACTGTACTTCTGTATAACTTTTACATGGAGGCACATGTGTTCTCACAGATTTTAAAATCCATGTATGTAGAGGACAAAGGGACCCTCTTATGTGCTTCCTTACACACTTTGGATTACACTCCCAGCCTAGAACAGTAGTTCCTGGTGCTCCCCTCCCATATTCATGGCTCTAGTACATTTTTCACTTCCTTTTTACTTTGTAGGGCCTATGGGAACTGTGCAGGTTCACACCAGCCATTAAAAAGGGAGGGAGCAAGCTGTCTCCAGGACCCCATAGTTGCCACATCGACTTCCTCAATGCTACATACAGCCATAGAATCATTGCTTTCAAATTGGAATCTGGCACCTTGCAGTGCCTAAGGGCACTTGGGGACAGGAGTGCATGTGATAAACCTTAATCTGCAATCTTTGCAAAAGACAATATCAGATATTTTTTTTGCAGTTTTATGCACTTTAAAAGAAGCCATATTGGAATGGAGCAGAAAATCCAGTTTACTCATTGCTTCAAAGTTGACTTCAGAACTCAGCATATGGACCTGTCTATATCACCTGGTTTTTAATGGCCATTCTTGCAATTACCATAAGACTTTATGATACTTTTTGTGAGAATCGGAATGTGACTGGCAGGTGTTACAGCTGAAAAAAAATGTTATCCGTTTCAAGTCCATTCTATTAATGGATTGTGTATATATGAAGCGACTGTTATCATTATTTCTATATCACCACTGTATCCTGCACATTACACACTATAAGTTATTTACATCCATTACATGAGACCCTTTGTATGCGGTCACATCAACAACGCTGCATTTTCCTCATACAGAATGAAGTCTTTAAGGCTCAGGTAAAATGTCAGCAATTTTCCATAAGTGGATGAATGAAAGGTTATGAATTATCTGCAGCGTGTGAAGAAGCGAGGAGACTATATTAATTATAGTCTTCATATATTAGCGGCTGGCTTTCTCCCTGAGTCTCTGCAGTGTTTAACATTACCTTTCTATGGCCATTGTTTAGCTCAGCTCAGGTATTGTACTGAACGAGCGCCGCCGTCCTGGAAAAGTGCTGTGTTTCACTTTCTGAAATCACAAATTAAATCATAGTGTTCGCAAATGTCATATTCAAAAGCTTGAGCTTCAAAGGTGCAAACTGAGAAGTATGAAACGCATGCTGCAGCCGCTTCAGCTTCCAGCCTGGAATGTGGAACAGTTTCATCAATGTATAACAGATATAACTTTTAGCATGAGATATTACAATGTATGTCCTTGTGTATGTGTGGCATCCAGCCAGAGTTGTCTTTTCCTCTTGTGTTTGAAAAAAAACGTTGATACTGAATAGAGAGAAGGAAATTTCTTGAAATTCATGTAAAATCTTTTGATTTAGACCCGAATCAAATGCACCAATTGAACTGAAATTTGTTTTGTGAGTGAGATGAGAGACTAGAGACTAGTATGCTACTCTGGGTTTCTGGGCAATATATATACGTTGTCTGGGGGTTACTCTTCCTCATTACAGAGCGTGCCTAGTATGCATAGTATATGTGAGTATTGTAGGCCAGGCAATGCTCCTCTAAGTTTCTGGGAATTATATATTTAAATTAGCATTCTTTCAAAAAGGAAAAGACACCTAAGCCTATTATCTTTCTTAGCTTTTTGTCAGGAAAGCTAATTTAAATTTAATAAAACACGAGGATAGTCAAATTAGCTTTCCTAAATTTGGATAATTTTTTCCCCAGTAGAGCATTGGCTAGTCTACAATAATCAACATGTATATTATCTGATCTCCATAATTGAAATAGTACCCACCCAAGGCCTCTCAGCTAGAAAGCTAATTCTCTCTGCTTTGCTCTGATAAAGGGCTTTTTGTCCCTAAAAGAGCTAGGTGTAGGTGCGAGGCTGACTTAGCTATTCTCCAAGTTATGCTAGGAAGCCTGATTAAGAGGCAGAGCAATGGCTGGATGGCTATGCTGTATCTACAGGACAGATGTGAAACACTCAGCGTTTTAAAATCATTTTGGGAAGAAAGGTGAATTGCATGTGTTTTTCACACACAGGTCTCTATCTTAATTCACCCAAAATAATTAGCAAAAGGTTCAGGACAAATTCCAAATTTATAGATTTCTAATCTCTAGTATATATGTTTATACATACCACCTTCTGATTTATAGATACATTTTCCCCAATTTTTCAATCCAACTTTTTGTTGGTGGCCTCAAACTTTACAATCACTGCTTTTGTGTAATAAGATTGTCCCTGGTGGTAGTCTCTAACTGTTCAGTCTGTGCTTTTTCTAAATATTTTTTTAATGTATTGCCAAGATGGGGCCCCACATACTACTTTTCCCACTTGCAAGCCAGTCTCCTTTAAAAAAAAAAACAACAAAAAAAAAAAACTTAGTGTCTCATACCAGGAACACAACTCTTTCTGGGTAAGTAGTCATTGGTTGGGGTACTATTTCTCCTTATGTGGAGTGCCATGAAGAGAGAGCATTGTAAGCCAGTCAACACTCCTCTAGGTTTCTGGGAAAAAATATATCTGAAAATTAGCACATCTTACATCTGCTCACATCAGGTAGGTTTAGCTGTCTTTTCCTTTTTGAAAGATCACTAATTTAAATATCTTTGCAGGAAAAACGTAGTCTAATACTAGTCTCTTTCTCTCTCCTCTTACTGATGCTACTCCTGCTCACTCCCCAGGTTTTATAATTTCTTGAGTCAAGGCAGAAGTTCATCTTTAGCAGGAGGTTATAGTGAGGGGTACCTTTAATTAATTGGAGCTGATCTGGGGAGTGATCTCACAACAGTTTACTATGGGGAGTGGTCTTACATTACAACCATTTTCTGTGGGGAATGATCACACAATCGTTCACTATAGGGTGTGGTCACACAACAGTTCACTTTGGGGACAAAACACTGTCACCCATTGATTATTTGGTTGCTCCATTATTTCCTGCAGCTTTACATTAGGGTGCCAGCAGCAATCACTGCAGAACCTCTAATTAAGGTGTTAAAAGTTGACTTGACTTTTAAAGAACATTATACGTAGAAAATAAAGATAATAGTAAATCTTAGACATGCTTGTCCACGGTGTTTGTTTTGTGAACATGTAGAAAAATTCTGCAGATTTACAAACAGTTTATTGCCTGACAGATGGAGCTTATCCTATTGAGTGGGGCATAGTGGTCCTGGTCTCATATTGCAGACAGCTGTTGGGGAAAAGCTATTTTTGTTGCCAGTTGTCTTACTATAGGGTACAAGATATGAAAAAGAAGGAGAACATTACAGATTATCTCCTGAGACACATCTAGTATAAATGTTTTATGTATATGTGTCTTAGTTTTGATTGCAATACGAGATACAATTTAAAAGTAAAGGAGAGTAAAATTGATTTATGTGCAGTTTGCAATGTTTTGCCACTTCCCCAAAATTTAGCACAATTTTTTGAATCTCCCAGAAATGTCTAAGAGAGTGTAAAATAGAAAGATGTCACATATTAGGCAGACAAAAACAAAAAATATAGCAAAGCTAGGAAGTTTCATTTTTTGGTGGAGTTTTCCTTACATGGACAGTAACCATTTTCGGAATACATTAATGAGTTAAAGCAATGTTCACAATTACTCTTACATTCTCTCTCTTATTAGATTTAAGTTATTAGATTAGAATACATCCTGAATTATATAGATTTTTCTCTGCACAGAAAATGTTGAATGGTCTTAACAAGGTCTGATCTTCTTTAATGTTCTTTTGGCACATTGTGTCTCATTCCCATTACCTAAGCTCTGATTCCTTTACCACACCCCCACTCATCCATGCAAACCCAAATCTGGCCTCATTTCAAGACACGGATAGACTGGAAATTTAAAAGGGTTGTCCAGCCGTTAATTTTGATAACCTATCCTCAGGATAGGTCATCAATATCTGATCGGTGGGGGTCTGACCCCCGGGACCCCCAAAGATCAGCTGTGAGATGAGAAGATGGCGCTCCATGCAAGCGCCGCTTCCTCGTCATCACACTGCCTCTTGTTTCCTCAGTATTATGTCCTATGAGGCTGGAGAGCAGGGTAGGGACTAGGAGTCATGGGCTCACATGCTCCCCCTCAGTATTCCCAAGAACTACAATTGAATTCAGGAGGGCATCTGAAGCTTCCAATCAAGTACATAAGTACTTAATGTTCCGAGTCTTAATTATAGCTGAGAGCATCCAACCAGCGGCAGTGTGGAGGGCTTAGGAGGTCCCCTGCGCATCAGCCTGATGGAAAATTCAAAGCCAGTCCATCCCTGATTCTGGAAGTGACTGTGATACCAGCTTTGGTTTGACCTGGATTTGCATTTACTGCCTAATGCTATCACCCTTTACTTCTCTGTAGATCAAAAAGTTAAGATCATCTTCAAGTCATGACATAAATTTATATATACAGTATATTGTCCACTTCCATGTAAGATCATTTTATATTTTATTATTTGTGCAGATTACAGCTACTTATTGCTATATTGTAGAAAGAATATTGTAACAGAAAAGATGATCATTGCATATTTTTGTGTGATCAATAATACAGTTTGGCCTAAGCATTCGCCATACAATCATTCTGTATTATAAGATCAAAGCTTTCTACTTTAGCCACTAATTAGCAATGATAACATACAGAACTGTTTTAATTTCAATGTGTGACTATTAACTCTGTATCAAAGAGAAATCAACTTTGAATTCCTGAAATCATTTATAAGAAGCTAGACAGTCTTTATAAAAACTATTCACTATACATATTATGCCACAAAAGTGACACATTAGCCCGGAGACTCTGAGAACTATGTATTTGTTCATCTCTAAAAAGAACACTTACAATTAATTTAACTACACCCTATTTATACACACATTGTAATTACTTTTCCTGAAACAGTCTTAATGTGGGTTTCATTAATTGCTGAGTGGTTTTCTTTTTGTCAAAAAATTATTAACTAGATGTTGTAACACTGAAATACAGTGATGATGCACCCATCAAGGACTGTGTTAATGGGGTTGGCCACTTTCTAAAAAAAAATATTTTTATCATCCTAACCTTATGGACAGTAGCCCAGGAAACCTCAAGATCCTGCATGTCTTACCTGAGCACCACAGTTCAGTGACGTCCACTGTCTATGGATCTGGTCCATAAACAGTGGATGCTGGTGGCCAACGTGTCCATGGTAATGCTGGTGTTCACATGATTTGCTCACGTGACCACTACAATGTATGCCTTTCCTATGCTTGTGCTGAAAGCATTCAGCTTATATGTAGATGCATGTACAGAATCTGCTGTATCTGTGCAGGCACTAAATACTTTCAGAACAGGATATGTCACATGGGTAAATCATGTGACTGCTTCCATCTTGTTTGCCATGTATGTGATGGCCACCAATGTTCGCCGTTTACAGACGAATCTATGAGCAGTGAGGGACACTATCATGGTGCTCTGGTAAAACATGAGGGGGCTTTGGTGTCCTCAACTACTGCATACAAGTTTAGGTTATTAAAGATTTTTTTAGAAAGTGGACAACCTCTTTCACAAATAGTCATACTGTATATTGAGTGTTATGTAGGTGCACTTTCCCCTAGGAGGTACTTTATAGAGTTTGCTAGAGTTGCTTTATAGGCCTGTTTCATACACAACATTTAAGCATGTTTTTTGTGTTTTTAATTTTTTTCCTGGCTTTTTTCTTTTTTTTTGGCTTTTCACAGTATTTTGGTGGTCAAAAAGCAGCACGCTGAAGGTATTTGTTTCAATAAGCTTCTATATCATATTTCTTTCTATAATTTAAAAAGACAACAAAAAGTATAATTCTTAAAAAAAATGTGTTTTTACATGCAAGAAAACAAGTTACAGGGCCCAGTGCAAAATTTGTAACAAGACCCCCCCCACACACACACATACATACGGTACCTTGAGCAATTTCTTCTTATGTAACACACACTAGTGACCAGGTGTGACTGCTACTTCTGCAAGCCTAAAGCTACATCCCTGCCTTTAGATACCAAGGTCTAATTTCGATCCAATATATTAAATATCTAAACTTTAAAAAATGGATGCATGTACAGTATAAAGAGACAAAAAATGATGGCCTGTAGATGTTTACATTTTGTGTTTCTTTTTATTGCATTGCATTTTATTAGCATTTTGCACACCTACAAGTAGGGAACATAAAAGGATATGAAACATTCACTAGAAAAATACCTCTGAGAAAAGATATTCTGTAATGAAAGGCATAAAATAAAAACTACATAAAAATATGTAAAAAAATGAAGCAACATGCTAAAAGTATAAACAAAAATAACATGTCATTTAATTTAATAATCATTACCTTACCCAGTGAAAACAAGCACAGGCACTCTGATAACACTGACAGAATGAAGAGCTTTATCTCCGATGATGCTTCATTATAAAAAATGTATCAAAGGGGAATAAGTCTCATATCCCTTTGAAATAGTTTACTTTCGAAAGTTTTCGACATCCTAATAACAGTTACTGATTTGTTTACTGCAAGCTGGAAGACTTATGGTAATTATTATTTGTGCATGTCACACAAAATTCGCATTTCCCAATTATTAGATGGTTTTCAAATTATTACTTATTCTTTTCTTTCAAAGTTCTTTGATGTGAACTATTTTTTAAATTCAAGGGAAGCAGAAATCATTGATTGCTGACAGCTTTAACTCTATTGCTGTAGCAGTGCTGTCAGTCTGTATAAACAAGTATTTGGAAGCTTTTTCCTTTAGTCCAGTCTCATGACATTCCCGTGGAGCATTTTTGTGGTCCTTTTACACTCCTTTTACACATGATGGTTCTGCAGGCAATTATCAGTAGAGAATTAAATGTTCTTGATAGTTGACAGTTCGTCAGTGGAGATGAAGCCTCATTTACATGCACTGATCTCCACTACATGGGTACAAGTGATCACTACTACAGTCGCTCTTCCACATAGAGAATCATTGCTTCTGGCCAGCAGATCCATGTTTACATAGGATGATCGGTTGCACAGAAACAATTAGGGTCATTTATCAAACTGGTGTAAAGTAGAACTGGCTTAGTTGCCCATAGCAACCAATCAGATTCCACTTTTCATTTTCCAAAAGAGCTGTGAAAAATGAAAGGTGGAATCTGATTTGATGCTATGGGCAACTAAGCCAGTTCTACTTTACACCAGTTTGATAAATGCCCTGAAATTATTTTGGGTGCCAGCTATAATATACCATCATTCGAAGAACAAGTGTTTGCTTGTTTGTCAGGACTCAGGACCTGGGAGTGAGATTATCTACAAATGCCGATCCCGATAACTAAACCAATGACCCTTTTTTTTATTATTGCATTGTAATCATTTCTTGCTAAAATACATGTTTTAATTGGTCTTTATTACAAATATGGAACCTTTTTTCTGTAGAAGGCTGAGATGCTCTAATAGAGGGATCTGCATTTTCTCTCTCTTCCGTCAGCCAGCTAATCTGACAGACTCCTTATCTCTGCTCTCTGACATTAGAAACACTCATAGTATACAGTGGATATAAAAAGTCTACACACCCCTGTTAAAATGTCAGGTTTCTGTGATGTAAAAAAATTAGACAAAGATAAATCATTTCAGAACTTTTCCACCTTTAATGTGACCTATAAACTGTACCACTCAATTGAAAAACAAACTGAAATCTTTTAGGTGGAGGGAAGAAAACAAACAAAAAAAAAACTAAAATAAGGTGGTTGCATAAGTGTGCAACCCTCTTATAACTGGGGATGTAGCTGAGTCCAGAATTAAGCAATCATATTCAAAATCATGTTAAATAGGAGTCAGCATACACCTGCCATCATTTAAAGTGCCTCTGATTAACCCCAAATAAAGTTCAGCTGCTCTAGTTGGTCTTTCCTGAAATTTTCTTAGTCGCATCCCACAACAAAAGCCATGGTCCACAGAAAGCTTCCAAAGCATCAGAGGGATCTCATTGTTAAAAGGTATCAGTCAGAAGGGTACAAAAGAATTTACAACACATTAGATGTACCATGGAACACAGTGAAGACAGTCATCATCAAGTGGAGAAAATATGGCACAACAGTTACATTACCAAGAACTGGACGTCCCTCCAAAATTGATGAAAAGACGAGAAGAAAACTGGTCTGGGAGGCTACCAAGAGGCCTACAGCAACATTAAAGGAGCTGCAGGAATATCTGGCAAGTACTGGCTGTGTGGTACATGTGACAACAATCTCCCGTATTCTTCATATGTCTGGGCTATGGGGTAGAGTGGCAAGATGAAAGCCTTTTCTTACGAAGAAAAACATCTAGGCCAGGCTACATTTTGCAAAAACACATCTGAAGTCTCCCAAAAGCATGTGGGAAAAGGTGTTATGGTCTGATGAAACCAAAGTTGAACTTTTTGGCCATAATTCCAAAAGATATGTTTGGAGCAAAAACAACACTGCACATCACCAAAAGAGCACCATACCCACAGTGAAGCATGGTGGTGGCAGCATCATGCTTTGGGGCTGTTTTTCTTCAGCTGGAACTGGGGCCTTAGTTAAGCTAGAGGGAATTATGAACAGTTCCAAATACCAATCAATATTGGCACAAAGCCTTCAGGCTTCTGCTAGAAAGCTGATCATGAAGAGGAACTTTATCTTTCAGCATGACAACGACCCAAAGCATACATCCAAATCAACAAAGGAATGGCTTCACCATAAGAAGATAGTTTTGGAATGGCCCAGCCAGAGCCCAGACCTGAATCTGATTGAAAATCTGTGGGGTGATCTGGAGGGCTGTGCACAGGAGATGCCCTCGCAATCTGACAGATTTGGAGTGTTTTTTCAAAGAAGAGTGGGGAAATCTTGCCAAGTCAAAATGTGCCATGCTGATAGACTCATACCCAAAAAGACTGAGTACTGTAATAAAATTAAAAGTATTAGTTTAAGGGTGTGCACACTTATGCAACCATATTATTTTTATTTTTTTTCTTCCCTCTACCTAAAAGATTTCAGTTTGTTCTTCAATTGAGTTGTACAGTTTAAAAGTCACATTAAAGGTGGAAAAAGTTCTGAAATGATTTATCTTTGTCTCATTTTTTTTACATCACAGAAACCTGACATTTTAACAGGGGTGTGTAGACTTTGTGAGAGAAGGATTTAATATTCTGTAGTACACATTTCTGTCCACTAGATGGCTGCAAACCATATGTATGAGAAGGTCAATGAGGGAGGGGGAAGAGGGGATTCTGAAACCACTCCTATCAGGTTAAGGAGCCAATAGCCTCTTCTTAAGGAACACCCCTTTTGTGATGTCATGTCTGCTATTTAAGTGAATGTACTGTGAATAAAGGCTCTCTCTCGCCTGCTCTTCCACCATGGCTGAGGGAAGATGAGAAGATGCTTTCAATGAAACCACCTAGTGTCTGGTCTCATTATAAAGCAGTATGCTGTACACATACTTATTCTTCTAATTGATTTGGCACCACACAAAGAAGAAGGAGAGTCGCATGAATTGCGACGACAACTTTTTATATCCACTGTATATATCTATAAATTTAGCATATACTGTAACATAGTAACATAGTACATAAGGCTGAAAAAAGACATTTGTCCATCCAGTTCGGCCTGTCATCCTGCAAGTTGATCCAGAGGAAGGCAAAAAAAAAACTGTGAGGTAGAAGCCAATTTTCCCCATTTTAGGGGAATAAAAAATTCCTTCCCGACTCCAATCAGGCAATCAGAATAACTCCCTGGATCAACGACCCCTCTCTAGTAGCTATAGCCTGTAATATTATTACACTCCAGAAATACATCCAGGCCCCTCTTGAATTCCTTTATTGTACTCACCATCACCACCTCCTCAGGCAGAGAGTTCCATAGTCTCACTGCTCTTACCATAAAGAATCCTCTTCTATGTTTGTGTACAAACCTTCTTTCCTCCAGACACAGAGGATGTCCCCTCGTCACAGTCACAGTCCTGGGGATAAATAGATGATGGGATAGATCTCTGTACTGACCCCTGATATATTTATACCTAGTAAATAGATCTCCCCTCAGTCATCTTTTTTCTAAAGTGAATAATCCTAATTTTGATAATCTTTCAGGGTACTGTAGTTGCCCCATTCCAGTTATTACTTTAGTTGCCCTCCTCTGGACCCTCTCCAGCACTGCTATGTCTGGAGCCCAGAACTGTACACAGTACTCCATGTGTGGTCTGACTAGCGATTTGTAAAGTGGTAGGACTATGTTCTTATCACGGGCATCTATGCCACTTTTGATGCAACCCATTATCTTATTGGCCTTGGCAGCAGCTGCCTGACACTGTTTTTTGCAGCTTAGTTTGCTGTTTATTAAAATTCCTAGATCCTTTTCCATGTCAGTGTTACCGAGTGTTTTACCATTTAGTATGTACTGGTGACTTGCATTATTCCTTCCCATGTGCATAACTTTACAGTTGTCAGTGTTAAACCTCATCTGCCACTTATCTGCCCAAGCCTCCAGTCTATCCAGATCGCTCTGTAGTAGTATACTGTCCTCTTCAGTGTTAATTACTTTACACAGTTTAGTGTCATCTGCGAAAATTGATACTTTACTATGCAAGCCTTCTACGAGATCATTAATAAATATATTGAAGAGAATAGGGCCCAGTACTGACCCTTGAGGTACTCCACTAGTGACAGTGACCCAATCTGAGTGTGTACCATTAATAACCACCCTCTGTTTTCTATCATTGAGCCAGTTACTTACCCACATACAGACGTTTTCTCCCAGTCCGAGCATTCTCATTTTATATACTAAACTTTTATGTGGTACAGTGTCAAATGCTTTGGAGAAGTCCAGATATACGACATCCATTGATTCGCCGCTGTCAAGTCTAGAACTTACCTCCTCATAGAAACTGATTAAATTAGTTTGGCATGACTGATCCCTCATGAAGCCATGCCGATATAGCGTTATTTGCTTATTTCCGTTGAAATGCTCTAACATAGCATCTCTCAGAAAATCTTCAAACAGTTTACCCACAACAGATGTTAAACTTACCGGCCTATAGTTTCCAGGCTCTGTTTTGGACCCTTTTTGAATATTGGCACCACATTCGCCATGTGCCAATCCTGTGGGACATTCCCTGTCAGTATAGAGTCTGCAAATATCAGAAATAAGGGTCTGGCTATGACATTACTTAATTCCCTTAGGATACGGGGGTGTATGCCATCCAGTCCTGGGGATTTGTCTATTTTAATCTGTTGTACTTCTTCCTGGGTCAGACAGGACACTTTTAATGGGGAATTTATTTTTACATTCTGCATGTAATCTGACTGTTTATTTTCCTCAGTGAATACATTGGAGAGAAAAATATTTAACAGCTTTACTTTCTTCTCGTCGCTCTCTGCGACTCCCCCCATATTACTCTTTAAAGGGCCGACATCTTCAGATTTATACTTTTTAACACTTATATAGTATTTAGTTCTTATCTTACAGATAAAACAATGTGTCTTAAGTAAGTGTTTATGACCTCTTAATAAATTAGGGATAAGACCGGCACAAAGTGAAACTGAAAAGTACTATTCACATAGTTAGATAAACAGTTAACCCTTTGTGGAAGAATGGCTCAATATTTTTAATAAAGACCCATTAAAAAAAAATTTTTTAGCCCAAAATGAGTAAATGCAATCATAAAAAAATTGGTGTACATACCGTAGCCTTTAAAGGGTGGGTTTAGCTACAAGTTTGTATCTTCTGACAGTCGATGCAGACAGGAGAGTGAGTGGTCTGGTTGCCTTCCTTCAGAGCTCAGGCTTCTGGCATCCTAACTGGACAGTTCATTCTCCCAGAAAAGACAAATTACACTGTTACTTTTAAACTTCTGGTGGGAGACGAAGCCAGGCTTGTAGCTGAAACTGCCTTTTAAATAGGTGTGTGTAATTCTTTGAAAATTTCCTATTCATACATTGTGGTGGTGCTTTGTTGTAATTTGTTTTCTTCTTTTTGTGTCATTTATTTTTCTCCATTTATCCATGGGAAACTTAAAGGGATTATCCCAGTTATATATAAAAAAATATATATTTACTCATTTCTCTAGTTCTATTCTGGCCCTTTGTTGACGTGCAGTTGTAGAACTGTGGGGGTGTGTGCCAATAATCTCTGAGGTTTTCCTTGTGAATATTTGGGAATCAACAAAGAGTGCTTTTCCCCTCCCTCTGCTGTGCAAAGGGATTGAATAAAAGTGCTGCCATGCCCACAGTCTGATTGCTGGGATACTCATGTTGTATGTGTGGGACTACAGCTGTACAGTACAGTGACATTGCTGATACACACAGGATCGTCCCCCTACCTGTTCTTGTGCAATGCTCTGCAGACACTTTACAGCCAGCAGAAGATTACAGAGGAGATAACTCCTCCAGTCTTTGTCAGCTCTGTGTCTGCAGGGGTAAGGAGGGAGGGAAGATCTCTTCAGTGCCTGCTCACTTGTCAGGAGAAGAGGAAACCCAGAAGCTCCTCAGTACCTGAGGCAGAGCCTCCAACCATGAGTCTGTGCTGCTTATGGTAGAAGGGGTTACACTTTGCTGAAGAATCCAGTGGGAGGGGAGACACAGGGCAGACAGCTCAGCCAGCAGATGTGGGGTGGGGTGGGGTGGTGGCTATTTTTTAAGTAGATTTTGAGTAGCTTGTTAAAATTAGACTACAAGTAAAAAGTAAATCATTGTAGAACTAAAGTGTATTATCTTAAAGGGTCCATAATACGGGGTAATAAAGGTGTTATTAGCATCTAAATAATATTGCAATTTTAAAGGAGCAAATGAGGATCTTGTTAGTTCCTTGATAGGGGTTGACAGAGGAAAAGAATAAGCTCTTGAGATCCAGTTTGTGGTTCCACATGGGGTGGTGTGAGTACCAGGTCGTTGAAAGCCCATTGGTCCTTGCTCAGGCTCTAAACTGGCCCTGGATTTGGCATACATGAGATACTTTCTCCCTAATGGCCAACTAATCAAATTATTTTAAATTATTTGTTACAGTACATGTAAATTTGTTTACAACTTATGAGTAGAAAAGTAGCATTTTTTATGTTCATGTAGGTTTATACAGAAAACAACTGCCATTAATTATACAAGAAAAGTAGATATTCATACTGATACGTACATGTAAAACAATCTGTGCGCTGTAACATACAGGTCACATGTTAAGACTGCTGGTTTGTAGAACACAATAAAATGGCAGCACATGATCAATAGTTTAGGATTGTCAGAAGATTACTTTTCAGCTTATTGACATTATGGTTTATCTCTGCCTTTTCTGCTACCTTCCAATTATGCATGATAGGTTTATTGCTATTGCATCTTCTCCCTTAAGCCTGCTTGGACAACTTCTTTGGAAGACATTTAAATAAGTAATGAGTTGGGAAGGTTTATTTTCCAAGCTTCTGTCTTTTAAGGTAACACAGCAAGAAGGAAATACTGTATATTGCAAATGTGGACTACTAGGCTTCACAAATTATAACCCAATGCTTCTATATGTAGGAAGGTAGAGTTTGTCCCAATTAAGTCATCCATGGCATTTACAGACTGCATATAATGAATGTCTCCAGCTCTGACTGTCATTATGCTATTATGTAATGGAGTATCTCTTGGGTTTCTTTGTAGCTGTTTACTTCTCCGAGGGAAATTACTTTGTATGTGTCCAATATGCATTTATTATACCTTTCACATTTGTTATTATTAGGCTTTTGTTAAAGAGGTTGTCACGGAAAATTAAAAACTGGGGCAGCAGCAGTAAATGTCATTAAATAAAAAAAAGTCATCCCCCTTTTCTCCCCTGCCGCTTCCAGCATCACACTGTGGTCTGGATAGTGTTTGTTTTCTTGGCTGCAGTGGTTGTCCCACAAAAAATATTCTAAAGTTTTCAAACCAGCACCTGGATGTGAATACTTTTGTAATTGCATGCAATTAAAAATCTAGTTTAGCCACTGAGTTATTCAATATAATGTATCTGTATAGCGCCACCTGCTGTTTGTTCTTTTTTACATTTCTTTGACCTGCTCACTGAGATGGCCGCACATGCTCAGTTTCATCCTTCAACTGCCTCCTGAGCTGTGATAGGGAGAGCATGGACACGCCCCTTAGCTGCAGTAGAAGAGACACTCCCCTTGAGCTGTCAGCTTGATATAAATCTAGCAGAGCAATGAACGGGGAGATCTCTGGATCCATGTGAGGTACAGGGCTGGTTCTAGAGATTGTCATGTACTTTATGACGTCTAAGTTTCATTTATTACATTAGTCATGGAATATTTTCTTTAAGAATACAGTAAGTTAACGCTTTTCAGATTTGTTGCTGATTCTTTTTGGCTCTTTTCTGCAGCACGTGCATGGATTTTACAAATATGTGAAACAATAGCAGAAGTGTCTGCAATAAACTTTTCACATTGCTTTTGATAGCAAAACTTTATCTGAAATGTTTTATATCCTCCTCCACAGATAAATGAGAGGACATGTGGCCATACCTGGGTTGTCTGTTTCAGTAACTACTTGCATTTCCCATGTAATAACGACCCTGGAGCCTCTATTCATATGACTCTAAGTTGTGCCATTCCTTTATAATTTCTGATAGTAATTAAGAAAGAATTGCTAGCAGTTTGCTTTAAAGATCCAGATGGGTGTTACCAGTATGGGGTGTGTCCCTGCACACTATCCAATCAGTGCTGCCCGTGTCAGACAATGCAGGGACACACTCCAACTGGTAACACCCAGCTGGAATTTCATTGCAAACAGCTAGCAATTATTTTATATGTAGATTCTAGCAGAAATAATAAAGGAATGGCACAACACAGAGTCACGGGAAATGCAAGTAGTTGCTAAAAGAGACATGTCTGGTGAGGTGACAGGTCCTCGTTAGTTATAATGATTTGTTATGATCTGATTTGGTGCCTGATTAGGAGTATGGGTACAGTCACATGGTGTAACAGACTGGCTGTTTTTAAAGTGATTGTTAAGTGAGCACATTTTGCTTGGAAAAAGCTATTTCACCTTCAAAATCATGCAGCCATTATAATTGATCACATGGTTTTGTGGGTAAAACAGATGTTTCCTGGCAACATCATGCATCCAATTAACAATTAATGAAAAACAATGACAGCGAAACGCCACCATTGTTTTCGCCAGCATTGTAGCTGCATCAGCGCCAACCTATGTGGCCGTGCGCTACTGCTTGCATGTTTTTTACCAAAACATGTCTGACAACTCTCCACTCAGTACCAGCATCCAATAGCCATTTAACCACAGATACACTCAACTCTCTGAAAACTTTAACAATTGCTGTTCTGCAAAATTTCACAAGTGCAGCATTTTCTCATGCTGGTTCCAGAGCTTCACATTCAATCATCCTTACTTTCACAGTCTGTGAGATCACATACTTTTGGAAACTTAAAGGGGCTGTCTCACTTCAGCAAATAGCATTTATCATGTAGAGAAAGTTAATACAAGGCACTTACTAATGTATTGTGATTATCCACATTGCCTCCTTTGCTGCTGCTTGCACACTATGGGAAAAAGCTCCAGCCTCTCTGGTGGCCAAGACCGCATAAGTGCGCCTAGGTCAGTTCTTTTTCTTATGGTGTGCAAACACGGCCACCGCTGATGGATTACAGGGTGGTCATAACCATGGAAACAAGAAGTGTATAATGTGATGGAAAAATGAATCCAGCCAGCAAAGGAGGCAATATGGACAAACACAATACATTAGTGCCTTGTATTAACTTTCTCTACATGATAAATGCTATTCGCTGAGGTGAGACAACCATTTTAAGGTGCATTCACACAGGCTGGGGACCAATGAATGTCAGGAAGGAAGTGTTCATTTATATGCAGCGATCACCTCCACAGTATGAAGACGAGCAATTGTGGAGCTGTTGTGGAGCTGGAGAGCTCCTTCAGTGACAGACTGCTGCATCCTAGGTGCACGAAGGAACGTTATCGGAGGTCCTTCCTCCCAGTAGCGGTTAGGATGTATAACCGCCACCGTTCCCAGAAACACAGTAGTGAATTTTTTAAAGTAAATTCTGTGCTATGTTTTTCTTGTATTTTACTCTATAATTTCTAATTACTCTTATTATTGCTCCTGTTGTGAATGTGATTGCTGCTGTTATTCCAAAATTTCCCCACTGGGGGACAATAAAGGGATATTCTTCTTCTTCTTTAATTGCTACTGTGATCGCTCGTCCTCAAACAAAATCTTTGTTCCTGAGCTGCAGAGTGCTGTTTAGACAGTACGATCTGCTGCCCAGGAATGATGATTGAGGTGTCCGCACCTTTGATCATTTCATCCGATGAATGAGCGTTTGGCTCGTTCATCTGGTGATTTGCAGCGCCTTTAGAAGGACAGATTATCTGGAACGAGTATTTGCTATAATTAGCTTGATGTTCGAGCCGTGTAAACACTGTGGGAGCTCCTAAATTCTTTGAGCCCTGAGGAAGCTGGACCTATGGGTCAGCAGTGTGAAAGCATCAGTAATCATCTCTCCTCTGTTTTACAGGCGACATAGGTATACAGGTGAAACTCGAAAAATTAGAATATCGTGCAAAAGTCCATTTATTTCAGTAATTCAAATTAAAAGGAATTGCATTAATGCAGCTTAAAATTAGAATATTGTGAAAAGGTTCAATATTCTAGGCTCAAAGTGTCACACTCTAGTCGGCTAATTAATCCATACCCCCTGAGCAAAGGGTACCTCAAAATTGTGACTTTGGGGTTTCATACGCTATAAGCCATAATCATCCAAATTATAACAAATAAAGGCTTGAAATATCTCACTTTGCTTGTAATGAGTCTATCTCATATGTTAGTTTCACATTTTAAGTTGGATTACTGAAATAAATGAACTTTGCACAATATTCTAATTTTTCGAGTTTCACCTGTATATTAGGAAACTGCATTCAGTTCAAACTTGAAAAGCCCATGTAAAGTTATTACAAAAACTCTCTCTTTAAAAAGCTAATAGTATGCACATACTGTAGGTTTGTCCATGGAAAAAAACAATTCAAACTTAAAGATGTTTTATAGATTTTAAAAAATATGGCTGACTTAATAGATCACTTGCAGTCCTCTGACTTTGTAAAATATGGAGCAGTAATAAGGCACTCGTAGAGATATACGGCTGTAAATCCGTTTGGCGTTAATTGGATGTGAAGGCATGTACTGTAGATGTATTTTTCTGCTGAAATCTAACAAAAATAAAAATTGTGGCATCCTCCATCTGATGCCATATGTAGAGTGGCATTCTCTTTGTGTGGTGGTACACCTAATCTCCAGTGGCTCCTTGGTTTCCCAGATAACAGTAGTCCCATTTCAGGTTTCTAAGCCAGGTATCACTGTATTGGCTGTGAATTATCTTATCAAGTGTAGTGGAACTTCTGACTTCTGGGACCTGCACTCATCTCGAGAACGAAGTACATGCATGGCTCTCACCATTTACTTCTGTGGGAGTTCTGAATATGTGGCTATGCCATAAACGTTGAGATTGGAATATACTTTTAAGTAGAAAATCTCCTTACGTTACTGAGTATTGGTTTGGGAGGTCGATGAATGCTGGACAAACAGTACAGTATATCATGTAAAAGCCTTGGAACTGTCGTTTTTAGGATTCATGGAAAACAGTACCAGAATTTTGTTGTCCTACTGAAAATTAAGAAAAAATAGTATTTTTAGACCTTCCCAATTTGTGTGACATGAGTGCAGGTGAAAGACCTATTTTAGTGTACAGAATACCACCTATCTGAACATACAATTCTGTAGTAAAACCTTGAATCTTACAGAGTACAAGTGACCGGTTTGTAGATACTTAACGGTTTCTTTGGGTTCTGCAATGTTGGTGACTCTGCAGCGACAGTGAGATAATGAAGGATAATGCTGAGTGTGCAGACTTGTCTTGTTAAAATGATTCTCTGTGGAACCCTTAAATGTGCCTTAGCTTCATTTTCAAGCCTTCTGGTTTTATAGTCTTTTAGGTGCAAGGACTATAAAGCAGAGCTGCAGATTTTCTATACTTGAAAGTCGAGAAATGTATCCGTTTTTTTTTAATAACAAGTGATATAGTAGTGCATACCTCCCAACTTTTTAAACAAAGAGGGACAATTAGGATTCATTGTGTGAAAGATCAATTTTTCCTGCATATCTGTACACTTCAGTAGTTTTCTCTTACGAAATGACACACAAATAATAATGCAGTTGAGCATTTCTAAAATCTCAACTGCATTAAATAATGAAATAATATAAAAGACAGGCTCTAATATACAGAGAGGAAATATTGTGAATGTAAGAATGCAAATCTATATCTCAAATAAAAAAGAGGGACATTTAAGGAGCAAAGAGTGACAGAGGGACTTGGGTCAAAAAGAGGAACTGTCCCTCCAAAAGAGGCACAATTGGGAGGTCTGTAGTAGTGGTGTATCTTTGGTGCTCCTTTTGGCACAGTTTGGGGGCTTTAAGTGTGACCTTCTAATATAGTCAAAGGCTGCATCATAAGGAACAGGGTAAGGGGTAGACATACACACATGGTCATTTTGTGGTTTGTGATGCCTTCATGTATTTTTTAAGTTATGGTTTGTTATTTTAGTGATTTGGATTCTGCGGGGAGTTACAGTATTTCTAATTTATATATCATTATAAAATTGCCAAAATGTTTACTTAAGGGGTAGGCTTTAAAAGGGTTGTTTTTACTTTTTTATTTTTTATTTTAACCCCAGCATTCTCGTCTTTTCCCCATTGCTTTTTTTGCTCTCCCTGGCTCCCTTCACTGGTCTTCCATTCTTCATCCTGTAAACTTCAAGATGACTGGGTCACATGTGCCGCTGCAGCCAATGACCTAAGCAGTGATGTGTCTCCAAGTGGCATGTGACCCAGTAGTGACGCACCATTTGGGGACATTACTGCTGAGGCCAGTCATAGGCTGTAGCAGTGCATGTGACTTCAGCTGTTTTTTCGAAATTTGCAGGATGGGGACCAGTAGACTAGGGAAGGAAGCCAGGGAACTGGAATAAAGCAGTGGGGAGCATGTGGGAATATTATTTCAGGGGTACAGCAAGCTAGGGTTGAAAATAAAAAAAAAGGTGGATAACCCCATAAAAGGAAAAGTCCATTTAAAATAAAACATATCAGTTTGGTTTACACAGCATGTTACTGTTAGCTTTCTCATATAGCCATTTATGTATTATTGATTTGTTAGGCCATACATACCAGATTGGTTTTTGGGATCTGTGGGGGTCTCAAGGCACATACCCCTACCAGAGTGTCAATTTATCCATTTCTGTAGAAGATGGGTGCATGGGTGCACAGTAGAGGGGCATCACATAAAATGGGGAGCATAAGGAAACTGTGGATGGGAGCCTGGGGAGCATTTGAGATATAAGCAGACAGAATGTAGAATAAGTTGAATAAAATGTAGCAGGGGTCTCAGAATTACAGTCTGGCCAACTGACATATTTTCCAGTATATTTATGCCAGAAAGATGGTATAAATACATAGCTAAATCTTACTCAGTGAGTTCTAAATCCCTTGCTTGCCTTCACAAAGTGAATGATAAAGCTCATGCTGCCTAGGGGTACGTCAGTGCATATAGATTTATACAGCTACTATAAAATTCAATAGGTGCTGTAAAAATCACTGTACAGTAAGCTTCCCCTGTGAAGCCTGCCTCTGTGGATGGTACCCCACTGGGAATAACATTATCAACAGTATCACCATCTACAGTGGTATTTATTAGTAATAAATGAATTGCCTAGGTGTAGGTTTTATCCCAGGAAACACATCATCCAAGCTATTTCTCTGCACGTATGCCTAAGGCAGGAAAGTTATATTGTAAGGGTCGGTTCACAACTGTGGTACTGTATTCTGATAGTCTGGCAGAGGAGCAGACTACTGGAATTACCATTTCCAGCATGCAGCAGTTTTTTTTCCTGGTATTCTTGTTAGGATCCCGACAGATCCCATAATAGTGAATAGTAGAGGTGGGACGAATCCAATTTTTTCCGAATCCGAATCCGAAAAGGTTCTCGAATATATCGAATCTTTTGAATCTCGAATCCTACGAATCCTGTACATAATTGTGTGAACGCACGGTGAAAGAAACAAAGTCAGACCGTGTCAGTTTGTCTGAACCTCCGCCTCCCAGTCACGGTCGCTCCCTATATGACCGCGATGAACCCTGCTATGACCCCTGCTCCTATCACTACAGAACATACAGGGTAATACAGCGCCTCATACCTCTTACATCCAGTGACGTCTCCTTTGTTGTAGATGTTCTCTTTCCTCATCTTCTCCTTTCAGACCTTCAGACCAGACACCATTTTTCGGCCATTTTTCGTCTCTGCAGTTTGACAAAAAAAAAATCTTAGTTTACTACTTTTCCATCATCCTCCCATTTTCTGGACAAATCATCCTAACACCCCCAATACTGTTCCGCTGTGCTCCCCAATATTATACTGCAGAAACAGATAATACCCCTGATAATACTAGTACCACACAGACCATGTTCACACCATAGTTAGAGTAGCGGCTAGGACCCTTTGCCATGCTGAGTGACCGTGACGTGGTGCATTGATGGGCTCCGATATCTTCCTGACTGGAACATATTGGCGAAAGTCTCAGCTTTTAATACCTGCATGTATGACTTCCCAGTATAGTCAGTAGCATTTTTGTTTGGTGCATTTCCTCTCTGTGTTTCATATGTTTATTTGCTACATTCTGTGTAGTTTGCTTCTTGTGGTGCATGTGGACCGCGTCGACATCCTCCATTGTATGCATATTTTGCTGGGGTTAGTCGATTATTGCGGTCCACATGCGGTGGGGCTGCTCCCCCAATAAATAGACACGCCACAGTGTCAGGGGCTGAGCAGCTCCTCCAGAATTGCCACTTCATTTCTGTGTTTTTGTCTTGTTAGATTTGAGTGTGTTTGGACACTCTGTTGCACCTGGTAACTTCCATCACATGGTCTGGCATAGGTGTGGCTCACGGCCTGGCCTCATTCACATTGTACTACCACAGTATTCATGCTGGGCCTTTGTGTGGAGGCTTGGCTGTGTGCTGAATTATATCACCCCCAGACCATGTTCACACCATAGTTAGAGTAGCGGCTAGGACCCTCTGCCATGCTGAGTGACCGTGACGTGGTGCATTGATGGGCTCCGATATCTTCCTGACTGGAACATATTGGCGAAAGTCTCAGCTTTTAATACCTGCATGTATGACTTCCCAGTATAGTCAGTAGCATTTTTGTTTGGTGCATTTCCTCTCTGTGTTTCATATGTTTATTTGCTACATTCTGTGTAGTTTGCTTCTTGTGGTGCATGTGGACCGCGTCGACATCCTCCATTGTATGCATATTTTGCTGGGGTTAGTCGATTATTGCGGTCCACATGCGGTGGGGCTGCTCCCCCAATAAATAGACACGCCACAGTGTCAGGGGCTGAGCAGCTCCTCCAGAATTGCCACTTCATTTCTGTGTTTTTGTCTTGTTAGATTTGAGTGTGTTTGGACACTCTGTTGCACCTGGTAACTTCCATCACATGGTCTGGCATAGGTGTGGCTCACGGCCTGGCCTCATTCACATTGTACTACCACAGTATTCATGCTGGGCCTTTGTGTGGAGGCTTGGCTGTGTGCTGAATTATATCACCCCCAGACCATGTTCACACCATAGTTAGAGTAGCGGCTAGGACCCTCTGCCATGCTGAGTGACCGTGACGTGGTGCATTGATGGGCTCCGATATCTTCCTGACTGGAACATATTGGCGAAAGTCTCAGCTTTTAATACCTGCATGTATGACTTCCCAGTATAGTCAGTAGCATTTTTGTTTGGTGCATTTCCTCTCTGTGTTTCATATGTTTATTTGCTACATTCTGTGTAGTTTGCTTCTTGTGGTGCATGTGGACCGCGTCGACATCCTCCATTGTATGCATATTTTGCTGGGGTTAGTCGATTATTGCGGTCCACATGCGGTGGGGCTGCTCCCCCAATAAATAGACACGCCACAGTGTCAGGGGCTGAGCAGCTCCTCCAGAATTGCCACTTCATTTCTGTGTTTTTGCCCCCATATAAAATACCCCTTCTTTGTGGCCTCAGTAGATGCCCCCATAGTGCCCCCCAATAATGTGCCAATAAGAAGTGGCCCCACAGTGCCACCCAATAATGTGCCAGTAAGTGTCCCCATAGATGCCCCCCTAATCATGTGCCAGTATCAAGTGTGGAGTGCCTCTCTCCTCCCCCCCATGTGCCGGTATCATAGTGCCATCTCCCCCCCAATGTGCCAGTATTATAGTGCCATCTCCCCCCATAATGTGCCAGTATCATAGTGCCATCGCCCCTCATAATGTGCCAGTATCATAGTGCCATCTGCCCTCATAATGTGCCAGTATCATAGTGCCTCCCCCCCCAATGTGCCAGTATCATAGTGCCTCTCACCTCTCCCCCTGGCATCCACAGATCCCCCATCCTATAACAGTGCCATCCACAGACCCCCCATCCTATAACAGTGCCATCCACAGACCCCCCACCCCATAACAGTGCCATCCACAGACCGCCCACCCCATAACAGTGCCATCCACAGACCCCCCCACCCCATAACAGTGCCATCCACAGACCCCCCCACCCCATAACAGTGCCATCCACAGACCCCCCCACCCTATAACAGTGCCATCCACAGACCCCCTCCACCCCATAACAGTGCCATCCACAGACCCCCCCACCCCATAACAGTGCCATCCACAGACCCCCCCACCCCATAACAGTGCCATCCACCGACACCCCCCACCCCATAACAGTGCCATCCACAGACCCCCCCACCCCATAACAGTGACATCCACACCCCATAACAGTGCCATCCACACCCCATAACAGTGCCATCCACAGACCCCCCCACCCCATAACAGTGCCATCCACAGACCCCCCCACCCCATAACAGTACCATCCACAGACCTCCCCCCCACCCCTTAACAGTGTAATCCACAGACCCCCCATTGCCGCTCCAGTACAGTTATAAAGTGTGTAATTTAATTAATAATGAATGATTCATGCTGCCCCCTCTGTCTGTAGTACATTCAATATATCCTACTTACAGGGCTACTGACATCGTAATGCAGGCCGGCAGGGCAGACGAGCGGCAGAGTGACTGACTGACGTCACGTGCCTGCGCCGCCTGCTTTATGAATGAAGCAGGCGGCGCAGGCAGGTGACGTCAGTCAGTCACTCTGCCGCTCGTCTGCCCGGCCGGCCTGCATTACGATGTCAGTAGCCCTGTAAGTAGGATATATTGAATGTACTACAGACAGAGGGGGCAGCATGAATTATTATTAATAGAATTACACATTTTATAACTGTACTGGAGCGGAGGGGCCGGAGCACAGTGAACGCACCGGCCCCCAGCTCCTCCTCCCAGTCCCTCCCACCGGGATTCGTTTCAGGTAAATTACGTCGGGATTCGAGTCCACGAATCCCACGAATCCAGCAAGATTCGAGGGATTCGTGGATTCGACGAATCCCCCGTCCCATCTCTAGTGAATAGTGATCCAAAGGGCCCCGATGATGTCCAGCTTTGCTGGTTATGGTAATTTTGGTAGCCTGCAACTCTGCCAGATCTGACAACTGAAACACAGTACTGCGGATGTGAACCTAGCCTAAGGTTCACTCATCAAATCATAAGTTTTTATTCCTCATGATGGAAGATACTGCAGATGCCTTCTCATTAGAGTTGAGCGGACACCTGGATGTTTCGGGTTCGACGGGTTTGGCCAAACTTCACAAAAAAGTTAGAGTTCGGGATTCGAACTTTGCCCCCGAACTCGAACCCCATTGAAGCACTAAAATGGCTCTAAAAAAGTCATGGAAAATGCTTGAGGGCTGCAAATGGCAGCAAAATGGGGTTAAGAGGATGGAAGTGCTCTGCAAACAAACGTGGATAGGGAATTGACTTCAAATAACATAAAATACGTAAAAATGAAAAATAATAATCTTGATCGAGGAGGGGGTCCATATGGAGTAGGAGGTTGAGGAGGCGGTGGATGTGGCAGTGTAGGTGGAAGCGGTGGTGGAGGTAGCAAACACTGTTTTTTGTTTAAATTTGGGTAGACCACAAAACATTGGGAAATATAACCTGTGATAACCCCCTCCAGCCGTGCTAAACAAACGTTCAGACAGTACACTGGCTGCAGGGCAGGCCAGCACCTCCAAGGCGTAAAGAGCAAGCTCACACCATATGCCCAATTTGGAGACCCAGAAGTTGAATGGGGCAGAACCATCAGTCAGTACGTGTAGGCGTGTGCATACATACTGCTTAACCATGTTGCACGTCCCCATGACGTCCACGATCCAATTGGATATCTTCTCTATCAACTTTCGATGTTCTTTTCTGCGCCTACCATGATGATCACGGGTAGCGGGGAATCAGGGTTCCAGGCCGCAGTGGGAGCCTGAGAAAAGCATACCGCATCCAAGGGAGGTCAATGGATGAAATTAAATGTGATCGAGCGGAAATGTGGGACAAATTATTGAAGCCGAAGCAATTACCCACTCCCGACTCGGGGAGGTAGTGACGATAAATAACAATACAGGACTCTTAAGATGCCCTGTTATTAGAATGATTAATAAAAAATTACAGGGAATGTCACTGGGGTATTTTGGATTTGGAAACGTTAGACAGGAGAGGCCCTGCTGCCGCTTTGTTGACTCTAGATAACTTCTGCCTGATCGCACGTCCTCGTGACGTCCACGATCCAAATGGGCATCTTCTCTATCAACTTTCGATGTTCTTTTCTGCGCCTACCATGTTAATCATGGTTAGCGGCGAATCAAGGTTCCACGCCGGAGAGGGAGCCTGAGAAAGGGATACCGCATCCAAGGGAGGTCAATGGATGAAATTAAATGTGATTGAGCGGAAATGTGGGACAAATTATTGAAGCCGAAGCAATTACCCACTCCCGACTCGGGGAGGTAGTGACGATAAATAACAATACAGGACTCTTAAGATGCCCTGTTATTAGAATGATTAATAAAAAATTACAGGGAATGTCACTGGGGTATTTTGGATTTGGAAACCATGTTGATCACGGTTAGCGGCGAATCAGGGTTCCACGCCGGAGAGGGAGCGTGAGAAAGGGATACCACATCCAACCAACGTCGATGGCTGAAATGTGATCAAGCGGAAATGTGGGACAATTTATTAAAGCGGAAGGATCGAATGAAAAGAGGGGGCAGGCGTCAATTAAAGACAAATTTTTTCAATTTAAGTCCCTGTCACCTATGCAGAGCAGGGGTTTTTCATCGGCAAAAATTTGTTAATGTCACCCACCAATGGAACAGACGATTTTTTAAAATTTCGGTCCCTGTCAACTATGCAGAGCAGGGGTTTATTCACGGCAAAACTGTGTTCATGGGTCTTTTTTTAAACCCAGAATATAACTGCACTATTTAAAGTTTGTATTTGACTGTCGCAAATTCAGCAAAGGACCCAAAATTTATTATCTTGCAAAAAATGGGTGTTTTTTTAAACACTCAATATAACTGCAGTATTTAACCACTTCAGCCCCCAGTGCTTAAACACCCTGAAAGACCAGGCCACTTTTTACACTTCTGACCTACACTACTTTCACCGTTTATTGCTCGGTCATGCAACTTACCACCCAAATGAATTTTACCTCCTTTTCTTCTCACTAATAGAGCTTTCATTTGGTGGTATTTCATTGCTGCTGACATTTTTACTTTTTTTGTTATTAATCGAAATTTAACGATTTTTTTGCAAAAAAATGACATTTTTCACTTTCAGTTGTAAAATTTTGCAAAAAAAAACGACATCCATATAGAAATTTTGCTCTAAATTTATAGTTCTACATGTCTTTGATAAAAAAAAAATGTTTGGGTAAAAAAAAAATGGTTTGGGTAAAAGTTATAGCGTTTACAAACTATGGTACAAAAATGTGAATTTCCGCTTTTTGAAGCAGCTCTGACTTTCTGAGCACCTGTCATGTTTCCTGAGGTTCTACAATGCCCAGACAGTACAAACACCCCACAAATGACCCCATTTCTGAAAGTACACACCCTAAGGTATTCGCTGATGGGCATAGTGAGTTCATAGAACTTTTTATTTTTTGTCACAAGTTAGCGGAAAATTATGATTTTTTTTTTTTTTTCTTACAAAGTCTCATATTCCACTAACTTGTGACAAAAAATAAAAAGTTCTATGAACTCACTATGCCCATCAGCGAATACCTTGGGGTCTCTTCTTTCCAAAATGGGGTCACTTGTGGGGTAGTTCTACTGCCCTGGCATTCTAGGGGCCCAAATGTGTGGTAAGGAGTTTGAAATCAAATTCTGTAAAAAATGACCAGTGAAATCCGAAAGGTGCTCTTTGGAATATGGGCCCCTTTGCCCACCTAGGCTGCAAAAAAGTGTCACACATCTGGTATCTCCGTACTCAGGAGAAGGTGGGGAATGTGTTTTGGGGTGTCATTTTATATATACCCATGCTGGGTGAGAGAAATATCTTGGCAAAAGACAACTTTTCCCATTTTTTTATACAAAGTTGTCATTTGACCAAGATATTTATCTCACCCAGCATGGGTATATGTAAAAAGACACCCCAAAACACATTCCTCAACTTCTCTTGAGTACGGGGATACCAGATGTGTGACACTTTTTTGCAGCCTAGGTGGGCAAAGGGGCCCATATTCCAAAGAGCACCTTTCGGATTTCACTCCTCATTTTTTCCTGAATTTGATTTCAAACTCCTTACCACACATTTGGGCCCCTAGAATACCAGGGCAGTATAACTACCCCACAAGTGACCCCATTTTGGAAAGAAGACACCCCAAGGTATTCCGTGAGGGGCATGGCGAGTTCCTAGAATTTTTTATTTTTTGTCACAAGTTAGTGGAAAATGATGATTTTTTTTTTTATTTTTTTTTTCATACAAAGTCTCATATTCCACAAACTTGTGACAAAAAATAAAAACTTCCATGAACTCACTATGCCCATCAGCGAATACCTTGGGGTCTCTTCTTTCCAAAATGGGGTCACTTGTGGGGTAGTTATACTGCCCTGGCATTCTAGGGGCCCAAATGTGTGGTAAGTAGGTAAATGACCTGTGAAATCCGAAAGGTGCTCTTTGGAATGTGGGCCCCTTTGCCCACCTAGGCTGCAAAAAAGTGTCACACATCTGGTATCTCTGTATTCAGGAGAAGTTGAGGAATGTGTTTTGGGGTGTCTTTTTACATATACCCATGCTGGGTGAGATAAATATCTTGGTCAAATGCCAACTTTGTATAAAAAAATGGGAAAAGTTGTCTTTTGCCAAGATATTTCTCTCACCCAGCATGGGTATATGTAAAATGACACCCCAAAACACATTCCCCAACTTCTCCCGATTACGGAGATACCAGATGTGTGACACTTTTTTGCAGCCTAGGTGGGCAAAGGGGCCCATATTCAAAAGAGCACCTTTCGGATTTCACAGGTCATTTTTTACAGAATTTGATTTCAAACTCCTTACCACACATTTGGGCCCCTAGAATGCCAGGGCAGTATAACTACCCCACAAGTGACCCCATTTTGGAAAGAAGAGACCCCAAGGTATTCGCTGATGGGCATAGTGAGTTCATGGAACTTTTTATTTTTTGTCACAAGTTAGTGGAATATGAGACTTTGTATGAAAAAAAAAATAAAAAAAAAATCATCATTTTCCACTAACTTGTGACAAAAAATAAAAAATTCTAGGAACTCGCCATGCCCCTCACGGAATACCTTGGGGTGTCTTCTTTCCAAAATGGGGTCACTTGTGGGGTAGTTATACTGCCCTGGCATTTTCCAGGGGCCCTAATGTGTGGTAAGTAGGTAAATGACCTGTGAAATCCTAAAGGTGCTCTTTGGAATATGGGCCCCTTTGCCCACCTAGGCTGCAAAAAAGTGTCACACATGTGGTATCGCCGTATTCAGGAGAAGTTGGGGAATGTGTTTTGGGGTGTCATTTTACATATACCCATGCTGGGTGAGAGAAATATCTTGGCAAAAGACAACTTTTCCCAATTTTTTATACAAAGTTGGCATTTGACCAAGATATTTCTCTCACCCAGCATGGGTATATGTAAAATGACACCCCAAAACACATTCCCCAACTTCTCCTGAGTACGGCGATACCAGATGTGTGACACTTTTTTGCAGCCTAGATGCGCAAAGGTGCCCAAATTCCTTTTAGGAGGGCATTTTTAGACATTTGGATACCAGACTTCTTCTCACGCTTTGGGGCCCCTAGAATGCCAGAGCAGTATAAATACCCCACATGTGACCCCATTTTGGAAAGAAGACACCCCAAGGTATTCAATGAGGGGCATGGCGAGTTCATAGAAATTTTTTTTTTTTGGCACAAGTTAGCGGAAATTGATATTTTTAATTTTTTTCTCACAAAGTCTCCCGTTCCGCTAACTTGGGACAAAAATTTCAATCTTTCATGGACTCAATATGCCCCTCACGGAATACCTGGGGGTGTCTTCTTTCCGAAATGGGGTCACATGTGGGGTATTTATACTGCCCTGGCATTCTAGGGGCCCTAAAGCGTGAGAAGAAGTCTGGAATATAAATGTCTAAAAAATTTTACGCATTTGGATTCCGTGAGGGGTAGGGTGAGTTCATGTGAGATTTTATTTTTTGACACAAGTTAGTGGAATATGAGACTTTGTAAGAAAAAAAAAAAAAAATTCTGCTAACTTGGGCCAAAAAAATATCTGAATGGAGCCTTACAGAGGGGTGATCAATGACAGGGGGGTGATCAATGACAGGGGGGTGATCAATGACAGGGGGGTTGATCAATGACAGGGGGGTTGATCAATGACAGGGGGGTTGATCAATGACAGGGGGGTTGATCAATGACAGGGGGGTTGATCAGGGAGTCTATATGGGGTGATCACCACAGTCATTGATCACGCCCCTGTAAGGCTTCATTCAGACGTCCGGATGCGTTTTGCGGATCCGATCCATCTATCAGTGCATCCGTAAAAATCATGCGGACATCTGAATGGAGCTTTACAGGGGGGTAATCAATGACAGGGGGGTAATCAATGACAGGGGGGTGATCAGGGAGTCTATATGGGGTGATCACCACAGTCATTGATCATGCCCCTGTAAGGCTTCATTCAGACGTCCGGATGCGTTTTGCGGATCGGATCCATCTATCAGTGCATCCGTAAAAATCATGCGGACATCTGAATGGAGCTTTACAGGGGGGTGATCAATGACAGGGGGGTGATCAGGGAGTCTATATGGGGTGATCACCACAGTCATTGATCACGCCCCTGTAAGGCTTCATTCAGACGTCCGGATGCGTTTTGCGGATCGGATCCATCTATCAGTGCATCCGTAAAAATCATGCGGACATCTGAATGGAGCTTTACAGGGGGGTGATCAGGGAGTCTATATGGGGTGATCACCACAGTCATTGATCATGCCCCTGTAAGGCTTCATTCAGACGTCCGGATGCGTTTTGCGGATCGGATCCATCTATCAGTGCATCCGTAAAAATCATGCGGACATCTGAATGGAGCTTTACAGGGGGGTGATCAGGGAGTCTATATGGGGTGATCACCACAGTCATTGATCACGCCCCTGTAAGGCTTCATTCAGACGTCCGGATGCGTTTTGCGGATCCGATCTATCTATCAGTGGATCCGTAAAAATCATGCGGACGTCTGAATGGAGCTTTACAGGGGGTTGATCAATGACAGGGGTGTAATCAATGACAGGGGGGGTGATCAGGGAGTCTATATGGGGTGATAACCACAGTCATTGATCATGCCCCTGTAAGGCTTCATTCAGACGTCCGGATGCGTTTTGCGGATCCGATCCATCTATCAGTGGATCCGTAAAAATCATGCGGACATCTGAATGGAGCTTTACAGGGGGGTAATCAATGACAGGGGGGTGATCAATGACAGGGGGGTGATCAGGGAGTCTATATGGGGTGATCAGGGGTGATCAGGGGCTAATAAGGGGTTAATAAGTGACGGGGGGGGGGGGGGTGTAGTGTAGTGTAGTGGTGCTTGGTGGGACTTTACTGAGCTACCTGTGTCCTCTGGTGGTCGATCCAAACAAATGGGACCACCAGAGGACCAGGTAGCAGGTATATTAGACGCTGTTATCAAAACAGCGTCTAATATACCTGTTAGGGGTTAAAAAAAACACATCTCCAGCCTGCCAGCGAACGATCGCCGCTGGCAGGCTGGAGATCAACTCTCTTACCTTCCGTTCCTGTGAGCGCGCGCGCCTGTGTGCGCGCGTTCACAGGAAATCTCGCCCATCGCGAGATGACGCATATATGCGTGACTCTGCGCAGGGCTGCCACCTCCGGAACGCGATCCTGCGTTAGGCGGTCCGGAGGTGGTTAAACCTTGTATTTGACTGTCACAAATGCACATATGCTGTGCTGGTGCACTGAACTTGCACAAAATTGCCGCCGCCGCCCACCTAACTAACAGACGGATAAAAGTTCTTTTTCTGTGTCACTGGGCTCAGGGCAGGGAAAAAAAATGGTGCACTGCACCCACAAAACAAGCTAACAAGTTAGGCTGAGTTCACACGGGCATTGCGGGAAAAGGTGCGGGTGCGTTGTGGGAACATGCGCAATTTTTCCGCGCGAGTGCAAAACATTGTAATGCGTTTTGCACTCGTGTGAGAAAAATTGCGCATGTTTGGTACCCAAACCCGAACTTCTTCACAGAAGTTCGGGCTTGGGATCGGTGTTCTGTACATTGTATTATTTTCCCTTATAACATGGTTATAAGATAAAATAATAGCATTCTGAATACAGAATGCATAGTAAAATAGCGCTGGAGGGGTTAAAAAAAAGATTTTTTTTTAACTCACCTTAATCCACTTGCTCGCGCAGCCCGACTTCTCTTCTGTCTTCATCTTAGCTGTGTGCAGGAAAAGGACCTGTGGTGACGTCACTCCGGTCATCACATGGTCTGTCACATGATCTTTTACCATGGTGATGGAGTGATGTCACCACAGGTCCTTTTCCTGCACACACTAAGATTAAGACAGAAGAGAAGCCGGGCTGCGCTAGCAAGTGGATTAAGGTGAGTTAAATTATTATTATTATTATTTTAACCCCTCCAGCGCGATTTTACTATGCATTCTGTATTCAGAATGCTATTATTTTCCCTTATAACCATGTCATAAGGGAAAATAATAATGATCGGGTCTCCATCCCGATCGTCTCCTAGCAACCGTGCGTGAAAATCGCACCGCATCCGCACTTGCTTGCGGATGCTTGCGATTTTTACGCAGCCCCATTCACTTCTATGGGGCCTGCGTTGCGTGGAAAACGCACAATATAGAGCATGCTGCGATTTTCAAGCAACGCATAAGTGATGCGTGAAAATCACAGCTCATGTGCACAGCCCCATAGAAATGAATGGGTCCAGATTCAGTGCGGGTGCAATGCCTTTACCACCCACGCGGAATACTCGCCCGTGTGAACTCAGCCTTAACAAGCACTTCTGATAACAGATTCTTTCCCATTCTTTCCCTCACAGCAGCAGCATCCTATCCCTACACTAGTAAGAGCAGAGTGACGTGCAGCGCTATGTGACTCCAGCTTATATAGAGGCTGAGTCACATGCTGCCCTGGCCAAAAACAGCCACGCCATTAGTAGGCATGGCTGTGATGGCTTCTAAGGGCACACAAATTAAAGGCTTGTTGATTGGCTGCTCTACAGCATTTCAAAAAGCGCCATTAACTCGCTGAACACCGAACTCGAACCCAAACTTTTACTGAAAAGTTCGGGTTCGGTTCCGCGGTCCAAAAATCCAAAAGTTCGGTACGAACCCGAACTTTACAGTTCAGGTTCGCTCAACCCTACTTCTCATTTATCTAGCTTGAGATTACACTTTTCTCGTGTGCCTGTGAAAAAAAATTCACATATGTGTGATTTTTTTAAGGCTGGCAGTATTTGACCAGATTATTTTGGTTGTAATTCTCATAATTTTACAGCTCACTGTAAACGCTGGTAATGGGTTCTTATTGAGTATATTGAGCTATAGACATGTATTCCTTATAAACTTTAGCATTAGTTATGATTTTCCAAAAACATTTGCTGTCCATGATTTTTGGATAAGTCGCCCATAAAAAAGAAAAATTCTGGTTGGCAACCCTGATCTGAAGCTAGATATAATATGTTGTCTTCAGAAAACATTGCACTGTACATGGAAATATGTTTTAAAGGTACAAGTATTAGGCTTGGACAATGCAGGCAAAATGCAAGCAACAGTGTTTGACCATCTTAATACGAGCCATACACAGAAATCATTCATTCAAATGGAATTTTGATATGCAGTCATGCAACAGCATACCATGTGGCAAGGCATGGTGCTGCAAGTAGAGTTTACAGTGTATTTGCATGTTTTATGTTGCAAATCAGACACAAGATTGTAATTATATTTAATGATGCTATTTTGGTTCTCAATAAGTGTAACTGGGAAATTTCAACAAATATAATCTATATGGAATATGACAAAAATAATCAAATTTATATAGGCAAAAAAGGTGCAAAAGTCATACAACAGTAGAGACATAAAAGATGACAGTTCATTTGCTAGGACTGTCACAGTTAGTACACACGATTGACTTAATATGTTCTTCCAGATCAGTAGCTCAGAAGCTTGCTAAAAATCTGCTGTATTTTGTCAACTGGCAACTACAGTTAGCGAGATGTGACTAGAGGCAGTATTCGGTCTGTGCTGTGTAATTGGACAATAAATTGAGTTGAAGAATATTGCACCAAAAAAAAAAGTAAATAAAATCAAGCAAGCCAGCAGCATATCACAGTATTTATGATCTTTGGTCTATTAACATTTCTACTAAGAACATCCAAGAAAAATAATTTGTCAGTTCTGGCTCAGTTTGCGGTTACAAAAAAAGGCAGTTTGACTGCACATATTACAGTGGATTAGATGAAGGGTATGACTGATGGGGCTTGTGTAAATGTGGATTATATCATCCCTTGTGTCTTTATCTGCTATTCAAACAATCCAAGCATGCTCTACTAGGTTATCATGCCTAGTGTTACTTGTATTCAAAAGTAGGGACACCTCCCCTTTGCAAGTAAATGAGCTGTCCGTGAATTCAGACATTAAAGGCTATGGGCATCATTGGGGGCAATTTTCTTATTATTCCTTTAGCTTCTAATAATTTGGAGCTAAAAAAAAAAATATTATTTTTTTTACATATTTTCAGTTTTGCTTCTATAGTTTTCACTTGCAGTACATTTTCTCTGAACTCCTGACATCATGTAAACACTCATTATAGCTAAATTAATCAGTTTGGTTTAAAAACAAAGCTATAATGACTGTTTATAAGTCAGGAGTTAAGACAATAGGGATACAGAACAAGCTGCAAGAGCAGTTCTCTGATGGATTCAGTATAAAACTGAAAGCCTGCTAGTCTGTGAATGTACAGCAAGTGAAAGCTGCAGAAGAAAAACAGTTTTTAATAAAGACCAGTTGAAAAAATTATTGTTTATCCCAGTAAAAAAGTTTACTTCAGGAAATGTTATAAAATAAAAGCTTTGGTGGTCCCTTCCGGTGTTTATTTATTTCCTTAGAATAATGAGGAGCTGTGCATCTGCTTGACCACTCCAGCTAATCAGTCTTATGGTGTGGATGCTAGATTAACTCTGTAGTCAGTGATTGAAATTGAAAAATAAAGACTGGTGAGAACCGCTGGAGCATCAGCACAGGTGAGCAGCTATTTTTTATAACATTTTCAAACATTTGTTAGTTTAAATTTTTAAACTCTCAGACAATCCTTTAACATTTTTTACAGGGGTTGAGTCAAGATTGTACTCGACCTCTCTTTGACAGTGCTATAGAGATGAATAGAGTGGCAGCATGCATGCTTCACTGCCACTTCATTGATACGGGGGATCCCCAGACTTATGAATATGGTATATATTATTATAATTAGAGGTGAGCGAATTTCTCAAAAATTTGATTCAGACGGTTCGCCAAATTTCCTAAAAAGATTCAATTCGATCCGACAAATCGCATTCCAATCGCTCTTAGAATTACTTCACATTTCACTCATTTGGTCAGTTACGTGGCCAAAACTGGCCAAATAACAAGTGTGAACTCAGTCTTACAGGTTAATGTTCGCTTCAAGAAGAAACGGACTCCTTTTACACTGTCGTCAGCTGATTCTACATAGATTTCTACAGAACCTGTTCTGTTAAACGCTATATACTTTATATATGAAATAAACACACCCAAAACTGGTTGTATCAGACTGCACTTTCACCCCAAAAGCAAGGATTAATGGAAGTACTTTTATATATGAAATAAACACACCCCAAGACTGGTTGTATCAGACCGCACTTTCACCCCAAAAGCTAGGATAAATGGACGTACTTTCATATATGAAATAAACACACCCCAAAACAGCTTTTATTAGACTGAAATTTCATACCGAAAGCAAGGATGAATGGATGTATATATATTTAAAAGTAAGACACCCAAAAACTGGTTGTATCAGACAGCACTTTCAACCCAATAACAGATGCTAGATGATAATTACTGCAATTACTCTTTAAAACAACCTAAAATCTGTAGTAATAGATCACTTTTAGTAACCCCAATTAGTGCAGCAACAGACCTATCTATCACGATCAATTGCTACACACTCTCCCCAGTCAACCAAGTCTGCTGCTTTGGAGTAACCTTGGATTCTGCCCTGCCCTTCAAACCGCACATTTAAGCCCTTTCCACCACCTGCCACCTCCAACTCAAAAATATCTCCCACATCCACGTATTCCTCAACCAGGAGTCTGCAAAAATGCTTGTACCTGCCCTCATCTCCCGTCTAGACTACTGTAACATCCTCCTATGTGGCCTTCCATCTAGCACCCTAATACCCCTCCAATCTATCTTCAAATCTATCCTCTGCCTCCCCCCTCTGCCAGTCCCTTCACTGTCTCCCCATTGCCTAGTGAATTCAGTTTATAATACTAACAAGGCCGTCCACAATCTGTCCCCTACATATATCTGTGATCTACTTTCCCGATACATCCCCACACGTAATCTCCGATCCTCATAAGACCTCCTTCTCTCCTCTCCTCTTATCGCCTCTTCCCAAAATCGCCTCCAAGATTTCTCCCGTGTATCCACCGTACTCTAGAATTTTTTACCCCAACATATCAGACTCTCACCTACAGTGGAATCCTTAAAAAGAAACCTGAAAAACCACCTCTTCAGACAAGCCTACAACCAGTGACCCTGCTGCCTCTATACCGCCATAACAAGCTTTACCCTCACCTACTGTGTCCTTCCTCCATCCCCTGTAGATTGTAAGCCCTCGAAGGCAGGGCCCTCTCTCCTTCTGTAGCAGTCTGTAACTCGTCTTGTTCATGCGTATTGAAATTGTCTGTATTATGTATGTGCATCCCTTATCATATATACAGCGCCATGGAATGAATAGCACGTTCATAATAAATAATAATAATACTTTGTGCTATTATATAATGCTGGAAACAAGCATCTGGTGGAACATGCCATATTTTTTCTCTGTTGGCCTCACATGCTTCTGCCTGAAATGGTGACATATGCTGATACAACTGAAGCCCTGTACAAACTGACCATATGCACTAAGCCTAAGTTATACCGTTTTATTAGAATCAATGAAGTCACAGGGCAGTGGGGAATGCAAATTTTGGTTTGTTGCTCTGCTGACGGGTTTACAGAGAAAAATTAAGATATTGCTTCCAGGTCCCTACTGTATATGGAAGCACTCACACTTGCAAAGAGAGGGATTGTACAATGTTCAGTTTCCTAATATATAAGCAGGGTTATTAGAGCGGAGTCTCCGTTTTAAGACTCTGAGTATTGCAGGGCCAGAACAATGTGCGTACATTTAACTAGAACGGTAATGACGGCTGTCCATCTTCAAATTGGATCACATTTCTGTTTTGCTGAACAAATTGTGCTTTAATTTTATTTTACTGATGCACTGAAGGAGCAATCTTTAAGTGATTTTTAATATATTTAAGTGGCTTGCTCTGATTAATTATGTATCAGACTTAAACACTCATTGCATCTCTGTAACCTCATTTCCATTCAGTGGCTGTTGATCGTGACATAAGTCTGACCCATTTAATAATGACATTTAAATTCTTTTTGCGTTTTGATATTGATAGGTGGAGAGGAGGCTGTTTTCCATGGCTAAACACTGCTGCTGGGGTTAAGCAATAGGTTGTTATATAAGAAGCTCTTTCTCTAGTAAAGGAAAAGAGGAACTCAGTTTGGCCTATGAAAGTGAAGAACATCATATGTTATCATGTGTGCCAAACATTTATCACTACACTAACAATCATTATAGTAACATAATACAAGAATTTGAATATATATACAGTACCTTCAGGGTTGGACAGGCCCACCAATATACCAAAGTATCCTCTGGAGGGTCCAAGCTTTGACAATAATGGACCCCTTAACTTCCTGTCCTGAGGGTGAGCCCTTAGAATCATTTCCCCTGGTTGGCTCGATGGATTTCAGGCTGGCGCTGAGTACCCTGGCCAGTTTAATTCTTTGTATTGTTGGAGCACTAGGTCACTTCCCTGAGGCCTTCAACTGATTGCTGAATGTACAGTCCTGCATTTTTCATTTTCATTTTATATATATATATATATATATATATATATATATATATATATATATAAATGTAAAAACAGGAATACATGAATGTGTGCTTATTATGTATTAACTTGTTATTTGGAGATGCACCCACACTGCACAGTATATTTTAGCCTGAGACCAGTACCAGACTTGGGTACCTCCATTAACATTTTTTTAATCACATATTAACAACCTATATGTGAATATTGTATGTACAGTATTAAAAAAAAAACAGGTGGAAGGTTTTCAGGATACACTGTATTTTTTCATGTCACTGTGTATTCTGCTTTCTGTCCTGGATCTTTATCTTCCTCTTTGTTTGGAAATTTAGCTTGGCAGACATCCTTACTTAAAGGGGTTGTGTCACTTCAGCAAATGGCATTTATCATGTAGAGAAAGTTAATACACTGCGTGCAGAATTATTAGGCAAATGAGTATTTTGACCACATCATCCTCTTTATGCATGTTGTCTTACTCCAAGCTGTATAGGCTCGAAAGCCTACTACCAATTAAGCATATTAGGTGATGTGCATCTCTGTAATGAGAAGGGGTGTGGTCTAATGACATCAACACCCTATATTAGGTGTGCATAATTATTAGGCAACTTCCTTTCCTTTGGCAAAATGGGTCAAAAGAAGGACTTGACAGGCTCAGAAAAGTCAAAAATAGTGAGATATCTTGCAGAGGGATGCAGCACTCTTAAAATTGCAAAGCTTCTGAAGCGTGATCATTGAACAATCAAGCGTTTCATTTAAAATAGTCAACAGGGTCGCAAGAAGCGTGTGGAAAAACCAAGGCGCAAAATAACTGCCCATGAACTGAGAAAAGTCAAGCGTGCAGCTGCCAAGATGCCACTTGCCACCAGTTTGGCCATATTTCAGAGCTGCAACATCACTGGAGTGCCCAAAAGCACAAGGTGTGCAATACTCAGAGACATGGCCAAGGTAAGAAAGGCTGAAAGATGACCACCACTGAACAAGACACACAATCTGAAACGTCAAGACTGGGCCAAGAAATATCTCAAGACTGATTTTTCTAAGGTTTTATGGACTGATGAAATGAGAGTGAGTCTTGATGGGCCAGATGGATGGGCCCGTGGCTGGATTGGTAAAGGGCAGAGAGCTCCAGTCCGATTCAGACGCCAGCAAGGTGGAGGTGGAGTACTGGTTTGGGCTGGTATCATCAAAGATGAGCTTGTGGGGCCTTTTCGGGTTGAGGATGGAGTCAAGCTCAACTCCCAGTACTACTGCCAGTTTCTGGAAGACACCTTCTTCAAGCAGTGGTACAGGAAGAAGTCTGCATCCTTCAAGAAAAACATGATTTTCATGCAGGACAATGCTCCATCACACGCATCCAAGTACTCCACAGCGTGGCTGGCAAGAAAGGGTATAAAAGAAGAAAATCTAATGACATGGCCTCCTTGTTCACCTGATCTGAACCCCATTGAGAACCTGTGGTCCATCATCAAATGTGAGATTTACAAGGAGGGAAAACAGTACACCTCTCTGAACAGTGTCTGGGAGGCTGTGGTTGCTGCTGCACGCAATGTTGATGGTGAACAGATCAAAACACTGACAGAATCCATGGATGGCAGGCTTTTGAGTGTCCTTACAAAGAAAGGTGGCTATATTGGTCACTGATTTGTTTTTGTTTTGTTTTTTAATGTCAGAAATGTATATTTGTGAATGTTGAGATGTTATATTGGTTTCACTGGTAAAAATAAATAATTGAAATGGGTATATATTTGTTTTTTGTTAAGTTGCCTAATAATTATGCACAGTAATAGTCACCTGCACACACAGATATCCCCCTAAAATAGCTAAAACTAAAAACAAACTAAAAACTACTTCCAAAAATATTCAGCTTTGATATTAATGAGTTTTTTGGGTTCATTGAGAACATGGTTGTTGTTCAATAATAAAATTAATCCTCAAAAATACAACTTGCCTAATAATTCTGCACTCCCTGTATAAGGCATTTACTAATGTATTGTGATTGTCCATATTGCCTCCTTTGCTGGCTTGATTCATTTTTTCATCACATTATACACTGCTTGTTTCCATGGTTACAACCACCCTGCAATCTAGTACAGCGATGGCCATGCTTCCACAGTATAGGAAAAGTGCTGGCCTATATGCACTCCCTTAGTCCCGGTCACAAAGAGAGGCCAGCACTTTTGCCTATAGTGTGCAAGCATGGCCACCATCTCTGGATTGTAGATTGGTCGTAATCTCTGGAAACAAGCAGTTTATATTGTGATGGAAAAATGAATTAAGCCAGCAAAGGCACATTCTCTACACGATAAATGCAATTTGCTGAAGTGATACAACTGCTTTAAGGGGTTGTCCAGAATTTTGACATTGATGGCCAATCCTGCATACTGTTATTTCAATTCTATGCCTACTTTTATCATAATGATTACCTTGCAGATAAAATCTTCCCCTCCCAAAAAAAGTAAATTGACAATGAATTATCTGAATGTTTTTTAATTTCTGTTGATTGATTGAGGACAAATTGTAGTATTTAATTTAAAATGGTTTTCTATTATTATTGAATTTTAAAAAACACACCCCTTCCTGATGGAGTGTCCCTGTTAAGAATCAACACATAATAAATAATATACCCTAGTGGCAAGTCATTGGTTCTAATGAGATTGTGTTTTGCCGGACTTTTGGGGCCAATTATTATGTCAGAGCGTGGGCCTATTAGAAGATCCTCTAGTATTCTAGCTGGACAGTCTAGCATTGGCTCAGACTGCATAGGAATCATTCAGACTCCACAGTGTACATGTCCTTAATGAGGCTCTGCATCGTTTTTTTTATGTATTTTTCATTGACAAATGGTAAAGTTAGCAAAAATTCTTGACAAATTTTATTTATCTATCCTCACTTTGACTTTTAGACTGAATAATCTGAGAGGATGGTGCTTTACAATGTGGTGTAAGAAGATGCAAACATTATAAGAAGAGTATAAGTAGAAAGTATAAGAAGATACATATATTAATATCATTTAATAATGACAACTTTCCCAAACATAAGATTTTTTAGGAGATTTCCACTCATTCATGCCTAAAGGCTATGGGCAGCTTTGAATGCATTTTATTGCCACATACTTATTTTGAGCAGCTAAAAACATTTTTCCAATAAGTGTTTATTAAAATGATCAACTGTCTTCTGCAGCTTCCATCATTTCACATATATTGCATACTGCTCTTTGTATATTACAGTGAAATCCATCAAGAGAGGCTTATAGCCCTTTTACACTGGCCGAGGATTGGGGCAACCAACACTCCATCTCTATCATTGCCCGCTCTATAGGTGTGAAAGGGCACTTAAATGAGTGTTTATGAGCTGCCAGCTAAGGTCTACAGCTGAGTCATCAGAGCAGCTCCATTGATGCATTTCACTGTGAACGAGACAAAGCAGAAACATTGCATGTGAAAAGATTGCGGCTCCATGGTAAACACTTGACAAATTTTAATAGAAACCTATTGGGGAAAAAAATCATGGTTCGAAATAAGTCCATAGCCTTTAATTTCTAAACAAGCTCTGCCTCTAATGCCACCAGATGTGAGGCAGCTATCCTGTAAGTCAATGTCGACTCTTGCTCGGGGTTAATTTACACTGCAAGAAGCAGTAACCCCGAACCACACTCGGGATTACCATGGGTAAATTAGAACAGGGCAGGAATGGATGTGGACAGCACACAGTGTGCTGTCCGCATGCGCATTTCCGGAGTGCGGCACGTACTTCCAGCCACAGCTCCAGAAGAATGTACCTCTTCGGGTACGGAAATACTACAGGAATTAGACCGCCAGGGAGGTAGGTTAAAGGGGGATTTCACTTTTGCAATTTTAATTATTACTTGACAGGGAACTATACATGTTATCACTTACTAATAGTGAATATCTATAATGCCCCATTTTCCTGCACTCCATCGTGGTCACATGACATTTTGGCTGTGTTGGTTCCCTACACCGATGACATCATGTCTAAGAGGCTTGTAAGGCTCGGTCCTCTAGACACAACATCATCAATGACCTTGTCCCTGAGGGTTGTGTTCTGCCCATTCTCCAGGACCCTGATCTTAGACATCATGTTGGCTTGGTTTTTCCAGCAGGGCTTCAAGCCGGCTTGAATCTGTGATGTTGAAGCTGGACAGGAAAATTGAGGCAGAGACCTGATGCTATAGACAGACGCTCCTCGTACACTGGGATGCAAACACAGGTTACAGGTCGGAGATGCCAGCTATGCTGGAGGAGTCAACATGTACTTAGAACTATACCATCTGACATATGATGCAATAAGGTCGAATGCTGGTGTTTATTTTATTTTGCAAAATATGAAAACCCTTTTAATGCTTTATAGTTGTGTTTTTTTAGTGACTTTAGAGTTTCTGAACATTTACCTACACTGCAATAGCAAGGTGCAAGAGGCGAAAAACATTCCAGAAGTGAAGAAATTCATTTCTCTTTATCGAGATATCCAACAAATTGTATTACCTTTCATACTCTATCGATATATGGGCAAATAAAAATATAAGAATGCATTAAAAGGTTAAAATGATATCCATGGTATGACAGCAAGTTTTCTATGACAGCATTGTGCCACACTATAGCGCAAAGCCTGAACTTGGACCATCTAGCCATCACGTTTGGTGAATGTGTGTAGACTGTACTCACCTAATCTAAAAAATAACTGGCCTTATTTGGAACAGAAATGACATTGAGAAAGATTTACAAATGCTGTCTAAGCGCAAACATAGACTAGACAGTATGAAAATGTGCCAAATGTATCACAGTAGCTGATGGTGGATGATAAATGTGGTGCACCTGTAGCCCTTGTTCATATTTCCGTGTCCGTTTGATGTCCTTGAAAAAACCTGTCCGTGTTTCATCCATGAAGTTATCCGTGAAAGATCTGTGTGTTTGTGTTTTTTGCCCTCCCTGTGTCATCCGTACCCCATTGACACTGCTCAGCTGAAAATGTATTTCAAAAGGATTTCCTATCAATAGTCAGTGAAAAACAGACCAAACACGGACAACACATGGATGCCATTCGTAGTGTGTCCGTGATTTTCAAGGACACATGGGCTTTAATGGGCGTATTTGGTTCGCATCATGGACAAGTGCATGTCATTTTTTCATGGTCAGTAAAAAAATACTGATATGTTAACAGACACATTAAAATAAATGGGTACATGTGCTGTCCATGGAAAATGTAGACAGCAAACGTCAGTGAAAAACGGAAACGTCAACGAGGCCTAATACATGTGTAGTACTGCAGATAAGGAGTCCAGATCAGTATTTTTTATTTTTCTACTGCACCTGGTTACTCTGCTGTCAGTCCTGAAAGCTGTGCTGAAATACACAGTCTAGACTGCTGTGCTGTTCTAACAGAATGAAGAGGACTTCTGAGCGCTTGCACAGCAGTCCTGACAATGTATTTCAGAGCAGTTCTGACAGAACGGGGTGCAGTAGGAAAATAAAAAAAATAGTGATCTGGTCTCCGTATCTACAGTACTACTCATGGGAACAAATGAACAACGTTGTCCAACTTCCACTAAAAACAATCTTCTTTTTTGCATCGCGGTAAAATCCATAACATGATTGACAAATACAATCTACGCATTTCGGACCACATCATTTCAGTCCTTACTCCTGACATGTGGCACACGGTCTGCAAACCTCTCAAGTGTCCCTTCTTTTGGAGGGACAGTCCCTACTTTTGACCCCTCTGTGTCCCTCTATGCTCCTTATGTGTCCCCATTTTTGATCTGAAGTATAGATTTGCGTTACTGCTTTACATTTACAATATCGATCCAGAAATCCAAAAAGTTAGGAGTTATGGGTCTGTGTGTCACATTTCAGACCCACTTGTAATAGCAAATCTGCCCAATTGCTTCTGTTTTTAAGACTGTGAAATATAAATCTCACGTGTGACAGGCTGGATACAAGTGAAATGATGTCTTGCAGGATGTTCTGAACTCTTAGTGAGCATCACCACTGATCATCGCTGGAGTGTGTGCAGAGATTCAGCATGCGAGGCCTTTACACACTGCTGTGGAGCCCTCCAGTGCAAGCAGTCATCCATGTCATCTTAGAAGAAGATAATAGCTCAGGGCTGGTAAATTACCCATTTACTGGAATGTGATGCAATGTTTTGGCACATAATCTGTTTTATGTTTAGAGGTTTTTTTTTAATCTCTCGCACAGAAATATTTCTCGGCAGCAAACTAAAAAAACTCCACCAATGTCGACCCTTTAAATAGGCCTTGAACATGACTCGGATATTAAATAAGGCAGCACCTCATCTGCAGACAGCTGTTTCAGGTGATTGCCCCTCATCAGTGCATTTGCATCCCTTTCTTCCCGGGAATTCCAGAGGAGAATGTATGGCCTATAAGTCTCCTCACGCCGATTAATGTGCTCTATCCCCAAGGAGAGATAGTACCCCCCAAATCTTTAAAGGGACTCTGTCACCACTTTCTAACCCCCCCTTTTCAAAGTATTGTTATCTGCATGGCGCCCCTGTGATTATAAATGTGTTGTTATAACATTTAATTAATATAACATATAATATTTCTATTTTAAAAAAAGTTTTTTATTTTATAAAAAGAAAAAAACTACAAGTTTGGTATCGCAGTAATCATAGTGAGCTGCAGAATAAGGATGTCATGTCTTTTTTAGCACATGTAATGTGAGAAAGCCCCAAAAACCTTTGCGGAATTGTGTTTTTTTAAAAAAAAAAATTATTTTACCCTTTTAAAGATTTTTTTTCCCATTTCCAATCCCAAGCCAAGATATAGTAAATTAAATGGTGCCATTAAAAATGCATCTTGTCCCACAAAAAATTAAGCCCTCATATGATTATGTGAACAGAAAAATAAAAAAGTTATGACTATGTGGGGAAGAAACATAAAAAATGCAAAAATTAAAACAGGCTAAGTACTTAAGGAGTTAAAAAGCTTACATGGGGCAAATGTGCATGAATTATTGGCAGTTGATGATGTAGCAAATTGATCATGCTCATTCATATTGCAATTATCTCACTATCATTTCCATTATTGTCTGCAGCACATCGGGCTGAACCAGTTGTTACCATGGTGGAAATGAACTATGATATGAATGATTGTTTGGATGATCATTGCCCCATAAAATAAAACTTTTAGTCTTGGTGGGAATCAAATTATGTATGAATAATTTCATGTAAGGCTTGTTTTTTTTTTATTCTGTTCAGCCTCTCAGCCAGGAAAAGGTACATCAGTATCAGATACTTTTCTGTTTGATTCATTGAAATGCTGCAGGGTTGAGACTTCCTTGAAGGAGGTTAAAATGTTAATCCATAGCTTGCCAGTCATTGACGTCGACCAGCACTGAGAGTGAAAGGGCAGTTTGGGAATATTTTAGGTTGGATAATAAAATTGCACACAGCAGATGCCTGATGGAATGGCACATGACACAGCGATTTGTACTGCATCCCTCCCAGTGATGTGGAAGGTTTAGACATTGCATATGTTGATGTTTTTAGTTTGCTGCCGAGAAATATTTCTGTGCGAGAGATTAAAAAAAAACCTCTAAACATAAAACAGATTATGTGCCAAAACATTGCATCACATTCCAGTAAATGGGTAATTTACCAGCCCTGAGCTATTATCTTCTTCTAAGATGACATGGATGACTGCTTGCACTGGAGGGCTCCACAGCAGTGTGTAAAGGCCTCGCATGCTGAATCTCTGCACACACTCCAGCGATGATCAGTGGTGATGCTCACTAAGAGTTCAGAACATCCTGCAAGACATCATTTCACTTGTATCCAGCCTGTCACACGTGAGATTTATATTTCACAGTCTTAAAAACAGAAGCAATTGGGCAGATTTGCTATTACAAGTGGGTCTGAAATGTGACACACAGACCCATAACTCCTAACTTTTTGGATTTCTGGATCGATATTGTAAATGTAAAGCAGTAACGCAAATCTATACTTCAGATCAAAAATGGGGACACATAAGGAGCATAGAGGGACACAGAGGGGTCAAAAGTAGGGACTGTCCCTCCAAAAGAAGGGACACTTGAGAGGTTTGCAGACCGTGTGCCACATGTCAGGAGTAAGGACTGAAATGATGTGGTCCGAAATGCGTAGATTGTATTTGTCAATCATGTTATGGATTTTACCGCGATGCAAAAAAGAAGATTGTTTTTAGTGGAAGTTGGACAACGTTGTTCATTTGTTCCCATGAGTAGTACTGTAGATACGGAGACCAGATCACTATTTTTTTTATTTTCCTACTGCACCCCGTTCTGTCAGAACTGCTCTGAAATACATTGTCAGGACTGCTGTGCAAGCGCTCAGAAGTCCTCTTCATTCTGTTAGAACAGCACAGCAGTCTAGACTGTGTATTTCAGCACAGCTTTCAGGACTGACAGCAGAGTAACCAGGTGCAGTAGAAAAATAAAAAATACTGATCTGGACTCCTTATCTGCAGTACTACACATGTATTAGGCCTCGTTGACGTTTCCGTTTTTCACTGACGTTTGCTGTCTACATTTTCCATGGACAGCACATGTACCCATTTATTTTAATGTGTCTGTTAACATATCAGTATTTTTTTACTGACCATGAAAAAATGACATGCACTTGTCCATGATGCGAACCAAATACGCCCATTAAAGCCCATGTGTCCTTGAAAATCACGGACACACTACGAATGGCATCCATGTGTTGTCCGTGTTTGGTCTGTTTTTCACTGACTATTGATAGGAAATCCTTTTGAAATACATTTTCAGCTGAGCAGTGTCAATGGGGTACGGATGACACAGGGAGGGCAAAAAACACAAACACACAGATCTTTCACGGATAACTTCATGGATGAAACACGGACAGGTTTTTTCAAGGACATCAAACGGACACGGAAATATGAACAAGGGCTACAGGTGCACCACATTTATCATCCACCATCAGCTACTGTGATACATTTGGCACATTTTCATACTGTCTAGTCTATGTTTGCGCTTAGACAGCATTTGTAAATCTTTCTCAATGTCATTTCTGTTCCAAATAAGGCCAGTTATTTTTTAGATTAGGTGAGTACAGTCTACACACATTCACCAAACGTGATGGCTAGATGGTCCAAGTTCAGGCTTTGCGCTATAGTGTGGCACAATGCTGTCATAGAAAACTTGCTGTCATACCATGGATATCATTTTAACCTTTTAATGCATTCTTATATTTTTATTTGCCCATATATCGATAGAGTATGAAAGGTAATACAATTTGTTGGATATCTCGATAAAGAGAAATGAATTTCTTCACTTCTGGAATGTTTTTCGCCTCTTGCACCTTGCTATTGCAGTGTAGGTAAATGTTCAGAAACTCTAAAGTCACTAAAAAAACACAACTATAAAGCATTAAAAGGGTTTTCATATTTTGCAAAATAAAATAAACACCAGCATTCGACCTTATTGCATCATATGTCAGATGGTATAGTTCTAAGTACATGTTGACTCCTCCAGCATAGCTGGCATCTCCGACCTGTAACCTGTGTTTGCATCCCAGTGTACGAGGAGCGTCTGTCTATAGCATCAGGTCTCTGCCTCAATTTTCCTGTCCAGCTTCAACATCACAGATTCAAGCCGGCTTGAAGCCCTGCTGGAAAAACCAAGCCAACATGATGTCTAAGATCAGGGTCCTGGAGAATGGGCAGAACACAACCCTCAGGGACAAGGTCATTGATGATGTTGTGTCTAGAGGACCGAGCCTTACAAGCCTCTTAGACATGATGTCATCGGTGTAGGGAACCAACACAGCCAAAATGTCATGTGACCACGATGGAGTGCAGGAAAATGGGGCATTATAGATATTCACTATTAGTAAGTGATAACATGTATAGTTCCCTGTCAAGTAATAATTAAAATTGCAAAAGTGAAATCCCCCTTTAACCTACCTCCCTGGCGGTCTAATTCCTGTAGTATTTCCGTACCCGAAGAGGTACATTCTTCTGGAGCTGTGGCTGGAAGTACGTGCCGCACTCCGGAAATGCGCATGCGGACAGCACACTGTGTGCTGTCCACATCCATTCCTGCCCTGTTCTAATTTACCCATGGTAATCCCGAGTGTGGTTCGGGGTTACTGCTTCTTGCAGTGTAAATTAACCCCGAGCCACACTCGGGATTACCGCTAGGGAGGAGAGACGGTGAGGGTCTGTTTTAGGGCTCATGCACACAAACGTATTTTTTGTCCATGTCCGTTCCATTTTTTTTTGCCCATATGCAAAACCATTCACTTCAATTGGGCCGCAAAAAACCGGAAATGACCCCGTCTGCATTCCTTATCCGTATGTCTGAAAGTCCGTTTGACCAAAAAATAAAAAAATAACATGTCCTATTCTTGTCCGTTTTGCGGACATGGACAGGCACTATTACAATGGATCCGGAAAATGGATGTAACATGGACGTCAAACAGATGTTATCCCTTGTGTTTTGCGGACTGTAAAATACATACGGTCATGTGCATGAGCCCTTAGAAGGAAAGAACTGGCTTGTACAAACACATGTCCATATAAAGGCTTAGGACCACATTTATCAAAAGTGACGATAGGTTAACCAGATAAGCCTTAACTTCTTTTATGACAGATATATGACCACATTTGTCTTGATAAATCTGTCACATACATCTCTGCCACTAATAGTTTTATAGTGGGCAGAATGGGTTAAAAATAAAAAAAAGAGTCATTATTAGGGTCCATTCACACGTCCGTAGTGTATTGCCGATCCGCAATTTGTGGTTCCGCAATACACCCGGCCGGCACCCCTATAGAACTGCCTATTCTTGTCCTCAATTGCGGACAAGAATAGGACATGTTCTATTCTTTCCGGAGCCGCAGACCGGAAGATCGGGGCCCGAGCTCCAGAAATGCGGAGAGCACATAGTGTGCTCTCCGCATCCATTCCATCCCCATAGAGAATGAATGGTTCCACAATTTGCAGAACGGATGTGGACCCATTCTACGGATGTGTGAATGGACCCTTTAACCTCACTGATCCTTCGCCACTGCCATTCTTATGCTCCTCGGCCTCAGCCGCTCTCCACTCCATGCTTCCCAGTTACCTTCTAAGACGGGTCACCAGTGCACTCAGTGATTGGCTATGCAGGCACCTTCAGGCAATTCCTAGGAAGCAGACACCAGTGCGGACCCAGTAAACGATAGAACGGGAGCAGTGGGGGATCGAAGAGTATCATCCCTTCTTTTCTCTTACTGTGAGCTCCTCCTTAAATAAACCTCCCCTACCTCTGACAACCTCTTTAATATTACACTTTGTTTTAGTTTCAGCTTAAGCAAGAATTTATTGTTAGGGTTACTGTAGTCAGACGTATGTCAAGTACAAGATGTGTCTGTGATTTACTGTCATATGAACTGGACAAACTTTTTTTATGGGTTTACTACTTTTGTTTCTTAACTTTATTTTTCTTTCTATGTTTTTATGTTTATTTTTTGCAAAAATTTCTATTTTACATATTTTTTTATATATTTAAAGGATTACTACTGTACATCTGATAATTAGTACTGTATTGGTTAATATCGACAACCATCCCTGCCATCTGCTTAAAAGGGTAATCCAGTCAAAGGAAATTATTCCCTATCCACAGGACAGGGAGTAACAGGACAGGGAGGGGTTCTGACTACTGACACCCTCACCGATCACAGTCTCTTTGGGACTGCTGGAAATAGCTGCCTTCTGTACTCTTTATTTCTGCCCACAGGTGGCAGCCAATGGCCACACAGTTTTACTGTAAAATTGTCTGGTAATTGGCTGACACAGGTGTACGTGGCTTTGCTACATGCAGTCTGGTGGATCATAACTCCGTACCCTATATCATGCTGTCCCACTGTATGCTTACAATTTTTTTTGTTTGCTTACAATTTTTTTGGGGTACAAGGAATCATCGTGGATGATAGGTATGTGTCACCGAGGTTCCTGGCCTTGGTGGAGTAAGCCGGGTTTTATGTGTCAGGAGCAGTTGCTGTTTGACACCTTGATACTTAGTATGGCTGTATTGCTGATACGCGACGGCTCTTACTGCGAGTAGTTAAAGTCCCCGGGTTTTGGCAGGCATAAAAACCAGCCAGCACTGCCAGGTGGAGAGGATTACCTCCGTCTGACAGTGGAGCTCAGGAGGTCTGTGTGCTGGGATCTGAGGCCTGTGCTGGGCTGCAGAGCAGAGACCCGTGTGTCAGGGGAACAGGCCGCCTAAAGCCTGTATTTGAACTTTCTGAGGCAGAACTGCCACTAAGGCGACTTTTGTTTTATTAATTTGCCATTGGGTGTGAAGTAACACCAACACTGCAAAAGTGACATTTTGTTTTTGGCATCATGTGTGAATAAACACAGCAGTTTGAATTACAAACTTGTATTTTGCCTCTGTACTGCGCCCGCTAATCCTAACTACCAGAGCGAATCTCCACAAAGGGTACAGTTCGTTGGTCACATACAGACAAGCCATGCCTACGCGCATCAGCCATCATTTTGCGGTGCGGAGGCACGGACAGAAACACCACGGAAGCACTCCGTAGTGCTTCCGTTGGGTTCCGTGCCTCCATTCCGCACCGCAGCTCCGGATGCGGACCCATTAAAGTGAATGGGTCTGCGAGGAGCACATGGCCGGTGCCCACATAATGCGGACCTGCTATTTGCGGGCCACAATATGGCCATGGACGGGCAACGGCCTTGTGCATGAGGCCTTAATCTGATAAAATTTTATATGAACGGCTTCAAAACAGATCTGAATATCTGATGCTGCACTCATTAAACCTGTGCATTTACAGTTTTGCAGCCTGGGCTTTTACATACAGTTATCTAGGATAGGGCTATTAGGTTGTATGTAACAACAGGAAACTTTGGTTTACGTTGCCAAAAATAAATGGATGAGAAATATAATATCAATATTACTATCTTGCATTTCTGTTGACCTGAACTATCTGCTTTTCTAAATATGCAATTCACAATTCAATGGGGACTTTAATGAGATAGCTGTGTTTATCAAATTACATTATGTCTGCCGGTGTAATTAATGGTGTTTACAGCCAGGCTTGCAAGCAGAGAGCGGAAACTGATATTCTTCAGTGTTTGCTGAGAGCACAAATTGTAATATCCTTGTCTGGTGGAAAGAACATTTGCTTTGCTCCTATTAAACAGTAGTCCGAGAAATAAACCTGCGGATGCAGATGTGTGCATTGCCAAAAGCTTCCTGGAAAAATGTAGTTAACTGTATTGTGTCAACTCATTTTCCAAGGGCTTCATTGTGAGCTTTCTGTTTTGTTTAGTAACACTTACAAAATAATGTAGTAGTGTAATTGGACGAAACTTGGAGCACGTTGCAAATGACAATTATTTTATGTTTCAGAGCATCTCCGTACACAGTAATATATACAGCTCTGATTATGTAACAACGCCCTCTTGTGGTCGATTTATCACTGCCTGCTCAATAAGAGGTTTCAGATTTACCCATATACAGTACATTCCTGGTTTAGAAGCGTTAGCTTTGCAAATTAAAAAATTAGCTTGCCGTGTTGTATGGAACCCGAATTAATGTTATAACCCTTTCCAATCTAAGGGTACATGGTCAGGTTTCTGCATGCAGTTTTGGAAGCCAAAATCAAGAGTGGATCATAAAAGGAGAGAAAATGTAAATGACAGATATACCTTCTCTTTTTTAAATTCATATCTGGTTTAAGCTTCCAAAACTGCATCAGGAAGCCTGACCATGTGGCCATACCCTTAAATTTTTTAAAAATAATTCATAAATTTTACTTTATGTACTTACTACAGATGAGCAAATCAATTCTCAGTTAATTTGATTTGTCATAAATTTCACAAAAATTATTTTTCCAAATTAATTTAAAGTTTTGGCAATCCCCTTCGAACAAATTGGGCAAAACAGTGTCTGACATTTTACTTTTATAACTCAGTACAGTAGAGACGGAAACAGGGCAGGGAAGATGAAGATGGAGAATCACATGCTTTGCTGTCAGCCTGAGAGCCAAACAGGTGGAAAGGTATTGGCTGGTCTATCAGGCTCTCTGCTGGCTCGGACGCACAGACGCTATTGTAATAGGACGTGTCTGCCATGTCACTGACAGGTGCCTGTTACACACACAAGTCAGCCATTTTAGGGTCTTGTGGGGACAGTGTAGAGATCGTGAAGAAGATATATTTACTTAGGTAGACAAAATTCTATGTAGAAAGTCAGAATTTATCATTAGGGACAGGAAAGGAACAGTTCTACAGAAAAAAAAACTTTAGTTTTTAAACTTTTCCAAAAACCTGTCATAAAGTTTCTACATGAGCAATAAGCATATTTTTGTGTTTCAACAGCAGTGTAATAGTGCATATTTTTGTCGCATCCAGGGGACATCCAATTGCACCTTTTGCTGTTTCCCAAAAACCTGTTGCAATTTTCGACAGTTTTTTACTGTTAAAAGTAAGGATTGCAATAAGTGTATTTTAGTGCATCAACAGCATTTATATTTTATCTCGGGAACACCCCATGGATGTCCTACTGTCCAAAAAATCTTCTACTTTATAAGTTTTAAATAAGCATATTATCCATAGTCACCAGCAGCATATGTATTTTGGCTGCACACTATATCCAGTAGCACATTTTTATCAAAAAATTCTAAAGCAGACTGATGTACCTAACCTGACATATTGGTCTGGGTCACAGTTGCTGTATATTGTAATAGTGGCCTTTGTTTGTGCAGGCTGAAAAGCTGTGTCTGACAGCTGGCAAGCTTGGGTGGGACTGTTCATGTGGTCATTTGTCCCCCGAATGCCAGCCATTTTGTATTTGCAGCTCATAGACTTCTATTATGACGAAATGAATAACGGAATGCCTCTAAAGGCACTCCGTTATGCATTCCGTCATAGAATTGCATTATGGTCCGTGGTAACGGAAACCATAATGCAATTCACCTTTTACCAGTAAACAAAGCGTGAGCGAATTTCAAAATATGAAATTTGCTCATCTCTACAAATGACCTATGTCATGTACCTAACCTGTCATATATAAAAAATTATTTTCGAAGAAAATTTGGAAAATTGTCTTGTCTTCCAAAAAAATCTGTATGTCTACATACCAAATCTTTGCTGTCTACAACCGTTCTGTCTGAAACGTTTTCATTTAGGCACAAATGTAGGTACTATGGCTTTCCTTCATCACATCTGGTTCCATCGGCAACTGTCCAGTTTTTTATTTTCTAAAATATTGTTTAAAATTGTCTTGAAAGAAATGCTCCAAATGATGCATTTTTGTTGCTGAATTTGTTCCTGAAATGCTAACTTCAGTCGTTGCACTGGAAAGGGTGAAATCTAGTATGTAAATCTGTGATATAAATGGACATGCTGCATATTTAAAATCTGCACCACAAGTCAGTGTGTGCTGCACAAGTTCTACCACATGTGAATGAGAATTGCTAACAACTTACTTTGCTGGTACTGTACAACACTGCAGATTTGCCATATGGAAATCCAAGACAGCAAATCTGGACAACAGCTAATCAATCATGTGTAGATATAGCTGAAAATTGGCTTTGAGTTCCTTGTCTGCACCAAAATTTATAAAGAATTGTCTTGTCCCAAAAATACATTCACTCCAGTGTGCTTGCATACACCAAACTATCACCATCAGCAAGCTCTACTTTGTTGAATTGAAAGGTTCTTTTCCGGAAAATTGCCTGTCTTCCATCATTTCTCCAAAAAGCCATCCATGCCTTATACTCTCATGTGAAACATGGGTCACTCCTAGGAATGGTCGCTGTGTGGCAATGTGAATTAGAGCAGTTGTTAATGGCAAAGACAGTATTTGTCTTTCACAGCCCACTGGGTCAATGTTTTGTGCGGCAGTGTCGACGCTCCACCACAGCAATGAGGCCAGGTTCTATCGACACCTCCATATTTGTGCCAGTCTGGTTTTCACACGTTTATCCATAGCTATATACTGTATGTCAGTGTCACTCTGACATTATTTACCATTGTTGTCTTTGCAATAAAGATCTTCAAAGAGGAAAGAGAAAACCTAGGAAAACTCAGTGTGTCATACACCAATCTTCAGACCAATTGGAGCATTTTCGGGTAGAATTGATTCAGACTTGTATCAAATGTTCTCACTAATTCATTATAATTGGACCTGAAACTAATTTCAAGAAATTCAATTATCTCTAGTAGTTACTTGTCCAGTGTAATCTACATGTCCGACAAATTCATATATCATAGCTACAATATGATGCACATGGAACTGAATATACAAATGTACACTCCATAATCATGATATCAAGTATGTTAGTTATATATATGTTTTCAGATTTCTTTAAAATGCACTGTAACTGTATAAAAACTATGCATGATTATTATAATATATAAAAATATAATTAAATTATATAATATAATAAAAATAGACATAATAAATAATACATTTAATAAAATAAAGATAATAAAGATACTGTTATTGTTTTTAACAAGAAACTGATCAATAAAATATTATATAAAGAATTCTACAGGTAAACAGTCCCGATCTAATTATAACCAAGGCACCAACACCTACATGACCTTTCCAGACTACATAAATAATTGCTTGCTATCAAACTGGGAAATGACAAGCACGGCATTTCAATGCAGACATTTAGCTTTTTAAATGAAATATACTACCAACTATACACTGTAGAATAGTTAATGATTTCTAATGGGATTAATGTTAGGGGCAGATTTATGACACATGTCTTTGATGCCCATAGCAGCCAAGCACAGGGCACTATACAAATGAAAGATATGCTGGGTTGGGTTCTTCTTGTAGACAGTTTTGTTTCACTCTGTTAGAGTGGTTTTGCAAACAGCCTCTTCTGGAAAAAAAAGTCACATTTTTGGATGTAATTTTTGAGCCAAAACCAGAAGTCGATCCAGCAGGAAGAAGACTTTCCTCTATATTTCTCATTCCTTTCCAAGCCACTTCTGGGTTTGGCTAAAAAAAAAAAACTGCATCAATAACTAGAACAAAAAGTTGTGTATGACACTGCCCTAAGGGTGGTGGCACATAGTGTGTATTAGGTGCACACCATGCAGCCTATTAGCACCAGCTAAGTAGATTTTCAAAATCTCATGTACACAATGCGAAAATTTTCAGTGCAGAAATTGACCTGTGGTGTGGATTTTGAAGTCCACAGCAAGTCAGATTTTCAGGGCAGATTTCACCATTTACAATGCCATGGGTAAGATCTAAAGTGAATCTGCAACAAAATTTGTTAGTACAATATGCAGATTTTGGTGCAGATTTGATGTGGAACGCAAAGTCTGAATAAAAATCCTATCAGAAAACCAAACTGCCGTGTTCATGTACAAGGTGTTGTAGTAAGTTACATAGAGAATAGCAGTCTACTTCTCAGTCTCATTGTAGCATAAATGAGATGAAATGGTTTCCTAATCTACTGTACATCATTGTCATTCTTCTGTTCCCTGACCATACACGCTCCTCTTCATGTCTAAAAGAGATGTATGCAGTTATTAGAGATGAGCGAAGTATTGGAAAATTCGATTTGGCTGCTTTGCTGAATTTTAGAAAAATAATCACTTCGTGACATATTACCAAAGTGCATTTCTTTGTAAGTAGCGAGTGCAATGACTGGGAGCGGTGATTGTGCCACCCACGTGTCATTGTGCCCCTTAGATGCTATGTTTATAGCTGATCGCGGCATCTTATACCAATAATCTGGTGTAAATTAAAAAAAAAGAAATTATAAAATCATACTTACCCTCATCCATTTGCTTGCAAAGAGCCGGCCGCCGCCATCTCGATTGAAATCTTGCGTTGCCTGTGATGATGTCATCACGTCTGCTGGTATGGTGTCTGGATACGTCACCGCGCATGGAATTTCGTGCGAGATCTTCAATCAAGATGGCGGCAGCCGGCCCGTCACAAGCAAATGGATGAGGTAAGTACTACACAGCACGAGGAGATTCGGTTTTGTGGCAAATTAAATTTTCCTTGAAATTTGGATCGAATTTTACTTCATGGAGTTCGATTCGCTGAACACTAGCAGCTATCTGCACAGAGCAGCCACGACATAATTTCAGGAGCATCAGGACCAGCAGATGATGGGAAGGACAGACAGCTCCCTGTAAGGTGTAATAGGATTGTTCCTATTACCTAGGCTGTAAACTCCCCTACTGAACCCTGTTTTGCTTCAATACTGTGGAATTAATCCTCCCTATCCTTTCCCTGAACTTCTATACAGCAAAATAAAAGTTTTAAAGTCTTTTCTATCACTGTCCTGTCACGGGTAGAGTCACGGGAATCAAGATAGAGCGGAGGTGCACCCCCTGAGCTGCCACCCGGTCCCCTGTCCCTGCCTACTTGCACCACCCGCCCTAGGTGACGGAACACAACTGGGCGACAGTCCCTAACCTACTAAGTGCAAGCAGAGAGAAAGAGACAGCAGGGAAGAGGACAGCCACTGAGAAGTTACAATAAGCGGACAAGAGGTAGAACAACAAACGGAAGGCGAGGCGGGTCAACTAACCGATGTCAGTCCAGGAGGTCACGTCAGAACAAGGGAAGAGGCAAAGACAAATCCGTAAACAAGCCGAGGTCAAAATCCGAGAGGTAGCGTCAAGGTACAGGGAGCAGGCAGAAGAGGTGTCAAGAGGCGGATAGAGTTTCAATTCCAGAGGTAGCTTAATAACAAATAAAGTACACAGCCTATAGGACGAAAATCACAGGCAACCTGCAGCCAGCAGGCCGCATGTATTTATAGTGGCGAGTGAGGGTCATGTGACGTGGCCAGCGTCACATGACCGACAGACAAATAAGTTGAGCACCGAGTGATCAGCTCGGCGCTCAAGGCAGACCTAGGAGCAGGGAGCCTCCCAGCTAACAAGGCCAAACACAGATCTTCGCTCCCGAAGATCTGCAGCAGGACTGCGGCTGATGGGAGACCGAGTGCGCCTTCGGCGCCCCGTTACATGTCCCTAGCGCCTGCTGACGTCTCTCCCTGCACTAAGTACACTGGAAAATGGCTGAATCCAAGATGGCTGAGGCTATTTATAGGACTGGGACATCACATCTGATTGGCTGCATGCATGGCATTGTGGGTGATCCCTCATTCCCAGAGTTCCTTGCTCCAGGTCCTCACATATGCAGCAGCCATTTTAGAAAAAAATGTGATTCGTTACCACGAAGCGTGAGGAAATTCGGATTCGGTACGAATTAAAAATTTCCTGAAATTCGGATCGAATTCCACTTCGTCAACTTCAATTCGCTCATCTCTAGTACAGACAGACATAAATAACAGACAAGTCAATAATTAGTACAAGAGGAATGAGGGCCCTGCTCACAAGAGCTTACAGTCTATGAGCTTACAATCAGTTTTAACCAGCCTTCTAGCACATACAGTGCCCAACCTGTCTTTTTTCTTATCCTGGGAAATGTACAGCTGTATATAAGACCAGAACTGTTTGCATTCGGCTATGCTCATAACTAGAAACTCAAAAATCCTTTACTAATAATTAATGTGTACATGATGTAAGAACATTCATACTTATTAGGAAATGTTTGGAGATTGAAGCACTACAGTAGTATTAACACGGGTAACAAGATTCCCACAATTGCTATTTTGGCTATGAGTTTATAATTTATATAGATGGAATTTGCATTGTCAACTGAAATGTGCAAAGAATGCCAAAGGATTTACTCATGGAAATTCAGAAATGTTATGCAGTGCTTCTTATTATACCTGACAGGGCTTTTATGAATGAGAACGTGGATGCTAAATAATGCTGTTTATAGGAAGGCTTTCATTATTTTCTGACATTTCTTCCTATGGCTTGGAGCACTCTACTTCATAGTACTGAAATCTGTGTGTCAATCGACATTCAAATTCTACTTAAAGGGGATAACTATTAGATCACGAGAATGGGGGCCCAGTACCCCCTGCAGCCCCCTGAAAAGAACCCAGTGGCTGGTTGCACTCCATTACCCAGTGGTAGGACCCCCACCAATCCAATAGGTATGCCCTATCCCGTGGATAGGGAATAACTTGTAACAACTGGAATACCTTTTTAAGCCCTAAAGCCCAACTGCTGCTTTAGATAACATATAGGCATAAGAATAAAAAATCATTTATACTGTGTGTGCTGTGAACATAAGTATGTTTTGTGATATTAAACATCATTTTTTTAAGTTTCTAGTGATTTTTTTTTACGTTTTCCATGACTGACTATACTGCCCTAACATCATGCAGTTGTCACACTTGCCACTAATCCTAATTATATATGTAAAGACTGTCTGTTCTTCGAAAGCAGCCATAGACACAATGGACAGGAGGGGAAAGCTTTCTAGGCATGCTCTTTGACCTGTGCAGAGATCAGGAGGGAGTAGGCAAGCTGTGATATCACCTACTGTATTGTGAATGGTAGATTCTGTGTTATCTATACAAAGGTAATAGCCGTAATTGTAATCTTGTCTCTGCTAGTAATGCGATGGCTAATCACCAAAAATTCTAAATCATCAGTAATAACTAGAAGGAAGGGGTGCTATAACTTGGTAACTTACAATTTGCCATGTAGTTGAGTACAGGTTCTCAGTTCAAAATGGCAGATGGCACGGCCAATATAGGTAGGTGGGGCCAACGTAAGTAGATGGGGCCAGCAACACTGTCGCGCAGAACAAAATACTGCCCCAGCAGAACCAAAGAAGCAGTGCAGCACAAAATCCTTCGGCCCCCGCCGCGGCATTCAACTCTATCACTGCCCTTAGGACGGCAATGCAGTATAAAGCAGGAGTGCACTTTCTTCTGCCAGCCAGGGGCCGATGTACCAGATGCTCCTAGCAATAATTAATGCTTAGTGCATCAGATTGCTATGTACCCGACAGGGGGCCCCCGGGCATCGACCCACCGGGAAATTTCCCTGTAGGGTCTATGGCCAGTCCGCCCATGCATACAAGTACATATTTATTCAGCTTGTCCGTATAGTACAGTGTATGATGGTTTAAACTACAAATACGGTAACATAACGACACATATAAACACTGTCTATATAGTGTAGAATAGGTTGGTAAAGGGAATTTTTTTGTGAAGAAATAAGGCATTGATATGCTAAGAGCCTGATTTTTCCGGGAAGTGGACGCTTAGCGGCAGTGGCATACCTCGAATAGAGGCAGACCATGCAGCTGCTGTGGAGGAAGGGGGGCATCCCCCAATTACACTTACCTAGCTAGCTGTGAACAAGGACCTACAATGACATCATCATCATGTCATCAGGGTCAGTAGTTTTACAGCTGAAGAACTGGTGATGATGTCATCATCATGTGATAAGGGCACGGAGATGGTGGAGAGGAAAATGTGGTGAACTACCTGGAGAGGAGCTTCTGTGTGTGCCTGTAGGAGAGGAGAGTGGCGTCCTGTCATTGCCCATTACATCCTAATACTAGAAGTTGTAGTTTTGTCCTAATGTATCCTCCTCCATGTAATCTTCACTGATGCCCTACAATAACAGTCTGGGCATGCTGGGAATTGTAGTTCTCTCCTCTTATAATATAAAAAATGTCTACATTTTAAAAAGTAAACCACTTTTCACTCTAATCATGTAACAAACTGACATACAATGGCAACATCTGTCGGCTGTTTGTATGCTTTTTCGGTGTTCACATTGGATTCTCCTGGGTACTATGGTTTCCTCCGCTACTCATAAGATTATGCTAAGCTACCTTTTCTTGAAATTGTCCCGTGTGTGTTTGTGAGATAGGGATTAATGTGAGTGATAACAATCCCTATACAGCGCTGTGGACTATGTTGGTGCTATATAAGCAACAGAAAATAGATTCCTCTGAGATTGACCTTTCATGAGATAATCTCTTATATAATCATTTATTAGCTAAAAATGAGCCACCAAAAACGCCTTAGGAATCATTCCTGGATTGTAATTATTCTAGAATAAAAGCAGACTCCCGGTAACATTAAAATTAAAGCAGATCTTCTAACTAAAGACATGGATTTTTAATTTTTAGATATTCACAAAAGAACCGAGGACCTGGTAGACCAGCCCTCTGCCTCTTATTGGCCCAGTGTGGAGCATGCTGAAAATCGGTGTGGTTGGGCTGTATTCAGAAATTAGCATGTTAGTTGCCCTACTGGGCCTGTTCTATTAGATTAAACATAGAGAGAGGGGAATTATTACATTTCTATGAAAAGCTATTTAATAATGTTGCAGCACACATGCTGGAGCTTCTAATTCTCATAGAAATAACATGTAGGAGATGGTATCTTTTTAGGTAGTGGCCAAATAGAAGTAGCACAAATATTAACCATCAGCTAGTCATTAAGTAGATCTGACAGATATTGAATTTAACCCCTTTGCTCTCAGTGACTTACTATTATGCCCTCTCTTCCCATGACATCAGAGACCTGGCCCTCTCCTGAATCTCCTCGTACCTCACCGAGAGAATTATCAGCTTTTCCCATTCATGCACTAATAAGTCCAGACTTGAAACGCAGCAAAGTCCTTTTACTAAGTGCAACTTGAAGTTGAGAATACAAATGGTTTCAGCAGGCTTTAGTGCAAATTCCTTCTGGCACCAGAGGAGGAGGCATGGTGGCAGGCTGACTTGTGATGATTTCTGCACTTAGATAACACCGGCCTAATAGCTTCTTGATCATGATGGGGGCATCATTGGCCCGTTTTCCCTCTCTGTATATTCAGGGAGTGGGTGCTCTATGAGCTGCTTCCTTCAGGCATCCCCTCTTCTCTCCACCGATCGGACTAGCACAACCCCACCCTTGGCAGTAGATTGGGGGGGGGGGAGGTCCTGCTGCATCTAGTGAGGAGAATGTCCACACATATGCAAATGGTTGAGGTTTTTTTTCTTTTAAACCCTTAAATGCCATTTTTTCCCTAGTTTACCTGTTTTAATGGCTGTTAGATAGGTGCACTTCCGTCTAAACAGCCATTAAAAATGGGCCTATTGATTTTCAATGGGAATATGGCCAAAAACAGGACATGTCCTATTTTTTGACGAATGCTTTATACTGAGACTAGTCCCATATATGTTAATTGGTTCTGAAAATGGCTGTGCAACGGTCAATAATAAGACATCCATCACATGGCCGTTTTTGTCGTGTGAATGATGTGGGATTTATTTTATGAATATTAATAGAAGCAACGCTAATACCATATTATATTTGAGAATATGCTTTTGAGCTAATGGATTAGATGGAATTTATATACCAAAAAGTACTTTAAGAGACACCAGTGCCGTTTTCAGGTTTGCTGACCAGTCCACCTCAGCTTTATAATGGTCTTATTGATTTATGTTCTCTTTGGAGTTCTTCTACCTTGCTTTGTTATATTGATGCACCCTGTGGTTTCCGTTGCTATTGGAATAAAAAAAAGTTGGATTTAGACTTGTTTAACACAATGGTGCAGAGGCAATAATATATTAACACCTACAGCAATAAACAGCACATGCATAATAGACAACATCATGTTAGAGCTTATTTTTACTGTTTCATTAAAATAGACCCTAGCTCTCAGGGGCGCTGTTTCTCCTTCTGGAGACTGACACTTGGTGTAAGGAGTCTTGTGGGGAAAAGTATGCAAATTAGCTCTCCTCCTACAGGTGACACTGTCTCTAGTGTCATCTACTGGAGCTAGCTACCGTGTAAGTCAGTCTCCGACCCTAAATGCCAATGTCCACACTAAATAGACTGATGAGCTAAAGAAAAAAAAAAAATGATTTTCATGTCCTATAAGCTTGTGAAGAATCTTTGTATTATGAATCTACAATAATGTGTTGTCCATTAATGACTTTAATTACAGCGATCATATTTTAATTGGGGTATCGTATGCTGTGCTGATGCACAAACCTAATGTGTTATAATCGTCGATACAATTTCATTCAAGTATTATTTATTTTATCTTATTCTGATAATTTATGTCCATCCAGAACGTAGTCTTATATTAATTACATTGTCACTGGGATGACATAAAGAAAAATTACTATTTTTTCCTGAGATGAAGTTTTTTAATAAACTGCAGAGAATGACCTAATTTCCATGCACAATAATGTCTCAGACCTGAAATGTTGGGTCTTCTGATTTATTTCCTGCTACAGCGTGACATCAGCTGGTGCTTTGTCAGTCTGGGGACAGAGTCTGCAGACATATGCTGTCTGCCAGGGTTACAAGGTGTCAGTCTGCACCATAGTTAGAACCGAGAGCCAAGATTAATAGATACATTTCATGAACACATTATCTAACAACCTGGACAGAACTATTAGCTTTTTTTTTTTATCAAGGAATTCAAAAATATATTATAATAGAGCAATATTGTGCAACCTGTTGCTCCCCAGCTGTTGTAGAACTGCAACTCCCAGAACTACAACTCCCAGGCTCTCAGGTATAGATGAGCAAATCTATACTACACATAGAATTTACACACAATTGAGCCCTTTCTGGGACCCTCGGGATGAATACTCACAAAAGAACTAACGGTCAAATGACCAAATACTCCCTTTAGGGGTCCTAGCTAATGTAGATGATTAAATCTACATCTTTTATTATATTCTATTAAAACGTATAACATAGAAAAGAAAAATGTGTAAGATTAAAACTATCAGGAACTAGCCAGGGACATTTATTATTTCACTGATAATGAAAGCAATCAGGTCAGTGCTTTATATTGTAGCACTGTGTTGTTAATAAACACTGTTTTGTGAGTTGTTATGTGTTGTTATTATCTTATGTCATCGTCTCCATATATCAATCCCTTATTATACTTATTCTTTATCACACACTAATTGGTCTTAAAGTGTGCAATATATATATATATATATATATATATTTATTTATTTTTTTGCTGTTGACAGCAGCGCAGAATTCTGGAGGCGAGGCCAGATAGTCTGAATTTACTGCAGTTGTCACTGCTTTTTATGCTCACACATACACACAATACTCTATACCGTACATCTGAATACACTGGAGCGATTACTGTATCGATCCACACAGTTTGTCACCCACACACTTGGCTGCATATGTATCGCACTGTCCCTACAAGCAAATCCTCTCAATTGTAATTGGTGCCCTACAGCTAATCCCTGCCTAAAAATTAGCAGCAAACACTACCCATCCCGATATGTTTCACCGCGTGTGCGGCTTCGTCAGGGGAGTTTGGGTAATAGCGTTTACGCGCCACTAAGTGCCCTGTTAATTACCTTCAGTCTCCTCCCTCCCAGATAGTTTCCTCCAATGTACAGTCCCCACGGGCTGAGCGTTATCAATACGCGCACGAGGCAACGCCTCCCCCAGTCAATCAGCAATTGTGACGGAAGCTCAGTCTTTCCGTGAAAGGAGACAAAGGTCGTGATCACGTGAGGCATTTCTAAGTAACCCTTCCGTTGCTGCCAGCCAGCTTATGTGTATTATACAGGTGAAACTCGAAAAATTTGAATATTGTGCAAAGTTTATTTATTTCAGTAATGCAACTTAAAAGGTGAAACTAACATATGAGATAGACTCATTACATGCAAAGCGTTATATTTCTAATGCGGTCTTGGAGTTTGGAAATTTGCTCATCTCTACAGTCAGGGCATGCTGGGAGCTATAGTTTCACAACAGCTGGAGAGCCACAGGCTGAATACTTGAAGAAAGATGAAAAGTGTTTGTTGTTTTGTCTTTTTTTTGTTTCTGTGAAATATTTTCTTCTAGATGTGAGAAAATTTGACTGTTGAGTTAGGCCTCATGTACACGACGGTCCGCAAAAAACGGATCTGCAGAAAATACGGATGACGTCCGTGTGCATTTCGTATTTTGCAGAACGGAACAGCTGGCCCCTAATAGAACAGTACTATCCTTGTCCGTAATGCGGACAATAATAGGACATGTTCTATTTTTTTGCGGAATGGAAATATGGACATACGGAAACGGAATGCACACAGAGTAACTGTTTTTTTTTGCAGACCCTTTAAAATGAATGGTTCCGTATATGGTCCGCAAAAAAATGTAACGGACACGGAAAGAATATATGTTCGTGTGCATGAGGCCTTAGACTAGATTTAAGTATAAGAATAAGGCAGAAACACCCACTACTGGTGCTGTGAAAGACAGAATTTATTTAAAGTAAAAACACTCCTCACTCCTCCTTTCTGATCAAATACACGCTAGGTACATATATATTAAAAACACAAAATAAAATAAGTATATAATAAAAACATGGATAACGAGATTCCCCCAGAGACGAAAAAAAGGGCAAAGGCCGAATCAATACACAATAAAGCGCTTTCTATATTGGTTGTATGTATCGTGTATGAGAACCAGCAGGAGTTAAATATATGGCCAACTCACATACACTCTACATATATATCACTATTTAGGTAGGTCAAGCGGTAAGATCCTTCTTGCTTAGCACATGTATATATAGTATATATAAGAAATATTTGCATTTCTTCTGTGTTTTGTATCCACTCCTGCTTTTGGCTACAAAATCATAGGCCAATTCTGATGGGACCATACAGGCCTTACAGCTGCTACACAGACAGGATCCGTTGTGTGTCTCATTTTTCCTTCCTTCTGACAGATCAGAAGAAGGGTCAAATAAATGATGATGTCAACCAGGCCAAAAAGACAAAATAGTGGCCCAGTCAGGAAGTGGGGAGGGTGGGAACAGCATTAGAAGTCCACAGAGTGGCCCAATCACATAGTGTGGAAGTACAGGAGCATCAGGAGACCACAGAGTGGCAAGGTGACAGAGTGTGGAGGTATCAGCAGCATCAGGAGATCACAGAGTGGCACATTAACAGAGTGTGGAGGTGACAGCAGCATCAGGAGGAGCCCACAGGGTGGCACAATGACAGAGTATGGAGGTGGCGGCAGCATCAGCATCAGAAGGAGGCCACAGGGTGGCTCAATAATAGTGTGGAGGTGGCAGCAGCATGATGAGACCATAGAGTGGCACAATGACAGTGTGTGGAGGTGGCAGCAGCAGCATCAGGAGGCCACAGAGTGGCAAGGTGACATAGTGTTGAAGAAGCAGCAGCATCAGGAAACCACAGAGTGGCAAGGTAACATAATGTGGAGGTTTCAGCAGCCTCAGGAGACCACAGAGTGGCAGGTGACATAGTACGAAGGTGACAGCAGCATCAGGAGACCACAGAGTGGCAAGATGACGTAGTGTGGAGGTGGCAGCAGCATCAGGAGACCACAGAGTTGCAAGGTGACATGGTGTGGAGGTGACAACAGCATCAGGAGACCACAGAGTGACCCGGTGACAGAGTGGGGAGGTGGGTGGCAATACCAGTACCAGCTGAAGATGTTGGGTGAAAGAAGGAGCACTTGGCATCAGATGTGTGGCATCAGGCGGGTGGCAGCATCAGAATAGTAGCTGAGGCAGGTAGCCAGAAAAAAACGGTCCCTTTTGTCAAAGTGTTGGTGTGGCACCATGGATGATCTAGTCTGATGCATCAGGCATTGGTGGTTGGAAATCCTGGCTGATCCACACCTGATTCATCTTGACAAAGGTCAGTCTCTCCACATTTTGGATGGACAGGCGAGTTCTTCTTGGGGTAACTATGGCCCCCGCCGCACTAAACACCCGCTCTGATGCCACACTACTGGCCGGGCAGGACAGTTTTTCTAGGGAAAACTCTGCCAGTTGCGGCCACAAATCCAGTTTGGCTGCCCAGTAGTCCAGAAGATTTTCAATGTGGGGTGGCAGGGTGCTGTCCAAGTATGCCACCACCTGCTGGTTCAGGTCCTGCTCCAGGTCTAGCTGCTGCTGCTGGTTAGTAGTTTCTTAACTAGGCGGGTGAAGAAAGCTGATCATCAGCGACTCTAGACTCAAGTTGCTGATGATGGAGCTGGAACTGCTCCTACGCCCCAAAAAGAGCTTTAGAACCTATAACTGCACTGCTGAACAGCAAATAGGCCCTTTTTTTCCCCGCTTATACACGCTACAAAAGGCTTTAGAACATATAACTGCACTGCTGAATGGCAAATAATATATATTTTTGTGCCACTAATACATGCCAAAAAGGGCACAGCTGAAGGCAAATAATACATATTTTTTTGCCACTAATACACGCCAAAAAGAGCTTTAGAACATATAACTGCAGCGCTGAACGGCAAATAATATATATTTATTTGCCACTAACATGCCGAAAAGTGCTGTAGTTTTCTCACTTCACCACACAACGGCTAATAAGCCAAAAAATGCTTTAGAACATATAACTGCGCCGCACAAGTGCAAATAAGACATAGAAATATTTCCTTGTAATAAACCCTGTTAATAGCTGTAACAAACAGCACTTGCACCCCAATAACAAGAACGGTTTGCTGAAATTGCAGAGCTATATAATGGCAATTTGGATCCCTAGTCAGTGCAGCAAGGTGTAATAGGATTGTTCCTATTACCCAGACTGTAAACTCCCCTACTGAACCCTGTTCTGCTTCAATACTGTGGAATAATTCCTCCCTATGCTTTCCCTAAAGTTTTATACAGTGTAAGGGATCGCTGTACTTGGGGGGGTCATTCTCACAAGAATCGTTGTCCACTGCAGCTTTCGAGGCCAAACATTGCATTTATTGGGACATTTTACGTACACGGAACAGTCCAGTTAATAATCACTGGGGTGGTGAGGTTCCCACATACATCAAAACAAAACAAATACCTGCCTGGCTGGGCTCTCACTACACCTGTTAACATGGCCCTGACTCAGCTACAGAACCCTGTTCACACACGGAACCCGTATGCGGCTTTTTCTCAGCCCGTAGTTCCCCAGCTTCTCCAGCTGTAATCAGTCCCGTACCTGTATGGGGAAGTGTGGCCCAACAGTCCTCCCGACTCCGGACTTGTGACCCTTGAATCCCGGCGTCACGGTGTTCCCCAAACTTCGGGCTGTCACAGTGCCCCAGGGTCTCTCAGCCTGGCGAGCTGAGACCACGCACAGAGCCTCTGCTCTGGGTCTCTGTATCTCACAGCATATCTCTCCCCAGACTGACCTACTCTGAGGCGCTTTATGCTAGCCTGATTACAGCAGGCCTCACCTGCGATCACCTCAGGTAGAAAGGAAAACCCGTACTGGAAGGGTGTGGACTGGCAACTCCCTCTACCAAGCCTAGCCACCAGTCCAAGTAAAATCCAGCCCAGAAAATGTATACAAAAATGTCTCAGCAAACTATGCTTTGCTGAGACTACTGCCACTCTCTCGATTTTATCTGTCTCATCCATCTGAGGTACCTGAAGTGGGACAACACACCTTCCAGCACTGTTCACATTACCACAACAGCAAAATGAAAGTTTTAAAGTATTTTCTACCACTGTCCTTAGCGCCTGCTGACGTCTCTCCCTGCACTAAGTACACTGGAAAATGGCCGAATTCAAGATGAATGAGGCTATTTAAACTACAAATACGGTAACATAATGACACATATAAACACTGTCTATATAGTGTAGAATAGGTTGGTAAAGGGAATTTTTTTGTAAAGAAATAAGGCATTGATATGCTAAGAGCCTGATTTTATAGCCACCAGAAAGGCATGGGTTAAATCCCAGATTGAGTTTTTCTTCAGGAAGTGGACACTTAGTGGCAGTGGCATACCTCTAATAGAGGCAGACCATGCAGCTGCTGTGGAAGAAGGGGGCCATCCCCCAATTACACTTACCTAGCTAGCTGTGAACAAGGACCTACAATGACATCATCATCATGTCATCAGGGTCAGTAGTTTTACAGCTGAAGAACTGGTGATGATGTCATCATCATGTGATAAGGGCACGGAGATGGTGGAGAGGAAAATGTGGTGAACTACCTGGAGAGGAGCTTCTGTGTGTGCCTGTAGGAGAGGAGAGTGGCGTCCTGGCATAGCCCATTACATCCTAATACTAGAAGTTGTAGCTTTGTCCTAATGTATCCTCCTCCATGTAATCTTCACTGATGCCCTACAATAACAGTCTGGGCATGCTGGGAATTGTAGTTTTCTCCTCTTATAATATAAAAAATGTCTACATTTTAAAAAGTAAACCACTTTTAACTCTAATCATGTAACAAACTGACATACAATGGCAACATCTGTCGGCTGTTTGTATGCTTTTTCGGTGTTCACATTGGAATCTCCTGGGTACTATGGTTTCCTCCGCTACTCATAAGATTATGCTAAACTGCCTTTTTTTGATATTGTCCCGTGTGTGTTTGTGAGATAGGGATTAATGTGAGTGATAACAATCCCTATACAGCGCTGTGGACTATGCTGGTGCTATATAAGCAGCAGGAAATAGATTCCTCTGAGATTTACATTTAATGAGATAATCTCTTATAAAATCATTTATTAGCTAAAAATGAGCCACCAAAAACGCCTTGGGAAACATTCCTGGATTGCAATTATTCTAAAATAAAAGCAGACTCCCGGTAACATTAAAATTAAAGCAGATCTTCCAACTAAAGACATGGATTTTTAATTCTACCACTGCCCCTAGCTCCTGCTGACATCCTATGAACGAAGGTGGATACGGGACAGTAGTTTGTGGGAGTCCGATGATCATTAATGGGAATTACATTAAGCATGTAACATATCAGTGGCACAAAAGATGAATGTAAACTTGCATAAAGTATAAACTTGCATATAAACTTGCATAATGGAAAACATTTAAACACCTGCATAGTACAGAAAGGTTATGCACCTGCAATTGATATTGTAAAATGATGCTACAAATAAGACAAATTACACTGTGTCCAACAAACTCTTAAGATTCTTTAGGACTGCGTTACCTGACGAGAAGCCACACAGCTTTGTACGAGTATTGTAATTGCATTGTGGCATTGGCCTATCCATTATTTCATCAAGTGACATGACTGAATATACTGGCTATTGCTACCTAGAACACTGTAATGTGGTTGGCATAGAATTCCACACAGTAACCTATCACAGATGGATTATTACCTTCAAACATTGTATCCGCAACCAATCCAAAAGTACCTAAACAGATTTTATATATATATATATATATATATATATATATATATATATATATATATACAGTATATATAGTGAGACAGTAAGAGGTTTAGTCTGGGAAAACAGGTATTTTCCTCCCAGCATGTGCTGCTGGGATGATTTACAGCCAGATAAGGTCAAATACCGAACCAGATTTTAAATGCCAGTCCGGGTTTTGGCAGCACCCGGCTGTCCTTAAATAGGCAGCTGGGCTCAGAAGCCAGGTCTCTGTGTTGGGATCTGGGAGCCTTGTGTCTGGATGAAGGCTTGCTACCTGTGTGGTGTGAAAACAGGTAGGTGCTGCTATCAGCAAGTACTCTTTGAGGCAGAATTGCCGCATGGTGTGAATTGTTTGAATATGACTGTTTGTTTTGTCACTTGCCTAAAGTGTGACTAAAGCACTGAACTGTTTGATCCAAAGAACTTGTTGTTGCCTCTATACTGCGTCCACTAATCCTGGCTACCAGAGCGAGTCCCCACAATATATATATATATATACACTCACCTAAAGAATTATTAGGAACACCTGTTCTATTTCTCATTAATGAAATTATCTAGTCAACCAATCACATGGCAGTTTCTTCAATGCATTTAGGGGGGTGGTCCTGGTAAAGACAATCTCCTGAACTCCAAACTGAATGTCAGAATGGGAAAGAAAGGTGATTTAAGCAATTTTGAGCGTGGCATGGTTGTTGGTGCCAGACGGGCTGGTCTGAGTATTTCACAATCTGCTCAGTTACTGGCTGAGGGTTTTCCCCATCCTCAGTCGTGACATAATGTGACCTATAAACTGTACCACTCAATTGAAAAACAAACTGAAATCTTTTAGGTGGAGGGAATAAAACAAAAAAAAACTAAAATAATGTGGTTGCATAAGTGTGCACACCCTCTTATAACTGGGGATGTAGCTGTGTTCAGAATTAAGCAATCACATTCAAAATCATGTTAAATAGGATTCAGCATACACCTGCCATCATTTAAAGTGCCTCTGATTAACCCTAAATAAAGTTCAGCTGCTCTAGTTGGTCTTTCCTTAAATTTTCTTAGTCGCATCCCACAGCAAAAGTTCTGAAATGATTTATCTTTGTCTCATTTTTTTTATAGCACAGAAACCTGACATTTTAACAGGGGTGTGTAGACTTTTTATATCCACTGTATTTTTAAAGTCTATCAAACTACCTCCTATAGATTGTTTAATCCTTGATTACAATTATGGTAGCTGTATGGTTCAAGAAAAGGAAATACTTTTTGACTGATATTATAGTTTGACATTGGATTCCATTTCATAAAGTGCTTCTTCCAATGGTGCTTTACCAATGTTATCCTGATACAATAAACAGTCAAGATACAAAGTAATTGCCCTCTTTTCATCTTGCAATACCAATCCACAAGTGAAGTGAAAGGCTTTAGAAATGTAGCATATATTCAAAGCATCCTAAGCTCCATCCTTGCTGCTGAAAAACTTTTTCTTTCATTGCAAGTACATGCTTGACCAGAAGAAAGTCTGGGCAAAGGAGTAAGTTGCATGGTGGCATCAGTGATCTGGTTTTCAAGGACTGTCTTAATATTTGTCACATGAAAATCAAAGTCCATCATTTGTCTCAACGCTGTCCTTATTATAAGTACTGTAGCATTGTAACTACCTGTAAAGTTCTGTAACTCCTACCAGAAAGTAATAGACAGTAAGGCTTTTTTCCCTTTTGGTTTTAGACTCTAATGCCATTAGAGACAAAGTATCTATCTATCTAGCTATCTATCTGGCTAAAACATCTGCTTCTATCAGGGTAATAGAAAAGATAAGAGTTTCAAAATTTAAAAAAATGCCTAGGAATCATGTAAGATGTTATTCTATGTACCATATGGCGCATATAAACAAGCTTGAAAAATCAGTGTGCTCTTTCATGTATCTTTTCATCCTGTGCTATCCACAAAGCTCAAAAGAAGCGACTGAAACAATATAAACTATGTAAAATAGGTAATCCTTTGAATTATTAAAAATATCACGGTGTCAGTTAAGCAGTCCATAAATAGAATATCTTTTCTGTAAAATATGCAGGTTTACGTGACAATTTGCTCCATATGTGCTACACTATGTAGGAGGGTGGGTTTCTATAATAGTCTTATTCACAGTGCTAATGCCAGATAACACCTTCCATAATTCCTTCACTTCACTTCGCTTGACTCCATCCCTACTATTTAGATTACTTTCCAATGAATACCCCTAATCTGGTGAAATATCTAGATGTGGACTGGGAAAATATTTTGTGGACACAGATTTATATCAACAAACGTAAGTACTCACTGCACTTCATGCCTAGATTATAATGTGCTTTCAGGCAGATAAATGCGTGACTACATAGTCTAGATTCTCTAGAAGGACTATATGGACAGTTGTGTCTGGTACTACAGCTTGTCGCATGCTCTTGAATACTGATGGACGAACATTGGCCGCAACGGTTCGCGAACGTGCCGAAGTTCGCGGCGGATCCCATTTATTTTAATGGCAGGCGAACCTGAAAAACCTTTAGCTCATATTTGCAGCCAAGAAATAATTACTAGAAGTGCACAAAAAGTCCCAGAACATGGACAGTGACATACCAGATGTATTATTAGAATTTGCAATCTCCATTCATTATTTTCTAAATATCGCCTAGGGCGCCATGTAGCAGGGGGCGCCCGGCGCCCGTTGCGGTAAAAAAAAAAAAAAAGTTTGGGCGGCTGGCGGCGCCGCCTGAGCGGCTGAGGCTGAGCGCTTGCCGCTCTAAAGAATCCTGCCTGCGCCTGCTGTTCTCGGTTGTTACTGTAGCGTGGCCGAGCTCTGTTCGGTCCGCGTAACAGGAGCTTTTGTTTCCTGTACCCGGCTGGACTGACAGGAAGTGCTCACTTAGAGCTCGGCCACGCTACACTAGAGGTGGGGGGGATGAGAGTGACAAGGGGGGAGGGGGGGTGGAAATAATGAGTGACAAAGGAGAGGGGGGTGGAAATAATGAGTGACAAGGGGTAGGGGAGATGGAAATAATGAGTGACAAGGGGGGAGGGGGGGGTGGAAATAATGAGTGACAAGGGGGAGGGGGGTGGAAATAATGAGTGACAAGGGGGAGGGGGGTGGAAATAATGAGTGACAAGGGGGGAGGGGGGGGTGGAAATAATGAGTGACAAGGGGGGAGGGGGGGTGGAAATAATGAGTGACAAGGGGGGAGGGGGGTGGAAATAATGAGTGACAAGGGGGGAGGGGGGGTGGAAATAATGAGTGACAAGGGGGGAGGGGGGGTGGAAATAATGAGAGTGACAAGGGAGAGGGGGAGAAATAATGAGAGTGACAAGGGAGAGCGGGGGAAATAACGAGAGTGACAAGGGAGAGGGGGGAAATAACGAGAGTGACAAGGGAGAGGGGGGGAATAATGAGAGTGACAAGGGAGAGGGGGGAATAATGAGAGTGACAAGGGAGAGGGGGGAAATAATGAGAGTGACAAGGGAGAAGGGGGGGAAATAATGAGAGTCACAAGGGAGAGGAGGGGAGAATAATGAGAGTGACAAGGGAGAGGGGGGAATAATGAGAGTGACAAGGGAGAGGGAGGGAATAATGAGAGTAACAAGGGAGAGGGGGGAATAATGAGAGTGACAAGGGAGAGGGGGGGATTAATGAGAGTGACAAGGGAGAGGGGGGGATAATGAGAGTGACAAGGGAGAGGGGGGGGGGGAATAATGAGTGTGACAAGGGAGATGGGGGGTGGAAATAATGAGAGTGACAAGGGAGAGGGGGGGGAATAATGAGAGTGACAAGGGAGAGGGGGGGAAATAATGAGAGTGACAAGGGAGAGGGGGGGGGATAATTAGAGTGACAAGGGAGAGGGGGGGAATAATGAGAGTGACAAGGGAGGGGGTGGAAATAATGAGAGTGACAAGGGAGAGGGGGGATAATGAGAGTGACAAGGGAGAGGGGGGGGATAATGAGAGTGACAAGGGAGAGGGGGGAAATAATGAGAGTGACAAGGGAGAGGGGGGGAATAATGAGAGTGACAAGGGAGAGGGGGGAAAATGAGAGTGACAAGGGAGGGGTGGGATAATGAGAGTGACAAGGGAGAGGGGGGGGGAAATAATGAGAGTGACAAGGGAGATGGGGGGTGGAAATAATGAGAGTGACAAGGGAGGGGGGGGAATAATGAGAGTGACAAGGGAGAGGGGGGAAATAATGAGAGTGGCAAGGGAGAGGGGGGGGGAATAATGAGAGTGACAAGGGAGAGGGGGGGATAATGAGAGTGACAAGGGAGGGGGGGGATAATGAGAGTGACAAGAGAGGGGGGGAGTGACAAAGAAGGGAGGGGCGGGGAGAGAGTGACAAGGGAGTCCCCAGAGCCAGACCAAGAGCCAGACTGCAGCCAGAGACCAGATCATCTTATTGTCCTTGTGGTAAGTAGACAATGCAATATGTTTATTATGTAATTGTTTAGTTATTAATACTACATTGGAAACTAATTTACCTCACATTTAGGGTCCAGTCACACATCCGTGTGTGTTTTGCGGATCCACAAAACACAGACAGCGGCAATGTGCGTTCCGCACTTTGCGGACCGCACATTGCCGGCACTATTGCGGACAAGAATAGGACATGTTCTATTTTTTTCAGGATCGGAATTGCGGATCCGGGTCCGCAGTTCCGGATCGGGGTCGCACGTTGTGCGGCCCCATAGAAATGTATGGGTCCGCAATTCCGTTCCGCAAAAAGAGACGGCTACAAGAAGCTGGATTAACCCTAAGGGAAACATAGCAGTTCTTTTAATTTAAAAGCTGAGAAAGGGGTGGAACATGATATGGGCAGATCATCTGATAAGGGGGGAAGGCGTCAATTTTTATCTTGCCTAGGGCTGCAAAAATCCTTGCACCGGCCCTCGGTATATAACACCCCGCTTCAATCAGTTCTTTTGCGGGGGCGACTGGTATATCACACCAGTTATAATTATTTTTCCCAATACCGTTTATCACTTTGTGTAGCAGAGGGAACGCAGCAAAACAGCAAACAAATGCTGCAGTACCCAAATACACTATATAGAAAGTATATTATTGGTATATAACACCCCGCTTCTATCAGTTTTTTTGGGGGGGTGACTGGTATATCACACCAGTTGTAATTATTTTTTCTAATTGCGTTTGTCACTCTGTGTAGCTGCAGTATCTCTGCAGAAACGCTCACCACCACTGCTGCACAATACAAATCCACTATAATATGCTTTCTATATTAGAAAGTATATTATAAGTGTATTACACCCCTCTGTACTGCACACCTATTAATAGTACACCTATAGCAGTGCTTAACCTCTTCAGGACACAGGGCGTACAGGTGTAATATAGAGCAACCAAAAATCATATGTACCCTAAACTAGTACCAACAAAACTTCCACCCTATCCCGTAGTTTCTAAAATTGGGTCACTTTTTGGAGTTTCTACTCTAGGGGTGCATCAGGGGGCCTTCAAATGGGACATGGTGTCAAAAAAAACAGTCCAGCAAAATCTGCCTTCCAAAAACTGTATGGCATTCCTTTCCTTCTGCGCCCTGCCGTGTGCCCGTACAGCAGTTTACGACCACATATGGGGTGTTTCTGTAAACTACAGAATCAGGGCCATAAATATTGAGTTTTGTTTGGCTGTTAACCCTTGCTTTGTTACTAGAAAAAATGGATTAAAATGGAAAATTTGGCAAAAAATTGAAATTCTGAAATTTCATCTCCATTTGCCAATAACTCTTGTGGAACACCTAAAGGGTAAACGACATTTGTAAAATCAGTTTTGAATACCTTGAGGGGTGTAGTTTCTTAGATGGGGTCACTTTTATGGAGTTTTTACTCTAGGGGTGCATCAGGGAGGCTTCAAATGGGACATGGTGTAAAAAAAAACTGTCCAGCAAAATCTGCCTTCCAAAAACCATATGGCATTCCTTTCCTTCTGCGCCTTATCGTGTGCCCATACAGCAGTTTACGACCACATTTGAGGTGTTTCTGTAAACTACAGAATCAGGGCCATAAATATAGAGTTTTGTTTGGCTGTTAACCCTTGCTTTGTTACTGGAAAGAATGGATTAAAATGGAAAATTTGCCAAAAAAGTGAAATTTTTAAATTGTATCTCTATTTTCCATTAATTCTTGTGGAACACCTAAAGGGTTACCAAAGTTTGTAAAATCAGTTTTGAATACCTTGGGGGGTGTAGTTTCCTAGTTGGGGTCACTTTTATGGAGTTTTACTCTGGGGGTGCATCAGGGGGGCTTCAAATGGGACATGGTGTCAAAAAAACCAGTCCAGCAAAACCTGCCTTCCAAAAACCATATGGCATTCCTTTCCTTCTGCGCCCTGCCGTGTGCCCGTACAGCTGTTTACGATCACATATGGGGTGTTTCTGTAAACTACAGAATCAGAGCCATAAATATTGAGTTTGGTTTGGCTGTTAACCCTTGCTTTGTAACTGGAAAAAAAATATTAAAATTGAAAATCTGCCAAAAAAGTGAAATTTTGAAATTGTATCTCAATTTTCCATAAATTCTTGTGGAACACCTAAAGGGTTAACAAAGTTTGTAAAATCAGTTTTGAATACCTTGAGGGGTGTAGTTTCTAGAATGGGGTCATTTTTGGGTGGTTTCTATTATGTAAGCCTCGCAAAGTGACTTCAGACCTGAACTGGTCCCTAAAAATTGGGTTTTTGAAACTTTCTGAAAAATTTCAAGATTTGCTTCTAAACTTCTAAGCCTTGTAACATCCCCAAAAAATAAAATATCATTCCCAAAATGATCGAAACATGAAGTAGACATATGGGGAATGTAAAGTAATAACTATTTTTGGAGGTATTACTATGTATTATAGAAGTAGAGAAATTGAAACTTGGAAATTTGCCATTTTTGGCAAATTTTGGGTAAATTTGGTATTTTTTTATAAATAAATTATTATTTTTTTTACTTCATTTTACCAGTGTCATAAAGTACAATATGTGATGAAAAAACGATCTCAGAATGGCCTGGATAAGTCAAAGCGTTTTAAAGTTATCACCACTTAAAGTGACACTGGTCAGATTTGCAAACAATGGCCTGGTCCTTAAGGGGAAATAAGGCTGTGTCCTAAAGGGGTTAAAAGGACTTTTGTTGCCCTATTAGCTAGCGTTTGGTGTCCCTAACAGCCTGTCCCTGCTCAACACAGCAACCTTTCCCTACACTGACAAAAGACTGAATGTAAAATGGCGTCCAGATCGGGTCTATTTATAAGGTAGGGGGTATGTCCATGTGCTGAAACGTCTCAATTGGCTGTCCTGTACCACCTGATGGATGTGTCATGGGTTAAAGTTCTTCACAATGTAAAAGAATATGGCGGGCGCGAATATCGCCATATATTTGCACGTTCGGCGAATCGCGAAGGAGCAAAGTTCGCCACGAACCGACCGCCGGGCGAACTGCAAGGCCATCACTACTCTTGAATAAGACTGAGCTAAAACCCAGCTGCATGTACTGTGCTGACTGGTAAGGATCCTAAAGATGACCTTCAATAAGATCAGGAGAAGGCCATGTAGGTTGTTTAAATGGGTTTTCCACAGGATACATGATAAGCGTATGATGCACTGGGTCCTCCATGATCACTAAGATTGGGGTTCTAATTTCCTGTTTTAGAGGTGGCTCCATTCAATGCCTATGTGACTGATGGAGATAGTTGGGCACAGTATTCTGTTGACAGGTGAGGAATGTTCTTTGTGGTATAACCTCTGGAGTAGCCTTTTAATGGTAAGATTTTGACAAGGCCAGACAGAGATAGAATACATCTATATATCTCAGATACAGCACAAACTTCATAGCTTGGTTAGTTAGGAGCTACAGTACAAGAGACTTCTAAAACTTCTAAAAGTGTTGCTGGGTTGTTATATTCACAATGTAATGGGGTTTTCTTGATTTTACCATTCTTACATAAATTAGCTAGATTCGGTAAATGATAAGATTTACCAATATGCTTCATATAAATTCTGTACAGGAGCCTTCCTTTGTGCCTCATAACTACATAAAACAGTTTGTCTGCCGGCAGGGCTGGAGTAAAGGGAGGGCATCCAAGGCTCGAGCCCCAGATCCTCCACCAATACATAGGAAGTAGTTCTGATCTGCAGGTTCAGAAGGGGCATAAGTCTGAATATACAGGAGTTAGCAGCTGCTGAATGCACTGTCCACTCACTCCTAGCACTGAATGGGAGCCCCAAATGAAGAGAGGCCCATCGCAGCCTTAGAGGACTGTAATCATCTCTCCTATTATAGAGAAATAATTACTGTGGCCAGTAGGTGGCAGCACTACACAACAATGCTGCCTACTGCTGGCCCTGAAATTTCACAGGAGCTGGCCCCACATATGGCATGCAAGCAAGAAAGAAGAGATAAAAGGAGGGGGGAAGTGTTCAGAATCCATCCAGCCGGCGTACAACAAGATGTACCTTCATGAGGACCTCCTTCATTCTTCTTATTAGATGAGTGACTCTGGGAGGGAGGTTAGGTTTCTCTGAAGCTGCTGCCTGTCTGTATAAAGTAAAGGCAGCAGATTCAGTGGAATTATGTTTTTTCTATGTTCTCCTCTACTCCCCTCAAAAACCCCTTACCCAGTCACTCCCCAGTGGTGTCTTCTCCTTGCCCCCTGCCCCCTGCCCCCCAGGGTCCCTGGCAGCTGTTTTCGCAATACCTCTTTATATTCCTTCTGTCCCCTCCACCCAGAGACCAGATCCCCCTACCCCCAACACCTCTCAAGCAGCATCATGTTTCCTCCTCAGGCCTCATGTACAAAGCCGTTGGTCAACTGTTCCATGCATTAGGGACAGCAATTTGCGGTCCCCAATGCACGGGCACTATTTGCGGTGACGGATCCAGACCCATTCAACTGGAACGGGTCCATGATCCGTCCACACAGCCAAAAAAAATAGAACATGTTCTGTAATGCTTCCGTGGTGTTCCCTGCCTCCGTTCTGCACCATACCTTCCATTTTGCGGACCCATTCAACTGAATGGGTCTGCGTCCGTGATGCAGTAAGCACACGGCCAGTTCCCGCATATTGCAGACCTGCTGTTTGTGGGCCGCAATGCGGGCACGGCCAGGCAACTGCCATGTGCATGAGGCCTCACCCACAGAGAGCCTGACAAATAATGACAGCCCTCTGCACTGCCCCTGTTATATGTACCACTTTGACTTCCTCTGCCCCTACTTCCTCCATAGAGTTCTGCCACATTGTGCCCCCTACCCCCACAGAATCCAAAATGATTGCATAGTTTATACTAGACTATTATGGACGGACTGACCACAGTGTTTAAGGGGAACCTGTCACCTGGAAAAGACAATTTACACTAATCACAGTACCTTAAAGTATCTCTCATAGTGTGCCCAAAGATGTATTCATATCTTCTTTCTGCGTTGTGCTGTCTCATAAAATCGACTTATAAAACTGTGTTTGGCACCTTTTTGAAGTCGTGCTGAAGTCACGGGGGCAGCGGCCTCCTTGACTCAACCGTCGGATAAGCCCGCCCCTATGCCGCTCCTCCGCACATTTTTCCCTGTACCCGTGACCGCGCTCTTCTCGCGCATGTGTCGTGCGTGTCCTGCCACAGCATGATCCCGGCTACGGCTCCCTCCCTCCCTGGCATCTTCTTGTTCACTGCGCCTGCGCCGTTCCTATACGGCGAGCTCGCGCCCATCGCTTCTCCCCTGCGGCGTGAGCGCGATCACTGTCTGCTTGCACTGCAGCGCAGGCGCAGTGCACATGCAGAGGGAGGGAGCTGTAGCCGGGATCATGCTGTGGCAGGACACGCACGACGCATGCGCGAGAAGAGCGCGGTCACGGGTACAGGGAAAAATGTCCATCGAAATGCGGAGGAGCGGCATAGGGGCGGGCTTATCCGACGGTTGAGTCAAGGAGGCCGCTGCCCCCGTGACTTCAGCACGACTTCAAAAAGGTGACAAACACAGTTTTATAAGTCGATTTTATGAGACAGCACAACGCAGAAAGAAGATATGAATACATCTTTGGGCACACTATGAGAGATACTTTAAGGTACTGTGATTAGTGTAAATTGTCTTTTCCAGGTGACAGGTTCCCTTTAAACTAGACTATAAACTAGCCACCAAGTTGAACAAAGAATAACTGGCAGGTGGACATTAGAGGAGTGTTGTGGCGGCAGCAGACGGGCATGCAGGTCAACTCCAGATGTTACCTGAAAGTCTATGGGGAAAATACAGAGCAGACAAATGTTGTTGTTTTTTTTTTGTAGTTTTTTTCTAATGTTTATTTATTTTTTTGGGAGCATTTTTTAAAGATCATGCTGAAGCTTGTGGCTTTTTTTTCTTATTCTTCTCTATAGGGAAAAAATGGCTAAAAATTGCCATTCACACATTTGCAAAATGCAAAAAAACATATAAGCTGCATGCAGTACGGATAAAATTGTAAACATTTTCTATAGCTTTTTTAGTAGCAAAGAAATGGCAGAGCTAGATCATGTATTTGGGGGTCCAACCTTTGGTGAGAAAATAACACATTTGCGGAAATGTGCAGAACACAAGTTTTAATCTATTGATCGGGGTTTTCTTTTAGCACTTTCAGCAATCAATAAATGTGAATCAACAAATGAGCCACTCTTTCTTGTCTTGTGTTAGTGAGTGATGAGCTTAGCATAAAGCAAGTAATAGAAGGGGAAGTAGTGAAACACAACCTACAGCTATTTATTATGGTGTTTTTAGCATGGTGTCAGTGCCGCAGACTGCTAAGAAGTTTATACAGTTGCAATAAAAAGTATGCAACAGCTGGAGGGCCACAGGTTGAGTATCCTTAGTATAAGGTATTGCTTTTATAAAGTAAAAACTGGTGAAAGGTCCTCTTTAAGGGTCCATTCACACGTCCGTGGTGTATTGCGGATCCGCAATTGCGGACAAAAATAGGATATGTTCTATTTTTTTGCGGAGCCGTGGCCCGGAAGTTTGGGCTGTGCTCTGGAAATGCGGATGCGGAGAGCACATAGTGTGCTCTCCACATCCCGTTCTGCCTCATTGAGAATGAATGGGCCAGCACCGGAACGGATGCGGACCCATTTGCGGACGTCTGAATGGAGCCTAAGCTTGTGTGTTTACCATGGCGGCATGCTCTGAGTGAGAGGTTAGGAGCAAATAGGAGACAATTGATTTACCTAGTACAAATGTTACTTTAACATTAAGAGAGACCTGTATTCAGCAAATATGGAGAGAAAAAACACAAAAAAGAAGCAAATTGCGCATTTTTTTGCGACTTTTTTGCGACTTTTTAAATAGTCCCAATAGTAAATCTGTCTAGAGATTCATTTACATAAGAAAACACGCCCACTTTCAGAAAACTGGCGAGCATAGTGCAGAGCAGAAAAAAGTCGCAAATTTATGCGCAGTTTTAGTGTTTGCGCATTTTTTTGCGACTTTTTCACTCCATTATTCTGACTTGAGCTAATGATAAATCTGGCCCTATGTCTTTTACTGTGGAGAAGATTCTTTCTAGCCAATCTGCCATAATGCCCAGATTGGTGGAGTGCTGCAGTGATGGTTGATCTTCTGGAAGTTTCTCCCATCTGCACACAGGATCTTTGGAGCTCAGCCAGAGTGACCATTGGTTTCCTGGTCACCTCTTAACAAGGTTATTTCTCTCCATTACTTGCATTGGTGGGGTGACCAGCTCTAGAAAGAGTTCTGGTTGTTCCAAATTCTTCCATTTAAGAATTATAGAAGCCACTTTGCTCTTAGGAGCTTTCAGTGCAGCAAAAATTTCTTTGTACCCTTCTCCAGATCTGTGCCTTCACACAGTGATGTCTTGGCTCTACATGAAGTTCTTTCTTCCTCATATCTTGGGTTTTGCTTTGATATGCATTGTCAGCTGTGAGACTTTATATAAACAGGGGTGTGTCTTTCCAGATTAGGTCTAATCAAATGATTTTACCATAGATGGACTCCAATCAAGGTGTAGAAGCAGCTTAACGATAATCAAGAGAAATGGGAGGCCCCCAAAGCTATATTTCAAGTGTCATAACAAAAGTTCTGAATACCTACATATGTCCATGTGAAATTTTAGTTTTAGTTTAACACAGGACCACAACATAACAAAATGTGAAAAAAGTGAAAGGGTCTGAAGACTTTCTGGATGCACAGTATTCTATGGAATAGAAAATAGTAAAGGAGTTTTTGAGACTAGGCTGTCCTGCAAACCCACCCTTACTACAAATAAAGCAATTGTAGAAGAAAGTTGGTATACTTACCGTCCCAAAGTTGCATGGATTGTTTGCTCGAGAATCCTGTAATGTGGCGCTCCTGTTCTGAAAATCCTGCTTCTATCAACATCATATTCATTACCATGTCTTCAGCCTGGGCTATGGATGGGGCCAGATTTATTCCTCTCTATGGCATATGTGCAGATGAGTTTGTGTATGAACCAGGCAGGGGCAGATTGGTAATGTACCTTACCGAGGATTTTTCTGGTGTTTGCCTTTCACAATCAGTGGGCAGAGAACATTGTAGCCACTCCTTAACACATATTCCTTCTCTGCTTAGGAGTCCTCTGCCTGACTCTATATGGCTAACTCCATATATAAAGTCACTGCTCTGGGAGTCTTATGCTGACTCCATATATGGCTATATCCATAATTAGAGTAATCATGGGGATACCCCTGTATATTTAATTTTTTTTCAGTCTCCACTTTTAAATTGTTACCAGGGTGGGGATGGGGATGGGGGGGGGGGGGGTCAAACTCATAATCGTCTGTTTGGGAGACTGAAGCCTTACCAGTGTGCTACATAGCACGCTGCTATTTATAGAAATAATTTCTGTAACTAAAGACCTTTATTAGTATTCAAGTACAATCCACCAACACTGGGATAGAAAATGCCTAATTTCCTCCAATATAGAAGGTTCTGGGTTTGAGATCTGTCAGTAAAAATGTGGATAAAAGTTTTTGAATACGCAGGGTTGTTCTCAATTATAATACTGATGACCCTAGTTATATGGGGGAATGACTTTTAACTCCTTCCGAATCTCTGCTATACATGTACATTGGAATTCGAGAATTTAAACATGGCACCCGCTCAGAGGCTTTACACAGCAGACACACATAGACATTGTCTGCGATCTGCAATAAGGCCGATCATGAACATTTCACCCCTCACATGCTGTGGTCAATTATAACCACTGCATCTGGGGCGTCTTTTCCTTGGAGCTCTGCACTTCTGGGGCCAAAATGGTTCACCTGTTCCGAGATTGAGGTTTCTGTGGCAGCGTTGGACCTTTGGAAGACTGAAAGGCCTGTCAAAGTGATGTACCTATGCAAGCCTGCCTCTGGCAATGTTCCATAGGAACACATTAAATCTCCTATAGGCAGAAATGGTAAATCATTGTAGTCTATGGGAGAAGCAATCAGATTTTTGCATGTTAAAGTCCCCTAGGGGGACTAAAAATAAGTGAAAAGAAATGAAAAAATGTTTAAAACAATTTTTTTTTTAAATGTATAAAAATTCTAATTAGCCATTTTCCCCATATTAATAACAAAAATAAACAGTAAAAAAATAAAGATCATCATTGTTGCGCACAAAATTCCATTACTATTAAAATATAAACATATTTGTTCCATATGGTAAACTCCATAATGGGAAAAAAAATAACAATATTGCAGATTCACCATTTTTTTGTTGCTTCATCTCCCCAAAAAAACGTATTAAAAAGTGATAAAAAGGCATATACATTCCAAAATGGCATTAATAAAAACTGCAGATTGCCCTGCGAAACCCCCTGCTTACCTGGCTTGGACACACCCTCTGCCAGATTGGCTCCACCTACAACATGGGCCCACTTCTACCTTTTTTTCAGGCCCCTTTGAGCTCCCAATTCCCCCATGGTCCCAGGGAGAGAAATAGTGCAGGTCCCATCCACAGGGGAAGTGATGCCCTATCCGTAGTTTAGGCCGGAAAGTACGTGACGTCAGTGGAAGCAGGATTTTCAGAAGAGGAGCATCATATGACTGAGTTTCCGAGCAGCTGATACATGCAACTTCTGGATAGTAAGTATATTACAAACTTTCTTACACTACAGGTGAGTAATGTGCAATTAAGGTGGCTCTGTGGGACCTGCAGGGTCCTGGGAAATTCCTTTAATTTCAGGCAAGTGCTAATGCATTCAGTGTTTCCATTTATCACTAATTTTTTACAAATATGGTACTGTATAATAGATGCCATTACTAGGTAGCTAAACATGTTGTATGTTAGCTATGAGGCATTGATACATCTGCCCCATAATCTTCTTGACTAGTTGGCTAAAACTGTAGACATCAACCGTATGACATGGGGCTGAGCATATGTGAAGTGGGTTACTTGTGATGCCAAGTTCTATAGAAGAAACAAACAAGCAGGATGATCAGAATGCAAGATAGCTTCATATAAAGCTTGTGGTAGAAATCAATATTCAGAACATCTTGAGAGATCATTTTATCCCTCAAGTAATATGTTAAAATGAAGCAACATACGGTCTTCCTTCTGTTGTGGATTATGTTTTTACAGTTTAACTTATACATACAAATGATGTAGATGATTCAATATTCTGCTCTACAAAGCAGCCAACAATGTCACCTTCTAACATGTTGTTATACTGCATGTGGCAATAGTAGTATGGGGCTTTTATCACAATGTTTTTGTTTTATATTGCTTATTATAATTTAAACAGTAGTGATGAGCAACATGGGCAATATTCGTTTTCGTGATATGTCGCAAATCTTTAGCCTAATATTTGCGATAAATTTGCAAATTCTAGAATTCGTGATCTCCAGTCATTAATTTCTTGATTGCGAAAATCCGCAATGTAATATGCGCGTATTGTGCGCGCAATACAGGCGTGGGTCACTTTTGCTACATTTTTCAAGCTGCTAGAAGTTTCCTGAGACTGGAGAAAATGCACAGTACAGTAATTCCGATCACACTTCCTAACACCTTGCACTGGAACCTATCAGCTACACTATATAACTATCTAACCTACACTAACTATCTCCAACTAACTATCTGTACTATATATGTGAGCTAACTAACTATCTAATGTAATTAAATAAGGATCCAGATGACTCAGCAAAGCACAGAGCACAGCAATGTCACTGCTCTCTCTCTCTCTCTGAACTGCAAAAAAAAACTGCAGAAAATGGCTGCTGGGGAGTTTCTTATATAGTAAGTGGTAGGCAACTCTCCTATTGGTTGTTAAGGATGTTTCTAAGCTCAGACAAAGATATTGCAGCCTTCTCATTGGCCCACAAGCAAGAAGGGAGGCTACTGATGAAAAAAAATCTAGAATATTCACGATTACGAAGATATAGCACTATATTCTACATCTTCGCGAATTCTCAAAGTGCCGATATTCGCAATAAAAATTTGCAATTAGAATATTCATGATCAACACTATTAAACAGCATTTCTCCTGAAAAAAATGTGAGTAAGCATAGATTCTTGAGGAATTTGTTCTTTTCAGCAGCTTGTGGGAAAGGTGAGTGATATTACCAATGTGACCACCACAACCATTGGGCGAGTTTTATCAAAACTGGTGAAAAGGAGATGTTAAAGGGGTTGTCCCATTAAGATGACTTATCTCTATCCACAGAATAGGGGATATGTCTGATCAGTCAGGTCCGTCCACTGGGGTCCCCGCCAATCATGACAATGGTGCTGACATGTCTGCTGCTCCATTCGACAGTATAGTACAGCTCAGCTAGAGCTGAATGGAGTGGCAGCGTGCATGCTTGACTGACACTCCATTCAAGTGAGGGAACACTCTGTCCTCATGATCGGTGTGGGCCCCAGCAGATGAACTCCCACAGATCAGACAATTATTCCCTATCCTGTGGATGGGAGATAAGTTGTCTTAATAAGCCAATTAAAGTGTTTGGGATCTTCAAAAAGTTATTTTATGCTGATGACACAAAAATTTTCTCCCAGGTCAACCAAGTCCGCTGCTTTGGAGTAACCTTGGATTCTGCCCTGTCCATCCTTCATCCAAGCCCTTTCCACCACCTGTTGCCTCCAACTCAAAAATATCTCTCGCATCCGTGCATTCCTCAACCAGGAGTCTGCAAAAATGCTTGTACATGCTCTCATCGTCTCTCACCTAGACTAATATAACATCCTAACATCCTCCTCTGTGGCCTTCCATCTAGCACCCTTGCACCCCTCCAATCTTTCCTCAACTCTGCTGCCTGACTAATCCACCTCTCCCCCTGTTACTCCTCTGCCTCTCCCCTCTGCAAGTCCCTTCCCTGGCTCCCCATTGCTCAACGAATTCAGTTTTTAAATACTAACAACTACTGTACATAAAAGGCCTTCACAATCGGTCCCCTCCATAAATATGAGCTACTTTCCCGATACATCCCCTCACGTAATGTCCGATCCTCACCTCACAAGACCTCCTCTCCTCTTATCACCTCTTCCCACAATCACCTCCAAGATTTCTCCTGTACATCCCCCATACTCTGGAATTCTCTACCCCAACATATCAGACTCACCTACAGTAGAATCCTTCAGAAGAAACCTGAAAGCCCACCTCTTCAGATAAGCCTACAAACTACAGTGACCCTGCTGCCACTATACCGCCATGACCAGCTTTACCCTCGACTACTGTGTCCTCCTCCCATATCTTGTATAATTTAAGCCCTCACGGGCAGGGCCCTCTCTCCTTCTGTACCAGTTTGTAACTGGTCTTGTTCATACTTATTGCAATTGTCTGTATTATATATGTACACCCATTTTCATATGTACAGCGCCATAGAATTAATGGTGCTTTAATAATAAATAATAATAAAAATTCTCCTGTCTCCCTGTATTGCATCACAATATGCGCCAGAAATACGCCAAAAATTGGCAAATTTATGTTAGTAAACTTCCCCCTTAATGTATTAAATTTATTCAAGAGCAATTTAGAATTCTCATGTCGAGAATATTTACAAATAATTATCCTAAAAACATGTTTTAGCAAATAGACATCTACTATAATATATAGTAAGTATCAAAATGCTGCTTGTAAAGAAGATGTTGGCTTGATTTATGTGTATATTCTGTTTTTGGCGCCAAAGCATGATGAACTGTAATAGAAAACAATACAGTCAGTTCTCAGAACTGCCAACCAAACAAATACTGTGTGAAATATGAGCAAGTTAGGCGCCATTTAACTCTAAGAATCTATTATTTAAATAATAATTTCAAATGTTGCTCATACAAGCGCTGCTTTATTTTCAAACAGCTGATCGGCTGGGGTGCAGGGAGTCGGCCCACGGCTGATCTGATATTGATGACCTGTCCTGGGGATAGATCATTAATAAAAAGCTAACAACATTACGGCTTCTTTTACACACTGGGGGAGATTTATCAAAACTGGTGGAAAGGAAAACTGGCTTAGTTGCCCATAGCAACCAATCATATTCCACCTTTCATTTTCCAATGGAGCTCTGAAAAATGAAACATGGAATCTGATTGGTTGGTATGGGCGACTGAACCATTTTTTGTTTACACAAGTTTTGATAAATCTCCCCCGTTTTTTTTTTCTTATTTTTTTCACCATGCATTTTATTTGCTGTTATTACAAATGTAATATTACAGATATTACAAAAATGGCCAAAAAAATTGTGAAACTACCTTAAGATTTACTTCACTTATTTTCATTTTTTCTTTTTTTTTTTTACTGTACGACTGTACTTACAACAGATGTTTTCTCTGGCATTTTTAAACTTCCATAGAGATTTCTATGGGGAAAATGACTGAAAAAATACCATAGAGCTTTAAAAATAAATAAATAAAATAAAACGCACTACAGGAGCATTATAATATAGGGGCACTACTAGGGGGCATTAATATAGGCCAGAGCACTTCAGGGGCCTTTATAATACAGGGGACACGCCAAAAAGGCATTAATACAAACTACAGGGGGCATAATACATACTGGCACTACAAGGGGCACTACAGGGGATTATAACTGCAAGAGGGAATTAGAACTTAAGGTTAAACTGCATGGGGACTTTATAAATACTGAAGCTAGAACAGGGGGCATAATAAATACTGGGGCCACTACAGGGGGGATTTGTAACTACTGGGGAATCTAGAGGGATGCCTTAGAGAGGGGCCTTATTATTGCTGGTGGCACTATTGTGGCATTATTACTACTGGGTCACTGTGGGGGCATTATTATTGGGCACAATAAGTTCTAGACTTGACCGCAGCGAAACAATGGATGTCGCATATCTTGACTTCTCCAAAGCATTTGACATAAAAGGCTAGTATATAAAATGAGAATGTTTGGGCTGGGGGAAAATGTCTGTATGTGGGTAAGTAACTGGCTCTGTATTAGAAAACAGAGGGTGGTTATTCACGGTACACACTCAGATTGGGTCACTGTTACTAGTGGAGTACCTCAGGGGTCAGTATTGGGCCCAATTCTCTTCAATATATTTATTAATGATCTTGTAGAAGGCTTGCATAGTAAAATATAATTTTTTGCAGATGACACTAAACTGTGTAAAGTAATTAACACTGAAGAGGACAGTATACTACTACAGAGGGATCTGGATAGACTGGAGGCTTGGGCAGATAAGTGGCAGATGAGGTTTAACACTGACAAATGTAAGGTTATGCAAATGGGAAGGAATAATGCAAGTCACCAGTACATACTAAATGGTAAAACACTGGGTAACACTGACATGGAAAAGGACCTAGGAATTTTAGTGAACAGCAAACTAAGCTGTAGAAACCAGTGTCAGGCAGCTGCTGCCAAGGCCAATAAGATAATGGGTTGCATCAAAAGGGACATAGATGCCCGTGATGAGAACATAGTCCTACCACTTTACAAATCAGTCAGACCACACATGGAGTACTGTGTACAGTTCTGGGCTCCTGTGAACAAGGCAGACATAGCAGAGCTGGAGAGGGTCCAGAGGAGGGCAACTAAAGTAATAACTGGAATGGGGAAACTACAGTACCCAGAAAGATTATCAAAATTAGGGTTATTCACTTTAGAAAAAAGACGACTGAGGGGAGATCTAATTAATATGTATAAATATATCAGGGGTCAGTACAGAGATCTATCCCATCATCTATTTATCCCCAGGACTGTGACGAAGGGACATCCTCTGCGTCTGGAGGAAAGAAGGTTTCTACACAAACATAGAAAAGGATTCTTTATGGTAAGAGCAGTGAGACTATGGAACTCTCTGCCTGAGGAGGTGGTGATGGTGAGTACAATAAAGGAATTCAAGAGGGACCTGGATGTATTTCTGGAGCGTAATAATATTACAGGCTATGGCTACTAGAGAGGACCCCTAGGGGTTACGGTGGCCATGCTTGGACACTGTAGTAAAAAAGTGCCGGAATATTCTTAGTGAGTTATTCTGATTGCCTGATTGGAGTCGGGAAGGAATTTTTTTCTCTTAAAGTGGGGAAAGTTGGCTTCTACCTCACAGGGTTTTTTTTTTTGTTGCCTTACTCTGGATCCAATTGCAGGATAACAGGCCGAACTGGATGGACAAATGTCTTTTTTCAGCCTTATAAACTGTTACTATGTTACTATGTTACAATATAGAGTGCATTCTTGGGGAGTATAATCTCTATTACTAATCAGGGCAGTCTGGGAGCACTATTTCTATGGTGGGACTATATGTATGGCACTTTTTGTACTATAGTATTTGTGGGCATTGGGTAGCATAGTGTGAACAGTATTGAGGGTAGCACAAGGATGAAAATGTTGCAGCACTAGGAGGGGGACGATGATGTAAAAGTGAGTAATCAAAGAAGTAGTCATGGTGGTCTGGTCCGAAGGGAGCAGATGAGGAAAGAGAATGGCTACATTAGAGGAGACATCACTGGGAGGAATAGGTATGGAGATCAGTATTCAATTAACAATAATAAATTATTGTATCATATTTGAAATGAACGCAGCCCATCAACCCCAATTGTTTCCTGTGTGTGGCCTATATATCCAGCTGAGTTTGAGACACCTGCTTTAAAGTAACATTTGACTGCATGAAAACAAAGTATAAAAACATAAAACCTGTGGGTAAGTAATAGATAGATAGATAGATAGATAGATAGATAGATAGATAGATACTGTAGATAGATAGATAGATAGATAGATAGATAGATAGATAGATAGATAGATAGATAGATACAGTAAATATAGATGTATAGATAGATACAATACTGTACTATATGAAACCAACCTTAGTAAGACACATACTAAAAGGCTCAAGCTAATAAGGATCAACGCAAGTGTGGAAAATATATCAGTGATGACTTTAAGGTATTGAGCTTGGGAACTAATCAATTAAAATAAAATTACATTTTCTCTCATTCTTATTCCCTGAAGTCAACCACTGCAGAAAATAAACTCAATTTTATCTAAACCGGTAGAGGAAATCAATATGTTGATAAAAGAATTACATAAGAGGAAAAGTGAAAGGACAGGGAAAATAAAGACATAAACCAGGTACTATGTATCTAGTAAAACTGCTCACTCTTTATGGCCAAGGATCCTTTCATAACTGAATTTGAGCAGATTAAAAAGTTCCTTACAAGGGTGTGTACACAAGCAGCAGATTGGTTACAGAAATTTTCCATCCCATTAATATGAATGGAGTTGTTCCTGCAGCAAGTGTATGTATTTCTGCAATATCCCTTCAGATGAATTTTGCAGAATTTTTTTGAACAAAACTAGTATATGCATTGGATGCATTATACTAAGAATATTCCGTTTTTGTAAATGTAATTGTGTATAATATGGCTTAACCTCATTCTTGAATGTCTTATGATTGGATGACCGTCCATATTGCCTCCTTTGCTGGCGTTATGCATTTCTCCATCACATTACACACTGCTCGTTTACAGAAGTTATGGCCACTGCTGCAGTGCAGACACGAGGTGCTAGGATAGAAGCTGCTGTGCCACTTTTTTACTACAGTGTCCAAGCATGGCCACCGTAACCCCTAGAAACGAGCAGTGTATAATGTGATGGAAAAATGAATCCAGCCAGCAAAGGAAGCAATATGGAGAATCACAATACATTAGGAAGTGCCTTGTATTAACTTTGTCTACATGATAAATGCCATTTGCTGAAGTGAGACAACCCCTTTAATGGAAACAACTTAAGGGGAATGTGTCATCAGAAAGTGACCTATTATTGAAATCACATTTTTAGGTTAAACATAATTTTTTTTTTTTTTTTTTGGTGTTTTATTTTTATTTTTCGCAAATAATCCTGCAATTTTCACACTAGGCTTAAAATATGTTTAGACTTTCTGTCTTTTGACCTCACTAAACCTAACTATACTGTACAAACTTATAAGGGTCAGAATATGAAGATGGAAAGTTTTTGTTTATTGGCATCGTTGTTGTACTGGCCCAATGAATCAAAGACATTAGTTAAGTTTTATACTTAAATTGTGAATTATAGTGGCTCACTCTGTTTGACACCGCGGTAATGGTGCTCTGCTGCAAGTGATTCACCCAATCCCTTAACAAGTAAGTAAATATAAAAATAATCAGCAGGCACTCACCATCTGTATTTCACACATATATAACACATTTATTATTATTTAAAATTTAAAATATTAAAATAAATAAAAAAAGAAAATGGATAACAATATACCTTAATATACCTTAATTGTGCACACAGTATAGAAAGTTAATAACCATATGTTAATATATAATATATAATGGATAAATGTGGTAGAGTCAATTTATAAAAAATCGATTAAATATTCCAATAAAAAAGATCGATTAAATAGTCAGATAAAAAAAATCGGATAAGTGGTCGAATAAATAGCAGAGAAGTGTCTTTAGATTATTTCATATAAAATTTTCGGATATTATATGAATATAATTTTGAAAATTCGCTAAGTAAACTTGTCTTCTTATTCTTATGGGTAATCCAACATATTCCAGTGTTAAATTAGTTGCAGAATGTTCATAATATATTATAAGTTGATCAATTTTCATATATTTCCTTATTAGTCAGTTTTACAATATAGGGAACGACTTAAAAACAAAACCCACAAAACTGTGGCAGAATTGCATTTTTTGTCCAATTCAACCCAATTTGGAATATTTTCCAGCTTCCCTCTACATTGTATGAAACAGTAAATGGTCCCATTACAAAGTACAACTTGTCTCACAAAAAAACAAGCCCTCATGTGAACAAAAAATAAATAAAAAATTATGGCCTCAGGAAGGGTTGGGAGTAAAATAAGGAAACACAAATATGAAAAATCACAAGCCCCTGAAGGGGTTAACATAGAAACACAGTCCCTTTAAAACATTTACTTGCTTTAAACTGCAGTACTACGGTGATGAAACTTGTAAGGATAACAAAAAGTCTACTAAATCTTAAAATGTAGAAATATGGAAAACAATTTGCAATCCGTGTTAGAAAAAACAAAGTTGCACTGAATTAGGTTGAAAATGCTATTTCCTTGTCATCATATGGTATTACACTGTAGAGTTGAAAAGTGGAAGAACATTGCCCACTACTGGCAAATATGATAACTGCAGCAGTGCAGCATTCAGTGTACAATGCCTTGAATGTGCTGTACTATATCTCATCAGGATTCTTATGTAATAATAATAATTGTTAATACTAATAATAATAATAACAATAATAGAAAATATCAAACAGGGCAAACACATGCTTAGTGATCCTAACAGAAAACAGGATTATTAAATAACGAATAGAATATCCAGCATATACTCTCAGGTGTACACCAAGTTTTCTCATATAGCATTTCTTTTTATTTCTACAGTATTTTCCTTAATACTTCTGTTTGTGACTGATGGACTAATGCCCTTTATCTTTTTAGGTTTGCTTTA